>NW_023503632.1:1302830-2605660 GCF_014529535.1 Bradysia coprophila
ATTCAGAAACCTCAGTTCTTGTCAATAAATTCAGAAAGAGTTTTCCTTCGAAACACTTGTTTCTCAGCCGGTCAATCAATAACAATCACACAATTTCACCTGTTGACAATAAATTTAAAAAGAGTTTTCCTTCGGCAGACCTGTTTTTCAGTAGGTTTCTGATCGTAACTGTCGCAGAACCTCACTTCTTGTCCATAAATTTAAAAAAAAGTTTTCCTTCGGCAGACTCGTTTTTCAAGAAGTATGTGTTTTGTATCTGTCGCATTATACGGATGCATTTAGTTTGGTGTCCTTATCGTAGAAAATTTCCTCAAAATTCTTGATGATCGCTAAACGACCGACGCTTCATGTAAAAGTAAGCGCATAGATGAGAACACTTGGTGTAAATTTTTATGTTTATCGGAAAATTTCATACAAGTTTTTTACCGGTTGGACACTACCAGATAAACATCACTTACATACGAAGGGACTATCATATTTCTAATATAAACCCACCGTTACCCTCCTATGTCACCACACCATTTTCGGTTCGTGTGAGTTTGTGTACATTGAAGATTACCTCAATGAACATCGATGTGTGTCAGAATGTGGTGCGTATCATGAATGTATGACATAAATTGTTCTGAGCAATTTTTTTTTGGTGTGATTGTGTTCAATTTGAATAATATACAGAAAGAGTCTACTTAATTTGTCAATTACCTTTCGCTATCTTGTATGCATGCAGGCTCTCCCAATAAAGCATAGAGACCATAATAAAGCATAAACGACATAATGTTGGATTTCTTTATCTGAATTATATTCAGAGATATTTTTGTGATTGACTTTACGGTGCTTTGCTGTTGATTGTGAATTATGCTCGAAACGTTGTATGGAGAAAGCTCTGTCACTTCCTTAAAATTAAAATTATTTTGACGAAAAAGCTTTCAAAAATAATTACAAAATCGAGCTGTTTCATTTTGTGTCAGTTTGCATTCAAACCAAGACGATAATAAAACATCATCCATCGTCGCGGTGTATATTAATCAGTTCGGCGTAGCGGAAGAATATGAAAATTGTCGTTCATGAATGAATATTGTCAAGACATTCAATTAAAAAGCAACCGAAATGGGCTTGAGTGTGTTTCACTCCGACCAATTAAAATTAGTGTCACAAGAATGCTGTAACATTATCTCAAAATCTGTCCTTGTATGTACATCCGTTTGAAGATAATTACAGTAAATTAGAGAGTTTACAAGTTTACAAAGAAATCAGCACCAATACGGATTTGAATGCAGGGCCTATAATCAGGAAAACATTTTCGCGAATTTTCACAGTTTATGTGAACTCAAAAATCACGAAATTTGTGAAAAATTGCAGAAAACGTTTTCAAGATTACAGGCCCTGGCTGGGGATAACGACGTCAATTCACTTTTTTTCTATTCTATGTCAACTATACCGATAGAGAATGATTCACTATTTCACTGAAAGATTCCGCTGCAACAAAGCCAATGTCAACAGAAAAATAATTAATTTTTTACTTGACGGATCTTAGTCAAGTAAAATGCCATCGTATAGCACATAACCTCAGGAATCCGGAACAGTAATCAGTTTTTCCTCTACTTTTTGAATGACTAGAGTGAGGCTACTCAAACTGTGTACGTACCTCTATTCTGTAGCGGGTAGGAAATCCAAAAGCGAATTCCTTCGTGTCCGTAAGAATCAATACAGGCCTGTGAGTAAAGCTAATTATAATGACATTTATCGAACCGAATTTTATTCGAATTATTACGGGGCCACAACATTTCGTAAGCTCTTGAAGATGAGTAAAAGAAATAAACAAGAGGCCGTCTCGGTTAGTCCTTGCATCCATCCAATACCTGGGAAGATTTTAGTAAATTTATTCCTTGCATGAGAAACAAGTTTAAATTAATCAAAATTACCAAAATACTTATCAATCACTGCCCAGCCACCTCGCCAATGCATCTGGCACGTCCAGCTAAACAGATACGCGTACAGTTTCGTCAGTATGGATCTGCACATGACCCGTGTCCAAGTTCTTTTTTGCAATTTCGTCTTTTTGTATTCCGTGTACAAAAACTCACGTATCATTGCAATGACCAAATGGAACACCATTCCGAAGATGAAACAATTCATCGGTGGAAAGTATTCCATATTTGTGTCCATTATGGCCCATGTACCTCGCCAGTGTATGATTACAAGTGGGCTGATAACAAATAACGACAGGCACACATCACAGGTGTTCAAACAGCGCTTCGTACACCGATTAGGCGGTAGAATTAGGCTGTACACATCGTCGCGATCATCTCTGGGAACGATTTTATGTTCGTCAAGATGGTCAGCAAACTGTTCGTCGTCGTTGTCGACATAATGATTATAATCGTCACCGTGATCATCCATGTTGTGTTTTTGGTTTACAATTACAGTATTTAGCAATCAAATTTAAATGTTTTATGCATTGCCATGCCAGTCGTTTTTGCACTATACTAAAATTCCACTCACTTCACTTTGCTCCTCGAATCACAGCCAATCACTTACATTTCCCAAATCAAACTATTCAATTTGGAAGATTCTATTGAATCATGTTACGATTCTGTGGTGAATGTTCTTCGCTTTATATTTATCAATTAAATGCGTTGCACTTGACAGGCTTTATAACTTAATTTGGAATGTCGCAGTCTAGTCGTCAGACCTGAACATAATAGTACACAACTTTCACTTGAGTTGTACAACAATTGTAAATGGGGTTTGCGTAGTAGGGTGGGTCGTATTTTCATTTTGTTTTTATTTTAAAAGGCCTGGCCCCAGGCTGTACTCAGAATTGACCAAGGAATCCGAAACAGCAAAAAAAAAATTAAAAATCCATTTTTTCCTTGTCTCTAGACTGATTTTTGATTTTTGGGGTAGTAGCATGAAATTGCACACAATGTTGACAGATATCTCGGGCAGTTGGGAACAGAAGACATTGCTGCTAACTGTAGTGGATAGCTGAGGAGTCCAGCTATGAAATACCATAAGAACGTTGTTGTTCTTCAGCTTCACTCGGGCAGGGTAACTCTGTCAGTGTTCCCGAGTAAGACTTTTCGACAAAAAATTTCAACTTTATTTGCAAATAAAATCGGCAAATCACGACATAATACATCGTGTGAGGTATGTCTGAACAGGTAATCTCATAGAGAATCCATTGCAGAGAAGTTTTTTGATAACAAGTTGAAAAAACTCATAGGAGCTTTGTTTTTGAAGCCAAAAGTTGGCAATTTTTTGGTAGAATGAAAAAGTCAAATGAACAAAAATCGACGAATTTACGTTTATTTGCTCAGAAAATTGTTATTTAGGGTGAATAGGTATAAAACTATCAATTTCACCAGATTAGAACCTTTTAATTTGCATTTTTTGTTCATTTAACTTTTTCATTCTACCAAAAAATTGCCAACTTTTGGCTTCAAAAACAAAGCTCCTATGAGTTGTTTCAACTTGTTATCAAAAAACTTCTCTGCAATGAATTCTCTATTAGATTACCTGTTCAGACATACCTCACACGATGTATTATGTCGTGATTTGCCGATTTTGTTTGCAAATAAAGTTGAAATTTTTGGTCTAGAGGCAGGGGAAAAATGAATAAAATTTTTTTTTTTTTTGCTGTTTCGGATTCCTTGGTCAATTCTGAGTACAGCCTGGGGCCAGGCCTTTTAAAATAAAAACAAAATGAAAATACGACCCACCCTATTGCGTAGTATCAATGAAGAATTCAAAAAGCTTTCGAATAAATAACTGAGTACAGTGAACGACATCTCAAATGTCTCAATGTCAAATTTTTCTGAGAATTTTATTGTGTCATTGCAAATTCACAATGACATTCTCTGAAAAAAATGACAGTGAGACATTTGAGATGTCGTTCACTGTAACATCCTCACACAATGAGAATTTCTATGTATGGCCAGTGCGTGTCTAATGAAGACGAACATGGAAAAGTGGATGTAATTACATATCACACAAAAGCGCCTTTTAAAAAGAGAGAAAGAATCACGCAGGTCCTTTAGTTACAAAATTAGTAATATCAGCTCCGATGTTTGGTTCCATTTCTAAGGTAACATCTATTTCATTCTATGAATCGTCAGCTTTCCTTGCAGATAATAAGCTCTTCACTGGAGTGACCATCGGCTTAAAGCTTAACACCACCAACTTTTTGAAATTTTTATTTTTTGATTACAGTTAGAGACAGTGAAATTTCAGCACGAAATTACTTCAGCTGTTTTTCAGCTGATCCACACAAACAGTCAAGCTCACTGCCTCCAACTGTATAGCTAGTTTTTTATGATTTTAACGTTTCGAGAGATTGGTTGAAGTGGGGCTAAGCTTTGGCGAGTCTGTAGACATTCGTTTTGATAATATCATCTTGTGATTCTTTTAAATCAAAAATCATTTGAGTACCTAGTGCTAGCCTACTTTTTTCTTGTAATACATATTGTCTTAAATAAATTACCTTCATTCTGTAAAACTACAGTGCCGACTGGCCATACTGGAAAGTCGGGCGATTCCCGAAAGGCCTTTTACATGTTTATACGAAAAAAGGACCTTTTGGTAGCCAGTCAGGCACTGGTATAACAAAGCCGAGTCAAAAAGTTTCTTGCACCACCAATTTTCAAACGTTTCGAAAATGTTTCCTCGTTTAACGAACGCATCCGCGACTCAAACAGGAAAACAAATTTCACGCGTCAAAAAACGCGTGAATTTTTTTCGCTCGCTCGTCCTAACCTTTCTTCAGTAGTCGGCATGCCAAGTTTGAAGTTTCTAGGGCTTTCCGTCTGGGCTTCTATAGAGAGACAAACAAATATGTGTCAGCTGAATTTCCATCAGTTATGAGATGTAATCTAATTTTTTGCAGTATGAACTTGCGTCACGACACCCTACTATGCGGTCATGATTGGAAAACAGTTGTTATACGTATGTAAATGAGTTATTAAATTTTCCATTACTGTGTCCGTGTTTTTCACGTTATCCAAACGTTCTTTCGCATCGGGTTTTCTATTGAAGAAGAAAACCAAAAATTTGTAGATTTAACCGTAAATTCAAGTCTAAAACCAATTACTAAATGACTGAGTAAGAATATTTACATACACCGTTACCACCTTGACTCCTTATTGAGTTGGACAGTTGAGGGAACGCAATCGATAATGTTTACTTCATTAATAATTAACGCTCTGTCAAGTTAATGTATTTGGCTTTGGACGAAATTGCTGTCCTTTTCATTTCTATTTATATCAATCGATTTCAAAATAGCCAACAGATTTTTATTATTGTCTTTGTTAGAAAATTAACACCATCGATGTGTTATGACACCATTTGAATTACTTGCTAACGCGTCTGATGCAGTTTACTGTTTCTACTTCTCACTTTTCAACATTCATTGTATTGTATGAACAGTATTTGGCTTGATGTACTGCATTAGTGTTTTCAAATACAGGTGGTTGTGGTAGAAAAAAGGCTCCGTACGCCCAAGCTCTTTAAGATTCTTCTTTCTTTCATGTCGTTTGCCACGAAAAGTTTTGGAACAAAATATTTTTTTCCTAAAAATTGTCTCTCCAGCTGGGATTCATATGAAAACCTTCAAAGTTGAATATTTCCGAAAATACAATAGCTTTTTAAAAAAATCCTTTTGTTCTGGAAAGTCGGGCTCATTACCGATATTTTGTGGAAAAACATTTTATTAGAGGAGTCGGAATGGAGTCAGTACTAGGGTTCCCCCAAAAATTGTCCTGGAAAATTCATCAACTTTGAAGCCCAGGTCATTTCCAATTCCAATCAATTTTACATAAAAGTGATTTCATTCGAAAGCTAGATTCAAGTACTTCTGATTCCAGCCGGCCAGCCATGGTCCATGGTCAGGAGCCTGAGATATGGCTTGGAAAAGTCATGTATGCCCTAGATCAATTAAAGGCACCTAGCTATAGCTTGGGATACTACTTTCAGTGTTTCTTGCGCAGACAACTTTTGTGTTAGTGACGATTTTCGCTATGAAAATTACAATTTACCTTTACTTTACGAAAGCTTTTCGTGTGAATAATTACTTTACTGGTCCCGTTCCTCGATGAAATAATTTTTGTGACTGTTGCAGGTGTTACTGATCCAAGGACACTAGGACAATTCTGACGTTTTTAGCCATTTCTTCGTCTAAAATTTGGACTTTTAACAAGTTTGAAGTAACCAGAGGTCAGTTCCTAAATATTAGTGACGTCTTCATGGTCCACTGTCTTCCCTATCCCAGAACACAGGAAAATTTTGTTACAAAACTTTTCATGGCAAACAACATGAAACAAAGAAAAATCTTAAAGAACCTGGCACGGAATAACACAGGTACCTGCACTATACGGTTTCAAGTGTTCTATCAGAATTATAAATAAAGAAAACCTTTAGTTTAAATTCTTATCCTTTCAAAAACGGTTATTCTGCTATAAGAACAGTGACATTCGGTTAATATAGTCTTAAATAGCGAAATGAACGTTAAAACAAATGAAGTAACAGATTTTGTATCGGAAAATTTGGGGAAACATGAGAAAATATACGTTTTACCAAAAACAGCTCCTGCACTTTGAAGAAAGATAGTAAACGATTTTATGATTACAATTGTCGTTGCTAAAATGTCAAACAAAATCAGGAAACATTTACCATAAATTTAAAGACTCAGAAACTAATTCTAAATCGCCCACAAGGAAACGGCACGTAAGGACCATTATATACGAGTCAACGACCGAATTTATTGGTCACGAGTCCATCAATAATTATACATGTTGATACTCAACAATATTGTTTTTATGACATGAATGCCAAATGAATGACAGTTCATCAAATATAGATGAAATTGCAAAATCCCACGCCGAATCCCAGAAATCTCGTAAACTATATCAAACGTAAATAACGCATGTTTGTTGTCTAACAATACCATACGATGCTCGTGCGAATCGGCAATTATTATTACGATTATTTAATAAGTCACCATTGTGCCATTCGTTGCGCAAAACGAGATACCAATAAAATAGAGCTCTCTCTTCGCATTAACTATAAATATACAAAATCCCATGATCGGAATGATAATAAACTAGCGGAAAACCTTTAAAGTAATTGCTATTAAATGAATGCTTTTAATTGAATGTCCAGTTATGTTAATCCATTCTGATATAGGAGCAAAAAGTTAATTATTACGAATGACTGTATGAAAGGTAGATAATGCTGGAATTCTGTTTCGTATCGAAGCTTTAATTGGTCACTTGCTTGTTTTAATATCCATACAAATGCGTAGTGGTAGAACTACGTGGAACTTTTATTGAAAAAAATGTTATTTATTCGAAAGCTTTTGGGATTTCTTTAATTCTATAATTACTGTAGTCGATCCGGCACTTTTAATTTCACTTAACACCACCAAGAACAGCACTCAATTTCCTTCGAGAACGTTGCGGTACACCTTTTAAATGAATTTAAAATTTCAGTTTCGTTTCAAAGTCTTTTTTTCGAACTGAACTATTTCTTAAGTAGATCGGTAAACGAATACGAGAGCTGTGACCACACTTTATTTATCATTACAATCCATGCAATTAGCAATTTATTGTACCGGCATTAGACAGTGTAAATACTGTAACTTGTTTAAAATTCGATTTTGTTATACTTCTCAAAATCAATAACGATAATATTTTATAAATCGGAAGGTGTACCCTTAAATTCTGATTCGTCTAATCGAAATCAACACGTACGTTAACCAAATACTTCTTTTTGTAGGTCGTGACCAGGGAAATAATTTTCCTTAGGTCGTGCCCAGACGATAGTCGAAAGTGAAATGTTTTTTGTTCTTGGTGGTGAAATCGTTACAAGTGGGTGAAAATTACAATCACATGGTGGATGTGCTATGTACATAGGTATGTGGTCGTTTGTGGATACAATTTGCTCCTGACGAGTTGAATGTGTAAAACCGAAAGGAATGCGCCGAAACGCTCATTTCTTCAAATTCAATTTTTGAAGCATTCTGTGCCAAGCCCGAAAACTGTGTATGCAAATTGTGATAATTTTGATGTCACGATGGAACGGTGATTGTTTGATTTAGTGTCATTGTTGGTATTTATAAGTACGTTTATGTAATCGCAAGTGATGGTTTTGGCAGAAAATTGACTGAAAAATGAACATTGCGGTCTTCTGAATTTCTGAACTATTATACACCACTCTCCATCAATTTCTCGCTCACGGTTTTTTTGAACAAAGAAAAGAAGTTTTACACGTCAGTTCTCTTTCCTCTATTTTTTGTCAACTCTACCAACAGGGTACGATTCACTATTTCACTGAAAGATGTCGCTGCAACAAAGCCAATGTGAACCGAAAAATAATTAATTTTTTACAAGACGGATTTTAGTCAAATAGCACATGGCCTCAGGACTCTGGAACTGTAATTGGTCTTTCAATCGGTAGTATATCGGCTTGGCGATATGATAACATATGTTTTTTTCAAACCTTTATCTCTAAGAAAATATAGGACCGATTGACGAAATGATTACTGTTCCGGAGTCCTGAGGTCCTGTGCTACACTGACAAAAAATATTTTTTCAAGTTACCTGTGACAGATAATCTTTTCAAACATATTACCTGCAGATGGTAATATTGCAAAAAGTTAGCTGACACAGGTAATTTTTCAGAAAAAAATTATCTGTGACTGGTATCGTGTCCCAAAGCTTTCTGTAAGTAGGCTCTATCTGTCAAGCATTACCTGTGACAGATAATGTGCCTGCCAAATGTTAGTTGCCGCAGATAATGTACCTGCAAATCTGTAGTACGTAATCTACATTAGCTGGCACGGGTAATGTTTTCGCTGATATTAGCAATGTAACGTCACGTACGGAATGGCTCAGTGACAACGCACTGAACTCATGGCCTAAGGGTCCCCGGATCGAACCCAGCGGGTGCAACTTTTTTTTATTGCAAATTTACTGTCGAAATTAAGCTTTTACATTACCAGTCACGTCACAGCTAATTTTAAAAAGATTACCTGTCACAGGTAATGTAACGAAAAAACATTACCTGGAGACATACATTGCCTGTGACCGCTGTTTAGTTTTCTGTCAGTGTATATAATGGCAATTTATTTGACTAAAATCCGTGGAGTAATCATTTTTCTGTTGACATTGGCTTTGTTGCAGCGACATCTTTCAGTGAAATCGTTTTTTATCTGTAGAAGTTGACATAGAGTAGAGGAAAGAGAAGTGATTCCATAATTGATCTACTGATAAATGTTCGCGAAAGAATTCTGAATTGCATTACAGACATTGACTCATCTTCGATTGTTGTCTGCCGTATTGAGCGATTAAACGATTAAATATTTTTAGATTATTTAAAAATTACGCAACACTTTGTTTCAAATTCGCGGAACGCGTATTTCTCGAGTTATTTGAGATTTAATTTTGATAACAGCACTGAAAAAGCGTTGCGCAATTTATGAATGATCGATCGACACTTTTAGTCTCATTTCCTTTTATAGTTTCAAGTGTCGTCACACATTGTCACATTGAATTCAAAGAGAGGGCGTAAAAAAATCCATTTTATAATTTTCTAAACTTTGAATTTTATTAAAATTTCTTGTCGTTTACATATTTTCTACTTGGTTTTCTGTTCATTAAAATTGCAATAACAATTGATTTGATTCTGAGTGTCGTTTTTAAGTAGGTAGTTTTGTATTTTGAGATTTAAAAAAGTTTCTTTTTATACTTAGTGTGTATAGTATACAGTATAGTGTTTGTGGGGGAACGAATTGATAATTCTATCTACTTTTCGAATTTTTTTTTAGAATTTTTGTTAATCAATTTGTGGAAAATTAATTTAATTAAAATAGGGACAACGTCACATTGTGTCATTTAGATCTAAACAGACAGAACTACAGCAGTCTATTAAGTCAGTTCAATTACAAGATTTATCTTTAAAATTGTTATTATAATATGTGTCTCATTCGTTTGATTCTTTACAGAATGGGCAATTTGTAATACTTATCGTTATATATTAATCATTGGAAACAAGAAACTTTAACTTAATTTAAATTGTCAATTTTAACATTAAATATTTTGGTTGGTTGGTTTTTTTTTATCATTTTCCTAATTTTATTTGATTAAAAATTAAATTATTGAATGCCTCTGAGTTAAACGTAATTTTCTTGACGTGATGGATGGAAAATAAATTAAAACTGAATTTTAGAAGTGAAGTCACACTCCTCATTGCGTCATGAGAAAAAAAATTGTTTCAACGACAATCCTCTAGGTCGAGCGATTACGTAGCACTGCTAAGACTCTTAATATAAAATATTTTGTTATTTATGCAACTGCAGCGAACTTTAGCGGAATTTGTACAGGAATTTGCTTCAGCTTTTCATCAGCTGGTTTACTCATACTCATTCAAACAAAACGACGCCTTTACATGGTTTTATCACAACCTCAGTTTTGTCTGTATGTAGACCAGCTGGAAGACAGTTGATGCAAATTCCGATTTTATTTGCACTGTAGACGTCAAGAATTATTATTTTCATTCACAGAGTGCATTCTCATTAGAAATTGATTGGATTTGATTATCTCTACACAAAGGCTAATTTAAAGTGAAATTTAACAGTCGAATATTAATTTTTATAACAATTATTACCACATTGTGTTCAGTAGCGCTGAATAACTTTCCAAACTCCGTAAAATTGAGGAAAGTTCGATGAAATTACAGTATGTTATCCGTTGTCAACAGTTGTTGAATTTTTAGGCAGTTCATTATTGAACATAATTGTGTTGAGGCCTGACACTATTTTTGGGAAAACATGTTCCCAATATTTCCGACATTTTTCCTAATTAAGGAAATAATAGGAAAATTGAAGTACACGCACTAAACCAAAAGCTTGTGCCGAATAATTAACAGCTGATCAACAAACACACACTATGTGCGCATATAGATGACCTTGTATGTTTGCACTGTATGTAGCTTGCCTTTGAATTGTCTTCTATAATGTCTTTGTCGACCAGCGGGAAATACTCAGCTGTTGCTGATTCGGCACAAGCTTTACTGTGGATTTACATAGCAACGTAAAAGTGACAGATGCAATGTTTTTTAAATACTGCAACCCGAAATTTCATTCATAAAATTAAAATTATGAATGAAATTTCGAGTTGCCGTATGAGAAAATTTTTGCATCTGTTACTTTTACGTTGCTATGTAAATCCACAGTTAGGGTTCAATGCGTGTAAATGTTTTCACAAAAATGATGTCTGCAGTAGTTCCATTTAATTGTTTTTTGTACAGTGTGTGCAAACTAAATTCGAACACCGTAAGATTTTTTAGAGTCTCTACAGTCATTAATGTCAAATAACAAAAATGCGTCCGTTTCAGCCTTTTTCTCAGGCGCACTTTTTATTTTGAATTTGAATCTTTCATCTTTTTCAATTTTTCGTTGTTTTGCTACAGAAAGTGTTCAATTTTAGGTTGTATTATTTTATTTTATAATTTGGAGGCTCAATACTGTAATTTACGTCCGGGCAAATAAAAGAATCAATAGAAATAAGTAACTTTTTTTAAAAGTTTTATCAGATTTTTGTCGTATAGTGGCCGACTTTTAATTTTTTGGTATAGTGGCCGCGCGTCTTTCAATTTTGTGGACTATTTCGATTCAGCTGTTTGACAGTCTGGTCCATGTAAACAGGGAAAGTCAGTTAATTTTATAATCAGTTGTAGATGAAAGCAGCAACAGTGGTTTGTTTATTATCGTTAACAATACGACTAAAGATAGTGTATTCGTTGTTTTTAGAAGATATTTTTTGCATGGAAAATATGTTTCGCATGGATAGCATGCTTCAGATGGAAAACATATTTCAGATGGGAAACATATTTCAGATAGAAAACATGTTTCACATAGGAAACATATTTCAGATATTAAACAAATTTCAGATGGAAAGAATGTTTCAAATTGAAAACATGTTCCAAATGAAGAACATGTTTCAAACGGAAAACATTTTTCTGATAGTAAACATATTTCCAATAGAAAAATATTTTAGGTAGAAAACATGTTTCAGATAAGAACATGTTTTAGATAAGGAACATGTTTCAGGCAAGGAACATGTTTAAGATAAGAACATGTTTCAGATAAGGAACGTGTTTCAGACAAGGAACATGTTTAAGATAAGGAACATGTTTCAGATAAGGAACATGTTTCAGATCAGGAACATGTTTCAGATAAGGAACATGTCTCAGATAAGTAACATGTTCCAAATAGAAAACATGTTTAAAATGTCAAACATTTTTCAGATATAAAACATGTTTCAGATTCGAAACATGCTTCTGATGGGAAACATTTTTCAGATAGAAAACATGTTTCAAATGGGAAACATGGTTCATATAAGAAATGTGTTTCACATGGAAAAACATGTTCTGTGTGGAAAACATGTTTTGTGTCGAAATAGTATATTATCAGACGGAGAAAAAGTGCGATGAAGTCGCACTTTTTTGGTCCTAGGTATGAAAAGTTTTGTTTTTGACCCAGGTGGTGAAAACGTCCGAAAATGACATGAGTGGGTACGAAAATTGATGTCACTGGAAACGAAAAGTGATGCCACTGTAACGAAAAGTAGAAGAAAAGGTGAGAGAAAAAGTTGTTGTTTTGGCTCTCTACCTGGTGAGGGAATGTGAAGTTTTTTTCCGCCTGAATAAAAACTTTTTTTCTAATTTGAGCTGAATATTGGAACTTCATAAAGTACTTCATAAAACTTCGAACAGTTCTTTTTGTCTCTTTTACACATGTTTTTTCTTACAAATTACGGCATATTGGCTCTTCCTTTTCCTTTGAATTTCGATGAATCTAGAGCTTTTGTTTCATAACCCAGCTTTAGGCATTTCGTCAGAAAATTTTCGAATGTTTGTATTAACCTTTACGAAGATTTTTTTTATGCGATATTCCAAAGTATTAGCATCTAAATTATTCTAATAAGACTTTCCTCTTCGTCTAAAATGATTTTAGTTTTAGTTGAAACAAATGTCAGAGTTTACCGCCATTGATAAACTTACCTTTCGCGATTAAATTTAATTCAAGAAACTTCTAAGCTAGGCTTTGATTTTCTTCCATAAATGGTCTCAATAGAAGCCACACACACTGAACGGTCCTTTATAGTCCGTAGAATAAGAATGTGTGTTCTTAGTATTGAATCGACAAATATGTCGTAAATTCTTTGAATTACCAAATCTGAAAAATTTTAATCAGTAGGGTAAAGGTTAGTCGTGCTTCTATACATTGACGCTGCCTTGTAACGTGTGTATAACCTTGAAAATGTCAATAAATGTTACGCGTTACCGAAGAACTATACTAATACTATTCATCTATGAAAAATTTACGACAAAAATCTGATAAAACTTCAAAATAAGTTATTTATATTAATTCTGTTATTCGCACAGTCTCAAATTAGAGTATCGAACCTCCAAATTATAAAATAAAATATTAAAACCGGAAATTAAACACTTTGCGTAGCAAAACAACAAAAAAATTAAAATGACGAAAAATTCAAATTCAAAGTAAAAAGTGCGCCTGCGAGAAAGTGTGAAACGGACGCATCTTCTGTTATAGGCCGATGCCATGAGATCGATGACTTTTAAAACTCTTAAATATCTCAAATGTGTTCCGAAATAAAAAAAACGGACTGTACACAAAAAATTACTTCTGCACACAAAAAATCAGTTTTGTACACAAAAACATTTATTTTGTACACCGAAGAAACATCTTCTGTACACAAAAATGAAAATTTTGTGCATAAGCAACGGCGTAATAGAATTAGTATTTTCTTTATCCAAGATACGAAATGGTAAAATCAGTACGCTTCAAACTTGCGAAAGCTACGTAATTTTGATGATCAATCGACCAAATTGCGTAGCTTTCACCAATATGACATTTCAAAACAATTGTAAAAGGCCCGACAACAAAAGAATTTTATGTCGAACTCGCGTTGCTACGTGTATCCACAGTTACAATAATTTCAAATTTTTAGTTCCACTTTCCTTCCACAATATATGCGGTGTTACAATCGTTCAATTGTAACGCCGGTGTTTTGTGTGTACAATATCATGGTTTATATGTACGAAATCATCATTTTGTGCAATAAATATGGTACCAATTGCAAAACTCATTTGCTAAATTTTGTTGTCAACAGGATTTAACACTGATTGATCCAAAGGCCGATTTTTGTGTGTGCTGACAGTGTAATTGCAAACATTTAGTTGGAGACCAATATCAAGCTTTTGTGCATTTAGTTTGCAGACTAGTACTAGAGATGAGTGGGCATAGCAAATTTTTGTGCCCACATGCCCACTATGCCCATCATTTGAAAAAATGAGCCCAATGCCCAGACCAATGCCCACAAGTAAAATGCCCATGGGCACTAGCCCAGCCCACAAACTTTGTCTACAAGAATCGCTGTTCCTATGTTAATGACGAGCGTTTCAAACCAAATTTAATTCCAGGATCCAAAAAAAATTCCGATATTACACTAATTATCGAAAAATATTTCTTGTGAATTGATGGGATGACGATAACAAATCGTTTTTTGGGCGCCCAAGTTTTATATAAATGCCCACATCCTGGCCCATGCCCACGATCTCTGTAGCCCATTACGCCCATACCCATGGGCATGAGGCATGGGCTGCGGGAAGCCCGCTTTGGCGGGCGGCCCACTCATCTCTAACTAGTACAGCTGCAGCTAGTTGAGCTCATTTTTATGATTCGCTGATTGGCTCATTTGTTACCTCGTTAGCATAACATTTAGGGGAATTTTTTCGCTACTTTGATTACAATAGGGAACGTCGTATTGTTCGACGCTAAATGCAAAGACGGTAGCACTAAATGCATGAATGGTGACCTGTCAACTGAAAATAATAATAAAATTTCGATTTTGACAGATTTTGATCAAACATAATGTCAGTTTGTAGCAGGGTCTATTTTAAGTAATTTTAATTACAGTCAAAGGCAGTCAATTTTCAGTATAAATTTACTTCAGCTATTTTTCAGCACATACAATCAAAACTGGTTTTCCTGGTTCATACGGTTGAAGCTGCTACACGCAAGCGCATGATAGTGGTAAAACCGCATAAAGACGTATAAACGGTTGTGATTGTTTGTATGGATCAGCTGAAAAACAGCTGAAGCTAATTTATGCTGAAAATTGACTGCCTTTGACTGTACTAAAAATTACCAAAAATTACTAAAATTATTGAAAATTACCAAAAAATTACTCTTTTTTTTTAATTTTCAGTAATTTTAGTAATTTTTAGTAATTTTTGGTAATTTTTAGTAATTAAAATTACTTAAAATAGGCCCTGGTCCTGGTTTGTAGCACATGATCTCGAGACTCGGTAAAGTAATTAGTTTTTAAGTCGGACGTATATCTGCTGAGAGAAAAGACTTTAAAATCTTGACTTAATGAGAAAAAATAATTAAATTTTCGAGGCCTTATCTCACAACCGATCCGATGGAAGAATTAATTACTTTGCTGGAATCGTCAAATCATGCATCACGCACTGGCATTATGTTTGATCAAAATCCGTCAAGTCGAAATTTAATTATTTTTCCTGGATGAAAGACCATGCATTCAGCGTCAGTAATAACGTCTTTTCATTTAGCGTCGAATAATCTGATTTTCCCTAATTATCCTATTCCATTACACTTTCGCCTATACGTATACCTTCTACCCGTTGCTATATTCATCGCAACATTCTAAAAATCTAACTACGCCAATTTTCAAGTCTCTATTTTCTTCGAACTAAATTCGTCATTCAATTACTTTGCGTTAGAAAAAAATTTAAAATTTTGAAAGCATTTATAGATATCGCAGAATAAAAGTAGTTGCAAGTTGCAAGTCATGCACTTGTACGTACATTATGAACAGTACACTGGAATTTCCAGATTCACTTATGCGTTTGTAATCGAAGCTTTCGGCTATCACGCGGAATTTTCCTTTGCTTCGCTTGTTGCTTCTGCGATGCAGCAATGTTTTCTGATACGTCACTATTGTCATTTTCCTGTATTTGTTGAATGCACTAATGACAAAAAAAAAAAAAACAAAAATCAACCGACCTGCCCATTTCCATCAACAAATTCTACACACTCACATCGTCTAAAAATATTCGAGGACACGTTATCTCCTCGGGAAACCGCCATGGCTTACGATAGTGCGGTTGATTGGTTTTCCACAGAACATATCCTTCGCTGGCTTTCCGTAAATCTTTTACCATTCGTGGACCCACAGTGTGCGTTACCTTGTTCACTAACCATGGTGGCAGTTTACCTTGCGGATCACAATGGGCCACATAGCCTAAGTAGCAGCCGCCATTCGGTTGCGGTCGAATTACAAATCCTGTGATGTAAGACATTGCCCTGCAGAGAGTGAAAATTGTCTTGACGGATGATGGGGATGGGGAAATTAAATTGGATGAAACAATATCTACCGAATGAATCCTTTTCTTGGAGGATAGTCTTTGTGAGGAACGGAACGAGATAATAACAGTTGTTCTCCTTGGGGTCCTGTGTCCAACCAAGATCTCATTAAAACGAAGTCTCTCGGTTTCAAGGGTGGTGGGCATGACACTGAAATTAAGGCTTGAGTTAGATACGAATTTCTGTTTTTAGCTCATTTAAGAAATTAGTTGAAATTGCCTATATTTGGGCGTTTTGCATTGTATATTCGCTTTTATCTGTCTTTTAGAACCCTTTTTGGAAAAAGACGACAATAACCACCACAAATGTGTCAATAAAAAATAGATTTGGTTGTTGCAGTTTCACTAGTCCTCAAAAAAGTCAGCAGTTTGCCCAAAATTTACGTAAACTTCTGCTAAGTTTTCTCAGAACTGGTCATACTGCTACAACAAAATCAATTTTTTGTTGAAAGCTTACACATTTGTGGTGATTATGGTGGTAAAGTATTTTTGTAAAAAGATATCAGCGAAAATGCAGCACTCAAAAAACGCCCCAAGGTAGGCTTTTCAACGAAGGATCGATTTCTCGTAAGCCAAGCAACCACGATGACTCCAAATGATGTCCACATTTTGCAGTGCTGCCAGCAGATTTCATTCATTAATAACTCGATAAATATGCGTTTTTATAAGTTAAATGTGCCTTCCACAAAAATTAGGAGATATATTTAGAGGGAACAACACATATTCCTCTCACGCGAACGCATATTTAACGAGTTATTAGTGAATGAAATCTGCTGGCACCACTGAAAAAGTGAACTTCATTTATGGATGATCCCTTATCACAAAAATTGACTTCTCACTTACTCGCATAGTATCCGATATCATTATTGACATTGAAGCAACCAATCTCTTCACTGGCGATCATATGAGAGTCCCAGTCCTTGCGATAGTCCGGATCATGAAGTACATCGAAAACAATGTCCGACGATATGTTATGGAAAATGGAATGAATTTTGACCATGTGAAAACTGCAACCTTCAATAGATTTCGTCCAGACTTGTGTTTCAGCTTTCGACAATTCCAAATTCCATCCGGCATTATCGTCGACCAATTGTTTCAGCGATTCAAAGTCATGGTCGTCGGCAATTCGTGGATTATTCATTTGGTAGATGGGTTTGCTTCTGGCAGAATTTTAGGTGTGAATTTTCATAAATTTTTAAAATTTCCATCAATTTCAAATGAAGTTCAACAATATGCTTGAACAGACAGAGGCGTTATTCCCGTTGTATGTTTGCTTTGGTACACTTGATTTTGATGGAGTAGTTGGGGAATTTCATTTCTAAAACTAATCAAATCAATCAATTTCCAAAAATTATGGTTTCAACTTCCGGATACTTGACTGTCATTGTGTTGAAGAAAAAAATCTCATAAATTCCCATGCACTCACCACACAGTAGTCAACAGCAAAAGAAGTAAACAAAAATTCACTTAAAACAATTTGAAACAATTTCCAAATTAGCATCGTCGTCGCTCATCTGGCTGGCACATAAACTAATTACCAAATTGGATTCATTCAACCGAGCTTTAATCGTACACGTCTATCACGGAAAACTCAATTGAAATGTTGTTGTGACATTTTTCATTTTTGACAGCAATAAAAAAGCACAAAATTCAAGTGAAAATTCTGGGTGTCAGCTATTTGACTCTGTCACACGCACACTGCATAAAATATGTATATCACCCGCATACATCAGTCGTATACGTTCAGTGTATTTTCCCCCAATTTTTACTTTCGATAATTTTCCAGCAGTTCAACATTCGCATATGACTTTTCCGTTCCAAAGCACGGCAGTACTGAAATGGCAGCAGTTTTTTCCACGAAGAGTAATTTTCATTGAGATGAAAAAAAGCGTGCCAAAGTATTCAGGTGATGTCGAATTTTCCGAAATTATGTGTTTACCAACAGGTTTGCGACCAGAGCGAAGCGAGTTGGAATTCCTGTTTCTGACCGAGATGATCACAGAGTTTTTCATCCGTGGCGTGAATAACCGTTTTTATCTACGAAACAAACACATCGATTTGTTTCACCATCTTTCAAAATCAAAACAAATTGACAGAGAGAAAAAACTATTGTTAATGGGAGAAACAAAAGACGAGAAAATAAAAATTTTCTCAATTAAACTGTCATCAGATAGAGCGTCAACAAAACGCCATCTACTCACTGCATTTTAGTGCAGAAAATAATGTTATTCACGCCGCAGGGATGAATAATAATATTTCTTCGTACAAAGGAACTTCTTTCGGCAGATTCAGACTTCCATAAAACATTTTTTTTATATCAGAACCTTACGGCCCTGCTAGATGTGATATCGCCGATAAGAGCGAAGCGAGTTCGGCAACACATCGTGTGAGCAAAACTCCATTTCTTAGCATCTGGAACGCCATCAGCCATAACTAGCGCATATTGCACTTACATGAAGTGCCTACTACAATACCAATCCAGTGTGTGATTTGCGTACAGACCTGTCAAAGTCAATTTACGTTACAATATGGATCTGTCAGTGTGTAAATTTACTCCATTTAATAACACAAGTGGCGAGGAAAAGCCTTGAAGGATGTTAGAGTCGAAGTAATTACGAGCTCCCAACAATTTCAACAAAGTTTTCGAGAATTTTCACGAATTTTCGCAAATTTCGCAAAAATCACCAAACTTCGTGAAAATTAATGAAAATTCGCGATCGACCAAAATCACCTGAAAGGATGCCAAAGAAAAACGGTCTGAATGTTTAGATATCACCCACAAAAGACACAAAATACTAACTTATAGAAGAGGGGTTGCCGGTAAAATCAACAATATTCTCTGAATGCGCATGGACATGAAAGGTTACGTAACATTGTAACGTATGGGTTATCCATTGTTGCTATATCAACAGTTCAGTCGACGATAATTTTTTTTTTTCATTATTTGATCCACAACAAATCGACTGCGTCTTTGATATTAACATTCTTTTGTATGTAAATTCAACGCAGAAAAAGTCGATTGATTTACTTGGTTCGCGTTACACAAAGAAAATCGATATCCCAGTCATCTTCAGTTATAACCTGTTGATTTGTTGGAAAGGCTGAGCAATAATACCGATTCACTTTGTGGTCTGGTCAGTCGTGTAAGTACCTATATAAAATGGATTGAGTTGCTGAAAGCTAATTGAGAAAATACATATTCACGTATCAACTCAGCGTAGACGAAATATTTTTCCTTTTTCATTATTTTTACAATCCCAGATAAAACCGCATTAGCCAGTGCACACCGGTTATTTCAGTCGTATAACCTATCGATAACGGATGATATTTACGAAGTCTCATTAACCTGTTTCAGAGTGCTGTCATCTGTTATCGACAACGACAGCAAGAATAAACGACAAGCGCTGACTAACGAGGTCTTAATAGAAAAAAGCATGTTCAAAACAAATGAAGTAAAAGATTTCTGAAATCAATATTTGAAAATCTTCGATCAAATGAAGTAATATTTTGAATAGTAAAACTGTTAATATGCTTGCCGTCCGTGACAAGTTAAAAGGTAGAAAACGTTTCGAGAAATCGGAGCAAAAAACCCCAAAATCTTCCGCATTGATTTTCCATCATCTTCGTAAACAACCTCAGAAACGTATACATAAGGAAATCGAGCGTATCAACATTATCGCTCTATACTGCTTACGTACCGAAACGAACGAGTGTTCTTTTTGCCCACTTAAAATGTGTGAGTCTATTTACTGAACGACGTCACTAATTTATTATCAAGTGTACTCTCTCTCGTAAAAACACCAAGAGACTAAAAACAAGTTCATTCATACGCAACGTTTTAATCATATGGCCTCTGGGTGTTATCAGCAATGTTTCATGTTAACCCACAACAAAATGTTTATTAAATTTTCTGTTTATCTCCGTCTGTTGCGAGAGTTAAAAGTGGTTCGGACACGTCTGTGTGAAAGATTTTTGTTTTAAATAAATTTAAGATCCGCGGCACTGCGTGGTGTTTTAAAATTGATAATTTCGTGTTACAGGCACCAGTGAAAATTTTCACCTCGACGAATCAATCCGTGTTGGCACAACCGCAGCAAATACGAAACATGGACCACAGCAATGGTGTAGATGGATATTCAGATAATCCACATTTGAACGGGAAAATCCGTGATTGGCTGAAATGGGACAAGGTCGGGTGTTTTGCACGTCAGTGGTTGGACAAACTGAAAATTTCATTTTCTTTTTCAGAACGAGAAAACCAGACATGAAATCGAAGATTTGGTGCAACGATGCGAGTGGAAAACACTCGAAAAGCGTTTGGTAAATCGATTGACTTTCGGCACAGCTGGTCTGCGTGGTGTTATGTATGCCGGTTTCTATGCAATGAATGATTTGGTGGTTATACAGTCAGCACAAGGGCTGCTCAAATACATACAGCAGTGTTTTCCGACTGATAAGGAGCGAGAACGGGGCATCGTTCTTGGTTATGACGGACGATACAATAGTAAAAGGTGAGATATAACGGACGAAGTTTTTCACTGCCATGTTAAGCCTAAGCACCGTTTCACATTTGAGTCTTAGCTATTCACCAGCTTCCAGAAGCTTTGAGCTACTTTTGTTTTCCTCTGAAATATTCCACTTTCCCAATGGAATGCGAAAGAAGCTCGAATTCCATTGCAAGTGGAAGATTAAACAGTGGGATACAAAAGAAGCTCACAGCTCACAAAAGCTCCTTAAAAGCCAAGACTCAAATGCGATACGGTGTTTTGGATTAACGAGTCAGATCAGTGAGAAAACGTTGACGTGTTTAACCGGCCCCTTGAATTTCCCTTTACACACAGATTTGCCGAACTAACAGCATGTGTATTCCTCAACGCTGGTGTGCCAGTGTTACTGTTTAGTCAAATGGTTGCTACTCCGTTCATTCCGTTTACGATTTTACAGAAGAAATGTTTGGCAGGGGTAATGTATTAGCGGTGACGTAGTGGACATTTTTGTGCTAAAAGCAACCGTTTTCCAGGTTATGGTGACAGCGTCGCATAATCCGAAAGAAGATAATGGCTACAAGGTCTATTGGGGCAATGGTGCCCAGATTATATCACCACACGACAAATTGATTGAAAAATCGATTTTAGAAAATTTAGAGTAAGGTCATGCAGTGCTGCTGCGTCTCGACAATTTCTCTAAACTTTTGTGACCGTTTCAGACCATTTTCCACATCATGGAATTTGGATATTTTATCATCCTCTTCACTCCTCACCGATCCCTATGACGAAATGATCAAAAGTTACTACGACAAGCTGACAGCAACTATTCCAAAAGATATTTTAGAAACGAATCACTCGAGTGATTTCCAATGCGTATACTCGGCAATGCATGGCGTCGGATATGTGTACGTTAAAAAAGCAATGGAGGCTGGCGATCTTAAACCTGTGATAGCTGTTAAGGAACAAAGTTATGCGGATCCTGAATTCCCCACGTAAGTCACTGCCGTCACTTTACTCATCCGTCAGTCCATTTCTATTCGATTCAATTGAAATTTTCAGAGTTAAATTCCCGAATCCGGAGGAAGGAGCATCGAGTTTAGAGTTGTCAATGAAACTGGCTGATTCGGTGGATGTTGACGTGATTTTGGCAAATGATCCGGATGCGGATCGGCTGGCATGCGCAGAGCGTCACAAAGAGTAAGAGTATGGACAGAAGAGGAGTTCGAGACGGATTTTAATTTGTGATTTTTCGATCAGTACCAGACAATGGAAAGTATTCACTGGAAATGAATTGGGTGCATTGCTCGGCTGGTGGGCATTTGAATGTTACAAGAAATTGAATCCCAACGAGAATTTCAGTGATTGCTATATGCTGGCCAGTACAGTCAGCTCTAAAGTCCTGCGAGCAATAGCCAACGTTGAAGGTTTTCAATTTATCGAAACTCTGACAGGATTCAAGTGGATGGGTAAATTAACTGGCCGCATTGTCGATAAAAGAACTCAATTCGAATTCCTTTGCTTCAGGAAATGAATCGTGCAAACTGATGGCGCAGGGCAAATCAATTGTTTTTGCATTTGAAGAAGCCATCGGTTTCATGGTGTCACCAACTGTTCTCGACAAGGATGGTGTTAGTGCCGCGTGTCATTTAGCATCGTTGGGCAGCTACTTGCGTCATTCCAATTTGTCGTTTAATGATAAATTGAACGAAATCTACAACCGATACGGCTACCATTGTACCATCAATTCGTATTTCATTTGCCATGACCCGGAGGTTATCTCGGCGATTTTTACAAAAATCAGAAACAGTGGAATTGGAGATAAGGTATGTGTATACGCGGTGATACGGCGCAGGCATAAGACCGGTATAATAGATTGGAACGAATTAGTTTAAACACAATTCGATTGTCGATAATAAATGACTGGAAGGCTATAGTCATGTTGATTTACAGGTCACATCCGACTGCAGTTATCCAACGTCGATTTTGAACGGAAAATATCGAATAGAATCAGTTCGAGACCTGACAACTGGCGTAGACACCTCACAGCCGGACAACAAAGCCACTCTACCGACCAGTAAAAGCAGTCAAATGATAACGTTCTCGTTCGAAAATGGTGTTGTTGTCACATTACGAACCAGTGGCACGGAGCCGAAAATCAAATATTATTCGGAAATGTGTGGCAAGCCCCAAGACAAGTAGGTTTTCTTAATCGGGGAACAAATGTGGTTCGTTTTTGACTGAATATATTTCTCTTCCGCAGAAATTGGGACGAACTTCGACAGATACTGGTGGAAATTGTCGATGCCATCGTTGACGAGTTCTTGGAACCGCAACACAATAAACTAATTCCGCGCGATTAAATTGAAAATTTAAATTTTCTTTACATCAAAATGTTCCTCAATCTCAGCAAAATTGTAACAGAAGAAGCTAAACGAAACCATACGAAAGAATGAATTAAAATGTTTGAAAATTGATTCACAATCCGGTGCTTTCATTTGAAACTAATCGTCGCATTCAAAATCCTTAAGTTTAGAAACCGGGAAGATGGTGGACCGTGAGGCGTGGCGCAACTTTGGGAACCAACATTATCACTAATCAACTCTAGCTCACGATCCGGTGAACCGATTTTCATAAACTATTTTTCACCGCGCAGGCGAGAAAATAGTCCTTTTCCCGCCTCAGATGAAACTTCGGGAGTCTTTTTTCTGAAAACCGTTGTCTTGACCTCGGGGAAAAAGTTGGAAATTTAATTTTCTCTGGTGACTTGCTCTCCCCGCTACGCTCTGGTAACAAACAACACCCTCAAATTTCAATTTCCAACTTTCTTCCCTTGGTGAACAAAATACTATTTTCCCGATTAGTGTCTTCAATAACTCTCATTTGCGCTACTAATAAACGTTATACTCTCCATGCTTCCGTAGATAGATGCGAAAAACCTTGACCAGCCCTCCGAAATAACTCCGAACCTACTCGACTGTCTTTCGCATTTTCAACTAGGATCAATTGTCCGAGAAAAAAAGAATTTTCCAAATCGGTTGACATTTACTCAGGCGGACAAAATTTTCTTTGATGATTCGTTTTCGTCACGAGCTATCACTCGACTATGTAACTTTAAAATTGCCGGAGATACATCGCTTTGAAGTTGGTCATTTTGATAGAAAGTTGGAAATGGGTGGGTCAATTGGGGTTTTAGAGATATTTCTTGAATGGTGGCAGATAGAGAATTACTTTCTTCGTCAAATTTTCGATTTTCGTCTTTCGAATTTCGTCAAATTTTCGATTTTCGTCAAATTTTCCATTTTCGTCAAATTTTCGATTTTCGTCAAATTTTCGATTTTCGTCAAATTTTCGAATTTCGTCAAATTTTTGATTTTAGTCAAATTTTCGATTTTCGTCAAATTTTTGATTTTCTAAAACTTCTAAAACGACTGATATCCCAACAAAAATCTCTTCGAGAAAAGTGTGACGCAGTCTTTGAAGTACAATTTCTAAAATGAATGATATCGCTAGAGTTGACGCTTTCAGCTTCGTTACGCAAAAATTAAATTTTACACCCAATTTTAGTTCAAACAAGCTGGCTTAGTTTTTCTCATCATCTGCCAAATAATTTTTACCAAAAAAAATTTGACTGGAAACAACCAAAATTTTACCAAAAAAATCTGCGTCGCAAAGTGGCAAATGTTCAGGAACAGACCAGCAAGAAAATTTATCTGCCACATGCAACGCAGATTTTTTTGGTAAAATTTTGGTTGTTTCCAGTCAATTTTTTTTTGGTAAAAATTATTTGGCAGATGATGAGAAAAACTAAGCCAGCTTGTTTGAACTAAAATTGGGTGTAAAATTTAATTTTGCGTAAAGAAGCTGAAAGCGTCAACTCTAGCGATATCATTCATTTTAGAAATTGTACTTCAAAGACTGCGTCACACTTTTCTCGAAGAGATTTTTGTTGGTAACATGTTACGTCTCGCTCTGATTTTCGCTATTTCCCCACTGTTTTTATATGCCTGGACTATATATAATACGAGATTACCATCAAAATGCATTCAAGAGAATGTTTTGTTTTGCTTGTTTTTCACGGATTTTCAGCTTGTATCTTCTCGAGTTTCTGCTCAACTGTCTAATATTAAAATTTTCATGGATCAGTAGATGGACCCACCCATTGCTTTGGGGAGACAATAGTAGCGTTGTTTTTTGAAATGAAAAAATCAAAGAAACCGGTATTTTTCGACGTCAGTAGAGTCGAAATTTTTTAAAATATATTGGCTCGAAGAGTGGCTTTGTTAGTGCTGTGTCAGCTTGAATTCGTAACTTATTTAGACATCATGACAAACGCGAACTTTAGATTATCCCCATTACATGTAGCCTGAGGATTCGTAAAACTCTAGGTCCTACTAGCTATCGAATCTTATGCATAAGTATCATATTTCTGATTGGCCTATGCTGTAGGCCGTTGCACCGTAAGTTATGGCGATCAGCTATGGCAATGGTCATTTAAACTCTCATAAAACTAGTGTAAATACATCTTCACACACCGTTTTGCTGAAAGCCAAGATCCAATCTTTTCCGCGCCGTGAAATCATGTTTCACGAATTTGTATCGCGTCCAAATAGTCTACACCTGTAGGTCTGGCTATTCGCACGCACGTCCCAATAGTCCACACCTGTAACAATGGCTATTTGCACGCGCGTCCCAATAGTCAACAAACATAAGAGTGACTATTCGCATGCGGCGTGCGAATAGCCTACGGCCGAAGGAAAGACTATTCGCACGCGCGTGCGAATAGTCACTTCGTTTCAAAAACCAGTTTCGCGATTCAGTAGCTGTTGCACCAGGAGTCAGCAATGCAACGATTTTTTTTTTCTTGAAAGATTCTCTCTTTAGATGGAACGTTTCAACGCCTTTGAACTGCATATTTTTCTACTTTTCCTCGTTTTCCTGCACCTTCCCGTGTGTGTAATAAATAAATTTTTTCAAGACAACGGCAACGTACTTCTGTAAAATTTCCTAATGAATTTGATAACAAGAGAATTTCAATGACTTCCAGTACAGAGTACAGTCCGTTCTAAAGTTTTGATAGCAGTAGAACATGTAAAAATACTTGTGGTCGATGCTATCGTCGACAAATTCATATGGGTCAGCAACACAATAAACTAATTCTAGCGCTATTGAATAATTGAAATATTTATTTACATCCCTTAACTCTATGTTTACATCAAAATGTTCCTCAATCTCCGCAAAATTGTAACAAAAGACGCTAAACGAAAAACCGTGCACAAAAATGAATTTTAAATCTGGAAACTTGATTCACAATTCGATGCAATTTCGCATTGACATCGATGAAACAGAGAAACCATTTTCTTAACAAATTGCAATGAACTAAGTGGAAATGTTAATTGGCCTTCAACGAAATCGAAATTAGTGGAATATCGACAAGGCAGAAGGTTTTCTACTTAAGCCTCTGCGTAATGGTGGCGTTCAAAATTCCAGCACTTTGGATTGTTTCCGCATCGACAAGTTCTTTATTCGGGAATGTTGTCAGCAGTGAAAATGCTTTCGAAGCATATTGCGGTCGTGCACTGAAGGATTAAAAGAAAAAAATCAAATAAATCCCTCAGAAGGAGATGTTGGCTGTGTTACTGAACTACTTACGTTGTCACGAATAATCGTATATCAGCGACGCTATGAGTTACATTAAATTTACCAGCCAGACGACTCCCATCGGACAATCGGATATGAATTGAAGTGGTCGGCTTACTTGAATCCAAATGGATAATTTCACTAGCACTACAGAAAGGTGACATTATATCAGGTGCACTCAAGGCATCGAACTCTAAAAATTATTTGTCCTATCAGTGCCTGTTATTGGTAATTTGAGTTACCAAATTTACCGATGAAACTACCGAATTTACTAACAAAATTACCAAGAAGTAAGTTTGGTAATTTTATCGGTTTTCATCGTTAAAATCGGTAAGTGAAATTACCAATAACAGACTCTATGTTCTAGGCTCATCCACTTCACCCGTTCGTATAACAAAATTCATAAATTTCCGGAATTACTTACAATCTTTCATTCAGTTCATTGTCAGCCGGATTACTTTCTTGTGGACCAGCAACTGGTGCGCCAAGAGTATGACCTTTCCCCGAAAACGTGGACACATTCTGATCATTAGGGCCGATGTTTTTTTCTATTTTTGATACCAAACCATCCATATCAGCTCCTTGCAGGCGATCGATTTCGCTCTAAATCGATAGTAATCAATCAACGAGACTGTGAATGTGTATTGTGTCTTGGTATGGCTTTTTACCTTATTTCGATAGAACACAAATGTGGGCATAGCCTTTACACCTTGTGCCACTGCCGTTTCCTGGCACCTATCAACATCGACCTTGAGAAAAATCACTTGCGGATACTTTTTCGGAAATTGCTCAAAATGCGGAGCGATTTTCTGACACGGACCGCACCTAAAAATTGTATTTTTCAACAATAAATTTTGTGTTCCAAGGTCGTTGCGTTAGAAGTTTATTCGATCCACTTACCAAGTAGCAGTAAAATCAACAACAATCAGATGTTTTCCCGCTCCCGACAATTCTGATTGGAAATGATTATCGTCTTTGATTATGCGAACACTCATGGTTGACAGGTTGATTTGAATGGAAAATAGGAAAAAGTAAAATTCGATGATCTAAACGCCGGACAAGAGGATGCAACAATCGAATTTACTTTAAACAATAAAACAAAAATAATAATCAGAAGGAGATGATTAAGCACCTTATTAGACAAGACACATCAATACATCACATTTCATCAGAGCCATCTGTACGAGTGCACTACAAAATAATATTCAGTCGAAATTTTGTCGTTTATGGCGGGAAAAATTCTTTTGAAAAGACTACAATGTTCTTTGCATTATATAGGGAAATGCTGTTTGGAAACTAAGGCTCGATTGTAATAGATTTTTGTAAAATTCTATTACATTTTTAGTACATCTCGTCATAAAATTACTACTGTCAGCGATCTATTTTCTCGTGAACCAACTTCACTGCTATGATATTTAATCGATATTGACCAGAGTGAAGTTATTTCACTAGAAAATAGAGCGCAAAGAATGCAGTACTGACAAAAACTGTAGCGCCTCTACAGAGGTTTATAAGAAATTTACTTTTCACAACTGACCCAACTGACCACAAATCCTTTCTCCGGAGACAAAACGGATGACTGTGAATTCAGACTTAAACCCGATATATCTTTGGAAAGTGTTTGAGGCATATTTCCTTTCTAAAGCGCGACTGGATTGGATTTTATATGTTACTTTAGTCATTCTAGAGTTCATTTCATTTCATTTCATTTCATTTATTTCAGTTTAAATTCAATTATAAATACAAAAAACATCTGCGTAGCTCTAGTGTGACGAAGTCAATTCGTTCGTAATTGCGCTATGCGCAATTTTAAAAATGAACAGTTTCAGTAAATTTGACAATGCCCAACTTGACTTGCATTTTGGTAACAGACGCATTAGAGGGTTGTAGACGTATTAGGGTTCCGGGCTTATTAGGGCTACGGACGTATTATGGTTGCGGACGAAATAGGATTACGGGTTGTACGGGGCTAAGTCGCAGCAAGCGCTCCGACTGTTCTGATGCCTTGTTTTATTGCGGATTCGTTATCTATGAACATAGACAAATGCTTTGCCCTTACCGTCTGCTTCCAATTCAACATGTTACAAACGGCATATTAATCTTATCCTTATCGATTTTCAAATCCGCTGAAGAATTAAGAATTACTTCCTCTAAATTAATTAGTCGGCTGATCGGTGTTGACGAATTTCGCGCCGTGTAATTCACAATTCACGCCGTAAGTGCGGTCGAAATTAAAAATGGAAAGTGTGGAGGTCTTTCTAACGTAGCGTCATTTTCAAACAATGAAGCGTTGAAATGTATTTTTCGGCTCACTTTTTCATCAAATCGTTCACTTAAAATTCAAATTTTAGGCACACTTACGGCGTGAATAACCCACAAAGTGACATCTTCCTTATACCAAATGTGCTCCCATTTGACATATTTGAACATTTGAAGGCTTTTTGACGTTGGAACAATGAGTGTTCATGCTAGAAGCAGTGCTATAGTATATATCAACAGCATTTTGCATTTTTAAAATACATTTTTTAAATGTTAGAAACTTGGTTATTACAAAATGGTGTCCATATCATCTTCAAGCTACGGTACTTTTAGATGTAACCTCACTTAAGTTTCGTTAAATGTTTCAACTTTTTACTACAGATATTTCTGAAGGTTTTTTTTCGAACACCGGTGCGATTAATTAAACTACTTTGAAGAATAATTTGTTTAAAAGAAAACACCATTTAAATCACACCAAATATTTTTATTGGCAACGTATATAGACCGAAACGTTGCCAATAAAAATATTTGGTGTGATTTAAATGGTGTTTTCTTTTAAACAAATTATTCTTCAAAGTAGTTAAATGTTTCGTTCATTCGTTCAAACGTGGATAGTATTTTAAACGGCCCCTAATAGAAAAACTTACATTATGTGAAGACTAGCACGCCACCACGCCAATTTCAGAGTGAGGACGACGAGTTCGTATGGGACTTTGATTATTCTTTTAGATATTTAAAAGGGATGTGAAAGGGCCGGTGTTTGTGTATATTAAAACAGAGTATGGTATTCTCAGCAAATGAAAAAACCAAATATTTTCAATTTTAATATATTTTATTGACGGTGATTCATACAAGTTCATACAAACATAATGAGTTTAGAATTTCTTACGCGGTGATCTTGAAAAAAAAGAGGCACGAGAATCTACCAGAGCCTTTTTGTTGTAATTTACTTTGGGATCATTCATAAATTACTTAATGCTTTCACAAAGCACATATTTCTTCGAGTTATTTAAGATTGAATTTTGATGACATCACTGAAAAACCGTTACGTAATTTATGAATAATTCCTTACATGAAAAGACCACTTCCTGCTCCACTCCCTCGGTTGCTGAATAACACTTATTCCTAAAAGAATTATCAGACTTCTGCTTATGTGGCCTTTTAGATAGTATACTCAACTCATGCCCCAATAGAATCACAAAGAATTTCGCGACATTTTTCCCACCGGCCTTGCTTTAAGTTTCATTGATTTTGTGCTTACACGTCGCTAAAATCTTGATTTATTTTATTCGTTGAACTTCGTAGCTGGTAAAATTATTCAAAAATTTATTAATTGACTAAATATGTGACACCCGCTACAGCAGCATGCAATTGAACGAGAGACGGTGTGATTGAATGTTTATGATGGTAATAAAGTTTTGAGACGGCGGTAACACTACAATGTAAAGTTAACCATGCAAAAATACATTCAAAGAAACAGGGAACCCAAAGGTCATTCAAAGAATTTGTATCCATAGTCAAATCGAGTAATCACCTGTTATCGACAATGAAGACAAAAATAAACTTGTAATATGTATATAGCAAATTGTATGTACAAACAAATGACGTAAAAGATTTTGCAACAATCAGTTGAAAATGCTCAGGTCAAATGAAGTAACAGATTCGCTTATTGTTTGTGGAAGGATGAAATTTAACGATATTGTGAAAGTATGTGAATATTTGCGCATTAGAAACGCTCTTTTCGGCAGAGAAACCTTTGTCGATATCATCATCTTTCGAAGAAAGTTGTACTCACTTCACTTCAAACCCTTCATAAAAATACATTTCTCCTTTAGATTAGACAGTTTGCGCAAGTGACATATAAATTATAAGTCAACTTATAACTTCGAAATTATAAGTTATAAGTCAGTCAGTTATCAGTTATAAGTTAGGTGGTTATAAGTCGTAAGTTATAAGTCGGCTACATATAAAGTGAAATTTATAAGTTATAAGTCAGTGAGTTATAAGTTATAAGTTATAAGTGAATTTTCAAAATCTCAAAAACGTCGAATTCACAATTTTTTGATACTTTTGGACGTTTCTGAGAGATTTTGAAAATTCACTTATAACTTATAACTTATAACTTATAACTCACTGACTTATAACTTATAAATTTCACTTTATATGTAGCCGACTTATAACTTATGACTTATAACCACCTAACTTATAACTGATAAGTGACTGACTTATAACTTATAATTTCGAAGTTATAAGTTGACTTATAATTTATATGTCACTTGCGCAAACTGTCTATTATATCCTACAATTCTGCCATGCAACGCATAAAATTTTAGTGCAAAAGAGATGCAAGATTTTGATAGATTAAACATATGAAATTCTGTGACAAGATCGTGCATCTCTTTTGCAGTGGGAGGTGCGGGAAAACAGGAAAAGTAGGAGAATATACAGTTTTACTTGCTTCCTCGCCCCATAGCTACTGTTGTACAAACCTGATTTTTTTTAAATTAAATATTTTGTTTTGTCTCATCCGCACCTTCCATTTGACATGAAAACATCCAGGGATATGCTGAAAAAAGCAACAAAAAAACACTGTTCATGGAACTTGACTCCAAACTTCCGTGGCTGTTTCGATAACTTTTTTACGGCAGAAAGTTAGGTGGACACTCAACGCAGAGATAAACAACGTAAAACTCACATTTTTTTTATGTTGGGGTCTCAAAACAGTCGGCGTATTTGCCTGTTTCCCGCTATTTTCCGACGGGAAAGACTGGGCTATGTTTCGTTTTGCCTGTTTTTCAAGCATTGTGTATCTCTAGATGTTTTCGCGTTGGTGTGCGATGTGTCAAATGAATGGTATTGATAAGGCGAAACAAAATATTGAATTTTTAAGAAAATCTGGTTGGTTCACCAGTAGCTATTGGCGAGAAAGCAAGTAAGTTTGTTATGCGTCGCAGGGCAGAATTGCTTTTCGTTTCAATTAACATGCATGCAGCAGCACGGCTTCCGAAACTATCGACTTAGACAAAAATAAAGCTTTCGTTGTTCTACTCATGGAACCTTTTGTTTTTTCATCTCATTTCTGTGGTGTAAATAAATTGCTTAAAGATTTTTTTGTATTTAGAATACTATTAGAACTGTTTCACAAACATTTTTTTGGTCAAATTGGTCCATATTTAGAATATTCAGTTTTCCTCCTCCAAATTGTCTTTGTTGCAATTCGTAAACGTACTGCGTATCGCTTCCCATTGCCTACGATTTTCATCGATGTTCGTCACAAAGAGCTCTGTCTCCGGAAAGAGATTGTATAGAATTTCAAATGTCGGTCGCACCACCGTACCGATGAACTCGAGTTGAAGTTCGGGTATGCAGGCATTTTGTCGGTCCATCATTTGATTGGGTGCCAGGCCCATTTGTTTTTCCAGATCGCCTTGAGCAAAGAATTCCGAATAGACGAGATGCTGCGTGTAATATGCAAAATGAACGAAAATCTAACACACACGGCCCACAAAACGGGCAAATTTATTTACCGCAACATCTCGAGACGTGGGAAATGATCGCACTTGATCACTGAGGTCACAACAAGTCATTAGCAGACACATTAGTAGCATTTGATTGTCTTTCAAATTGGTTGAGTCTAGCGCCTGTAGGTCCTTCAAAATTCTGAAAGATTATGGAAGTGTCAGACATTTAAGCATTATAGAAAGTCTTATCCATTCCCAGTTTACTTGCCTAAAATGATTGGCAAGATCTGTGGCCAATATCAATTTGCGTAGATCGTCGATGCATGTTTTGAATTGCTCGGTGCTTAAACTGTCTAGAATTTTGCAGTTCTCTTCGTTTAATATACAAATTGCCTGGGACAAATGGTGTCGTTCATTTACACTTCCCTCCGAACTGTACAGTTTAGCCAGTGGACTTTTAATTTCCATTTGGAAGGAGTTGTTAGTACCCCTGTGATCTAGGTCGTGGCAAAAACAGGCAATCAACATTGACAATGCTTGAAGGTCCCTATAAAACAAAATTGAACGATAGCCACAACAAGATCATTTTCCCATCCATCGATTTGGACTCACGTCAATATTCCCAGTTCGACCAAATTCAGATTCATTAGCAAAGTGTAGGCCGAGTGTGCCACAGAGAAGGCATGCGTCCAATTGTGATATGGTATCGTCTCGCGGTAGCCTTTCTGCACGATTAACAAAAATCGAGCGAGCTTATCTTCAGGAATTTTAAATGTCGACACAAAATTCAGATCGATGAACATTCGCATCGACAACTGCAAGGTAACGGAGCGATCGATTTCGCGTGCATTGAAGCCAAGCGTCGAGAAATTTGGAATGTCCAATTCTTCTTGCGACATATTCTTCTGTAATCTAACCACGTCATCCTCAGGCACTTTCATGTGATAAATCAACAATTCCTGCGACAGCTTGTGTCGAGCTTCAGCCTTTTGTACTTGTTTGTGGACTAAGGAATGCATGATGCTAATGCCACAGTAGATGGAAAAGGCGGTAGCGATTTGTTCATCGCATTTGTCAAAGTGAAAAGCTCCCAACTGTCGGGAAAGTTTAGTAAAAAAATGTTCTATTCCGGAATCAGTTAGGGCAGTTTGTTGGGTACCTTATTGCATAACTGTGCCACTCCGATGATATTCTCTTCGTCACAAATCGGAAAACATAAAATATTCCTCGTCTTAAATCCAGTTTGTTCGTCAACACCTTTATAAAAGAGCGGATGTTGATAGGCGTTGCGTATGTTCAACAGTTTGCCAGTTTTGATCACATGTCCAGCTATGCCTTTACCTTGTTCGATACGGATCTCGGATGTTGCCTGTATCACTTACGTCTTTGTAACTAGATGCAGAGCTTAATTTGAGAAATACTGTACCTCGTCTCCATCGAATACTTTCGACACCAATTCGCCTGTATATTCGTCGATTAGAAAGAGTGAACAACGTTCGGCACCGGTCATGAATTTGGCTTCTGCCATAACACCGCGTAACAGTTGACCAAGATCGCCTAATAAGAGAGGAAACACTTTAGTGAGTCGTACGTAATTAAGGTTCAATCTATTGTCGAAGTGTGGTGATTTAGACAAAAATTTAAAAAAAAACTGGAATCTTTTGAAACTTGTAAGTCATGATGGTGGTGGCGTTTAAAAAACGATAATATCGTTCAAAAGGCGGTAATATCATTCAAAAAGCGATAATATCGTCGACATTATCGTTCAAAAAGCGATACACTAACCAAAGTCCCAAGTAGACAAAGACGATACCTTTGTATTGAGAACAATTCACGCCGTAAGTGCGTCTTCTATTTCAAAACATACCGCAAAGCAGGTCATTTTAACGCTTAGCTTTTGACATTTGTTATATGACGTCAGCGTTATTTTATCCAACTGTCAGTTGTAAATATTTAAATTTTTGCCGCGGCTGCTTTATCGTTCAAAAAACGATAATATCGTCGTGAAAACGATACTATCGTCCAGACAATATATTTCAAAATTTTACATTTTAGACGACATTATCGTCATGGGTGAAAATTTTTCGAACGATAGTATCGTTCCTGACGATACTGACCGTGTACAAATGTCGCCCCTCGTCTGCAATACAATTCTAACACAAAATGAATTCTAATTTTACAGGTCAAACTCAATGAAAGTTTTACACTTTCATTGGTCAAACTGACTCAAGCAATCGTTCAGATAAGTGCATTTATGTTGTGTAGTTCATCGATTTAGTTTTGTATATTGATAAAAACATCATGACCAGCAAAGAAAAGGGGAAATTCTATTGATTAAACCTCCGATGAATAATTTAACATCGTTTTCCCAAAGAAAAAAAAGAAAAATCAAAAATGTGATGCCGTGACCTAGTAGCACTCAAAATGTACAGTGAAATCGTATCCCTGTCTTGGGAAAATCCGCTAAATAAATTCTGTCAAATAATTTATCTGATTCAAATTTTCTTTCCCAACTTGTTCGCCTCAACCGAAATTGTTGCTGCTTATCTATCACACCACACACTTATCATAAATCATTTCGGTTTTAACTCATTTATTTTTCAACCAACATTTTCACCCCTTTTTATAAAAAATGCGTCTTCAACCAAAATTTTCGGTCCTTTTCCATTTCTCAAAACTCCCGAAAATGTACCAGGCAGTTAATGATGAAATCTCTTGCCCAGAATCTAAAACATTGATGATAAATTATTGAAATAGAAGTCGAAAAAGTGAAGTGAAATAATAGTCTCGTGACGATACTTCAACCCTTTACCCGACAGAATTTTCTGTATTTGGAGTGGAGTGGTGACGTGGATATAATTAGATTATTTGATTAGCTTATAAAACTTGTGATTATATATCGATGGAGTCTGGCATACACAAAAATATACAAAATATATATAGTCGGGCAAATATACAACTCAATGTCCCATTAGATTGTTTTGTTGATGTTAACGTCAATGCCATTATTTACCGAACATTAGAGAATCGTCCGTTGTCCGTTGTGGACTTTTTTTTCAATATTATTTGATCCGGTAATTTCGTCTTGTGAAAAACGCTGCTCTATATTCGGAATTTGTCCGTAATTCTTAGGAATTTTTAATGTGTTTTTTTCTAATTTTCAGGAATTAGGACTGTTCTTCTTCTTCTTCTTCTTTTTCAGCCTGTTTCTATCCACTGCTGGATGTAGGCCTCTCCAACTTCTTTCCATTTCGTACGATCCATTGCCATTTGCTGCCAGTTTGTACCTGCAATATTCTTAATTCCGTTTGTCCATCTCTCTGGTGGTCTACCTATAGCTCGTCTTTTATATGGTCGCCAGTTCATGATCTTTTTGGTCCAACGTTCGTCTGTCCTTCTTGCAATATGTCCCGCCCAGCTCCATTTCAGAGATGCTATTCTTGCCATGACATCAACGACCCTGGTTTGTTGTCGAATCCATTGATTCGTCATTCTGTCTCTGAGTGTTATTCCGAGCATACTCCGTTCCATGGCTCTTTGTGTCACTCTCAATTTTTCTTCGGATGCTTTCGTTAAAGTTAACGTTTCCGCTCCATAAGTGAGAACTGGAAGGACACAAACGTCGAAAACTTTGCGTTTCAGACTATTATTCATTTTGCTTTTGAAAATTAGTCTGAGTTTTCCGAACGCTGCCCATGCAAGACCAATCCTACGTCTTATTTCTGCAGTCTGGTTGTCCAGACCTAACTTCAGTTTATGTCCTAGATATACATAGCTGTCGACTCGTTCAATGACAGTGTCACCAATTTTGATTTCTCTATCGTCCCCGATGTTGGTCATGACTTTTGTTTTCGATAAGTTCATCTTGAGGCCAACTTTGCTTGCCTCTTCACTTAACTGTTGTAGCATAAGCTGAGCCTGACCTAGATTCGCTGCTATCGGTATAATGTCATCAGCGAAGCGGAGATTGCTCAGGTACACTCCATTTATCTTTATTCCCATTTTACTCCAGTTTAACTTCTTAAAAATACTCTGCAGAATCGCCGTGAATAATTTCGGTGAAATGGTGTCACCCTGCCTTACACCTCGGCCAATTCTGAATTTCTCCGTGCTCTTATGAAGTTTTATACATGAAGTAGCATTTTTGTACACATATCGAATTGTGTTGGAGTACCTTGAGTCTACTCTACATTCGTCTAATGCGTCCAATATCGACCATGTTTCCACTGAATCGAAAGCTTTTTCGAAGTCTATGAATAGCAAGACTATGTCGATGTTGTATTCTCGACACTTCTCAATAAGCGTTCTCATCACCTGCAAATGGTCGTTTGTGCTGAAACCAGATCTGAAAGCAGCTTGTTCAACAGGTTGGTAGAAGTCGAACTTGTTAGTGTTCCTCTTCGTAATGATTTTCATAAACAACTTGTAGAGTGTTGACAATAGGCTTATGGGCCGGTAATTTTCCAGCTTTGTTATGTCTCCTTTTTTATGCAGCAATGTAACTACCGCATTTTCCCAGGCTTCTGGTACTTCTTCCCATTGGAGACATTGATTAAACAAAGCCGTGATTGTCTTTAATAAGGAGTCTCCACCCAGTTTAATGGCTTCCACTGGAACACCATCTTCTCCGGGAGACTTTTTGTTTTTCATCTCGGCTACTGTGGTCTTGACTTCATCAACAGTTATGTCGGGCATATCCTCCGATCCCACGTTTCTTATTATTGGTCTATCTTCGGTTTCTTCCGTTGGACTCTGTCTTGCTGAAGAAAACAAATTCTCATAAAATTCTGTTGCAATGTTTAATATCGCATTTCGATCCGTTTGGATCGTTCCTGTTTTGTCTCGTAATTTGAAGATTTCTTTTTTGGCGTTTGTCATTTTTCTCCGTAGGACTTTCATATTGCAGTTAGCTTCAATTATGTTTTGAGCCAATTGGACATTATATTTTCTTTCATCTGATCTCCTTGCTTTGTTGATACTTTTAGACAGGTTCCGGTATTCCACCGAATCTCGTCCTCCGTTTTTTACCAACTCTGCTCTGCTTGCGATCAGGTCTAATGTTTCTCTGCTGAGTTTTGATTCTTTCCCTTGGACGGATTTGCATTTGGATTTCATGAAATCCATTATTGTATCGACGATTTTGGTATTCAATTCGTCCAATGTTTCACATTGATTGTTGACGTTATCTAATTCGGCAGTCATTTTCGCAGCAAATTCTTCATTTTGTGTGTAAAGCCTTTGTACGTCAATCCTTTCACTTTTTTGAACTAGTTGTGATCTTTGAAATCTGGTATTTAACGTGACTCTTGCACGAACCATTCGGTGATCACTACCGGTTGAAAAATTGTTTAGGACCGTAACGTTCTTAACGGTTGACTTACAGCCAGTTATGATGTAATCGATCTCATTTTTCGTTACACCATCTGCACTAGCCCAAGTCCATTTCCGTTGAGGCTTTCCGGCAAAAAATGAATTCATTGCGTACAAATTGTGTTGCTGTAGGAAGTTGAGTAGAGTATTTCCACGCTCATTTCTTTGGTCGTTGCTAAAACTACCAATAGAAACTTCGGAGTCTTCTTCTCGTTTTCCCAGCTTCGCATTGAAATCACCGATTAGATATTGGTAATGTGATGGGTTTTCGTTAAGAGCTTTCTCGACATCTTCATAGAATCTTTCTACTTCTTCGTCATCATGGGTGGACGTGGGTGCGTAAACCTGAATTAATTTGACACTGTATCTGTTATTTATCTTCAGGCTTACGTATATCACTCGATCGGATATGCTTTTCGTGTGAGTTATGCGATCCGACCATCGTTTATGTATGAACAATCCGACACCGTGCATCAGCATCTGACTGTCACTTCCTCGATAGAAGAATGTATGCCCTGATTGTAATTTCAGGCATTCCTCTTCAGGTTTTCTAACTTCGCTCACTCCCATTACATCCCATTTGATCTTCGTGCATTGTTCGTGCATTGAAAATTACTGAATAAATTTTCGATCAAATTATTAAATAGTCAACAATTTGTCCTGCTGAACAAGTCACCTAATATTTGTTTAAAGTGCAAAACGATTTTTTTTCAACTCCATTTTAGAGAAAATTATTAATTCAAAGCACCGACTGTATATGCCATAGAGTTTTTGTAGACGATTCTGCTGTATATGCAGTCGAATCCGTATGATAAATTGCTGGCAATTTCGACTTGAACGTCAATAAAAATAGAAAAAGAAAAAAGGGTTCGGAATGAAAAATTAAACATTGAATCTGGGTTGAGTTCGATTTTGTTAACATAATTTTAATCGGTTGATTGGTTGATTTGATTGAATAGAGCTCGACAATTCTGCGATTCTACGTCTTTATCGTGAATTTTTATTCTGAATTTTTATTACGAGAGAAATTCCGAATTGTATACCCAAGGCATGGAATAGTATTTTACTTACTACATGCGTCAAAAACCGTACTTTTTATGTTTCAAGCACTACTTTCGATGACCTCAGCATGTAAAATTCGTCACATGACTCGGGATAAAAAGTCTCGTTTTCGTGAGTATATTGACATCGGCTTCGCCTCGGAACAACTAAACACACATGAAAACTCTACTTTTCATCCCTTGTTATGTAATCGTAATTTTTGTGTCTGTCTCACTTCGTTCGGGCTACAACACGCGAAAAACCCGAAACCCCACTGGCTGAAAACCCGAGAAAATTTCTGGAAAACCTTTTTTTTCGGCCCCGACACATGAATAAGACTATTAATTAAAATCAATAAAAAAAAAACATCGTCAGCAGTGAAATAAAGAGCTTCAGTAGACGATCAATTTCCCTTAGTCAAAAAGTCATAGAAAGTCGGAAGCAAAGCTAAAATTTCTGTACTAAACTTTCAAACTCAAAAACTTAAAATTGTAAAAAATTCCAATGTCAAGAGGTGGTAGACATGGCTTTTCCGCACGAATTGAAAAATCGTATTGGTTATTCGATACGGAAAACAAAAGCTACGAAATGAATTCCGAACGCAAAAAACAGTACAAAGAAGGTAGACAGATCCAAACAGAATCACCAAAAAGGACTGGCAGGTATGCCACTAATAACCGTTATCAAACTGACAGCAAACCAAAGAGACAAGAGAGCAACGTTAAACCCAAAAAAACGACCGGAATCTACTTGAAAAATCACCACGAAACTGATTCAGATCGTAAGAGAAAAAGAACTCAAACTAATGGACCGCCTAACAAAAAAATTCGGAAAGACAATGTTAGTAGCGGTGACATGAACAATTCGGACCAGACAGTACCCCTACTCAATGAAAATATATCAAAAAAATCCTCAACCGTTGTGCGAACACAAAATGGCCAGCCTCGAACCGCCAGTAGTGCTAGCAGCACGAAGAATGATCTGTCTGACAATGCTGAAAGCGTTGGATCCGAATACGATGGAGAAGCGGCTTTCATTGGTATGCTATACAACGATATCGAACATGTTGCGTCAGACATTACTGAAGTGTCGAGTGAAAACATGTTTTTCTCCGATATCTTGAATATTTTCTACAGTGATGATCAGAATGACGAGAATGATGAGGACAAAGTAATTATTACTGAAATTTTTGATGATGATGAACCACAGCCGGAGAAACCTCCAACAAATTGAAGATGTTTGTAAAAATGTGTTAGAATAAACTCTAGATAGAACATGAAAAATCGTCGAGTGATGTTTCCGTTTTCCCTGACGCAGTACTGGAAAATTTGCCCTCACGGTCACGAGCATTATATCGTATACGATGGATATGGAATGGATAATGGACTTTTATTTAGAAATTTGATTGATTACACGTCCATGTGATTTCGTATTTAATATTCAAAAATTTCCAAAAAATCGTCCTTCGATATTGAATTTCCCAAATTTATGTCGTCCATTAAAAGTGGATTAAATCAAGTTAATTGCATGAACGTTTAGACTGTGCAAACGGGCATCATTTATTATTCAAAACAATAAAATGAAGCAATCGATATTATTGGTAATTTTAACGGACCGAAACGACGACACAAACATGTCAGGAACACGTTCGGAAACAGATAGCTTCACAACAAAATAATCGTCTCTATCAATTTAAATAGATCAGCAGACGCAAATAGATTTATGGTTTGAATTAATATGCCAATTAGAGGATGGAGGGAAATTCGTTGATGAATCGAAAAAAGTTTGGAAATAGTATGGGTACACTGAAGTCTATAAAAGACGCTAGTGGATTGAGCTTATACTCATAGTTTGGTATTCGTAAAAAAACCTAAAAAGCTATTAATGTGACGAGTCCCCCCTCTCCACACTTAAACTAAAAAAAGGAATTTGGGTGAGATGATTCGGCTTTCTTCCTTTTGAATGTCTTTCTCGCAGTAGATCAAGTCTGACTATCTGTAAACCAGAAAACTGATAGCTATAACGCCATCCGACTTCGAATAACTTTGGACTTGATCTGTACACTTGTTTAATCGTAGTTTCCTCAATATCTTCCACGTGTAAAGCTGAAAACATACGAGCAATTTTATGTTCACAAGTGACCTTTTGTCAAGGTCCAACAAAATGACGAAATGAGGCGCATTTCGTCAAAGGATAAATTAAGTAAAAAAAACCGAACACCTCGAGGGGTAACTCACTTCTAGATTAAATGGATTAAATGGTATTAAATGGATTAAATGGATTAAATGGATTTAATGGATTTAATGGATTAAATGGAATAAAAATTGGATTAAATGGATTAAATAGGAAAAAAGTTCATTTTACCAAATACTGTAAAAGTCTTAAAAATTGTTGATTTTGATCGAACCACGTACTACAACTCATACTACAATGTTAAAAAGCGAAAAAATCCACTTTTAGGAGTTTTTGGTGTAAAGTGGATTAAATGGATTAAATGGATTAAATGGATTAAATGGATTAAAAAAATTTAATACCATTTTTAACAAAAAAAAAATTTCCTTTACCTCACGAGTACTTAAACGAGCTGGTGATCGTGCAAATCTATTTTTCGCAATTACTTTACAAATTTTTCAGGTCGGTAGCCTAATTATTTCGGTAAAACTAAAAATTTTTTTTTGGATTAAATGGATTAAATGGATTTAATGGATTTAATGGATTAAATGGATTAAATGGAAGTGCGTCACCCCTCGGAACACCTTCATCATTCAATTTGTAGAAGGATGAATTCAGTACCAAACTCATTCTTTACACAATTTGTAAAGGGATGAGTAAATTTGGAACAAACCAAACTCTTTCCTTTTACAGTTAGTAGGAGAATGAAAAAACCAAACTCTTTATTTACACTGTTTGTAGAAGGATGGATTCAGCAGGAACAAACCAAACTCCTTCCTCACACAAATTGTAGAAGGACGAATTCAGTAGGAGCAAACCAAACTCTTTCCTTACACAAATTGTAGAAGGATGGATGAATTCAGTTGGAACAAACCAAACTCATTCCTTACACAGTTTGTAGAAGGATGAATTCAGGTGGAACAAACCGAACAACATCTTTACTCAGTATGTATAGAAATGAATTCGGTAGGAACAAACAAAACTATTTCATTGCAAAGTTAGTAGAAGGATGATTTCTGTAGGAACAAATCAAAATCCTTCCTTAAAAGTTTGTAGAAGGATGAATTTAGTTGTTTCAGACTAAACTCCGCCCTCACACAATCTGTAGAAGGATTAAGTAGGAACAAAACAAACGCCTGAACCATATGATTCATAAAAGGTTATTATAGCTGACTATTTTATCTAATTTATATTCTGATATAAATACGTTAATAATATTTGGTTTCGAAAGCTACCAATACGTAATTTTTCTGACACGATCATCTTCTCGTCATTTATATCATCATCTCTCCATATATTTTCAGTTTCTGAACGAATATTGTCCTTAAAATAATATTTGGATTCATGTTTTTACCTTACAGTGTGCGAATAACGAAAAAGAGGCTATTTGCACATTCCGCGAATAGTCACTTTATAATACTTTTCTTGGCTATTCGTACAATGTGCGAATAGCCAAAGTATTATAAAGTCACTATTCGCACAAAGTGCGAATAGCATTTTCGTTTAGGTTTTTTTTAAACCGAAATCAGACATTTTGTAAGTTAAGGCACAAGGACCTGCGCCACCTTAACCTTTTTAGGACTTTTTTCCTAGAATTTTTTAACGCTTTAAGGCCAGAAATCTCGGAATTTTTCGTACGAACTTTTCCCACATCCATAGACAAAAATGCTCCCCACAACATCATAGTACAACATTATATCAAAAGAGGACAATCCTTATGGAGATGAGAGTTGAGTTGACCAATCTAATCAGAAGTGATTAAAATAATTACCAAAAAGCGCGCAATGATGGTATTTCGTTGAGAGCAATAGTTGAGACTGGTTATTTAGATTTTGTGAACCGAACAATCAGCCTGTTTCTCTGATTATTTACCGACTCGTATGCTGTTAAAAAACTAACTAGTAGAATTGGATGTAAATGATACAATACAGCCCATTGTGCACGCATTAACATATATGTGACGGATTATAAATGAAGCGTTTGTGTTACCATATAATATCCATTATGTGGAGTGATCATAATAACCATGAAAGTGTTTTTATATTTCACATATTTATGGTGTTTTTCGCATCATTAGTATGGTGTGGAACACACTTCGATTATAAACAAAAATGCGATGAGTAAAAATGATGATAAATTAGGAAAAATCATTGTGCACAGAAATGATGTCGAGCTTTTCATTTTTTGCATTTGGATGAATGGAACCCCTGTGCGAAAAAAAAACTTTTGATTGTTTGTGGAAACTGATGGGTTTCAATTAATCTGTTTCATTGGAGTTGTTTGTTTGCGATATAATATGTGTCCATTGTAACGACCATACAAAATCAGTTCGTGTTTGTTTCCGCTTCAAATAATTAATTTTCGCAATCATGAAAACATAGAGTGTACTTTAACACCCGCTTTGTTCGCGGTTGTTCGTCTTTACCTGCAACTGGTAGATAATCTGAAGCACAGAAGTATTTGTTTTCACCTGGTACAGACGACAAGCATATGACCAGTATTATTATCGGGTCTGTTACTTCTATCGATCTGCTTAGAACGATAATATCGACCCAACAAAAATCTCTTCGAGAAAAGTGTGACGCAGTCTTTGAAGTACAATAAGGGAGGGACGGATCGATTTTTTTCGCGATTTTTTGTCACATATCAGTAGAAACACGAAAAATAAGAAACTGGTACATCGGGCATTCTCAAAATATTGTCTCATTTAGAAGATTTTACAAAAAGAAAATCGATGAAAATAGCACTTCCCACTCAATTTCACACCCAAATCACATCCACTCTGAACTTAGTCAAATATGGCTTAACGAAGAAAATCGTCGTCAAAGTCGTTAATCTTAACATGAGTATTGTTTTTGAAACGTCAAATCAGCAACACAAGAATTTAGTGTCGACTGTGAAAATTGTAATAATTTCGGTGATTTCGATGTGATTTAATTCATATTTTGTGCGGAAATGTGCTTCTTGTGTTTTTTTAACAGTGCAATCAACGGTTGACTTAAAACATTCGTCAAAACCACCGAAATCACGAAAAATTTACATTGACCAATCATGTAAACAAACAAAAATATTGTCGTTTGGTGTGATGTGAAGTTCAAAAGAGATGACCCAGTACAAAGCACTGTGCGTTGCCCAATAAAAACAAGAGGAGATTGACGCGGCAGGCGCGTTAGCAATAGACTCGCACGTTCCGAAACTACAATTTTCGCAATATTTCCACACATTTAGTATAGTTGAGTGTAACTGCTATTACAATCACAGTAGTCCTTATTACATAAATTAAATTTCGAAAATGGTACAATTGTGAAATCACATAATATGAAGAGTACTTACTATTAATAGTTAAATATTGATAGTCAAATGTCGAACAACGTAGGCGCAAGCGGATCATACATTTTAATCAGTCAAGTCTTGACGCTCGCCTAGTTAACATCTCCGCTAAAACATTCTCTTTCAACTATCAACTATTGATAGTTGACTATCAATAGTTGAGGAAGAATGTTTTAGTGGAGATGTTAACTGGACGAGCGGATCATACATTTTAATCAGTCAATTCGTGACTCTTGTCCAGTTGACATCACCGTTAAACATTCTACCTATCCAATATTGATAGACAACTATCAATAGTTGATAGTTGAGGGAGAATTTTTTGGCGGAGATGTTAACTGGACGAGCGTCATATATTGACTGATTAAAATGTATGATCCGCTAGCTACTAGATTGTTCGACATTTGATAGTCAACTATTGAATGTCAACTATCACACCATTATGTGATTTCGCAATATTTCCATATATTGCGTAATTGAATTTATTACATAATATTACAAAAATTTACAGCAGCACTAGTCTATGCGCAGCGCTCGTTCGGTGAACATCTTTGTTGAAGCATCTTAAATATTTGAGTTCTCATCGAAAAGGCTCACCCTCTATCACATATCAGACATACGTGAGAATGGTAGTTGGGCAGAGTGAATTCGATTGGGACTAAAAATCTTAATGGAGTGATGTGTGTCGTTGCGCGAGACGCTGTGACCTATAAATTTTTGAGGTCTGATCGAAAAGGCTCACCCTTCATCAATATACCAGACTCAAGTGATAATTGTAGATGGGCAGAGTCAAAAAGATCGGGATCAAAAGTTTGGATAGTTTGAGCGTGTCGCTTCAACCGTCCTTTCATATTTATCTAAAGTTACGACACACGGACAGACAGACGGACGGACGGACGGACGGACGGACGGACGGACGGACGGACGGACGGACGGACGGACGGTCGGACGGACGGACGGACGGACGGACGGACGGACGGACGGACGGACGGACGGACGGACGGACGGACGGACGGACGGACGGACGGACGGACGGACGGACGGACGGACGGACGGACGGACGGACGGACGGACGGACGGACGGACGGACATGGCTCAATCGTCTTATAATATCATACTGATAATAATTGCCCACTACGATATAGGCCGTTTTCGATTATTTCACTTACTTACACGATGGTGGGCAAAACATAAAGACTCTCACGATTTACTTCGTATCGTGCGAGTCTAATAAAATGTCGGCGGTAATCTTAAAAATTACGTTTTAGCGGAAACGCTTTAGTTTAAATGTGTATACGTTTCCGGTAAAATAAATTAGTGCGAAAGCAATCACTTTTGAGGAACCTTACGATAACACCTTTAGTTAGGGGTAGGTCACATCCCTCATTTCTAAAATGAATGATATCGCTAGAGTTGACGCTTTTAGCTTCGTTACGCAAAAATCAAATTTTACACCTAATTAGTTCAAACAAGCTGGCTTAGTTTTATCTCATCATCTGCCAAATAATTTTTACCAAAAAAAAATTGACTGGAAACAACAAAAATTTTACCAAAAAAGTCTGCGTCGCATGTGGCAGATGTTTAGGACCAGACCTGCAAGAAAATTTATAACGAGTGATAGCTCGTTTTGCTCGTATTTGAAGCGAGAATATGATAGAATATGTTTTGTGGTGATATAAAGCAAAGGGTAGAAACTGAAATGTTCGGCTATATATAGTTGCCGCGTCTCAAAAAATTTCTTCGTTCTTTTTTTGGAAGTTAGACTGCGTTAGACTGTTATCTCTAGGACAAATTTGTTTATCTCGCTATATTTGTTCTCGGCAGATAAAATATCTTACGCACCTCTATCCTAAATGTTTATTATGAGGATTTGGATTATTTACCACGCCTTCGGCTCGGTAAATAGCTTCGAAATCGTCAAAATAAACATTTTAGACAGAGATGCATAATCTACTATTAATGAGTTGAATTTTTGTTAAAACATGCATTTTACTATTATAAAGGACCCAGAGCTTGTCATTTTTTTTGTCATCGTTATGGACAATATGTGACAGGTGCCTTCGATACTATATTCTTCACGTGTACATTAAGAGTATACATCTGAACAGAAGTGGCTAGTAGCGAAAACGGAACTCTTTATCAACAAATTATGAAAGGTGCGGGAAATGAGGAAAAGTAGAAAAATATGCATTTCAAAGACGTTGAGACACCAGAGTGGTGAAACAGTGTTTCGTTTTGTCTTGCTACGTTTCGGGTTTCGCTTATTATTCACATATTTTCAAGCGTATATTCACGAATTTCTGCTTAAAATTGAGGATCAAAACGTCAAATGAAAAATATTGACGAGACGAATGATAACATGCAAATGCGTCGAAAATCGGACTCATGTATCAGGAGTTACTGGCAAGAAAGCACGCAAAACAGGTCAAAATAGAGAGTTTTGCTAAATAAAATAAAATAAAATAAATCTATGGAACTTTTCCTCATTTCCCGCACCTGCATGAACAATGATGATGATAATCACAATATTAAGCGATGAACTCTGACCAACGTGTAGTCTTACAATATCAGAACGCATGTTAAAAGCAATCAAGGAAAACATTGTGCATGAAACTGTTGATATAAGAGCAAATAAAGTAACAAATCCGATAATTATGCTGTGAGATACCTCTAATGTTTATCATCTAGAAACTGGGCATGTTTTCGTAAAGAGATAAATTTTAGCTTCCACCCTTTGAATATTCAAGTAGATGAGAAAACGAAAACATTTATTTGTGATTTGTCTCTCTCGTCGCTCCACAATTAATTAGCTCTTAAGAAGTGTTAGTCGTATAATTGAATTACTTAGTGAAATAAGTTCTTTTATCGCATACGCGGTGTGATTCCCCGACAAAATTATTCACCTAGGATATATAAACAAACATTATACTTCTGTAAATTGTCAAAGTGTCAATCGCATATCTTGTTGTCTCGTTTTCGCTTATGCGATAAAAAAGAATATGCACGTATGACAAGCCGTCTCGGCAAGCCTTGCCGCTTTGTCATACGTGCATAATATTTATTACATGCTACATGCGTCGAAAGCCGTACTTTTCATGTTTGAAGCACGTCTTTCGACGGCCTCAGAATGTAATATATATTACACACTTGTCACGAAGAAGTCGAGGCTTGCCGAGACTGATAGTGACAAGTGTGTACTCTATTTTATCACATAAGCGAAAACGAGACAACAACATAGACCTGAAGTGTAATTTTTGAATTAAACTTCTAGGTAAGTAATTTTGACATCGCGAACACCGCCCGTATGTGATAAAATCCATAACATATAATTTGGGATAAAAAGATGAAAAGTCTAGTTTTCGTGTGTTTATTGACCTCGGCTTCGCCTCGGATCAACAAAATTCACACGAAAACACTACTTCTCATCTCTTTATCCCTAGTCATGTAAAACACTATTTCATTCGTGCGGCGTGAATAACCTTATTTTCTCCTTACATGACTAGAGATAAAAATATGACTTTTCATTTTTATACTGAGTTATGCAATGGATTTTACATGCTGAGTGCGTCGAAAGTACGGCTTTCGACGCATTTAGCATGTAAAATACTATTTCTCAACTTTTGTTTCTCCCATGGTTTTTTTCACCATTTCACCGAAATTATTCACGGCGATTCTGCAGAGTATTTTTAGGAAGTTAAACTGGAGTAAAATGGGAATAAAGATAAATGGAGAGTACCTGAGCAATCTCCGCTTCGCTGATGACATTGTACCCATAGCAGCGAATCTAGGTCAGGCTCAGCTTATGCTACAACAGTTAAGTGAAGAGGCGAGCAAAGTTGGCCTCAAGATGAACTTATCGAAAACAAAAGTCATGACCAACATCTAGGACATAAACTGAAGTTAGGTCTGGACAACCAAACTGCAGAAATAAGACGTAGGATATGTCTTGCATGGGCAGCGTTCGGAAAACTCAGACTAATTTTCAAAAGCAAAATGAATAATAGTCTGAAACGCAAAGTTTTCGACACTTGTGTCCTTCCAGTGCTCACTTATGGAGCGGAAACGTTAACTTTAACAAAAGCATCCGAAGATAAATTGAGAGTGACACAAAGAGCCATGGAACGGAGTATGCTCGGAATAACACTCAGAGACAGAATGACGAATCAATGGATTCGACAACAAACCAGGGTCGTTGATGTCATGGAAAGAATAGCATCTCTGAAATGGAGCTGGGCGGGACATATTGCAAGAAGGACAGACGAACGTTGGACCAAAAAGATCATGAACTGGCGACCATATAAAAGACGAGCTATAGGTAGACCACCAGAGAGATGGACAAACGGAATTAAGAATATTGCAGGTACAAACTGGCAGCAAATGGCAATGGATCGTACGAAATGGAAAGAAGTTGGAGAGGCCTACATCCAGCAGTGGATAGAAACAGGCTGAAAAAGAAGAAGAAGAAGAAGATGGTTTTTTTCTCTTTGCAACTGCCACTAAGTATTGGTTTTGAAAATGGTGACACAAAATTGATGTGCTTTTTTCGTGGCCACGCACGGATGAAAAATTATGAGTTCACCTCGAGCAGAAAAGAGAGAATTCCAACTCGAGCGAATTCCGGCCATCGCTTCACTCTGGCAGCAACCTTTTGTTCTTGTTGGAATTTCCTATTTTCTCCCATTGGTAAACAAATAACAATTACCTATTCGTGTATCACTTAAAACAACGGTTCGACACTTTCCTTGGAAGTTTGTTTTAATTACATAATTCCCTAGAGTACACGTTATAATTCAAAAGATATGAGTTGTTGTTGGCATGAGCGACACACCTTTTTGAGGTTGCTCAATGCTCATACTAATAATTCCCTTTTCATGATGACACTCGACTGGTGTATAGTAAATTCGCATTGCACTTCAGACAATGCTACACTACAATGATGTGTACTAACAATTTAATTTAATTTGGTTTATTTATCAGAACAACAAGGTAGGTCCTTATACAAATGTTCATAGACTTTTCATAACAGTAGATTAACAAATTACAAAAAAAAGAAGAATTACAAATGACTAGCGTAATAAACAAATAGAGCCTCAACAACGAGATAAGGATTACGATAGTGAAATGAACATTAAAAATATAAAAAGGCAGCATAACATTGGACTGTACGGGGGTGGGCAGAAAAGCATAAAAAGAAATAGTACCGACCCTAATGCTTGTGTATCACTGTGCATAAAAAAATCAAAAATAAAAAAAATAAAATAAAATCGATGAGTGGTAGGTCTATGTAGCCCCGGACGATGCTCACACACGCTGTCGAACAAAACGTTCAAAACACCGATTTTTGAAGGATTTCAGTGTTCCAGTCATTTTGACTTCATTCGGGAGCAAATTGAATCTCGAAACTGCATTTACGAAAAATGACTTGTTGTACTGGCTTGTGGTATGAACAGGAATTATCAAATGATTAGATCTCGTTGAAACTTGAATGCAGCTAGTCAGATACTCCGGCGCCTCATTGATAACTAATTTGAAGACCATCAACAGCGAGCGGTACTTGAGGAACTCCATCAAGGTGCATCCCAGCAAACGACTTACACATTCGGCAATGCTGTCATACCTTCCGATGCCATACACAAAGCGAATACAGGCAGCAAAGACTCTCTCAAGCACTTTGACGGACTTTGCGCTGATATTTGACGAATATATCGAGTCACAGTAAGTGAATAGAGGTAACATTAGCGTCTTGACTAGCATTGCTCTAGTTTGTTGCGGTAAAATATGTTGATTTGCCCAAAGGCTCCTCAGTCTGGCGAACACCTTTGCACTTATATCGTTCACATGCGCATTGAAGTTTAGGTTAACGTCCATCTTCAATCCCAGATTGCACACATTGTCAGAGTAATTTACTAGCATTCCATTAATAAAAATGTTCGGCATCACTCGTCTCACAGCATTGTTCGCGAATACGATAGCTTGAGTCTTCCCAGCATTCAATATCAATCCATTCTCAGACGCCCAAGCGCATACAGCATTAACGTCAGCATTTATTTTAGAGAAAGCATCTTCGACATCTTTTTCAGCAAAAGCGTAGTATAGCTGAACATCATCGGCAAACATGTGATGTAGCATATGACGTAACGACTGTGGTAGATTATTAATGTACAGCGAAAAGATGAGCGGCCCAAGAACGGAGCCTTGCGGAATGCCTTGATGCACTGGAATAGGCTCTGAAACATGATTTTTGATCACTACACATTGTCTACGATCATTAAGATAGTCCCGCAGAAACGACACAGCCGATGTTGAGAATTTGAACTCACTCCGGAGCTTGTCTAGAAGCCTACCGTGCCTAATAGTGTCAAACGCTTTAGTAAAGTCAAGCAGCAGCAGCACGGTGAGACATTTCCTTTCAAACGCTCTTCGAACATAATCAGATAAATTCAACAACACTGTCTCAGTGCTGTGCTTCGGTCTATATGCAGACTGACATCTATCCATATATTTTAGACGCGTCAAGTACTCAACCATTTGTCCCTTAGCTATTATTTCCAGGACTTTCGACAGACACGGTAATATGCTGAGCGGCCTGAAGTCGTCCAAACCAAAAGTTCTCGCCTTTTTGTGATTCGGTATGATCATAGCCAATTTCCAACATTTCGGTATTCGCGAAACAGTCAGACAAAAATTTACGATGTGCGTCAAGACTGGTAAAACACATGGCATTGCAATCTTCACAAAAGTAATCGATATGTCGTCGAGTCCAATTGCCTTCGATTTGATAGAATTCACAGCTCTTAAAACGTCAACGCTCGAGACGTTACTAAAAGCAAAGCCACTATCGTCTGCATTTTCGCCGTAACGTTCACTTGTCTCGCGTAAATCAGTGTTATTCACGGTCAAATGTTGATTATATTCATCAGCAGTGAAACATGGAGTCACCTTACTTGACGAGACTACTCCAATATTACGTAGATTGCGCCACACAGCTTTTGTTCCAAGCCTGGAGTTAAACTTTCCATACAAATACGTTGCTTTCGCCTGCTTTATAACGCTAGTGGCTGTATTTCGCAGCTGTTTGTAATGCTGTCTGGAAACCAGGCCATTTTTGAAGGCAGAAAACGCTATATCACGTTCAATGATGGCTCTTTTAACGTCGCTGTTGAACCATGGCTTGATCGATGAAATGCAAGCTTTCTTTCTGACTGGCACAAGAGGAGCTCCAATTTAAATTGTTATTGGAATGCAAGGTAAAAGGGTCTATTCTATTGCTGAAACAAGTATTCACCGGCTTGTAATTCAATTTTTAGTCGATCTAGTAGACTATAGTAGTGTAACATTTTCTGCGAAAGACTAAACGAAATTAAACTTATTCCCAAATTTACATTTAAATTCTAAATGTCAAGTGACCTTAAAAGACAGCGACGGGCGAGTGAATCGGGAGATGATGACCAACTAGAAAAGAGACCGAAAATAGCAGATGCATCCTTGTCAACATCGTCTGATTTAGCACAAGCAATAAACTTGGAATTGTCACGTAAATTCGATTTTGTTTACCTCATTCATACCCTCAAAAATCAAATTACAATTTCTGACTCGAATAGACGCAGTAACATTTAAAAGAACCAGATCGACATCTAACGAACCAGTTGAAAGAAATGTGAGGGCACGGCTGACCGTCGATTTATCAAGTTCCAATCCTGAGCACACATCATTTTTGATGGGAGCCATCGCAAATGAATTGGAAAATATAAGCCAAATGCTGTCGTCGCCGGATGCATCGAGAAGCAGAGTCGGTAAGGTTTTCTTTTGTATATAGATCAAAATTTTCCAAATCTCATTGTGTCGATCTTTGGCATGAAGCAAGTCCATCATCATCGCCATCACGATCACATTCTCAACCCTCATCCACTTCATCCTCACCTGATTATTATGATAGACTAGTAGCGGACGGCTACGAATTAATGGACCGTATGCGTCAGGATCCTGGCTTTGCGAAATATTTCTAGTTCAAATTCCGATTTTGATCCTAATAAAATTTACTGTAGATCCAAACGATCCAAACCGAGTCTTTGTAAAGCTACAAAAAAATTGTGAACTCTTCTCGGAAGAGCTAAGAGCTATCCGCAATATGTCTCAATTGAGATTCGATGGAAATACGTTCCGTTCGAGTCAGTCTTTCAAAAACAAAAACTTAGCTTTCTCCTAAACAAAATTAAAGAAACCTTTGGTGTTGCGCCTGAACGAGGTTTCACGAAGGTGTGGCGGCACTGCAAAGTAAATTATTCACCGCGATGATGATATTTATTAGGTTTCCTGATCAATGTTATTAAACTGATGACGACATATTGTGTTCCTCAATCGAAATAAAGTTTTATTGAAGGATCTGATTGGAATCAACGCATAGCTAGTTTAAGTTTCTTTTAAATCCTCTTTTCATTTCTGTAATAACTTTGTGAGTACTTTTTCAAAAGCCTAACCGTGAAATGGTTACATGGAAGATTTTACACATGAAAATTTATGCTTGGGAACGATCTGACAGAATTCGATTGAAGTCTGTGTTAACCTCCTTTAACCTCCTCTATTCATTTTTGTAATAACCTTGTAGGTAGTCTACGTTTTCATAAAAATTTATTTTGATTGAGCGCCACCGTAGACAGCAATGATAAAGACAATAGACGAACTCTTATTACGGTCTTTTTGGAGTTTATATTGAAACCAATGAAGTAAAAGAAACACATAAATAAGGCTTCAGTCTGAACAAAAGGAGAAAAAGATTAAAGGATTACACAAAAATAAGCTCGATTAACAATTCCAAAGTGAACGTTTGCCTTTTCGGTTTAATAATTCTTTTTTTCTGAAATCTCAGCCATTCAAATTTCAAATCAGATTTTACTTGATCTCCATCAGTCACATCGACACTCACACTACTGGCATCAAATATTCAGTTGTACTTTGAAAGTCTGGATAATAGTCTAGCGCTTTAAAAATTTGTTAATAAAAATGATGAAAAGAAATGCGCGGAAATTTAAGTATTTAAAAAAAAGGAATAAATAATATCCATGGAAACATAGTTTTTGGATAAAAAATTTTCCCAAGTCTTATTGCCTTGATTGTTAAGTTAAGGGTCTTACATCAGTAAATACGTCTTGAAGTTCTCTATGATCGATTTTCTAAAATGTATGAAATATCAGCAAAATACTGAAATATGTATCAGTAACGCTTGATGATACGAAAACGTGAGTAAATCTGAAATGATTTTGGAACTTTTGGTTTCAACCGACGAGGAATAAAATTGCCTAGGTCATGTTTGTCGACCTAACGATCTCCGAGTTATTCCCAAAATAATTTTAGATTTGTTTTTTTATGGAACGATAATTTGAGCAATCATGAACCAATTTTGGAAATGTTAATTTGTACCGACGAGAAGTAACATTTTTAGGGTGAAGTAAGTAGATAGACAATATCGAACTCGTGATCTCGGAGTTAATCCCAATTTTCCACCTCCCTTCTTTTTTTTCTTGATAGGACGCTAACTCAGGTTGTGACCCGACTTTCGAAATTTTCGTTTCCTTCATTGAAATATCCAGTTCATGAAGTCTGGAAATGAAGGCTAAAATGGTAAAATGTTGGAAAATATGAGAAAATGTGGAAAATAAAGAAAATGTTTTCCCAGAAATAGTCCCTGCTCTAACCTGCTCTAAGTATAAATTTTCAGCCAATAATTTTTTCAAATTGAATTTTCTTAAATTGTCAGTCTGTCAGTATGATTGTGGTGGCATTAAAACTGTTATACCATCGTAGGATATTGTCATATGTGCATGGAAATCTTTATGAAAGTTGATATTTGCATTGATATAATCCACCCATCCTCGACTAACCACAAATTAATTTAAAAAAATGTTTTCCTTTAGTTAAACATTGCTTACTAATAACATACTTTTGTTGTAAATTTCTTCAAACAGAACCTAGTTCGATGAAAATTTCAAACTAAAAAAAAATGATGAAAGGTTGCCCATTTAAGCTGCAAGGCCTGCATAAACTCATAATTAGTGCCACTATAAAAAGGACTGAACAGGTCATGCAATTTGTCATTTAAATAGCCGTACCCTCTGTGGACATCCTACTAGCAAAATATTTTTTTTTCAAGTCAATCAAATTGCAACGATGATATTCTGTAGTGGAAAAGTCGTCACGTTCTGCATTGTTTGGTGTTTAATCCGTGTTGGATTTGGCATTCAAGTGGAAATGCTTGAAACTCTAAAAACTGTTCTGTATAGGTTCAATGCACCACTAAAGCTAACCATTACGTCTTGTTGGGACGAAGGTATTTTTATATAAACCAGCGAAGAATTGAAAACATTTTGATTTTGAGTTAAATTGTGTAAGATTTTGGTTTGTCTCTTTGCCGGTAGAAACGAAAGTAAAAATCGTACGATTCATTAACAGCGACGATGGCGTTTCACCAATGTTTCAAGTAGCATTTATGGATCGAAACTGGAATCTAACTGAAACCACGACCGACAGACATCAAGAAGTAATTGTTGTTGAGCTCAGTTGTGCAGCTAACACAGTCTTAAGTGTACACGTTAATCGAATTTTCGTAAAGCGTTAAATTTTAATGGAAAATTCAATCTCAGATGAATCGCCAAATGTTCAACTATTACAAAGTCATTGTGTTCGATGGCAGTGTGAATTCGGTACAACATAATCCCAGAGAAATGATAACAGATGGCGTTGATGTCGCCTCACAGGCTGGGCTGGCACAGCGCCATCTGTTATCATTTATCTGCCAAAATCAATTTCGGAATTTTTGTTATCAATTTCGCTTTCAGAGCAGTTGTGATAAAATGGATGGTAGAATTCAACATCTATTGCAGGACTCTCCCGTATTGCCGATCAGTCAATTTTTTATTGTTTGCAAAGACTTTGGAAACAATAATTTTGCAGTGAAACAAGGTCTTCATTGGAAACCACAGAAGTCTCTAATTTTCTAATTTCCGCATCGATTCCAGTGTATCGTCTAGGTACACTTGAGCCACTGATAATGGAAGATCATGCAACATACAATAGAACACATTATGTTAACGCAGTTGTATTGCCGTCCGCATTGAGAAGGAGAAATTTCCATGGATTTCTCTTAAAGGCGTCAATGGTTTTACTAAACAATGATTCGCTTAATCATTTGGATGATTATCGGTAAAGACATGCTGTACCTTCATAGAAATGTACACAATTAATTCATTCATCTTCTATTCCTTGCGTCCCATTAACCGATCATTGTTGGAAATATCTTTCCTTCCACTACGGAACCAATCAACAGTGACCTGCACATTGATGCCGAAGCAAAATATTCGTATCAGTTAACCAAGCATCTGATATCATTTGTAAATGCAACGGCTACATTTTCCATAGTTCCCAGTTGGGGCTATCGAAATAAAACCTCTGGAAGTTGGACTGGCATGATTGGTGAGCTGCTTCGCAACGAAGCTGATATCGGCGCCACAGGCCTTTTCTTTACAACCGAACGAATTCCCGTGATTGAATACATTTCGCATTCGTCAACGGCCAGTGCAGGATTCATTTTTCTATCGCCAAAACTATCCTACACCGACAACTTGTACATATTGCCGTTCGACAGATTGCTGTGGATCAGTTTATCGATTTTGGTTTTAGTGCTAGCGCTCTGGTTGGTTGCAGCTATTGTTTTAGAATCGAACAAATTTCCTCAATCTAGAGTAAGATTTGTTGGTTCGATTGCACAGCTCTGCTCCTAACATGAAAACTGAATCGACAAGTGTCAAATTTGTAGAGGCTTTAGTGATCAGAGCTACAGCTTCAAATTGTTTGCAGTGTATTTTTAGCCCCGTACGAAGTACTGGGGGCTTATAAGATTAATATGCCGTTTGTAACACGTCGAATTGGAAGCAGACAGTAAGGGCAAAGCATTTGGTTATGTTCATAGATGACGAATCCGCAATAAAAACAAGGCATCAGAACAGTCGGAGCGTTTGCTGCGACTTAGCCCCGTACGACCCGTAATCCTATTTCGTCCGTAACCATAATACGTCCGTAGCCGTAATACGCCCGGAACCCTAATACGTCTACAACCCTCTAATGCGTCTGTTACCAAAATGCAAGTCAAGTTGGGCATGGTCAAATTTACTGAAAGTGTTCATTTTTAAAATTGCGCATAGCGCAATTACGAAAGCCCGTACGAAGTACCTCTCAAATAAAACCAACAATTTACGACATTATTTTAGAAACCCAAATTTTTTTGCCAACTTTCTATTGGGTATTCAATTATCTCTCAAATGAAACAAAAACTACCAAAATCAGATGAGATTTACTCGCTTTATGTGCAAAAAACACTTAGGGCCGAGTAGCGGCCTTAGTCCAAGGGCCCAAATTTGAAACTTTTTTCGCCACGTTCTTTTCGGTATTCAATTACCTTCCATAAAAAACTAAATCTAGCAAAATCGGATGAGATTTACTCGATTTATGTGCAAAAAACACTTAGGGCCGAGTAGCGGCCTTAGTCCAAGGGCCCAAATTCGAAACTTTTTTTGCCATAATTTTATTCGGCATTCAATTATCTATCAAATGAAACAAAAACTAGCAAAATCGGATGAGATTTACTCGCTTTACGTGCAAAAAACACTTAGGGCCGAGTAGCGGCCTTAGTTAGAGGTGTGCGCCGATCTTAAAATAGTCGGCGGCGGTGCGCCGACTGGTAAGGGATCGGCGGCGGCGCACCGAAAGAAATTTATAGTCGGCGGCGGTGCGCCGATCGGCGCGCCGATAAATTTACAAAAAATCTAAACTTTCGAAAATAATGCAAAAACATTTGAAAAAGCGTGCGCAATCCGTTTTCCGAACACTGAATTCTTACTATCTTGCGATCTGAAGTATCAACTACTTATACAAGGGGAATCAACTGAGACGTATCTCACCTTTTATATTTTGAATGTACAATTACTGACCTATTATCTTAAAAACATCTAATTTAATGAATCCAAGAATGATTAGTGAGTTTGCGTAAATGACACATAAGCTATAAGTCAACTTATAAGTTGGAAATTTTAAGTCACATCGTCATACTAGATGTTTTGCAGGTTTCTTATTTCTAACTTATAATTTATGTCATTTACGCAAACTCACTACTATTATCTTTCGATTTATGCAATAACCGTTCCCGTTGCCTTTAGTCCATCTTCGATGTAGGAGTGAGATCGTAGTAGAAAGTTTTCGCAAATAAGAGAATTAGATAAACTTAAATTTATAAGTAATAAGTGTATAGACTACGGTGTTACTGCCAGCTACAATGTGCAGATGGCACCAGCTTGTTCATCACAGATGACACGTCAAATATAAACCAACGTCACGCTGAATTCACGACCCATAAGCGATTCATTCGGAAATTTCTATTGAACAAATCGTCGATCACGCAGCGAGCCGTACTTAATAGTTCTTTCGTATCGAATCATAGCCGGAGAATTCCGTCTGTAAAGTAGATTATGTGTCGCATAGTTGTCAAAGTGTAGTCAACCACAATATGTAAGTTTTCATAGTTTAGCTGTGTACTGTGTACATAACCTAATTTCGTGGAATTCAGAATTTGTAGCTTTACATCAAGTACATCACTACAATAAATCGTTTCGTATCATGACCGCTCGATTGCTTACTCAATTCCTCTGATTACATCCCGATTAGCAAGACACAAAATCGACAGTCTCTTCCCCGTGGAATCAACTTACGGTAATAAGGTTTTATTTCCCAAATTTTGTACATAAAGCAGCTAAAAATTGAAAATAAAGATATCCGTGTCTCGTCTTTTGACGAAAAAACTTGAAACCGGAAAGATTTTCCACTTTATAAATTCCTGAAGCATGTGATTTGCGCCATTTTCCACCCAAATTCTACATAAGGTCTTGAGTTTGCCACTTTACAATTACAGTAGTATTCACCCAGTTTTGACTGATGCACTGAATTTTGTTCTCTTTCTTCTTCCTCTTATCTGCATCAACAGGCAATAAGAGAAACGTCGTCTGCCGTCTGCCGCGCTCCATTCCATTGCACAGGAAATAGAGTAACGTACCCAAGGGTTCACGTTAAGTGAGGATACAGAAAAGACAAATGTTGTTTCGACCTCGGGTATCGATGGCGGTCCCAGGCCAGCGTGATCTGACCATCCTCAGTTGTATGTTTTAACAAAAAACTCCTTTCTACGCATATAGAAACATAGCAGCATATAGAAACCTGACTTATAAATTAAGAAAGATAAACATTTGCTAAAACCTTGTACTCAGGCGCACACTTTTGTATAGATTTTTCAATTTAAGTTTATATTGCCGCCCATTAAAATGGCTGAAAGCACTAAACGTATAAAATTTCGGCGCGACGAAAATACAATCGGCGGCGGCGGTGGCGTGAGCTATAATTTTTCGGCGGCGGCGCGCCGAAAATTTAGCAAAAAATCGGCGGCGCGCCGGCGTAAAATCGGCGGTGCACACCTCTAGCCTTAGTCCAAGGGCCCAAATTTGAAACTTTTTTCGCCACGTTCTTTTCGGTATTCAATTACCTTCCATAAAAAACTAAATCTAGCAAAATCGGATGAGATTTACTCGATTTATGTGCAAAAAACACTTAGGGCGGAGTAGCGGCCTTAGTCCAAGGGCCCAAATTTGAAACTTTTTTTGTCATAATTCTATTCGGCATTCAATTATCTATCAAATGAAACAAAAACTAGCAAAATCGGATGAGATTTACTCGATTTATGTGCAAAAAACACTTAGGGCCGAGTAGCGGCCTTAGTCCAAGGGCCCAAATTCGAAACTTTTTTTGCCATAATTTTATTCGGCATTCAATTATCTATCAAATGAAACAAAAACTAGCAAAATCGGATGAGATTTACTCGCTTTACGTGCAAAAAACACTTAGGGCCGAGTAGCGGCCTTAGTCCAAGGGCCCAAATTTGAAACTTTTTTCGCCACGTTCTTTTCGGTATTCAATTACCTTCCATAAAAAACTAAATCTAGCAAAATCGGATGAGATTTACTCGATTTATGTGCAAAAAACACTTAGGGCCGAGTAGCGGCCTTAGTCCAAGGGCCCAAATTTGAAACTTTTCTCGCCATCATTCTATTCGGCATTCAATTATCTCTCAAATGAAACAAAAACTAGCAAAATCGGATGAGATTTACTCGATTTATGTGCAAAAAACACTTAGGGCCGAGTAGCGGCCTTAGTCCAAGGGCCCTAATTTGAAACTTTTTTCGTCACGTTCTTTTCGGTATTCAATTACCTTCCATAAAAAACTAAAACTAGCAAAATCGGATGAGATTTACTCGATTTATGTGCAAAAAACACCTAGGGCCGAGTAACGACCTTTGAGCCCTCCCAACAAGCCCACGTTGCATCTTACCCAAAAACAATGTTCAGCAACTTTGTTCTACTCGTCAATACCTTTCATTTGATATATCACAAGCAGCTATTGCGTGCATATTTCGGTAGATATCGTCGAAAGACTGAAAAACACCTATAGGGCCCTAGCTCTGGAAGGGCCGACCCTACCATGCCCATTTTCGAACTTGACCTTACTTTTGTCGATACCAATCGGGGAAAAAAAGAATTTTGAAAAAAGGTTGAGATTTGCTCAAGCTAGAGGGGTCACGGACGGACGGACGGACGGACGGACGGACGGACGGACGGACGGACGGACGGACGGACGGACGGACGGATGGACGGACGGACGGACGGACGGACGGACATTTTTTTTATTGCGGATTCGTTATCTATGAACATAACCAAATGCTTTACCCTTACTGTCTGCTTCCAATTCGACGTGTTACAAACGGCATATTAATCTTATAAGCCCCCAGTACTTCGTACGGGGCTAAAAATGTCCGTCCGTCCGTCCGTCCGTCCGTCCGTCCGTCCGTCCGTCCGTCCGTCCGTCCGTCCGTCCGTCCGTCCGTCCGTCCGTCCGTGACCCCTCTAGCTAGAGTAAATCACAACCTTTTTTCAAAATTCTTTTTTTCCCCGATTGGTATCGACAAAAGTAAGGTCAAGTTCGAAAATGGGCATGGTAGCCCCTCCTGAGCTAGGGCCCTATAGGTGTTTTTCAGTCTTTCGACGATATCTACCGAAATACGCACGCAATAGCTGCTTGTGATATATCAAATGAAAGGTATTGACGAGTAGAACAAAGTTGCTGAACATTGTTTTTGGGTAAGATGTAACGTGGGCTTGTTGGGAGGGCTCAAAGGTCGTTACTCGACCCTAAGTGTTTTTTGCACATAAATCGAGTAAATCTCATCCGATTTTGCAAGATTTAGTTTTTTATGGAAGGTAATTGAATACCGAAAAGAACGTGGCGAAAAAAGTTTCAAATTTGAGCCCTTGGACTAAGGCCGCTACTCGGCCCTAAGTGTTTTTTGCACATAAATCGAGTAAATCTCATCCGATTTTGCTAGATTTAGTTTTTTATGGAAGGTAATTGAATACCGAAAAGAACGTGGCGAAAAAAGTTTCAAATTTGGGCCCTTGGACTAAGGCCGCTACTCGGCCCTAAGTGCTTTTTGCACATAAATCGAGTAAATCTCATCCGATTTTGCTAGTTTTTGTTTCATTTGAGAGATAATTGAATGCCGAATAGAATGATGGCAAAAAAAAGTTTCAAATTTGGGCCCTTGCACTAAGGCCGCTACTCGGCCCTAAGTGCTTTTTGCACATAAATCGAGTAAATCTCAAACGATTTTGCTAGTTTTTGTTTCATTTGAGAGGTAATTGAATACCCAATGGAAAGTTGGCAAAAAATTTTGGGTTTCTAAAATAATGTGGTAAATTGTTGGTTTTATTTGAAAGGTACTTCGTACGGGCTTTCGTAATTGCGCTATGCGCAATTTAAAAAATGAACACTTTCAGTAAATTTGACAATGCCCAACTTGACTTGCATTTTGGTAACAGACGCATTAGAGGGTTGTAGACGTATTAGGGTTCCGGGCTTATTAGGGCTACGGACGTATTATGGTTGCGGACGAAATAGGATTACGGGTTGCACGGGGCTAAGTCGCAGCGAACGCTCCGACTGTTCTGATGCCTTGTTTAACTGATACAACGAAAACAACTCATCTATCTTTACAAAAGATACGCACTGCTTATACTGTGACTTCATCAGCCTCCGAATATTTTCTGTGTTCATGCTAGAAGCAATGCTGAGTTCGATTGTAACCGACTTCTGTGTTCGAACATTTCTCTCTACATAGGCCAGATGTGACATCAGTGATGTTCCAATCTTGATATTTGGTGCCATTTGTCAGCAAGGTTCTGCAGTTACTCCGCATAGCATTACGGGAAGAATGATCATGATCTTATCCTTCATCACGCTAATGTTTCTCTTCGTCAGCTATTCTGCCAATATCGTTGCACTGTTACAGTCACCCTCGAATCAAATAAAAACTTTGCCGGACTTATACGACGCTAAGTTTCAATTTTCGATGACTGATACCGTTTATAATCGACATTTCTTTGCGGTAAGTGACTTCTCGTTCACCCTAAGTTAAAATTGACGGAGTGCCATCAATTATTCAGACGGAAGCCGAACCTTTTCGTAAGAAATTTTACGAAGACAGATTGGTGGATAAGGATGGTAAAATGAAATTTAACACATTGGAGCACGGCATCAAGAAAGTGAGAGAGGTAAAGTGCGACTAACGATTTCTCGAATTTCATTTTACTGCCGCAAGTGGATTCCATGCTAAATCCTTTTTACATTGACCAGGGCCAGTACGCATTTTTTTCGGAAGAATCCGGAGCCTTCAAAGTTATCGGCGAAACATTTATGGACAACGAAAAGTGTGGCATAAAAACGATGGGTTTTTTTCAAATGAATCTGAATCCGTGGAACGCAATACAGAAAAATTCGTCGTACAAGGAAATATTTAAAACCGGCATGATGCGAATTCACGAACATGGATTGAAGCAGAGGGAAAATTTGCGTCATTATTTTCGGAAACCAAAGTGCTCAGGTGGAGGATCGAGTTTTCGGTCGGCTAGTTTGATTGACACTGGTCCTACCTTACTGATATTGCTATATGGATTTGCCGCGACGTTGACTGTTTTCGTTTTGGAATTAATTGTGGCACGTACGTGTAAGGTTTGCACAAGAAAAACGATCCATTTTTAAAGATAGAATTGTTTCAACGAATTTCGAAGTTATACATTAACTGCAGAAACGGTACACATATTTACGATCTGCTTGATAGCTTTGCACGTGAATTATTGTTAGAACAGTAAACACAGTATACGTCAGTGAAATTAAGGCACGAACTTGCTTCAGCTGGTCCACTCATACAAACAAACTTCTCATATGTCTTTATACAGTTATACCCCCACACTGTCATCAGTATCAGTCTAAAAGCACTTGTTTTTATGAGTGGACCAGCTGAAAAACAGCTGTAGCGAATTTATGATCTAATTTGACTGACGTCCACTGTATCAAAACACTTTATCAGAATTTAATCATTTCGATCCCGACAACAAAACGGTAAAAATGGAAAGAAAACTGCAATCAAATGTGAACACAAAAGTGAAAGGAAATTGTAAATTTCACCAAAATAAAAACTCAACTCAATAAAACGTTGTCTTAAAATTTATCGTGTGCTCTCTGGAGTGGAATATTTATACGACTTAATATGTCACATGCTCAGCAATAACATTTTTACGCAACAATAATTTTCCTTCGAATTTTATTGGACAATTCACATTCTCATTTCAAAAAGTACACGACGATGACGATATAGTTCAACATCCAACGCCATTAAATTTACGGCCGCATATTAATATCTCATCTTTCGTTTTGGAAATAACGTAAAGCTTTTGACAAATGAACTACGGATTCTCGCATTACGACAGCCATAAACTACAAAATAGTGGAAGATCCTTTGATTGATGGGTACATATATCGTAAGTATATATCAGGCACGGGCGTATCAACCATCACTAGTTCTCATAAAAATGAAAATTAAATTGATAGTACTGAACGTGACCGATTTAAACTGTGTTTTGTGGCGCCCCACGTTCTTCAGATGTTATTTACTTACTAAGAATAGTGTACCGAGGGGAGAAAATAGGAAATTCCCACACGCTATTTTATCCCCACTGGAGAGAAAGTGCTGCACTTTTTAGACCCGTACGAAGTACTGGGGTCTTATAGGTTTACGCATACGTTTGTAACACGTCGAATTGGACTCCCTGAGTAAGGGGAAACCTATTGTGGTTGTCTAGAGATACCAAATCAGTGAAAAAAAAATGTCCGTCTGTCTGTCTGTCTGTCCGTTCTCTAACTTGAGTAAAACCCATCCGATTTCTAAAATTCTTTTTTTCCTCGTTTGGTAATGTCAAAAGACAGGCTAAGTTCGAAGATGGGTGATTTCGGATCGACCTCTCCGGAGCTGGGGCCCAATAAGTGCCTAAGTGTTTTTTGACGATATCTCCAGACATTTAAGCACTACACTTGTCAGTGATACGTCAAATAAAAGTCAAATAAAAGGTATTTACAATACCGATCGACAAAAAAAAAGTTTATGGAAATCGGATGACCGACTCGTGAGTTAGACCCCTTGGTGTGAAACAGGCACAGGGCGGCAAGCAGTTTTAGCTTGTAGGTCGGCCACATTTGAATATATGTCGTCTGTTTTAGCTTTATTAGATAGGTATTGACCGTACCAATCAGGGAAAAAAAGTTTATGAAATTATGTTCTCCTGAGCGTGAGCTAGGTCTCTTGGAGTGAGCTCTTGCTACTCGGCCGTACAGTGAACGTGGAGTATTTTGTCAATATCTCGAGTAAATTTTGACCGAATTTCATGATTTTTTTTTTGTTTGAAAGGTATTAACGAGTGTTAAGCGTCGGTACTATTTCCGGTCTCCTAACAAAATGGCTGCAGGCGGCCATATTGGATTTTATTAAAAGTGATATATCTTGGGAAAAATGGTACTTAGAGAGTTTCTGTTAACATGGAAATAATTTGTTATGTGTGTGGGGTTTCAGGGATTATATATATGGACATCTATATATACCTATATACAGCTATATTGAGCTATATACAGGCATATAGAGCTATATAATAGCATATATTTATCTGTGAAATGTTTATTTATAGTGAAATATAGTGAAATATAGCGGTATATAGCTGTTTAAATAGGAATTTATGAAATTTGACTTCGTACGGGGCTGTCTATATTGCCTCCGGCAATTTAGTTGTATATGATAACAAGGCAAAGAGTGGATAATGTAAGTGATTTTAAAGGGAGAATAGTTTTTCAGCAGAGAAGAAAATGAAGTAAGAGAAATGAAGAGTTTCACATTAAAGGCTTTAGATACGAATAGGTGTTTCGTACGGGTCGGCGTTAGCTATGTTTTCACTAGAAATGTCATTCGACCAGTCATCAATAAAACGCAATTTACCCATGGCCTATTGAGGGGAGAAAATAAGGCAAAGCACAACGCAGGATAAAGTCTATTTGTGACCGATTGAAACTTGAACAGTTTAGATTAACAGAAGATTCTCTTCAAAAGGACCATCGCGCACACAATGGTTTTAGTTTAGAAATTTTAATAGAAATAAACGAATTTTGCGTCTATTGTCAACAATGCTCCATTTTCAATCGTAACCAGCGCGACGATACGAGCATAAAGAAATGTGTTATAAAACCAACCCTTCAATTCAATACCGATGAAGAAAGGACCATTAAATGTGAAATTTAAAATATCACATAAATGCGTCCAAATTTATTACACAACAAGATGGAACATAATTTACGACACATTTTTATTTGTGAAGAAAAATAAGATATGGTTTTGCAGACGGTGCGACAGCCGACTCCTGCATACCTAAGTAAGATATATAAAATTACATGGCAATACTTTCTCACCAGAATCGATGAAAATAAAAGTTAAAATGTCTGAAAGTTCTTCAATACAATTCGTCTGTAAAACAAATTAAGCTCTGAGCCTGAGCAATATTTTTGAGGTAAAACAATATTGTCGTCGCTAGCTATAAACTCTCTGGGTTAGCAGTGACATGGTTTGTAGCCCATGTCAATCTCTTCCCGTTGCATACAATGTCAATGCCACTACAGAAAACCTACTATAACCTTTGCTACGATAACTACTGTACCATTTACATATGCAACCGACAGCTAATGCAAATAATTTGCATTTTTCCTATGTTCTGAGAATCACGCATAAATATTCGAGAAACCATTAAATAATCTCCGAAAACGCGACCTTTCTGTAACGAAGGATGTGTTGATATGTAATCGTTGGATGTGTTACTCCATTTCTTTGAAGTCTCACTTAAAGAAAACTTTTACCTCATTCGCTTTGACATTTATGCATTGATATAAGACTACACAAACCTTAGGGGTCATCTTTCTCAGTGGTGCCAGCGGGTTTAATTCATCAGTAACTCGATAATTATGCGTTTTCGTGAGTCAATATGTGTTAACGGTCCAAATATACGCCCTAAATGTAGAGGTAGACCGCAGAGCACACATTTTACTCATGAAAACGCATATTCATCGAGTTAATAATGAATTAAATCCGCTGGCAGCACTGAAAAAAATGGGCGTCATTTGTGGATGACCCTTAGGGAATCGCTCATTTTTGACTTTGCTGTCAATAGGTAATTTTCATGACCTTGTAAAGGTAAACGTCAGACACGATCCCAACTGTCAGACATGTCGAAAAATATCGAATGAATTGAACGAACGATTTTCATATAAAAATCAGTAAATTGAACGCAGTTAACGTCAATTGATTGAGGTTAAGGACTACTTGACGAAAAATTAAGTGAGGTTACGTTGATACGGTAATGAAAATGATCTATAACAGAGGGTTTGTCCAAGGTAAATATAGTGAGGAGCACTATATTTACCTTGGGTTTGTCGTTTCCAACGGGGTTAGATTGGAAGTTTTGTGGTTCCTCCTCAAAATATAACAAACGTAAGAGTAGAGTCAGACAAGATATTGACATTACTTTCACAGTTCCTAATTTCTCCTGTCCTTTTATCGCAATGTTAATCTTTCACACAACTTACCAATTTTGCTCAATAGCCGTCTGGCGACCTGCAGTAAATTTTGGCATTGTGTACGCACAAGTTTCTCCTCAAATAGGTCAAACGATGATTGCAAATGACCCGAAATGTAGCTGCAAAGCAAACGAAGAATTATTATTGTTATGAGTGAAACACGAAATTTTATTAATAAAGCGAGGCACAAAAATAGAATTTTACTCGGTACACCCCGCGGAAAGTCGTTTTCCGTCACGGGTGCTTGCAGGAAAACTTACTTCCGCAGGGCTTAACGAGTAAAATACCGTACATGCTGGTTTGGAAATTTGTATTTTGCCTTGTGTGATTGCAGCCCTCGCCTTCGGCTCTGGCTGCAAGCCTCACACTTGGCAAAATAAAAATTTCGAAACCAGCATGTAATGTACTATTTCTGTTTTTGTATTTCTCTTGTTTTTCATGCAAATTCATTACGGTGGAAAATTTGTTGCATGTCACATACCGGAATGTTTCATTCAAATAGTACGAAAATGTTGATTGTTTCTCGTCATCACCAGCTATGCAAACGTACAGCGAATTCTGTTGAACGGTACTCGATGATGTGATTTTTGTGTTTTGTATTTCAAAGATGAGGGTGCTATTTTCCTTACCGACGACCTGTGGAATGAAGACGACACAAAAAAAGTAAGAAATAGTACATTTTCTACCTTGGTGTATATTTCGAGAATAACTTCGTATGTACAATTGTATATAACGAGCGCCAGCGAGTGTATATACAATTGTACATAAGAAGTGATTCGAGAAATATACACCAAGGTAGAACAATGTTTTATCTCCTGCAAGCTGATATTTCATACATTAGCGAAATAACCACAAAAATTTGTATTTTAAATTAATTAATTAAGCATGTTGTTTTAAAACGCATTCACAACAAAAAAAAAACATCATACAGAGAATCCTTTATTTACTTACTCACACACATATACTATCCACCTCAACATTTCGTTCAAATCACATCATTCCGACTACTCTGATTATTTGATCGATGTAGAAGTGACTAACGAACCACTACCGACACCAATTGCATCTCGTTATGTGATTTGTTGGCGTAGTGGTCAGCATGTTTGGTTGATATGCTGCTGGTCCCGTGTTCGCTTCCGCCGTTCGGCGATTTTTTTTTTTCAAATATGTAGATGGAAAGTAAATTTACCCTAGGTGGGTTATGTGTGAATTATCCAATCGTATAGGCTGTGGTTATGTGTGTGTTTGTGTTTATATGCAGAAACGCGTAATGTATGAAATATCAGCTTGCAGGAGATAAAGAAATTTAGTCGAGTAGGTAATATTGTAACACTGCTCGTCGTATACATAACCGTTTTAAAGGTTTCATATCTAATTTAATATTCTGTTTATTGCAAGGATTATTATATGTCGAAATGTTCCAGATAGGCAATGTTACATCATCGCTTTTTATGGGTTGAAAGAAACAATGTTATCTACTTAGGCGCAATTCCTTTTCCGTTTGGAAAATTCAAAGCGCTTTTAATTTTAAATTTTGTTTATGACGAAGTAGAAAATTGTGTTTGCGAATTGATTATTCACTCGCTAACGTCTTTCTTTATGAGTATTTATAGAGTGCTGTTACCCCTGGAAGTAATTTAAGTTTTCAAATTATTTTCAGATTTATTTGGTTATCGCAGCGGCTTTTCGATGTGTACACAAATCCATTTCTTTCATCGCATCGCATCGAATATTTCTCGAAAATGAAACAGTTGTATTGTGGCAACTTCGACAGAGATTCGTATGAATTTACCTTTTTAATTAATTCATCTTTCTTGTGAATTTACATCAACCATAGTGAAGGACTAGATTTTGTATCAAACACGCTCATGTGTTTTGAGCTTTAGATTACTTATGTCATTCTACACTGCATACACTACACTAGAGTTCAGATGTAGACGTCTTTTCTTGCATAGACGACCGGTTTTTTATGGGTATTAAGTAAAAGATCGTGTTGTTGAGAAATGGTTATTTGTATACCAAGCGTAGAAAATAGGAAATTCGAAATAAAATTTTCTAATCTGAACTGTCATCAGATAGAACGTCAACAAAACGTTATTTTCTCGACGCTTATGAGTAGAGAAAATAGGACTATTCACGCCCGCACGGACGAAAAAAGTTTTTCGTTGAAAGCACAAATATTTGTGAAAATAAGGCAATTCGCAAGTTTTCTATGTTTTTCGTTTATTTGGGATAATTGCAATTAGAAAAACTTTTTTCTATTCATCGAGAATCAGTTACAACATCAAATGATAGACGAAAATAGAACGCATGCTAAAATGCTTCTTTAGCGAATGAGAGGTTTGCAGCTCGAGCCGGAGGCGAGTGCTGGAATCGAATTAAGTTAATTAAGTTAGAAACGACGTGGGAAATAAACGACGAAGTCGAGATATTTTAACGCTGGTTAGGAAAAACATATTATCTAACGAAAGTTCATCGGGAAATCAATTTTGAAACGGCACAACTTTCGATTAAAAATCACCTGTTCGCTTTCCGGTCTTATTAATATTTGTCAATTTAATAGGAAGCAGAGGGGTGAATAAATTACTTTTATTTCAAAGAAAATATTTTTACGTTCTTTTCGTTTCTATTGTCATGTGATTTGAAAGCGCCCGAAGGTGAACAGGAGCCTATATTGTTAATTTTCAAGAAGAAATTGTGGGGAAAAACGAATTATTTTTTTGTACAAGAAAAAATTGTAAAATATAGTCCAACAATAAATTGTACAAATACCATCGCAACAATTCAATTGTTGGCATTTCAAGCCATTGCAGAGTCGTACACGTGTATAGCATATTTTAGTGGTCGCGTACTTTAGATATATTTTGTCGTGTAGTCAATATGCAAGCGTAACCATAATTAATACAATACACACATTCAGATCTGCCGCTGACAATTATCTACAGGTGTCGACAACTTGTTAATTATTATATCAACAACCGGAGATAATTATCGAACAAACAATTAGTCTTAACCTTTTGCAGATGGCAAGCGTATTGCGAGCATAATTATTGAGGCCATTATTTCACTTCATTTAAAATAAAATTCACTTGGATGTTGGATCAGTATGAGCCCACCGAGCCCGCTCATTTTCGTTGTATCAGATAAACAGATAATAGATGATTAGATGGTTCTGAGAGATTCATATCGTCGTTCTCATGACAAAGTATCGTAACTGTAAATTTTGTAATATTTCCCTAAATATAAGAGCTACGAAGTTCGTATCTTAGACAAAGTTGTTGACAGTGTTTTGTTGTTTAAGGAAATATGTGAGCAGCCGCAAAAAACTAATAAGAAAGTGAGCGGCCGCTTTCTATTTCCTAAACTGTTAGAGATAGAAGGTCGGTTCAAAAGACAAACTTGTAGAGAATTTCATTCTGAACAAAAGTCGTCATACAAAGAACTACGTTACTTGTAACTGTGAGCCGTTGCACTCAATTTCTGGCTAGAGCGACGGCATATCCGAATTTAGTAATATTTCCGAAAATATGTGAGCTACGAAGTTTATTGTTTAGACAAAGTGGTTGAAATTGTTCTGCTGATTAAGTAAATGTGTGAGCAGCCGCAAAATTTTTAATAGGAAAGTGAGCGGCCGCACCACATTTTTTTAACGGTAAGAGATAGAAAGTTGGTTCAAAGGACAAATTTGTAGACAATTTTATTTTGAACAAAACTCGTCATACAAAAAACTACGTTACTTGCAAGTGTGAGCCGCCGTACTTAATTTTGGTTAGTAGTTAGCGACAAATCGTAAAAGTGTGTCAACATTTTGTAATATTGTACACGAAGCCGCATTGGTTTCGTTAAAAGAAAAAGTATTAGTTTTTCATTTCATTTATTTTTTCCCGCTTACAATATTAAAATAAAAATTAGGAACACTTCATTCGTTAAATATTGGTGACAAATAAAATCTTTTTAAAATTTTAAAAATTTTAAATTTTAGTTAAAAGTAATTTTGTTTACATTTTTTAAATTAAAAATTTTAACAATCCGTATTAATTTTTTTTATCCTTTAATTTTCGTTATTTTTTATTTTATTTATTTTTTTAAGTAATAGATTTTAAAGCAAAAAATAAAAGATGTTCATGCAACAACTTCGATTCTAATTAAGAAACGATACAGCTCTGATAAACGAAAAAGATACCGGCCTCATTTTTCAAAATGGGGCAAGTTTTTGTAGAACTCTACATGATCAGAGTCTCTGATAACACGAATTTGTCCAGTACATAATGACATTAAATCATCATATTTCGCAGCGGTTATGTTGATTGGCACAGGATTCAATTTACCGACAGGGTTATCGGCAGATTTCTTTAATGTAATCGACTTGTAAATATCGTGGCAGTGACTGTTCTTGTAAAACAGTGTATTCGGCGCGCTTTTTATCACTCGAATTTCCATCACATTGGTCCAATTTATGGAACCACTTCCATCATCGTTCTTTCGGTTTGACAAAATGTTTAGGGACTGTGAATACGATTTGAAATCTAAGAAGTCCTCAAAGTTCATTGAATGAACTGTGTATGGATTTCTGTTCCGGGCTTTTACGATAACTGATGGCATTTGCGACGGTACCAGTATCTCTCCTGCGGAATCTACAGCATTCGATATAGCACTGTGTGCCGAGTCACCTTCATTTTGCCCGTGGGTTGTTTCGAAAAAGCGCAGGCTAACTTCCTCCACGTTTTTACTGTTGCGAATAAAATACAGCAACATCGAGGCCACGATTGTGTTTTTATTTTGACCTGGGTACCCATCAGCGAACAGATTTACTTTGATGTGATTACGTTCATCCAATGTCTGGAGGTATGAAAATACGCAGGAACTTACTTCAGAAGAACCTCTGCGGCTCTGGGTTTCGTCCCAAAAATAACAATCGCATTCTCTGGATGCGAGTTCATAAATAGTCAAGTTGAATGCTGCAAGTCGTCTTTTGTAAAAGACCAATGATTCGTAGGACATCGGAAACGTAAAAACCTGCTCCATATCGAACACTGCAGTAGCGACCAACTTCGATTCAACGGATTCCTTCTTACATTTGTCTTTGATCTTTCGCACGGCCTGTTTTTCCTCAATGTGAGAATTGTATTTTTTGTCGAGACTTTCTTTTGTCGCTTGATCGCCGGTTCGGAAACAGTTGCAGAGTGTGCATTGATCTTTTTTGGGATGATGGAACGAAAGATTTTTCTCATGAAAAATTCGGCTGTAAAATGTGTAGCTGACCAAGCTCTCTTTGTCACTCTGTTCTGCACAATACATTCGATGCATCTTGGACAATGACAAATCAGGGCTTAAATACTCTCGATCGGAGTTTTGTCTGCAATAATGCGATTCGATTCGTGGAAACCGGTCGATGTGAGAATGGACGAAATTACTGATACGCAAATCACGCTGTTGATTCAATTCAACCCTGCCACCTCTTTTCTCTGGCTCCATCGTTCCAACATCAGTCAATTTTCCAAGTGATGTTTTGACCACAGTTTCAGATATAGCAAGGGTTGCGAGGAAGAAGCGTTTGCAAACCCTTGTACGTTTACTTCGAATGGTTAGCGAGTATGTGTTGGTATTGTTTCGTCTGGAGTCTTCTCCAGCTGTAGCTCTTTTTTTCGGATCTGATGTAACATGGCGGCAAATAAAATCACGTTGACGTTCCGGACAGTCGAGCGCATAAAATGCTTTGAATATTTTTGTTCGGTCTTCATCCGAAAATGTATGGCATGTTCTACCGAGTGCTTTACAATTGCCTGAACAGCGAGCCCCAATAGCTTTCGGTGGTACCAAGTTGCAAGTGTTGAACTTTATGTAACCGACTCCGTGCAATCGGTTTCGACTATTCAGTTTTTTGAAGCTGCCTTTTGGTCTTTTTGGGGCCCTTTGCTTCGGTTCTTCTCTTCCAGCTCCATCACACACAAACTCCTCCGGAGTTTCTTGAATGTTATTTTCGACGCGGTTACTTGCAGCAGATCGAGTTTTCATCTTATCGAATAATTTATCAACCTATTACGAGTTTTAATTAGAATTTTGAACTGATAATAGTCATTAGGACATCTTACACTCAACTCAGCATCTAATATTCGGAATTTTCTGTTGAAACACTGAATTTCGAGGTGTCAATAGTTCAAAACCAAAAGCTTTTTGCATGGCGTAAAAATAAATTGCGCCAAAAATATTTCGCATTTTGACATGCCATACACAATGAACAATCCAAAGACATAAAGCTATAGAGTTGACTATCACACGGCAATAGTCCTAGGCACTTTTTATACTTAATTTGTTGCAACCATCAGTCTATGTCGTATAGGTCGCTGGACATATTACATAGTGAGAAAGCAAACAGTAGTGTTAGTACCATTGTGTCAATAACTAACTAGTAGGAGATCCAATTGGAAAAGTGTATTTTTACCGAAATAATGTTCCAAAAGCATACGGTGCTATCTTTTGTTGTTTGATAAATTATTTGTATTTATGGTAATAGTTACCTCTATATTGACTATTAACACGATTTGCTGTAACTAGGGTGGGTCAGGTCACTTGACCGACGAAATGTTTCAATAGTTGCAGGCTTAGTTTTCTTACCATTAAAAGCTGGTGCTTTTAAGCTGACAAAATTTTAGTAAGATGAAAAAGTGATGTAAGGATGGTCTATTCGCTACATAATTAGTTGAAAATTTCTTTTATTTTCACTGGCAGTTTAGAAAACAGCAGCAATAATGGTTTATTTTACTCAAATTTAATTTATTTTCTGAAGAAACTACCAATAAATATGACTCTACTAAAAAGTGCTGAAGTCTTTTGAATAAATGAATTTCGTGTGAATTACGGCCCTTGCATCGCTCTGGCCGCAAAGTTCACACTTGTTCAAATATTCTCTGCTTGAAAGGCAGCGAAAAAATTCTTTTAAGAATAAAATTTCACGCAAAAATTGCCTTGGATTCCAGGGGATAGTACAATGAAAAATCTAATCTTCGAATTTAACAACATGAATTAAGCTACTGGTCGAAACCTTCAGAAAACACGTAATGTCATGTAAATCCATGCTTAAACGTAGCTTCAAAACTTACTTTTCTAAAGTAAGACCGAATGATATTCTAACAAAATATTTTCATATCTGCGATTTTGGAAGCCTCTGAGAATTGCTCGAGTGATCGTGTTATAAAGATAGGAAACAAAAACTCTTTTGGAAAGTACTTCTAGATTATTAGACCAGAAATTCAAAATTTCATTACTCTACCGATAAGAAATGTTTCTGGAATTCCGTTGCGAATTACTCAAGTCAACGTTTTATCTAAGATTTTACTACCAATCAACGCAAAAATTTAGTGATAACAAGCAAAAAATGTTGTGTTTACAATTACTCAAATATTGCCCATCTACGAACGTAAACCAAAACCAAAATTTTGAAAATCGTGTTAAAATTACTCAATTTATTGTGGTAACGAGGAAAAACGTCTGTGTAGAATTTTTCCTATCTCGTTGTTCCAACATTATTCATCTACGAACTCACCTCAAGAATTTAAATCTTCGTCGATTCAAACAAAAAATCTGATGAGAATTACTCCCATCTTACTACTTCAATATTTCCCATCAACAACTTAACTTCATGACTTTCATCCTCTGTCGATTAAAATTAAAATTTTGTAAATAGGTTAAGAATTAGTCGAGTTATCGCGGTGACGAAAGCGTTACGGACGTTTTCTCTATTGTAACGTTTTTTGCCAATGTAGAATATTTTCGAAATACCATAGTGAACTTAGCGTGACGGACGTTTCAGGTTATTTTCTGTCATAAGACCCTGACTTCCAGTTAAGGGAATTATTATAAAATTATGTAGTTTATTAGCTCTAAGAGTAGAGCGATCAACATACTTGTCGAATTTTACATTGATAAAAATATTGAGAAGTTCAGACCGTCAAGGGATCTGACCCACCTAGTAGGTGGGACTTAGTGTGTATCTTTTTAATTTATCAGAGCTGTACCGTATCTTAATTATAAATGAAGCTTCAGCAAGCAGTGCCTCTTTTATGTATTACTTTTTTCTTTGCATTCGAAGTAGTAGAATAATAAAAATTATAATTGTAAAACAATGTAAGTACTCGCACATGAAAACAGGCAAATTACATATTTTCTGTTTTATATTTGGTTTTATTCGTGGATTCAGGTTAACAACTATCAAGAATAAAGATATCTTGCTTTTCATTTGTTTAGTAAAGTAATTGTAATCCACCATCGAAATTAAGTGTGTTGAAGCCGTTGAAACCACACATAGATCACTTACAAAGATTCTTCTTGTTTTCACCTTTCAACTAAAAAAAACATCCTACAGTATGCTATAGCACTACCAATATTTATCTCTCACAGTCTATATAGCAGCTCACACTCAATCAACAACAATCAACATTTTGTATAACATTTGTCGTATTTAGAAAAGACTTTTTGCTTAAAAATACTTCTTATATCGATGCTCTAGCCAAAATTAAGTACGGCGGCTCACACTTGTAAGTAACGTAGTTCTTTGTATGACGAGTTTTGTTCAAAATAAAATTGTCTACAAATTTGTCCTTTGAACCAACTTTCTATCTCTTACCGTTAAAAAAATGTGGTGCGGCCGCTCACTTTCCTATTAAAAATTTTGCGGCTGCTCACATATTTACTTAATCAGCAGAACAATTTCAACCACTTTGTCTAAACAATAAACTTCGTAGCTCACATATTTTCGGAAATATTACTAAATTCGGATATGCCGTCGCTCTAGCCAGAAATTGAGTGCAACGGCTCACAGTTACAAGTAACGTAGTTCTTTGTATGACGACTTTTGTTCAGAATGAAATTCTCTACAAGTTTGTCTTTTGAACCGACCTTCTATCTCTAACAGTTTAGGAAATAGAAAGCGGCCGCTCACTTTCCTATTAGTTTTTTGCGGCTGCTCACATATTTCCTTAAACAACAAAACACTGTCAACAACTTTGTCTAAGATACGAACTTCGTAGCTCTTATATTTAGGGAAATATTACAAAATTTACAGTTACGATACTTTGTCATGAGAACGACGATATTGAGTTCTAACATGCATATCAAAACGAATCTTTAAATTAAAACGATGTTTCGGGAAATATTGCAACGAAATTTTCGATTACAACTTCTCGTCCGTTATTGTATTTCGTCCCCACCGGAGAAAAAGTAGAAATTTTCTCGCCTGAATTGTCATCAGACAAAACGTCAACAAAACACTACTTTCTCATGACCGTTTGAGTAGAGAAAATATGGTTAATCACATCGCACAATAGGTCTGTTCCAATGTTATTTCAACTGTCAAAACGTTATCCATTGAGACACAAAATTATTGTTGACGAAATGTGGATGCTCGATGCTCTCGTTCGTTTTCGGCTTGTCCAAAATCGCTTTTACCGTTCGATGGAACACACCTATTTTAGAGCCTGCGCACTTGATGTCATAAATAACTATTTTGCTAACTAGTTAATAAATGTTGTTTTGCGCACTAGATGTGAGTTACACAAAGAAATATGCGAGATTTACTATGCCTAACAGCAGTAGCAACACGAGATTTTAAAATTTTTCATTCAACCGCTTTTCTACGCTGAAGTGCTGTATTGGAAAGTCGCTGGAAATTTACGATGTGAAAGTGTCGCTCAGTTACGAACTTCGTTACGAAGGAGACTTTAGAGTTGCCATAACAGAAACATTTGTCATTTGGTGTTGTTGTGGCGAATATTTTCGCGTACGTTGTTGTGTGTCGGGTCAGTAGATAAAAGTATCACTCAACATCATCAGATCTGGAATCTAGTATCAACCAACGTTATAATGAAAAGAGTTACATACGCTAAGAGAAACAAGTAAGAGCTTTCTAGTCGCGGAAACAATAACATTGTTCGAAATATTCCTCTCTTTTGTTTTCCCTTCCATTCAAAGAGAAATTTAAAAGAATGAAACCACCAAAGCTCTACATGGAACTGCTAAAAAACGATTTTTTAATTTTGATAAAAAGTGAATGGAGATAGCATCACTACGGTTAGCTCGTATTGTGGGTGGGTAGATGTTGCCACAAATATACTTCTAAATGTGTGTATAATTTTATACGTTCATCTACCACCCCGGATACAAAGGGATATATTCACTAACAATGACGTAGTAAGTGCTTAAATTGCACATTAAGAAAATATATAACAAACGTGAGTGGGAATAGCGAACGCATAAACGAGTTCATTTGTATGGTGATATTCATTACGATACGCTAGATATAATTTAATGATAAATTTCTTCCTTTTCGTAATTAATATATATGTAGTGTGACTGTGTGCTGGGTACCCGATAGGATAATACAGTCATAATATTACATACAACTGTGGGAGCTTATAACAACATAATTTTATCAACATTTTCTTACGGAATCGTGTGAGTTTAGGATTTACAATTTCTTTATTAAAACCACGGGTGTACCACTTTACCATAAAAATTGTCGTAAAATACCATCGATTTCAGACAATTGCCGAAAACAGAAAATCATCGTTGCCGAAAACTATAACATTCAGAAAATTAAAAAAAGAGTCGATCATTTTGAACTACATTCAACAGGGCTGGTACAAAAATCAAAAATGTTCTAAGCAGCAACAATGAAAATTGCTCTAAGTTACACCCCTGTGATTAAAACTCTTGCCACTTGAAGACCTTCGCAAATGAAGTCTCCGGTTTCTCCGAAGAAAAGCAGATTCATTTTATGGTGTAGTCGATAGTGAGAGAGGAAGTTTACCTTTATTATAGCGGAAATTGTTATAATATTCTCTGCCAAGAGCAACGGTATAGGTATATAGCAGAACTGTAGAGGACCTAACACAAAAACTTTTTCGTATAAATTAATGGTAATTTTGTGAAAACTACTTTGGCTTTCATTTTAATAAAGTGTAAATATACGTACGAGCATTGGCATTTTACACCGACCCCTGATATTTATCTATAGATTATAGATGTAGTGTAGAGATAGAGTGTACTCACAGTATATGTTAGATCTGGTTTCGGCATATAACCGAATTAAAATGAACAAGAACCATAAATCATATTTCGTTGAAAGTTTGTGGAAACTTTTAGTTGCTTCGGTTCTTATTATGTTACATCTATCACAGAGGGAGAATTCATGCTTTTATCCATTCAATTCCCATTTGACTTTTGTGTGGATATATAATGTGGAATAGAGAGGAGTGTTTCTTTTCCACTTTGCCACAAAGGTATCATGTAACCCATCAAAAGTTTGACTGAAAAAAATAAAATAAATAAATTGAATATGCAGAGGGGAAGAGCTGTTCAGTGATGTTCGCAGATTCTGAATTTGTGGCAATTTATTCCTCGGTTTAACTTCACTGTTCTACAATACGAAACGGTGAAACTTTACACACGCTGAATTATATTGGATATGTGCATTCCCAATGGAGTTTTTTGATGATGATTGGCCATCACAAAGCTTCTTGATCTAATTTTAGCATCGGAACTGTGGAGGAACGTACTTTGTATACTCTGAAAAACACATTTGTTTTGAAATGCGATGTGTAATTTGAAATTTAACCAGCCGAGATGCACAAATTCGAACGAATATTGTATACCTGCCCACTCAAATCTAATTTTACATTTTTGAGTGTGTTCAATTGTTGTGTGAAAGAATTTAGTGGGTACATGTCGGTGTAACCGCGAACGTTTCGTTTTAGTGTAACACATAATAGAGCGTTCTTACGGTTCAAAGTTGGAAAACAGAATAGACTTTAGAAAACATTCGTGTGCAGATATCCAAGGGTTATCCTAACTTACAAAGAAAAGCTTCGAGTTTCTAACAACTAACTATAAATCAGTTAGCATTGATTAGATTTGATTTGTTTGACAGCATTAGCTCCTTACTCGAATTCAGCAATGATTTTCTATCAATAGTAGATTACGCTCCTGCTTGGAAGTTTCAATTTTTCCAAGTGTAAGGGTCTAACACTTCAATCCCCCAAGGAAAAACATAAATTTACAGACAATTAAGTAAGTTATTTTACTCACTGCACCCTTGGAAAGTGTCAAAGAATTAATAACTTTGCATCATCCAACGTTTTTCCGGGTAAAAAATGGTTGCGGCTCGAATTTCATGAACTTTCTACGACTTTAGCGTGTACATTACAAAACTTGGGATAAAAGTGAAAAGTCGAGCTTTCGTATATTCCATGACCTCGGTTCGACAAAATTCACACGCTTTTCAACTCCTTATCCCTTGTTATGTAAATGACCATTGTGACCAACTTTTCTCATTTATTCTTAGTCGGGATTTTTCAATCATTGGCATACTACTATTTTATCCAAGATCGACGACGAAGACACATTTTAGATGAAATTTGGTGCTGTGAGACTGTTAAGTACGTATTAAGCAGAAAGGGCCTGGAAATTTAATTTTGGACAATTATTTTGACAGCATTAGGTCCTGAGCATTGTACAGCTCGTTGTACAGTAAACGTGAGTGTTTTGACCTGAATCTGCTTCAGCTGTTTTTCAGCTGGTTATCTCATACGAACAAAACTTTTTACACATCTTTATACGGCTTTAGCACTACCACTCGTGTAAGTGTTACTTTTTTACCAGTTTGTATGAGAAGAACAGCTGACAAACAGCTGAAGCAAATTCAAGTCTAAATTTTACAACAAAGGAAAACATGTGCTCTGATATATTTACTGATTATAGTTTCGGTCATAGCTCTAAATTGTTGCATTTACAACGACATGTACCTGTAATTCTCTACTCAAAAAATCAATCCGATATAGTTATAAAACTCATATACACTTATTCTCAACAAATGATCCAATTCCGATTACATCATCAGAATAGACCAGAATAAGTATACCAAGCAACGAACTTCTCTTCTTCGTATTGTTGGAAACAACTTTAAAGATTTTGTAATCTTCATTATGATTTCAAATAAGGGATGTTATTTATTGCACAAAAGGAAGCATTGGTATAAAGAAGAACTTGGAAAAAAGGAAGATGGAACAAACCCCAACCAGAGTCTGAAATGAGTGACATTTTGTTTTATTTTTTACAGAAAACTTTTGCCGTGTAATTTTTCCTTGGGCTATGTTTTTCCCATCCTTTGTGCACATACAATGCAGTTGAAAATTCATAACTTTTAATGAAGCCTGTCGGAAAACATGGTTCGGTCATTCATTTTCGTTACTTTCTTTATTATTCAAACAATTTAGCGAAAGCTATCAACGGAATGTTCATTTTTGAGTAGGTAAATGGATAAAAATGTAAAAATGTTATAAAATTGCTGACATTGCCGGAATGACGTTGTATAAATTGAGAAAACATGGCGCATTTTCACGTCACATTTATATTATTATGTGACCGAAGATTCGCTGTGTGCATTTAAAGTTTATTTTAGGAAAGTACTAATGGCACAAAGAGCGAAAAGTGAAATAAAGACTAATCAGACAAAGTGCGAATAGGTTTGTTCAAGGCAGCTATTAAGATAAAATTATGTATTTTCAATTTGTTCCGTTTTTTGAATTTTGAATAAAGGCCCTGATGATGACTCAGATTAGAGTCGAAACGTTGGCAAATTAAAGGAATTGTGTTTCAGCTCAACACAACAGACCCTTGAGAAAAATCTATTTTCAAGTTTTTGTTCATAAAATAGATAATTTTATCTAGATAGCTCTAGATTTGCGAGTAGAACGACCTCGATGCAAAACTCTTTCATCAACATTTCTTGTACAGGATCAATCATGGCATATTTGGTATCGTTGCAAAGCCCCCGGCTTCACATGAGCAACACATTGATATGCAACAATCCTACTAGAAAGGTATAGAAGCGGCCAAAGTTTACTGAGGGTAGCCTAAAAGTACAATTTCTGAAAATGTAACAGAGAACTCGATTCAAAAATATTTGTTTTGCTATTCGAAAGGGTTTTCAAAACCAGTCTGGGATTATTATTTAGAGGCTTCCTCAGTTACTTCGTAAGGGAGATATCAGTCTTTCAACATGCTGAAATTTTGACTTTCAGCTGCTATTGCTCTATGAAGAAAATGTCGAGAGCAATAATTTTTACACAGTAAGTCTTAGAATTTGTCCCTCTATCAATTCCAATGTCAGTCTTAAGTCCTCAGTGTTTCACAAGCCCTGGCTGGCTCTGATGCTAGCTCTCAGAAATAGCTCAGAGAATTTGGCTAAAACTTGTTTACTTGAATAGCACTTCCTTCCCCCAACTCACTTATGAAAAAACCCGGGATGTTAACTTACACTTTTATTTAAAGTTCGTTCAGCCCCACCGTGCGGTTTGTAAGGTTTTTTGCTTTGTAGGATAGTTCTACAAACCCTTTATGAAAGGAAGCATCCCCTCTTCTACAAGTGTTGTGTAAAAGGAAGCTCTACTCTCTTCTACAAAAACTTTAAGAATTCCTCTCTTCTACGAACACTTTGTGAAGGGGAGTATTCCTCTATTCTACAAACACATTGTAAATAAAAGCGTCACTACTGCTTCATGCTTCATTTTACAAAATGTTTTTCAGAGTGTTTGTAATACGAGAGATTAACGCTTACATTTAATGATTTACGTCAACGCTACCTTCATTAACTACGTCATAATAGTATGTTGTGTTACAAGTATTGTAAAACAAAATACTATTTCAGTCTAGTACAGAAGTGCGATTAGTCAAATAAAGACTAATCGCATGAAGTGCGTATAGCCTTTTCGTTTATTTCATTGATTCCCACAATCACAGTGTACCTATGTAAATATTGCGATGCAGTATGTACCAGGGCTTATTATTAGGAACAAAATTCTGAACATTCTTGAATGTTCCTATGAATTCCTGAAAACAATTCCGAATAATATGTTCCACGCCCCTGGTATATACCGCACCTTACACATTACACGATCCATTGTAACATTCATTCGCTTCGTGGTGTTGATTATATGTCGATAAAAAAAACTTCCTCTAATTAGCACAAATGCAAACTATATAAATGTGATAGTAACAAATCTTGCGCACATTTTAATATTTTACTAGAATGGAGGCATATCTTATCTTTGCGGTATTCAACGTTATAGTGGTTTCACTTCATTAATAATAATATAATCCGAAATCGGTTGTTGTTACACTGGTCGTTCTTTCAAAGTACAAATTGATAACAAAAAATTAACATACGAATAATTGGTTAGGAACACACAACAAATCACGCAATCTATTCAAATATCTCGTTAAGTGAAATGAAAAAGTAGACGAAGAACGTTTTATTAGATAAAAAATGAGGTTTGTTTATTGCGATCAATGTGAGATAATAACCAGAAATACTAGAGGCTGGTTTTGATTGAATATTATGCAAGGGTACCTCTATTTGCAAGGGTTCAAATATGACTTTTAGATCATATTCAAGGACGTTTGAAATGCTATCCACGTAAAAACGAGCCGTCAGAACAGTCGGAGCGTTTGCTGCGACTGAGCCCCGTACAAGCCCGTACATCCATTGCGCACGTGCCCCTAGTTCGTCCGTCGCCCTACTCTTACCGTAAGTCTACTGCGGCTGTAAACGTTGGTAAAGTAAAATTCTTATGAAATGTGTACGTCTTAAAAATTGCGCATAGCGCAATTACGAAGCCCCGTACGACTTTGTAATTATCATTTTCATCGATTTATATTGTTTTTACAAAAATCCAAAATGGCGGCCGACGGCCATTTTGTTAGGAGGTGGAATAGTACGGCTGCTTTGCATTCGTTAGTATCTTTCAAACAAAAAAAAATCATGAAATTCGGTCAAATTATACTCGAGATATTAACAAAAAACCACCATCTTCACTGTACGGCCGAGTAGTGACATATAAGCTCACTCCAAGAGACCTAGCTCACGCTCCGGTAAACCGAATTTCATAAACTTTTTTTCCCTGATTAGTACGGTCAATACCTATCTAATGAAGCAAAATCTATCTAAATCCGTTTAAATTTGGCCAGCCTACATGCAAAACGGCTTGCCGCCCTGTACCTAGTTCACACCAAGGGGTCTAACTCACGAGTCGGTCATCCATTCCATAAACTTTTTTTTTTCGTCGATCAGTATTGTAAATACCTTTCATTTGACGTATCACTGAAAAGTGTAGCCTTTAAATGGCCAGAGATATCTTCGGAAAACGTTAAGTCACTTATGGGGCCCCAGCTCGGGAGGGGTCGACCCAAAATCGCCCATCTTCGAACTTAGCCTCACTATTTTGACTATTTTTCAGGGAAAAAGAAATTTTGAAATCGGATTTGATTTACTCAAGATATCGACGTGACAGACGGACGGACAGACGGCCAAAATTTTTATTGCGGATTCGTCATCTATGAACATAGGCAAACACTTTGCCCTTACCGTCTGCTTCGAATTCCATCAATTACACACGGTATCGCAATCCTATAAGCCCCTTCGTACTTCGTACGGGGCTAAAAATTCTTACAAATGAATGAATGAACGAAACTTAAGTCAAGTTACGTCTGAAACTACCGATCTATTAATATGATTTACTAAAAAGGGGGTTAGTGATCATATATAATCGTCACACACGTCATTCACTATTAGTTTAATTTATTAGGACGGCCATAGCACTGCTTCTAGCACTAACGCTCATTTTCCAACGTCAAATATGCTCCATGACTCCTATCTTTATGAAAGAAATGCAAGGCCTATTTTGATTGCATAATTCCTAAAATATTACTTATATTCATGCTGGGAGCATCACTGATACGTAAATTGAAAATACTTTTGAACATGAACGCAAACAATTCACGCCGTAAGTGAGCCTAAAATTTGAATTTTAAGTGAACGATTCGATGAAAAAGTGAACCGAAAATACATCTCAACGCTTCATTGTATGACAATGACGCTACGTTAGAAAGACCTCCGCACTTTCCATTTTGAATTTCGACCGCACTTACGGCGTGAATTCCCCTGCAACCTAGCTCAAATAAGTTATGCAAGAAGCCACAATTAAAAATTTTCAAAAAATGTCCCTGCCTTTAATGGTGGATTCCAAGGTAAATATAGTGAGGAGGTAATGCCATTCAGACGCGCGGCCTAGCATATAAGTTCGATGCCAATGACATCTTTTTTTAAAATGGTTGACTACGATTTACTTGTATTTCACAAAAATATTTTTGCTATCTCACAACAGATGGCCCGACTTTCTATTCCATTTTTTGCTTTCAACGAAGGGATGAGATGGCGTTTATATCGAACTTTCGTGCCACCGCGTATCTGATTCGGTTATATATGGCATTATCTCCTCACTATATTTACCTTGGTGGATTCCTTCGTTTATACATTATGTTCATAATACGGTACTCTTCAACGGAACCTAACTTAATTTTTCGTTAAGTTGTTGTTAGCCTCAATCGCTTGACGTAAACTGCGTGAAAATCGCTCGTTCAATTCATTCGACATGTCTGACATGCTCCAGCTGTATAGCAATTATTTGTCAATTTTCACTAGCGAATTTTTGTCAGTTTTAACAAGGCTACTCATATCGCAGACATAGGTAGAGGAGAGAGATGGAAAGAGACACCTTTGACAGTTGTCACTTAACGAAAAACAATTGCTGTACAATTGCCCCTACTGATGAACTGAAAGCTGTGAAATTTTCAACTAATTTTTGATTTCCTTGCTAAACGGTGTTGACTTTTGTCCACAAATGGGTTTGGGTTTGAGTCCAAATAACCATTGCCACTGAAGTGGCATTTCTAGGAATTCAGGTACATATACAAACTTTGAATAAATGATTCCGCCTACGTAGCATGTTATGGAGTAAAATATGTCTTTAAAAAAACGTGTGAGAATGTTCATGGAGTTATTATGAATTACGATAACGATTTATTATTGTGGTTACCAGTTTGCCACAAGTGAGTACGATAATTGAAAAGCCAAACATTTAAAATATTTCAGTCTTTCAGTGTTTATCGTGCATATCATGTTGCTAAATAGACTGAACCACAATTCATTGCGGACATAAAATGATGTTAGAATTTTAGAGCAAATATTTTGCTCACCAACTTTGCCACAAGATTTTCACAATCGAAATGATAAAAGTTTCTCAAAACCGAAATATGTGAGGTTGTGAGGATCTGAAACGCAAAATATACATGGGACATTTTCCTTCATTCGTTTTCATTTTGTTGAATCGGACCATTTCTTCTCGTTAAGTTAACAACAAACAGAATAAAATCTTGTCACAACAGTGTAGCACATGTGTGTACGCATACATTGGGATGCTGTCGAATCCTCAAAAATTCCAATCAGTAAAACAAACGTCTATCAGCCCATCATTCTCACATTACAGATCCACCTGACAAGAAAAGAAGAAAATCCGAGGGGGATTTTATCTTGTTAGTTCTGAAATGTGCTCAGTGCCGTGTCTAGGACACATCCTTAGTCACAGTTGTATTTTTCAGAATTAGTGTGAAAGAGCTGGTGGCACTTCAAAAAGTTTTTTATCCGTGCGGGTGAATAACTGTGATGAATTGAGATTATTTAGTTGAAAAATTAGTTTTGTGAAAAGTTTCGGTACGTGCGCTGAAAATTTTAGGGCCATCTCCCGAAGCACCAACGTATAGCTACGATACTGTTTCGATCACAAATCCACCATATCCTTTGCGTCTCACTTCAAAACTAATCGAAAAGAAATCCGATTTTCTTCATCCTTCATCCAAATCGAATAAGATTGTAAAATTTCCGTGAAAATGTTCTTTTGTTTTGGATAAAAACGATTTTGGACTTTTTCTCTAAACACAGTTAAAATGTAAAACTTACGAATTCGACGTGATGTCCTGGTGGGAGCATCAGAAACTTTTTAGTCTCGCTGATAAAATGTTTTTGTTCCGGTTGTTCCCAAAACAAATTATTTACCAAAAACCCAAAAACAATGCGTGTATGGGGTGGTGGCAACATTTTCTGTTTCAAAGTCAAAAGCATGTGCTTTGCACAAAATTATGTGTGGTGGGTGGTGGAAACCATCAAGTATATATAAATTTACAATGTTACTTGGAACCTACCGAACACATCGTGCAGAAAATAACTTTCAGAAATAATAATTGAAGTTTACTCGATAAAAATAAGGAGTTCATTTGCTCACGTTGAAAATGTCCTGGAATGGTTATTTGTTTACCAAGGGGAAAACAATGGGAAATTTGAACATATACGAAAGTTGTTGGAATTTCATATTTTCTCCACAAGGGGAACACATAATTTTACATACTACATGCGTCAAAAACCGTACTTTTCATGTTTCAAGCAGTACTTTCGACGCCAGACATGCAAAATTCATTACATAACTATTGAAAAGTCTCGTTTTGTATGTTATTGACCTCGGCTTCGCCTCACCCCATTGGAGAAACAAAAGTTGAGAAAATACAAATTTTCTCACCCAAACTGTTATCAGGGAGAGCATCAAAAAAACTCTATCTTCTAACCGCGTTTAAGTGAAGAAAATGAGGTTATTCACGCCGCATGGATGGAAAATTATTTATGCATTTTCGTTCGGCAGTAATAGATTTAATGTCATTTGTTGAGCGATTTTAATGAACTCCATTCACCTGCCGTCTAATATCCTTATAATGCGTCATTTAGAAGCATTTATTATGCATGAACTGAACGCTGGTTGAATTATAAAGTGGAAAGTACCTATCCATCAGCAAAGTATAGGTACAGACAGACTAGACAATGTTTACTGGATTTAAGTGTCTCCGTGTGTACATCTGCATAAAATGTAATATAATCGAATGAACATTATACCTCCACACCACTCATTCTACAAGCCATCCGACAACACCGCACCAATACACATCACGTGACGTTCGAAACGAAAATTGCTTCCAAGTATTATTCGTTACACTTGCGTTGAGATGAAAAAGTATTGCTTCCATGGGAAATAAATGACTGTACGTACACATAAAGTCAGGAAATTCGATTCACATATAACCGAAACGCGCTCTCGGATCTGGTGTCGCTCGGATTATGTAATGGGTGTAACGTATTCTCTGGGTTGTTTGTAAATATTGTATTTGGTTGGTATTGATATAAAATTCAATGCTAAATGGATAATCGATTTAATTCCTTCGATAAGCCCAGCTATATAAGCTGACATTGCCCTTGTGAGATTCTTTCGAAATAATATTAAGATGGGAAAATAATTGGTTGCCGTCATCAAAGCATTTTTTCACTGTCACAACATTATTTTAGCCATGAGAAAATGGTTGGGATTTTTTTTTTCGGATTCAATCTACGGGTAATTTTATACGGACGATTCAATTTCCGATTTTTTTCAATAGACAAAAGGGAAACGGAAATTATAAATTTTTCCTTTTGGTTTTGCCAAATCTAACGATAAGTAAAGTAAAAGGTATTCTGCCGAAATATACAGCTCCATTTGTCCACTTACCATTTCAATAATCTCAGCCAAATCGTCACTTGGTTGCTTGATGGTAACATTGAATCCAACATCTGCGGCTGATTCTTTGGTCTCTTCTTGTGGTATCTACACGTTGAATGGAAGAAAAGTGGCGAAATTAATGCTTCAAGTCATAATTTCAAAGAAATAATAACGGAGGGCGTTGCTATCTCCCAGACCTCTGTTATCATTTGTAGGTAGGGATTGCAAAACGAACCCGTTTTGAAAAACCCCGGTTTCGGTTTTTCGAGCGAAAAAAAATGACAGAAAAAGTATTAAAACGTATATGAGAATTTCCTTACAAATACTGCAGGGTCTACATACCCTTTTTTCGACTTAAGCCCATACAAAATACGTATATGGCAGTCTATGAAATTTCAGTATATCACCATATACGTTTTTATACGTGATCAGTATACCAGCATATACGTTTATATCCGTAATCAGTATATCTCCATACACTTTCTAATACGTAATTTCTTCTAATCATTTCTTTTGTAATAAAATTCTGATTTAATTTTATTTAATTTTTGAAGAAATGAAATACGTTTCAAGGAAATGAGTTTACGTGTACAGTCTTGATTCAGCTTTTTATTCATCATATCGTCGCTCTCGTTACAAAGTGACGTATACGCAAAACCGTTAAGATTTCGATAATTATGAGAGATTTCAAGTTCATTTTTAGATAAAGTGGTTCGGGGAGGTTTGGTAATTAGGAAACTGAATGAGATGCCGTAAAAAAATTAAATGTACGTGAGCGGCCGCACTGTATTCCTAAATGATAAGAGATAGAAGGTTGGTTTAAAGGACAAGTTGGTAGAGAATTTTATTCTGAACAAAAGCTGTTATACAAAGGACTGCATCAATTATAGCTGTGAGCCGCCGTACTTACATTTAAGTAGCATTGCGGTTTATCGGATATTTTTCGATTTTCTTTTTTTTTATAGCAATTGTTAGGTTTTTTCCAAATCCTGTCTGGAATGTGTGAGCTTTCAATAAAAAGTCAATAGCCCTGTGAGCGGCCACGAAGAGAATAGAGATAGAAGGTAGGTGAGAAAGGTGGAAGATGCAGGTTATAACAAACAAAAGCGAACAAAGTTTTTAGTATTTTACAGATGGCGGTCAACAGCCATTTCATTTCTTTCAATAAAAGCGGAAATTCATAAATTAATTTTTCTTCATTGACAATTCGTAGTTCTAAAAAAATTTAAAAATTTAGTACAAAGAACGAAAAAAGTGTTTTTTTAAATAAGTAACAGTTTAAAACAGTTTTTAATTTTTTTTTTATATTAAATGTTTTTCTATTAATTTTTTTTATATTTCTTATTAATTTTGTTTTTATTAAAAAATTTTAGTTAAACCTTTTTGTTTCTTCTTCTTCTTCTTTTTCAGCCTGTTTCTGTCCACTGCTGGACGTAGGCCTCCCCAATTCTTCTCCATTCCGAACGATTAGTTGCCACTTGTTGCCAATTTGCGCCTGCAATTCTCTTTATACCATTACTCCATCTCTCTGGTGGTCTACCTCTAGGTCGTGTTTTAGGTGGTCTCCAGTTCATGATCTTTTTGGTCCAACGTTCGTCCGTCCTTCTTGCAATATGTCCCGCCCAGCTCCACTTTAAAGATGCTATTCTTTCCATGACATCAACGACTTTTGTTTGTTGTCGAATCCATTGATTTGTCATTCTATCTCTGAGCGTAATTCCAAGCATACTTCGTTCCATAGCTCTTTGTGCCACTCTTAATTTATTTTCGGAAGCTTTTGTTAACGTTAACGTTTCCGCTCCATATGTGAGCACAGGAAGGACACACGTATCGAACACTTTACGTTTCAGACTATTGTTCATTTTGCAGTTTGGTTGTCTAGACCCAACTTCAATTTGTGACCTAGGTACACATAACTGTCGACTCGTTCCATGACAGTATCACCGATTTTAATGTCTCTGTCGTCGTCAATGTTTGTCATGATTTTCGTTTTCGACAAATTCATCTTGAGGCCGACTTTGTTTGACTCCTCATTCAGCTGTTGCAACATAATTTGCGCCTGATCTAGATCAGCTGCCATCAGGGAGATGTCATCTGCGAAACGGAGATTACTCAGGTACTCTCCATTTATGTTGATACCCATTTCACTCCAGTCTAATTTCTTAAAAACACTCTCCAGAATCGATGTGAATAACTTAGGTGATATGGTGTCACCCTGTCGTACACCTCTGCCAATTCTGAATTTTTCAGTGCTTTTATGAAGTTTTATACACGACGTAGCGTTTTTATAGACGTATCGAATTGTGTTGGAGTATCTTGAGTCTACTCTGCACTCGTCTAATGAGTCCAATATCGACCATGTTTCCACTGAATCAAAAGCTTTTTCAAAGTCTATGAATATCAAGACCACAGCAATCTTGTATTCATTGCATTTCTCAATTAGCGTTCTCATCACATGTAAGTGGTCGTTTGTGCTGAATCCTGATCTAAATGCAGCTTGTTCAACAGGTTGGTAGAAGTCGAGCTTCTTGGTGTTCCTCTTCGTAACTATTTTCATGAACAACTTGTAGAGTGTTGATAAGAGACTTATGGGTCGATAGTTTTCCAACTTTGTTATGTCTCCTTTTTTATGCAGCAATGTTATCACTGCATTTTCCCATGCTTCTGGTACTTCTTCCCATTGAAGACATTGATTAAACAAAGTCGTTATTGCACCCAATAATGAGTCGCCACCTAGTTTAATGGCTTCCACTGGAACACCATCTTCACCGGGAGACTTTTTGTTCTTCATTTCGGCTACTGCAGCCTGTACTTCATCAATAGTTATGTCAGGCATTTCTTCCGATCCTACATTTCTTATTATTGGTCTATCTTCGTTGGTATTCGTCGGATCTGGTCGAACTGATGAGAATAAATCTTCGTAAAATTCCTTTGCGATATTTAATAACGCATTTCGATCCGTTTGAATTGTTCCTGTTTTGTCTCGTAATTTGAAGATTTCTTTTTTTGCGTTCGTCATTTTTGACCGTAGGACCTTCATGTTGCAATTAGCTTCAATTGTGTTTTGAGCCAGTTGGACATTATATTTTCTTAGATCTGATTTCACCGCTTTGTTGATAATTTTTGTCAAGTCCTGGTATTCTACGGAATCTCTTTTTCCGTCTTTTATCAACTGTACTCGGCTTGCGATCAGATCAAGAGTTTCTCTACTGAGTTTCGACTCTTTCATTTGTTTACATTGTTTTTAATTAAAATTTTGTAATTAAAATATTGTTGATTTAAATTTTTTAGTGATTAAACCAAAAAACATTATAAGTTCAAACATAGCTGATTCTCATTAAACTTGATGTGATCATTGTTGCTTAGCACGCAGAGCACGTTATTTGTCCAAATGTGGCAAGTTTTTATAAAACTCGATGTGATCATTATTTCTTAGCACGCGGACGTCACCAGTGCATAGTGAAATTAGGTCGTTGTATTTCGCTGCGGTAATTTTTATCTGTTCAGAATTCGGTTTACCTAGTTTGCCGACAGTCTTTTTCAATGTAATCGATTGGTACTTGTTGGAAAGGTGACTGTTTTTGTAAAACAGAGTGTTCGGGGCACTCTTTATAACCCGAATTTCCATTACATCAGTCCAATTTATGGTACCACTACCATCGTCATTTTTCCTAGCAGACAAAATGTTTAGCGATTGCGAATAGGATTTAAAATCCAAAAAATCTGTGAAGTTCATCGAATGAACTTTATACGGATGTTGCATACGAGCTTTCGCGATGATCGATGGCATTTCGGTGGGTACCAATTTGTCGATTGCATCATCGAGGGCTGTTGATATAGCGCTGTGTGCCGAATCACCTTCGTTCTGTCCATGATTCGTTTCAAAAAATCGTAGGCTCACCTCTTTAACGTTTTTGCTTGCACGAACAAAATACAAGAGCATGGCAGCAATAATGGTATTCTTATTTTGTCCAGGGCAGCCATCGGCAAACAAATTGACTTTGATGTGTTTGGCGTCGTCCAACGCTTAAAGATATAAAAACACGCAGGATGCTATTTCTGATGATCCTCTTCGACTATGGGTCTCATCCCAAAAATAACAATCGCAATCCTTCGAACCCAGTTCGTACACAGTCAAATTAAATGCTGTTAGTCTTCTCTTATAGAAGACTAATGACTCTAGCGATATTGGAAATGAAAATACTTGCTCGAGATCGAACACTGGAGATGCTACGAACGGCGATTCAATTGATTCTTCTTTACATTTCGCTTTGATTTTACGAATGGCCTCTTTCTCACCAATATGTGATGTGTATTTTACCTCTAGCTTGGCCTTGGTCGCTTGGTCACCTGTTCGGTAAGTGATACAAAGCGTGCACTGATCTTTCTTCGAATGATAGATTTTTATCGTGGAAAACTCCGCTATACAATGTGTAGCCAACCATATTTGTTTTGTCAACTTGTTCAGCGCAAAACATTCGATGCATTTTTGACAAGCTGAAGTCCGAGCTCAAATATTCACGATCTGTATTCTGTCTGCAAAAGTGTGACTCGATTCGAGGAAACCTATCGATATGCTCATCCACGAGCTTACGTATAAGCGCATCACGATCTCTGTTGCAGGCTACTCGACCTCCGCGTTTCTCGGGCTCTAGGATCCCAATACTTTGGTGCGTCTACTTCGTATAGTTAAGAAATACGTGTAAGTATCCTTTCGTCTGGAGTTTTCTCCACTTCTATTTTCTTTCACAGGATCTGATTCAACATGCCGGCAAATAAATTCTCGTTGGTCTTTATGATTTACCATTGCGTAAAATCCTTGGAATATTTTGTTTCTATCGGCATTCGAGAAAGTGTGACACAATTTACCGTTTTGCTTGAAATTTCCACAGCAACGTTCGCCAATTACTTTCGGTGGCACCAAATTGCATGTGTTAAATTATATGTATCCGACCCCATGAAGACGATTCTTGCTATTTAATTTCCTGAAACTCCCCTTTGGACGTTTTGGTACTCTTTTTGGTATTTCTCGTGGAGCTCCGTCGCACACAAAATCTTCAGGAGCCGTCTTAGTATTTGTGGTGGAATGTTTATTTCGACGAGTGATCATTTTCAGCGGGAAATTTAGGCTAATCTATTAAGAGTTCTAGTTGCAAATTGGAACATAATCATTAGGATTTAATAGATCTTACACTCAAGATTTGGTTTCTGAATTTTTTGATTACTTGTACGCTGACTTAGAAAACAGAGAGTAGTTGAAACACTTAATAGTTGGATTTTGAAGAAAAATTAAAAATTAAAATTACGACCGGCGTCTTTCCAACATTTGCTTTTTGCTAGATTCTGATTTAAATTGAATAAAAAATAATTTGCATTTTGACATGTTGACTCAAACATAGAAGATTTTTTAGGTTTGTTGCATGCATACAGCATCTCCATCAGTAAAACATTGTCTTTTAAAATAATTTGTTTATCAATTTGTGACGGTCACCAGCCGTCTATAATTTATAAGTCGGTGGATGGATTTATAGTGAAAAGGGAAACAATAGGACTATAGTAGATCGTGGCGTCAACCAACATTATTGCAATTGCTATTGAGAGATATGTGGTGTGTTGTCATAATCTGTTGTTCTAACTTTCGGAGATTTGCTATGCTATGCAGTATTGAATATATTCGTGTGCGTGATAAGAAACAATGATCACATCAAGTTGTATAAAAAAATGCCACACAGTGTGTGGCACACACCAAACAGTCTTTCTCTTTTTTGTTTATAGGACCGTTGATGAATTGGAAATGAAGGTTCTGCATGCATACTTCTTTTTATATACGTTTTAGATTTCGGTGCAATCTACAAATTCACTTTTTTAGTAAACCGCAGGAACATCGACCAGAATAAAATGAAAACTTATTCAAAAAATATACAAAATTATAATAAAAAATTCAGAAATTCAGAAAGTAAAAACAATCAACTCTATAGTTATTTGAATTTAAATTTTCTGTTAAAACTGTAAAATCTATTTCTTCATCAGTTAATCAGAATACTTTATACTTTACATTAGACACAAAAAACGAAAGAGGTGCTTTAGTTTTTAATTTCTATTTATATTAGGACTAAGCAAACATTTCTTGCTTTTATCAAAAATCTAAATAACCAAGTCATAAGTGAATCGACCTAGGTATTTCGATTCTTAAAAGAAATCTGCAAAGTTAACAAAAATGTGTTAACTAGTTTTTGAAATTTACTCAATTACGATGTAACGAATCACACTTTCGCTTCTTAGAACTGAAACGGTGGCTCAATATCGTTATCGGTACAACATTATTCTTTTAGAAAATTTTGTGGCGACGATATATATCGTTAGTTGCCTCGCCTGTTAGATCTTACCTCATCAAGGGTTCCTCTTTAATAAACCAACGCAACACGCTTCAAGTCAATCCAAAATGGCGACTAAATCATTGGAAATTATGAAACAAATTCTACTTTTCAGTGTCATATTATTTGCTAATTCCTAAGACCTAACAAGATACAGAAGATATCCTAGCGAGAGAAACAATACACAGAGACCTAACGAGAAAAGATCCTACACAGACACCTAACGAGAAATGAACCTACACCGAGACCTAACTAGAGAAATCAACAATAATGTGAAAGCGATAAGTAGAATTTATTTCATGAATTTACTAATGATTCAATTTAAAATGTTAAGGTGAATATTGCTCTTACCTCGTAAAATTCATGTGACAGATATGTTGCCCCGACAAAAGCTAATCATAGACTGATAGTTACATTAGTAAGTACACAAACGTATTTGATTAAATACTGGTCACAGTATAAAACCATATGTTTAAATACCGATAGCAGTATATAAACATATATATCATATGCTGAATGCTAATAGTATATCAACATATCAACATATCCTTACTTATACTGAAAAGATACCCGTATATGCTTATATGTTTTAAGTCATTTTTTTCGCTCGGGTTTTTACGTCTAAAAACCGCGGTTAACCGGTTAACCGCGGTTTTTCTGAACAGCAAAATCTAAAGCAAATTCTTACAAAAAGTCTAATTAGCTCCACTACTTTTTTTCAGTAATCGAAAGGTAAATTAAACTCCAAAAAAGCCTTATTAGAAACGAAGTTGCTATTTGCAGGCGCCTGCCAGCCAAGAATATCGGGCCCTTATATACATTACAATTCAAATTTTAAGTTATCCTTTTTACTTTTACGACTATTGGCAGGAGCCTGCGCATAGCATTTTCCTTTTACATAGACTGATGGCTGGCGAAATTACAATTGCTAAAAGTTTCTCATATGCAAAATGAGCACCAGCTGAATATCACCAGCTGGTGTACAAACAAAAACACTTTGTATTGTATCGTAATTTCTAATATTCGTAACTTGACAGTTGCGTGTATAAAATCCTAAAAGAACCGTCAAGTTATGAATTCTTAAAGTTACGAAATGCTTGAGAATCTACACCCTGGGCTCCGATTCTCGATACATTCGTAACTTGACAGAATATGTCAAGTAACGTATATATTTGGAGTTACGAATGCACGAGTATCGAGGCCCTGGGCGTTGATTCTCGAGAATTTAACAGTTGTCAGTTGTCACCTAGAAGCCTACTTTATGTCAGTGTTTATTTGAGTCTATATTCATACAGTATATTGGATTGCTTATTTGACGTTTCGAAAATGAACCACTCCTGCCTGGTTTATTTGACTCTGTCAATTTTTAATTTCATTTATTTCCAAAAAAAACTTCTTAAATTAAACACACAGCGTAGCTCCAGTATCTAGACAACAAGGACAGCTAGCAAGGCGAAAAGTACCATGAGGTGATGGTTGTAACTTAAATCTTCATATTAAATTCTTAAACAGGTAGAAGTGATATTTGCTCTTTATTCGATCGTGATTTTCGTTTACAGCTGATTTAATTTAATTAGAAAATTGATTGAGGGTAAGTGAATTTCTAATCGTTGGCGGAAGGCCATTAAATAGCGTCGGACCAGAATAAAGCAGGCAACGTTTACCATAGTTCGACGAAATCTTAGGTTTCTTCAGCAAGTATGAATACCTTGTTTGGTAGCAATTAAGATTGTCCGAGAACTGCAGCGAATGTGTTTCAGATCATTGATACAACAAAAAACGAATTCGCAGACCGCGTATTCGTACATTCGCTGTACACGACTCTGCCGTGCTTTAAGGTGACAACTGTCAAGTTACGAATTCTTGAAGCTTGGGCGTAAATTCTCGTAGCGTTCGTAACGCTAAGAATTCGTATTTTGACAGTTGCATAATTAAATACCATAAGAACTATCAAGTTACGAATGTTGTAAGAATGGGCGCCATCTTCTGGCGTTGTCATGTGTACAAAAATATTGGAAAAAGACATTAACTTGAGTCGGAGAGAACAGGGACAGGAATTTATTACCACTATCTCAACCAGCCAGCAAAATAATTTTGTAAAACAATTGTGGTTATTAAGATGTCTACAGCACAGGTCCTTATATAGCAGGGCGTGTTGTAAGTTTGTAATTGAATTGCAGTAAATTACTGCCAGTAATTCATTTAAATTTCCTCAGACATCAACGACACTATTTACACTCATGTACCCTGTAAATCTTACAACATACATGAGGCAAGCCACCGAAATCCTTAATGGCTACAATGAATCACTTTCCTTGGATTATTATCGTAATGAAATTTCGGTCGTTTTCATGTCATCACCACATGGTTGGTGCTATATTGCCGCACATAACGGAAAAACATGTGTTTTGACTATGGCTCATTAATCTTTTACAAAATCCATCTTAATCTCACCGAAGTTTAACAATCGACACGGTATGCTGGAAGGTGGTGTGCACGGTGTAAAAGAAAATTTTGAAAACTCAGTTTTTGGTGTGGGTTGTTTTAAATTTGTGTGCCGTTTTACGTGCCACCACGTGACACCACAATATGATCACAAAACACTATGTTCCGTGATGATTATGAAAGCTACACCAATCCACCAACTCTTTGTGCTTATCCGTGATGAATACCGTATAATATGTCGATCGAGGTGATGATGTAAATAATGGGATTCGGGTATAATGCTGCGTAAATCGATGTTAATGATGACTGATTGAGATTGGTTAACATGTTGGTGACACTTTATTGTCTTTATGATTTACTGATAAAATTTGTAAGAGTTCGATTTACTTAATTGTTGTTCGCACCTTTGTAGACGTGCTGACGATACGAATGCGCCGACCCGTAAACGACGGAAGGTTCAAGGTTTCACACTTATAAATGATTTTTAAAAAGTGAAACTATTTCGTTTGAAAGTTTCCCAAAATTATAATCGAGGTTCACAGGTTCTCTCAAGGTTATATTTAGGTTCTCAAAGTAGGGGCTGTTGGTTTGGACTAGCCAAAAAACTTCGTATTCTTTAAAGGAAAGCTATTGGGGATTTATTTCACTGTTTCGCAAATGTATCGAGGGCAACATTACTGAAGGACATAACCATCACATCTATGGAACTACATACTTTTCATAAATTTTCCCCCTGAGACTTTCGAGTTCGAGAAATCCATTGTTGACGACTACCATTTTAGAATGTCGCCTAGAGGTTCTATATCTTGATATAAAAATGCTCGTCATTGACAGCTTGGAAATTGCGACAATATGATTATTTGTACACATTTGAGGGCAAAAGCTATGCCGAGGCAGATTGGGGAAAGTATAAATCGTTAAGAGAATATATAAACCTTCTTGCGGTTATTACCCAGCTCGAGTCCAGAGCAGATGTGGATACGTCTATTGCTGCACTGACGAGATTGATAAAAGAAGCAGAGAACGCTTCGATCCTGATAACTTAAAAGGTTCTTCGTTTCCCTTCTCTTGACGCCTCAATCTTGAGGCTGATAGCGATTAGAAATTTCAAACGTAGACAATGGCAACGTTCTAGGCATCCGACCCTGAGAGAGGAAGTCAACTCACTTAATCGGCAGATTAAAACTGAGGTAAAATCCCTGAATAATGAGATTTGGAATGACAAGTTGTCTCGGATGAATCACCATTCAAATCAGTTCTGGAAAGTCACGAAAACTTTGAAAAATTCGTTTGACAAGATTCCTCCATTGAAAACCCCAACAACACTTTTGTTCACTGACTCCAAAAAAGCGGAGGAAATCGGTAGCGCTTTCTGTGTACAACGAAGCCAGTGATAACGTTACGGAAGCTGCTGTAACTATGTCGTACAACAATATAAACTACTTTAAGCCAACTGTCGAAGAATCATGTCTGCCTACCCTCCGCGAAATTTCTCGATTGATACGAGGATTGAAGAATAATACGAGTCCAGGAGACGATGGTATCAATAATGTACTCTTGAAAAAATTACCCAAGAAAGCTATTATTTGGACCATGCATATATTCAGAGCATGTTTCAGATTGTCTTACTTTCCTGACATCTGGAAATGCGCCAAAGTTATACCTGTCCCAAAACCCAAAAAAGATCGCACTCTCGCCTGCAGTTACAGGCTAATTAGCCTCCTAAACTCCCTCAGCAAAATTCTTGAGAAGATTATCTTCTCTAGGCTGAAGGTCCACATTTCAACTAAAAAGATATTCATGAACGAACAGTTTCGCTTCCGCGCTAATCATTCGACCAACCATCAATTGCTTCGAGTCTGCAAGTACATGAAAGACTCACTGTTGAAGAAACACTCCACAGGTATGATAACGTTTGACATTGATAAAGCCTTTGATTCTGTTTGACACAAAGGTTTACTGCATAAAATGTTCTTGATGTCGTTCTTACTGTACTTGATTAAGCTCATCCAATCCTTCTTAATGCATCGCACCTTTTATGTCTCGGTCAATGGTCACAAGTCAAAAACCTTCCAAATAACCCACAGTGAAAAAGCTTTCTTTGCTGATGACTCATGCCTCTACCTATCGGCGAGATCGCCTAAAAAGATTGTTAAAAAGCTAAATGCTGCTGGCAAAGAGCTCACGGATTTTGCTACGAAATGGAAGATTAAGCTTAATGAATCCAAAACGAACTCAGCTTTTTTCACCAGGAGAACAGCCCAGAAGTGGCTCCCCTCCGAAGGAATTACTGTACGGGACTCTAAGATTGTTTGGAGTAACTCTATTAATTATCTGGGTTCCAACCTAGACAAGACACTGACATTCAAAACTGACACTGACCTCATTTCCGATAAAGCCCACATGTATCTTGGAATGCTGTACCCTATAATAAATATGAAATCTAAATTAAGCTCATCCAACAAATTTCTGATATTCAGAGCTATAATACAAAGTATACTTCTGAACGCATGCCCAGTATGGGGTAACTGTGCGCATCATATAGAAAAGCTTCAAATCATCCAGAATAAATGCCTAAAAATAATTTTAAACCTCCCCAGGTACCATAGTACATATGATTTGCACCATCGTGCAAACATTCCCAAACTTTCTCAACAAATTTCTAAAATCAATCTTAATTTCAGAGCTAAGCTCGCTAGATCTGAAAATCCCCTCATAAATAATCTATGAACAACCTCCGACTGTGATATACCAAAATTAAAATTAAAATTAAAAATCTTATTCGAAGTTTTTTGAAAATTTTCTTCGGCCTGATCTTATACTTATACTAGTTTTTAAGTTGCAACTAATGTAACCAAATTATGTTATAATAAAGAAAATGAAAAAAAAAACACATATGAGGGGAGACAATAGGTAATTCCAACTTGAGCGAATTGCGTTCCTTCCTTCGCTCTGGCATTACCTATTTTCTCCCCGAGATGAGCATCTAATTTTTTATCCGTGCGTGGAGTGAATAACCGTTAATCAATTTGTTTCACCATTTTTTAAAACCTAAACAACGAGACAGTTACAAAGAGAAAAAAGTCTTGTTCACCCCACGGAAATAAGAGTTAAGAAAATAAAAATTTTCTCACCTGAACTGTCATTAGAGAGAGCGTCAACAAAATGCCACATTCTCACCGCATTTGAGTGTAGAAAATAAGGAGGGGTGCGGGAAACAGGAAAAGTAGGAAAATATGCAGTTTTAGCTACACTCAACGAATAGTGCTCCAAAACAGCGACAGAAATTTGGAGTCAAGCTCCCTAAACAAGGTTTTCGTTTAGTTTTCTGTTTTTCAATAGTTTGTCCAGCATATCTCTGGAAGTTTTTGCTCAAAAATGGAGTGCGATATGACGAGACGAGACAAAAACTCGGGTATGTAAAACTGTAGCTATTGACGAGGAAGCAAGCAAAACTTCAGATTTTCCTGTTTTCCCACACATCCTAAGGATTATTTTTGCAAAGCAAAATTTATGTTTTACTCAAGTTGCAAAATCTTTCGGTTTTTCGACCATATCTTTCAAACCATCATTCGGATTCGGATTGACTTTATATGAGGCTCAAAAAATCACACCTAAGTCTTAATTTCTACTTACGAAAAGGCCACTCCGCGCGTGTCGCTTCAGTTTAGCTAAACCCCGCCACTTTTCTATTGTTTAAAGTGTAAACGGAGTGCATTTCCGTTAGTGGAGATTTATACTGATTATAGCTTTCAGACGACGGTTCCAGAGATATGGTAGTTACGACCATTAGTAAAGTAGGTCGGTATATGTATACACTTGCTGAAACTTACTTGATTTTTGTCAAGTTTTTTTTCTTCATAATTTTTAAATAATTCAAAGGCTTGGGTAGACCTAAAGCAAGATACGGCTTTCTATTCCTCAATATCAAAGAACTTTCAATAGATTGAAACTACGTAGATCAAATCGAGTCGTAGATTCGATAAAACTATTCCGGGTATGCTTGTCGTCTGTGAAAGGTTTTTAACGCTTTGTGCAAATTAATTTTTTGATCCTTCTTAGAAATGGGTCATTCCGGTGGAGTGTTTATAAGTGCACTCTGTATAATTGATAAAGTTCAATTTCGCTAACGTTTTTTCTAATCAAGCCATTAATCATTGCAGTAGAATGACGCGAATGAACTTAAACAAACGTACCCTTTTTGTGTCACTGTTATAATTGTATTTAAGCGAAATAAATCCTTTCCACAAGATTAATTATGTTCCACAGCTATTGAAATCCCAAAAATATTTCCGTTAGTTTACACGAGTGTACCGCGGCTCATCAATTCGATAGCATTGGCAGAGTCTAATTTTAGAGAGATAAATAGAACCGCTAGATCGACATTCCTACATTGTTGTTGTGACACATGCCCATAATTATTTAGGCAAGTCAATAAATGCTCAATAAAATAAACGAATAGCAACCCCATTGATGAGAAGCGACCGCATGCAAATTCCCAATTTGTCCATAAAATGAATTTCTAATTCGATTGTGTAAATTATCACGTAAACTTTATTGATTTCATTAATTTGAATTAAATCAACACAGAATGTTGAATGGGACGCGAACCTTTTAATGCAAGAGGCGATGAATGAATAAAAAAACGCGAACACCTCATTATGTTTTAGTAAATTAATTATTTTTTAGCCCATCAAATTTCGACACGAAATGATATTCAGTAAATAAATGGAAGTTTGTTTAAATTTGCTAGATAAATTAAAATTTAATGCCTGCCTGTCCTCTGTATACAATACTCTGCAGAGGGTGTTTTTGATGTTTTTAAAAATGCAAAAATCATCGTCAGCAAAATCATATTGTTGATACTGAAAAATGTTGTGCGACAAGAAATAGAAATACAAAAAAATGGAATTTCATTATAGACAACATTCCCTACTCAATTCCTTTATAATTTAAGGCTCCCAGTCGTACATTTTTCGAATTTCTTGTAGCTCATTATAAACAAGAGATAAAGTTCAGGTAAAGGACTTCTGGAACAGTAAAGTGGAATAACCTTGATTTGACTTCCTATCAGGGGCTATTTAGTCGAATTAATTTGCCGAAATTCGCCAAAATTCGCCAAAATTCGTCGAAATTCGCCAAAATTCTCCCAAATTAAAAAATTCAAATTTTGAAAATTTTCTTCCAAATTTATGTTTTTTGGAATATTTTGCTAGTTTTGTGATATAGCATAACAAAAATATGCAAGAATCTACCAAATTCACAAATATATGTAAAATTCACAAAATTAGGACATTTTTCATCGTTTGGCCAAAAAAAAACCTTCATGGCTTCCCGGTTAAAAATAGATTTTTAGAATGTCTTGGCCAAAAATATGTAACTAAGTTCTACGATTCTTTGAAATTTCTTAAAATCATGTATAAATTCACAAAAATTCGCAAAAATTCGTCAAAGTTCGCCAAAATTCGTCAAATTCGCCAAATTCGCCAAAATTCGCTAATAATTCAACTAAATAGCCCCTGCTTCCTATAAGTTTACAACAAAGCTTTGTGAATCGAGCCAGTCGCCTGTCATCTGTTATCGACATAAACGGTTTGTTCCAAGGCCAAATGTCAAATTTCATCCATGGAGATGGAGACATAACCATATCAATATTTATATGAAAACTATGGATGAAATCGTGTTTGTTCGGCCAAAGAAAATTCGTGCTTACAGTTTCTTGGATGATCTCTTATATCGATGGCGTTTTATAGAAAAAATTATGTTGAAACAACTGAAAGCTAGTTGGAACATATCCAATAAAGAAGTAACAGATTCGATAAAAATTCTAATGAAATGGATGTTCACTAAAAAAAACCATTTCATTTCACACGGTAAGTACATTTCAAGACGTGTGTGCAAATCCAGGAAACAGAGAAACCGGAAATCGGGAAATGACCACAAAACTGGAAATTAACAAAAAAAAACGGTCCCTGCAAGAATTGATTCAAAAACCTGAAACGAACAGGAATCAGGAATTAAAATGATTAGATGATAACAGGTGAGTATGCAACGGGGAGAGAATCGAGATCTTCTGTAGCAGAAGAGAGAAATAGTATTTTGTGTATCGGTTTTGGACGATTGTTTTTAGGCAATTTCGCGAGATTCGTGAGGGCTACATGCGAAATAGCCTAAAATCAATCGTCCAAAATAGATACTCAAAAAAATTTTCATGTAAGGGGTCGAAGACCAGAGAAAATCTCAAAAGTCCCTCATTTTCGGCCCCAACACATGAAAAACAATGAAAGTAGATAAGCCTTGTCACTTGTCATTGAACTGTAATAGCAATCAAACGAAAATTTTCGCTTAGTGACTTTAGTAATTTTTCCTTTGTACTCGTTCTTTCAAAGGAACAGAACTCAAACGTCTGGGAACTAGCTCGCTGCGCTCCCACCTTTCTGTTGTTAGGAAGAAAAACATTGTTTGTCAACATCGAAAAATTATCATATAAAAATGATGCCATATTTGTTAAGGAACATTGATGTTCTGCTGCAGTAAGATTGAAAATAAATATTCTTTACCGGGAAATTCCAGCATTTTTACCGGGAAATTTTAAAATAGGGAAATCGGATTTGGATACCGAGAAGAAAACATTATTTGCACATGCTCAACAGAATTTCATTGTCCTTTTATCGGCTACGTCTTTTTGTCATGAGACCGGAAATATATAATTTTGCATTTTCTTTCTCTGATTCTGATCTATGTGTCAATTGTATCTGAATTAATTTTCTTTTTGATTTTTTTATAAAAACCTCCTTATTCCTCCTTATTTTATTAAAAAATCCTTACTTTCCTTATTTTTCGCAAATTTCATCAACGGAATCAACATTAAGAAAGAAAAAAAATTCGCTGCGCGGCAAATATAACAATTTTGATTATTTAACACAAAGAACTCTAATAAAAAGGTGGTGTTGTAGCTCAACACCAGTTCCAGTTCCAACATGACTGGTTTAACATATATTTTTGTTGTTCCATGCCGCCTCTCGGCTCGAGAGTCTCGAGTAGAACTATTTGATTTAACATGTAAATCACCCTTAACATTGTCTCAGACATACGTCCTTATTACAAACAATTGAAGGTTTTAGCCTTATTTACATTTACTTCTTTCAAATTTATACTTTTATATCTACTTTCACCAATTTATTATTTTTTCGAAATTCGAACGGGATAACAAACAACAGCTTTTGCAGTTAACGAGATCAAAATTTAATTTAGTAAAATTTTAAACTTGAGGGTGGGGTCAAGAATTCACGCCGTAAGTACGTCTTAAATTTCAAAAATTTTGTCGCATCGAAAACTGATTGAAAACTGCCACCCTACATCAACGATAAGTACGTCAAAATAAACAGTGATGCGTTTTATTTTGAATTTTGAAGCGCACTTACAGTGATAATTGGTAAAGCTAAGCTTTGCTAAGAATCTAATTCAAGCCTTAAACGCGCCCAAAATATTCAAATTTTCATCGTGATAAAAGTGAATTTTACGATACAACTTTACAAAAACGATACGTCAAAATAAACAATAATGCGTTTTATTTTAAAGTTGAGGCGGACTTCCTACGTTAATTGCTGTATCTTAGAATAATTTCGATTTTTATCGAAAAATTTCTCCTGAATTTTCCTTAATTTCAACTAACAATTTCCTTATTTCTCCTTATTTTTGTGCTACCGACCGGCCGGACCGGAAACCGGAAACTAAAAACTTCCTTAATTCCTTAATAAGGAGTCCAAATTTAGAGTGAGAGGCCTGACTTGAGTCAATTCGATTCATCTATTCAATTCATACCCAAAATTCCGAATCTTTGAGCGTGAGTGTCGCTCGAGTGAATAATTTAGTAGCTTACCACCCTGTGCAAGAATAGATTACTTTAAAAAAAAAGTTCCTACTATACCATATCCCACGGAGAATGTATATCGTGACACATCCAAATACTATATCATGATTAGTCCATGTGTCGCGCCGTGTATTTTATGATTTAAGTTTTTTTTTAATTACATTCAACTCTAGCGATAAACTTAAATATTCGATGATTTATTGATAAACGTGCCATCAACATCGGTTGATTAATGAATTTTGGTTTTCTGTTTTCCTATTCGTAAAATTCGGAATTTCGGAATTTCTTGTGCGAATATCATATATAATCTTAACTTACCGAAAAGCGTATTTCCTTATCGAGCTTTCGATCGCCGACCACTTGAATTAATCCCTCTTCACTGGATGGAAAAAGTGGTATCAAGAAGACGTACGGTGAGCTAGTCAACTCTTGCAGCTGGAATAAGAAAAACCAATTGAATTTGTTTTTTAATTCAAAGCAATTAATCTTCACGACTGTAGGTATAACATCCGATCGGATCCGATACACATAAGTATTTATAACAGAGCTAGAGAGGGGGGGGGGGGGAAAGAATATCATCTATTCACGAAAACGACGTTTTTTGTTGTAGAGCAGCAACACCTGTGTTAATGTTTAAATGCGTCTGAACGTACATAAACATAAATATAAATGCTAATTAAAAGCACCACTGCTGTTTATGGCAAATATTGATTTTTTATTATTTTCTTTTAGTATTTATTTTTCGGTTATAAAGTTAGCCTAATATCGCAGACCCGTGAACGAGATGCGATGATGTAATGCATATCAAACGAAAATACTTCATTTAAACCAATGAGAGTGTTATGTCTTCAAGTGTCTCGGATATTTTGTTTTATTTTCAGCCAATGAATAAGTAAATGTATGTATCACACACCGAGAAAGTAGAATTAAATCGAGTGCTCTCTGTAGGCAAATCTAGTTGACGATTCAATGGCAAATCTTACTCGGATATGGGGGTCATCCATAACGTGCACTTATTGAAAAAAAGTGTTATCATTCCCTTTATTGTTTAATGAATGGATCGAGCAATGCTGGTTAATCAAATCCTATGTCTGGCTAGTCCAGGTGGTTGTGTCGAAAAATGGCTCCGTGTCTTTAACTTTTTTCTTTGTTCCATGTCGTTTGACACGACAAGTTGTGGAACAAAATTTATTACCGGAAAAAGGGAAATTGTTTTAAGTCGGAAAAGCCATACAAATATCCTACGAGAATTCAATATCTTTTTCAAAAATTTCTTGTGTTCTGGAGAGTATATGGCTCATGACTGATATTTAGCGGAAGAACTGTTCTGAGTCGGTATTAAGGTTCCACCAAAAAGTGTCTTGGAAAATTTATCAACTTTGAAGCAATTTTCCCTGGCCATTTTCTATCCGTTTTTCATAAAAGTGGTGTCATTCGAAAGCTACATTCAAGTACTTCTAATGTCAGTCGACATTCCATGTTCCATGTTACCAGGCCTGGGAAAGTCATGTATAAGGATTTTTTAAGTTTTCTTTAGAGCACGTAGCTATAACTTGGGATACTATTCTTTCACAGACATTTCGTCTCTACTTCTCCTCTCCTTGATTTCCGTTCAGGGATTATGGAAAGGTCCATTTTTGGGACGTTATTGACGATTTTACCTGTAAAAATTACTTTTACGAAAGCTTTCTCGGGTGACATAACTACTTTATTGTTCCCATTCCTCTTCGATATCATTTTTGTGACTTTTGAAGGTCAAAATAATGTCGAATAGTGACGTTTCTAGCACTTCTTTGCGCTAGACACTAAAAATTTCTTGCGTTTTTGGCCATTTGTTCGGATAATATTTGGACTTTTAACAAGTTTAATGTCACCAGAGGTCAGTTCCTAAAAAGAAGTCACATCTTCATAGGAATACATCCATTTTTCCCTTGTTGACTGGGTTTTTTTATGAACCAATCAATAGAATTCTCCACAACTTTTCACGACAAACAACATAAAACAAATAAAAATCTTAACGAACTTCAAGGCACACGAAATATTAATAAAAAGGAGTCGCAAATTTAGAATGCACGATGGAATCTGTAATCAACTCCATAATCTATATAATTAATATGAAAATGAATTATCATCTGGAACTGAGAGTGTATTACTTGGAAAATATAATAAAATTGATTCATTAGTCTAACCGTAAACCGATCATTTGTATGACACAGTGACAATGAACACTTACATATTTATTCACCAAAATCTGCATTTCAATGGAATTCGTTGTAGCCGACAAACATTCTACAAATTTCAAAATTTTTAACGGATCACACGGCCGACAATCCGAACTATTTTCATTCGATGCACCATTTTCCACATTATCACTTGATAGCAATGCACTGCTATCACTCGACATGATTTCGGAAATTTAAATATATCAATCTTGACCTGTGACAATACGCACTGATTTATTCGATTCGATCCGAACACACAACAAAAAACTGAAAATCTATCTCTCTTCTCGTATCGGCGAATGATAAACGCGCGCTAAACACTTTTCACCGACATAAAATACACACAGAATGATAATATACCCCTCATAGTCCACCTCAAATATGTATATAAGTTACAGTCACATAAAAAAGATTTTTTTTTTCTATTTATTTTGGTTTTTCCTAGTTTTAACGTTCCGTTTCATTCACTGTAATCGTACGGGTATACTGCTTTATGCTATAAAAATTATGTACAAATTAGTCGAGTTTACTATAACCCAATTTAAATTTGAATTTAATTCATGAAATTAAACAATTGCTATATTATCACTGTTGACGGTGTCTGATAAGATACGAAAACCACGAAATGCCAATTTTTTCCCTTCTTCTTCAATTCAGTTGTTTGTAAACTTGAATGGACTTTTTTTCGTGTGGTGTCTTTTACGATATATTAATATTAAAGAGCAGGAAAGAATTTTTGTGATATGTCTGTGACGATGGTTGATATGGAACTGGAACTAAATGACTGCATGGTTCGGATTAATGGCAGTATATAGTTCGACGTTGAAATTTTTGTGTGTTGTTATTATGAGTGTCTTGTTGTTGTTGACGAAAGAGAAGTTCGTATAAACGGTGTGGTGTGGTTTCTCTATCTCGTATAAAATGTGGATTTTGTTCGGTCCGGATTATGCGCATTAACGAAAAATATGCCTGATATGAGGAAAAAATAATTTTTTGAATTTAATGCGGCACACAACAATAGATAACATTTTGGAACTAGTTTTAGCGCGACGAAGATTGTTGTTATTAATTGATATAAAATTAAAATTTCTTATGAAATTATCTATCGACCGACACACTAAGACATTTCGTCAAACCTGCTCAAGGAATTTTACCAGCATAACATTTTTCATCCGTGCGGCGTGAATAACCTTATTTTCTCCACTCAAATGCGTTGAGAACATAACTTTTTGTTAACGCTCTATCTGATGACAGTTCAGGTGAGAAACTTTTCTATTTTCTCGCATCTTGTTTATCCCATGAGGTTAACAAGCGTTTTTCCCTCTTTGCAAAACTGTCAATTTGTTTTGATTTTGAAAAAAAAGTCAAACAAATTGATGTGTTTGTTTCACTCTTGTTGGAATTTCCAATTTTCTCCCCTTGGCAAACAAATAACTATTCCGTGCTGTTGGCCAGGGATGTGATCAAAGAGTTGTTGTTGTCTACATGTAATTTAATTTTAACATGGTAACAACATGCACATTATTGCGACAAGTTTTTATTTAGTTGATATTAAACAGGATGTTGTGTTAGGTAGATGTAGCACCATTATGTGAGCATTCCAGTCAGATTTTTTTTGCAATGAATGGTTTCAAGCAAAGTAAAATCTAATCGACAGTAGCGACAAAAACATTAGTATCCGATTCTGAAACAACTAGAAGATGCTTACAATTTGAGATGACCGTTCGGATTGTAGTTTTCTCGTACCAAATATTAATTTAAAAAAAACTTTATTACAGTGAAATTTCTACACGAATTTGCCGGAATTTGCTACAGCTGTTTTTCTGTATGAAGACATAATAAACAGTTTTGATTGTTTGTGTGGATAAGCTGAAAAACAGTTGAGTCAAATTCATGCAGAAACACAGCCTCTAACTGTAACATTTTAGTCATTAAAGTTGTTATTTTTGTTAACTTCTTAGAAAATCTTTTACTTCACTAGTTTCAACAAACCTTTTGCTATATGAGAAAACCCTAACCATAGCCGATCGTTCGTGTTTTTTCGTCCTCGTCGATAGTAAATGATAAATAGAACGAAATAACGCAGCATGGACTGGCTACCAACAGGAGCGTTGGGCAAGTCGGAAGAGGCGTGAATAATTTTAAGTAAAACAGACAAAAGCGCATCGGTATTTGCTCTATTAGCTCATTAAGAAAGTCCCTAGGTCAGCTTCAAATCGCAAAGTTGATGTGAAAAAAAAATTGTTGTTTCGTTCATGAAATCGTTCAATACTAATCAAAAACAGGCAGACTCGAATATCAATATCTCCGGTTGAGTGTCAGTTCCTTGTGAGTTTGTCTCAAGCCATTTTCGTGGATGGTCTGGTGTAATGTACGTGCGACGATAGAATCGGAGAAGGTTGTGTGCACTATTCTCCCAGTTTCAGATCGACTAACTCGTGGAGAATTGGGATTCAATGAATTTGTGAATGTCGTTTACGAGATAGGAAATAATGCGATTAGTTGTTGTAATCACGAACCACTACAAGCTTAACTTAACGATCACCTCAACAGTACAGATCTGTCCATTGTTTTTATCCGTTCTTGTGGCTTGGTACTTGAGGAGACTGGTGTAAATATCTTTAGGGTCTGTCCGTTCATACCAATCTCAGGTTTCGCATCTTCGGGTATCATGAGCTCCTGAGGATCTACCATCATTTGATGACAAGTTCCTTAACGATTTCTTATCGAAAATAGGGAAATTTCCCTAATAGAAGCACTAAGAACAGGGAGTAGGGAACAAAGGATATGGGTTACTGCTTCTCAATTTAAGAATCTTGCCAGAAACTCTTACCTAATTTATCTAAGGCTGCTGCGTGGAAAGAAACTGTAATTCTGACCGCAAAGTATGTCTAGGAAGCTTTGCCATCAATACTTTAGTTAGTTACTGTTGGGATCAAAAATCCGGTCTATTTTATCTGTCATAGTGACGTTTTAAACGTTAAGTATAGTTTCCACTTAAAAAGAGCACTCCGTTTAGCCTCCGTCTACATGACAGTTGTAAAATAAAACAAAAGGACTGTCACGCAAACGGAGTGGAAATTGAATTTATTTTAATTTTTTACTCCGTTTACGTGACAGTTCCTTTGTTCTATTTTACAACTGTCATGTAGACGGAGGCTAAACGGAGTGCTTTTTAAGTGGAAACTATACTTTAAACTGGTAAACTAGTAAACATAATTAAAAAAAGTAGGCAACTTCGGTTATTTGTTTTCGTTTGACGTTTAAAAAGTCGCTTTGACAGATGGATTAGACCGACTTTTGATCCCAATAGTACTCAGTGCGAGAGACAAAATTGATTTTTTTCAATTTTTGCTTTGTTTATTTGACAGCTTGCTCTTTCAAGGCTCTCTCACGGAGTACTTTTTGTTGAGTGGAATGGAAACTTCACTTTCTTATAAATTAAGCACGCATCTATCTGTCTCTCTCTCTCTTTTGAAAACTTTGGCGTTGAGTTATCTCTTTTTCATTTTAAAATTGTAACAATTTCATCCGTTAAATTATGTTGTCCCACGGTGCCTATACAGTTCAGAGTCGAACTCTGGTACACTACGATATAAAAATTAGAAACGGAACCACAAACCTCGTTTGACGGCATCACAATGAATGACAGAAAAAACGTTTTTTGAGGCAAAATTTTTCGTTTATTTTTAAACAAAAGTTAAAAATCATCTCGCACATAGTCACATTTATAATATTAAGCCAAAAATTTCAATTTTAAATTCAAATGAATTTACAATTAGAAGGAGAGTTTAATAATAAAAAAAACTTTGCTCGATTAAGTTAAATCCTTTGAGATTCTCAAAAAAAAATCTTTGAAAAAAGTCTGTTAACGTAATTAGTTGGGTGATGATTTTTCAGGTCAAATTATTGTGAGATGAAAATCATTGTAACTTACTCCAATTATTATAATTAAAAGCTTCGTTCGACAAACTCGAACAATGCCTTTCCCGTCCCGCACACACATATCCAATTCAAAGGAAAAATTCATTGCAAAAAAATCCTTCAATCCCCGCCATTTCTCGACAGAGAACGACTCTTCGAATGGCTGTGCGAACGTTTCGGTGTTTTACTGCCGCCATGGCTGTTCGATCGTCGTGGAACGGAACGCGGCTGCGGTGACTTGGAATGATCGTGACCGTTGCGTGAATCGCGTGAATTTTCACGGGATCGTGATCGTCGGGATCGGGAACGGCTACGAGATCCAGTGTGAGAGCGCGTTCGATGGCTGCGTGAACGGCTACGGCTACGCGAATGAGAGCTAGAAAAAGATTGGAGAATTAGTTTTGATTGATCGGTCTTGAACGGACGGATCTACAGTTGGTGGATTATTATTCAGACAAAAATTCTAACAAATGTTGGTGTCGGTTGTTGGTGATATCAATTTTGAAGATGATTGAGTTGCTGATCATCATTCGACGAACTGTTCTCCATCAATGGAAACACTTATTTTGGTGTCGCCGTTCGTTTGGATCTAATGCAAACAAGATTATCTGTTGAATTGCACGACTATTTTCGGTTAAACATTTTGATGTTGGCTGAATAGCACGCACACATTTCGGAAACAAAAATGAATTACATTGGACGTTGTGAGTAGAGGACTTTGAAAAGGTTTGCTAGTCATCTGGTGAACTTCAGTTTACCTGTAATACTTGAGCTAAGCAACACAGAGAATTGCAGCTAAATTTTACGTAGGAAAATTGAACTTTAGGAGTACGGGAAATTCAATTTCTGTGTAAAACTTTCGAAGAACCAAAGACTCTGAAGTGGTTACTATCGAAAAGAGATTCTAGAAGAAATGGGAGGAAACGTTGCTGTTGCTTCCAACGAGGTATTACTATCTCAATACTTGGTGGCAGGACATTTCTACACGGTCAATTTCGTCAGGAAAGATAATATCGTCCAAAAAACGCTATTATCGTCTTTTGAATGAAAATATGGTTCAGAAAACGAAAATATCGTTTCTGACGATGACGACCGTGAACAATGTCGCCTCTCCTCCCTCGAAGTCACGAGTACTTGTCACCACGAATTTCATTGAAACCTGTGTAACCTGAAACAATCACTAGCTTTGTCTACCATCGTTATGGCCATAAAAAAGCAAATGTACCCAGAAGAGATCTTAGGCAGTGTAAAAAAGATGACATTTCAGAGGTCTGGCCTCATGAGAGTCAAGTTGTCCATTGAGTTCTGCATCAAAGATTTAAGAATCTCACTTTTCCTCTATTTGCGCACACAAGCCAAGCCCAATGTAACCGCATTTCAACCAACATCTTCATACAAATCGTAGCACACCATTCCGATGATACTGACAAATGAATTTCTCTAGCGTCGAATCCCATCTGCACGCATGGCAAGTTAACTAAATTTTTTTGTGTTTGTAGCTCTAATTGTTTAAGTATACGAAACATAGTATAGGAAAGGATGGAAAAGATGATTTTTTTTTGCATTTTTTGTTTGTTTTGTAAAATTAATAAAAACTCACTGTCAATCAGCAGTTCATACACTTGGGGTATGTGATTTGTGTTAACAACTCTGTGACACCCCTCTCAATCGAAGGAAACGGACTCTTGTAGTCTTACGTGCAGTCGAATACTGTTTCAGATGCTTTTGTGTTTTTCTATCAACGCAGCTGTTCTGCAGCAGAAATCGTGTAGGCACGGAGGGAACGAAGTCTGGGCGCAGCGTATTTCTGATTATTTGAATTATTTTACTTTCGTCGACGAGCACGCACACACTGCATACGAACAGCGCAGACCCTCTCTGTGTTCGAGTTTCGGTACGCCGGAATTCATTTGAATTGGCACAGGGTGACAGGACAACTAGAACGAAAACGTAAAAACAAGCCGGAGGTCGAACCGAAGAGATGTCCCGAAGTGTCTCAATATTCGTTCAGTGGAAGAGCGCACTGGTGCGGATTGTCAAGACGATCGATTAGGCGTGTGTTGAAGACAATGCTCGCTTTTGGCTTTCTTGCAGAGGAATGATCTTATGCGTTTTGCGCTTGGAGAAATGTTCAAAACGATCGCTGACCCATCAATATACCACCAAACACCCCATAGATTGTAGTCGATGTCGCTTTGGTAAATTTTTAGTGCGTGCGGTCTCTTCTTCTATTTTGTGTGCCTGCGTGGTAGTAAATCACAAAAGGATGCTCTGGCAAGTGTGGTCGACGCAACTGAACTTTTTTTTCTGTGTGTGTCTCGTCTGAGTGAGGAGACAATTCTAGCGATGATCACACACCAAATTTTCATGTGCACATTTCAATTATTGAAGAAGATATCGAACGGACAATGTTTGTGTGGTCAGACGATCATTAACCTATAACATGCATTGGTGAATGTTATTTTTCTGGCGACTTCTTTTTTCGATATTTTTTGTAAATTCAATAATTTTCAACCCGTATTATACTGACTTTACAATAATGCTACATGTCTAAACAGAAATCCATCGACATTGTCACAGGGCAGCGGATGAAACAGTTCTTTTCCGTTCAGTCACCCCATGATCAATGTCATTGGATTTTCGTATTTTAAAAGATAACAAAAACGAACTCAAGGCACAAATGTAACTCTGCCAAAAATGTACTCACCGACGACGACTTCTTCCTTGCTTACGACAATCTCTGGCATAGTGACCACGGTCTCCACACTCGTAACATCTGGATTCAATGTTCGGGGATTGAGTTCGGATCACTTTTTCAAAATTAAATTCACTCAAAAATTACCTATCAGACGGATCGAATGGCCGACCACGACTGCGGCTCGGCGGTCCTCGAAAACCTCTGCCAGACTTTCCATTCGATAATTCAACACGAGCGCGTCGTCCACATATGGTACGACCATCTAGTCCTCTCACCGCGTCTTCAGCATCCCTTGCATCCTCGAATTCGACAAAAGCGAAACTATTTTGGAGAGTAAACAATTTGGTTCACAGGCCTTTGTATGGAGCATATGGCATTGTAATTGAAACTCACCCAGGTGGATTACGAGCAATCCATACGTTGCGTAGCGGCCCGTAATAGCTGAATGAATCCTCCAAATCGTTTTTCCTGGCACTGTTACCGAGTTCACCAACGTAGACTTTACAGTCGTTGGGGTAGCGAGACATTTTCTTCGACTGGAAAATTTATTTTGGTTTAACAAAATGGAGAGAAAATAAAATCAATAAATTTCTCGGCGATCCGGTTTTTTCTCAACCGAACAACAACCAAATCAATCAACTCAATCAACGAAAATGATTGGATTCACTCACCATGATTGTTTATTTGGTTTCGAACAGAGCGTCGTATTTTCACTTTTTTCAGATTTTTTTTTATCTGCAAACACCGACACCTCCGACAATTGAATGATGCTTTTAAACCAAGCTAAATGGCGTTCATAGTACTGCCATAGGCAAAACTTCAAAACAGAGATGGCGCTTGTGTGGCGATTTACTTGCTGGGTGAAAAACAAGTTTCGACAAAATTCAAATTTTACGTGGCAAGGGAGATTTATGTATTCATTCGTCGACATTATTGCAATGTTAAGTTAATACAACACGGCTGTCCTCAACGAAGATAAAGTTTTTTGAAAATGTACCCACAAAATGACTTCAGATCTGAGTTCGGGGACCTAAATAGATATCGAAACCACTTTACTTAGTCTTCAACTAGATCCTTCCCCATAGTCGACTGCGAAGAAAACGATTTTTTCCATACAAATTTTCAAGATTATTGTTGCTTAATGACGTTTTTATATTTTTTATCGATAAAGACCGTTATTCTGAGCAAAAAATTGCTCTACAGCATATTTGTAAAATTTTTCGTTTTTTTATGAAGCAACTATCATGTACCAAATTGTACTGAACTAGGACCCTAAGTTGACTTTATAAAACAAACGAAAAATTTTACAGACATGCCGTAGAACAATTTTTTGCTCAGAATAACGGTCTTTATCGATAAAAAATATAAAAACGTCATTAAGCAACAATAATCTTGAAAATTTGTATGGAAAAAATCGTTTTCTTCGCAGTCGACTATTGGGAAGGATCTAGTTGAAGACTAAGTAAAGTGGTTTCGATATCTATTTAGGTCCCAGAACTCAGATCTGAAGTCATTTTGTGGGTACATTTTCAAAAAACTTTATCTTCGTTGAGGACAGCCGTGACAACCAGTGAACCGGTGAAATAAAAATGTATGGACCATGTGTCAAAGTTGTTTAACTTGCATGAGAATGACCTTTCCTGACTGCAGCCTGTAGGACTCGGTACAATAATCATTCGTAGCTTTGGTTTTTCAATCATTCAATTTTTTTGGTTATATTTCAGTTATTATGTAAAGATGATTTTTTTTTAAAATTTCAAGCGAACAAAACAAGGACAACGTTTTAAGTTGTTTTACTTTTGAGCCCTCGGATTCTGTTACTCATCTGAATACGAGATATCAAATTTTACTGGTACTATTTCTGAACTCAGTGTTGAAAAAAAAAGGAAGTTTCGTTGCCTTTTTTGAAAAAAAAAAAAACGTTGCATGCAACTCGGCAATAAATGCTTTTTTAGGCACACGATGTGTATCACTCGGTTGCATAGTAGCTATATAGGATGTGGTTATCAAACGAGAGAAGCGACTGACATCCAGGACATCTAGGGACAAAATAAAACTCATTTCTCAACAATCCATTACGTCACTAGTATAGTAACAAAAAGAAAATATAAGAAAACAGTGAAAATAGGAGTCACGACGCATGCAAAAGTTTACTGTTCGCAAAACAGTTATTTATGCCACTGAATGATCAATGTTTTTTAGGCACTAGATGTGTAATGTGTCACTCGAGACCGTAGTAGACATGGTGTGCCTAAAAAATAATTTATCTTCGAGTTGCAAACAGCTTTTTTCTTAAAAATGTAATGAACGTCTCCCAATTCGTCACTGAGTTGAGAAAATTACTATTCTGTTTTACTATATTTTGCTTTTTGTAAAGATGACAAAATATGGCCAAAAATGTATGAGCCAGATGTCAAATATTTTGCACGCACAGTGTTTACACCGAGCTTGCAAAATATTTGACAGATAGCTCATATATTTTATGTCATATTTTGCATGGGTCCATTTTTCACGTTCTGTGTACCAGCCTTAACAACTGACGAAACGGAATTTTTATGCACTTGAGCTAAGCCGATCAAATGGATCGATCAAAACCAGTAAGAAATTTTTATAATTTTTTTAAATTTCAGTGTACATAATGAAACGCTGGCGGCATGCTGGGCATTTATTGTAAAATTCGAAAACCAATTTTCGATTGAACGAAATTTGGCAACGTTGATTGAAACCGGTTTTCGGGTAAAAGTTCAATGGCCAATCAAGAAAGTCGAAACTCTGATTATTTCGTTTGTCATGGTTAAGTTCTTAGGTTATATCGAACAGCACATTATTTTTAAGTTTATATTATTTAAGGCTGTATATTTCGGCCGTTTTAATAACTAATGTGTCCATAATTGACCAGTAAACGTAATTAGTGTGTAATTAATCTATAAATCGGTGCTCTAATTGAAATAAGTCGTTTTTGTAAACGTGTGACTTGAAGATTTTTTTTTTCGTGCGTACGCCGAGACCATTTTCGTCATCCAATAAAGAGTCATAAGAAAGTAAAAAACTAAGATGGAGGAAGATGAGCGAGGCAAATTATTTGTTGGAGGACTATCGTGGGAAACCACGCAAGAGAACTTACAACGTTTTTTCAGTCGATACGGTGAAATTGTCGATTGTGTGGTGATGAAAAATAACGAAACTGGCCGGAGCAGAGGTAAATTGAACAAGCTTAGTGTTATTATACCGAAGCAATCTCACCGCAATGCACGGGATTTTTGGTGTGGATAGAATGTTAGCGCTAACCTATTGACATTTCGTGTACAGGTTTCGGTTTCGTTACATTTGCTGATCCATCCAATTTGAACATCGTATTGCAGAATGGACCGCATTGTTTGGATGGCCGAACGATAGACCCGAAGCCGTGCAATCCACGTACGCTTCAAAAACCACGCAAAGGTGGTGGCTTCAAGATTTTCCTTGGCGGTCTACCATCGAATATTACCGAAACGGATTTGCGACATTTCTTTAATCGGTATGGCAAAGTGACCGAGGTCGTCATCATGTACGATCAGGAGAAGAAAAAATCCCGCGGCTTTGGATTTCTTTCGTTTGAAGACGAAGGATCAGTAGACTGTAAGTAACATTCGTTTGATCGAAATTCGAATACATTATCTGGTAATTAATCGTCGTCGTGTTGCATAGACCGTATAGAAAGAAGTCATTTGTTCTGACTAATTACCATAAACGTTTTGATGTCATTAAACGATTAGTGTTGAGTCAATTTATCGCCATTCGTGCTATGTGGCAAATATTTCTGTGACAAGATTCTTCATTGTAGACAAGAAGGCGTTTTGTTGTGCAGTGATGCCATCAATCGTTTCAATAACTCAACGTGTATACAGTGTTTAAGGATAGCGATTTTTGACCACTTTGTTTAAACTGGTCTCGGGGTCACACGTCAAAATGAGAGAAAACATATACAAATTTCAACTGGGCTTAACTCTCAATTTCTTTTTTCATTGATGAATATTTGACAGCTGACACCGAGACCAATTAAATTTAACTGGTTTTCGCTCTCCTTAAACACTGTATTTATGTCACTAATTACGTCGTTTTTTGCCTTCAATTTTTAGCCGTCACCCACGAGCGCTACATCAATCTGAATGGAAAGCAAGTCGAAATCAAGAAAGCTGAACCCAGAGACGGTGGCGGCGGATACAACAAAATGGGCGACTCGAGTCAATGGGGCCATCATCAAGGACAACCAATGGGCATGGTACAAGGACCGAATGGACAAATGGGCGGCCCACCGATGAATATGCATGCACCGAACATGATGACTGGCTATCAAAATTGGGGAACGTCACCACAACAACAAAGCTACGGTTACGGCGGTAACAGTGCTCCGAATTCGTATCAAGGCTGGGGTGGACCACCACCACAAGGCGTCCCACAATGGAATAACTACGGCAATCCGCCACCAACGCAAGGTTACGGCGGCTACGACATGTACAATTCCTCATCAGCACCGAACGCATCGTCCGGCGCCAATTGGAGTTCATGGAACATACCGTCGAACAATGGCGGCAGTGCAGCCGCATCTGGTCCCGATATGTACAATCGTTCGCAAACGTGGACCGGCAATCAATCGGCCGGTGCGCCAGGAATGCCACGCGGTGGACCAGGAAACAGTGCCTCAAAATCGGGTTCCGAGTACGAGTACAGTGGGTACGGATCGGGATACGATTATGACTACACAAATTATGGTAAGGATCAAGGTAGTGCAACGTCGTTCGTGCCGCGATCGTACGGTGAAACGTCAGCACCGGCACAGTATCCGCCGTCCCAAGCAGTTTAGTGAAATATTTTTTAGACAAATTTCAAGAAAAGAAAAATTACAAAAAAAGGGAAAGAGAAAACTAATTTTTACAATTTTTAATTAATTATTCGAAAAACGAAAGAGAGAAAAAAAATAAGAGAAAATAACAACAACAAAAACGAAAGCCTGATTTTAATTTTCCAATTAATTTAACGTTAAATTTAAATAAATTTAAAATTTACATTAAAAAAATGAATGTCCCCCCCAAGCAGAGTTGTAATTTAGCTTACAATAATTATAATTATTTAACAGCAAAATTTGTTCTTAAATTTTACAATTTATTTTTTTTTTCGCATAAAATATAATTTTTATTACACAAAAAACCAAACCAATTTTTTTTTTTCATTTATTTACATTATTAAAAGAGATACAATTTGAGAATGTTGTTTATTCTCCTCGCCGTTTTTCTTTTAAATTTTTTCTTCAATTTTATTTTATCCTCGTGTAGCATCAAAGTATAATTTAAAAAAAAAAACCTTTTTTTTGATAAAATATTTTCGTCGACTAAAATCTGTATAGTAAATCACAAAAGAAACATTTATAATTGTAATTAACTTAGCAAAAAAAAAAAAAACGCTGGAAAAATTAAACTTAACAAAAAAAATCCATTTCCCAAACACCCAAACCCATATTTAACGAAACAAAACAAGAAAACGGTTTTGAAAGAAATACTTGGATTTTTTTGTTTAAAATGAAAGCAAAATGAAATGATCGAGTCTGGCTTTTGACAATTGAATTTCAATTGTCAAAAACCAGACTCGATCATTTTATTTTGCTTTTACCTTAATATAGGAAAACGGATAATGGGAGACCCAATAAAAACTCCGCCGTTAATTATTATATCCAACAAAAACAAACAAAATCTATTTAAAAATCGCAGATTTTATGTATTTTCATCATTTCAATTTTATAATAAAAACCAAATGGAAATTATGTCTAAAAGAAAATATAAAAAAAGAAACAAAAACCAAGATTAAATGAAACGAAAAAGAAAACAATTTATGAATTAATTCATATTTATACATTTACACACACAAACACAGAGAAAATTTAAAATGATTTAATAAAATTGAGAGAAAAACACAGTAAATATAAGTTTTATATTAACACAATTATCTAATTAATTAATTAATTATTATTAAAAAAAAAAGAAAATACAATTTGACTTAAGATAAATTTATAGAGAGAATATTACTTGTACATGAGATGACTTCGTTAATAAAAAAGAGATAAAAAAATTGTTTAAAAATATTTAAAAAAAAGAAAGAGAGAAAAAACCAACAAAAAAAGAGCAAAATGGATCATATATTGTGTTTTTTGTGTCAATTATAAATTAAAATTAAAGATTTTTCATTTCGTCTATTTCTACCGTTTATTTTTCTTTTCTTCTCTTCTCCAGTTTTCATTTGACTGAGATGTTTTTCCTTGTGATGATCTTGACCTTTGCCCAGTTTCCTGGTTGACACCATTTTATAATAACCAAGTTTCTACCATTTAAAAATTGTCTTTAAACATGGTTATTGCAAAATGCTGCTGAATATGGTCGTACGGTGGAGAGTTGTCATGCTTTAGAGGACATACAGTTTTTGACTCGAGAAAGTAGAAAAACATCTTTGAAATTCTTCGAAATCCTGAAATACCGAAAAATTATTCTTTCATAACAAACGACAATTTTTGCGCTTAAAAAGTGAAATGAGACCAAATCACTCTACAGCCATTTCAGCAACAAAGCAAACATGAAGGAATCTCTAGAGAGAAGCGATTAGAAGCATGTAATGCAAATATGTAATGAACTATGCTCCCGACCCCTGCTAGTGTAGTGGGAGATGCTTAAGAGCGCTCACACCCTGGCAAAATTTTAGCCTACATTTGTGCGCAAAAATATTCGTTTTTTTTGATGATTTCTCTGAACGAAAATCTTTTTTTTGAAAAAGTAAAACCAAGCATGCAAAAATGTGTTACTTTTAAAGATAAAATTAGTTTGTGGGTGATAACTTTACCCACTTGGAGAAACCCTTACAAAATGTATAATTTACACATTTTGCAAAGGTTTCTCCAAGTGGGATAACTTATCACCCACAATTTTTCCTTTAAAAGTAACACATTTTGACGAAATGGCGTCAACTCAAAATTTCTCCAGGAACTGTTTCTTCAGAAAGTCATCGAATAATCAGGACTCTAAACTTTCATTCCAAACAAAATTGATGCGACTCTGACTATTGTATTGCGCAGTTTGTTTCGTTGCATCTTTTCTTATCAAGCTTTGGCGATATATTCAAAATTACAACCTGCGTGATATCGGCGTAAATAAAAGTCTTTCGAGTCGCTCTTATCTTTCCCATGATTCAAATTGTTTGTTTTTGTCGTTTTGTTTGTATATTCATGTATTAGATATTATGTTATTCCGAAATGATCCAGAAGGGCGAAGAGGAGTTGGACGCCTTAAAATGCGATGGATAGATGGCTTCGAATCAGACCCTCGGGCGCTGGGAATAAGTGGTTGGCAAAGTGCAGCGAATGACCGAGCACGTTGGAACCGGATTCTCGACCAGGCCAAGGCCCACAAGTGGCTGTAGCGCCGGTAAAGTAAAGTAAGTAAGATATAATTTTACTACTCTGCTTTCACCAACACTTGTTAGAATTTTGCTCCGTCACAGATTGTTACAAAATCGATTACTTCACGAGCCCTAACATAATATTTTGCTACCAGTAGACAGGTTTTTGTACGGTTAAAGTAAGCACTGAGATTTAGAAATATTGTAATTTGTTTCAAAACTTCCCTACGCACAACCGGGACCTTTTCTCTATTTGTGAATCAATTTTAAATTCGAGAAACATACAAATGGAGTCATATTTCTATACACTGGAACAACAAAAAATAGATTGTGGTAAATTAGTAGCGGGCACACTTCAGTCAATTGGTGGCAGAGCGACTGCTGACGATCTATTAGACGAACTTTCGAACCGTATCGACGAACCAGAACAAATTATGGGACCAGCAATAAAAAAAGTTTTACGACAAGCCATTCGATGGTTTTTTTGGTGAAAATGGGAAAGGCATACTCGTTTCCTGAATACGAAGTTGATGCTTGTGGTCGGACTAGATCTACGGCTATGAGACGGAAAGATAGAGTCACTATTGCAAGCAAAGCTCAAAACAAAAGACGAAGAGCTCAAGTTAAGGATCGATCAAAAACACGATCAAAACAAACTTCAAAATCAAGATCCCGAACTGGTTCAAAGCAACGCAACCAATACCTTAAATAGACAAAAATTTCAAGCAAAAATTACGAGTCTGACATAAACTAACCGCTTTCTCAATTTGAATAAATTTTACGTTATTTCAAAACGAGGAAAGTACTGTTCGGTCCTAATCAAACCATACAAAATGTAAAAATGGATCGTTTGGAGAAAGTCGGCTAAGTCGGATAAGGCTGGATATAAGAGACGTGAACGTATACGAGCGTCTGCGCAAGTGTAAGTACTTCTTCTTCTTCTTTTTCAGTCTGTTTCTATCCACTGCTGGATGTAGGCCTCTCCAACTTCTTTCCATTTCGTACGATCCATTGCCATTTGCTGCCAGTTTGTACCTGCAATATTCTTAATTCCGTTTGTCCATCTCTCTGGTGGTCTACCCATAGCTCGTCTTTTATATGGTCGCCAGTTCATGATCTTTTTGGTCCAACGTTCGTCTGTCCTTCTTGCAATATGTCCAGCCCAGCTCCATTTCAGAGATGCTATTCTTTCCATGACATCAACGACCCTGGTTTGTTGTCGAATCCATTGATTCGTCATTCTTTGTCTGAGTGTTATTCCAAGCATACTCCGTTCCATGGCTCTTTGTGTCACTCTCAATTTATCTTCGGATGCTTTCGTTAAAGTTAACGTTTCCGCTCCATAAGTGAGCACGGGAAGGACACAAGTGTCGAAAACTTTGCGTTTCAGACTATCGTTCATTTTGCTTTTGAAAATTAGTCTGAGTTTTCCGAACGCTGCCCATGCGAGACCAATCCTACGTCTTATTTCTGCAGTCTGGTTGTCCAGACCTAACTTCAGTTTATGTCCTAGATATACATAGCTGTCGACTCGTTCAATGACAGTGTCACCAATTTTGATTTCTCTATCGTCCCCGATGTTGGTCATGACTTTTGTTTTCGATAAGTTCATCTTGAGGCCAACTTTGCTTGCCTCTTCACTTAACTGTTGTAGCATAAGGTGAGCCTGACCTAGATTCGCTGCTATCGGTACAATGTCATCAGCGGAGCGGAGATTGCTCAGGTACTCTCCATTTATCTTTATTCCCATTTTACTCCAGTTTAACTTCCTAAAAATACTCTGCAGAATCGCCGTGAATAATTTCGGTGAAATGGTGTCACCCTGCCTTACACCTCGGCCGATTCTGAATTTCTCCGTGATCTTATGAAGTTTTATACATGAAGTAGCATTTTTGTACACATATCGAATTGTGTTGGAGTACCTTGAGTCTACTCTACATTCGTCTAATGCGTCCAATATCGACCATGTTTCCACTGAATCGAAAGCTTTTTCGAAGTCTATGAACAGCAAGACTATGTCGATGTTGTATTCACGACACTTATCAATAAGCGTTCTCATCACCTGCAAATGGTCGTTTGTGCTGAAACCAGATCTGAAAGCAGCTTGTTCAACAGGTTGGTAGAAGTCGAACTTGTTAGTGTTCCTCTTCGTAATGATTTTCATAAACAACTTGTAGAGTGTTGACAATAGGCTTATGGGCCGGTAATTTTCCAGCTTTGTTATGTCTCCTTTTTTATGCAGCAATGTAATTACCGCATTTTCCCAGGCTTCTGGTACTTCTTCCCATTGGAGACATTGATTAAACAAAGCCGTGATTGTCTTTAATAAGGAGTCTCCACCCAGTTTAATGGCTTCCACTGGAACACCATCTTCTCCGGGAGACTTTTTGTTTTTCATCTCGGCTACTGTGGCCTTGACTTCATCAACAGTTATGTCGGGTATATCCTCCGATCCCACGTTTCTTATTATTGGTCTATCTTCGGTTTCTTCCGTTGGACTCTGTCTTGCTGAAGAAAACAAATTCTCATAAAATTCTGTTGCAATGTTTAATATCGCATTTCGATCCGTTTGGATCGTTCCTGTTTTGTCTCGTAATTTGAAGATTTCTTTTTCGGCGTTTGTCATTTTTCTCCGTAGGACTTTCATATTGCAGTTAGCTTCAATTATGTTTTGAGCCAATTGGACATTATATTTTCTTTCATCTGATCTCCTTGCTTTGTTGATACTTTTAGACAAGTTCCGGTATTCCACCGAATCTCGCCCTCCGTTTTTTACCAACTCTGCTCTGCTTGTGATCAGGTCTAATGTTTCTCTGCTGAATTTTGATTCTTTCCCTTGGACGGATTTGCATTTGGATTTCATGAAACCCATTATTGTATCGACGATTTTGGTATTCAATTCGTCCAATGTTTCACATTGATTGTTGACGTTATCTAATTCGGCAGTCATTTTCGCAGCAAATTCTTCATTTTGTGTGTAAAGCCTTTGTACGTCAATCCTTTCACTTTTTTGAACTAGTTGTGATCTTTGAAATCTGGTATTTAACGTGACTCTTGCACGAACCATTCGGTGATCACTACCGGTTGAAAAATTGTTTAGGACCGTAACGTTCTTAACGGTTGACTTACAGCCAGTTATGATGTAATCGATCTCATTTTTCGTTACACTGTAGGAAGTTGAGTAAAGTATTTCCACGCTCATTTCTTTGGTCGTTGCTAAAACTATCACCTTGTTAAAGTAGTCGCCAAAAGAAGTCGCCAAAAAAATATCGATGGACAACCCTGCAATTACTTAAGGTTACAGTCAAAAACACGGAAAACTACAGCCAAAATGGTTTTTGGCGGTAACTTTGGCTTTTTGGCGGTAAAGTTACAGCCAAAAAATAGTTTTTAGAAAATATTTTCCCTATATAGAGACGATGAAATTGGGTTTTGGCGGTAACTTTTGGTTTTTGGCAGTAACTTTGCTTTTTTGGCGGTAAAGTTACAACCAAAAAATAGTTTTTGTAAAATATCTTCTCTATATAGGGACGATGAAATTGGTTTTTGGCGGTAACTTTTAGTTTTTGGCGGTAACTTTTAGTTTTTGGCAGTAACTTTACTTTTTTGGCAGTAACTTTACTTTTTTGGCAGTAACTTTACTTTTTTGGCGGTAACTTTGGCTTTTTGGCGGTAAAGTTACAGCCAAAAACAGTTTTCAGAAATCGATAATAATATTTCTGTGGATAAAACTTATAAAAAAGGAGATACAAAAATGTGATATGGAGATATGAAACTGCAAAATGGAGATAAGTTCCATAGAAAATTGAAGATAATAAAATGAGTTTTGCATATAAGTAATGTAACTAGATAAGGAAATAATAAGTGTATGGAATGGAGATAAAACAAATTAAAAAGTTGAGATAATAATTTCAGAAAAGAAGATCACATCAGATATTGAAAATTCAAAATCGGAGACCTCAAATGACGATAAAAATAAAAACTGAGATAAAGAATTTAGAAAAGGAGATGATTAGGAGTAATGTTTGATCGTACTGAATTCATCTTTCTACACACTGTAAGTGTGAAGTGTTTCGTGGAATGTTTTAGCACAACTCAAGATTTTGTTGAGTTGAGATTGAGATCTCAAGATATTCTTACTAACTTTCCTCTCGGGGTAGAAGCGTCTTGTTGGTTCCTAGGGCATTCATCCTTTCACGAAATGTAACGTAAAGGAGTTTAGTTCGTCCCTATAGAATTCATTTTTTTACGAAATGAATACCAATTTTCGTTGCACATAGAAAGCGTTTTAACACGCCGAGCGATCCGGCCCATTGCCCCGGAGCGAAGCGGAGGGCCGCAATGCGAGCCGGGCGCCGGAACGGTGTCGGTAACTTAGGAGTTAATTTTTTTTCTCGCATCGTCTAATAATTAGTCTGTGTCATTTCTTTATATAAAATTTAAATTTACAGAACCAAATTATAAACGGCAAAAAAATGAATTTTCAATATCTGATGTGATCTTCTTTTCTGAAATTATTATCTCAACTTTTTAATTTGTTTTATCTCCATTCCATACACTTATTATTTCCTTATCTAGTTACATTACTTATATATGCAAAACTCATTTTATTATCTTCAATTTTCTATGGAACTTATCTCCATTTTGCAGTTTAATATCTCCATATCACATTTTTGTATCTCCTTTTTTATAAGTTTTATCCACAGAAATATTATTATCGATTTCTGAAAACTGTTTTTGGCTGTAACTTTACCGCCAAAAAGCCAAAGTTACCGCCAAAAAAGTAAAGTTACTGCCAAAAAAGTAAAGTTACTGCCAAAAAAGTAAAGTTACTGCCAAAAAAGTAAAGTTACTGCCAAAAACTAAAAGTTACCGCCAAAAACCAAAAGTTACCGCCAAAAACCAATTTCATCGTTCCTATATAGAGAAGATATTTTACAAAAACTATTTTTTGGCTGTAACTTAACCGCCAAAAAAGCAAAGTTACTGCCAAAAACCAAAAGTTACTGCCAAAAACCAATTTCATCGTCTCTATATAGGGAAAATATTTTCTAAAAACTGTTTTTGGCTGTAACTTTACCGCCAAAAAACCAAAGTTACTGCCAAAAACCAATTTTATCGTCTCTCTATAGGGAAGATATTTTCTAAAAACTGTTTTTGGCTGTAACTTTACCGCCAAAAAGCCAAAAGTTACCGCCAAAAACCATTTTGGCTGTAATTTTCCGTGTTTTTGACTGTAACCTTAAGTAACTGCAGGGTTGTCCATCGATAATTTTTTGGCGACTACTTTTGGCGACTACTTTAACAAGGTAAAACTACCAATAGAAACTTCGGAGTCTTCTTCTCGTTTTCCCAGCTTCGCATTGAAATCACCGGTTAGATATTGGTAATGTGATGGGTTTTCGTCCAGAGCTTTTTCGACATCTTCATAGAATCTTTCTACTTCTTCGTCATCATGGTTGGACGTGGGTGCGTAAACCTGAATTAATTTGACACGAGTCTCTTATATACAACCTTATATCAGTGAGGTATTTTATCGCAGTTCGTAAGCCAGTGGACCCCCAAGTAAAAATGAAAGTCTCAAAGGTTCGAAAAGAGACGTCTCACGGTCTCAAATCCTTTGTATTGTGAGACGTGAGACGTCTCTTTTCGAACCTTTGAGACTTTTATTTTTACTCGGGATATGTTGTTTTTCAGACATTTTTTCAACCTTTTTTCAATTCATCTTAATAGTCAAGTTCTGGCGCGGCGATCCGAAATTAGTGTTTGTAGCCATTTTTTTTTAAATTAGGCTGTAAACTTTGGGAAGGTTACGCAAACTCACCACATCATCACGGTGACGAGAATATCATCACAGGATGTGAATTTTTATATAAAATCCGCCATTTTATCGTCAACTTTGGTGTGTCACCCGTGCATCTGCGTAGCCTCCCCAAAGTTTACGGCCTTGGTTCAATGTAGCTTTGGAATGATGAATCTTATTAAAAATGACCGCATTCGGAATTTTTGCTAAGAAGTTATTCATAAAACTCAATCTGCTCTATGAAATCTTGACACTACGATAGGTCGAATTAATTAATCGTAACACTGACTAGAATCTTTCTACATTCTTCAAAAAAAACTTGATTCTAGCTCGCGATACATATAACCTTACATGAGTTCCGTTTATCCGTTAAATTCTAAAATCTCTGACGTGCATCTATCGATTTGGAAGTAATTTATGTCCATTTTCGCTATAATAGCTTCTTGGAACATCTTAAAAAACTTTTCCACGAAATGTTTTACAATTTAAATATAGCAAAATTTGTCCATTAAAATTCAATTGAACGACCGTAATAATACGCACATATGCCAGCATCAATCCCAGTAACCAATGCGCATTCCACTGCTCAAATGAGCTTCTGATGGAATTTCTTTTATAAGGCATTCGTTGTTAACAGTCATGCAGTTAGTTAACGGTCAGCATTTTCTAAAGTAACACGCAGATTTTCGGTAAGGATGAAAGTTGAGATCGAGAAGTTTTTTTAACGGAAGACGAATTGAATTTAGGTGTTAAGAAGGCACTGATTCTCAACGTTTGAGATGTTATTAGTGATGTGGAACCTTTTTAACAGATTGGTGCTTTTATTTACATCAATTAGTTATAAAAGAGAACACAAGTCCACAGAGCTTATATAGCAATCATTCTTGCCATTTACATTGTTCAGAATTTCTAAAAGTTTTCAAACATTTAAGAAGCATCGGTGCTTTGCTGAAGAGCATACATTAGAGTGTTTTTTAAATACTGGATTTTACTTTACTTTTGATGAAATCTTTCCTTCAGAATCCTTTTTGACCGGCTCTGAGAAACGTGAGCAGTTTAACGAAATTTTCGTTAAACTGCTCACTTTTCTCAGAGCTGGTCAAACGACTACGACCAATTGTATTTTCTGTTGAAAGCTACCACATTCGTGGCATTCGTGGTCGGAATTGCGGTCGTACATTTTTCAAAAAGGATTCGTATGGAAATTTACCATCAAAAGTAAACTAAAATCCAGTTTTTAAAAAGCGCCCAAATGTAGGCTACAATTTTAGCACATATTTTCAATGATACAGCTTCTTATCAGCGTCCTTTTTGGAAAAAGTGCAATCGTCGTTTTATGTCAAGAACTGTTGGCTTTGAGTAAAAATGATTAATGTTTGAGGTGCCAATTTTCGTGAACTATTGTATTGCATTTTCTCGTAAACCACCACAAACATTTGTTATTTTTACACAAAGGCAACATATATTGACATAAATCGATGGACCCAATTTCTCCAAAAAGGACGCGGATACAGAGTTATCATGACATCGAAAATATATTATTTTTGCGCACAAATTTAGGCTAAAATTTAGCGTTGTGTTGATTCGTCTTTAAAAAAAATCTTCTAGGAAATAATGACGCTAATTCAGATTGTGGCAATGTTACTTTTCGCCAATGCAGCCATAACGAAAGACATGCACGGACCACCATGGATGTCACCCGGTTGCCATAAAGTTGGTAATTAAAATGTTTCCAATAATGTTTTTCCCGGATGAAAGGTGGACAACATAAACGTTTTCATTTTAAACGTTTTCTCTATCTCCAGGCCACACTAGGAAAATTGAAATACCCGATTGTGTAGAGTTTACAATTAACACCAACGGTAAGTGTATAGAAACAACGTTAAGCTGAAAACACACGAGCAATTCGGCATTGCTGAGATTGACAATTACTCTACACATTTTCCATGGTTTAGCATTTAAATAGCAAAACGCAACATAATTGTCGACCACAGCAACTCAAAATTGGTCGTGTGTTTACAGCTTTAATTTCACATTTCCATCCCAATGGACGAATGCATATTTTTCCCATAACAATTGCTTAGCATGTCGTGGATTCTGTGAGTCGTATGCTGTTCCGTCGCCACCATTAACAACTGGCCTTGTACGAGCACCGAAACCAGTAACATCGATCGGCCAATGCTGCAACATTATGGAATCGGAGGATGTGAATGTTAGACTGAATTGTTTAGGAGGGCCGAAAAATTTGACCTTTAAATCAGCCACCAAATGCTCGTGCTATCACTGCAAAAAGGATTAAAAGGAGCAATATGCGCATTGATTCCATTCTATAAACAATTGACTTGTTGCTCCAATTCGGTTCGTTTTGTTTTTAATGTGTTTCACATATTTACCCCAGTTTTTATTTGGTTGAAAAAAGGAAATCCCTTGAGTGTTTTGGGGTTGTTTTTTTTTCGTTCGTTCACTGATTGGTATTAATCAGCCTACATGTATTCGGCATTGTTAACGGGTATAGTTTGAGAGCATCGTATGAATTATATAGATGCGCAGGTAAATATTTGGTGTATTAATGAATTCTCATCCCTTTTATGATTGTAAATCCTCTGAGCCACACTATGTACGGGAAAAATATTGAAAAGGGATGATATTCATGAGAATAAAAATGGCTTTACAGTTCAAACAATGTACGTATGTAAATACCGCACGCACTTGTAAAATTAAAGAATTTTAAATTGCATATTGAAAGGATGGTTTCATTAAATGGGAATATGTGTCATCTGTTTTTCTATAGGCGCACAGCATTGAATTTGAATCTGGCTATTTCGCACGGCTGTAAACTTTGGGCCCCAAAGTTTACAGCCTTGGCTAATTCGGTCTTCGGCAAATTGAATACTATGTTCAAACTAAGGAAGTACAAGATCTTGTGTCAATCTGTTAAAAACTTCTCGAACAAAAGAAGAAAGATACTACATAATCGTTAAAAAAAAACTTGATGGAAGCGTTTTGTGAGTTCTAGTTCTAAGATTGGTAATGGGGTGAAGCATTCAGGAGTAAAGAAAAGGCAGGAAAATATCTCTGTTCACATTTAAAAAAAAATGTAAATCCACAAGAAAAGCGCTCAGAATATGTGAGTTCTAGGATTAAGAAGAACTAGGTCATCAAAGAGTTAATCAGAGCCGGAATCAGCGCCACGGGGCTATTAGTTTTCGAGCGCCAATTACAAAAACATGGCTTTTACTTTTCGTGAACGAATTAATAATAATATTACAGTCAAAGGCAGTCAATTTTCAGCATAAATTTGCTTCAGCTGTTTTTCAGCTGATCCACACATACAATCAAAACTGGTTTTCCTTGTTCATACGGTTGAAGCTGCTACACGCACGCGCATGATAGTGGTAAAACCGTATAAAGACGTATAAACGGTTGTGATTGTTTGTATGGATCAGCTGAAAAACAGCTGAAGCTAATTTATGCTGAAAATTGACTGCCTTCGACTGTAGTGTCGATATCCTAATAATTATCCTAACGATCGAAGCGGAGAAATGGTAATAAGAATGTAAACTGGGTTGCAACATTCTGTAGCCTAGCTAAGTTTTCCTTCGGTCGTAAATAATTATCTTGACTGAAAGTCATGGGTCTTACGGATAATAAACTCTAAAATGCTTGCCACACTTTGTTCATTCCTTGATAAAACGATAACTTTTTTTTTTATCGACGAGGAATTAAATTACTGAGGCTAAGTTCGAAGATAGGCCAAAACCGACGGGCGATCTCTATGATAATCCCAAAAGAATTTTTGTCTCGTCTGTTGATAACACGATAACTTGAGGATTTCCATTTTTTTTATCGCCAAGAAATGAAATTCCTGAGGTTAAGTTTGAAGATGAACTATAAAGGAACGGGTGATTTCTGTGATATTCTCAAAAGAATTTTCGTCTCGAAGATTGATAATACGATAGTTCGAGTAATTCCAAAATAGTTTTTTTAATCGACGAGGAGTGATTACTGAAATTTCTGAGGCTAGGTTCGTTAATGGAAAGTATTGGAGTAATAATCCAGAATTCATTTCGAAAAGATTTTTTTGAGTGATTTCGTGGTAAGCTGTTTGTGTAAAAAAAATTGAAAGAGTTTCATTTTTGTTCAAAATATAAACAAGAAATCTTCTCAACATCTTTTATAGCAGACAATAGGACTTACGATCGTTTGAAAATGTGAGTCTTAGCTTAAACAAGGTGAGAAAAATTGGTTTTGAATAAAACAAAAGGAATGCGAAATTTATAAGAATATAAGTCAGGGTGCAGATTCTCGTATTTTAGTTACTTTAAGAATTCGTAACTTGACAGATCTTATGGGATTTTATACACGAAACTGTCAAGTTACGAACATTTATGGTTACGATCACATGAGAATCGATGGACAGTTTTATGATATTTTTATAACAATCGCAAAAATTGATTGAAAAATTCAGTCAGTGAAAGGACCTGACCTGCCCATAAGGTGGGCCGATTTTTTTCATTTTGCTGATATTCATTTAAAACTGAAAGGAAGGAGAAAGTAACCGAGAGCGAAGCAAGCAAAGAATTTGTAGAGTCTTTCCATCAAGACACATTCCGTGTGTAACTTTATTTTCCTTTCATGGTTTCGTGAATGAATTTTTAGACAAAATTCGTCGATCAGTAAAACTTTTTTTTAGGCAAGCAGATAGATACCCTCACGGAAAATTCGGCAAATTCGACATTTGTTGTGTGCTGCATATATTTGCTGCAGACTGAATAATGTTCCCGTGTGTTGTATTACAATAAACATGTAATATGAATATTTTCAAAATATAGTTCCGGCAACAATATTATTCAGCTCGTAGGAATATTGTGAGGTTCCCAGGTATATATTTGCTGTGTGCTGAATTATATCTTCAAATTAGTTGTGGGATGTATTACTTAACTTTACCTGCATGCCGAATATTGACTAAATGGTACTATCGAACTATACCTGCATGCTGAATATTGACTAAATGAATAAAGTCGTCTGTATTTAGAATGGACTATGCAACAATAAATTTATTGTTTTAATGAAATAAAAGGAAGATCTCAAGAACATACGCATAAAGATGATTATCAAATCTAATTTATTCCTTCATTTAAAGTTATTTCTATTTTTACCGAATTAATATGCAATGATAATGTTACATTTATGTATTTCAATAGAAATTTTGACGAACGAACTTTTAAATCCATTTTCGGTGTTAAAGGCTTTTGAAATGTTAACAGAAATGGTTGGTGGTATAGATCAGTGTCAAATAGCGGTATCTTCTCTCAAAATGTGTCAAATGAGTTGTCAATTTCACAAAGCTAACCTCAAAAGATGTTTCGTTCACAAAGCCGCCGCTTGAAATGTATGAAAATTTATGTGGCGTCTCACCATCCAATACTTTTTTTGTTCGATTTGCGGTTAGCTTTGTGAAATTGACAACTTATTTGACAGCTCAAACGACATTGACAATGATCTATTCAGCAATAAATTATGGAATTTGTTTATGAACTGTCCGTTTGACAAGAGGATCGCCACGGTTCAGCAGGGGTTTTTGAACATTTGTTTTTTACACGTTCGCACACGTGCTCTTGTCAGATTCAAGATTCTTTTTACGAAGGTTACGCTGATTATACTTTGTGAAAAAGGCCAATACCTTGCAAATATGTCACATCTTGGACAGAATTTGACACTGCAACATGAAAAAACTAAATGTTCGAAACCCCCTGAAACCCCGTGCTTCCACCTACGTAATATACACAAACAAGGTGAGCCAATCTTAATTTATTAATTCGCGTAATAGATGCTCACTATTAATGTGAACAGTTTTTTTGTAGAACGATTGAAAAAACCTCTAATTCAGAACCAGGCTCAGAATTAAAATAATAATATCCGATAACATTGCTTAGTGGGGAGAAGTACTACATTTCATAGAAAATAAATTCAATTAAATGTTGTTGCATAACCCATTCTAAGTACGGACGACTTTATTCATTTAGTCAATATTCAGCATGCAGGTATAAATATGCCTGTGTGCTGCATAAAGCAAAGTAACAACGGTTCGAAATAAGACTGCCACTATATGCAAGCAGTATAGCAGCAGTGGTAAAGTCGTTGGCAGTCAGAAACTGAGGTTAAGCATCGATGGTCGCGGTCCGTACTTGGGTGGGTGACCGGAAAAAACGTAAGCAAAAAAAAAATTCTGTTAGCAATTTAATATGATGAATTTAAATATAAATCTACGGCTAATAACAAATAATAATAATAATTTGAAAAAGTTTTTTTGTTTTTTTTTTGCTAACGCAAATAAAATTGATAAAGTTAATTAAATCCATTTCTTCTATTAAACGATAAATTAGGTTGTTTATTGAATTGAAAAAAATGGCGTAATTTTATATTATAAAACAGGCATACAGCTAAGACCTGCACGCTGAAAAATAATATCCAGCACACAACAACAATATTCATTAGGCGGGCATTGTATGATCCTCAGATCAATATGCAGCACACAACTAATGTTCTATAATCGTGAAGCTGTTCCCGATTTCTTCGTCTGGGGTGCATATATGAGTTTTCCGTGCTGGATTGATTTTGAATAACAATTTTACATCTGCCATGCTATTACCTCTAAATGACTTTTGTAAGACATATGCTACTACTAAACGAGTATGCTGAGAGCTGAAATTTCGCGATGATAAAACTGATTTACTGATCGGAAATGAAATGTCAATCAAGAATTTGAAGTTTAATTTTCCTGATTTCCCAGTATTTTGGATACAGTGGATATTAGGAATTTTCAAACAAGAAAATGTAAAAACTGTGATGCCTTATCTTCTTAAGAGATGACCTAAATGCGGTGCAGGCATTTTTTTAAAGGTAGTTTATTCTAATCAAACGAGTAAATTAAACACGATTCATTATTAATTTTCCAGCAAACAAAAGCTATCGGAAATGTTGGTTGATCAAAATGCATTAATAGTAGAAAACGTTGTTGTCACAAGATCCTGTAATGACTATGGATAAAAAGATGAAAGTCAAAACTCTACTTTGTGTGAATTTCGTTGATGTGATCTGAGGTCAATTATCACACCAAAACGAGACTTTTCATATTTTCATCACTAGTTATGCAATTGATTTTATATAAATATCTCGCACTTGTTGCTCGCTACAAAAATCATATGCTGAACTTGTAGTGCAGTTACTCTGGTGACAGTTTCTCCGGCGACTTAATCGATTCTTCGTAACTGAGACAATAAACTACAATTGCCTTCACTTTTAGATGGAATGTCGCTCAGCGAAATTCATAAGATCACTCTGATAGTTAGTGCCTTGCCCTCCTGGAGACAATGAATTGAAGTTTTACATGCTGAGAGCGTCGAAAGCACTGCTTGAAACGTGAAAAGTACTGTTTTCGACGCATGTATTATGTAAAATCCATTACATAACTCGGGATCAAAATGAAAAGTTCGCTTGTCGGCTTTGCCTCAGACTTTGACTCTATTCACATCACGCGAAAACTTTTCATCTTTCATTCCTAGAAAAGTAAGTTACAGCGAAAGGTACAGTTAACAGTATGGAAGGCTTATTTTTGCGAATTTTAATTTGGAATTTTCCATCTTTTTCAGAATTATTTGGAATTTTCAGAATTAAAATTCCCAAAAATAGGCCCTGAAAGTATGCAATCGTGTCCAAAAAAATCACAAAAATGATTCTCGAAGTTTCGGACTGAAAATAGCAGCAACAAAAGCACTTCAAGAAATGGTTTTAATTGATTGGTCGAACTTACTCTTAGAACTCGATGAAGTAACAGATTTTATCAAACAGTTGAATTTTTGCAACCAAAGAAGTAACAGATTTATCGATTCAATCGCGAAACACCTTCCATTTGTTACAGTCGAATAAACTGAGATGAAGAATTGAACACTCGTCAAAAATAAACAAATTTGAAAATTTATTTTGCAATTCAGAAAACGTATACAATTGCAGTCGAAATTGAGCCCTTAAATCGACAAAAAAAATAACTTTTAGCTGTACAAAATTGTTTCCCGGACCATTACACCACTGACACACTCATCGGTTTCACGCCTAATCTACTTCTCACTGTCATCAGAACCTTTGGTGTTGTCTTTAGTTTCTTTCGGTTTAGTTGAAGACGAACTCGAAGTTGTCGATTCCGTAGATTGTCTTGGAGAATCTGCTGTTCCAACTGATTCTATTGAAGAAAGACCTGTAGATGATCGGCCAGCAGTATCACTTAGTGAAATTTCCATAGGCTCATCAACGGGTCTCGATCCATTGCTGTGCGTTGCAATACGATGACCATTGTGAGACATCGGTGCATTATCCGGTGGGGCATGTAGCGCAATCGAAGACGAGCTTGGAGTTGTCGATTTGGTAGATTGTCTTGTGGGTGCTGTTCCGACCAATTCTTTTGAAGGAAGACCCGTTGATGCTTGAGCCACATTATCACTTGGTAAAACTTCTATTAGATGATCGTCAGCGGGTTTTGATCCATTGCTGTGCGTTGCGATATGATGACCATTGTGAGACGTCTCTGCATCTCCCGATTCGGAATGTGACGTAGTTGGAGATGAACTCGAAGTTGGTTGCCCAGATTCTATTGCAGAAAGACTTAGCAAAGCTGGCATATCACTGTCATCAATGGGTACAGATGGTACAGATCCATTGCGTTGCGTTACAATAGGTTGTACATTGCGAGGCATCCATGCGTCGTCCGATTCGGAATCTAACGCACTTTCGTTTGGCTTCGTTGATCTGTTTGGATCCTTTCTCTTGACTCCGCCGCCTAAAGGCAGCTCTGGTTGAATGTTCCGAGAACATGACGGCCGCGGTAGATGAAAGGATTGCGTATCGTTCACGAATTTCAGTTCTTCAACAATCCGAGCATCCATTCGTTGTTGGTCTAACTCTGACAATTGTTGTGACAAATTTGGTCCTCTTATATAGCCGAGCAGGTTCCGTTCTCCATGCCAAAAATCATACGACACAAGCGGCTTAAACCATCCCATATAATTTTGAAATTCCAAATCTTCAGCAATATGAGCGTCCATTTTTTGTTGCTCCTCCTCCGATAATACTTCCACTGATGACATTTCCTTTGCCGCCGACACTTCTCGAATGAAACTCAACTGCTCTTGGTCTTCTGAAAATAAATCACATGCTGAATTGGAAGGTGATGGTGAATATGACTCTGATTGATTAAACTGTTCCAGATAATTTTGTAACTGTAGTTCTTCTGCAATCAAAGCATCCATTTCCTCTAACTCTGGTAATAGTTCATCGGTTAATATTTCCGCTGGACACGTCGGTTCTCTTATATAAATAGACCGCTCCCGTTCTCCGATCCAGAAATCATTTGCTGAACTTGGAGTGCTTTTCACAAAATTTTGAGGCTGTGCGTCGGCATGAATTTCCTCTGGTGGCAGTTCCTCCAGCGACTTAATCGATTCTTTTACAAAATCGAGCTGATTTCGTTTTCCATCCCAAAAATCATATGCTAAACTGGGAGTCGTTCGTGTCTGTGATGAACGACTTGACTGCGTAGATAAATTACCGTTGTCTTCAGCTATAGATGAAATGTCGCTGAGCGAACCCGAACGCATACGATCTCGCTGACAGTCAGGACCTTGACCTCCTCGAGACGATGGATCATCGATTGAAGTTTCTTCAGTGATCGACGCAATGTCGTCCAGTGACTGTGATCCCGAATTAGCCATGGAATAGTCATAATCAATTTGTAGATGATTTGGAACATTTCCCTCAGCATCTCGGATCATTCCGAAGACGAAATTTTGATTCATTACTTGTCCTGCTTGCATTTGCCGCCTTGCATAACTTTCATCCGTTGAAATTTCTGCAGTCGCGCACATGACTGACTCACTGGCATACGAACGGGTTTCTTTAGGAGATTCCGTACTCAATGTCGATTCTGTGGCCATACGTTCTCGGTTACCCGGATGGAAACGAGACATCGACAGCTGGTTGCTTGAACCAGATGTACTGCTTGCGATGATTTTACGGGGTGCGTTGCTAGCATCAGCTTCTGCTAAACCGAAACTAGATTTAAATAACGATTCAGCCAGTAATTTATCTACCATACCTTTTCGGATATGAGAACCATCCAGTGATCGGACGCCACTGGAAGCAGATGAAGACCTTGACACAATGGATGGTCGACGTCGTTGAACCGGCGAAGAACGCTTACGTTGCATTGGTCTTAAATCATCGCCATCGAAATCATCTGCGTCTGCGGAACTGCTCGGCTGAGGATTTGTCGTTGAATCACCAGTCTGATCATTACCGTGCAAGCCTGACAGAAAGTCGGGAATGACAACTCTGTCACGAATGTATCCGATTGGGTTCTGGACAATGGGTTCAAAGAAGTCCGTACATATCTTGAGGGTGTCACTCCATTCTTGGCTGTTTGTGATTTTAGCTATAACTTTCTTCGCGGCGGTGGTTGCTTTTTCGACTTTTTTTATGGACGACGATCCGGTTGCAACTCCTTGTGGTTGCATATTACGAGCTGATTCGCAGATATTGATCAATATACCCATCTCAAACTCTCGTGCAGCTTCAAGAAGGTCTTCTGATTGTAGCCTCGTTGGATGGATTACTAAAGCGTACATAAAGCGTAATAGGTCGTACAGAACTTCTAAGCTGATTGTTGTGATTATAGTCAGGTTAACAGCAGGAATTCTATGAAATTCTCTCCGAAAGAATCCGCTGTGAACCAAATGTCTCCTATGCGCCCCGATCGCTTGATCCCCAATGAGTATAACATGATCACACTTCTCCGAATCCGAGCGATCACACTTGTTCGAATCCGAGCCCCGTTCTTTACTTGGGACGAACATGACAGGCAGATAGTCTTCCAGTGCAGTTTTGGTGTTGTGCTCAGCTCTGACCACAATTTCGGAACAAAACGCGATAAATCTGGTCCTGCGTTGCCCTTTCGCTTTGTTATTAGGTGCCAAATATTGCACAATGAGTGGGGCTCGACAAAACGGATTTATTGCGGATCGTTCTTCTACTCCATACAAGTAGGTGAATTCTTGCGGACGACTTTGTTGTACATTTTGTAACGGCCATATCCAATATCTGATCGTAAACGGTAAACTTCTGCGTGGAGACTCCCTTACTTGAAGGTATGCTTCAATTTGGTTCGTTTGACGATTGTGTGTAATTGTGATTTGCAGGCGCAGAGGATCTCCCAAAAAATCCGTTTCGAATTGGATCGTAATTGGTCCCTCATTAAGCTCTTCTAGCGTAATCCGTGATTGCAGTCGTATTGTCAGTACATCACCCAGTATTGAGTATTGAAAGTTGACGAACGTTTCTGGTCGAAGATTTTCACCAGCCATTTTTAACCAAGCTCCTGTCTGAAGATTAATTTATTGTTTCCATGAATGAATGACGAAATTATGCGATTGTACACAGCAGCGGCTTACCACAATGTTACAATGATTACTCCGCTAAACGATTTTCATTAAAAAATAAAATTGAAACAAAAAAAAGAGTTCTACAAAAGACAATACGTGGAACAACGGACGAAACACGCACAGGAATTGAAATCGTTCGCCGATAAGGTTAGAATCTGAATTTGATGAATAATTTTCGAAGTTCTGCATTTCTGTCAGGGTTGTCTAAACTTGATAGAGTCTGCTATGTCGTCTGTTATCGGTAGCAACGACGAAAATAAGCATTATGTCTAATGTTGACTTATAGCAACGCACTTCAAGCAAAAGTGATCATAGTCGACAGGCCTATTACTTTCATCGATTGAAGTATTTTTAATCGGTTCATCCAAAGCAGCTCTCTAGCAATATCACACCAATTGTTTACAAAATTAGGAGGCCAAGTAGGAGGTACGAGTTTTGGGCTCCTAATTTTGTAAACAATTGGTTTGATATTGCTAGAGAGCTGCCTTGGTACATATATTGATTTCAAATCTTGTACTTCAATTTTTTTAACATGAAGAACCATGTTACCCATAGCTTGGCATTATTTTTGTCATCGTTATCGATAACAGATGAATAGCCGTGTATGACATATTAATGAAGTGAAAGAGTTAGTTTCAACCTATTTAAAACCTTGCAGTCTGCGAAAAGGTAATCTAACCCTTTTTGAAAGGGATACGTAGGCTGAATGAAGTAATGGTTATTTGTGTACCTGTTTTGGACGATTGATTTTAGGCAATTTCGCGGATTGTAGGCCGAACGAAGTGAGGCTTACAAGCGAAAGTGCCTTAAATCAACCGTCCCAAACAGGTGCACATGTAAGTTTTCATGCAGAGGGCCGGAAACCCGAGAAAATTCGAAAAATTGCCCTCATTTTCGGCCCCGAAGCATGAAAAAGATTTATAATCACTAAGTCCTATGGACTAAATAACTATTACGTGTTACGGCATGTTTCATTTTCATTTACATTGCCTAATCACGTAAAGCATTGTACTTACGAGGTTCCAAGTTGTTATTTGACAAATATCCCCTTCGGGTCGGGCTGTAACACCCCACTTATCAAATAAACAACTTGGAACCTCGGAAGTAATATACTATTCGCCTAGTCGGTTGGCCTGTAGAGGCGTCACATGACTATTTCATTACACTAACTAAGAAATAGTCATTTTCATGCTTCGGGGCCGAAAATGAGGGCAATTTTTCGAATTTTCTCGGGCTTCCGGCCCTCTGCATGAAAACTCACGTGTGCACCTGTTTGGGCATCATCAAAATCATCAAAATTTTCAAATAAAAAAAATTACAAATTTCTCATTTCAGATTAGCGAATTATAAACAAAAATGAAGGGTGCTGCCATCTCTGCATAAAATATGAAGATGATAACGAACGCAATAATCTAAGTGAGAATAACGAAAACGAAATGAAGGCAATGAAGACTCAGTGAGGAAGGATGTAGGCAGAAAAGTATCAGTGAGAATAATACATTGAGGACTAGTGAGACATTGAGAATTGGTGAGGCATTCAGGACTGGTGAGGCATTGAGGACTGGTGAGGCATTGAGGACTGGTGAGATATTGAGGACTGGTGAGACATTGAGGACTGGTGAGACATTGAGGACTGGTGAGACATTGAGGACTGGTGAGACATTGAGGACTGGTGAGACATTGAGGACTTAGTAAGAAAGTAGGCAAAAATTTCTCATATCTTTTTTTTCGATTAAAAAACACTCACAAAGTCCTCAATGTCTCACCAGGCCTCAATGTCTCACCAGTCCTCAATGTCTCACCAGGCCTCAATGTCTCACCAGTCCTCAATGTCTCACCAGTCCTAAATATCTCACCAGTCCTCAATGTCTCACCAGGCCTCAATGCCTCACCAGGCCTGAATATCTCACAAGTCCTCAATGTCTCACCAGGCCTCAATGTCTCACCAGTCCTCAATGTCTCACCAGGCCTAAATGTCTCACCAGGCCTCAATGTCTCACCAGTCCTCAATGTCTCACCAGGCCTGAATATCTCACAAGTCCTCAATGTCTCACCAGTCCTCAATGTCTCACAAAACTATCTTCTAAGTCTCACAACGCCCTCGATGTCTCACGAGAAGTCCTCAATGTCTCACAAGACCCTCTTATAAGTCTCATAATGTCCTCAATGTCTCACAAAACTCTCTTCTAAGTCTCACGAGAAGTCCTCAATGTCTCACAATGTCCTCAGTGGCTCACAAAAGTCTCGATAAAGTCTCAAAACGTCTTGAATGTCTCACTAGAAAACTAAAAAAAGTCTCACTCAAGTCCTCATGTCTCATAAAAGTCTCAATATCACACATGTCTCACGAGTCCTCAGCGCTACAGAAGCGCTACAAATGTCTCAAACATGTCTATATCTGTCGAAATCAGATATGTCACTCCCATATTAAAATGTGTGAGGATTTGAGACATCTCAACTCGAAAAATATTTCTACTCGGGTCCGTTCTTTCAACTACTTCAAGTGGCTCGTGGACGGAATTTCAAACGTCCTTCAAGATGATATAATTCAAAATATATCTCATTTTTGCTTGCATCAACGCTGATTTCTTCTACTCCTTGTATTGACAAAAAATAGCGTTACATATTTTCCATATTTTCTCTCATAATATCTTTTGCATAAAAATCTGAATTTTATTTAAAAATTTCGTTCAGATCATTAAGTTTAACGATTTGGAAATTCTAAACGCCAAACACCCAGTAAACGTCTTAGTCTTCCTATCTAATTTGTCTAAATTTACATCGAGATATTTTGCATTTTCATTACATTGCTGGAAAAAAAATTTTTTTTTTCCTCATAATTACAACAACAAAACAATTTTGAATTTGAATTTACGGATTAAAAATAATCTGAGGATTTTGTTGTTCATACAACGAGAAAAAACTATGAAAATTTAAATCTCCGGTGACGATCTACATGTGCACCATTTAACTTTTATTGCTGGCTTTTCGAGAAAAAAAACTTTCCACCGAACATTCGAAGCGGAACATGTTTGATTTTTTAAAGGACAAAATCATTTGGGCGGAGCAAAAGTACTTGCGCCATATACATGTGCCAGTGCCAGTGCCATCCAGAAACGGGCAAACATCCATCGATAACATTTATATATCAATGCGCCGGAATGATAATAATTTTAAGGTTCTAGCGAATAAAAACGTCAAACCTGTGCACAGTATTGAACACTTCCTATAAAGACACCGTCATGATAGGAGTGATAAATATCTAATGTACAAATTAACTTTGATTGAATTCCGGCACTCTCCTTCTGAATATATAAACTGAATATCGGTTCATTGCGGGACACGGCGCTGTGGAAGTTAAAATGAGTACTGAAATGTAATTTTGGAAATTGAATTATGAATTTTCTATGCACAAACACAGTTATACGGGGAAAGTGGTTCACATTTGAAACTGATAGAAAATTAAGCGTTTGATTGAGCATTGATTGTGAACGTTGTCGTATCCCATTTCGAAGTGTCTGTTAATTCGTAATCGGTAGATGATACATCGATAGTAACGTTGAATTTGTGATCGAATAGGTCTTAGTTAAATAAATGTGTTGATGTTAAAACTAATAGAGTAGTAGATGTGTGAAGCTTTTCAAATTGCCTCGATCAAAAGAAGTAACAAACCAACGCACTTCAAGAACAGGCAAAAGAACCGAATTTGATTAATTCTCGTATAAATTCAGTCTTTTATGTTGATATAAGCCACTGCGTTACGGACGTTCAATACAAAATGAGAGGCCAAATGACAGTTAATAAAACCTGTTCTTTTCGTTTTCACAAAAAATCTACTTCTTCATTAGTCTTAACATCACCAATACAGACTTGAAATCAAGGTTCAAAACCTTGCTTGAAATAATGACTAGTCCACGCAGTAGTCAGAATTTTTCTTAGGATTTTTTTTTTATGTTGGTATAATACCATTGCGGGCCCAAAATAAGAGGCCTTTTGACCGTTAAAAAAATGTACAGAGCCTTTGGTTCTGGTGATTGTTCATAGTGCGTTGGTTGGACATACTCAAGCATTAAGCTCGTGATATACTTGCCGTCTGACACCCGTGATTCAAATACCAGATCATTGACTCGAAATGAATTCTATTTAAGTCAAAATCGGATCTCATTTAATGATCGAAAAACCACTTTCTTCTCCCATAGGCTAACTGCAATAATCATGATAGTATTGGCATCCTCCATCAAATCATCTCATCAAAATGTTGCTGATTTACAACGACCGACTGAAGCAGGACTTGGCTGCAATATGCGTCTTTACACTTACCGCATCACTCAAAGTGACTCAAATGGTACGTACTGGGTACACGCACCTTCCGGTTGGTAAAACTTTACCGATTTTTTAGGCCGAGAATGTTGGGATCACGTGAGCGTATGGTCGTGCTTCGGACGGTGCGATTCAAATGAGATTTCTGATTGGAAATTTCCGTACAAACGATCATATCATCCAGTTTGCATGCACGCCGGACGTTCGAAGGCTGTGGCAATGTTGAGAAATTGTCATCCACAAGCCAGTGCGGAGACCAGACGCTATGAATATATGGAAGCTATTGGATGTCATTGTCAGGTAAGTTTGAGTTTCATGGAGATTTATTCTGAATCAATTCTGATTGTGTTTTCCGATCCGAAAGACCTGCTCAACAACGGACACTAGCTGCGAGGCTCCAAATAACTTTCGTGACGAAACGTCGGTTAAGGTTTTGGCACTGGCTGGTCCGAGTCCTGAAGATCTGGATTATTAAAGGTTCTGTTTCTTGTAGATGAAAAAAAATGAAATGAAATTATGAAAATCTTAATTGTTGTAACGGTCATTAAAATTCAAAATAAAATTAAAATCAATTTTGATGATTTATAATTTGTCAGTCAGGACAGCTGCATTTTGGTAATTTTACTGTTCACACCATGCTCAGCCGAACATAATCATACCCATCCTACGGTTATGATTCGAATCTGAACCTGAGTAGGTACGGTGATAAATTGTGAGCATTCAAAAATTATGAGTTTGAACAGTAAGTTTCTTCGGTCTTTTAATGAGTTTGAACAATCGTTGGACAATCTAGGTGTTCACGTTTTAAAAATTGAACTAATTCATATAAAAAGAAGCATGAGTTACGTTTTAGATCATTTAACAGCAATAAGCTGATGGAAATGTAGATGTATGTGTATCTTCCAGCGCTTGAAACGAAATAATTTCATTTCTTCTGCTTTTCGTTTGCTGAAAATGGTCTGAAACCGAGTCTGAAACGCCGCGCTTCGACTGCCTTGACCGAAGTAGCTGAGGACGAGCACAAAATTATTTTGTTTCTATAAGTCATCGCTCTGGGGCACTACTTTCTCTGTCTGCCACTTTTGAAGAGCTTGAAGAAAATGTCGGGAGAACTGCATATTTTCCTACTTTTATCTTGTTTTCCGCGCCTCCCTAAAAAATTTAAAATTTATTACGTCTTATAATAGAGACAACTGGTTTAATTTTTTTTGTACACATTAAGTCCGTTTTGTACACAAAAAGTCTCTTTTGTACACATTTAGTCCGCCTTGTACACAAAAAGAAATTTCTGATTATTGTTGCCGCATAATTGAATGAAGTTACTTTGTTATGTTTTGATAGTAGTGGAATGGCGCCGCAGCAACGCACTGCTCCTAGCATGAACACTACTTTGACAAACGTCGAATTTGGAGGCTTTTGTGATGAGAGCTACCGCTTAAGATTGATTGTATTGTGTGTTTGAACTCACACAACTAAAACAAGTCACCTATCTTCACGAAAGAAACGCAGTGCCTACTGTGACTTCATCAGCCTCCAAATATTTCTTATGTTCATGCTAGGAGCAGTGCGTTGCGCCGCAGGCATTAAAAGAAAGCGGGGGTCCAGGGGGCTGCCGCCCCCTGATACAAAAAGAAATTTCTGATAATTGTTGCCGCATAATTGAATGAAGTTACTTTGTTATGTTTTGATAGTAGTGGAATGGCGCCGCAGGCATTAAAAAGCGACGTGCTTTATGACACTTGAACTGCGGTCTCGTATTCCAATTACACATCTAGTGCCTAATTATGTCATAATGTCATAAATAACTATTACAACATAGGCAAAATTCATAATTGCGAATAAAATTTGTTCACTGACGACGATTTCGATTATATGAATCACTTGAATACGCTAACTTATATATTTTACTATTAAAATTGTTTAGCATACAAAACCTTCTTCTTCTTTCTTCTTCTTTTTCAGCCTGTTTCTATCCACTGCTGGATGTAGGCCTCTCCAACTTCTTTCCATTTCGTACGATCCATTGCCATTTGCTGCCAGTTTGTACCTGCAATATTCTTAATTCCGTTTGTCCATCTCTCTGGTGGTCTAACTGGTCGCCAGTTGATGATCTTTTTGGTCCAACGTTCGTCTGTCCTTCTTGCAATATGTCCCGCCCAGCTCCATTTCAGAGATGCTATTCTTTCCAAGATTCTTTCCATGACATCAACGACCCTGGTTTGTTGTCGAATCCATTGATTCGTCATTCTGTCTCTGAGTGTTATTCCAAGCATACTCCGTTCCATGGCTCTTTGTGTCACTCTCAATTTATCTTCGGATGCTTTCGTTAAAGTTAACGTTTCCGCTCCATAAGTGAGCACTGGAAGGACACAAGTGTCGAAAACTTTGCGTTTCAGACTATTATTCATTTTGCTTTTGAAAATTAGTCTGAATTTTCCGAACGCTGCCCATGCAAGACCAATCCTACGTCTTATTTCTGCAGTTTGGTTGTCCAGACCTAACTTCATTTTATGTCCTAGATATACATAGCTGTCGACTCGTTCAACGACAGTGTCACCAATTTTGATTTCTCTATCGTCCCCGATGTTGGTCATGACTTTTGTTTTCGATAAGTTCATCTTGAGGCCAACTTTGCTTGCCTCTTCACTTAACTGTTGTAGCATAAGCTGAGCCTGACCTAGATTCGCTGCTATCGGTACAATGTCATCAGCGAAGCGGAGATTGCTCAGGTACTCTCCATTTATCTTTATTCCCATTTTACTCCAGTTTAACTTCCTAAAAACACTGCAGAATCGCCGTGAATAATTTCGGTGAAATAGTGTCACCCTGCCTTAGACCCGGGCGCCGGTCTATATTTTTCGGCGGCGGCTGCAATTTTTTTCTAGAATATCGGCGGCGGCTGAAATCGGCTTAGCCGATTCTTCAAAACTCGGCGGCGGCGTAAGTCAAATTATATATCGGCGGCGGCGGCGCTATCGGCTGAGAACCGGCTGAGAACTACATTTTGGTTGGTGTTAATGTTTCTAGATAAGCCTAATGCAGGAATTGTAGATAGATGAAGGAATTTGTTTTCGCATTGTCCACGGATGGCCACCGCTCAGGTGGTTTTGATTTTTGTTTTTTACATATTGCCAAACATTCATTTCAAATTGAAGATTTTGAAAATACAGGGGTTACGCTGTTTGTTTTAGCAGAAAATGGCAAATCGATTTTTGAGCCCTACTGATATAATCTACCTTGCACCAGAGAAATGATAAGTTGGTACGCCTGTGGCGAGGTAGAAGGAACATTGGAATGACAGCTGGCTTCTATGGGAGAGAATGTGAGAGAATTTGTATGGAACTCTCTCACATTCTCTTCCATAGAAGCCAACTGTCATTCCAATGTTCCTTCTATCTCGCCACAGGCGTACTAACTTATCATTTCTCTGCCTTGCACAAAACATCAAGCAATGCAGACTGAGCAACATACTAAAACTGAAATTTTTTACCCCCTAAGCAGTGTTTCCATCTGTATATTATTACACAAACAACATGAACCAATCTTCATCTATTCGCATACAACAGTGTACTATAAAACAATCTTTTTCCGCCGTTTATATTTGGTTTGATTGACAACTTTTGCTAAAGTGCTGCGCTTTTACATTTGTACACATTCCACGATCCACAACTTAAATAACATTGTGGACTGTGGAAGGTGTACAAATTAAAAATCGCATGCGTTTATCATTTTTTAATTAAAATTCAATTGTCAAAAACCAGACTCGATCATTTTATTTTGCTTTTACACAAAACTAAAATAGTGCTACCGAATAAGTCATCCTCAAATTAAAGATAAATTGGCAAATAAAATCGTGAACATGGGATATTTTTATTGAAAATGATAGAGGGATATGCTACGAGTAATTTGCAAGCGAAATTAAAAACCTTAAGCAGGGATAGCATATAAAATTTCCAAGTATTAACTCTCTCATTTGACACATGGGATACAGAAACACATCCAAATGGAGTTTTAAGAATCCAAGTGGGTGGTGTATGAATGAAAGAAGCTCCTAACATTCATTTGACGGACCTTATATTTGGCAACTATTTTTCATAATGTTTCCAATATTTAATAAAAGTTTTACAATTGAAAAACGTACAAAAACTCAAAAAAGTCGTTGAAAACTTTCAAAAGCATTTAAAAAAATATTTTTTAGAGAAATATTTCACAAATAGTTTTGATTAGAAAATGAAATAGAAACATTGGCAAATTGCGCCGAAAAGTAATAAAAAAAACAACCGGCGGCGGCGGCGGCGTAGTGTTTCGAATGTTATCGGCGGCGGCGCTGATCGGCTAGCCGATTTATACTATTCGGCGGCGGCGACATCGTTTTCAGCTCTTTTTTCGGCGGCTATCGGCGCGGCTGGCGCCGGCGCCCGGTTCTACCCTGCCTTACACCTCGGCAGGGTGACACTATTTAAGGGACCAACGTTGAGGCGAAACAACACGATCAGGAAGCCCAAGGATAGAACGATCCCAGAATTCTTATTAGCTACTAGGTTAAGCTTTAGAAGGACGTTCTTTAAAGACGCCAATAACCTTTTGCTCAGATAGGTTCAAAAGAATGGACAAAGCTTTATGGAAAAGAATGTTCAAAAAGAGTAACACTACCCCGTCGGGCACTGTGCACTTTGATAGACACTGTGGTCCCGGAACGTGCAGAAATGTGCGGGTCAGAGCTCGGGGATTACCAGGGGCGAGCAAAGTAAAGCTTTCATACTCACCAACCCGCAGTAGCAAGCGTGGTGTTTTAATGCTAAAAACCTTCAAACGAAGCCACAACGAACTATACATTGCCACATATACAAAACCGTGTCATGGTAAATTTTTAAATGAAGAATTCGAAGGTTACAGAATCCGGAAGATACAAACTACAGACAAATTTCTATTTTGAAACTCCTGATTGTGCGCTAAACGAGATCATGCGAGATTACACGCAAATCTCGCATGATCTCGTTTAGCATACTTACAATTATTCAAAGATTAATTGTTATGAATGTTTACTAATAATTAGTAAAACATGATGGAGGTGGTAGGTGTTATGTTTTGTTGAATGCAGAAAAAAGTGAAAGTAGTAGGTCACCGGAAGAAGCAGCGCCGCAGGCCATGAATTTAATTTTAAAAAAAGCGGGGTCGAGGGGCGGCAGCCCCCGCGATGGGGGTTAAGGGGGTACAGCCCCCTTGCGGGGTCTAAGGGGCGGATCCCCTAGCGGAGTTTGGGGCAGAGCCCCATGCACTTCAGGCCGCCTGCAGGGCGTAAGGAAAAGCCCGCCGCAGGCGAGGGGGCAGAGCCCCCTTCCCATCACAAAAAAATAACTGTATTTCTTATTATTTGTGTACATAATCTGATATTTTCTGTACAAAATCGGATTTTTTGTGCACAAAATCTGATTTTTTGTGTACAAAATCTGATTTTTTGTGTACAAAATCTGATTTTTTGTGTACAAAACCTGATTTTTTGTGTACAAAGCCTGATTTTGTTGTGTATGAAATCGTATTTTTTGTGTACAAGGCGGACTTAATGTGTACAAAACAGACTTTTTGTGTACAAAACGGACTTAATTTGTACAAAACGGACTTAATGTGTACAAAAAATAATGAACCGAGACAACTCATCCTTCAGGATGCCACCGAGGGCAATTCATCCTTACAGAGCCTGTTATATCGTGGAAACAAGCGGATGTATCGGACGATTTTTCACAAATTTTCGCGATTTCATGAAAATCGTGAAAAATCGCGAAAATAATAAAAATTCGCCGAAACGTTTTCACGATCACAGACCTCTGCATCCTGGAGCATCCTATCTGATTCTTGAGAGGTACATACAATGTCTGGAAAGAAAAGAATTCTTGGAACTTTCCGTCATTTTCTCCAGCTTTTTTGCTACAGTGTAAGATGGTTTCTCCTCCAGTAAACTACTTTTAACGAACCTGTCCCTTCCATAGCTAAATTAAAGCAACGCAAAACAACTTTACTACAAAACGGTTTATTGGGACGAGTGGCTTATTCACACAAATTCAAAAATAAATCTTGTCTGTCGCTACTTCTACTATTTTAAGACAACATTCTCAGATTCCTCATTTGCATCATTCTATCGTTGACGGTCGTTGTAAGTTAACAGATGATCCAACATCCGATTAAAATGTTTTCACAATTTCAAATTTCGATCGAATCTCTGTGTCACGAATGTACCGTAAAAGTTCTTCATCCTTTTGCGCCCGCAGTTCGTCGATGGCCGGTTCTCTGAATGCTGGATCCATCGCTGGATCGTCAAATGAAATTTCACCCGATTCGACATCTTTTTGCGGTATATGCGTACTGTAATTCATTCCAATGCGTTCGGAATTCGACGGTGTAACGCCAATGTCTTTCCAAGAGTCCTGACCGTGCCACACAATTATTGGTCCATTGTAATCGGTTGCGGTTGTACGGAATGGGTTCGACGGACTGCCGAATCCGAAATGGTTCATTGAATCACGAAGAATTTTGGATAGTTGTGATAGGCTAGATGAGTAGTAGAGTAGTGAGGCACCGATCGTGTGTGCGACCGATCGGAGACATCGACAGACGTGTTTCTTGATTTCGGGATCTAGAAAAAAATATGGTTAGATGTAAAGCTCGGATCGGGTAAGCCGGTTTCAATTCAAGTTGGCCCAACCGGATTTCAACCCAAAATTGACTATTTCAGGTTCCGATCAAGCTTGGGTCGAACCTGAAAAACTACTTCGGGATCCGGTCGAAATTTGCTACAGCTCAAATTACCCATATTTTGGAACTGATCGTATTTTCCGCCGACGATCATGACAGGAAATGGAAAAACATCCAACGTATGCCGATCCGGATGATCAATGCCGATCATTTGCTTCATTTTCTGTGTCAACTCTTCCAGATTTTCACCGCGTTCATTCACCGCTATTGCCTGCTTCAAACCATTCAGTGACTCTTCCAAATCTTTCCACAATCGTTCCGGCTGCGACAAATCGACAACAATCACAACGTTCAAATGCTCGAATCCATGCGACTTTATCGGAATTTCCATTAAATGATGCGAATTCACCAGACTTCCCAGCTCCCACACATTGCAAATGTGTTTTTGTACCGATTGTCCGCCGGAACCGGAGCGACGTCCAAACGAATATTCTAAAGCCAATGTTGGCTTGACCGGATCATCGCGATCCAAAAAATTGTTTATTATGGACGTCTTTCCCTGTATTGAACGAAATGATTGAAAATATTTCGGTCGTCTTGCCGTCGAGGAAAGTGGCACTCACAACACTCTTGCTACCCAATACGAAAATCGTCTTTTCCTTCAAATCGTTAGACATGTTCCGATTTATCAATTGCTCTTCCGTGACTTTAATCGCAATGTCCTGGATGCTTCCTTTCAACGCTGATGGGTCAATCATTTTTGCGGTGAAATGGTGAATTTAACACTTGACGATTCACTTGCATTTCACTGATAGGATACATTCGTTGTACTAGTAGGGTTTCCATACTCGAATGTTTTGATGCGCTAAATATTTGCTACCATGGAAACGAGTGGAGTAAACACATGAAACGAAATTACCCCCATTTGATTGGTGGTCGTGTATTCGAACATTGGGTATATTGGAAAGGGTTTGTGTCCTTTTAATTTATTTTTTCGAAGCAGCAAAATTAATGTTTTTTTCAGTTAATTTAATGATGAAATATCCTGTTACGATAAAACGTTTCGTTCAATCCTATGGAGTCTATGCTTTTACGAAATTCAACAAAAAAAAGTTTCGTCCAATTCTAGGACTAGACTATCGTGTTACGAAATTCAAAGATAATGCATTTCTTTTAATCCTATGGAGTTAATCGTTTTACGAAATTCAACGATAATGTGTTTCGTTCAATCCTATGGAGTTTTAGTTTCCGTCGAATTCCCGGTGGCAGATAATAAAAGACAGAGCAGATTTTCTATGAACTGGTTTCTATTAAACGACTTAACAAAGTGAAAAGAAAAAAGATATTTGATCGCAAGGCTTACTACACTTCGAACATCGAATACTAGATTAGTGTAAATTATCTAATCCAACATGGAGTTTATCCTTTTAGGAAATTCGTTCAATCCTATGGAGTCTATTCTTTTACGAAATTCAACGATAAGGAGTTTCGTTCAATCATAGGGAGTTTATCCTTTTACGAAATTCAACGATAAGGAGTTTCGTTAAATCCTTGAGAGCTTATCCTTTTAGGAAATGCAACGATAATGTGTTTCGTTCAATCCTATGGAGTCTATTATTTTACAAAATTCAACGATAAGGAGTTTCGTTAAATCCTAGGGAATTTATCCTTTTAGGAAATGCAACGATAATGTGTTTCGTTCAATCCTATGGAGTCTATTCTTTTACAAAATTCAACGATAACGAGTTTCGTTCAATCATAGGGAGTGTATCCTTTTACGAAATTCAACGATAAGGAGTTTCGTTAAATCCTAGGGAGTTTATCCTTTTAGGAAATGCAACGATAATGTGTTTCGCTCAATCCTATGGAGTCTATTCTTTTACGAAATTCAACGAGAAGGAGTTTCGTTCAATCATAGGGAGTTTATTCTTTTACGAAATGCGAGGATAAGGCGTTTCGTTTAATCCTATGGAGTCTATTCTTTTACGAAATACAAGGATTAGGTGTTTCGTTCAATCCTGTGGTGTCTATTCTTTTACGAAATTCAACGAGTTTCGTTAAATCCTAGTGAGTTTATTCTTTTATGAAATTCAACTATCACGAATTTCGTTAAATCCTATTCTGCTTTTAGGAAACACAACGATCAGTAGTTCAATTCAATTTCATTTCAATTTCATTTATTTCCATGAAAAAACTTCTTACATTAAACACACAGCGTAGCTCCAGTATGCGTTACAATTCTAAGGAGCTACAACAGTTTAAGAGTGATATCGCCAAATCTTCAGGTGATTTTTTTAACTTTGGAAACAAGCGGTCTCCGATTTTAATGAGTGATAGCTCGTTGGATTCGTCTTTCAATTCTAGGAAACACGTGTCTTTCACTTTTTCTTTAAAAAAATTGTTTTCTTCGAAAAGCGCTCAAAAGTGAAGACATGTCAGAGGGTACCGAAAACAGTTTTTCGGCAATTATCTTAAATTGTTGTAATGTTGTACGATTGTCGGCCTTGAAAAGACCTACAGGTGGAGTATACGCACCGCTTGGTGCTAGTTGATCCACTAGAGTTATGACTAGAAATATAGTGAATGTTCGGAGAGTCCGCCTTCTCTGCAGCTTCGATGTACCACGGAACTGAGTATGGGGTGTTGTAGCTGGCCTCACCCACTATCGTTGCACATATAAATGAACCCAGTACTTTTGGGCTACAAGCCTACAGAAGTCTTGAAAAAAAAGTTGGTGCCAAAATGTAGATTTTTTCCTTCTGTCTGAGGGCCCAACTGCCAGAACAGCGTCTGGAACGGTTCTACGTGAGTAATTTTGTATCGTCTACTATTCCCTTACCGTATACGCTTCACTTTGACTCGAATATAGGTCGTTACAACATATCCAGTGTTAGTAATTCTTGTGAAAAATTATTAAATTTTTCTCGGAGGATTTTAGTCAAATAAAGTGTTAGCGTATAGCAAATGACCTCAGGAGTCCGGAACAGTAATTAGTTTTTGAATTGGACAGGAGTTTGGAAAAACGATACGATCAAGTGGGAGCAAACGGTTTTCCAAACTCCTGTCGCGTAGCAAATATTGGTCCAATTGAAAAACTAATGACTGTTCCGTAGTCCTGAGGTCATTTGCTATACGCTAACACTTTATTTGACTAAAATCCTCGGAGAAAACGTTAATGATTTTTCTCTTGATATTACTAATAGTGGATCTGATATATTCGCGACATAGCGAAGCGTTTTTCTATTGATAAGGTGAAAGAATAGTAGACAATAAAAAATGATTGAAGAAGTACCGTTCCAGATGCTCTTCTGGCAGTTGGGCCCTCAGACAGAAGGAAGCAATGTACATTTTGGCACCAACTTTTTTTTTCAAGACTTCTGTAGGCTTGCAGCCAAAAGTACTGGGTTCATTTATATGTGCAACGATAGTGGGTGAGGCCAGCTACAACACCCCATACTCAGTTCCGTGGTACATCGAAGCTGCAGAGAAGGCGGACTCTCCGAACATTCACTATATTTCTAGTCATAACTCTAGTGGATCAACTAGCACCAAGCGGTGCGTATACTCTACCTGTAGGTCTTTTCAAGGCCGACAATCGTACAACATTACAACCATTTAAAATAATTTTTTCTTGAGTTATTACCGAAAAACTGTTTTCGGTACCCTCTGGCATGTCTTCACTTTTGAGCGCTTTTCACAGAAAACAAATTTTTTTAAGAAAAAGTGAAAGACACGTGTTTCCTAGAATTGAAAGACGAATCCAACGAGCTATCACTCATTAAAATCGGAGACCGCTTGTTTCCCAATCACCTGAAGATTTGGCGATATCACTCTTAACATAAAATCAAATTAATAAAGTTGATATAAATCTAGACAACAAGGACAGCTAGCAAGGCGAAAAGTACCATGAGGTGATGGTTGTATCTTAAATCTTCATATTAAATTCTTAAACAGATAGAAGTGATATTTGCTCTTTATTCGATCGTGATTTTCGTTTACAGCTGATTTAATTTAATTAGAATCGAGTCGCGTCAGTAAATACGCTTTCAATGAACGACAAAATTGATTGAGGGTAAGTGAATTTCTGATCGTTGGCGGAAGGCCATTAAATAGCGTCGGACCAGAATAAAGCAGGCAACGTTTACCATAGTTCGACGAAATCTTAGGTTTCTTCAGCAAGTATGAATACCTTGTTTGGTAGCAATTAAGATTGTCCGAGAACTGCAGCGAGTGATGTTTCAGATCATTGATGCAACAAAAAACGAATTTGCAGACCGCGTATTCGTACATTCGCTGTACCGTTAATACATTCGGAAATTGCTCGCTAAAAAGACGCTCAGTTGGGTATCTCAATGGCAATTTCGTTAAATCCTAGACAGTTCATTCTTTAACGAAATTCAACGATTATGCATTTAGTCCAATCTTAGGGAGTTTATTCTTTTATGAAAATCAACGATCAGGAGTTTCGTGAAATCCTAGAGGGATTAGTTGTTGCGTTCAATCCTGTGGAGTCTATTCTTTTTCGAGATTCAATGTGAAGTTGTTACACAAAAAAATAGTACAGTGAGATTGAAGTACTATAAAAGAAATGTGACGCCTCTACAGGACAAGAAAATATATGCCATATTGGAATGGACAGTCTTATTGGAACGTGACAATTGACGGGAAATCTTATCGAAATTTTCAATTTTTAAGTTCACTGTGCACAAAGCACAGCTGCAGTCCTGAAGTCCACAATGAACAAAACCAAAAAAATCGATTTAAAAATCTTTTGAAATAATTTATTCCTCAACTTTGACGCTTCAATATTTTCGTGGTTTTTAGTCGTGTCCGACTCTCATCACTAATAAATAAACAAACAAAAATCCCAGACAACTTGGTCACTTCAACCAAATATCATTCATGGATTTGTCCATCAATTCATCGGCTGTTAACGCTTTTAATGTTCGTAACGTTTCCAAGTAGAATGTCAACTCGGATGTGACGACACCGTGCTGCGGACCACCATTATTGACAATGTTATTCTTCAGCAACAGTTCTCTCAATTTATCCTTGAATGTTTTATGTACGGTCCTATAGATACTGTTCACTTGGGATTCAGGCAAAATGGGTGCGATGGCTTCATGCAATTTGACGAAATGTCTGGAAATATTGCGGAATGACTGTGATGGTACTGGTGGTCTGTAACGGAAAGATAAATTTGTTTAAGTAATTCGATAATGTCGACTGAATCATGTTCATATACCTTGCGTTCCAAGTCGACAGCTGTGTATTGACCAGATTGCAAACGATCGACAACACTTTGTTCTCGATTTCATTGATGTGACTCTGGTAATCCTTTTCAACGGTTTCGTAGCCGGTAAATGCTGGTGTCGTTCCGTTTAGATCTAATTTTTGAAAATGTAATTTAATATGCGGCAGAAGCCATAGAACCAACTGCAGCGCTCGCGACACCAGAGCCAAATTTCCACTAGTAATTGTTTTCAAGCCGGCCACATGCAGAGCACCAGCTCCAAGCACCAACTGACAACTTCGCGAATTGAACGTCCGCAGAATGTCGATAACATGCCGGGACAATAATCCAGCAATGATTGGTAACTCTGCGGCACAACGACAGTATTCGCTGACAATTTGAACTAAGATCAGAGCAGCACCGACCAATGCGAATGGTTCGGTGTCGACTAAAAGTACAGCAGCTGCTGGCACCTGTGAAGATTCATCTTTCTTCGTCCACATGAAGTCCCCTTCAGCTATGCGATCGATAATTTTTTGATATTCATCCGGCACATCGGCCTGTTTCCATCGTTCACTGTCCAACAGCAGTGCCAATTTTGACTTTCGATCGGAATGGAACTTTTGAGCGTATTTGGAACCTTGCGATTTCACAGCTGCTCGAAGTGGAAAACTGGGCGTGCCACACAGAATTTCACAACCATGGCTGAAATCATCGACGATTTGAACTAATTTGCGTAGCTGTTCGGCTGTCGCAACATTTGACTCTAGACTTTGACTGGAAATTAAATTGGAGCATCGTTCATGGCAATAGTCGCATATGGAATGCATTGTGTCTTTCAGCTTCTGTTCCAGTTTCCGATGATCGTCCTCCTTCAGAAATGATTCCGATTCGAAGAAATCCATTTTCTCACTTAATTTACCGGAACTAGCATCAGCTATCTGCTGCATCACATCCAGGGCAGATCTTATGCGACGAAGCAGTTTCCACAACACAATCGTCGCCTTGTCCAATATTATAATCCATTCGGCAATTGAAAAGGCTTGACCCTCTTCACCCGCACCGGTCAAACATATTTCTGCGTCACTAGTGGCTAGGACTTCAATTAAAATTTGCTTCATCAGCAATTTCACCGTACAAATGGCCTCCTCCTTGTACGCATCAACGAACGAAAAATTCTTCTGACGCAACAAACCCGATATGATGCAAACCAATTTATCTTCATCGAGGACATGCTCTTCAACGTCCAAAAGCGGTCGATTCAAATCGGCCGTCGAATATTTCTCGAAATCGGTCGTCAGCATTTTATCGATCAAAAGTTCCATTTCTTTGAGCTGCGACGGCAAATGTTTGAAACAGTGAATGCCGACCAGTTCTTGAGCAACTATCTCCTGCGTCGTGAATATAAGATCCAAGGCTGCCACATAATCTTGAGTGGACAGCAACAATTGTATCATCGGTTGCGTTTGATGCACCGTTGCCATTAACTTCAGTTTATCGAGAACCATTTGGTAATGCGATCGATTCCGTGCCATTGAGATAATGTTCAACGAATCCTTGACCAACGTCGCATCAATGTGTTGAATCTTATGCCGGAGCGATTGTACATTGTCGGTGGCATCGTTCATCATTGCCATAATTGTGTCCTGTGATGTCATTGCGTGGAAAAAGGCGGAAGATTTCTGCGACACTTGTCGCGCTATTTGTACCTCAACAATGTCCAGATAATGGCTGAGTTTCTCTTGCAATAATCGTCCCGACTGTCGCTCTTTATCTTCACTGCCAATACCGGGAAACACTTCGCTGAATGTCGCCGCATTATTCAATTCCAAATTCGGTTTGGTGAATATCTGTGGAATGTCATTCAGACTGGCATTGTTGAGCTCGTTGAGCAATTTATGACTAGCTGGTGACTGTTGTTGGGTCTGCTGTTCCATTCCGATCTGACTCAATCGCATGTGCCGGCGATATCTTTTGCCAATTCTTTTCATGTACGGCTCAAAGTCGTCGTACGTGACGTCATTTAAGTGAATCGAAGCAGGAATCGACACTTTCTCGACGAACGAATCGCCCCATTTCTGTGTAAATAAATTAGATTGCTTGCCCCGGCTTGGATCGTTGAGGACTGCCGGTAGATTTTGGGAGGCTGAAAATACTGACCATTGTTCTGGACCTTTATTGATTTGATTTACATGATATTTTGTCACATGACTCTCGTAGTCTCGATCATTGACACCGTCCATAGGTAGCGAGGCACAAACTCCATTATAGCCGTATCGGCATACGTACGATCCACCTTCTTGCGTACAGTGTCGTTCTCGTAGATGTCTACAACATTAAATTCATTTCGTTAATTCAGGCCGACCTTCATCCACTACCATATGTGCGTAATTTTCATTGGAGAAAAACAACGTTAATGCAACGTTCAAACACACCAACCTCACAAATTCTATTTGATTTTTGAAGGACTGAAGCGGACAATAATAACATGATTGCCAGGCTTGTTTGTGTTCATTTGAATTGGCCTGTTTGGCCATTTCATATTTCCTTTGATGTGGAATCGAAACAGAATTGTAAAACGTGTTCAATACCTAATGTCTGTTATGCAAATAAATGATAAAAACTACAATTTGGGCTGTAATTGCCATCGTCACTTTTTTGTAAAAAAAATAAATTCGAAAATGAAATGTCATCACATTTTGCATCAAACACATGACACATGACAGCGGCAGACAACCTTTTTAACGAAAGTGTTCGAATTTCGAATGTTGTTCGAAAATACTTTTGATAAGAGGCCGAAGTCAGTTTGAAATTTGATTGACGGAAGGAGTTTAAGAGTGAAATCGCGAATTCTTCGAACAATTTGTATGGATGATAAATTCAACGTATCCGGATTTTTTAAGAGTATTGTTACCCATGAAGTTCTTGCTTCATTACAAGTTCAACGAGGTAAATCCCGCATCTCTCAGTATTGTCGTTTTCGTGGTTTTCGAGCTGTTTGAAAAAAAATCGGTGGTTCACAGTTGGAAATTTTTTTCACCCTGATTATCTCGGGTAACAAGGGGTCGACTTCGTTCAAATTTTAGGGGATTGTAGTGCCGATCACACTAGGCCGACTAGGCCGATCACACAAGACATCAAATACGTCGAACCGTTGGCTGTACTAGCTCCAGTGACTGTGTTAAGAAAAATATGACGCTTGAGCGCACCAACAAATCTGGCTGTCGAGGGTTCCATTGGAAGGCCTAGACTCCCTACTTTCTAAAAATATAAAAACTTGGGCTGGGGATCCTATTGGTAGTAAGTGATAGGCCAATTTCTCAAAATGTTACCTAGTACTGCAAAGAACTTTCGAGCGGTTGTCGACCACTTTCATTTTTTTTTACCTTAAATTGAATTTACAAAGTTGTAATGTTTTCCCCTGATTCTCCTGAATCAGGCCAGTAGGGTAATTTTTGTTAAGAATAGAAGCCACTCTATGGGTGGAATTTGTGTCATGTACAGGTACAAATTTAGGATTAATAAAATTATTTATTCTTTGTGATACCTCAGCTTTCCAATGATAATTTTCCTGACTTTACATAAAATACTTATCTGATGCAGCCGAGTTTGTGGTTGGTTCGATGCGTGTGATAAATGCTCCTCGGACCTTGGGCGACCTTATGGAACAGTTTGCCGTACCAAGAAAACTAAATTGACATGAGAGTGGGTGACCAAAGTTTAGCAGTAATTATCGTTTTCTTCTTATAAAAATGGAAACTTAAAATGAAAGGTATTGTTCTTCTGATAACAAGTAAGGCCACTAACGTGGCACTCCCGTTTCTCAATTTTATCGATATGTATGGTCTTATGAATATTTGAATTGTTGTAAGGGGTTGTGGGCAAACAAACCCTTTTTTGGATCAGCCGTAGACATATATCGTAAATATTTGTAATCAATCAATAGATAAGCTCATCATCGGACAAATAAATAAGATAATATTTGAAAAATATTTACAAGATTCATTTTCGATTTTCTTACAACTTGATTTGTGACAATTCATCAGATTATACAATCCTAAAAAGATTTTAATTCATTGGAAATTACAATTGACGATTTCATAGTATAGACCGATGGAGACGTTTGGGGCTGTTTTCAAAGAAAAGCATCGGATATCCTACGGCTGAATCCTAAAAAATGGTCTTGAAGGTCTTATCGGCTAAGCTGTGGGAGGCCGTTTTCGAAAATAGGCCTTGCAGGTCTTGTCGACTGACTTCTGGGAGACCGTTTTCGAAAATATGCCTTGTATTTCTTGTCGACTGACTCCTGGGAGACCGTTTTCGAAAATTGGCCTCGTAGGTCCTGTTGACTAACATCTGAACAGCTATTTTCGAAAATTGGCCTCGTATGTTTTGTTGACTGACTCCTGGGAGGCCGCTTTCGAAAATAGGCCTTGTAGGTCTTGTTGACTGACCTCTGGGAAGCTGTTTTCGAAAATTGGCCTCGTAGGTCTAGTAGACTTATTCCTGAGAAGCCGTTTTTGAAAAATGGCATCCGACGTCCTGCCAGCAGACCCCTGGGAGGCCACTTTTGAAAAATGGCCTCCGACGTCCTGTCGGCAGACCCTTGGGAGGCCACTTTTGAAAAATGGCCTCCGACGTCCTGCCGGCAGACCCTTGGGAGGCCACTTTTGAAAAATGGCCTACGACGTCCTGCCGGCAGACCCCTGGTGGGCCACTTTTGAAAAATGGCCTCCGACGTCCTGCCGGCAGACCCCTGCGAGGCCACTTTTGAGGCTGGATGGATGGATGGATGGATGGATGGATGGATGGATGGATGGATGGATGGATGGATGGATGGATGGATGGATGGATGGATGGATGATGGATGGATGGATGGATGGATGGATGGATGGATGGATGGATGGATGGATGGATGGATGGATGGATGGATGGATGGATGGATGGATGGATGGATGGATGGATGGATGGATGGATGGATGGATGGGATGGATGGATGGATGGATGGATGGATGGATGGATGGATGGATGGATGGATGGATGGATGGATGGATGGATGGATGGATGGATAGATAGATAGATAGATAGATAGATAGATAGATAGATAGATAGATAGATAGATAGATAGATAGATAGATAGATAGATAGATAGATAGATAGATAGATAGATAGATAGATAGATAGATAGATAGATAGATAGATAGATAGATAGATAGATAGATAGATAGATAGATAGATAGATAGATAGATAGATAGATAGATAGATAGATAGATAGATAGATAGATAGATAGATAGATAGATAGATAGATAGATAGATAGATAGATAAGTAGATAGATAATAGGATAGTTAATCGTAAGATAGGTAATAGTTAGATAGATAGAAAAATAATACATAAACAGGTAGTAGATAGATTGAACGAGTCGACAGCTATGTATATCTAGGACATAAACTGAAGTTAGGTCTGGACAACCAAACTGCAGAAATAAGACGTAGGATTGGTCTTGCATGGGCAGCGTTTGGAAAACTCAGACTAATTTTCAAAAGCAAAATGAATAATAGTCTGAAACGCAAAGTTTTCGACACTTGTGTCCTTCCAGTGCTCACTTATGGAGCGGAAACGTTAACTTTAACAAAAGCATCCGAAGATAAATTGAGAGTGACACAAAGAGCCATGGAACGGAGTATGCTCGGAATAACACTCAGAGACAGAATGACGAATCAATGGATTCGACAACAAACCAGGGTCGTTGATGTCATGGAAAGAATAGCATCTCTGAAATGGAGCTGGGCGGGACATATTGCAAGAAGGACAGACGAACGTTGGACCAAAAAGATCATGAACTGGCGACCATATAAAAGACGAGCTATAGGTAGACCACCAGAGAGATGGACAAACGGAATTAAGAATATTGCAGGTACAAACTGGCAGCAAATGGCAATGGATCGTACGAAATGGAAAGAAGTTGGAGAGGCCTACATCCAGCAGTGGATAGAAACAGGCTGAAAAAGAAGAAGAAGAAGAAGATAGATTGTATTGATAGTATAATGTTGGGCTGCGGACAAACAAACGCAATTTTTTTTTGAAGACCCGTTTCTCTATCGAGAAACGGGAATTAAAAAGTAAACGGAGAGGAAAACGACGTAAGTGCGATTGCAGTTTTATGCTTATTAACACACACACACACACGAGACCTTGAAAACAATGAAAGTATAAACCAGGTATGGTCTGTTAATACAAACCGGAGGACATAGCGATTTCATATGAAACTCCGCTCAGTTTTCATTGACGTTGAGCTATAGGTTTGCTTTTGACAAGCCGAAAACGAACGAGAGCGTCCACAAAGCCATAACCTCAACGCTTTTGCGAATATTTCTTCAACAATAGGTTTGTTCAACGCACTGCTCCTAGCATGAACACTACTTTGACAAATGTCCAATTTGGAGGCTTTTGTTATGAGAGCTACCGCTTAAGATTGATTGTATTGTGTGTTTTAACTCATACAACGAAAACAAGTCATCTATCTTTACGAAAAAATCGCAGTGCCTACTGTGACTTCATCAGCCTCCAAATATTTCTTATGTTCATACTAGGAGGGGTGCTTTGGTTTGTTCCAGAGCTGTATGAATTGTCAAATTTCATCCATAGAACCATAACCTCAATAATATTTCTGTGTAAATCGCGTAGGCGACGTTGCCATATTTGTATAAAACATCTCGTAAGCTATAGGTTTGTTCCAAGGTCATTTCGAAATGTAAATTTCATCCACAGAAGGCAACTTAAACTCAACTTTCAGGTTGACGAAAATTTTAACGAAAAAATTTCTAAGAAATTGGTTGACGTTTAGGGTATGTTCATCTCTGTGGATGAAATCGTCGGAGTTCGTATTGTCAAAGTTCGGGTTTACAGTCATTTGGAACAAACCTATTTGGAACAAACCTATTTGGAACAAACCTATTTGGAACAAACCTATTTGGAACAAACCTATTTGGAACAAACCTATTTGGAACAAACCTATTTGGAACAAACCTATTTGGAACAAACCTATTTGGAACAAACCTATTTGGAACAAACCTATTTGGAACAAACCTATTTGGAACAAACCTATTTGGAACAAACCTATTTGGAACAAACCTATTTGGAACAAACCTATTTGGAACAAACCTATTTGGAACAAACCTATTTGGAACAAACCTATTTGGAACAAACCTATTTGGAACAAACCTATTTGGAACAAACCTATTTGGAACAAACCTTTAAGAGGCACCGGCACTTAGCTAAAATTGTAGCCTACATTTGCGTGTTTCGTATTTCATTTTTGTTAATATCTTTTCATCAGAATCCTTTTTGAAAAATGTACGACCGCAATTCCGACCACGAATCTGTTAGCTTTAAATAAAAATTAGCTTTGGTTGTAGTCGTTTGATCAGCTCTGAGAAAAGTGAGCAGTTTAATGAAATTTTCATAAACTGCTCACCGTTCTCAGAGCTGGTCAAATTGCTGCAGCCAAATCTATTTTCTGTTGAAAGCTAACACATTCGTGGTCGGAATTGCGGTCGTACATTTTTGAAAAAGGATTCTGATCGAAAGATATCATCAAAAGTAAACTAAAATCCTTTATTTAAGAATCGCCCTAATGTATGCTTTTCGGCAAAGTACCGGTGCCTCTTAATATTTTGGTTATATGTCTCTTTGGATAACGTTTCGACATCTGAAATAAACGGCAATTTGTTTGAGAAAAATTCAAGAAAAGAAAGTAAAAGGTTTCCACTTAAACATCAGAGATCAAAAATACAATATCGGCTCCGGCTCGTGCTGGAAACTTCATTCGCTAAAAACGCCTTTTTGCATGCGGAAAATAACTATTTGTCCACATGTTTCAAATACTTTCAACAAACGAAGTAACAGATTCGGTAATAACTGCTAGTATGTTTGCCGCCTGAGAAGGCTTATAATGTGTGCGATGGAACGAAAAAATTGGCAAAACTTAATGTCTCATTTATTTTGAAATGTTAATCTGTAAACCAAATCTAATTTTTCCTTTTTCAGTTCCCGCAATAGCTTCCCTGACATTGTAATCGGATGGTACCGACAAGGATACAATATTAAAGGCAGGTAAGTTTTTCTTAGCTCCACTACCGTCATGGGACGACGCTCTTTTGTTCACTAAAACAACGACCTTACTGAATCAACAAATTGAAATGGCACAAAATCGATATAGTTCACCGCACACGATTTTTAATCACCCTATTCCAGAATATTGTCCATGCGCAGTAACGTGCATTTGATTTTCTTGCATAACACAAAAAAACGAGATGTTTCGCGTTAAACGGTATCGATGATAGTCCACCTTCATTGACTCTTCTTTTTGAGAACATTTCCAAACATCTGTTCGGCGAGTGAGCACACCGCCAATAAAAGCCATATATTTTATCAAATTATCTGTGCTCTGCGGTTTAACCCAACCGTGAAGGCTGCTTTGCCTTTAAATCAGACTCATGATTCTATACAAGAGAAAATAATAACGAAAGAAAAATAAACTCAACGTTGGTCGTGTCGCGATATAGTTTTCCCACTCTCCGGTGGAATAAGAACGACTCTAAAAAAAACATAAGAAAAAACAAACATTTTTTTTTCGTGTCTTGGCAATGAGAAGCAATTTATTCATCAGATCGGTAATAAATTGCTGAACGTTAAACAATATTGTGAGTGCCTCATTAATGTAACCGTGTGTGGATGTTTGTGTCTTTTTTTCGGAATAAAACAATCGTTTTTTCTTGCATTTTACTCGGAGTAAAACAAGAAAAAACAGACACACAACATAAAATAAAATTTCGAATGCACAGTGAAACAAAACACAGTTCTGATAACCATTTTCTATTTCTTTTCCTTTTGTTCGATTTTTCTCAAACGAAAACGAGTTAAAATATTTTGTGAATGAAAAACAAAACCAAACAAGAAAAAAAAGAAATCTTTCGCGTGGCTATTAATTTAATTGTTTCCAAATAAAAGAAATCACAAGTGAGGTTGGTTCCGCACAAGCGAAAATGGTTTAGTTTAACGCGGCAAGTGCAAGCACGAGCTACAAGAAGCAGAAAAAATCGGCACAGTATTACATATCAATTGGAAGTGATTGTGTAACAAAATACCAAAGAAAAATTGATCCAACAAAATCCAAAAAAAAACCACCCAACGAAACGGATACAATAAAACCAAAATAAAATTTTTGTTTGAAATCTCGACTCCTGGTTCATATACATAAAACTGCCAGTCTGTCGCTATTGGATATAATAATGGGTCACGCCAAAACGGGAAATACGAGCTGCCTAACATTATAAATTAAGGTAAATATAAAATACGTTCCACCATTAATTAACCTTATATTGACCTGATAAGTGTCGTGTACAGTACATCTAATTTGGTTAATGCTTGAGTGTTAAAATGACCTCTTTCCTAGCAAAAAAAAAAGAAATAATTAAATTCGATTTAGCACGGTCGGTCTTTTTCAGCAGACTGGTTATGTTACAGAGTGATATATATATATATATATATATATAATGAAGCGATGTTCTGTTTAATGGAATTTACACATAAAAAGCAAACTTACAATCGAAATTATAATTCAGTTTTATAGATTTTCACATTAAATATTTTCAGTGTGCGAAACATTAATTGCATTCAACTTTCGACTTTCGGGTCTAATTTGATTTATTGCTGGTAATTAAGACATTACGATTTCGAAAAAGCAATTTTCTTGCACACAGAATTGTTCTATGGTCAACATAGCATGGTGTCAATTCGATAATTAACCTTTTACGTGTGACTATATCTACAGTTCTACTGTTATATTGACAGCGACGACCGCAGATCTTTCTCGCAAACGTCGTAGCGACTATTTTGGATGTTGTATTGCTTCGGACACACCGACCGTCGTAGCGACATTTGTGTTAAAGCTAATTCCGTAAAAGACTTTGTAAAGACTCTTGAAAATGCTTAGATCAAATCAAGTAGTAGATTCGACAACTAGCCTAAGTATAATGATATGCTTGACGTGGCATTTATATAAGAAAATGCGGTAATAGGGAACGTCAGATTTTTTGAGCGAAAAATCCAAATGGAAATGGCAAGTTTGACAGATCCAATGAAACATTATATTAAAATCCGTGCAGTCAAAATTTAATTATCTTTCGGTGGATCTGTCAAATTTGCCCTTTCTGTTTGTGTTTTCTTTTGGATTTTTCGTTCACAAAATCCGACGGTTCCGTGTATTGAATATGAGCGAAAAAACCATCACTTCAAAAGATTTTAATAAACTATTAATAACCTCCAACGCTGTGCCAATCAAGTTCTAATTAGGCGGTTTTCTGTGCTTCAATATCGGATTGTTGAAAATTTCCATTTGCATAAATCTAGATGTATAACTGTTAGTTTGAAGTGTGTTCTGCTTATTTCAGTTTGAAGACGAGACCATTTTTAACATCAGTTAATTGCATAATACGGTTCTTCAGGAATATTTCCCGTTGACCATATTTTGAGACGAGAGAAAATTGTATTTTTGAGTGATTAATTTCATGATGAACTCTGGCTAGCTAGTGTTGCCTTCTTAATCCGAATGTATGTTAAGTAGTGAATGAAGTAAAAGATTCTGTAACTAACACTGTAAATAAAGGAAGCAACAACTTATTAAACATATTGCGATAAACTTACCGTTTCTAAAAGGTTAAAGAAAAGCTTTCTTGATAAAAGATTTTTCGTTTACAGTTGCTTTCCCATCAACATTAATTTACTTGTTACATGTTGGAGATATTCATCTCTTCATCTTTTCAGTGGGTGGAAAATCTCAGACGAAAAGTGGAAAATGTTATGGAAACAAAGAAAAGTCACTGTAACAGAGATACCGGGACACCGAGAAATACAGAGATAATCGCAAAATTTCAAGGAAAATGAGTTTAGGGTTTTACAACTTTGTTTGAAAGGGAAGACATTTTTATGACTTTTTGGAAATTTATGATTTCCCCTTAACATCAACAAGTTGTGCAACCGTTTACGGGCGCACTTTTCATCTGTTATAGACAACGATGACCAAAATAAATATTGAGCTGTAACAAAATCAATGTTTCAACAAATGAAGTAACAGACTTGTCGAAAGCACTTTAATCAAATGAAGTGTTAGATTCTCAAACTGTTACATTGTTTTTTTCTGGTCAAATGGGAAATGTTTCAACGCCAGTTGTCGACATCAGAAAACTCTGTACACAGAAATTGTTCGATCACTCATTACTCAATAATTCTACCCTCAAAATAGCATAGCTTGTGTCTGTTTTCTGCCATTAACAGCAAGTTTATACGACATGTACTTAACTACACGGTGTTCTAAATAAATTGTAGTGAAAATTGATTTTATTTTCCCGGGAACTAAAATGTTCGTGACCGAAACACATTAGCCTTTCTTGGTCAATTTCAAAATGTATGCACATTAACCAGCACTTTTTCTTTAAGTTAATTCGCTATTTATTTAAAAGGATCGATGAGAACGTACACGCTGAATCTGTCTGTTATATATAAATACAATGTGTTGTACGTACACGGCGACTATCTATACAAACGCATTCAATTATTTTGTTCCTGGCAAAGTTCCTCTACCCTTTTTCTACGTGGAACTTATGAAACACGAACACTCCCAACACTCAATGAAATTATGTTCCCACTCGTACATGCTTCGCTTAGCCAGTTTCATACGCAATAGTTCACAAGACATTCCGAGCAAGAGCTGAAAAAAGTCATTTATTTAATAATTTTTAGAACTTCACGCAACACCAGCCACCCGTTTCTTTTTTTGTTCAAAGTTCCACACAGAGGTTATTCGGTTCCAGTTGTGATTCTGTGCACATTACATCTTATAATATTTTGTTGACCTTATATTAGACGCAAATTAGCGTGCATTTCCATTGTACTGTGTCATACCATTGTACGAGTTCATTCATAAAGTACGTACACTCATTTGATGGAATGAGTGGTCAGAAGCAAGGTTCTGAAAGAACAGGTTAAGACACTTTCGAGTTGATCATCGAGTTGAAAATTTTATAAGACGATTTCAACTTAACAAAAAAAATTTTCAAGTTGACTTTTCAAACAATATACATGTCTGAATTGTTAAGATTTGTGTTTCACCCGCCTTCGTAAGTGTCTTAACCTGTTCTTTCAGAACCTTGGTCAGAAGAGACTGTATACATTTTCAAGAAATTGTCCACACGTTTTTGAGTGCGACGGAGGAGTGATGGTCTAAAATTCGTTATGTTTAACATGCGCACTTTGTGAATGCTCCCCAATCGGTTACGAAATTTTCTCACTTTTTGTTGGCTAAAAGGAGCTCTTTTAAAGATTAGATTGAAGCCGACGAGAACAATACATGTTGTTGTCACAATGTTGCGCAATTGTTTTAGCAAGTTAATTCTACCGTTCATTATATTCACATTACACTCCTAACTCATAATTCATTCACATTCTTAATACAATTCTTTCCTTGCTGACTAATCAAAAGTTTAAAGTGTTGCCTTCACATTTCCGGTGTTCAAACTTTCGAACACCCGTTGCCGTTACACTTTAACAACAATAGTGTACCAGCGTATTGAATCGAAATGCTTGAAAATTATTTTAACAAAAACCTTTCTTCCAACTCATGAATTCTCGCAAGACGACTTCTAAGAGTTGAAGATGTATGAGACAATGAATATATTGCCATAGGATCATACGTGTTATAGAACGTATGATCAGTTTGGTTTGTATTAAAGGCGGGCAGAAAAAAGAAGTCAGCATGTGGATTGAAAAACTTCAATTGGATTCTATTCGTTGAAAATGTGCCTTGTTTATTTTCTCGCGGATCAGCTGAAGTCTAAATTTCAGTGACGTTTACTGTATTATCTAACTGCTAAGAAATGTGCAACGTTTGTTTAATGAACATTCGTAGTAGTTCGACATAAATTATGAGTGCGTTCAAGACAAATCGATCGATTGGCCGTACCTAGCTTCTAGTTTACTTCCTAAGTTTTTATAACTTCATTCCGACTGACTGTTAAGAAATCCAGCACATTGTGTACACACATGCATCGACGATTAACTTAAATTCATATCATTCCGCTATGCTCAATAGTTTATATCAATAAACGTCGGCAAATCAAATCAATTTGAAATTAATTTTTTTGTAAATATCGTTTTGATTAATTTGTATCGATTTTGTAGTCAGTAATTGCATCGTGAATGCCTATTTAACCCTATAAATTCATTTCTTTTTAAAAAAAATTTTTGGGATGCAAAATCTTGTGAAAGATGCCTACAGGATGCAGCAAAGATGCAAAGGGATGCAAGCTGGGACAACAGGTATCCCAGTCGGTCTCATCGGGTTAACCAATTGTATTTGACAATTGAAACAATTTAATTTGAAAAGAAGCAATCCGTAATGGATAGATAGATAGATCGATATTAAGTGCCGAAAACGTCTTAATCAATTTGTTTTGTCTGTTAGTGATTGGCTTCTCTTGACAGTTCTTTGAAAACTCTGAAGGTGATTAAAGGTAGAATGGTACAGCACGAGAGAAAAATTGTGTTGAGGTGTAAATAACACAATTGAAATTTACCTCCTCATGTATTCAGTTCGTAATTTAATATGCCGAACAATGGCTAAACTTCTCAAGAAAAGATAAAATCGCCCATAAAATGGTAATATCAGTCTGGACAAATTTTTGGATGATATAATCACCTTCTGGGCAATACTATCATCTCCTGGACAATACATCCATCTTGTGGAAAAAATTAAATTTTTTGGGCGATAATATCGTCTTAATATCGTCTTCGGTGCCATAATATTGTCTGCAGAGCAATAATATCGTCTTCTGGGCGATAAAATCATCTTCTGGACGATAAAATCATCTTCTGGGCGATAAAATCGTCTTCTGGGCGACAATATCATCTTCTGGGCGACAATATCATCTTCTGGGCCATAATATCGTCTTCTGGGCGATAATATCAACTTATGAGCGATATTATGGCCCTGGGAGTTAAAAGTTGTAATTTAGTACTGGTTATTATCGCCAATAGTGCACGATAACATATCCCTGGACAATATTATCAAGGCTGTAAATTTTGACGATGGTCACGCAGACCAAAGTTTTTAATCTGTTCATCCATCCTCTCAAGTCACATATTTTCCTTCTTATAAAAAATTTAAGCGAGTAACACAAAAACTGGATAGCATCATGAATAGCTGGAATTTGCAACACGTATTTCATTTAAACACAAAGCTAATTTGTATCAAGAGAACAACATGTTTATTATGCAACTTCATTTAGCACATGCCACGTAAATATCTTCCACTGCTCTGCATAATTTATTTTCTTACGTAAACGAATGCACATTGATGCACATCATCCGCAAACAAACACTCAGCCCCGAGTTCATACACAAATGGGTTTTGATCATTTACGTTCAACCGTACATCCAGTGGATTGAATTTCATTTTAAAATCTGTATACACGTATTGTAATAATACTTGCAAACCGCGACGGTGTGCATTGTGAAAGCACTCGAATGAAGTCGTAAAAGAAAACTATTGAAGGAAGATGAAAAAACGTATAAAGTCCCTTCGTCAATATAATCAACATCATACAATGCCCTCAATATTCTACTTTCAAACGTATGGAACGAATTTAAGGTTTCAATAGCAGTGCGGAATTTTTTAAGGAAACAATTATGTTACCCACGGTGCGCTTGAATTGGACTTAATTAAGAGGGAGATGTAACTCAATTTTTTTTCTTTATTATTGTTCCTCATGTTGAACATAATCTTTCGAGCAAAAAAAAGTGTTCATAGACGGTGACTTTATCGAGTCAGAGCACAATAATAAAGAAAAAAATTTGAGTTACATCTCACTCTTAATTAAAATCGATTCAAGCGCACCGTGTAACACTACAAAAATGGGGAGGAGTTTACTGTGGGAATTTTCGAATCTTTACGAAAATTTAATTTTACATTCACATGATCAACGTGTATGTATAACCTACTTAATAATAAAAATGTTTAGCATTGAGATTAAAAAAAAAACCCCGTCGCATTTTTCGTTTTGTGGAACATGGTACACGAGAGGATAAAAATGCATTTTACTATGAGGACATGACGAGCATTATTTCCTTGGCTGAAAGTCCGGGTCTTATTCCAGAAATTGTTATTTTGAAAATTGTAGAGAGACCAAATTACGAGAAAATGTTCTACGATTGGTAAACTACGCACTTCGAGCAATGGATTTAATGGATTTTTGCAGTGTTTTACGGTTGTCTCACACACTGTCAAGTTTGCGTACCGTATTTAGGCACTCATGCTTGAAGTGCCGTAACGATTTACACCACGATATCTCCTAATATAATAGATTGTGTAATATAGAAACAATAAAAATTGCCAGCACGAACTGACGGCTGTCTTTTTAGTGGGCAAAAAGTCCTTAGTATCGTACGCGTGAACTTACTTACCTTTACTTTCTCCACTTTTAAGTCCTATAAGGAAGGACCTTATTGAGAAAATAGAGGGGAATAAAGGAAGTTCCTACTCTTATGTTTGTAGGACGAATCGAGCGAATGGACAGGACAAAACTCACGATTTCCGCTCCTTTCACGATCAAATGTATTTTTTTTTTTATTCAACAATTTTCAGTCAAGGGATCTGACCCACCCAATTTATGGAACTTAGTTTTTTAGCTTCTCTGTGCATACAGGACGAATCTCTCACATGTTTTCCGATATATCGGTACAACATGATATGAGGGGGTTCGTTGCACTTTATAATTATATTGATACAGTTTTCAGTTTGTTTAGACTGTGTGGTGTGTGTGGTGTAACGATATCATTATGCTCTGTGTTCACTAGCCATGAAATAATAAAATAAAAATGCCCTCGAACAACGATAATGTGAAGGGTGTGCGATATGATCTCAATAAAATGTAGCATCAATGCACTTATGCTATTTATTTGTTATTAATTGAGTGAGATTAACAAAAACGGATGATATATACGTGGTATTCATTCGAGCATTATTGCATCATAAAATATGTATTACATTGACAAGGGCCAGTGCAACGAGGAAATTAATCGGAATATGTATAGGGTTTATGATGGGAAAAAAACTTACATTCAAATTAGAAAGGGGTACGAAGTGAAATTAGCATACTCAATACTGAACGTTTCTTTGTTAGCTTTTGGTATATTATTTGCGTTTAGTTTCACGCTTTACAAAAATTTTATAAGTTTGGGATAAAGGTCGTGTATCTACCCACCCGAAATAGTCCTTTTACTATGATACATCGGATCTTTGTTGATAAATTTATGAAACTAATGTTCAAAGTAATAATTTGTCTAAGACCGAAACATATTCAGAGTTTTTTTGGCCGAATCATCGTCCCCATGCATGTTTTATCATCCGATTGACAGTATCCTTTGGCTTACAAATTATATAAGCCGTCTAGCTCGACTGAATTTATTAACTACAAAGTCAAAGGAGAAATATTTGAGAATGTAGGACAGCTATTAATAGAAATTGATAAAAATCAATAGTTTCTGACACATCCGACCTAATACGGATGATACGAGTTAATGTAATAGTATCAATTTACAAAATTGACCGTTTCGTGAAAGAAAACAGCTGAAAATAGTTAGTTAGTGGCTATAACATGGCTATAACCAAAGGAACAAAGTAGAATATTGTTAAAATTCATATGGTTAGACCGCTGAATGGTTTCATTTGAAATACCTAATTTAAACCATTTCCATCTTCTTCATTTGGTACCATGCATTCAGGAAAATGTGTTTTGTTGAGACAGCGATAAATCTGTCTTAAAGACCTAGAATAGTTTGGACGACTTGCCGATATGAATTTACCGATTTTGTTTTGTTATACGTTTCACGTGATCTTTAAGACATTCTTCTTTGCCTATACTTTGGTGTACAGAGTTTTGAAAGAAGTGTCATATGTTATCGACAGCGACGACATATCTAATAGCCTAATGTCAAAACAAATGAAGTCAAAGATCTTATTTCTATCGGTCTAAGATACTTAGTACAAATCAAGTGGTAGATTCGAAAACTGGCAAGGTTCGTTAATATAAGGCTGTGACAAGTTAAGTCTTATGTACGATACATTATGAAAGTTATATGCCGAGAATGATTGATAGGAAGCCCATTATAATCTTTCGTTTGTCTAATTTAAGCCACGACGCATTGCTTGTCTCGCGATAAAGAAACATGAAATTATTCGAAATACATTATGTATGAGAGCAGTGAGTGCTTGGAGGAATCCAAATTTAGCGACGAACGAAAAATATAGTTTACGTTCGAGGGGGTAACAACTGCATAGCAAATTTTAGGAATCAAATTCCACAAACTGAACTCATCATTAGGATGTACGTTTCGTTTCTTTGTTCCACTTGCTCTCAACAAAAGAACCGTAGAAGTATGTGTAGAAATAAAGAAACGTAAAGATAGGTGCTAATCCTATCTGATGGAATGCAAGTGGAACGAATAGAACGAAAGAAACAAAGGAAACCCACGAAAAGTACAGCCTTATGATGAGTTCAGATTAAATTCTTAAAGTTTTTAAAGAAAATTCTCAAAATTCTTCTTCTTCTTCTTCTTTTTCAGCCTGTTTCTATCCACTGCTGGATGTAGGCCTCTCCAACTTCTTTCCATTTCGTACGATCCATTGCCATTTGCTGCCAGTTTGTACCTGCAATATTCTTAATTCCGTTTGTCCATCTCTCTGGTGGTCTACCTATAGCTCGTCTTTTAGATGGTCGCCAGTTCATGATCTTTTGGTCCAACGTTCGTCTGTCCTTCTTGCAATATGTCCCGCCCAGCTCCATTTCAGAGATGCTATTCTTTCCATGACATCAACGACCCTGGTTTGTTGTCGAATCCATTGATTCGTCATTCTGTCTCTGAGTGTTATTCCGAGCATACTCCGTTCCATGGCTCTTTGTGTCACTCTCAATTTATCTTCGGATGCTTTTGTTAAAGTTAACGTTTCCGCTCCATAAGTGAGCACTGGAAGGACACAAGTGTCGAAAACTTTGCGTTTCAGACTATTATTCATTTTGCTTTTGAAAATTAGTCTGAGTTTTCCGAACGCTGCCCATGCAAGACCAATCCTACGTCTTATTTCTGCAGTTTGGTTGTCCAGACATAACTTCAGTTTATGTCCTAGATATACATAGCTGTCGACTCGTTCAATGACAGTGTCACCAATTTTGATTTCTCTATCGTCCCCGATGTTGGTCATGACTTTTGTTTTCGATAAGTTCATCTTGAGGCCAACTTTGCTCGCCTCTTCACTTAACTGTTGTAGCATAAGCTGAGCCTGACCTAGATTCGCTGCTATCGGTACAATGTCATCAGCGAAGCGGAGATTGCTCAGGTACTCTCCATTTATCTTTATTCCCATTTTACTCCAGTTTAACTTCCTAAAAATACTCTGCAGAATCGCCGTGAATAATTTCGGTGAAATGGTGTCACCCTGCCTTACACCTCGGCCAATTCTGAATTTCTCCGTGCTCTTATGAAGTTTTATACATGAAGTAGCATTTTTGTACACATATCGAATTGTGTTGGAGTACCTTGAGTCTACTCTACATTCGTCTAATGCGTCCAATATCGACCATGTTTCCACTGAATCGAAAGCTTTTTCGAAGTCTATGAATAGCAAGACTATGTCGATGTTGTATTCACGACACTTCTCAATAAGCGTTCTCATCACCTGCAAATGGTCGTTTGTGCTGAAACCAGATCTGAAAGCAGCTTGTTCAACAGGTTGGTAGAAGTCGAACTTGTTAGTGTTCCTCTATGTAATGATTTTCATAAACAACTTGTAGAGTGTTGACAATAGGCTTATGGGTCGGTAATTTTCCATCTTTGTTATGTCTCCTTTTTTATGCAGCAATGTAATTACCGCATTTTCCCAGGCTTCTGGTACTTCTTCCCATTGGAGACATTGATTAAACAAAGCCGTGATTGCCTTTAATAATGAGTCTCCACCTAGTTTAATGGCTTCCACTGGAACACCATCTTCTCCGGGAGACTTTTTGTTTTTCATCTCGGCTACTGCAGCTTTGACTTCATCAACAGTTATGTCGGGCATATCCTCCGATCCCACGTTTCTTATTATTGGTCTATCTTCGGTTTCTTCCGTTGGACTCTGTCTTGCTGAAGAAAACAAATTCTCATAAAATTCTGTTGCAATGTTTAATATCGCATTTCGATCCGTTTGGATCGTTCCTGTTTTGTCTCGTAATTTGAAGATTTCTTTTTTGGCGTTTGTCATTTTTCTCCGTAGGACTTTCATATTGCAGTTAGCTTCAATTATGTTTTGAGCCAATTGGACATTATATTTTCTTTCATCTGACCTCCTTGCTTTGTTGATACTTTTAGACAGGTTCCGGTATTCCACCGAATCTCGTCCTCCGTTTTTTACCAACTCTGCTCTGCTTGCGATCAGGTCTAATGTTTCTCTGCTAAGTTTTGATTCTCTCCCTTGGACGGATTTGCATTTGGATTTCATGAAACCCATTATTGTATCGACGATTTTGGTATTCAATTCGTCCAATGTTTCACATTGATTGTTGATGTTATCTAATTCGGCAGTCATTTTCGTAGCAAATTCTTCATTTTGTGTGTAAAGCCGTTGTACGTCAATCCTTTCACTTTTCTGAACTAGTTGTGATCTTTGAAATCTGGTATTTAACGTGACTCTTGCACGAACCATTCGGTTCTTAAAAGTTCCGTAAAGTACTTGAAATTCTTCAAAATTCCTAAAAATTCTTGAATATTCTCAAAATACCTTTTGGAAAAAAGAAATAGAATTTTTGGGATTTAATGGAACTTTTGGATTCAAATGAAAATATTAACATTTTGAGTGGAAGTTAAAGTGAATATTTAGGTTTGTTGCGTTGACGAATACTTGGCTGACCTTGACTACGCTTCAATTTAATTTCGTTGTGTCTTATTTGTATTTTTGTGTTGATGTGATCACTTCTGAAACTACGGTATTTTTGTAATTGAATGGACAGATTTTTTTGCCAGTGGCTACCCCCTCGTATATAAGTTATTAGAGAAAAACAAACGTGTTCGGTAAACTCGCTAGCAGATATACAGCAAAACACATCGGCTTTTAGACATTATATTTATTTACTCACTTATGTAAACGAGAATCGATAATATTTCGCCGAAATTGCCTCTTTAACATCTAAGAAAGAAAACAAAAAAAATGTGCAGAAAGCAACATTTCGTTAGATTCCACATATATCGAAGCTAAAAATATTTCATAAACAATTTTGCGAATTAAGTTGTACGCATCGGTGAATATCGACAGTTTCGGCAGAATAGTATACAGACCAAATAGCGCAGTCGTATGGTATTGGTATACGCAAATAGGTCTGATTAACATATTTCGCTTTTTTGTTTAATAGCCAGTCAAGTTTTATATTTTCGGCGCAAATATTTTCCTTTCGATAAACTAAACATGTTAATCAAAAATCACTCGCTGAACGCATTCTGAATCAGATTTGACTATGGGTGTTTATGTTAGCAAATTAATTGAAATCGTCGTTTTCAATGGAGCATACAATATGCTGCAGCTAGAATTCGATCTGGTGATCTCATGGGCTTAGGTCTTTGGTGGGATGCGTGCAGGTCTAATTTGGGAATTTTAAATCTGAACAATTCCAAAATTTGCGAAAAATACTGAAATTCCCAGAATTCTAATTCCAAAGAAAAGCCGGAAAAACAGGAAAAGTAGATATACAACTGGTGAAAAACAGTGCAAGAGTGATATTTTTCAAATCTACCTCATTATAGCTTTGCACTCCTTTTGGACTAAAGTCATATTTCATAGATTTTTTTGCGCTCTGAAGACTTCCCGTTGAATGACAACGTTGGAAATCAGCGAGAAACAGGCAAATACACAGTGTTTTGAGACACTATCTAAAAAAAAATATGAGTTTTACATTGTTCACCTCTGTTTTGCGAGCCCACATAACTTTATAGCTAAAGGTCCAAAACAGCGACAGAAGTTTCGAGTCAAGTCCCATTTTGTTTTGTGTCAATGGATGTTTTAAGAAAATCGGGTTATGTACAGCAGTTAGCTTTTGGCTATAAGTTATAACTTTTCCTGTTTTCCCGCACCTTTAATGTTGCTGAAAATTCTGAAAGGTTCACTGATAGACCCATTAATTCCTTATAAAACTGGTTACTACTCTTCATACCTCAGCTGACCTTTTAACTGCAATGACAGTGTTCTCCTAGAGGACATGACCTCCTTTCACAATCAATTGATATTATTCTCATCCTACCGTAAAAATTATTCATGTCACAAACCATGCCAAACGAACCTCGTCTGGATTCCATTCCAAATACGTCTTTCTTCAGCATAGCTTGTTCTGCTCTTCCTCTTCGACGATAGTTAAGCCCTCCAAAACAATGTTCATCTACCACAGTTCAAGATTTGTTTGCATGCTCAGCTTGTTCAGAAATCGTTCCATCAAATACCCTTCCATTACCGAAAAGCCTTCCCGTACATATTTTGACATATCATATCCATCTATCCCCCAGTGGTGGTTCAATTTCATGAAATTCCATTCAAGCCCACTCAACATCAACGCCGTCACTCACATGAATAATTCATATATATCGTTTTGTATGTGCCACGTTCGGTCTAGTTTGTGTTTAGTCAGGTGTAAAACACTTTAACGATGTATGCTGCTGTGTGCATATATGGGAATTGGTTTCATGTCACTTCAAAGGCATCTTCCCTGGATCAGACGCAATAATGTCAAATATTTTCAAATATTTATTTTTTCACAATGGCAGCAGCATATGGTTTTTATCTAAATGGTATACACATCACTTTCAAAGTAGGAAGTCAGTAGATTTCTGGTACATTTATCTGTTTGCGTAGAAGGGTTTCATATCCTAGCATTCGTTTATTGTGAAATAAAATAAAATCCAATTCGGTTATCTTTTAAAACTATTTATTCGTTTCGTTCTGTAAAGTGGATCACAGTAAAAATTGATTATATTTTTGCTGTATCAGTAAAAGAGTACTCACGATGTAAGGAAGAGGTAAATTTTTGTGAAAATTACGATGTCTCTACGTAAACATAAGGCATTGTATAGGCGATGGAAAAATACAAATCACTTTTCAGAGACTTCAACCTTAGTACTGCTTTTAGTATGAACATTGAAAATATTCGGAGGCTGATAAAATCACAATAGACATTGCGTTTCTTTTGTAAACATAGATGACCTGTTTTCGTTGTATGAGTTAAAGCATGCAATACACGCAATTCTAAACGGTAGCTCTTATCACTAAGGCCTCCGAATTTGACATTTGTCAATTCAGTGTTCATGCTAGAAGCAGTGCTGTGCTTCAACACAACATTTCCCAGTCTGTTGACTCGTTATTCTTCTCTTTTTCTAGAAATATGCTACAGATTGGACGAGGGGAGAATATTTGTAAATTTCGTGGCAAATAATTCTCCAAAAGAAAATCCTCTGAGGAATTTCACTGATTTATTGAGGATTTTCAATGATCTTAGGATGATTGAGATTAAGAGTTTTTACTGGACTTTGAAGGATGTTCATCGACTTTTAAGCATTTACGTTTTGAAGATTTCCATGAGTTTTTTTTACTTTTCTGAGATTTTTAACGTTATAAATGATTTTTTAGTTTTCAAAGGACTTTTTCTCGGTTGACAAAGGATTTTCCATGTATATGTAATTTTACAAAGATTTTTAGACCCGTACGAAGTACTGGGGTCTTATGGGTTTACGCATACGTTTGTAACACGTCGAATTAGACTCCCTGAGTAAGGGGAAACCTATTGTGGTTGTCTAGAGATGCCAAATCCGCGAAAAAAAAATGTCCGTCTGTCCGTCTGTCTGCACGATAACTTGAGTAAAACGCATCCGATTTTGAAAATTCTTCTTTTTCCCGTTTGGTAATGTCAAAAGACAGGCTAAGTTCGAAGATGAGTGATTTTGGATCGACCCCTCCCGAGCTGTGGCCCAATAAGTGCTTTACGGTTTTTCGAAGATATCTCCGGACATTTAAACGTTAAACTTGTAAGTGATACGTCAAATAAAAGGTATTTACAATACCGATCGACAAAAAAAAAGTTTATGGAAATCGGATGACCGACTCGTGAGTTAGACCCCTTGGTGTGGAACAGGCACAGGGCGGCAAGCAGTTTTTGCTTGTAGGTCGGCCACATTTGAACATATTTCGTCTGTTTTAGCTTTATTAGATAGGTATTGACCGTACCAATCAGGGAAAAAAAATTTATGAAATTATGTTCTCCGGAACGTGAGCTAGGTCTCTTGGAGTGAGCTCTTATCTGGCTACTCGGAAGTACAGTGAACGTGGTGTATTTTGACAATATCTCGAGTAAATTTTGACCGAATTTCATGAATTTTTTTTTTGTTTGAAAGGTATTAACCGGTCTCCTAACAAAATGGCTGCCGGCGGCCATATTGGATTTTAGTAAAATAGAAATATCTTGGGAAAAATGATACTTAGAGAGTTTCTGTTAACATGGAAATAATTTGTTATGTGTGTGGGGTTTCAGGGATTCCATATACGGACATCTATATATACCTATATACAGCTATATTGAGCTATATACAGGCATATAGAGCTATATAATAGCATATATTTATCTGTGAAATGTTTATTTATAGTGAAATATAGTTAAATATAGCGGTATATAGCTGTTTAAATAGGAATTTATGAAATTTGTCTTCGTACGGGGCTGTCTATATTGCCTCCGGCAATTTAGTTGTATATGATAACAAGGCAAAGAGTGGATAATGTAAGTGATTTTAAAGGGAGAATAGTTTTTCAGCAGAGAAGAAAATGAAGTAAGAGAAATGAAGAGTTTCACATTAAAGGCTTTTGATACGAATAGGTGTTTCGTACGGGTCGGCGTTAGCTATGTTTTTTTGAATTTCGATAACGTCAACGTAATCCCACTTAAGTTTTCGTTAAGTTGTCTCTAACCTTCAAAATGACAATGAAAACTATTCTCTCTTTCCATTATTATAGCGTAAATAGGGAGTAAACGGGGTGTACAGCTGAATTTTTGTATAAAAATAATTTTGACAGACAGGCTTGTATGGAAATCCAACATAACAACGAAAAAAAATAATTGAATTTTCATACAGTGAACGACATCTCAAATGTCTCACTGTCATTTTTTTCAGAGAATGTCATAGGTTTGTTCCAAGGCCATATGAATTGTCAAATTTCATCCATATAACCATAACCTCAATAACACCTCTGTGTAAATCGCGTAGGCGACGTTGGTCGATTTGTATGAAATATCACGTAAGCGACGTTGCTATGTATGAAATTGTCGTTCTTCGGGTTGTCAAAGTTCGAGTTTACAGTTACTTGGAACAAACCTATTGTGAATTTGCAATGACACAATAAAATTCTCAGAAAAATTTGACAGTGAGACATTTGAGATGTCGTTCACTGTACAAAATTCAAATTTTTAACGGTCAAAAATTATTTTTATAAAAAAAATCAGCTGTAGTTCGATCCATGATAAAGTCGAAAATCGAAAGCCCAATTCACGTCAGCATTTAACAGAGCTGATACTTTTAACTCAATTGTAAAATTCGGTTAAATCTATCGATCGTTAAATTTATTGTAGCTCCGATACTGATCGGATAAATTTAACTGACAGTTGGTAAATTTAGCAACGCTGTCAGGAATTGAGCTAATGTACAAAACTATGAATTTCTTCAAACGAATGCAGACTAGATAAATCTGATAAGTCCATCTCTGATCATGTATCGAACACTAACACATCTGCAAAAGGATGATTCGACTTACTATCATAGTAATTTTCATCAGCGCCAGCAACTTCATTCGCATTCAACAAACGCATACAAACAAATTTATTGTTCAAATCCATCAACGAAATTTTATCAATGCTCAACACTATCGTTCGAATAGGTGAATGTGTAAACGATTTCATACAATCATGAATTAAGTGCACACATTTTTCCACACACACAAAAAAATACGTTACAAATTTTCGTTCATTGTTTATTTTCTGTCATACATCCACAATTCAGCCGTGTGTGTATACATATATGCACTCCATCATCTTATGTGTGCAGACCTATCAATGGTTGTGTAAAAATATGCTTCAACTTTAACTTAACTGTGGGAAATATCGTTAAAATTTCTGTTGAATAAAACATTGCTAGTTGTTCAACCGTTACGGTTCGGTCGGGCTGGTCGCGTTAACGTGTATTTTACAGTATCCCAATATATTAATTCACAGAACTGTGCGTTGTTGTTTTTTTTCTTCTGCATAACCACTGTGTCCTGGTATTATGAGCGTGTATTTTCAATAAGTTTTTATTTTCACAAATTAAACCATCCAATTGTCATCCAACCTGTGCTAGCAATTTTTTCTTCTTCGTATTTTAAGTTAAAAGTTTCGATTGAAAATTCGCGAAGACATTGGATACGGATGGAAATTTTTGTATATTTCGTGTGTTGTGATAAAATATTGTGATTTTTAAAAGCAAATGGAAATAATGAATTGAATCATCACAAAATTTGAAAACGAAAGAAAACACAGCTCAATGCAATCAAGTTCTTCTGCACAGAAGAGTTAAATTTCTTTGATTTTTTTTTGTATTTATTCTTCACGAAGAAGAAGCCTTTTAAAAGTGATCGCTGGTAAATCTAATAATGCATTTAAAGCGGATGCTGAAAAAAAGTTTTGTGTGAAATTTAAATACGATTTTGGATATAACGTACAGACGTACTCTCTATCTACCTTCGAAAAGAATATAAAAGGATTTTGTCGGTGGTGAAACTTGTCTGTAGAAAGTATTAAAGATGGAAAAATTTCTTCGAAAAATAATAAATTGGAATGATGTAAGTAGCAAGCGTGTATACTGTGAAACCCCCCGATAAAAATTGGCATGAATGTAAAAAATAAGAATTAAAATGAAGTGATGTAAGCAGGTTTCGCCAAAATAAAAAAAATAATATTTGCCGTCGTATTTCTATTCAATTTATTCTCTTTCTTCAAAAAAAAAATCAGCAGCAAACAGCAAACCAGTTTTAAAATATAAATTCCATTCCATACCAAATCCATGGTATAATTTTTACTCTGAGAAAGGTGCGGGAAAAGTGGAAAAGTAGGAAAATATGCATTCCAAAGACTGGTGACCAGAATAACTTTTACATCAATTTTCACAACAATTATTACATCCAAAGAGTTTTATCCTGTTTCCAGCCGGAAAAACAGCGGGAAATGAAGACGAAGCTAGACTGTTTGGAAACTCATCCTGGATAAAATTTGTATTACGTTGTTTTACGTTGTTTACCTTTGTTTTGGATGCCACCTAACTGTGTACGCAAATCCTGGCCAAACTTTGACTCCTCATGCCGCAAAAGAGCGAGAGAAGTTTGGAGTCAGATCTTTTTTCTTCTTAAAACCTGCTCAGTTATACCACATGTAATTGTTGTAAAAAGTTGTTGATTTAAAAGTTGTTCTGGTCACCACTCTGGTGTTTCAACGTCTTTGAACTGCACATTCTCCTACTTTCCCTCTTTTCCCGCACCTCCCTGATATTGTGCTACCTATATCATTCCTGTATGATATTAAAAATCACACACATGCAGACAGACAGAGAAAAAAACGATGTTTTCAGCAGAACTCTGTTGAGCCATGCTATAATCTCTGTTTCTCTGTTCATGTGTTGATGGTTTCATGGTTTCTCCATATAATGTCATTTTATGGATATTTCTATAAATTTATTATTCGAGACGAGTAAAATACAAATGAATCTTAATGAATTCGATTAAGAAACGAAGTGCAGTGTTATAGCTCTTATAGCTCTACGATTTTTTTGTCACGAGAATCTTGTTTCAGTTTGCTTAAGTAAATAATGGAGCGTAAAACAACATTCGTAGATATTTTTGAACTCACACCACCAAAACCATAAATCGAAAAAATTGTTTCTAATATTAGTTGTTCTCCGATCGATAATTATCACAGACACTCAAATTCGATTCCAGTTGTAATGACGATTACGTTGATCACGTTTTCTTCTCATATTGATATTTCATTAACAAACAATAAGGTGGTAACACTAATTCAAGGAACCTACACACGATTCACATGCAGTAAAATACAATCTCGAATTTTATGAAAATATATACATTCATCGGAAACTTATAACATTTTATTTAACCAACACTCGTAGCTCGACGAGAAGTCTAAACATTTTTAGTTCATGTTTTCTGTTGCTGTTAACTTGCTCAAACAAAACAAAAACAAAAAAACTGGTTGGTCAGCCATAATGCCTGAACACTCAGTTCTTCGTCTGCAGACCCGAGAACAAAGTGTGTGCAATTCAAGTGGTTTTTTCTCGAACGTGTTGCTTGGAATTGGCTGTGTGTATTAAATTCGCACCCATGAAAGTAAATGCAAACTGGTAATATATTCAATAATCGCGACCTTCAAGTCGTCGCGTATATATATGCAGGGTTGTTAGAGTTATAATGCAACAAAAGAATGGTTATTATGGGAAAGGTGTACACGATGCAATGTGACTGCAACATAATTTTTAATTGTTGCTTGAATGCGAGGCTAATTTGAATTTTTCTTCTGTTAAATTACTTTTTGAGAGCAGAGTGCATGTCTCGTAGTTTATCGTTCGATCATTAGGTTGTGGCAAGAGATTTCAGATCTTTGAATTGAAGTCATGGTTTCGCAAGCCAAGATTCATTGTGTCAATCTTTCAATATTAAGGCAGAAGAGCTGCGGGAAAACCGGAAAACCCGATTTTCTTAAATATTTTGTTTCGTCTCGTCATTTAAATATCACACACCATTAGTTGGCAAAACAAAACAAAAACACTGTTCCGGTAACATGATTCCAAAGCAGTTAAAGCAGTTTCTGTTGAGTCGCTACATCGTTTATACACCAAAAAGTTAGGTGGACTGGACACGCAAAACAAAATTAAAGAACGTAAAACTCAAATTTTTTGTTTGTTTTGGGTCTTAAAACAGTCGGGGCCTGTGCACCTCCTAGACTAAAGCAATTTAGTTTCGTCTTTCAAATTGTCTTAGTGGCGTGTGCTCGTCTAGTAAATGAAATCCAATCTTTTTGACATTTGTTTGACTGTCTTCACACACAAAACAACGGTGTTCACAGAATAGATAGCATAGCCATCAGTCATATAACATGGATCTTATTCTTAGTTTTATCGAATAAATTGTGTTGCGTTGAATATCACCAATAAAATTAGTCTTAAATCAAATCAAATGACTACGCATATAACAATGACGAACAAATAATACTTGTAATGTCGTCATTAATCCGTATACGCAAATTATTGTGTACTTAAGCTGTGTGGAATGTGTGAAAATTTCTGAATTTGTTTGCTGATCCGGCTGTTACTGTTAAGAAATTGTATGGTACGCGATAAGACGGAAAATGACAATAATTTCAAGTTAGTTGAGAGCCGTTTTTCGTAATTTTAATTAGCAATTCTCTTGTCGTTCATCTTCGAAGTCGGATTAGATACTTTCCATTTTGATTATTTTTTTCTTTTTCTTTCTAAAACGTCTATGCCATACCATACAAGTGTAACACGATTGTTATGTTTAAATATATAAATTTCTTTGATAAAAAATATTTTATCTGCATCGAGTTTTCAAGATACCATTTTTTGTTGAAAATGCTTAAGTATTAAATTTGTCACGTGTCTTTTGTCGTCATTTTTAACCATCACAGCAGTGTGAACAGCAAAGCAATATTTTAATGTAACACTGTAGTTGTATTACCTAATCACACAAGAAACACACCACTTGACTGTTCGGAAACATTGTTTGTTTAATCGAAAGATTGATAATTTTCACCATGTGATTAACTTTGGAAATCACTGTCGGTCGTATTTAATGTAGGATGCAATAATATCTCGATCCGATGAACTTTTCTTTCACGGATAATCATCTGTTATACACAACGACGGCAGCAATATATTATGATATGCTAGGACTTTCATGGTAGCAGGACATTTCTGCACAACCAATATCGTCAGGAAAGATATTATCGTTGAGAAAACGATCATATCGTTTACTGTACGATAATAAACCGCACTGGGCGATAATATCCAAAACTTACTTGTGAAACTAAAGAAGTACTAGATTTGGTATCTACCACTGAGGCGTACACTTACAGCAGATGAAAGGGTAGATCTAATACTTTATCAGTACATGCAACGGACTAGTAAAGATGTACGGTTTATGTGGTTTCGATATTTTCCAACTTATTACCATGCCAACGGAAAAGAGAATCCTAGTCAACCAACTCATATTTGAAATTACAAGCGAAATTTCAATGAATATAACAAAAATTCTTTTTTCAATGAAACCTATCAGAACCACCTGTTCTACGACTTTGCAGATATCAGCAGGGGTCGTTATTCTCATTATCAAGATTTCATAAATCAAGATGAAACACTCTTGCGGTACACATTTATTTAAGATCTTAAATTGTGATGAGCTTGTTGTTTTATGCAAAAGTGAGACTGCACAACAGGCCACAAATTTTTTGCTGTAAATATTTGCACAGTCTTTCAGTTCTCTCGGTTAATTGTTGTTTGTTTGGAATGTTTGGAATGAAGGTGTTTTTTCCACTTTTTTGAGTATTGACTATGAATATGACCTCGATCCAGTCCGGTACTGTGCGTGTATGACTACAGAATTGCGACCCAGTTGTTGCCGGTCTCATTTAAATAATGACTCGATATTAAATATCGATTATAAAAGCTCGGACAATGAGTAGAAGTACGCGTTGTTGCAGGGTCACTGATAAGATAGACAGACAAACAATCGAAATGGCGTTATCTATGAAAACGGAAAATTGAATAATGTTTCTATAAATTCAGTCAATTCGACGATATTTTTCATTTTGTTTAATAAAGTTCTCGATCGAATCAAAGCAGAACAAAAATGTGACCATATCAGGGGTAAACAGCTCCTGAAAATCCTCGTTAAAGGTTACAGAAATCAGTAGACTCCACAGAGATCCCGAGAAATTTTCGGAATATTTTTCATCAAAATGAAATTCACAGTTCTACCCCTCTTGTACAATGGTTATTTGTTTACCAAGAGAAGAAAATATAAAATGCCATCAAGAGCGAAAGTTTGCGGCCAGAGCGAAGCGAGGTGAACAATACAAATTTTCTCACCCCAATTGTCATCAGTAAAACCTTTTTCTCCACCTTCTCATCGTATTTGCGGAAAGAAAATAAGGTTATTCACGCCGCACGGATACAAATATAATTTTTTTCTTTATTCGTTTAAAATGCCATCTCAATCTCTAGCTGATCATTTGCACACACTGCAAAAATTTGTTCCGAATTATTCCTTTGTTAAGTAACCCAAAAGCATTGAGAATTGAGACATACGGCTATATTACTCACACCTCGACCTTCTCCACTTTAATTCGCGTAAATAACATTTTAATTGTAAATTCATAAAGTCAGCTCTTTTTCTGTTTGAATCTGGATGTTGAATGTAAATAAATTTTATTTTTAATTTTTATTTGTCTGTTAGCCAAACTAAACTCTATCTGCAATGTAATTAAAAGATACCTTTGCTTGCCTATCATCGTTTTTTGGCAAACAAAATTTTACAACTTTACACGACTCACAACCATAAAACGTTGAAGAACAACCTTCTTTCCGCTTATATATTGTTGTCTGTTATAATCTTAGATTAGATCATTTTACAATGAAAGAGTCTCACTTTAATGATAAGACATCATTTTGCACAAATTAATATCCGTCAAATATGCAAATCTTCTATTTTGATAATGACACCAGTCGTAAAATGGATTTTGCTGGAATTTTATTGTTGCGAAAATCAAATATATTCTGTTTCTATACTCTATACGACTATAGAGCGAATGGAGCCATAAATTAATGATGGATCGTAAAGTGTTACGTGACTTGATTCTCGGTTTTATAGTGTAGGCATTGTTGCAGATATTATTTCTCTGCTAATTAAATTGCTGAAATCTGTTGACTGCGATTGCTAATCTGACTGCAATGGTTTTGATCTGATATTGAAAGTGATAACGGATCTTATATTGCTCTCTGGACCATCCGAAATTATAGCTGCACGTAAATCAGCATTGCGAATTTTGCATACTAACAAAAGCTCTACATGTTTTACGATAGGAATGATTGAAGTTCCCTCAACAGACGAGGTATGAATTAAGTGCCCAATAAAGTTGTGTGAAGATTTTATTACAGTTGACTTCAGGGCCTACTTTTTAGAAACTTTTAGAGAAAATCGAGAAAATCAAAAAACTTTGAGAAATTCAAGAAACTTGGAGAAATTCAAGAAACTTCGAGAAATATTTCTTAAATTTCTCAAAGTTTCTTGATTTTCTCGAATTCGAGAAATTTCAAGAAATTCCAGAAAATTCAAGAAATTCGAGAATCTTCGAGAAATTCAAGAAATTTCAAGAAACTAATTTCTAGAGTTTCTTGAAGTTTCTCGAATTTCTCGAATTCGAGAAATTTTAAGAAATTCCAGAAAATTCGAGAAATTTCGAGAAATTCAAGAAATTAGTTTCCAAAAAGTAGGCCCTGGTTGACTTGTTGTTAGTTTACTTCCGGAACGGCAGCATTTGTAGTTTTTGTTTATTAGAAGTTTCGTTGAGAGGAGACATTTCTTCACGGTCCGTATCGTCAGTATCGATAATCGTCATCTGAAACACTGAACGATACTATCGTCCACTGAACGATTAGCATAAAAGCATCAGGAAGAACGCATACGAAATTGGATTTAGAATAATAAAAGAAATGAATTTTCGAGTTCACCATCTTATACAAGTGAAGCGAACGTTGAACTAATCATAAATGTTATTATTTATGAAGAAATAAAACATTTCCAGAAACTATTTCCATTGCTCAATGCCCTATGCTATAACATAACAGCCGATTTACAGTTACACTATAAGCAACGATGGATACAAAATACAATTTATTTTCCATTAACTTATATCTGAATCGAAGTGGTTTCCCTTCTGGAAAGGTCACTTTTATCAATAAATCGGAATTTCAACTCTTTCCAATGAAACCGTACTGCCTCACATGTATTTAAATACACCACCATGTCATGACATTATAATGTATGCTAAGTAAATATAGCGAAGCAATATTGTTTACTCATCGAAAAAGCATTATATTCCACAAAAATATGCTAATCAGTTTTTGTGGTAATATTTTCATTCATGTAGAGTTTATTAGTAGCAGCACGTCCGTACGATGTGTTGTAAAATTTTACACAACACTACACACACACATACTAATCCACGCCTTTTAATTGACAAATATTTTTTTTTTTTCAAAAAAATCACAGATGAATCAAATCATGAGTCAGCGAGTTCAGGTAAAATCTGAACTTTCGACTACTAATTTTCGACGTGATTCATTGTTCAGAAGTTTTACGATCAAAATGAACCTGGACACTGTAGCTATTATGCAATAAATAGGTTAAGAGCGAGTTACATTACAAAATGTAAATATTTATTCAGAAGGTCTGCAGAGCGGACAAACAAATATTTTGAGATTTCAGTAAAATTTGAAGAAAAAATTGTTTCACAATTGAAGTAAAATTATTTGATTAATCAGTTATCAGTTACCGGTATTTAGCTGTTATCGATGACAACGACAGGTTTTGGGTGAGGCAACAGAGTAGCTAAATAGCAAAATGTATGTTAAAACTAATGAAGTAATAGATTTGGTGGACTGTAGACTAAGACTAAGTTTGAAGGAAAATGGCCACGACGACAGCCGTCCTCTATTTGCGCCACAAATGTTTCTCAATAAAAGCTTTTCCAGAAAGAAAATTGGTGAAATTATACCCTGTCACTATGCGAAATAACTTTTTCGTCCACGAACTCATGTCTGCTAAATCTGCTACTTCTTTCGTTCATTGTATTCCCTAGTCTTTGGTACACAATCTTCTACTTTATTCCTTTTCACATATATACATTTGACCAGGGGTCATCGCTAATGCTGTTAAGAACACGGTGATTTCTTGAAAATTGTTGCTATTCCATTGTCATGTTTGTGTTTCATCGGTTAATCACCGCTGTTACTGACACTGACATGCATATTCTCTTAAATTAATTGTACCACAGTGGAATATCTTCAACGTTCATGTTTTACAACAACGTAGTGATAACATCATGGTGCAGGTGACTAATGTAGTATCGGTGTTTCAATTGTGTTCATCATTTAACTGAGACATTGGAGAGTATAATTGGAAAAAATAATTGGGAAAATTGAATAAATCTTCTGAATAACACAGTCTGCAAGATGCAAACCATGGTTTCCGAGGATTTCCACATTAAAAACATATTTTACTCATAAACTGACTTATAATTTCGCTTCAAAAGATGAAGCAGATGTTTAAAGCATTTGAATCATGCGCCATATATCGAACAGCAGATGTAATATACATTCACATTGTTCGAAATCCGACGAGACTCTATAGCATTTGAAGTGTATTTCATCGTATAGGTATATAGCCATTACCTTTGTGTTAATATTCTCTTTTTCTTTGCTTCATACATCGTCAAAACGATCATTAAATAACATTCGTTGAGTTAACATTGCTACATCTGCACGTAATGCGGAAGATGGAAAATTATTAAAAAGAAAAACCATTTCGATTTGACGACACTTGCGAAGAGAAGATGTTAAACAAAAAAATTATGACGTTGCACTGTAAACCACCAATTCCAAATAATTCTAATATGACACCCGTCCAGGTACATATATTTAAGTGTAAATACCAGAAATACCTGATTCGTATTCTTGTTTATTGGAAATGGTAACATCACTTCTCGCATTCAACACAATCTCACCTACACTTCGTTCCATGTGTATTGGCTGTGATTGTGGTTGTAAATGGCAAAAGGTTGACAACTTTTAAATTGACGTTTATTACGCGTTTTTAGTTTTCGAATGAAAATTGCATTAATTTACTTCTTTAAAAAAAAAAAAAACGTTTTCATTAAAAACATTTTCGATATTTTTTTCTCAATCCGATCCGTTCCAAATTTACCGTATTTGCTTTCAAGTGAATCGGACAAAATTACATAGCCCAATGTACCGAAGAAAATACACAAAAATTAGTTATTAAATGGGATGGGAAACAAATGAATGATAAATAGTATATTTCACAATTTTGCGCTGGCTAAATCATTATGAATGTATGCACGAGAGCTCACGTATACAGCGTATACACGAGTATATTGGGTGGTGATGATGCAGTCATAAATTAGATGAGATATGCTGATGTTACATTGAAAGGTAACTCAACTGGAGTGAGTATCTTTCCATTCCTGCATGTCCAATCTGATTCATTTTCTTTCGAGGGATTACTAGGAACAGAGTTCTTTTCGATAAGTGTAGAGTGGGTAGAAGAGGTCAATATCATCAGAAACGATATTATCGTTTAAAAAACTGCAATATCGCCCTGTGGATGATAATATCGTTTTTTTGCCGATCATATCAAAAAAATCAATCCTGACGATATTGACAGTGTACAAATGTCCTGTCACCAGTGTGCAGGGTCGTCTATCCGAGACGAAGGTATACAATTGCACTGGCTGAAAAGCAATTACTGAAGCAAGTTTCTCAAAAATACATGAAAAAGTTTGAGGGATTCACAAAAATGTTTCCGAATTAATGAATTATGTAGCAGCAGCAACCAATGTACTCTGTTTTACTGCCTACCACATGCAAAAGTTGCATTCAACATAAAAATTCACGAAACTGTAAACGCGATCATTTTCACAGTGGGTAAATTGTTGTGTAATGGTCACATTTCTCATGGAGACAGGCCGTAAATTAATTTACAATTTTCACACTATACGGTGTCATAAACTCTAGCTAACGTTCCTTTTGTCGAAAATTGTTTTATCAAATGAAGTAGCAGATTCGATAGCTTTCTTAATAATGTGCTTGCCGTCCGGAAAAGATGAAATAGTTTATGGTTCACCGACCAGACTCCCATTGAAATAGCTACCATTATAACATCGACAACTCGTCAGTAGACTTCATTTCCAATCAAGCGAACTAACAACAAAACAACAGCAATATTGCCAACCGTAGCTAAATTCAAAATCATAAATTCAAACGATTCATTTTTTTCGTCGCTCTATTCAATCCGCACCATTCAGTTCAGTTCATTCAACTCAATTCAATATTACAGCGAAGAATTACGATTTACGGTCTTAGAAATGATGATGAGATGTTATAATAATGCATATTGTGTGCTGTATAGACGTGCTTAATGTAATTTTTTCGGTAATGATGCATTGTGTACCACTACCTACCTCGTGTATTTATGGCTTTACGTCAATTCGTATCACTGCGGAGGCGTTCGATATATATTTATGTTTACGTCCAACCCTGGTAATTATTAACGTTAGAACGAAAGATAATGACCGGCAATGCTTTATGAAAGTGTCTTATCATCGAAACCAAATTGATTTTATGTTTGGCTACGTTTCTGATGAGTAATACAATGTGTGTTTCAGGTGTGCGTTTGTCATACATAAATGACACTTGCACGCATTGCTGTTCCAATAACATAGACACAGTTTAATTTAATTTATTCTCTCGACGAAATGAACCTGATGTGTAAATTGTAAATCGGTTTTTATGTGGGCCTTACATTCGAATTGGAATATTTTGGAAACAATTCAGTCGGGTCGATAATAATGTACCCCACGACGGGAATATGTTGGACACAGTTCTACATTTAAATTGGAAATAATAATTCGATCAATAAATTATTTGTGAATTCTATATTTTGTGAGAAACACTTCGATGGACTGCAATTATTGAGGCTAATTGAGCCTACATTTTATCCGAGCGATATTGTAGTTGCCATCTAAAACGTAACGAAACAAAAAAATGTATTTCTTTTATCTAAAAAAAACAATTTCCATATTTTAATGCTATTGTCGTTATATGTAAATGAGCAGCAAAAATGTCGGTAATTAAAATTATGAACTATTCGAAATAACCTTTCGGTTCACGGAGACAATTTATTGAAACATTCAGAACCATTGAAATTAGCTATTTTCATAACTAATTAGTAAATGGGGTTGTTTTGCCCACAAGATGTGACATTTCCGATACGAGCGAAGCGAGTTCGGCAACAAATCGTGTGCGCAAAACAACCCCATTTACTAACGTGATAGCTACAAGACTTTTATCTACTGCAATGTCCAAATATTCATAATTTTTATGCAAATCCACATCAATCCGTAACTAACACAGAATCCTACTACACATAATCGTGCATTTTATGCGCCGAAATTTTCGTGTATAAATCGACTGGATATGCTAGATGATGTTGTAGATTGTGAATATTTTGAACTTACGGTAGATAAATGTATTATGACGGGTAGAGCCTGGATCAATACTAACTATAATAAAATATGAAAGCAAAATAAAATGATCGAGTCTGGTTTTTGACAATTGAATTTCAAACACCAGACTCGATCATTTTATTTTGCTTTTAACTTACAGTGAACGACATCTCAAATGTCTCACTGTCATTTTTTTCAGAGAATGTCATTGTGAATTTGCAATGACACAATAAAATTCTCAGAAAAATTTGTCAGTGAGACATTTGAGATGTCGTTCACTGTAATGTAAATTTATATTTTGTATCTACATTTTGCGTGAGAAGAGGTATCTACATTTTGTAGCGATAAATCTGGCGAAAAATTATCGACTCGGACGAAGAATGCGATGTATATGTCCGCCCCATTTCCTATACGTGATGATTATTATGTATTATCGACAAAATATGTACTTTCTGTGTATTACAATTACATGCATGCGGTCGTTATATACATCGTATTCATAATTTCTAATCATCGCTAAAAAAGTGTGGATAAAACAAAAATGTAACGCTCTATTTGAACGGTACATTGAGTGGGATGAAAATAGTAATCCCTTAACGCTTCTATGTAAAAAAAAGATATTCTCCCATGTACCGAGGATGCGGCACGTGATCGATATTATTTTTTCCATGTACACAAATTGTGTATTCAAATTATCATGTCCGGAGCGATAGCGGAGGACTTGACGCAGTCTAACTTCCAAAAAAAGAACGAAGAAAATTTTTTGAGACGCGGCAACTATATATAGGCGAGAATTTAAGTTTCTTTCCTTTGGCCTGTATCACCACAAATCCTATTCTATCTTATTCGCGCTTCAAATACGAGCAAAACGAGCTATCACTCGACTATGTAACTTTAAAATTGCCGGAGATACATCGTTTTGAAGTTGGTCATTTTGATAGAAAATGCACCAAATTAACGTTTTCCAAACAATCAAAATCTTTCAACTTACTCTGTATGTTTCTATCTATCTGTCTATCTGTCTATCTATCGACGGTCGATCTCGGAAACTAGTCAGCCAATCTCCATGAAATTTTGCAGGAACCTCAGGGTGGGCATAAAAATGAAAATGTGATACCCCACTATCCCAGGAAAAACCAGAATTTTGTTTTATTGGCCTCGAAGTGGTTCCTGAGTGTGGTTTTCGAGGGTCGGGAACGGCTGTAGCTTAGCTGTATTGAAACCTACAGAGGCGTGCGACCCATCAAATGAAAGGTATTCATAACACGATTCGAACAAAAAAATAATTAAAAAAATCGGGGCAGATTCGTTTGAGCTAGAGTGATTAGAGTGACCAAATTTTGAGCTACTCGAGCGTAGGATGAAAGGACTAATATTTTTTTTGGGTTATGAGAGATAGAGAATTACTTTCTTCGGCAAAGTCTCAGAGTTTTACGAGTAGAACAGAGTGGCATATGTGAAAAATGTCGAAAGTTGGAAATGGGTGGGTCAATTATGTTTTTAGAGGTATTTCTTGAATGGTTGCAGATAGAGAGTTACTTTCTTCGGCAAAGTCTCAGAGTTTTACGAGTAGAAAAGAAGGGCATTTGTGAAAAATGTCGAAAGTTGGAAATGGGTGGGTCAATTGGGGTTTTAGAGATATTTCTTGAATGGTGGCAGATAGAGAATTACTTTCTTCGTCAAATTTTCGATTTTCGTCTTTCGAATTTCGTCAAATTTTCGATTTTCGTCAAATTTTCGATTTTCGTCAAATTTTCGATTTTCGTCAAATTTTCGATTTTCGTCAAATTTTCGAATTTCGTCAAATTTTCGATTTTTGTCAAATTTTCGAATTTCGTCAAATTTTCGATTTTCGTCAAATTTTCGATTTTCGTCAAATTTTCGATTTTCGTCAAATTTTCGAATTTCGTCAAATTTTCGAATTTCTGTTATAAACTGTTATAAAAAGCAGTGTTCTAAAACTTCTAAAACGACTGATATCCCAACAAAAATCTCTTCGAGAAAAGTGTGACGCAGTCTTTGAAGTACAATTTCTAAAATGAATGATATCGCTAGAGTTGACGCTTTCAGCTTCGTTACGCAAAAATTAAATTTTACACCCAATTTTAGTTCAAACAAGCTGGCTTAGCTTTTCTCATCATCTGCCAAATAATTTTTACCAAAAAAAATTTGACTGGAAACAACCAAAATTTTACCAAAAAAATCTGCGTCGCAAAGTGGCAAATGTTCAGGAACAGACCAGCAAGAAAATTTATCTGCCACATGCAACGCAGATTTTTTTGGTAAAATTTTGGTTGTTTCCAGTCAAATTTTTTTTGGTAAAAATTATTTGGCAGATGATGAGAAAAGCTAAGCCAGCTTGTTTGAACTAAAATTGGGTGTAAAATTTAATTTTTGCGTAACGAAGCTGAAAGCGTCAACTCTAGCGATATCATTCATTTTAGAAATTGTACTTCAAAGACTGCGTCACACTTTTCTCGAAGAGATTTTTGTTGGTATAGGATTTTATCCTGGTATAACAGCGACGACGAGTTATAAGTATAAATTAAATGCTGTGCGTATAAAGGACTATACATATTGAATGCTTTGTTAGATGTATAATTATAGACAGTCATCGGTGTCTATATAGAAACATTCCCCAGATACGATCACTGATTGAATTATACATTCAAATTGAGCGTAATAGCATCATGAGGAAATTTATTTTTGATATCAGAATATCGTTGCGGATTGTACCAGGGCAAATTTTTGATAGATTTATTTGGAATAATTTACCGAAGTTTTCCAAAATGTGCAAAAGTTACCAATAATTGCAAAATTTTGAACAATTTTGATAAGCTTTGGGACATTTTTCCAAATAATGTTACAGTTAGATGCAGTGAAATTTCAGCATGTATCTGATTCAGCTGTGTTTCAGCTGATGCACACATACAATTAAAACTGTTTATACGGTTGAAGCTGCTACACTCCGTTTAGCTCCTTTTCAATCGTTTAAAGAGTAAACGGAGAGGAAACGGAGTGCTTTTGTCGTAAGTGGAAATAAAGACTTACAGACACTTTTTGTGTGGTTAGCTGAAGGAAATTCATGCCGAAATTTAAATGTCTCTGACTGTAAGGAAAAAAAGGTGAGTTTCACTAACTTCTGTTTTACCATAAAACCGAAGTTCTTTCGCAATTTTAGTTTGAAATGCCGTAACTTCTACGGTAATTCAATTTTATATTGGTGTATCCGACAAACAAGAGCATCTGTCAGTAATTGAATTTGTTGGGTACGATACAGAGGAGGTAATTAAGTCAGTTCATTGGAGTTGCGAGTTAGTCCAACTTTGTCAAAACCATGGGACCATTAAAGCAGTACGTGTGTAGTGTTGAGAAAAGTGACATGCAGATCCTCAAAATTAAATTTCTAAATCTAATCGTTACAGTCAGGAACATCTCTTATTCAATCAATTTTATTTGTTTAGTTCGCTTTCTTCGTGACATTCATATCGTTTGACTCATACACATGTGAAACAAATGCAATTGTGTGGAACAAAGTGGACAAATAAAAATGAGATGTTGATAGTACGGAGGCACTTATGTAATATTTCATGACTGTAGAAGTTAAACAACGTTCTCTGGACCATATGACAACTCCATTCCTCCGAGTTATGAAAGTGAAACTCTGGAGAGTTTGAGATGCGCTCGATTTAGTTTTACAAATTCAAGCATAAAGGAAAGGAAGTGAAAAGTCTTTTTAACCTTTATAAATAGCGATAATTGAATAAAAAAGAAAAATCGATAAAATCAATCTGTTGCTTTAAGAGACATTTCAATGTCAGCAAATTTTTTATTCTTAGCAATGCCTAATTTCGTATGACAATTTGCAATAACTGAACAATAGAAAATCCAAAAGTCAAGGTAACATCTCACATTCTACGAATTAACCAATAAATTACTTATAAGTGTAAGATTCGCAGCTCTGGTTCGACAGATTCGTAATTTATTTATATAAACCAAGCCTTGAAATAAATTCATGGCACTAAATCAACGTTGAGAGAGGAAATGAAGCATCAATAAATTGGTAACATTGAGGACATTGATAACGTTTATTTTGAAATTCTGTTCGTCATTCATCCCAAAATCAAACTTTCTTCATAATATAATCGAGTGGATATCCTGAAGATGAATTGAATTTTCGATGGAAATTCTTTCTTTTTATGTATAAAATTGAACAGGCCCACCCATATCACATTCACAATACAATACGATTGATGTGAAGTTTTGAAAACGTACAATCAAAATCAAAATTCAGGAAAAGGAAGCGTTAGATTTAATTAAAATATTGAGTTGATTGACAAATTTTCGTTCACTAAAAGCAGCCCTAAAGTTTCCGAATTTTGTTCAACGTAATCACTCCTCACACCACACTTGTATACCAGTGACTTACATTACATCGTTCACAATTAATGAAGAATTGATTTAATTAACAGAAAATATCACCCTTGCGTCGCTGTGCCAATTTCTTAACTGAACGTTCACTGAATTTATTCCGGGTTCCCATGCCCACTTAACATAAAATTAATTCTTTTTCCTTTCGCATTTCTCCATTAAAAGTTCGTGTCTAATCGTTCATTAAACTGATTTTGTGTTCACCCAACAATGGAAATCAATGCTATGCGGGTGGTCGTTCGAAACCGGGGTGAAAATAATTTACATAGAAATTGTCATCATTACAATCCACTGTCAACCGTTTTTATTTTTTTTCATTCACTCAATTGGTTCGCTCCGAATATCGTTCGAAGATTGAACAAATTTTCCGAACTGAATTACCACCAGAGAAAATGCGGCTGGTGAACCATTTTATTAATTGATATTGAAATTCATTGCGTATGTGCGTATTATGGCGATGACATCACACGTAATTAGAGCATATTTTTACCCCAACCATATGCACAAGATATACAATGGTGATGGCTTTTGTTTCGTTAAATCGTAATCGGTTGCATTATGTTCAATACGGCATGGGAGAATGTTGTGCATTACGCAATGCAATTGCACAAAACGAATGTATTTGTGAGTGGGTGGGTGGGGGTTGCTTTAGCTTGGATTTTAAAGTTGTTCCATTTCCGTACGACACATGCAGTTTTGTGTCGAAAAACGGTTATTGTACGACGTTAGAAGGAGAATCCGTTTTTATCCGTTGAAAGTTTATTGATTTTCTTCGGTCTTTTTTGTGTGGGGCGTTGTTCCGTTCCCACGAAACTTAACAAACATAATGAAAGCAATACATATAGCAGCGCTAAAGTAGCTAATAGGTCACGATTTACATACATGCGGTGTAATTTCAGTCTTATCATTTTCTTTCGACTTACAAATTTTATAAAAACCAGAACTTTGAAATTTTCCCATTGCTTATTTATGCATTAAACTTTTGTGTTTTGTTTTCGGTTTTTAGAATTACGAAATAACAATCAAGTTATCAGAAGTTAATTACTGAAATTAATGCATAAAGGCTGTTTATTAAACAGTATACAGTACTACCGGTTATTGTTTTCAAGTTGTCAATTCCGAGCTTTGTGTTGTGCGTAAATTAGTTCCTTATGTTGACTTAATTAACCGAATGCGACATGAGGGCTATAAACATATTTCGTTTATTAGTTAAAGTTCCACGTTACGTCTTGCGGATATTTGATTAAAAGTTGGTTTCTAGAAAGCAAACTTGTCTTATCTTGTGTAAGCCGAAACCTTCAGTTCATTGTTCTAATTTATGTGGGTCAAAAACGTCCTACGATTACTAGTGAGACTACTGTGAGAGAACGAAGTATTTATAATTCTGACTTTTCGTTTAGCTTTTCTCTTAGGGACCATTTATAAGTTTTTCACCACAATCATGATGTGGGGAGCGAGGCTGATAACTCCGGTTAAAGGCAACGGTCTTCTAAACGCAATCAAAAAAGAAAACTGTAGTTACCACTCCGGCCGTAAGCCAACGTACTGGCCTACAGACCAGAAAAAGGTACCAGATCTATTGGATTTCTTCATTTCAAGAGGAATATCACACAACAACATGGAAGTAGTAAACATGGTGGACCTGACATCAGATCATACACCAGTGATTCTTAATCTCAATGCTACAGTCATACTAAAAAAGAAAAAAGAAAATCTAACTAACAAATGCACCGACTGGGAACTCTTCAGAAATTTAGTTGAAGAGTCAATCAACCTCAACGCTAGCCTGAAATCAAAACAGGAGCTTGATCTACAAACGGAAAATTTTATCAATCTTCTGCAAATTGCGGCAAGAACAGCAACTCCGGAACCAAAAGAAAAACTTATTCACGAAATCAATTATCCAGCCGAAATAAGAGAGCTTATCAAGGAAAGGAGAAAAGCGAGAAGACTTTGGCATAGGAGCAGAAACCAAAGTGACAAAAGAATCTTCAACAATATTAGTAACAGAGTTAATAAAGTTACAAAGCAGTATAGACAAGAAAGTTTTGAAAACTACCTAAGCAATTTAAGTTCGAGTAAAGATAGAGACTACTCTCTATGGAAAGCGACGAGACGATTCAAACGCCCATGCGTCCAAATCCCTCCCATAAAAGACTCCAGAGGTATTTGGTTACGAAAGGATACTGAAAAAACGGAATTCTTTGCAAAACATCTTGCAGAAGTCTTTCAACCTCACAATGACATACAATCAAATGTAGACACAACACCAACCTACCGACCTGACAAAAAGTTCAAAAAATTCACTCCATATGAAATTGCAACAGAAATAGATAAACTAAACAAGAAAAAGGCTCCAGGTATAGATGAATTAGCACCAGGAGTATTGAAAGAACTGCCAGCACATGCGGTGTACATGATTACATATCTGTTCAATGCATGCCTTAAATTCAAATATGTACCAAAAAGCTTCAAAATTGCGCAAGTAATTATGCTAAGAAAACCAGATAAACCGCCAGAAAAAGTAACCTCGTACAGGCCGATCTCACTGCTACCCACAATCTCAAAAATATTCGAGAAGTTGCTGATAAAACGACTAAAACCTTTGGTGAAAATCCCCGATTTTCAATTCGGTTTTAGAAACAACCATTCAACAATTGAACAAATTCATAGACTCACTACTAAAATTGAGAGTGCATTCGAAAAAAAGGAGTACTGCCCGGCAGCATTCCTGGATGTATCACAGGCATTTGATAAAGTGTGGCACGAAGGACTCACATATAAAATGAGTACACTCTTTCCAGGCAACTACTGTCAACTGCTTGAATCATACCTATCGGAGAGAACGTTCAGAGTAAAAGACGAAGAAACCTATTCAAACTTCTATCCAATACTAGCAGGAGTACCACAAGGAAGTGTATTGGCACCTTTCTTATACACTATATATACTGCTGACATACCTGTAACCACAAACTCTTTCATTGGAACCTTCGCAGACGACACAGCGATCATGGCAACAGATACATCGCAGTCGGAGGCAGTTAAACATTTACAAAATGCTTTGGATAAAATAAATCAGTGGACCATCGATTGGAAAATAAAACTCAATGAGTCAAAATCTAATCACGTCACTTTCGCATTGCGTCACATAAACAGCAATCTCCGCATTTACCTCAATGGGATTCCCATTCCGCAGGCAGAGTCAGCTAAATATCTAGGATTAAACCTGGACAGCAAACTAAACTGGAAACATCATGTGAAGCAAAAAGCTGAGCAAATCAAACACAAAACGAGACAAATGTACTGGTTAGTCGGATACAACTCTAAACTTAACCTGTATTGTAAAAGATTGATTTACAAATCAATTTTCGCACCTATCTGGATGTACGGCTCTACTCTTCGGGGCTGTGCTAAAAAATCAAACACAGATATCATCCAAACAAGTCAAAACAACTTTCTTCGCATGATCACCAACGCATATCGTTACGTGACAAACAAAGAAATTCACAAAGATTTAAAAATACAATGGGTTGCCGATGTAATTCGGGAAAACGCCATCAAACACGAAAAAAGACTGCTTCACCACACCAACGTAGAAGCCATCTTATTACTAGATACAACAAATGAAATAAGGAGGCTGAAACGTGTTAAACCCCACGAACTGACATGAAGGATGAAAACAGCACACCGCATAGGGACTCGACCATTGGGTCGTAAAACCCACACAAGTCTTACTTTCTTCTAATTACGCAAGTAAAAGGAAGATAGTACAACTCAACCCTAGTAATAAATTAACAAATAGTTAAGATTGTACTATTCATACCAATAAAGGTGTTTTTGAAAAAAAAAAAAAAAACAATCATGATGTGACTTGTCTCTTACGGTTAGTCATCTGTTATCGACGACGATTCAAAAACAAGAGATTTGCTAGGGATGTTTTTTTTTTTTTAATAAACCATTTATTTTTCATTCCATTATTTCTGCGTGGAACACAATGCATAACAGACATTCATAAATCAAGTGGGTTAAGCAAAATAGGGTAAATTAAGTAAATTGAAAATAAATAAATAAATAAATTCTCGTCTAAATATTAGGCTTAAGCAAGTGTAAACACAATTTTTTTTTTTTAATTCGGATAACCATTCGTCCAAAATAAATTAAATTAAGAAAACATGGTCCAAGTCATGAATTAAATTCAATAGAAAAAGTTATAAAGCCAAAAAACAAACAAACAAAAGATATCACAGAAAATCGATGAGAAGCCATCTACAGAAAAATATCACAGATCAATTAACAAACACAAAGGGCGATATCAAGTCATAAACAACGCTCTCCTGCATCACTTTTAACTTAACTTTAGTGCGAAATGTCTTAAAGGAAGTCGAATGCCGCGTCACACTGTCAACACGGTTAAACTCGTCGATGGCTAGCATCAGAGCCACATTCGGTGCATCAAAGTCCGTAGCCGTTGCCGAATAAACGTTGAAGTTATGTATCATAGAATCACGTCTGGTTGACCTTCCGTGCACATTTGCGTTTGTATGAAATCGAAAATTGTGCTTCGTACGAGAATTCACCAACTTGTAGACCAAACAAACCCGTTCTACCTTAGCTAATTCGGTAACAGGCATAATCGAAGTGCTGTAGATGTAGGACGTAGAAGTATTCCTGTCCAAGCTGAACGCAGCTTTAATGCAGCGATTTTGCAGCGTTTTTAGTTCCTTCATCTTATACTGGGCACTTGTAGTTTTTTTACACAGAAAAATGTATGTTAACTTTATACTTCAAACAGAAGACGTAATAGTTGTAGTGAAGGACACTCCTGCCACTTGCAAAAAGCTAATTCTGTCTGTACAAGCAAGCTTTCAAGTTTCTAGCGCCTGACTCCGACGAACAAGGGATCATAGTATGCGCCATTTTACTACACGTAACGAAAAGTCATGACTGTGCCAGATTCGCCCTTTAGAGGTGCCAGATTACCTTACGCCAAACAAAGAACACAGTTATTTTGAGGAATTAGGAGTTATATGATCTGTGACCTCATCGCTTCTGCGGACCTGTTTTACCAGATGTACGAACTTATTGTTCCGTTCTTCGTATTTTATTTAACATGTTCTCTAATCTAATCTAATCGGGAGAAACGTATTTATAAATGCAAAACAGACGAATTTGTTTACTTGACACATTATTAACTGAAAATGCGTAGTACTTATATGAAGATGATGGTGTTCAATGTGAAAGCTAATCCGACAAACATCAGTGAGAATTACGTTGAGAAAATTGTCACAAACAGACAAGGGAGGAAAAAGTTTCAGTCATAAATGTCGAACTTTATTTGGCATGGAAAATAAATGGAAATTAAGAAAAAGAAAATTTTTAAATTGTTTTGTTGAAAATTGAGTTTGTCAAAAAAAAAATTTCATGAGTTTGACGTGCGAAACGACTTATGTTCTTTGTTCTTCACGTTCGGTGTTTTGTATAGCGTCACGTACACGGTAGACAAATGTTAACCTCCACCACTTTTTATTGATGATAATAGGTAAAGTGTGAGGCAATGGTAATATCGTTCACGCATATCGTACCCTCGGGACCACTGTTTTGCAATTAAATGTTTCCATTACACCGTCAATATTAATTACCAAATTATCAGTAAATTTTTATCCGTATTTATTGTACGTATGGGTTAGATTTTGCATCCAGGTGCAAATAGTATTCAGGAGACTATTTGCACCTGGTGGAACTTACAGTTTTCATTTCTGATGTGAAACAGTTCCTCCAAACAGAGGCTTTACAATCACTTTACAAAATTTCTGCTGTTTCAGGTTTTTCAACGTTAGGGTCAAACTTGATTTTGCAAATGTCAGGCTAACTGTAGAAGGAAAAATGAATTTGCCTTAAATGCAACACCCAATTCACCGGTTCAACTTGTAGAAGAAAAAATCAATTTACCACTAGGGAGAATTTCCTCCTCCCATTCGTGACGTTTTTCATGTGCTCATGTTGTGATTAACCGTTTTTCTCGACGAAGCGAAGACATCAATTCACCACAGTATTTTTGAAAACATAAATTAAGTGACAGCTCAACGGAGGAAACGTAATTGGCCCATGGCCTATTGAGGGAAGAAAATCAAGTAGACAATAAAACCAAGAATGATGATGAAAATCAATTTGCCTTTGCCAGACTACCTTGTAGAGGGTAGAGACAGTTTTGCTTTGATGCAACAAGCTATTTTTGGTCAGGATGCAACAGTCTAATTATGACTATTTGCACCCGGGTGCAAAGAGTCACTTCGTACATAATAGTACTTACTATAGTTCCATATATTCTAAAGGCTATTGAAATCGTTCATTTACAAAATGTTTCTGACAAAATATAAATTCACGTTAAAATTGATTGGATTGCTTATAGGCATTATAAATACCTGTGCACACAAATCACCCTTAATTATAAACGTTTTATTGTACATTATATGTATATATACTGAATCTGACTAACTCACACACACACACACACACACACACACACACACACACACACACACATTCTATGTGCGAGTCATTGTACTCGTTATATCTTTTAAATGATTTCTTTTGCCCATTTCCATGTGAATTTTTATTTTCATTTCTTTCTTCGATCCGACAATAATCCCATGATTTAATTTTTGCATTCAGTTTTTACGAAGGGAAGAGAAATATAAAGAAAAATTTATTGCAAACAATATCACACGGATTGGTATAGATTTATGTGATTTATTCGGTGAGAGGATATTATTTTCTCAATTTCAATTTAAATTTGATTTTATAATTTCGGGGTCTTAAGCTAAATTACCTTCTAGGTAGGACATTTTTCTGTTGATGCTTGCTGTTTCGGTGATTTGTGTGGAAAAAAACCGTTTCCCATTAATTTGTATAAAAGAAATGGTAAAATTTCCACCTACACCACCAGGGTAAACACATTCCATATTCGACTTATGCTGTGATAAACTGATACCATTCCACCACGTCCTGATTATTCAGATTATAAATACAGCAATAAGATTAACATTATATCGATTTATTCAGTATGCATGATAAGTCATATTTTTCATATTTTTGTCGTTAAACTACTCTGCCTACTGTCTGCCCGATCTCACCATAAAATATGATGCGATGTGATAAAACACTTCCTATTAATCGTTGAAACTTAGTGATTTATGCAACTAGTTGCGAAAAGTGGTAGTTTTTGTCACTAGATTATCCGACGAGCGAAGCGAGTTTGATAAATACGTTGTGTGACAAAAACTACCACTTTCGCAACGTGTTGCATAAATAACTAATGAACGATCAAGTAGACTGCATTTACGTACGCTTGGCTCACTGCGATTTTATATCTAAATAGCCGAATGGTTAGAGGTGTTGCTCGACAAGCTTGGGTTTGGTGTCGGTGGTTCGAAATGCGGTCAGGGCAGAATTTTTATTTACGGTTAATGGTTCAGATGTTCAAAAGGAGTGGTGAAAAGTAAATCTATAGAAAATATAGAAAACCAGAGAAAAATAGTCATTTGTGTACCTGTTTTGGACGATTGATTTTAGGGTTGCTAGGAATCTCGCGCCGCGTCATTCACAATAATTCACATTTTGACACATTTTGTATAAGGAAGATGTCACTTTGTGAGTTATTGTGAATGACGCGGCGCGAGATTCCCTAACACCGATTTTAGGCAATTTCGCGGATTGTAAGCCGAACAAGCGAAAGTGCCTTAAATCAACCGTCCCAAACAGGTACACATGTGAATTTTCATGCAAAGGGCAGACCCGAGAAAATTTGAAAAATTGCCCTCATTTTCGGCCCCGAAGTATGAAAAAGATCATTCGATCGCCACCCATATCAGGCATGAAAAAGTTCAGTTTTCGCAGCGCAGTTGCATCAACACATTTTTCCTCTCAGCTTTTATATAGAGTCATGTCTAATGGCATTATAAAGTAGCCATGGGGTAACTTTTATAAAAAGAAAAATGCAAATCGGATGTGAGAACATATTTTAAGATAGAGAAAACATTGCAGGTAGACAACCAGACATTTTATATAAAAGTTTTTGATTTTAACATTTATGGGAAATATATAACCAACGTAAATGAAATGGTTCGACGATGAAAAGAAAAAAGGGGAACAATTTTCAAAATTAATTTGTGTTACGGGAAAAAAAATGCGGTCGACAATATGAGAATGTTTTGTGTAGTATGCGTTCCGAGGGAAGAATTTATTTAAAAATTTTCTCTTCCTTATGAGAATTTGTTTTTTTTCCCGTCATTTATTCACTTGTGAAATGTAATTTGATGTTGCTGTGTATCCGTGTGGTGGATGTGAATGGATTTTGTATATTAATGGTCGGTGTGAAAAGTATCGCTAATAAGATGGGTTTTGAGAGTAAAAAAAAGGTGTGTGAAATTGGGTAAAGATATTCTTAAGGATTTAAATATTAAGGGAGACACAAGGACTGCAATGGCATTCCAATTTCTACATTGAAATTCGAACAATTTTTTAATGACTTCCGATTGTCCCTTCAACAAGAGTTATACGCAATATCCGTAGAGTCAATGACCTGCATACTTAATTGTCGACACAGTTCATGAAACCTTAAAATTTGAACAATTCACACAAAACTTTTATGCAGCATTCAGCCATCAGTGAGATTTAATTGAAAAAGTTCAACAAATTTTCTCAATTCGGTCGTTAGTTCATTGTGATAATTTTTCCAGATGGAGTACGTTACTCAATACACAAACGATTGTAGCCCCCATGCCAATTAACAGTGAGATGAAAGAACTGCTCTGAATAAATACATAAAAAACGAAACCCCACATTCAACATTATTATCAGCGTGCTTTGGAAATTATTAGTCATGTGTCTTTAACGGTGATACATTTTTTTTTAAACAAACAAACAAACAACAAATCAACGATACAACTTAACGACGAAAAGAGAAAAAGTCAAAACAAGAAAATTTTCACATCGAACTGTTATCAATTGAAAGACAAACAAAATGGGAAATACTTCTTCACACACACATGAACCACTTGACAGAGGTTTTACTCGAGGAACATATGGAGACGTTAAAAATACGGTTTGTTGTTCTTTGATATTAAAATGGCTAACTCTTAACATTCTTTCATATTAATGGCTAACTTGTTTCATTACTTTAAAGAGAATTTTGTTTATCGTTAAGTTCATTTTTTCTCATTAAGGACTAACAAGTGATATCATCTTTTCTACCCATCGCAGAGAGAGAAAGTGATTGTTTCTATGTTTATAGAGTCAAAAAAACAGTTACCTATGATTGCTTTTATCACAGAAACGTTGACTCATGTAATGAGTTATTTTCGCAGCATCCAATGTCACTTGCTATTTTAGACACTAAAGAGACAAAGCATTTCATGTGCCAAAAAAGCATTTATCACCGAGTTGCGTCCAACGGTTTTCTCAATAGAGACAACGAAAGTTGTTCTTTTCATCACTAAGTTGAGCAAATGTAATGATCGAATCTGTCACTTTTTTTTGATCTAAGTGTTTCACCTGATTGATGCAAAATATTTAACTTCATTTGTGTTATCAATCTTTAACTTGTATATAATGTTCTGTAACATTTGCTTAGGTTCTTATTCGGGTAAATATGAGGATAGGGATGCACTCTGTAACTGTTCGCAGTTGACATTTATCTCTGTACTCTCTAAAAAGAGTTTATCTTGTGAGTCTCGAGAATTTAAAAACTGAGGATCATTAAGCCCCTGCGGATTTTTTGGTCTTGACTGATATATCGTCCTTGACGAAACTATAGGATAATATCAATAGTCATTATTTTCAGTTTATATTTCCATTATATCGGCTTGTTAATAGATTTTTTTTTTTGAAAACTTTTCCCATTTGTCATTTTTTTTTGGTTCTAGTTTTAGGAACCAAACTAATTGAAAATATTTTTGAGCATAGTTGCTTTTAGTTAACGAATTGAGTGCCGAGCTACTAATAAAGTTTTCCTCCTCATACGTTTTAAATGACTACACAAATAATAATTGAAAGTGGCTGCTGACGTTGATATGTTAAACGAAAAGTCATTTACTGTTAAAATAACAAAATTCTCTTTATGGACGATGTATGGATTAATGGAATAATATTGTTAGATGGGAAGAGTGAAAATGTTTGGATTTGGAAGACCTTTAATCGAAGTCCTTTTGAAACCACCGACACTCAACAAACATTGTCAGATAAAATGATAATGGAAAGCAAAACGAAAGCTTTCGGCATCTAGCTTAGAATTTTATTGAGAAATTATTACGGGATATTATATTCGACCGATAGAAAAATCCAAATTTTAATTTTATCCATTAAGACCATATCGATTATTGGAAGCTAGTAGGTGAAACCAAATTTAAACTTCAAGATTTAGCTGTCACAAGTAGAGGTGTGCGCCGATCTTAAAATAGTCGGCGGCGGTGTGCCGACTGGTAAGGGATCGGCGGCGGCGCGCCGGGAGAAACTTAAAGTCGGCGGCGGTGCGCCGATAAATTTACAAAAATTCTAAACTTTCGAAAATAATGCAAAAACATTTGAAAAAGCGTGCGCAATCCTTTTTCCGAACACTGAATTCTTACTATCTTGCGATCTGAAATATCAACCACTTATACAAGGGGAATCAACTGAGACGTATCTCACCTTTTATATTTTGAATGTACAATCACTGACCTATTATTTTAAAAACATCTAATTTAATGAATCCAAGAATGTTTAGTGAGTTTGCGTAAATGACATATAAGCTATAAGTCAACTTATAAGTTGGAAATTTTAAGTCACATCTTCATACTAGATGTTCTGCAAGTTTCTTATTTCCAACTTATAATTTATGCCATTTACGTAAACTCACTACTATTATCTTTCGATTTATGCAATAACCGTTCCCGTAGTAGAAGGTTTTTGCAAATAAGAGATTTAGATAAACTTAAATTTATAAGTAATAAGTGGATAGACTACGCCAAAATGATTTTTACCCCAAATTTTTTACATAAAGCAGCTAAAAATTGAAAATAAAGATACCCGTGTCTCGTCTTTTGACGAAAAAACTTGAAATCGGAAAGATTTTCCACTTTATAAATTCCTGAAACATGTGATTTGCGCCATCTTCCACCCAAATTCCACATAAGGTCTTAAGTTTGCCACTTTACAATTACAGGAGTATTCACCCAGTTCTGACTGATTCACTGAATTTTGTTCTCTATCCTCTTCCTCTTACCTGCATCAACAGACAATAAGAGAAACGTCGTCTGCCGTCTGCCGCGCTCCATTCCATTGCACAGAAAATAGAGTAATCCATCTACTGATGGAAATAGGATACCTTATAGAAAGCTACTTCGAAGATAACCCTATCGTAGCATCAGAAACAAAATCACCGTTGTACAGTGCAAGTAAGAACAAAAACCCAAAGTTCCGACAAAAAATTTTAACAAACGAGCCATCAGAACAGTCGGAGCGTTTGCTGCGACTGAGCCCCGTACAAACCCGTATATCTATTGCGTACGTGACCCTAGTGCGTCTGTCACCCTACTTTGACCGTAACCCTATGCGCCGCTTAAAGTAGTTAAAGTAAAATTATTATGTAATGTGTACATCGTAGAAATTGCACATAGCGCAATTACGAAGCCCCGTACGACGTTCCTTTCAAATAAAACCAAAATTTCAAATAGCCCTAAAATTTTAATTTATTGAGTATAAATACACCTAGTATCGGCCTCAGTCCGAGGATCCAAATTTAATTTATTTTTCAACTACATTCTATTCGGCCTTTGATTACCTTCCAAATGAAACAAAAATTACGAAAAACGGATGAAATTTGCTCGAGTTATATGTAAAATACACATAGGGCCCTAGTAGCGGCCTTAGTCCAAGGACCCAAATTTAATTTATTTTTCAACTACATTCTATTCGGCCTTTGATTACCTTCCAAATGAAACAAAAATTACGAAAAACGGATGAAATTTGCTCGAGTTATATGTAAAATACACATAGGGCCCTAGTAGCGGCCTTAGTCCGAGGACCCAAATTTAATTTTTTTGCAACAACATTCTATTCGGCCTTTGATTACCTTCCAAATGAAACAAAAATTACGAAAAACGGATGAAATTTGCTCGAGTTATATGTAAAATACACATAGGGCCCTAGCAGCTTTTCACTTCTAAGGCCCTAACTCACGGTCCACTCACCCGATTTTAAAAAACTTTTTTTTCCTGGATTGGTATTAACAATACCTATCATTTGCCGTGTCATTTACATTTCCATCGTTTATTTTGCCATAAATATCACCAAAAGACCTTAAATCACTTAGGTGGCCCTAACTCACGAAGGGCCGACCCGAATATGCCCATCTTCGAACTTAGCCTCACTATTTTGACTATCTTTCAGGGAAAAAAAAAATTGAAATCGGATTTGATTTACTCAAGATATCGACGTGACGGACAGACGGACAGATGGACAGACGGACAGACGGACAGACGGACCAAATTTTTATTGCGGATTCGTCATCTATGAACATAGGCAAACACTTTGCCCTTACCGTCTGCTTCGAATTCCATCAATTACACACGGCATCGTAATCCTATAAGCCCCTTCGTACTTCGTACGGGGCTAAAAACTCCTTTTTCTACGCATATAGAAACCTGACTTATAAATTAAGAGAGATAAACATTTGCTACAACCTTGTACTCAGGCACACACTTTTGCCCATTAAAATGGTTGAAAGCACTAAACGTCTTGTCTAATTGTTTCCTTTTTGTTCATTCCAGAAATCAGCATCATTTCGAGCGAGTAAACGCTCGTCTCCCAACAAGATGGACCGTCTTCGTCGATCGTTTCGAGACTCATTTCGACGCCGAAGAGATCGTGTGCCGGAAGCGTCGAAGCCACATCAATGGCAGTCGGACGAGCAGGCGGTACGATCGGCTACATGCTCATTTCCAGTAAAATATTTGGGCTGTGTTGAGGTGTTCGAATCGCGTGGAATGCAAGTGTGCGAGGAGGCACTCAAAGTACTTCGGGTATGTTGCGAAGATAATTTTGTCGTCGGGGTCCGAATTTTGATTGAAATGTTTTCCATTTTAGAATTCTCGAAGACGTGCAATCCGTGGCTTACTGCATGTTAGTGGCGATGGTTTGCGTGTGGTCGACGATGATACCAAAGGTCTGATCGTTGATCAAACAATAGAAAAAGTTAGTTTTTGTGCACCGGATCGCAACCATGAACGCGGATTCAGTTACATTTGCCGTGATGGTACGACGAGGCGTTGGATGTGTCACGGATTTTTGGCGAACAAAGATTCTGGTGAACGATTGTCACATGCTGTTGGCTGTGCGTTTGCTGTTTGCTTGGAGAGGAAACAACGACGGGATAAGGAGTGTGGTGTCACAATGACGTTCGATATGAAAAATTCAACATTCACCCGGAGTGGTTCGTTCCGACAACAAAGCATAACCGAAAGATTGGCTAACAATGAACGTAGTGTGGATCCACCATCCACAGCTGTCGTGCCACCACAGCCGAAACCGCATAATCCATTCGCCATTGAACGACCACACGCAACACCGTCAATGCTCGAGCGTCAAGGTAGTTTCCGCGCATTTAACGCTCTCAGTACACAATCTCCATTCAAACGGCAAATGTCACTCCGTATTAACGATCTTCCGTCCAACGCTGAAAGGCAAAAAGCATTTCTTGATCCGTTAGCTAACGGTCAAATTGGCATTCGATCTGTGTCACCAATACCGGAAATATCTTCGCAACAAATCGATACCGTTAGTCAACTATGCCAAGAACTTAGTCAAGGCTTATCGCTGTTAAGTCGAAACGATGCTGACGATCTCAATTTCAATAGTTTAACGAGCGTTAATCAAAATACGGCAGCTGCAATGATAGGATCGCCAGTAACTAGTCCTATAACGTCACCCACATCGATCTACGCAACAACGGTAACCAGTACGATTAATGTATTCCCTTCAACTATAAGCAATGCTCAAGCTCCATCAGTCGTAACACTACCCAAAAGTCCAATCACCGTTGCATCATCTTCCGATACTTCACCCATAAAACAACCGATCACCGTTCCAATATCCCCGCCAACATCACCACTGAAAACAATACCGGCCGATACGAATGGTGCTTCTCAATTGCCCAAAGCCGATCAATGGCTGGGCCAGGTCGTCAAAAGTACATCTCCGCTTCCGAAACGTGCTCCACCATTGGCCGTTCACTCGCGCGCTAAATCACTGACAACAACATCCGACCCGTTCGACTCGGAATGGGTCGCCAATGTGACGAAACCGGAGCTGCGAAACACAAATCCGTTCATATCGCCACCAAAGCCACCAGCTCAATCATTTCAAGTTCAATTGTAAATTTCGATTTTTATTATAATTTGTGGGCGCGGGCAGCGGCGTTGTATACATTTTTTTTAAGTGAATGAATGTGTCGATGTGTTTCAGTAGAATCACTTTTTCGTTATTTCGTTAGTAAAGAAACAAAACAAAAAAAATTTATTCGATCAAAATGTTGTGTGGATGTGTTAGAAAGAACATTGTTTTCCGGCATAGCCAGTTGTAGAATAGAATAGTTAAACACCAGACGCAATGAGTCTATTCTGTGAAAGAGTAGATTTCGAAACTTTTTTCCGTCTCGGGACGAGGGAATCACTTTTTTTACAAGAAAAATGAAGAATTGTGCCCATGAAGTCCCAGAACTTTTTGGATGCGATGGAGTCTGTAATAGAGCGATCGGGCTATCAATAAATGAGGAAGAGTGATCAAACTATTATTAAATTGTTCAAGCTAGACGCAAAACACTATTCTGAGAAGGGGACTCTGAGAAAAACAAGTTGTTCAGTGGCACGACTTTTAAATACGAGAAAATTATCAAAACTGTTTTATTCATTCAAGAGAATAGGTACTCCTTGCAAATTCACAAACATTTTTTCCTAAGACGTCGACATGCTGTGAACCAGGAGTTTCTTGAATCACTGATATCCGGACCACAAATAAAACACAATGTATCCCCTTCGGGTGTTTATTTGCGTGTGACTTGAATCAGTTTTCTTTTTAACTTAGGCTACTCGATCTTCCAATCATTGACTACCAATTGTCAACCACACTGCTGCTAGCTATACCACTATGTTCATACGCAGCAAATCTTGTCAGGACAAATACCAGAACTTCAATCAATAGCAGCGAATGATGTTGACTGTTGCTACATATTATTCTGGGCCCATAACCTGTTAGCAGAGATTTTTGAATTGGCTACTCTTACGGATGTCACTGATATTCAAACCACAAATCTTTACTCTTCCGTCGTGACTTGAATCAATTTTCTTGTTAACTTAGGCTACTCGATCTCTAAATTCATCTAGATTACTACGTCTATGTTATTATCAAGTGATAGTAGATTTATGATTGGGAAAGCATTGTTAGTGAAGTTGTAAGGAACGTCAACACAAACTTTGACTTTAAATATCGAAACTTTACAAAAGTAGGAAAAGCGCACGAAAAATTGTTCATACTATCGTTGCCATATTGAATGATTTTCTGATTTTTCGGTTTTACATTTTGTCAACAATTTCTAATAAGAAGCTACAGCAATATGCACAAATTTACTTAATTGCACAAAAAACAAACAAACAAACGAACTATCTAAAGCCGAACTATTTATATTAAAATTAGAACTAAATGTACTTAACGAACGCGCTCTTGGAGTGCGTTCACTTAACCCAAAATGAAAAACAAACAAAAAACTTCTTTACTCTGTGTACTTAAAAAATGAAATTTAAAAATGTTAAAAAGCGTAAATATATTGCAAAGGAAGCAATTTAGAAGAGCAAAGCTTACCGTAATATAGAACTTATTGAATAAAATTGAAAACAGAAACTATCATCCTATACATATCCAGTCTAACAAAACAAAAAAGTATAAAAAATAAATAAATTACAAAAACGAGAGTGTGAATAAGATAAAATCAATATTTTCCATAGATTTGTGCACTAATAATAACTAAAAAATAGATTTTGGACGATTTTTGTATTATACTTTATAACACCAAATGTAGTTGGTCGTTTGTTTAAAACGAGATTTTGGCCAGGATTTTTTCCTTTAAATGTGACTGAAATGTGGAGAAAGTTGCCAGAAAATCGAAAATATTTAGAGAGTGAGAGAATTATGGTGTGTATCGACTCCAGCAAATAATGGAAAACCAGGAAACGAAGTCAATAGCGACAGGAAGTCCATTTCACAATTTTCTCCTTTTGTCAGAAGTTCGTTTCATCTTCCAAATTGTGTGTGCATCAGACATTCAACCTTCTTTATAACAAATTTCCAACGAATTTACTTTCAAACTGTTCCGCCACTGTAACCTCATTAGTAACTGATTAATCAAACTTCTAACAACAGAAACCGCTATTTCCCAGTTGGGTATTTCAATCGTATGTGTTATATTCACTATTTATATTTATATCGCAGAATTACAATGAGTGAAAAGGTCTTTAAAGTTAGATAACTTTCAGTCATTGCACCACAGGAATACGAAATACAAAGCTAAGCGAAATTTAGTGTAGAGCAGAAATGGTAATTGTTTGATGACTTGTTTGTGACTACTCAGACTTGGTACATTTTCTGACCAAGAACTTGGGTTTTAGTGAACTGAAAACTTGTCAAGATTTTTCCTGTTACTTGTGCTGATTTTCCACTTTAAAGAGCGATCTCAATTTTGCTGTAAAATAGCCGTTGTACAAGAAGATATTGAAAGTATCAATACAATCGCGAACATTTCTGACGATAAATTCAGATAGCTATTTTCGAAGAAATGTCCAGTTATTTATCGCATGGTTGTGTTGAACAATTTCAGGTGTATCACCAGTAGCCACTTTAAGGGAATTAAATTCTTAAATTTTACAAGCGATTTTTCCGCACGAGCTGACATATTTTGACAAATGGATCATACATTTCGTGTCAAAAGTTCATTTCACCGGATGGTTGAATACTCGGCTTTTAACAAAGAAAAAGAAAATTTAGAAATTTGTGGGAATCTTTAAGAATTTTATTAATTTAATTCCTGAAAATAAGCCCTGTGTACCACAGAAACAGAACTACACGAAAATAGTTGTTAAAAGCACTCACACAAATTACTGTGTTGTCGACCGATCCTGCTCGTTCATTGACGTTGAAACGAATTGAGTATTTTGTACATTTTGTATTACAATCGCTAAACCGAACTGGTGTGCATACGTTATTTTGCACCAGCTGGTCACATACAATTCCAAATGGGACCAGCTGGTGCAAAATAACGTATGCACACCAGTTCTGTTTAGCGATTGTATTTTCCAAGAAAAAGAAAAATGAATTTTTCACTTAAATTATATCAAATTGCTTCGTTTTAGTTTATCTGTTTTATATAGAGGAAAAATAGAAAAACAAATAATTGAGATAAGGATTTAGCTAGTGAACCCATATGATATACACTTAAATAGCCAATATATGTGTAAAATTAGTGATGTTATTTTCTAAAGAGCTAGTAAGTTAAATAATATGAATGTAAAAGAAAAGAAAAAAATGATCTCAGCGTGTAAACTGAGAATCGCTGCAGAATGGGTAGTGTAGAATAAAGAGCGACGAATTTTTTATTTTCTTAATTTTAAAATGCGATGAAGGAAATAACTTAAACTACTAAAAACAAATTGTGCGCTTTATTACTTAACAAAAATACTACGATGGATATCAATAGAATTAAAGAAGAATAATAATAATAACAAAAGTCTAAAGTATGGAAACAAGAAATTACAATATTTAGCATCAAATTTAGTGAATTTTTAGCATTAAAATAGTAATAGTAAAACGAACAAGAATTGAACGAAACCATTGCCAGAGAAAATCATTCAGATTAGAAAACGTATCCGGAAAAAAAGAAAAATTGAAGCAGGAAATGCAATTTAGTTCGTAGTGCGTTCACTTGTGCCATTCAAAGCAAATGGCAGTGTTCAGCAATCGAGTTTTGCCAAAGGCCAAAGGCTCTATCTTCTTCTTTTTCAGCCTGTTTCTATCCACTGCTGGATGTAGGCCTCTCCAACTTCTTTCCATTTCGTACGATCCATTGCCATTTGCTGCCAGTTTGTACCTGCAATATTCTTAATTCCGTTTGTCCATCTCTCTGGTGGTCTACCTATAGCTCGTCTTTTATATGGTCGCCAGTTCATGATCTTTTTGGTCCAACGTTCGTCTGTCCTTCTTGCAATATGTCCCGCCCAGCTCCATTTCAGAGATGCTATTCTTTCCATGACATCAACGACCCTGGTTTGTTGTCGAATCCATTGATTCGTCATTCTGTCTCTGAGTGTTATTCCAAGCATACTCCGTTCCATGGCTCTTTGTGTCACTCTCAATTTATCTTCGGATGCTTTTGTTAAAGTTAACGTTTCCGCTCCATAAGTGAGCACTGGAAGGACACAAGTGTCGAAAACTTTACGTTTCAGACAATTATTCATTTTGCTTTTGAAAATTAGTCTGAGTTTTCCGAACGCTGCCCATGCAAGACCAATCCTACGTCTTATTTCTGCAGTTTGGTTGTCCAGACCTAACTTCAGTTTATGTCCTAGATATACATAGCTGTCGACTCGTTCAATGACAGTGTCACCAATTTTGATTTCTCTATCGTCCCCGATGTTGGTCATGACTTTTGTTTTCGATAAGTTCATCTTGAGGCCAACTTTGCTCGCCTCTTCACTTAACTGTTGTAGCATAAGCTGAGCCTGACCTAGATTCGCTGCTATCGGTACAATGTCATCAGCGAAGCGGAGATTGCTCAGGTACTCTCCATTTATCTTTAATCCCATTTTACTCCAGTTTAACTTCCTAAAAATACTCTGCAGAATCGCCGTGAATAATTTCGGTGAAATGGTGTCACCCTGCCTTACACCTCGGCCAATTCTGAATTTCTCCGTGCTCTTATGAAGTTTTATACATGAAGTAGCATTTTTGTACACATATCGAATTGTGTTGGAGTACCTTGAGTCTACTCTACATTCGTCTAATGCGTCCAATATCGACCATGTTTCCACTGAATCGAAAGCTTTTTCGAAGTCTATGAATAGCAAGACTATGTCGATGTTGTATTCACGACACTTCTCAATAAGCGTTCTCATCACCTGCAAATGGTCGTTTGTGCTGAAACCAGATCTGAAAGCAGCTTGTTCAACAGGTTGGTAGAAGTCGAACTTGTTAGTGTTCCTCTTCGTAATGATTTTCATAAACAACTTGTAGAGTGTTGACAATAGGCTTATGGGTCGGTAATTTTCCAGCTTTGTTATGTCTCCTTTTTTATGCAGCAATGTAATTACCGCATTTTCCCAGGCTTCTGGTACTTCTTCCCATTGGAGACATTGATTAAACAAAGCCGTGATTGCCTTTAATAATGAGTCTCCACCTAGTTTAATGGCTTCCACTGGAACACCATCTTCTCCGGGAGACTTTTTGTTTTTCATCTCGGCTACTGCAGCTTTGACTTCATCAACAGTTATGTCGGGCATATCCTCCGATCCCACGTTTCTTATTATTGGTCTATCTTCGGTTTCTTCCGTTGGGCTCTGTCTTGCTGAAGAAAACAAATTCTCATAAAATTCTGTTGCAATGTTTAATATCGCATTTCGATCCGTTTGAATCGTTCCTGTTTTGTCTCGTAATTTGAAGATTTCTTTTTTGGCGTTTGTCATTTTTCTCCGTAGGACTTTCATATTGCAGTTAGCTTCAATTATGTTTTGAGCCAATTGGACATTATATTTTCTTTCATCTGATCTCCTTGCTTTGTTGATACTTTTAGACAGGTTCCGGTATTCCACCGAATCTCGTCCTCCGTTTTTTACCAACTCTGCTCTGCTTGCGATCAGGTCTAAGGCTCTATACCAGGCAAAAGTTGACCGATTTTTAAACGTCGGATTCGTTCCTTACATCCGCCGTTTATACAATGACAACAAATGAATGAGGGTGATATGGATTTTTATTGTGCGCGAAATTTTTGAAAACGCAAATGATTTTTGTGGAAATTTTTTTTTATTTTTTTTTAAGGTATTTCAGGTTTTAGGTGTCTATATATATCACTCTAAATACCTAAACCCTAAAATACCTTAAAAAAATAAAAATAAAAAAATTTCCACAAAAATCATTTGCGTTTTCAAAAATTTCGCGCACAATAAAAATCCATATCACCCTCATTCATTTGTTGTCATTGTATAAACGGCGGATGTAAGGAACGAATCCGACGTTTAAAAATCGGTCAACTTTTGCCTGGTATAGAGCCTTTGCAAAGGCACATTTCATCGTAACCTGGCAGCCTGAATGACTTGTTTATTTTATTTGCAGATTTTAAAATAATTTTCGATGTACCAGAGCATAGCCTTGTTCCAAGCACGAACACTCATTTTTCCACCATCAAAAATCCTCCAATTTTTCGAACATGTCGGCTCCGCCTCGGATCAACAAAGTTCGCACGAAAACTCAATCTTTCAACTATGTATCCATTGTTACGTAAATGACCACTTTTAGCTACCTATGAAATAATGACACATAGTTCAAACATTTTAAGCTGTTAACTGGTCACATACGGCTATTCATCTGTTATCGATAACGACGACAGAAATAATGACAAGGGTAATATGGGTAATGTGGGCCTTTAAATTGAAGTACAAGATTTGAAATCAACTGATGAACAGGTTAACCTGTTACAGACGGCTGTCATCTGTTATCGACAGCAATAATAAACGACAAGCTCTGAATAATGAGGTCTTATTTTGCAAAAATCATACTCAAAACAATTGAAGTAAAAGATTTCTGAAATCAATTTCTGTAGATCTTTCATCGATGTAAGTAATAGACTTGATAATAATACTGGTCATATGCCGTTTTCGAGTGAAAATTGACGCAAATTAACGCACTACTCTTGATTATTCTAAACGTTCAAAATATTCCGAATGAAAAAAAACAACCCAAAATTGAAGCTTAAATTAAATCTACTGGCTGGCTTTCTATAATGATTAATAAACAAACATTCCAAACACTGTTTCTGTTTTCCTTCGAACCCAGGTTGTCTATTTTAAGTTATTGTTGAAAAATCAAAACAAAAAACCACATAAAGGAAAAACGATTCCATCGTTTCCCATATTTTTCTTTCTCGTTGTTTGCATCATGAGCTTCGAACAAAACGCGTGTCTTTGCTGCTTTAAAAACAAACATTTAATAGCCAGAAAGAATATTTCCAATTTTTGTTTTTTATTTGAAGAAAGAAAAAAATCAAGAAAAATGTAAATATTATTTTTATAAATTGATCTTTGTGCATTTACACGAAAGATGTGTAACATATAAATATGAAAAACAAAGCAAAAAAATTATATTCGATCTTTTAATAAATTTATTCGATCCGTAATGGTAATAATAATAATAAATAATGAAAAATTATATATACAAATTACATAACATTACATACACACACACATTATATATACATAAAATATATTAATTGTTAAGTTATGTTGTTAAATTAAAAAAAATGAGCAATGATAAAACCAAGTCTAATTTCGTATGCAACCTGTACCCGTACAAAGCAGATGTAACCAGAAATGTGTTTTGTTTTGTCAACCAAGTAACTAGATTGATTGCAGGATTACTGTGACTTCCAACACTCCTCCTTAATCTTGTGATCAATGTTGACTCCTCCTGAATGTTAGAAAATTATACGAAACTCGATTTTGTTGGTTTTCCAGGTTCCAGAGACTAATAAGCCAACACAAGATAAAGAAAATATAAAGAATTTATTCATAGACAACCGAATAGATTGAGTAGTTAAACGGACTAACTAGATTCGTTGTAACTCAGCAAGACATACTAGGACTGATTTATCGAATACTAGATCATGAAATTGTAAAACCAACAGATTTTCCAACTTCGATTGTTGATTTCCCAACCAATCCAGTTGCTAACATCACTCCCATCACACCTACCGACTTTCGGCTAGGCCTTTGATACCATTGTCTGCCGACGTTCGGCTTGAGATCCATTCATCCTTTAGAGTGAATCCTTATGTGACTACCTCCACAGGCAAATTGTACCATGACCCGAAGTTTACCGCCACCACCATATGATGCACAAAATCAGTGCATCTACGTAACTGGTACTGCCGTTACCGCGAAACCAAAGTTACTGGTACTGCCGTTACCGCGAAACCAAAGTTACTGGTACTGCCGTAACCGCGAAACCAATGTAACTGGTACTGCCGTTACCGCGAAATTCTTTTCTTGAGCCATCAATAGTTCATACCACAAAATCCAGCAAATATATCTGTCGTCGCAAGCTTGACGTTGCACTTCTTTGCTTCGTTTCACCGTTCATCGTTGTATGTAACCAAGAACACACAATGTATGCCACAATTTCTAAATATGACAATTTCTTTGTTTTGTCGTTTAATTTACTGCTTGACTTCCCAAAATGTCACACATAAAAAATTACACAACTTTTCGGCTTCCCACAACTTCAGAATTGGAACATTGAAGTTGCTTCGTTTCTCCGTACGCGAATTGATTCTGTACGATATCCCAATTTCAAAATAAGACCAGATTCTTCTTTTCGTTATTTATTCTTCGGACTACTGGGCCCATAACCTGTAGGAAGTTGAGGATATGCGTGGCAGAAAAAATAAAATAACTTGATCTGAATCCGAAGATTGGCTTTATTGAGAACAGAATAATTTAGATGTTTTGTTGCAAACAGATCGAAACGGAATGAACAACTTCATTTTGTCAACCAAGTAACTAGATTGATTGCAGGATTACTGTGACTTCCAACAGTAAAACCTTTTTGGATTGGTAAGTCTTTAACAGTCGACAAGCATATCCCCAAGAACTGTAGAATCTATTTCAACTTATGATCCAACAGATTTCAACAGATTAACGCAAAATCTCTTACCAAGTATCAACGCAATTTAAACAAATGTGTTTTGAGTGACTGAAAATATTGTTTTCAGAGAAATGATAAGTTGGATAGAAGGAACATGTGAATGACAGTTGGCTCCTATTGAAGAGAATGTGAGAGAATTGCATACAATTTCTCCTACACATTCTTTCCAATAGGAGCCAACTTATCATTTCTCTTACTGTTTTGAGCAAAATATTTTTCACAATTTTTTTACAGTGCCAAAATTTGTGTGATACTTGTCCAGTTTCAGTACTATATTTAGAGTATCACTCATGCTTGAAGTACGTGGAAAATATGCAATGTCAAGTACTTCAAGGTTCACATGAAAATAAGCCGCAGAGACAGCAGTAATTTTATGACTAAAACACTAAAATATGGAAAAACTCTATTACATTTCTTCTTAGTTTCTAAACATCATTCTCCTATATGCCCGGTAAACCAGCACAACACACTGCCAACGTAACCGTTCAAATAACTGTTAAAATAACTGGTCCAAATTATATTTCCTTCCTTCTCATAATGACAGTCTATAGAAATATAAAATTATTCAAGAGACGTAGTCTACCTCTATGCGTAGCGTACATTATGAAAAGACATCGAATTAAAGTGATATCCTGAAAAAAGATTTTGATATCTTCAAAAAATGTTTTTGATATCTTGAAAAAAGATTTTTGATATCCTGCCGGCATGATACACAAAAAAAAAATTTGATACGTTAAAAAGATAATTTTGATATGTTGAAAAATGTGATGTGATCTCTCAAAATTGATATCCCCAAAAATGATTATGATTCACCGAAATTCGAAATTGATACCCAGCAAAAGGAATTCTGATATCTACGAAAAAGGAATTGATGACCCGGAAAAAGAAGTGTGATATCACCAAAAGATATTTTGATAACCCCAACCCAATAAACCCAGAAGGGTAAATGTGACGCAAGTCCTTTATCTTACTTACAAAATAACTGATATCGCTGAGGGTGACGCATTCTGCGCCTGTACGTAAACTTTTTATCAACCGAAAAGTGACCCAAAAAGTTTCAGAAAGAAAATTTGACAAAAAAAATTGCGTCACAAAGTGGCAGATGATTCGGCCTTCTTCCGTTTAAATTCCATTATTTCACGACGGATTTTGTCCTATTTTCATAGCCATGGTTACCTCAACATCTGCCACTTTGTGACGCAAATTTTTTTGTCAAATTTTCTTTCTGAAACTTTTTGGGTCACTTTTCGGTTGATAAAAAGTTTACGTACAGGCGCAGAATGCGTCACCCTCAGCGATATCAGTTATTTTGTAAGTAAGATAAAGGACTTGCGTCACATTTACCCTTCTGGGTTTTTTGGGGGATATCAGTTCTTTTGGAAGTTTAGGGGTAAGGGTCACTAGTTTTGTAAGCATCTCACGTCGACTGCAGCTCAAATCCATCGAAAATACGATGGAAGTTAGGAAGTGCCGGAGAAATCATATGTCATCCCAAAATTTAGGAACCAACCTTGGAACACCTCACTTATGTCGAAAATAACCCGAATCGATCAAAAAATCCGATGGAAGTTAGGAAGTGCCAGAGGAATCATCTGTCATCCCAAAATTTAGAAACCAACCTTGGAACACCTCACTTATGTCGAAAATAACCCGAATCCATCAAAAAATCCGATGGAAGTTAGGAAGTGCTAGAGGAATCATCTGTCATCCCAAAATTTAGGAACCAACCTTGGAACACCTCTCTTATATCGAAAATAACCCTAATCCATCGAGAAATCCCATGGAAGTTAGGAAGTGCTAGAGGAATCATCTGTCATCCCAAAATTTAGGAGCCAACCTTGGAACACCTCACTTATGTCGAAAATAACCCGAATCCATCAAAAAATCCGATGGAAGTTAGGAAGTGCTAGAGGAATCATCTGTCATCCCAAAATTTAGGAACCAACCTTGGAACACCTCACTTATGTCGAAAATAACCCGAATCCATCAAAAAAACGATGGAAGTTAGGAAGGGCCAGAGGAATCATCTGTCATCCCAAAATTTAGGAAACAACCTTGGAACGCCTCACTTATGTCGAAAAAAAACCCAAAACCATCAAAAAATCTGATGGAAGTTAGGAAGTCCCAGAGGAATCATCTGTCATCCCAAAATTTAGGAACCAACCTTGGAACGCCTCACTTATGTCGAAAATAACACAAAACCATCAAAAAATCCGATGGAAGTTAGGAAGTGCCAGAGGAATCATCGCAAGCAGAGCAGAGTTGGTAAAAAACGGAGGACGAGATTCGGTGGAATACCTGAACCTGTCTAAAAGTATCAACAAAGCAAGGAGATCAGATGAAAGAAAATATAATGTCCAATTGGCTCAAAACATAATTGAAGCTAACTGCAATATGAAAGTCCTACGGAGAAAAATGACAAACGCCAAAAAAGAAATCTTCAAATTACGAGACAAAACAGGAACGATCCAAACGGATCGAAATGCGATATTAAACATTGCAACAGAATTTTATGAGAATTTGTTTTCTTCAGCAAGACAGAGCCCACCGGAAGAAACCGAAGATAGACCAATAATAAGAAACGTGGGATCGGAGGATATGCCCGACATAACTGTTGATGAAGTCAAAGCTGCAGTAGCCGAGATGAAAAACAAAAAGTCTCCCGGAGAAGATGGTGTTCCAGTGGAAGCCATTAAACTAGGTGGAGACTCATTATTAAAGGCAATCACGGCTTTGTTTAATCAATGTCTCCAATGGAAAGAAGTACCAGAAGCCTGGGAAAATGCGGTAATTACATTGCTGCATAAAAAAGGAGACATAACAAAGCTGGAAAATTACCGACCCATAAGCCTATTGTCAACACTCTACAAGTTGTTTATGAAAATCATTACATAGAGGAACACTAACAAGTTCGACTTCTACCAACCTGTTGAACAAGCTGCTTTCAGATCTGGTTTCAGCACAAACGACCATTTGCAGGTGATGAGAACGCTTATTGAGAAGTGTCGTGAATACAACATCGACATAGTCTTGCTATTCATAGACTTCGAAAAAGCTTTCGATTCAGTGGAAACATGGTCGATATTGGACGCATTAGACGAATGTAGAGTAGACTCAAGGTACTCCAACACAATTCGATATGTGTACAAAAATGCTACTTCATGTATAAAACTTCATAAGAGCACGGAGAAATTCAGAATTGGCCGAGGTGTAAGGCAGGGTGACACCATTTCACCTAAATTATTCACGGCGATTCTGCAGAGTATTTTTAGGAAGTTAAACTGGAGTAAAATGGGAATAAAGATAAATGGAGAGTACCTGAGCAATCTCCGCTTCGCTGATGACATTGTACCGATAGCAGCGAATCTAGGTCAGGCTCAGCTTATGCTACAACAGTTAAGTGAAGAGGCGAGCAAAGTTGGCCTCAAGATGAACTTATCGAAAACAAAAGTCATGACCAACATCGGGGACGATAGAGAAATCAAAATTGGTGACACTGTCATTGAACGAGTTGACAGCTATGTATATCTAGGACATAAACTGAAGTTAGGTCTGGACAACCAAACTGCAGAAATAAGACGTAGGATTGGTCTTGCATGGGCAGCGTTCGGAAAACTCAGACTAATTTTCAAAAGCAAAATGAATAATAGTCTGAAACGCAAAGTTTTCGACACTTGTGTCCTTCCAGTGCTCACTTATGGAGCGGAAACGTTAACTTTAACAAAAGCATCCGAAGATAAATTGAGAGTGACACAAAGAGCCATGGAACGGAGTATGCTCGGAATAACACTCAGAGACAGAATGACGAATAAATGGATTCGACAACAAACCAGGGTCGTTGATGTCATGGAAAGAATAGCATCTCTGAAATGGAGCTGGGCGGGACATATTGCAAGAAGGACAGACGAACGTTGGACCAAAAAGATCATGAACTGGCGACCATATAAAAGACGAGCTATAGGTAGACCACCAGAGAGATGGACAAACGAAATTAAGAATATTGCAGGTACAAACTGGCAGCAAATGGCAATGGATCGTACGAAATGGAAAGAAGTTGGAGAGGCCTACATCCAGCAGTGGATAGAAACAGGCTGAAAAAGAAGAAGAAGAAGAAGAAGAGAGGAATCATCTGTCATCCCAAAATTTAGGAAGCAACCTTGGAACACCTCACTTATGTCGAAAATAACCCAAATCCATCAAAAAATCCGATGGAAGGTAGGAAGTGCCAGAGGAATCATCTGTCATCCCAAAATTTGGGAACCGACCTGGTGTAAGTTAATATTTAATAATCCACACAATTTCCAACAAGAAACACATCCAAAAACAACACACACCTTTCACCACATTACCATCCATATCATGCACTAAAATATACAAAACACACACACACACACATACAAATTGGTTTTTATATGACATTTGTATATGGAGACTTTGAGGAGCTCCAGCTCCCAAGATATGAGCTTTTTCCAACTTTTGAAAATTCCATTCTTATTTTTGGGCCATTATTAGCCTATAACCAAAATTTCAGGAAAATCTATAGAAACGTTTAGGAGTTCCTGGATCCCGGAATCCTGGAACTAACTAAAACTAAGTAACTAACTAACTAACGTAGGCGATTTCAGTTATCTGAAAAAACGAAATTTTGCTTATTTTCATACAAACATCAATATTTCGAGGTTCAATATCTCGGCCAATTTTGAAGCTGCAGTAACCTGTGATAGCTCGTTGAACTCGTATAGATTCCTAGATTCCAGATATCCTAGTCTGGGGGTCGTTGGAGTTAAGGGGGAGAAGGCAAAAAGTTGCTGTAAATATGCTCCGCCGTTCACAAAAAAAAAATTTAAAAACATTTTTGGTAGTGGACTTGCGTCACGCCCGCTAACTAACGTGCGGGCATGATATAGCTATACATAGGTCAATATAGTCATATAATAACTATATATAGGTCAATATAGTCATATACTAACTATATATACGTCAACATAGCTATATATATGTAAATATAGCTAAATATAGGTCAATATAGCTATATATAGGTCAATATAGCTATATACTAACTATATATAGGTCAATATAGCTATATACTAACTATATATAGGTCAATATAGTCATATACTAACCATATATAGGTCAATATAGCTATATACTAACTATATATAGGTCAATATAGTCATATACTAACTATATAAACGTCAACATAGCTATATATAGGTAAATATAGCTATATATAGGTCAATATAGCTATATATAGGTCAACATAGCTATATATAGGTAAATATAGCTATATGTTAACTATATATAGGTCAATATAGCTATATATAGGTCAACATAGCTATATATAGGTCAATATAGCTATATATAGGTCAATATAGCTATATATAGGTCAATATAGCTATATATAGGTCAATATAGCTATATATATGTCTATATAGCTATATATATGTCTATATAGCTATATATATGTCTATATAGCTATATACTAACTATATATAGGTCAACATAGCTATATATAGGTAAATATAGCTATATATAGGTCAATATAGCTATATATACGTCCCGTTGCCCAACATACACCAAAAGTGATCAAATTTTTCCCGCTGCCCAACATACACCAAAAGTGATCAAATTTTTCCCGCTGCCCAACATACACCAAAAGTGATCAAATTTTTCCCGCTGCCCAACATTCACCAAAAGTGATCAAATTTTTCCCGCTGCCCAACATACACCAAAAGTGATCAAATTTTTCCCGCTGCCCAACATACACCAAAAGTGATCAAATTTTTCCCGCTGCCCAACATTCACCGAAAGTGACCAAATTTTTCCCGCTGCCCAACATACACCAAAAGTGATCAAATTTTTCCCGCTGCCCAACATTCACCGAAAGTGACCAAATTTTTCCCGCTGCCCAACATTCGCCGAAAGTGACCAAATTTTTCCCGCTGCCCAACATTCACCGAAAGTGACCAAATTTTTCCCGCTGCCCAACATTCACCGAAAGTGACCAAATTTTTCCCGCTGCCCAACATTCACCGAAAGTGACCAAATTTTTCCCGCTGCCCAACATACACCAAAAGTGATCAAATTTTTCCCGCTGCAAAACATTCACCAAAAGTGATCAAATTTTTCCCGCTGCCCAACATACACCAAAAGTGATCAAATTTTTCCCGCTGCCCAACATACACCAAAAGTGATCAAATTTTTCCCGCTGCCCAACATTCACCGAAAGTGACCAAATTTTTCCCGCTGCCCAACATTCACCGAAAGTGACCAAATTTTTCCCGCTGCCCAACATACACCAAAAGTGATCAAATTTTTCCCGCTGCCCAACATACACCAAAAGTGATCAAATTTTTCCCGCTGCCCAACATTCACCAAAAGTGATCATATTTTTCCCGCTGCCCAACATACACCAAAAGTGATCAAATTTTTCCCGCTGCCCAACGTACACCAAAAGTGATCAAATTTTTCCCGCTGCCCAACATTCACCGAAAGTTACCAAATTTTTCCCGCTGCCCAACATACACCAAAAGTGATCAAATTTTTCCCGCTGCCCAACATTCACCAAAAGTGATCAAATTTTTCCCGCTGCCCAACATACACCAAAAGTGACCAAATTTTTCCCGCTGCCCAACATACACTAAAAGTGATCAAATTTTTCCAGCTGCCCAACCATACACCGAAAGTGATCAAATTTTTCCAGCTGCCCAACCATACACCGAAAGTGATCAAATTTTTCCAGCTTCCCAACCATACACCAAATTTAATTTTTCCTACTGCCCAACATTAATAGTATATTTCAACATACCCCAATACACACAAGATGTGTGTGCACGCGCGGGCGAAGCCCAAGCGAAAACACACATCGAGTGTGTATTGGGGTATTTTGAAAGATATTTTTCTGTAATAGTGAGAGTGTGTTGGTGCTTTCCTTCCCAACCGTTACTTTCCTTCTCGACCGTTTACTTTCCCTACCGACCGATTCATATCATAGCTCACCAATACACTCTCACGTATACAGAAAATTTTTTTTTTCAAATTTTCACACTCAAAAAATCCACACACACACACATACTTAAAGGTGTTCTTATATGGGACTTATATGGGAACTTCAAGGAGCGCTAGCTCCCAAACGAGGCCCGTTCCCCCCAAATTTTTTTTTCTGGAATGTCTTAGAATGACGACCAGAATCTACTTCCAAAATTTCAAGAAATTCTAAAGAAGACTTTAGGAGATAGGCTATAACTGGAAACACGGACGGACGGACGGACAAACCACAAAGTAACGTAGGATTTTTTCATTTCGTTTAAAGTACTGTAATAGACCAAAATGTATGGGATAGTGGCTTCTTGGAAGATTTATTGCGTGTCCAAATTTTAAGCTACAAGAACGTGTGATAGCTCGTTGAACTCGTACGGACGCCTAGTTTTTTTTTAAGCTAATTTTTGGATTTGAATTGTAGAACTTCAATATTTGCTGTATATATGGTTCTGCAGTCTACGACAAAAAAAAAAATTAAATTTTTTCTAGTAATAAGACTTGCGTCACGGGCGCTATGCTAACGCGCGCCCATGAAAAAAGAAAGTGGTTTCATGGAAAAGGAAGTGTTATATTCATAAAAAAGAAAATGTTAACGCGGAAAAATAAATTCGATATTCTCGAAATAGAAATTTATAATCAGGAAGAGGTGTCTATTAGAGTGCTATTTGCAGTATATAGACTGAAGTAGCCGCCAGATTTCTCGCCATTTCGTTTTCCATTTTTTTTTTGGCGAGGAAACTGGCGGTTACTTCAGCCATCGGACTAAATTAGTCCCCAGTTTTGTCGTCAAAGAGCTTTTTTGAAACTGGGAGCCAGTCTATAATTTGGTTCTATAAATTTAAATTTTATATAACACAAATGACACAATCCAATTATTTATTAGACGATGTGAGAGAAAAACAAGAATAGACCGGCTGAAGCCTGGTGAGGTCTTTTTCATTTTTTTTCAATTTCTGTTTACTACTAGCTTGGTACTCATTCAAGTACCACTTTGGTATTCAACTACCAAATTTTGGAATTATGAATAGGCAAGCAAGCCGATTAATTTCATCAGTCGGTGTGCAGCTCTCAAACAGTAAACATATCTACAACATCCGTATTAGTAAACTACCATGTTGGTAGTCAACTACCACTTTGGTAGTCAACTACCACTTTGGTAGTCAGTCAACTACCACTTTGGTAGTCAGTCAACTACCACTTTGGTAGTCAGTCAACTACCACTTTGGTAGTCAGTCAACTACCACTTTGGTAGTCAGTCAACTACCACTTTGGTAGTCAGTCAACTACCACTTTGGTAGTCAGTCAACTACCACTTTGGTAGTCAGTCAACTACCACTTTGGTAGTCATTCAACTACCACTTTGGTAGTCATTCAACTACCACTTTGGTAGTCAGTCAACTACCACTTTGGTAGTCAGTCAACTACCACTTTGGTAGTCAGTCAACTACCACTTTGGTAGTCAGTCAACTACCACTTTGGTAGTCAGTCAACTACCACTTTGGTAGTCAGTCAACTACCACTTTGGTAGTCAGTCAACTACCACTTTGGTAGTCAGTCAACTACCACTTTGGTAGTCAGTCAACTACCACTTTGGTAGTCAGTCAACTACCACTTTGGTAGTCAGTCAACTACCACTTTGGTAGTCAGTCAACTACCACTTTGGTAGTCAGTCAACTACCACTTTGGTAGTCAGTCAACTACCACTTTGGTAGTCAACTACCAAATACTCGATTTATAAATAGACCAGCAGGCCGAATAATTTCGTCAGTCGGTGTGCGTCTCTCGAGTAAGAAACATCTTTGCTGCTATATAGTTTGGGGGTCTAACTACCAACAACTACCAAATTGCAATGTCTGCTATGAGCGATTGGTTACCAGATAACAAATAATAATTGATTTGCCTGGTGTTGGTTTGCTCATAGTAGCATTGCAATTTACCACCGAGGTAGTCAACTACCAAATATTTGAGTTATAAAAAGGCAAGCAGGCCGAATAATTTCGTCAGTCGGTGTGCGTCTCTCGAGTAAGAAACATCTTTGCTGCTAAATATTTTGGGGGTCCAACTACCAACAACTACCAAACTTTCAAATTGCAATGTCTGCTATGAGCGATTGGTTACCAGATAACAAATAATAATTGATTTGCCTGGTGTTGGTTTGTTCATAGTAGCATTGCAATTTTAACTTTTATCAATCACATTTTATTTGTGACACAGACGGACGGACGGACGGACGGACAGACGGACGGACGGACAGACGGACAGACGGACGGACGGACGGACGGACGGACGGACGGACGGACGGACAGATGAAGTGCCCACAATAGGTCTTTTTTTCCTATGGAAAAAAGACCTAAAAATTAACTCCTTCGCTTCGCTCCGGGGCAATGGGCCGGATCGCTCGGCGTGTTATGTGCAATGAAAATTGGTATTCATTTCGTAAAAAGATGAATTCTGTAGGGACGAACTAAACTAGGGACTAATATGTGTACAAAAATGCTACTTCATGTATAAAACTTCATAAGAGCACGGAGAAATTCAGAATTGGCCGAGGTGTAAGGCAGGGTGACACCATTTCACCGAAATTATTCACGGCGATTCCGCAGAGTATTTTTAGGAAGTTAAACTGGAGTAAAATGGGAATAAAGATAAATGGAGAGTACCTGAGCAATCTCCGCTTCGCTGATGACATTGTACCGATAGCAGCGAATCTAGGTCAGGCTCAGCTTATGCTACAACAGTTAAGTGAAGAGGCGAGCAAAGTTGGCCTCAAGATGAACTTATCGAAAACAAAAGTCATGACCAACATCGGGGACGATAGAGAAATCAAAATTGGTGACACTCTCATTGATCGAGTCGACAGCTATGTATATCTAGGACATAAACTGAAGTTAGGTCTGGACAACCAAACTGCAGAAATAAGACGTAGGATTGGTCTTGCATGGGCAGCGTTCGGAAAACTCAGACTAATTTTCAAAAGCAAAATGAATAATAGTCTGAAACGCAAAGTTTTCGACACTTGTGTCCTTCCAGTGCTCACTTATGGAGCGGAAACGTTAACTTTAACAAAAGCATCCGAAGATAAATTGAGAGTGACACAAAGAGCCATGGAACGGAGTATGCTCGGAATAACACTCAGAGACAGAATGACGAATCAATGGATTCGACAACAAACCAGGGTCGTTGATGTCATGGAAAGAATAGCATCTCTGAAATGGAGCTGGGCGGGACATATTGCAAGAAGGACAGACGAACGTTGGACCAAAAAGATCATGAACTGGCGACGGAATTCAAACGGAATTAAGAATATTGCAGGTACAAACTGGCAGCAAATGGCAATGGATCGTACGAAATGGAAAGAAGTTGGAGAGGCCTACATCCAGCAGTGGATAGAAACAGGCTGAAAAAGAAGAAGAAGAAGAAGAAGAACTAAACTCCTTTACTTTACATTTCGTAAAAGGATGAATTCCCTAGGAACGAACTTAACGCTTTTACGGCGAGAAGACTTACACAGATTAATTATTAGACGATGCTAGAGAAAAAAAAAATTAACTCCTAAGTTACCGACACCGTTCCGGCGCCCGGCTCGCATTGCGGCCCTCCGCTTTGCTCCGGGGCAATGGGCCGGATCGCTAGGCGTGTTAAAACGCTTTTTATGTGCAATGAAAATTGGTATTCATTTCGTAAAAAGATGAATTCTGTAGGGACGAACTAAACTCCTTTACGTTACATTTCGTAAAATGATGAATTCCCTAGGAACGAACTTAACGCTTTTACGGCGAGAAGACTTACACAGACTAATTATTAGACGATGCGAGAGAAAAAAAATTAACTCCTAAGTTACCGACACCGTTCCGGCGCCCGGCTCGTTCATTTTCATGCAGTGTATTAGGTCTCTCATTTGACTTTTCAATAATGAACCGCTCCTGCTCCTGCCAGGTTTACTTTTACTGTGCCGTGATTAAAGGCATATGCCATTTGCTGTGATACCTATGGTTCGATAATATATTCCCATAAATTGCTGCAGATGACAAAAAAAATTATTAAAAAAACTCCAAACAGCGCACGAAGAGTGATCCTTAAATAGATCCACTAAATTGAACGAGATGGATTCAAAAAACAAATTATTGTAACAAATTCTTTATTTTCTTTCATTTTGTAGATTTGGTTCTCCTGTACAAGTAAATGGTTTAATATAAATTGTAATATACAATCGCTCAGATGAACTTTATTACAATCAAAAATTCAACTATACCAACTAAAAGTACCAATAGTTCCACGTTAAGTCTAGTTTTCTTTTCACTAAATCGAATGTGAAGGCAAATATTTATAATTCTATTGAAGATTGTGCAGATTGAACAACGTTGCATTTCACCTGATTCCGATTCATTCTGCTTTTGCATTCATTTTTAATTTAACAAAAAAAAATTCTTTGATTCCGCTCACAACACGACCGTATTTTCGCCGTGTTGAGTAGTTGAATCGATAAATAATAATTTACAACATAAACACTACATACTAACAGATGGCGATAGTGTATCATCGATGGAAAAGCTTTTCATTTTCTTACTCGTTAAGCTTTTGTTATGTTCGAACAGCTTCCGAATATAAACTTAATACAACTGAGCACTTTGGGGGGGATGTTAAATGAATGATGATAGAGAATTGGGCATTTTTGTAATTATAACAGTGTATCGATTGCATGAATAACGCCATTCGTTGCAGGTATGTTTGATGTGATAATCTGGGATTCATTGACTTTGATTTTGCCTGCAAGAGAAAATTGAATTTGAATTGAAAATATTCTTAATCAATCAAAATGTGTGAATTACCTCCACTAGTCTTCTGTAGTGTGATGGGCTTACCGCCGGTTAGAGAGTCTTTCACTTGATAGAAACGCATACCGGCTGAGAATAGAGTTCCCGGTGTAATGTGTTTCATAACAAGTTTCGTTGCCGTTTCCTTGTCGTTGACCATAATGTTGATTTCGTCTTGAGTCTGGTTCGAGAACGCTGCATCAATTGGAGCAAAAACACTGTACGTCTTTGCGCCTAAATCTGTTAAAGAAATTTTCATTATTATCGAGTCATGGATCAGTGTACCATCTTCTGATCAAGTCAGACCTTTATTTTGTAAGATTTCTGAAATGCCAGATGAGAACAGCGCCTTCAAGAATATTGTGAATCTGTGCTCTCGATCGGATTGTAGTGTCTGCAAAATATCACCAACTGGTAGAGGGAACATAACGCGATCAACTGCATGGGCTATGCCTTGCGGGATCGTTATGTCGTTTTTGTCGGGCACAATCATCGCACCATTGATTGTTGTAATCTAAGAAGAACGTTTGTCAATTTAACCGAATCTGTAATTGGCTTCTCCAACCTTTACCTTTATATCATTCCATTCAGCATCGTGCATGTTGTATTGGTTTACTCGCAATTGAGTTCCAGCTAAAGAAACGCCCGTCATCTCGTCTTGCAGCGATGCAATCTCAAACGATCCGGGAATCACGTGATGTAATAGAAGCTGTGAAAACATTTCAAAATTAATTTTCTTGCAATGTTGATCGTTTGCTGCCCTCTTACCCCGCTCAGTAATCGTGGATTTGTTTTGAACTTTTCTTCAGCCCGTTCAGGACCGCCCAATTGAACCAATAAACTTTTGAACGCCTTATCTGTCGGCACGAAGACTGTGTACGGTCCCGTTTCGTTTAAGATGGAATCCAAGCCCGATTGCTTGAGATACTTGGCCATTGCGTGTAGTCCGTTATTCTTCAATATTGAACTGAATTCGTTGTTATTGTTGATCGCGTCTGTTTGTGGCTCTGCAGAAACCGTGGGTAGATGGAAACGTGTCGTTGATCCCTGCGACGATTCATATGATGGAGTCACTGAATTGATGGCTGGTGATACAGATGCATCGTATGTGCTAGCTGAACTGGCGAAAGAGGAACTAGAGCCGGGAGAACTGGCGAATGTTGATTGGAATGTGCTGAGTGTCGATGGAGTTGAACTGGGGAAATGGGAGCTTGGCGATGCGGTAAGTCTAATTGTTTCTTCGCTGTTAATAGTAGCTAGGGTAGAATATGGTGACACAGAACTGCGGAAGTGAACGGTCGGACTGGGCGTACTACTGGGACTAGACGAGTAAGCGGCCGTGTTTGTTTCGTATACTGTGCTTAATGGTATAACATGAACTGGACTGTTTGGTGAACTGGTTGTGGATGTTACAGCAATCGTACTAAGTCCAACTCGATTGGATGGCGGTGGAAGTTGAATTTCTCCGTTTTTGATTCTTTTAACAATGCTATCGACCTCAGCTCCCTTTGTTTTAGCTTCTTTGTCTCCATTAGCCTTGACACCTTGAACCTTGTAGCTTCCGTCGTTTTGTTCCTCCAAGTAAACAAAAGTAACTTTCTTTTGTGTTGGCACATTTCCAACGGGCTGTAAAGCACCGTCAGATCCTTGTTTAACGACCTCGAAATTCGCTCCCGGTGGCAGGGAAAAACCTTTCAGAAGTTCTTCGTGATTGATAACGTCTGGTTGTGGTGTCGAGGCTGATACTAATCGTTCGGGCTGTCCTAAGAATTCATTACCACCGTCCAAAGGTGTTGCTCCTTGTATCAAACTTGGATCACTCGTTCTGATCACTTGGACTTTTTGACCATCTGGTAATACAACGTCCATGCTGGAGTAAGTACTGTTACCAAGATCTTGAGGTGCATCGGCTAAGGCCAATTTCAATTGTTTTAACAAATCATCTCTGCCCAATGCCTTTGTCGATTTAACCTTAGATTTACCACCTTTGGCTGACTTGCCGCTCTCAACCTCCTGCTTCAATTCACTGTACAATTTTTGACGATGATTTTTCAAAAATTCTTCCAGTTCTTCGTCAGAGATTTCACCTTTGGCCTGTTTTCGCTTTTTGACTGAAGCTCCATTTGTTGTGGATGTTGTAGTGGTTGTTGGCTTTGGTGAGGTCGGATGAGTTTCATGGTAGACTTTAACCGCTCGTTCGAATGTTCCGGATTCGTATGGATGTACGGCACGACTTCTGGTGATTTGTTGAGAGTATTCGACATTAGTTGGCCGATTTTTGGTGATGCTTTGCTCTTTGATCTGGCGTTGTTTGGCTAAAAATTCTTCATGCTGTTGTTTGACTTTGTTCAGTTGTTTTTGGTATTGCTTAGCCACAAACTGCTCATGTTTCTGAATTATTTGCTGTTTGTCACGGATCTGCTTGACGCGATCTTCTTCACGGAAATATTGAGGCGTTTGTTGAACGAACTGAGGTTGTGGTTGGATAAATTGCACTGGAGGTGGTTGAACGAATGCCTGTTGTTGTTGTTGTTGTTGAGTGAAAGTACTGAACTGCTGTTGGGGTTGATGGTTTTGTATGAATTGGTTGGAGATCTGTTTGGACGGTTGAATTTGCAAAATTTGCGTTTGTTGTTCGGGATTGTACGAAAATTGGGGTTGAGGATTGAACAATTGGCTCTGTAGTGTGGATACAGGTTGTACAGGATTTTGTTGCTGGAAGACCTGTTGTTGAACATTTGGCGTCGGCAATAAAGGTTCACTCGGTGATGGAAGTTGAATCGAAGGCTGGAACGGCTTTTGTGGAATTTGAAAATTGTTCTGTCCATTTGGAATCGACCGTTGATTCAATGGCTGTTGGTGGAGTTGAGGATTGGGCAACTGATGAGGTTGGGGAGCCTGATTTTGACTACGTTCGAATGTTGTTTGTGGAAACTGTACATTAGACGATCGAGTCTGTTCAACGGTTGATTGTTGCTGAGAAAAGTTCGGAATAAAGTTCGTCTGGGTATGATGCTGTACGTGAATCTCGTTGTTAAAGTTATTCGATCGACCGTTCGGTGCTGGAGCGGTTCGGAAATTATTTTGACTTTGTTGCGGATTCAGTCGTACGGACGATTGGGGGAATCGATACTGCGGCTGATTCGGCTGGAACGGTGGTGGTCTTTGGTTTAGTATGCTTGTCTGGGTCGGCAATTGTTGAATAACGGTTGGCTCGATGAAAACATTCGGAGGTTTCTGGCCGAAGTTCTTTTGTTGGTTATCGACCACCTGATTTTGTGGGAACGAAAACCGATGCTGTTGATGCTGTTGAACATCGCTAAGAATATGAGTTTGCTGGACTGGTGTTAGTTGACGACGTGTATTGAATGTGTCGACCTGGAAATAAGAATAGGAATGTTAGTTGGTCAACTTGATTTTTTTACTTAGGGCGGGAAGTTCTTGTTTTAGAGTTCACGACATAATTGCGCTAAAAATTTAAATATTTAGAACTGACAGTTGGACGCTGACGGCATATAATAAATCTGTAAGTTTGTTTCTAACAAGAACAAGACCAAACATAGTCATATAATAAATGTCAAGAAATAAGCGTTGAAATGACCCACTATGCGGTATGTTTTGAAATAGCAGGCGCACTTACTGCATTAGTTTAGGCTACGGCAAAGAGTAAGGAAAAATTTCTTGGTAAAATAAGAGCACAGAAAACACGGGCTTATCGCTTACTCTAGTCGTCATTGATATACAAACAGACTATCCGCTTCTATTTTAGATTCTCACGATTCTCATCTGTCGCCTTATCAGTGCTAATACTATCTCGTTAATCTGTTTCGATAGTTTTCATAACATTTTTAGATCATTGAAACAACGCGGACTATGAGGTTATATTCAGTCAGGCCACTACTGCTGCCTTCATACCGTACGCATGATAGAATCGTCAACAGGTAGAAATATGTCTATGTGATGCGAAGATGATTTTTAATTTTTCTTCATTCGTAATAACATGGAATTATGTTTAGCTTTTTACCGACAAGACAATTAAATTGATTATAATTCGGTGCTTGAATTCACTAAGTCACATTTATTTATGAAAATACTGACGAGCCAATGGTGGCTAACCGAAACCGACTTTCATTTACTTTCTATTATATAAAACGATGATCGCACAAGCTCATCATATCTCTTCTCTCCGGTATGTATTTTATTAAATGAATCGCAGCGATAAATAATGTGATGTATTGTTTATGGTTGCGTGGTACTGGATTGCATATTTTAACTCAAAGACGGACTAGAAGCAACGAGGACGATACGATTGTTAAAAATTAAATATTCTTTGGTGAGGATTTCAATATAATTGGAAAAAAATTCGAAAAAAATGATCGTTGCGCCTCAAGTTTATTCTCACTAGATTAGCTACGTGTTCACAGAGAAGTCATATATAAATTTATGCAACTCTAGATCATGATGTTCGAAAACTACGAACCTTAGATCCCTCTGTTGCATAAAACGTTGTATGAATCGTCCTCTGTCGGTAGGGTTGACATAGAATAGAGAACTGATGGAGGGATTACGGCTCTCCTGGCATGCACTAGGGATGGGAGGCGTTCAAAATTATCGATAATATCAATCGAAAGAAATTATCGATAATCGATTAATCATATCGTTATCGATAATTTAATAATTATCGATAATTATCAAAATATCGAAATTCGATAATTATCGAAATATCGATATTTTGATATTTATCTGAAAATTCATGATAATATACAGATATATCGGAATATATCGATAAATATCGGATTTTCGGACCGAAATATCGATATATCGAATTATCGATATCTTGATAATTATCAAAATATCAATAATTATCGATTATCGATATTTTTTTTGATAATTTTCGATAAAAAAAGTCGATAATTATCGATTATCGATAATTGATAATTATCGATAATCATTTTCATTATCGCCCATGCCTAGCATGCACATTTACTTTTCATGCGACGGACCAAAAATGAGTGCCCTGGACGATTGAACATAGTCACTTTCGGCCTTAGGTCTAATATCAATTGTCCCAGACGCATACGAAATAATAATTTTGGCACTTTTCTACAACTACGATGATTACCAAAGCTAACAATGTTTCAATAAATGGATAACTGGACCATTACGTCTTTCGTAACCAAGAGTAACTTTTGTTTTCTTCGAAAATAACTGACCATATCCTCACTTGACCGCACTTAAATGACATTCATACTCTAATTAAAAGCAATATTACCGCATTTTTCGCATGCTCATAACAAATTCATTAAACGTTTCATCGATATTCGTGTGTACCCGGACCCAATTAGCCGTACACAATTGGCTTTTATGTCAAGACGAAAAAAACGTGTCTCTCGCAATGTCGCAGACAATAAACATCTGCGCCCAAGAAATGACCATATTAAGCGGATGATTAAGTTGTATTTTTGTTAAAATAAATCGCCGAAAAAATTACGGTTTTGAAAGATGTTACACAATTTGTCTGAACTAAATTTTATTGTCGTGGAATAATTTCTTCAGCGGAAAAAAATAAGTTGAACGATCCGGCCATTAAACATCTCAATTCACTTTTTAATAAATAAATTCAAGTGGACCCACAAAAAAAATTATTAACATTTTATTGCATCAACAAGTTGAAGTTAGTCATCCTCTTCACCATCATCATCAGCAGCATCGGCTTCAATATAATGAAAGTTATTTTTGTTCAATGAATAACTCACCGCCGGTGAAAATATTTTATTAAAATAAATTCATTGAATTTATTACAAAAATTCGTTAATCGATGGGAAATCTCTAGAGTTTCTGTATTTACGTTTGATTTGAATTTATTTATGGGCAAAAAACACACATTGAGCAATCCATCATTTTTAGTCATACCATCGCCGGAATGATAAATTCCATCCGAAAAAGTACTTTAAAGAAGTCTTAACCGATGATGGATTTCGAAATTGAAACTGAAATTACAGTCCCGGTAACGCACGATGCTACTTAAAAGAAGTAAACACAGAAAACCATTCCAATTTAATGTAAATCCAGTAAGACAAATCCGTAGCTATAAGCAATCGATGGTTAATACTCTCTCAGCAAATCCATTAGATAAATGATTGTAAAGAATTCTCAACACTATCTATGGCATTTTATATTACACACAAAGCGTTATGATGATTTCAATCTTTATGGACTTTAAAGTAGGAAAATTACATAAAAATCTACGGCGATTAGTCGACCAGATATGGAGCCTGTATCAAGATTCCGTATAATTCAATTTTGTTTTTAATTATTTTATGGAGCTGCTGCTGGTATTGGATAGACGGTACGATGTGTATTATGTGATCAAGATGTTTGCATGAAATAATGGGTTGCATTTTACAGATCGTATCGAAATCGTTGATGCGGTACCGTTTCCATGACCAATCGGAGGAAATTGTTTTTTTATTGGACACAGGCCGTATAAAGAAACGGATTACTCTTTGTTTGGACAAGGAAATTCTCACACCAAAAAAAAATCTGATATTTTTAATGTTTAAATGGCAATGAGATGGTGCGCGTTGAGAAGTAAGTGGCACTTAGTGAATGTATTCCAGAGAACACCAAACATAAGTTAATCGCTGATTAAGGTTCTCGATGTCATAAGAGATACAAACTAATGAAGTAAAAGATTTTCTACAAAATATGAAGCATATGAAGCAATACTTTGAACAATTGAAGTAATAGAATTCTAGCTGAAAGTGAATCTACGGATTGTCTCGTCAATATGACGTCTTGCTACACTCTATACAATTTGACATTAGGAACCCACATTATTCGCAAATGAATCGCTTTTTTAATTAATTTACTCAGCGCCTGGAAATTCGTAACGGGTAACGTTAAGTCCTAAAACGAATCAAATTATCTGTTCAAAAGTCTATTAATGATCGCCATGTTAAAGTAATTATTTCTCATCTGTTGATAACTTGTTAAAACGAAGAAGAACAGAGTATGGGCCTTTTGATTGATCGTCCGCACCTTTAGGGCATCATTAGTCAAAAAAATAATTTGACTATCTAGAGCTGTGCACATTTATTAGACTATCAATCAACGATCATTTACGTTTTGAAAGGTAATTAGTAATCGACATGATAATTAGGCGAATCTGTATGCCATTCAACTTTAATCAGTGGAGTCGAACCAAAAATCGACACAACGATTAGCAAAAGATTATTTAATAAAAAAAATATCAACCGAACGATTCAATTTTCCCTTTCTTTAATGATGTCAACATATTTATATCTAGCCATAATAACGCATCATCCATGAATGGAAAAAAATCCGTAATTAGAAAACAATGAGTGCCGTTTGATGGTAAAGTGATTTTTTTATTATTATTCACATAACTGACTCGTCACACAATTGAAGTCGGTGAGTGTAAAATAATCGGTTTTTATAAACAAAACAAAAAATTATTCAAATGATAACTGAAACTGAAAGCTACATTCGCATTCGCAACAGCTATATTACAATTCATATCTAACTCTGACTCTTCAGAACATTTATACCAATTCTCTATAAAGTTTAAGATTTAAGATTAAGGTAGGCTACTTTTGGCATATGTATTATTATCTGGTCTATTACTTCAATCGATTAATAGTAGATTACAGCAGATCCCGCCGCAAACATCGCACACATGTATTACTCATTTACATAGGCTCTGCTGTAATCTACTATTACGTGATTAGGCAATGTAAATGAAAATGAAGCATGCCGTAACACGTAAAAATACTTTAATAGGTTGATTTCAAATCTAGTACTTCCATTTTTTAACATGTATTTTATTATAGAAAGAACCATATTACCCAGAGCTTGTCATTATTTTTGCCGTCGTTATCGATAACAGATGAATAGCCATATGTGACAGGCTAACCTGAACGGTTGTTTTTTACTTTATTTATTAGTTAGAGCAGAGCTTCTGCTGTAGAAGTGCCTTAAAACTGAATCAAGCATTTGGATAGACATTACCCTACCCACTCTCATTAGTTTTCTCTGTGTTGTTAAGTTGCTCTTCACGATATAAGTAGATATGTCGTACGGTTCACAGTTTGTTGATGAAAAATTCTCAGAAACTATACTAGTCTTTGGTTTGTCTCTTTATATACAATGTACAAACACAACAAAAGTTTATTCCCTCCAATGATTAGACATCTGCTAAAGCTTCTTATTCCCGAGAGAGTTGCATGAGACAGAAAGAAATTTTCCATTTAAACTAAATCGCTTTTTGTGTGGCCTCTGGCCTGTTTTGGCCTGGATGTTATTGAGAATTAAACTATGAATATGAATCACACTTCCAATAGGGCTCTTCTTATTACTGATTGAGAAAGCTATCTAATTCTTACGTCTTTTCCGTCTGACTCCACAACTGATTTCCTGAAAGTCTTTATCGTGTGGGAGGCCTGGTCATTTTAGTTCATGTGAAGAGTTTGTTTGGTGACTGATACCTAACGGTTTGAAGAGCTTCCAATCACAATTGAATGCCAAATAATTCAAAATAAAATTTCTCTGCTCATTAATTAGCATTTTTATTATTTCAGAAATTCGCCCACTGACCCACACACAGACTTTCTGCCGGTCAGTCTTCTAAAAACAACATTTATACGTTTGCAGAAACAGAAAAACATGTCCACTAATTCGCACGGTTTTATTGAATTAATTTCCATGAAATTATAGTGAAAATATCGATGTTTCAAGTGCGACCTTTTTTTCGCACAGAGTTTACACGAAAATATACTCGAGCCAAATTGATTATTTGAATTTATTCAATTTTCAGAACAACTAATTTGGCTGATTGAAAAAGCCCACCTCATTCATAGGAGTATCATATCTTGACGCTATTAACAACAGTATTCAATGCTGAAGCTCCTAACGTTTTATGTACTTAATGTACATCATATAAATAGACAGACAAAAGTGGTTGTTGCTGTTGTTGTTTCGTATTACTTTACGTTTAGCGCAAAAAATCGTGTGAATGTTATTTGAGTAACGTCAATTTAAACTATCGCTTTTTTGCACATAAGCGCAAAAAGAAAAGAAATGAAAAGAAAGAAAGGTTAAAATTGATTTGGCAAACTGTCTTTTTGTTGTGCTAAAACTTTCAGGTGTGTCTAGATAGTGTAAAATGTACGGGTACGTATAAGAACGTAGAAAGTTCAAGGATTTTTTCTCGAAGCAATTTTAAAATCTTGCAGATCTTTTACCAGCTTATGTGCTTGTTGAGTCTATCTATCTATCTATCATTCATTCATTCATATATCATATAACCTTCACTGATGTTATATATAGGTATTTCAGGTACTTATGTGTGTTAATCGTTATTTATAGTTTGGATTGAGAGAGATAAGTTTTTTTGGTTGCTAAAGAAGAACGAAAAAAATATTTATTAAATATTGGTTGTTTAGTTGAGTTTTTAAATAGACCACCTATTGAGCCGTTAATTTGAATTGACAATTTCATCGACACAAAAAACGACATGACGGAATGAAATTGTTTCTCACATGGTGGTTCATTCGATTTTTATGAGATTGTGTGACGACGCGGTCACTTACCGCTTGTACATATTTCAGCAAACGAGCAACTTTAAATTTTGGAATAATCGTTTGCCAACAAGTCATTCGCAACTTTGAAATAAGATGTAACCTTTCATCTCTCAAGCCAAACGTAGTGTCAGTTAGGGATGGGAGGCGTTCAAAATTATCGATAATATCAATCGAAAAAAATTATCGATAATCGATTAATCATATCGTTATCGATAATTTAATAATTATCGATAATTATCAAAATATCGAAATTCGATAATTATCAAAATGTCGATATTTTGATATTTATCCGAAAATTCATGATAATATACCGATATATCGGAATATATCGATAAATATCGGATTTTCGGACCGAAATATCGATATATCGAATTATCGATATCTTGATAATTATCAAAATATCAATAATTATCGATTTTCGATAAAAAAAAGTCGATAATTATCGATTATCGATAATTGACAATTATCGATAATCATTATTATTATTATTATTATGCTACAACAGTTAAGTGAAGAGGCAAGCAAAGTTGGCCTCAAGATGAACTTATCGAAAACAAAAGTCATGACCAACATCGGGGACGATAGAGAAATCAAAATTGGTGATACTGTCATTGAACGAGTCGACAGCTATGTATATCTAGGACATAAACTGAAGTTAGGTCTCGACAACCAAACTGCAGAAATAAGACGTAGGATTGGTCTTGCATGGGCAGCGTTCGGAAAACTCAGACTAATTTTCAAAAGCAAAATGAATATTAGTCTGAAACGCAAAGTTTTCGACACTTGTGTCCTTCCAGTGCTCACTTATGGAGCGGAAACGTTAACTTTAACGAAAGCATCCGAAGATAAATTGAGAGTGACACAAAAAGCCATGGAACGGAGTATGCTTGGAATAACACTCAGAGACAGAATGACGAATCAATGGATTCGACTACAAACCAGGGTCGTTGATGTCATGGAAAGAATAGCATCTCTGAAATGGAGCTGGGCGGGACATATTGCAAGAAGGACAGACGAACGTTGGACCAAAAAGATCATGAACTGGCGACCATATAAAAGACGAGCTATAGGTATACCACCAGAGAGATGGACAAACGGAATTAAGAATATTGCAGGTACAAACTGGCAGCAAATGGCAATGGATCGTACGAAATGGAACGAAGAAGAAATGGAACAGGCTGAAAAAGAAGAAGAAGAAGAAGAAGATAATTATTATCATTATCGACCATGCCTAGTCAGTATTGACGATTTGATTAATCTTTTCCTAGTGGTGCGTCTACAGATACATACGAGACTCTTTCATTCTTTGCGGAAACAGACAGTCATTTGTTATCGTAGAGAAAAATAAGCTTTTTGCTCTGGCTGGCTAGTGTTTCCATAATTGTAAAGTATGAGATAAAATAAATGAAGTAATAGATTTGGTACCACGATAACACTGATCCTTTAAAGCCAAACGTAGTGTCACTTTTTGATTTTCAGGCATTTGACGATTTTATTAATCATTTTCTAGTGATGTAACCGAACCACCCGCCACAAGATACAGACGGGGAATAAATATGATAATTAAATTTTTTAATAGCAAGCCTCAGTTGGCCTGTAGAGACAACAATTTCCGTCGCTACTTTTACTACATTCTTTGCCATTATAGCCATTTGTTGTCGACAACGACGAGAAAAATAAGACTTGTGCACTGGATAGTTTATTGTAATATAAGAGCTAAAATAAATGAAGTAATAGATTTGGTACCACGATGGTTGCAACAATAAAAGATAAAAAAGTCTCTCATGGCGAAACGCTTGCCGTTTGTAAGAAATCTAGATAAAATTCAAGTATCTTATGACGAATTTCCAGTATTTCTTTGAAAATTCGAAAAACTTCCAAAGTAGTGTTCGTGACACACATCTCTTATCGGATACAACTGTTCGGCTATATCTACAACGATAAGAAAAACTTTCATTTTCCACAAAAAACTAATATTTCGAATTCAAATTTAATTACATACTTCAGTACAACCGAAGTAAACAACCAGTTAGAAAGGTGTTGATTAACGTAAAAATTATCATCTAATTTCAATAAATTTTCAGTTTTTTATGATATTTCGAGTATATAAACGCACATTGAACATCACTAAGTATCACCTCGAAAAAAAATGAGGGAAAATTTTTTAGCAACTTCTGGGTCTGCCGTTGACCGACATGGTATTCCACATCTATGTAACTCGATACCGGAATGAATATTATACTTGTAAACTTGATCATTATGCTTAATTAGCCAAACGAAAGCGCCGAAAACATCGAAATAAATAAATATAAATTTCAATGACCTAGGCATTAAATACTTTTATTTTATTTCGGTTTTGAGATTGACGTGAAGATTGAACACATGTAATGTCCGAAAATAAAAACAAAAACACTTTTTCTTTCACTGACATTGGCATTTTTTTAACTTTTGTCTTTCTTTCTTTCTTCGCTATTGTACAATCTGTTGCTTATGAATGTACCTACATTTCGCTGGTGTTTCAAGTGTAATTACCTGCTTAATTGCTTTTAAATTTTGTGACTTTTGTAAATAATTAAAGCCTTAACTAGATGCTGTGAGATCCAATATCTGATGACAGTGTTTCTTGCATATTTAAGTTGGTTTTTATGTAAAGTTTACCTCAAGCTTTGAAACGATACAACAGGTGTAAATGTTCCAAAATGGAAAACGTTAAGGTATGCTTTTGACATTGACATAAGGTGGGGTAGTGAAAAAATTTGTATAGGAAAACCTGAGATAAATTAATGTAAAAATAGATGATCAGAGAGCAACTAACACTAAGTATCGATAATTTGAAAATGTTTAGATCAAACACAGATTCAATATAGAATTGTTGGTGCACTTGTCGTCTGTCAAAAGTTGAATGAAATATGTTTAGACGTAAAAATTTTTTGTTGATTGTGTGTCTTATTAGCCAAGTTGCATTGTTTGATGTCTAGGGCATAGAGGTAGACTACCTAGAGGAATTATGACCCGAAATTCATTGAAAAATCATATCACACACACTACTAAATCCGAAAACGTCAACTTTGCTTCTTCCTTTTTTTATTACAATAATTGTCTTGTTCCATTCATACATATATTCATTCTTATTATTCTTGTTATCCTCTTAGACTGATTTGTGTAAAAAGTGCGTAAAGTCGTGTGGAAGTTTTGTGAAAGATTTTCCTTGTCTGTTGCGTGATGTTCAGCGAGCGAGTTGCATTAGTAGCCGATGGACGAATGGAACTTGTTTCAGACTTTGAATGTTATTTTTTATTTCAATAAAGCCATTTTCCTGCCGTTTCTTTTCATTTATTTTCTTTAACGTTGAATTTTGGGTGATTTAAACGAAAGCTTCCCTCCTTTCCGTAGAGCGCATACGATAACAAAACTCTCGACATTGTCGTTCCTGACGAGTCCCCCAATGTGCTGTTTCCACATAAAATTCACGGGAATTTTATGGAAGTGAACTAGTGAGTTTTGAGATCAGCTGGACGAAACGGTGTCTCTAGGTACTCTAGGGAATGACTTGACTACGACAAATCGGTTTTATTAACTAATTCAACTAATTTTCATTCACAAACTTTTATAACGAAAAAATATATTTTTTTTAAAATTAGCATTTCGTTTGAAGTAATAATTTCAAAATTTCGCGGACATTTTTGGGACCATAATTTGACATTATTCTTTTGACATTATGAGTCCCTTACTTTTGACATTAAGAGTCCCTATACTGTCTGTACACGAAGCTATCACACACACATTTAAACATATGATTTTTCATTTTAATTTGTCAGTTTGTTCTATTGAGAGGGCCCTTGGTCTAGGGAGAACTAATTGAGTGATGAAAAACTCTTAGAAATTTTCGCAGCCTTAACAAAAGTCTGTAAATTTACATTTCATGGAAGGTAAGTGCATCAGCAGTGCTATTGGATCTATTACTTCATTTTATATAATTATTTTCAAGAGATTAATTTGAAATCTACTACTTCAAATTTTTGGAACATGCGTTTTGCTGCGTAAGTATATCGATAACAGATGATCCGTAACAGGGCACAAAGAATTGTCATTTGACGATTTCGTGAACAAAGTCGCAGAGAATTTAGGAGCCTCCACTCTCCATTCTATAAATAAGGAGTGCTTGTATAAACTGGTTAATAACTCAAGAGAATGTGAAGTTAGCAATGAGACATTATAGCAAAAATCTACGATTTAATCACAAATTTTCCGATAATCTCACAAGTTTTATCACAAATTTTGTGATTTTTCATATGGCAAACGCATTTATTTGAATGTTTGTGCACTTCCGCCGAAATGAAATATTTTTTGTGCTCAGTAATTGTAGTATCGCAGTACACTGTGCTTAGTGTCAATAAAGATGCTACAGTTACTGTAGTACAGTACTACTGCATACACGTGTTTCATCAGTTATTCCTACCGATATTACAGTATTACAGATCTGCCGTGTTAAGCCAAGCACCTTATTTGATTCTTTGTGTTCTTTGGAGAGTTTTCAAAAGATTTAAGCTTATGTTGGATTCCGTTTGAAAAGTGGAATTCAAATGAAGCTTAAAGCTCTCCAAAGCTCTTTAAAAGCAACGACACAACTGCATCGCGGTGTTTTGGCTTTACACGGCAGTGACAAGCTTTGAACCGTCATCGTTAGTTAAAGCAACTTGACATACCATATTGCCTGATTCAGAACTCAATTCAGAATTCAGGACTCAATTCAATGTGGCACGGGAAATCGCTCTTTCTAGCAAGGTCAAACAAAAACCATTTATTTCAAACTTTAAGACAAATAATGTCAAACGCTACACGTGTAACACATATAATTCTTCGGTCAAACCGTAGTGGGTTGATGTAGCATTTTGCAGACTGTTCATTTGAAATGAGATCTAAATTGTTAATTTGAAGATAAAAACGGATCATTATTCAAAAAGTGGTATTCGACTGTGTAATTGTTACGTGCTTTCGTTGGTATGCGAAATCGTTTGATGCGAAAAATAAAAGTTTAGAAAATCAATTTTTATAAGCATCGCGTTACTGTCATAGACAATTAATCATTTAAAATATACAGAAGAAATAAATGGAGCATTTAACTAGATTAGTTCTATTAATTAAATAAAATGCAAAAGCGTCACAGTTAGATACACAGACACAATGTTTGCACTGGAGATTCACTCAATTTTGTTTATAATTTAATTTTTATTCAGTGTTAACATGAACTGCAATGTGGTTGAGGAGAGTAATTAAAGTTTATTTTAATCAAAAGTAAATATTTGAAATATTGTTTCGATGAAAGTAAATTATGTGTTCGACAGTAACACAAAACCGCACCAATTTTCAATAGCTGAATGAATGTGATCATTTAAATGTAGATACAAATGTTTCCAAAGGTTTCAAAAAATAACAAAAGATTTCTTCTATTCGTCGCTCATTAATGTTATGATGATGGACTCACAATATACAATAATAAAGCAAACACTTGAACATTATTCTTTATATGGATATGGCCTGCCATGGAAAGCTTGTAGATATTTTTTTTAATAATTTTATGGTCAGTTTGATGGTCATTTAAGAAAACATTTCCATTAAACAAAACAAGAAATGTTCGTGAAATTTTTGATTATATCAATTTTCCATCACCAATTGATTTAATCGCCGAAGCTTCCCATTCTTTTTATTGGGAAAAATTAAATTACCAATAAACCTAACAACGTTATCAATCCACTGAAGGCGCATATATTAATTTCACTTATCAAACCGAAATTTTTATATTTTCTTTTCACTGAAAATGATACCCATCAATCGGTACATTTATTATCTCATTTTTTAATATCTCTTCAAAAGAACGACGAAGAAGAAAAATTTACATCTCGATTCACATTACATACCATCAATCAAACGATCGTCGTGATCTTTGTGAAAATATTATTTTGATTGATTGATATTGATCATGCACTTCAGTTGACTGTGTGTATATGTATAGGATTACCTATGCACGTTGACTATGTAGATTTATTGAGATATTTTCGTTGATAAAAGTCGAAAATAATTTATCGCTTTTTTTATGATGAATTCATGATGATGAGGACGGTGATAGTTTATCAAATAGAGACTGTTTCTGTGTGGGTATCCAGGTATATGTGTAGTGTGAGGTGCGGGAAAACAGGAAAAGTAGGAAACTAGGCAGTTTTGTTGTTTTCTCGCCAGTACCTTCTGATCGATCAACGAAATTTTCCAAAAATTGAAAGATTCTGATTCGTTTTAGGAAAATCTGGTTGGCTGATTAGTACCTATTCGCGAGAGAGTTTTCCACTTTTCCTATTTTCCCGCACCCCCGTGAATATCACCCGAAGCATTTGAATGCACAACGAAAAAAATGTTCAATGGCTTTTTGGTTGTTAATTCATTTAAAAGACATTTTGAATGATTGCTTGTAATATCTTTACATTTTATGATATCATTGCAATTCCAGGCAACAGAATTTATTGATAAAATTCACTTAACTGTACGTTCGTGTGGTTCAACTATACTGGATGTGGATAGTTTGCATTTAATATCTTTACCTTTCACTTTTAGCATAGATCAATGTTGTTTTTAGTTAGCCTGACATAAAAAACCACAAAATGTTATGAAAATTGATGAATTTTTTTTTTTATTTTTTTTTTTTCAAATTCACTTAAAGAGTGAATGCATGCAATGTACCGTCAGCTGTGCCAGCGAGTATATTTTTCGAACAATATACTGAAAATAGTGCGTTATATAAAACGTGTGTGCAATGTGGTTTGCAATTGGAAATAAAGTAGTAAACTGAATGTGTGGCGTTCGAATCATGTATGTAGTCATTTAAAACAATGCACAATACATATGACCTGACCAGCCTTTAGTTGGTAATTGGTACATGGCAAATGTTGGATGCGATAGTCGAGTCATATTAGAGAATGGTATTTTGTTTACAACTTTAACCGGTATTAAGTAGCTGCCTATTAGCTAAGAAATAAACGGACGGAAAAATGTATGCGGTTCGTTGTGTCCCATTAACAAATTAATTGAATGCGATTTTGTGTTTCATGGGAAAATAAGATTGGATGTGGGGCGTCATGGAAATTGTTAATGTCACAGTTAATACGTGCTGTAGGAAAATCGTGGCGCAGTGGTATGATTAACGAATATAATTACAAGTATCCCGATTTCTGTGGGATTTATTTTGTTTTATCATTTTTAATGATAAATCAAAAAAATATCATTGACTTTGACGGCCAGGTGGTCTAAGGGTTAGTCTATGAGAGTCTGCAAAAAATCTTTAGTTCATTTGATGAATCTGTTATAATAGCGTAGTCGTCGCTTCACTACTAGACTCGTATGTGTCATAAAATCGGGTGATGAAATGATATGAAAATTTACTATTTCATTTCATTTCATTTACGATTTACTAGACTTGTACAGTACAGTACATACAAAAAGGTATGACGTACTGCATATAGAGGTTGGTCATCTCTTCGTTTTTGTCATGTCGCCATAGCCTGAAGAGAATTATTAAATGCAAAGCACCGTAAGATGTTCATCACATTAAATATCTCACAGTTCGAAACAGTGACAGAAACAATTTTCATTACTTCTTGTGATCTAAGTATTTACGCTCGAAAGTGTCAGTTGTACTAATGAAGTAATAGATTCTTCATTAGTACTATACATACATCATCATTGGCCAGAGTCCATCACTTATATTCGAATAGTCAAGTACGGAAATAGTTCGTGTGATATTAGCGAATTATAAGAAAAATGCAGTTTTATCTAGACTAACGATGTTTTTTGTCCCCGTAGTACTATCATGTTAATGGAATATTAATGTTAATCCATTCCATTCCGACATTTTATTTATTTGATTCATTTCATTTTTATTTGCAATTCATGAGATAATTGAAGAGGTTGGATTTTCAATTTTATTTTATTTTTTTTATTATTTTCTAAAGCGAAAAACGTGCTTCTCATATTTTTCGCAATGCATTTTTCTTTGTGGTCTGCACCTTTTGTTTTTATCCGTTTCGGTTAAACAATGGTCAATCATTCTTCGCTTGTAAAAATGTTGAGAGATCGTGGCATTACTTGCTTAAGCGTGCTAAATTATTGATGTTAAGAAAATGCACAACTAAAAAGCAGCTGTCTGTTATTTAGTATTGTTTTAAATAAATAAGTCGATTCTTGGCAAGCAATTTTTCGTCTTTACATTTGTAACCTTGATGTAACAGTGCTGTTGGGAGTATTCCGCATTGTACCAGACCGTCACCGAAAGAAAAACAAAGAAAAATATCAGATTGACGACTTCATTTTTAGGTGAGGTTTTGAGTGACATTTAGATTTTTTATGAATTATGTTCTGACAGAGAAGCGATATCATGAAATACCAATCAAATTGTTGGAATTGCAGTCTGCCTAACTAACTCATTGAACCAGACACTATTTTTGAGAAAATATAATAATAAATTTTCTTGAACTTTCCCGAATTTTCCCAGAAAATCTAAGAAAATGTGGCAAAAATGCAAGAAATTTTTTGAAAATATTTTTCTTAAAATAGTCTCTGCATTAAACCCATTAAACCGTTATGTTGATATGACAATAACAATTTTACCAACAGCGCACGTGTAAAATGAAAACGTCAATTAAAGTTCGTATTGATGGGATCGACGATTATTGTCCGATACATTGAAAATTGAGAGAGATTTTATTTCACTCAAAAATCATCTTCACATAAATAACAGTGAACGTAACATAAACAGACAGTTTACACATTTTTCTTTTCGTTTAATTGAGGCATAAATTGTCCAATTAACGAACACATTTATTAAAAATTCTTGAATGACCACTCATCGTCCATACAATTCATTCGGTACCGATATGTGATATACCAACAATAAAATTTATGAACTCTTTCTCATACATAATGGATTGAAATTACACATCAAGTTGTAACCATCATACCAACAACAAGATATCTTTAGCTATTTTTACGCTCTAATTTTAACGATCCGTTCATAAATCTTTAGATGAAAACGATGGTGAGCTTAAACGAACATAGAAATATAATGCATTGAAAGCATCACGTATATAGTTGTATTTATGAAAAATGAGTTTCTTAATTAACTAGACCCCGGGTACAAAACAAAACGTTTCCGAAGCACATATGGGCAAAAGATCGCAAATTTATAATATCACTCACAACCTACAACGGTATCCCGCAATATTTTATTATTTAACAAAAGTTGGAGATATCAAGACCAACGTTAACTAATGACCTTTTTCATGGTTTTTTGCGCTATGCAAAAAAGATTATAGTTTAGTATGACGCCGTAAGGTGTACCCATCATCAAAAAAATTTGGTGTGGCACTTTCTCCCATATATGCGCAAGTTTAAAACGAACGTTCTTTGCACCAGTAAAAAATTACTTTTCTTGACGATGATAAAGTGGCTTTTTGGTTTTGTTGAGTTTTTGGGTAAAAGACCAGCAAGTGAACAATTAACAAGAATGTTGATCTCTATTTCGCTGGTTTCGTCTATAGGTAATGGTATACGTTCATGAGCATTGAATAAATTGAATTAGTTAAGTTAGGCTTGAAGATGAATTCATTTTTTTTTTCTGTTTACAATCATTTTATTCATGCACACTCTGCCGTGCGTACAAAAAATGTATTAATGAAATGAAAACCACCTTTTTTCAAACTATTTTTTTTATATTTCACGTTGCACGAAAAAAGAAGCATGAAGAAAGTGAAACGATATTTATGGTTAATATGTTACGCAATGCGTGTTTAATTGATAAGTTATCACAGATTTTTGTGAGAAAATTAATTGACGAAGTGCCCAGCCTTTAAGCATAATTTCTCTCAGTGAAATTTTGGTTGGTTGAATCACACACTGTATGTCGATGGTGCTATTCAGTTAAACATACTTTGTATGTATATGTTATCGAAAAATGCACAAAAATACGCTAAGTATAGTCAAGTATACAACCAGCTGGTGAAATTAAATTTTGACACAAAATGTATGGGCTATATGTCATTATTTCATTACGTAACGTTTTTTCAGTGCTGTCATCAAAATTAAATCTTAAATAACTCAAGAATTACGCGGTCTGCAAAGTTTAAATTTTCTTATACCTACCATTTAGGGGGTAAAATATAGTCCAAACTTCGATGGGAGCGCATTTCGCTAGTTATTTAAGACTTTATGTTGTTGACAGAACTGAACAAGCCTTCCGTTATTTATGAATGATGCGGATGAGCATAGCACTGCATTTATTCTATCAACGTCAAAATATCCTCCAAATTTCAAAGATCTATGCGTGTACGATTGCATGTGTTGTGCGTTTTTATTCACATTAACAAATCATGACTCCTGTCGTTACGAAAGAAATGCAACGCCTATTACATAGCATTAGCATCCAAATAGTTCTTATGTTCATGCTAGTAGCAGAGCTGTGGTATGAGATTATTCCGAAAGTCTTCGATAGATCACGACGCTTCAGCTTGAAAAATACAATGAGTGCTTGCTTGGAAATTGAATTTTTGACTAGTTCTTGTGTGAAATTTACTGATCGAGACGTAGCCGAGGTCGGTAAACATACAAGAAGTGCCATTTCCACAATTTGTTCCATTGTGAAGTAAGGTATTTGACTCAAAAACTTGAGGTAAAGTTTCGCCGCCGTGAATTAAAGTTAACTTTACCTCACGTTTTTGAGTAAATGAATTTCAAACCAATGTAGTAATGACACATTTCCGGGGGAGTATTTTTTTTTGCCATAAGTTTCGTGTCAGTTCAGTCGGAACTTATTGACCGCAAATATATGCAAAAATGAAATGAATGTCAATGCGAATCAAAAGTGAGAATTTTTTTTTCTTCATGCATTCATTTCACTATACCAACAAACATCCACTATAATTAAATAATTTATTTAAATGACAGTACACCGTAGGTAAAAAGATATCGTCTAGCTAAATATCTTCATTTCCATAGAAAAATCACTAACTGAATTAAAAGAGAAGAAACCGAAAGAAATGAATTATTTAAAGTCTCTTAATAATAATATATGAAATGAAATTAAAAATGTATTACAGACACTCCGAGTCTTTGTGCTGTGTAAATAAAAAATTCATATATAAGTGGCTTCCCATTAATCTAACATACTTTGAAGGAATATCGTCAATTTATCCAGTACAACAATAATTATACCTCTGCATGCACAACACACACTTTTCGCAATTGTATCACAATGATGATAATAATAATATTTATTTTATTAAAAGGTTTTTTTCTTTATTAGAATAATGAACTACACCGGCAAGTCATTTGGATTTCACAATTTTTCATTCACTGAACATTTTCTGTAACTTGATACGATCTCACAGCGAAACCGTAAGATAAATAATTCAATTTGTTGGTCAGAACTGTTAAAAATGCTCGATGAATAGTTACAGAGTGAGAATTATAATAATGGACAATTTCAAGTTATGTTTTTCATTCCACATACACCCACATTTCTAGATATTGTGTAAGCACAATAACGAGGGTATTCCACGTCGAACTAGTGGGATTAATAACTTTGATGCTTCGCTGTATGATTTGTATGAAAAACTTCATTATCTTATGCGAATAAAACTTTAAACTATCGATATTTTGCTAGCTGTGAAGTCTGAACGGTTCAGTGGATTTTTTCCATATAAAATTTTTGGAACACAATTCTGAGTCGTTGTTGGAACTAGTAGAGAACAAGCTAATATATCATATGATTGACATACTAGTATGGATTACTTTTCAAAGCAAATGTACAGTCGACGTCAGTAAAATTTAGTCATGATTTTCAGCTGGTGCACTAATACAAACAAAAGTGTTTATATGTCTATATAAAGGTGAAATAGTCAAACGCGTGTGGTAGAATAAATACATATGAGCAGTTTTGTTTGTATGAGAGAACCAGCTGACAAACAGCTGAATCAAATGCATAACTAAATTTCACTGAAGTTGACTGTACGTCGAATAAAAGCTCCATTTCAGATTCGATTTTGCAATTCTTGCAATTGTGTTCCCTAGCTTTTGATACAAAATCTACTACTTCGTTGCATGCTGTGCTCATCGTTTATTTTTGCCGTTGCTGTCGATAACAGATTATTATCCGTTTCTAATTGTTATAAATAGTCTCTTCCTACAAGTGAAAATATCTCCACCATTGCAGTAGCATTGTCATTAAATCAAAAAAATTGGTCACCGAATGTTATGAACTGTACGGCACAGATCAAAAATGTAAAATGTAGATTATAACCAGCAGTCATTCTTTTTGGTTTTAATTTATATTTACCTTTCCTCATACCTATCTAAAACTCAAAACTTACAACTAATTACTTTCATCGATGCCTGAAAAAAACTAATTTAACGTTTGATGTTTCATATCCGTTAAATTTTGACAAAATATTCGTTTAACAATGTCGATTCTACGTCCATTCAGCATCTCAATTTCTCTTACAAATTGTAGCATTCGTCATGGTAACATCTTCTACAATTGAACGCCCGAAAAAAAGTCCAACAATTAACACTGAACGAACGTAAAGACAGTGTAAACCAAAGTATATAAAAAATAAAAGTTCAATTCATTGTCATTTCTCTTTCAAAACAATCCCGCAAGGCAATTTGTCAAACGACAAAAATATTAAGCCTCTCAGACAACTGAAGATTCCGCATCAAAAGCACAATCTTCATCGCATTATACTATTGTCGATTAATTTCAATTTCAAAAAGCTATGGGAATTTCGGAAGTCAACTTTGTGTACAAAACAACACAAAACGATAATTTTTATTTGTGAATCATGACGATGCCATGTCGACGTCGAGGTTTAAGAGAAGAAGAAAAGAAGTATAAAAAGTGAAAAATAAATAAATAAAAAAACGACGAAAAATAATTGCAATGACATTTAGCTTTGGTCGTTAAAAATTGAACATTTATTTTGGAAATGGTCTTTCGAGTTAAGTATAATTGATGTTATACTTGCAATTTCACTTAAACAACAACCGGGCAAGTTTATTCACTTCGGTGAAGTGTTTTCAAATGCGATTTGATGTTGCTTTCGAGACAGTACGGTTTTGTGACCTATTGTACTGACTCCGAAATACTAAATTAAGAAAATTAATTGTTATACAAAATATAGAATCAATTGGGCCGCTACTGATAAAAACCCCATTAATTTAGTACAACACTTAACCTGTTACAGACGGGAAACATATGACCAGTTTTATTATCGGGTCTATTACTTCCATCGATCTAAGTATTTTTAATCGGTTGAGTAAAGAACCATATTACCAAGTGCTTGTCATTGTTTTTGTCGTCTTTATCGATAACAGATGTATGTGACAGGTTGTAGCATCTCAGAAACTCCTCTAACTGTATTGATATTCTAGTGAAATATCGTCAAAGTCAAATCGTTATGAGAAGAATCTTGAAACTGAGAATTATCACGGAGATAAATTAAAAAACGCCAGAAAACAACCGCACATCTTGGCGATACTTCTCATTTTAGCGTTTTTTTCCCTCACAATGATGCTATTTTTGTGTCACTACTGGCACTTCGTGCGATCCTAGCAATTTTAACCTTCCACTAAACTTATCATAAGGTCATTTCGCTCGATCCTTTGTACTTTCTCCATTTACAAAATGTAATGTAAAGGCGTCACACTTTGGCGATTTTTTTTGTGCAATTCTCTTGGCGAAAATTCACGGGTATTAAAATCATAAGTCAATACTCTCTCTAGCAAACAAACTCTCTTAAAAATAGAATGAGGGTGTAAAATAAGTTTGAGAAACTATGCTTACTTCATAAGGTTAAAAGTGAACAGAATAAGCATAAGTACTTCAAGCAAAGGTGTTTCTAATTTGTCAAACCAATTTTTTACTGTTCCAAAATTTCTTTGATACACTGTCCTGTTTAAGTACTCTAACTCATGCTTGAGGATAAGTACAATGAGGAACAAACATGACGCTTCACTCAAAATGGGTCCCGTAACTTATGTGATTCGCAAGGATTTGTATTATCTCAAGTGAACGCAATATTTTTAGCCCATCAGCAGGCTAAAAATTTCGAAAAGTAAACGGAGCTTTCTTTGCGAAAATAAAAAAGGTGAATTTCCATATTTGATGTGGTTAATTAAAGGAAGAGCCAGTCAACCAACCAATAATTATTATTTTGTCAATAAGTCGTAAAAATTCAATTAATCGAAAATTGGAAACAATCACCGGCACTATACTTGCATAATATTACCAATAATGAAAACATACCAATAATGGCACTTAATTTGTGAATGCAAATGTTTGTTACCAGCATTTATTGCTTTGTATAGACGTAATCAATGTGGCTTCCATTAATTCCTATATAGAAAGTGAAATTTTTAAACAAAACAACAACAAAAAAGTGCCTAACCACACAATAGTCTCAATATTTTAATAATTATACCCTCTTCATAAGGAATATTTTCAATTCAGCTGTGTGATCACACAACATACATTTCCTACCGCACCATTCACACAAAAAACACACTTTCGTCGTACATCATCTCTTTCATTTGAAGTGTACCAAACGCGAGAAAAAAAATTTATTAAAAACGAAAAGATTGTTACGGAGAAGCAGAAGAAGAAAAAAAAGCGAAGCATCAGCATCGATAAAAAGGTCTTCATTATTTATGCTGGTTTTTGATTCACGTACGGATTTTATATGGCAATAAAAATGTGTGCCGTAACGCAATTTGATCACTAGCACGAGTCGGTCGTACAATTACCTGCCGGTTGATGAATATTATATATAGTTGCTGAAAACACCATAGAGTCAATAGCACACTAATTTTGCAAATTGTAATTATACGTGCGATCGAATTACTGTACGTGTTGTATTCGATCAATTGAATATGATTGTTACAAATTGTACATTTTATTATTCTGCCATAGATCATTCATTAGGTAATTCATACATTGGTTAACAATGGACAATTATCAATCACAAGTTTGGTTTTTTTGGTACAGACATTCAGTACAATTGGAAGACAATTTATGTGCTGATTTCGGACTATCGAGATAAAAGCTCTAAAAATGAGCTTAAATAAAAATGGAGTTTTAGAATTGGCTAAATTTGGAAACGCATTCTGGAAAGAATTTAGGAGAAAGCCCCTTACTCCATAGAATTTGATAATCGAAGTCCGGTAATAATAATTAGATTTCGGTTGTGCGCTTGCAAGAAATGTGTAGGTTATGCTATTTTCTAGTTCACATTGGACACATTTTCCCGTACTACCTATAAATGGTTAAGATGTTACGAAGGCTAGATAGATGGAAATAACGAATTTGTATAGAACTAAGCGCGCTAGTACTGCAGCTAAACGATTTTTTTTTATATTTTTAGCTGAATATGATTACTACTATCAATTCTCTCTTTTCTCTATTCTAGCTCAACTCTACCGATAGAGTACAATCCACTATTTCACTGAAAGATTTCGTTGTAACAAAACCCAATGTCAGCAGAAAAATCATTAATTTTTTACTGAACGGATTTTAGTCAAATAAAATGACATTGTTTAGCAGACCTCAAGACTCTGGAACAGTAATTATTTTTAAAATTTGGCTTTGTTGCATTGTACTAAAATAGTGAATCGTACTCTATCGGTAGACTTGACATAGAAATTCTAAAATAGAATTGATGTCGTAATCCCTCTCCCAGTCGACTTATACAAACAAACGTGAAAAGTATATGGGTGGTAAAATAATCACGTAATATGTATGAGCACCTTTGTTTGTGTGAGTGGACCAGCTGGAAAACAGATGAAGCAAATTAATGCCTAAATTTCTGTGACGTTGACTGTACGCCAAATAAAACCTCAGTTTCGAGTATCGCCTAGCTATTGCTACAAAAACTACTATTTCGTTAGTTCAATTTTATGTCGTGATTTATGAGAGAACTCTTAGCAGAGCTCATCGTCAATTTTTTGCTGTCGCTGTCGATAAAAGATGATTATCCGTTTGTAGCTTTGTCATTAAAAAATTTGGTGACCGAATGTGGTGAACTGTACGGCACAGATCAAAAATGTAAAACGCAGAATTCGTTTAGTTTTAATTTATATTTGAAAATGTAGTGCAAATAGCCTAAATCCAGGCATTTATATAGAATATTTTATTAGTAAACGCAGGCAAAACCATCGAAGAATACTCTGTGTTTTATCGAATATTTAAGAAATAGCAAAACATGGCCCTAATTAAACCACCATCAAATTTCACGTCAGTCTAGTCGGAAAAGCGTAATTTGTCAATTGGCCTAAGAGGTTTGACGATTTACCGTGATATGATTGTAAAAGCCAGCAACACTGTAATTTTGTCACATGACTTTTTATAAAAACCTAAAAGTCTTCAAATGAAATGCAATCAACTCCAGTTGGCTAATGAGATTCAAGCACGCACATCGTCAACAGTCATACAGCGTACGGATAATTCGTATATAGGATAACTACCATTTAATTATCCGCAGCAGAAATTATATTGCAGAAATTATACGTAAGCAATTTAAAACGGCGAATAGGCACATCAGTTGTAGAATTGATGACAGAAATTGTATATTTTAACTCATCAACACTCTAAACTTGCCGATTGATATAATCGCCGATCGCGCAAGGTATTAAGAAGACTTTCAACGAAAGTATTTGGGTTATATATGATAAAATATAAATGAATTTTAATATTCAGCGAAAAAAAAACAACCAACACGACTTGAAAAGACGACGCGTAAAGAAATGTCACTCACAGTCACCATTTATGGTAATGGTGAAAAATAAAAAAATATCTCCGTCTAATATGTCATCTCTTGTGTATACACACTCATATTGTTCCGAATGATTAAGAAGAAAAGAAAAGAAACCACGAAATTTGATATGCAATAGTTGACTCATATGGGTGGGACACTGTAATATAAAGTAGTTCCATTGCAAAGGGTGAGTGTGCACTATCTGCAATACTATTAACTATTACCATTAGGTGGGATGCCTATGCCTAAGTCAATCATATCGAAGCGAATGGTTTGTTTAAAGACCATTTGAATTGTCAAAGTACTGTAAAATTACATCTGCAGACAACATACCCTACACGACTTTTCATACAAAATCTTGTAGGCTTTTTTGCCTATTGATGAAATAGTTGTCGTTCATTTTTACAGCTACTTTACTTTGCAGCCATATGTTCAGATCGGGTAAGCCTTTCGTTTTTAGTTAAAGTTTCTATATTGGCGCCTCTTTGGATTAAATCTTCCGCCTCTTGCCTTTCTTCAGCGCCCTATGCACCTTTTGGTAGTCAGTCCGATGCTGGCCAAAATTACAAATGGTCCTCGCAACATCTCTCGTATAATATCAATGTCATGATTTCGAATGGCCCCGCGAAAGAAAACGAAATTTCATTGTGACCCACATATTCAAAAAATCAAAGATGTTGACCCGTTTAATAATGAATCGTTTATCGTTTTGCCAAATTATTTCAATATTTCCACAGTTAACAACATGTGTATTATACGAGAGATATTTAAAAAAAAAAACGGTTAAACTATGGTCAATATTCATTAAAGAAAAAAAAAACGAACCGAAGAACATTAAAACCAACAAAAAAAACCTGTTCGATTAAATTCTTCGAAACCTGCACGCGGCGGTCAATAGCGGTGAATCTTCTTTCTCTTAAATTACATTAAAGTAATAAATAACCAAAAAAATAAAAACTTTTAATATTTAATGCATATATACACAACCAAGTTCCATATCCATCCATATACACACAGACTACACATTCAATCTGATATTACATACGTACAATATCAATAAACTAACATCATCTTTGCATATAATATATACAACGCCAAGCATACAAAACACGAAAAATATTTCGATTTCGATGAAGTGTATCTTCACTTTCTTTTCGGAACACAAATTAAGAAAAAAAAAGATCCCACGAATAAGGAAGTTGGAAGTCTCTGCTCTTGTGCATTTTTTTTACACTGATCTCTCATTCGGATAGGTGTGTTTTTTGTTGTTGTAATTTTTTTTTACATTTTTTTATATATTTCTACGGTGCACAATACACCGTAATGATATTTTGTGGAATTGTTGGTTTCATATGGTTTGTCGATGGTATAACAACGCAGGGCCGTAGCTGTAGATGAGAAGGGGATGTCAGACTGGGATAATTTGTTTGTTTTTTGTCAGGCTGGCTAATTGGGTATCATTAGAGTTGATTTTATTTTCAAGACATTTTGTCGGCGGTATTTTATGCTGGTAGTTTTATACCGATTTAAACATTAGACTTCAATTTATTAAACAATTTAGTTGGAAAAGCTACCACCAAAACAATCACAAAAGTTTCAATTTGTCGTTATAAGTATTTTTATCAGATTTAAAAAGAATCTCTTACTTCATTACTGTCTATCAGGGTATTAGGGAAAATGTTGTCGCCAATTTTCGTCAATATATTCTCGCTAATTCTCTGGAAAATACTTTCGCTAATTTTCGTGAACATTTTTTCGCTAATTTTCGTGAAAATACTTTCGTTAATTTTCGTCAAAATATTCTCATTAATTTTCGTCAAAATTATTTTTAATAAAATAGGCGAAAAAAGACTACTCACAAGACGCAGCCCGTTAGAAAACAATCTTTTCAAAAACCAAATGTTACAACAAAATGTTCTTTTAAATTTTTGTCAAAATATTCTCGCTAATTTTCGTTAAAATGTTGTCGCCAATTTTCGTGAAGATGTTGTCGCTAATTTTTGTCAAAATATTCTCGTTAATTTTCGTCAAAATATTCTCGCTGATTTTCTTGAAAATATTGTCGCTAATTTCCGTGAAAACCACCTGAAAGAACAGACGGCATACTAGATAGCTACGGCACTGCACCCATGGATTTTTTCTACTGATTTAATTGCTTTTTAATACAATATGAAGAACGTACACTTACTGAACCAGTGACGAGATAATAGTTTAATGTTCTATTAACATCTTGCTGCCAGATATGTTTGGATTTTTTCCTCATCTTCAGCAATAATTTTATGCAAGACAAAAAAACAAACCAACATAACAATAATATTTATGTTCATTGCGTACAAAAGGTCCCACAAATGATAATTGGGTAGGTTAGGTAGGTTGTTTTACATGGAAACATCAATGTACAAGAAGTGGTACATCATCATTATTATTATAGATTTATATTCAAAACACAGACAATATCTGTATGGAAAGAGAGATGCTGTGTGTTGTTGCTGTTGTTGGATTTTTTGAACATTGAATTGATTAATGATTGATGATTAATAAAAATTGTGAGAAAATGAAATTTTATGAAAATTTCCTCGGATTTAAAATTTATTATTTATGAAATTTACACATTGCATATTCAATAAAAATACAAAAAAAAAATTATTTAATTAATTGCCAGCACAACGAAAGGAAAAACAGAAAATTGTTGTTGGCAAAAATAAAAATTGAAAACGAATGGATGGGTTCTTTTCCCATAACAAAAGAATTATATCGTAAACGTTCGGACATAAAGCACCAACAGATGTTCCGGCCAGATCATAAATCAAAGATACAAAATTTCATTTTCATTTGAAATGAGAGAAGACGAAAAAAACGACAGAAAATTTCTTGCCTGATGGGCAGCAAAAGCGAATGGCAAAACCGATATTTCCTTTCGCTTTATGGATACGTTGAATTACCCGGTTTCGTTTAAAGTGTTGTGTGCCACTGCTTTTTCGTTGCTATAAAATAGTCAACTAATTAATGAGAAACTGATTGACTTCAAAGTTGAAACAATTTTCAGTTGTGGGAATATGAACCTAATCGATAGTGACACAACCACAAATCAATGTTATTCGACTGAATTTATTAAATATTGAAACAAGTTCGATATACAGCTGCAATTTGTATCAACAAAGTACAAATCTGATCTGAGCACAACCATTAATCGGAGCTGTGTGTTGTGTATGTTATCTAATATATTTCTTGTTACTGCGTATCATTGAAGTCAATTATTATATTTTATTGGTTTGGAAATTGGTTTTTGTTGCGAAAAATGCAAAGCAAATAAAATTGAGTGAGGACACGTTTAAAGTTTCAAATCTGTTGAATGACCAGAGATGTCATAGCTATCTTATTTCTATGTAGAGAAGACGTAAAATTGAAACTTCGAAATTATCTTTGGTCACTGCTCACGCCATAACAGTGCCCGAACAATAGATCGAAGTACTTCCGTTCTTTTTATAGACTTTTTTTAAAGTTATTTTTATGTTTTTTCGACAGTTATTTTATCAGAGAAACTAGAATTAATGATTTTTTGATAGTGTTAAGGAATTTTTGGAATGTTATTGAGCTGAATTCCCTAAAATAAGCCATGTAGCTTAAGTATGTTCTAGATTTGGTTCAAGAAGACCACTTTATTTGAGAGAATCTAATACTTCAACAAAATATTTTAGAGATCACTTAAAATAAAAAATTAAATATTCTGAAATCGATTTCCGTTCCGAATGCCTCGAAATTCGCAATGTCCCCTATTACATCTAACTGATTTTTTATTCGCTTCAGCCCACACGACAAATTATTATAGGTGACATAGCGAGACGAAATTCAATACATTTTTGAATTTCCGCTTATCGAACGGAATGATTATACGATGTATTAACCAAAAATATTTTGTTTATTGACCGAACATAATAAACAATTTGCATTTTGTGCTAAATTGAGATTAATAATCCGAAATATTTTTTTTTCTTAAATTGGTTGCTCCACTGCGGCTGTTGTGAGACATAGTTATACGACAAAATATGTATGACAAAATTAGAATATCGAAGAAAAAACAAATTGAAAAAGAATGAAATTTATGACTTCGACGAAACACTCGAAACATTAATTTATCTCGTTAGTTTGGTACTCTGATTAGTTAACATATATTTATGTTAGCCTCCAGTTCTGTTACTAGGTTACGTGAATAGAAACTGACCGTTAATTAACCGAAAAAAATGCAAGAATTTTTATTCAGAGAAGAAGTTTGATTTTTTTTTGCTTTTCATTATATTAAATGAACATTTATCGATACGCTGCTAATCAGTACATCATCGAATCGATTATTTTCTGTGGCTTTGTTTTAGCTCAATCAAATATTTTTACTACCTTCTCATATGCCACATAAAGTACGAACTCATAAAACCCAAATTTAACAGTCGAATGTGAAATGGAAAACTCGTTAAACGTTCGAAGGCATACAGCACAACATGTAATGTGCATATAAGTATAATTTGAACGGCATTTTATTCATATATAAAATATAAGTGAAATAACCAAAGAGTCGTTTTTAAAAGCCTTTTTAGTAGGTTAAACAAAACGACTAAACATTCTACGAAGAAAGTGAAATATTTTCATATTACGGAATGGAGAAAATGAAGCTCTCAAAAGGTCATAGTTTCATCGACGAATAGCGCAAACAATCTGTGGTAAATCATCATCAACAACAACACAATTTATATACAAAATATATGCCATTTGCAGTGCTATATGACCGTGTACAATAAGTGCATTGACGATGGTTATTTAGAGATCATTCATAAATGACGTCCGTTTTTTTCAGTGCTGCCATCAGATTTAAATCATTCGATAAAAATGCATTTTCGTGAGTCAAGTATGTGTTCCACCCACCAAAAAAAACCTATTCGGAGGACAGAACACTAGACTCTCGAGAACGCATATTTAGTGATTTAATAATGATTTAAATCTGTTGACAGCACTGAAAAAAAACCGATGTAATTTATGAATGATCCCTTATGAAGAAAGGAATTTCGTTTGGAATTTTAGTTTTAATAAAATACAAATCTTGAGTGGTTTTACTTACCGGTCTGAATGGGGGTATAAATCCTTGTGATGAAACACTATAAATTTGGCAAATGCCCAATATAAACACAAACAATTTCATTTTGAGCTTCTGTGTTTTTTATGCGTTTTATATCCGTTTTGAGTTTTAGTATCCTTCACTGTCGTATCGGTGTCTTATCGTAAAGAAACCGATTCGCTCACCTTCGTGTTTATCAAAAGTAAATTCTTTTCTTTTACTTTAAAATTATTTTTTTTTATTCACAAACTTCTTCTGCACCAAAAGCATTCATATTATAAATAATATTCAATTCGCATATAATACACGTTACGTTCGCGTCTGCAACAGAGAGAAAAAAAAGCAACACAACCGATCACGTATACCGCACATTAAAAATTATTTCGCCTGTCTTGATGTATTCACCGTCCGATCGCTAATTTTTCAAAAGTTCCACTCAAAACCAAGTTCCCACCTAAACTGAACATTTTGTGGGATGCTTATGTGTTTAAAAAGTCTTTCTCTTTTCAATTGATCACACACAAAAAAATAAGCAACAACTTGTACAAATCTCTTCTTTTTTTGCATTGTGGTTTTAGTAATGTGATTATCAATTCATACACGATGATGATACGGTGCTGATGTATAATGATAGTTTTGGTTATATATATGCACATGCACATACCTATATGCGCTGCTGATGATGAAATATTAAAGAATGTCTGCGAATATATTCTTCCATGAACGGTTTTGTCTGCATGGAAATTTTATGTTTGAAAATTATGTAAAGAATTATCATTCACATAAAATAATAATCGACTGTTTAAACCACGTTGTAATATTAATTTACAACCGAAATTTGACGCTTGAAGTGCCAGCTAACTTCCTAGATATTTGTATTTGAAGTTTATTTTTAAATGGATTAGGCTTAGGGTCTTCTTATTCAACTTGCAACGATTGTATAGTAACAAGACGATCTGTTTTGTGACCTATTTCTGAGTGAACCCTTTCACAGAAGACAAGCCCACCAACAGCGTTCTTATCACATCCATTACTTCTATTGATGTAATAATTTTCATCAGTTTAATGCAATAGTATATTACTTCCGAGGTTCCAAGTTGTGTATTTAGTGGGGTGTTACAGACCGACCCGAAGGGGAGGGCTGTATTCCCCACTTGTCAAATAACAACTTGGAACCTCGTAAGTACAATGCTTTACGTGATTAGGCAATGTAAATGAAAATGAAACATGCCGTAACACGTAAAATCTTTTACTTCATTTGTTTTGACATACTTTTTGCTTTACAAGACTCATTGCTCTTTACCGGTCGTCATCGTCGATATCAGATGTCTTACATATTGGTACGACCACTGAAATGGATGACTGGATGGTCGAAATATATTTGGAAATAAGGAAACCGAATTTTTGAGATATTTCCACATCCACGAAGTACGAAGTAAAAACGCATTGAGATTTCATACACTGTGAACGGGAACTCTGCACAAAGTGAACATTAGTTTTTACATGCTACATGCGTCGAAAACCGTACTTTTCATGTTTTAAGCACTTCTCTCGACGCCCTCAGCATGTAAAATCCATTACATAACTCGGGATAAAAATGAAAAGTCTCGTTTTCGTGTGTTTATTGACATCGGCTTCGCCTCGGATCAACAAAATTCACACGAAAACTCTACTTTTCATCCTTTTATCCCTAGTCATGTAAAATACTATTTTACAAAATGGGTGTTTTCAGTCCAAACAAACCGAGTTGAATAATTCAATATGAATTATGGGGCCATATGAAGTAGCATTTGGAAGCTCGCCAAGAAACACTAAGAATCAATGAAAATTTGACCCGAAATTTCCTTGCGGGAGGACATCTCTTGTGACTATTTATTGTGGTTATTTATTTACCAAGGGGAGAAAGTAGCAAATTCCAACAATCGTGAAAGTCGTGAAATTCGGTCGAGTTGGAATTTTCTGTTTCTCCCCAATGTGAACACATAATGTTTCATCCGTGCGTGGCGTAATAACCGTTTTTATTCGTAAAACAAAGAAATCAATTTCTTTCACCATTTTCAAAACCAAAACAAAGTGACAGTTGCAAAGAAAAATAAAATCTTGTGTTTGCCCCAAGAGGTGAGAAACTAAAAATTTTCTCGCCTGAACTATCATCAGAGAGAGCGTTAGCAAAATCTTCTCACCAGATTTGAGTAGAGAAAATAAGGTGATTCACGCAGATGTGAATTAACAGATGTGTACGTTAGTGACAAACTGAATATTAAAATAAATAAATGAAGTAAAATATTTTGAAAGATGTTAGATCAAAAATCAGTCAAGCAAAAATCCTTAAGGGGTTAAATGACACACAGGTCATTGTGTCTTTACTCACACATTATTAAATTATTAAAATATTAAAAAATATTAAGAGGGCCGACTACTTACTAAAGAGCCATCTGTTCTTTGCTTTATGGAATCACTCACCTTTGTATGAAAATAAACCACATTTTGTGTAGTCATTATTTCGATCAATTCACATTGGAGCACTTATTTTATAAATTAATATGGAACTTTGAACATCTTACGACGTTATTGCAGAAAAACATTTATAAAATTATTGTTAGATCCAGAGAAATTATTATTTCAAAACAACACTGCACCAACCACCAAATACGAACAAATTCTCATTTTTGCTCTTATCAACATATTGAAACACAAAAATTATGAGCGAAATTAATTTCTGCAATGGCTTTTTATTAAATTACACTATTTACTGGTTGAAAATCACTTTTTATTTTCTATAAACAATAAATAAAACTTTGTATACTGAGATCGAAAACGGACACTGTTTACATCCAACTCAATGTTCAAGCTCAGTAAAAAGAAAAGGAAGAATAAGAAAATTATAATTTTCGTCAGTACAAAGTTTTATTTATTGTTTATAGAAAATAAAAAGTGATTTTCAACCAGTAAATAGTGTAATTTAATAAAAAAACCATTGCAGAAATTAATTTCACTCATAATTTTTGTGTTTCAATATGTTGATAAGAGCAAAAATGAGAATTTGTTCGTATTTGGTGGTCGGTGCAGTGTTGTTTTGAAATGATAATTTCTCTGGATCTAACACTAATTTTATGAATGTTTTTCTGCAATAACATCGTAAGATGTTCAAAGTTCCATATTAATTTATAAAATAAGTGCTCCAATGTGAATTTATCGAAATAATGACTACACAAAATGTGGTTTATTTTCATACAAAGGTGAGTGATTCCATAAAGCCAAGAACAGATGGCTCTTTAGTAAGTAGTCGGCCCTGTTAAGCTTTTGTGAGGTTGACTGTAATCTAGTGAGCACACAAAATAGTCAACTAGGTATCTACCTGTCATTAGTTTCGTTAACTGACGAGATCTATCAGAATCCACTAAGTTAATCCTTTTTCCACGCATTTGATTTTTTTTACGTTGCTTCAGTATGATTATCTCCTTTATTGAATAAGAATGGGTTCAGGCCTAATGTATGAGCTTACACACGATTAACCCAATTACATAAATTTCTACTTCTTGATCAGTAGAAAAGAGCCGGTAATTTTTATATAAACTTAGCTGCCGAGAAATCGACTGCATTCGCGTTTGAACATTTTTGTAGACCAGTGAGTTAATGAAAATAAATATTTCTTCAAAATCAAAAACAAACTGTTCAAGTGAGATTCAAATTCATCTGTTATCAGTGATTGTCGTCTTGGCTTTATTTAATATTTGCTTATAGACTGCTCCATAGGTAAAACAAAGAAAATGTTGTATTTTTGAGAGAATTGTGAATGTGAATTTTCTTCTGTAGTATTTTGGATTAATGATGCAGCAAAAACAAAAGACTTTATTTGATTTCGAAAAAGAAGGACTAATTTTTTGTAATAGTTGCTTTTGAAAATATCGTTTTTTTACTGACTCACGGTGAGGCTTAAAATTTTTAAATAAACGTGTAAGTTAACATCCAGGTTTTTTTCATAAGGGAGTTGGGGGAGGGAAGTGCTGTTCAAGTAAACAAGTTTTAGCAAAATCCACTTAGCTGTTCCTGAGAACCAGCACCAGCGTCAGCCAGGGCTTGTGAAACAGTGAGGACTCAAGGTTTACATTGGAATTGGTAGAGGGACAAATTCTAAGATTTACAGTGTAAAAATTAAGGCTCTCGATAATTTCTTCATCGAGCAATAGTAGCTAAAAGTAAAAATTTCACCATTTTAAAAGACTGATATATCCTTTACAAAGCAACCGGGGAAGCCTTTGAATGATGATCCCAGACAAGTTTTGCGAACCCTTTTGAACATCGAAAAAATTATTTTTGAATCGAAGTTTTCTGTTACATTTTCAGAAATTGCTCTTATTAGGCTACCCTCGGTGAACTTTGGACGCTTCAATACCTTACTGGTAAGAGTATTTCCCGTCAATTTGGTTGCTTATATGGTAGCCTGGGGCCTCAGCTTTACAACGATACCAAATATGCCATACTTTATGTTTTACAAGAAATACTGATGAAAAAGGTTTGCATTGAGGTCGCTCTCCTCGCAAATCTAGAGCTATCTAGAGGAATTACCTATTTTCAAGACGACATTACAAATAAATGTCTTTCTTATATCTATCAAACATTTAAAGTGTTTCTTTTTCTTAAAAATAGATAATTACTCTAGATAGCTCTAGATTTACGAGCAGAGCGATCTCGATGCAAAACTTTTTCATCAATAATTCTTGTAAAGCATAAAGTATGGCATATTTGGTATCGTTGTAAAGCTGAGACTCTAAGCTACCATATAAGCAACCAAATTGACGGGAAATACTCTTACCAGTAAGGTATTGAAGCGTCCAAAGTTCACCGAGGGTAGCCGAAAAGTGCAATTTCTGAAAATGTAACAGAAAACTTCGATTCAAAAATAATTTTTTTGCTGTTCAAAAGGGTTCGCAAAACTTGTCTGGGATCATCATTCAAAGGCTTCCCCGGTTGCTTTGTAAAGGATATATCAGTCTTTTAAAATGGTGAAATTTTTACTTTTAGCTACTATTGCTCGATGAAGAAATTATCGAGAGCCTTAATTTTTACACTGTAAATCTTAGAATTTGTCCCTCTACCAATTCCAATGTAAACCTTGAGTCCTCACTGTTTCACAAGCCCTGGCTGACGCTGGTGCTGGTTCTCAGGAACAGCTAAGTGGATTTTGCTAAAACTTGTTTACTTGAACAGCACTTCCCTCCCCCAACTCCCTTATGAAAAAAACCTGGATGTTAACTTACACGTTTATTTAAAAATTTTAAGCCTCACCGTGATGTCCTTGAATTTAGCACAAGATTAAGAACACAAGATTAGTAAATATCTTGATATATCAAGATTTGATGGCACGAATCTTGATATATCAAGATTTGGTGACACGAATCTTGATATATCAAGATTGGGTGACATGAATCTTGATATATCAAGATTGGGTGACATGAATCTTGATATATCAAGATTTGGTGACATGAATCTTGATATATCAAGATTCGTGTCACCCAATCTTGATATATCAAGATTCGTGTCACCAAATCTTGATATATCAAGATTCGTGCCATCAAATCTTGATATATCAAGATTCGTGCCATCAAATCTTGATATATCAAGATATTTACTAATCTTGTGTTCTTAATCTTGTGCTTAATTCAAGGACATTCACCGTGGACTGCGCCTTAGTGAGCAGTCTTTTTTTTGCATTTTATAATAAAAATAATTTGAATTTTAAAAAAAGGGTTTCTTTGGAATATCTTCTGTTATGTGAGTGGTGTGGTGTTGTACCCTACCTTCAGGTGTTTCAGGACGAATTAAGTAAAACGTACGTTTTCCTATTCATTTACCCTGTTCAGTTTAGAGACAAAAGGTTACCAGCCGAATGTTTAGACTCTGTGAACAGAGTCACTACTTTTTTATAGGTACACAGAGAAAAATCCTAGATTAGATTTAAATCTTTTTCGGATTACATTTAGGACCAAATTTATTTTTGGATCTAAATGTAATTTTTCGAAAGATTAGTTCATTTATTCTTTCGAAAAATATCTTTTGATGGAATCTTCGCAAAGATTTTTGTTATTTTGAAATCAATTTTTTTTCCAACACTTATTTGAATATTGAGTCAGATTCAATTGTTTTATTTATTCTGAATTGGAAAGTTTATTTGTTGAAATTAAATGTTTTTTTACTTACTTTGATCAGGATTCGAACTCGTTCACCTCGGTACCTCCGTTTCTCCAGTCCTGCACTTTACCCCTTTACCCCACGAGTTCTAATCGACAGTACCATGTTTTTTTTTATTTTTCTAATTATTCAATAAACGATTATTATACTTCATAAATCTGTATGAGCAACGATGAGGAAGTTGGGCCTGGCAAAAGTATTGTACTTTTCAATAAGCGTATTGAAAGTATTATTAAAACGATATTTTGCGCCCCATATTTAATTGTGCCATTGGTTAAGAAGTATAACAGACCAATTTGCATGGTAGAATTTATTTACTTTTTCAACGATTTTCTTTACTTAGAAATCAATATCCGTTAAGATGAGCAAAAAAAAAAATCTCAAACATTTGTGTGAACATTTAATCCGACTTTTTTCTCTGTGTAGGTTACTATTCGCACTTCACTATTTGACTGAATGGTACTTTGTGTGAATAGAGTTCATTTCACTATTCGCCCTTTTTTACTAGACTGAATATCTTGTTATGACGTCATTAATGAAGTTAGCATTGACTTGAATGATTAAAATGTTACACTTAACCATAGCACCATAGCGCTTCGGTACTTGAGCATCACCGTCTCCTGCAAACACTTTAAAAAAGGAAGTATCACTCTCTTCGACAAACTTTGAAGAGTTTGTGTAAAAAATAACTATAAAAATGCTTGCAGAAGAGCGTGATGATACGAGAGATTGAACGGTTACATAAAAGCTTGTCAGTACGACTAGTGCACAAAGTGCGATTAGACTTTAATTCATTTTGTCCGATTAGTCAAATAAAGACTAATCTCACGAGCCAGGTTGTCTATCTACTTTTCTTTTATTTGACGTGAAACACCATACCAGATGTTTCATTAGTGTCTCTCAAATTTACCTAGCTGAAGTCTTACTCAGATATTGCTGACAAAACGGGATATGAGGTAAAAAGAAGAGCATCGACCAATACGTTTACAGAGTTTAGGAAATGAAAGAGACATCAGAGAAACGGTGTCGAACTAGACCGGTATTCTGGAGACCGAGCAAATTCTAAACAGTCAGTGTTTGAATGCCAGCTTTGATCACATCAAAAATTTCTCATTACATTAATTAAAAGACTGTTTTTGTTCATGTCATTTGTGGACTCATTTCTCTGAAATGATTGCTGGAAGTGCGCTGTTTTATTTCGTTTCAGATTCAAATTTTATTTAATTACAGATCGACCGAAATGTTAGTTGGACCTACATTATTGATGACAACCCGTGTTATCATCGGATTTTCATTGGTCGTTTCATGCATACTACACACTACTAGTGAAGCCAACTATGACCGCACTGAGAGACGTTTGTTGTACTACTTATAGGACGTCGATCATACACTAAAACTGACTTCTTTACTTTTAGGACTTTCTTATCGGTCGGTATTATATGTGTGGGCTGGTCAGGATCCCTCTGTCCCTAATGCAGCCGACTTTGTTGCTGTAATTGATTTCAACGAAAGATCTCCTACGTACGGATCTATTCTACGCGTCGTACCACTTGTATCGAATCCATCTACTGGAGTTGGACAAGCAAATAATGAGCCTCACCATTCCAGCACTTCCTGGAGTGGACGATATTACATAACTGGAGGCCTACTGAGTTTCCTATCTAAACAGAAGGAGATATTCGTGTGGAAAATTCCTCTAAATCCATTGCTTGGTCCACAGTTCGTGTGTGGTGTCGATGCTCCTGGCTCAGCATGTGTAGACGAGTTTCAACCCTACGGTCCAAATTCATTTCTTGTTAGTATGATGTGTGACGAAAGCGCAGGTTCGCCGGGAGATATGGTGATTGTTAATGCGGTTACTTGTACTGCCAAATCTTTCTTAAGGAATAGGGGAGAATTGCAAAATTTCAATCCTCACGGGTACGGTCGACTGGCTAACGGCTCTGTTTTAACCGCAGATTACATCGTTCCAATAACCCTAACTGAACCTGATGCGTCGAAAATTGTATTTCAAAGTACCGTCAGACACTTCTACCCTGACGGTAGCTTGCAACGTACTTACAATTTTCAAATTCCTCCTGGACACATAACTGGACTCGGAGAAGGCATCGGCTTTATGGAACTCAAAGCAATTCCAAATGATTTTCTTGGCCGTGCGTACGCATGTGGAACTAATACGAACTATATCTATCTAGTAACGCCTGGTATTCCGGAACCAGTGCCTGTGCTCGATGCGTCTGTAGTGAACGGGCACAATGTACGGCCCAGCGCTGGAATCGTATCAATGTTTCCTTCCGGAAAGCATGCCCTAATGACGTTCCAAATGCGATTCATTATGTTAATGGACATTTCGATGCCGGAAAGTCCGAAAATTCTGTACACATTCGATTTTTGTACGGACAGTTCCATTGCTGGTATGCCTATTCGCGTTCCCGGATCGAATGCTACGACAACGTTTCCTGAATTCTGTGCGGCAAATTCTAATATCGTCGGCACACATGTCATCATACATCCGCCGGGCGAAAAACGATTCGTCGTTTTGAATTATTTTCTAAAGTTTGGCTTGGCACAATTTGCGGGTACAAGATCCGTGCACGCATTTATACTCAATCCGAATTTGAGCGACTTTTCATATGATCATCGATTCAATCCCAATTATTCCGGCAGTGATTCACGTACAACATTTTTCTCACTTCAAGCATATCCCCATCATGCACAATATTATAGGGTGTAGGAGTGGTGCGTTATCCCCATTTTGTAACTTTATTTATTAAATAATTCTTTTTGAGCAGAATGAAAATGTTGATTGGTTAATGAATAAAAATAAATTGAAAAAGAAATTAATTGTTTGGTTGGTGTAATCAGTATACCTGGCAGTTAATTTTCACGTTCGGCAATTTAAATTGTATTGACTGAAGCAAAGAGCCACCGTTTAATACTTGAGAACCGCTCGGGTTCATGTCCGGAGCGTTAGCGGAGGACTTGACGCAGTCTAACTAAAAAAAGAACGAAGAAAATTTTTTGAGACGCGGCAACTATATATAGGCGAGAATTCAAGTTTCTTTCCTATGGCCTGTATCACCACAAATCATATCTATCTTATTCGCGCTTCAAATACGAGCAAAACGAGCTATCACTCGACTATCTTCTTCTTCTTCTTTTTCAGCCTGTTTCTATCCACTGCTGGATGTAGGCCTCTCCAACTTCTTTCCATTTCGTACGATCCATTGCCATTTGCTGCCAGTTTGTACCTGCAATATTCTTAATTCCGTTTGTCCATCTCTCTGGTGGTCTACCTATAGCTCGTCTTTTATATGGTCGCCAGTTCATGATCTTTTTGGTCCAACGTTCGTCTGTCCTTCTTGCAATATGTCCCGCCCAGCTCCATTTCAGAGATGCTATTCTTTCCATGACATCAACGACCCTGGTTTGTTGTCGAATCCATTGATTCGTCATTCTGTCTCTGAGTGTTATTCCGAGCATACTCCGTTCCATGGCTCTTTGTGTCACTCTCAATTTATCTTCGGATGCTTTTGTTAAAGTTAACGTTTCCGCTCCATAAGTGAGCACTGGAAGGACACAAGTGTCGAAAACTTTGCGTTTCAGACTATTATTCATTTTGCTTTTGAAAATTAGTCTGAGTTTTCCGAACGCTGCCCATGCAAGACCAATCCTACGTCTTATTTCTGCAGTTTGGTTGTCCAGACCTAACTTCAGTTTATGTCCTAGATATACATAGCTGTCGACTCGTTCAATGACAGTGTCACCAATTTTGATTTCTCTATCGTCCCCGATGTTGGTCATGACTTTTGTTTTCGATAAGTTCATCTTGAGGCCAACTTTGCTCGCCTCTTCACTTAACTGCTGTAGCATAAGCTGAGCCTGACCTAGATTCGCTGCTATCGGTACAATGTCATCAGCGAAGCGGAGATTGCTCAGGTACTCTCCATTTATCTTTATTCCCATTTTACTCCAGTTTAACTTCCTAAAAATACTCTGCAGAATCGCCGTGAATAATTTCGGTGAAATGGTGTCACCCTGCCTTACACCTCGGCCAATTCTGAATTTCTCCGTGCTCTTATGAAGTTTTATACATGAAGTAGCATTTTTGTACACATATCGAATTGTGTTGGAGTACCTTGAGTCTACTCTACATTCGTCTAATGCGTCCAATATCGACCATGTTTCTACTGAATCGAAAGCTTTTTCGAAGTCTATGAATATCAAGACTATGTCGATGTTGTATTCACGACACTTCTCAATAAGCGTTCTCATCACCTGCAAATGGTCGTTTGTGCTGAAACCAGATCTGAAAGCAGCTTGTTCAACAGGTTGGTAGAAGTCGAACTTGTTAGTGTTCCTCTTCGTAATGATTTTCATAAACAACTTGTAGAGTGTTGACAATAGGCTTATGGGTCGGTAATTTTCCAGCTTTGTTATGTCTCCTTTTTTATGCAGCAATGTAATTACCGCATTTTCCCAGGCTTCTGGTACTTCTTCCCATTGGAGACATCGATTAAACAAAGCCGTGATTGCCTTTAATAATGAGTCTCCACCCAGTTTAATGGCTTCCACTGGAACACCATCTTCTCCGGGAGACTTTTTGTTTTTCATCTCGGCTACTGCAGCTTTGACTTCATCATCACTCGACTATGTAGCTTTAAAATTACCGGAGATACATCGTTTTGAAATTGGCACTTTTCATAGAAAATACACCAAATTGACTTTTCCCAAACGAAATCTTTCAACTTACTCTGTATGTTTCTATCTATCTATCTATCTATCTATCTATCTATCTAATAAAAATGAAATTGTTATACGCCATTACCCCAGGAAAAACCAGAATTTTGTTTTATTGGCCTCGAAGTGGTTTTCGAGGGTCGGGAACGCGTTTTCGGCTATAGCTTAGCTGTATTGAAACCTACAGAGGCGTGCGACCCATCAAATGAAAGGTATTCGTAACACGATTCAAACAAAAAAAAATCGGGTCAGATTCGTTTGAGCTAGAGTGATTAGAGTGACCAAATTTTGAGCTACTCGAGCGTAGGATGAAAGGACTAATATTTGTTTGGGTTATGAAAGATAGAGAGTTACTTTCTTCGGCAAAGTCTCAGAGTTTTACGAGTAGAACAGAGGGGCATATGTGAAAAATGTCGAAAGTTGGAAATGGGTGGGTCAATTATGTTTTTAGATGTATTTCTTGAATGGTGGCAGATAGAGAGTTACTTTCTTCGGCAAAGTCTCAGAGTTTTACGAGTAGAAAAGAAGGGCATTTGTGAAAAATGTCGAAAGTTAGAAATGGGTGGGTCAATTGGGGCTTTGGAGATATTTCTTGAATGGTGGCAGATAGAGAATTACTTTCTTCGTCAAATTTTCGATTTTCGTCAAATTTTCGATTTTCGTCAAATTTTCGAATTTCGTCGAATTTTCGAATTTCGTCGAATTTTCGAATTTCGTCAAATTTTCGAATTTCGTCAAATTTTCGATTTTCGTCAAATTTTCGATTTTCGTCAAATTTTCGATTTTTGACAAATTTTCGATTTTCGTCAAATTTTCGATTTTCGTCAAATTTTAGAATTTCGTTAAATTTCGTCAAATTTTCGATTTTTGTTAAATTTTCGATTTTCGTTAAATTTTAGAATTTCGTTAAATTTCGTCAAATTTTCGATTTTCGTTAAATTTTCGAATTTAGTCAAATTTTTGATTTTCGTCAAATTTTCGAATTTCGTCAAATTTTCGAATTTCGTCAAATTTTCGAATTTCGTCAAATTTTCAAATTTTGCCAAATTTCCGAATTTCTGTTATAAACTGTTATAAAAAGCAGTGTTGACTAAACTTCTAAAACGACTGATATCCCAACAAAAATCTCTTCGAGAAAAGTGTGACGCAGTCTTTGAAGTACAATTTCTAAAATGAATGATATCGCTAGAGTTGACGCTTTCCGCTTCGTTACGCAAAAATTAAATTTTACACCCAATTTTAGTTCAAACAAGCTGGCTTAGTTTTTCTCATCATCTGCCAAATAATTTTTATCAAAAAAAATTTGACTGGAAACAACCAAAATTTTACCAAAAAAATCTGCGTCGCAAAGTGGGAAATGTTCAGGAACAGACCAGCAAGAAAATTTATCTGCCACATACGACGCAGATTTTTTTGGTAAAATTTTGGTCAAATTTTTTTTTGGTAAAGTGTGTAGCGCATGAGGAGTTCCGTCCCAGGAGGATCTGTCAAACTTGCCCTTTCCGGACGTTCTCTTTATATGAGCTACTGCGCGGATTAACGTTTGAAAAGTTTTATTAAAAAAAATGGTGCGTAGAACAGTTTTTTTGTGTGCTTAGAATCATGATTTACTTCGATTAAAAATAACTTAGAAAATTGCCTGGCCTAATTGCTCTTTCTTCATACGATGCTGACAGTATCAATTGAAGCAGAAATTTATTGGGAAACACTTATTCTCGATTACAAGACGCCTATTTGCTTTATCCGCCTTAAATCAGCTTTTTGCTGGTCTTTTTTGTGTATGTCAAGCGATGCGTGCATAGCGCACACAACACTTTTTCGTGTGAAATTATGACAAAATACATTTAAAAATTGCCAAATCGAATTATCCACCGTGCAAATCAATTTTAACGAATTTAATTATTACAATTTCATGAGTGATCTCTGTAATTATTTTCAGCTTTATGTTCAAATTGAAGACACATACGACTAATTATATGCATTATGGACACGTTACGTATAGCCATACACATATCATCTCGATTTTTTCATCTGATACTCGCTTGAAAGGCTGATTTCATTAATTTATTGTGATGATTTTGGATTTTATTTTCATTGATATTATTACCTACAATTTGTTCTCACTCCATTCAAACGCAGTATATATTGTATTGCAGTGTACTTTCTTGCTCAATGTTCTTACAATCACAAATTGGTGTTAGAGGGCATTAATCAACTTTTGCATTGTGTGTCTACCTCTACCTCTATCTACTCTATTTTTTTATTGTTTAAAAATAGTTTTCATTAATCGTTCAATGCTTATTATGAAATGTTGTATGTTCAATGGATCATGATATAACTTGCAGTGGATTTCGTTCTCGAATTTCAATAAGACTCCATTTGGTACAAAATTCAAACAATTTGGAAACTCGACATCGTAATTATCGGTCGATACAGTTTTGAAATCATTTTCGAAAGATTTTTCATAAGTTTACTGTATATGTAACAGAGTATGTGATCCAGAAGGTGCAGATGGTGAGTAGTGTTAATAAAAAGGTTGTCATCGTTATCGTGTACTAATCTCCTTACACGTTATATACAACACTACCTGTCCCGATATGTCTTGCGAATAAATTGCTTGTAAATTTTTCATAAAATAGGTCGATTTTGACTTTGTTTTTTATTGACCTGAATTCTCGTTCGGGTCAGAAATTCGGCACAGAAATTTTGTAACAAATTCCGAGCATAACTCAGGCCTATAACTAGCGGGTCTTGGGGCTGGCATTGCAGCTGGCATTGCATGAATCTGCGGGTAGGTTCGGGAAAACAGGAAAAGTATACCCTTCAAAGACTCTCATAATTTGAGACAACATCTCTTAAATAGTTAACTATTTACAACAATTATTACATCAGAAGATATACTTGAATATAATTAAATGTAAAAATGAAAACCTCTGTTTTCCCGACTCCTGGCGAACCCAATTTTCAAGGACCATAGATTTTCTGATTGGTCTAGACAGCAATTTTCTTACGTAAGACTTCAGATGTTGTTGTCACAATTTGAGTGTTTAAAAGTCTTTGAAGGGTGTACTTCCGGTGTTCTTGGCGAGTAATGGATAAGAAACGGTTGTTTTGCAACCACTCGCCTTCGGTTCGATGTGCAAACGAACACACTCGTCGAATAATCAAATATTCTCGAAGGTGCGTAATATATATTCCTTCATTACTAATGAATGATTTAGACTTAGCATACACGAGGCAGAAACCACAATGTCATACGCGCAAATTCCAAAATGTTAGTCACATACGGTTATTCATCTTTTGTCGATAACGACGACAAAAATAATGACAAGTTCTGGGTAATATGGTCAGTATACAGTAAAATGCATGTTAAAAAATTGAAGTACAAGATTTGAAATCATCCGTTTAAAAATAAACTTTCATCGACAGAAGTAATAGAACCGATAATAATACTGGTCATATGCTTGCCGTTTGTAACAGGTTAAAGCTGTCTGTACTCAGATTTTATTCACGATCAATGACTACGACGATATAAAAACCTTTTATCGCATACGCGGTGTGATTCCCCGAAAAAATTATTCACCTAGGATATATAAACGAACATTATACTTCTGTAAATTGTCAAAGTGTCATTCGCATATCTTGTTGTCTCGTTTTCGCTTATGCGATAAAAAAGAATATGCACGTATGACAAGCCGTCTCGGCAAGCCTCGACCGCTTTTTCATACGTGCATAATATTTATTAATGTAACTTTTTTTTGATTATAACGAACGCGTTATATTTATATCACGGCAGAGTAAAAGTAACCCAGGCAGGAGCGCTTGTTTGACTAGGGACCTGAATAATCTAGTAGCCCTATGTTTTTGCGAATTAAATTTTTCAACTTATGTCAGTGTTCATTTGAGTTCATTTTCATACAGTGTGTTAGGTCCCTCATTTGACGTTTCAATAATGAACCGCTCCTGCCAGGTTTACTTTTACTCTGCCGTGTTTATATCTTTAAAAATTCTTGAAGTGGTTAACTGCCAACATACGCTGTCATATTGTTTTACATTAGAAAAGAGAATTCTTCATTGGTCATAACATCAAGTGATAACCAAAGAAAAATCGATTTAAAAAAAGATTTAATTTCCGTTTACCTTCCGTTGAGAACGTGTGAAATCGATTTTGTAAATAAATTTCTTTGATGCTATCGAAGATGCGTCAATCATATTCGATTATGTGCTTGTAATAAAGTCAAACGCCTAATTGTGTTAATGGATTACTTTTTCTTTTCTTTGCGTTGAGTGAACTTTAATTAATAAGGTCAAATGGAAAATCTGTCTTCGATGCGATATGGTTAGTTGAATTTATTTAGTTCACGTGAATGGGAGTGGATGAGAATGAAAGTGTGAAATAATATGAAAAACGTGAACGTTTGTCTTGCTACTAGAACACATTCTTAACATGCGAGCCTCTGTTAACAACAATTTTTTTTTTTAAATAAAGTTTCTATTCGAACTTCAGTATACACAATCGAATTAAACGTTCAGAAGTTTCTCCGGACGTTCCATTATGTATTTGTCTTTTATTGTTGTGGAAATTGAGAAAATTTTCGATAAAACGAAACTGGAATTTTTGGGACATGCCAATGGAATTTGTGGAAATTGTGTGGAGCAGTAGAATCTTGTTGCTAACGCGTCTGAAAATGAAGGAAAATGAATGAAGCGAAGATCTAGTACACAAAACAACGCTCTTTTTTTAACTAGTTAGCAAAGTAGCTATTAGTTGCTGAAAACTATGAACATTTTCAACTTGCAGTGGATCAAAATTATAAAACTAATTCGTTAAATTATTATTCATGAAAACATGCCCTGCACGTATCCATCGGCTCTATACAGACGATTTTGAGTCGTTTTTTTGCCTCTCATACAAAAAAATATTAATTTGCAAATACAGATGGTTTTATAAGACAATACTTGTAGGCTCCATTGACCATAATGTTTCTATTATTTACACTCGTAATTCGTTTTTTTTTCGTTCTTTCATTGCCTGTACATTGAAAGGTGTATTTTACGTAAATGTGATATAATTTTGCTATTATTAGCAGCGCTGGTTTGATGAAATGAGTATAAATATCGCATTATAATAAACGAAATGATTGAAATATGTAGGAAAAGGTGTTAGCATTTTGCAATATAAAACTCTTCTAACAACGTATTAATAGCGAAACTAATATAGTAATGCCATTATCATCATCATCAACAACATCGATTTTGCTTTAAACATAATGTTAATGAGGCATGGAACACTTCTTTGGATAAATAATAAAAGGTTAAAATTTTACAGATGTATTTTGCTTGCATATGGATTTGTGTGAGACGTAAATTGTTTTATATCAGCAAAGTATAAATTAAAAGCCACGACAGTGCAAGATAAAGCTTACCGCGTCTCAGTTTTCATCAAATTTTTTCAGGACGTGAAAGTATCGTTCGGACTACAACTCGTGAAATTGCCTGAAACGCATAAGCAAATAGTTGGCAAAAATAATTGGTATTGTTGAGAGAGTAGATTGAGAGTTGGAATTTATAAGCTGACTCGTATTTCAGATGCACGGCTTTCCTTCATGTTGCCATCGATTGCCTTCGTCAACTTTCTCCAAACAACACAAAACGATATTAAAAATTTTTCTTGGATCGAATATTTGATTCAGATGACCATCAGCCTCATTGACTTAGAGTGTTCAATTCGTTCCATATTCGAGTAAAAGCAGCCCTTATTGGTCCATGTTTAGACTTCAATGTTGTCATAGCTAGTTTTATTGCTTGACTTACTTAAAAAGACTTCCAACAATTTCAGAAATGCAAAATGCATCCGTTTGCCGTATAGTCCATCGATTTTTCAATTCAATTTTCTGATTTTTTTTTTCAATAATAACCTTTATCAGATAATTTTTCTTCTAATAACTGGGCCCATAACTTGTAGAGATTTGCAGAAAGTGCGTATTCAGAAGATTAAATTATTGAATTTGGTTAAACGAAGTCGCACAAAAAACCACTAACAGTAGAAGTGTGACGCAAGTCCCCTTATCGTCACCATCAACCACACGAAATGACATCTCCTGCTAGATAATAGTATGTAGCAGACAGAGATCAGACGTTTTTTGAATTAGTAATTTAGTACTTTTGAAACAGTTTTCAAGTTAATTTTGATAAAAATGAACCAGAGAAATGTTTAGACACTTGATCCCACAAGGTGGCTTATTTCGATCCCCGACGACAAGTGTTTTTGCTTGTTTATTTATCTTAACAAAGAATCAACATTTATTTAAACCGAATGAAAATTAATTAATTTAAACAGAGCCAATTAACACGCTTCAATGTTCATTTGGTAAAATAGCCGTCCGAACATTATTTCCATTAAATAAATTAATTAAATTCAACTTTCGTTTTTATTATAATTCTTTTAAAAACGTCCAATACATTCAGATGGACTGACTCTACTCTGAGATGAACTGGACATTACATATATTATATACCACAACTTATACCGTTCCAAGCCATCATCTTAAATCAAGCACTTATCATATTACTGGCAATATTAAAATAATAATAAAATGCAAAACGATGGGAACGCATTCATAAGTGAATTTAATGGGTATGATGATGATAATGGTAAATGTTATGTAATGTTCAAATTGTACGATTTTACCGATTCATTTATGAGTATAGTGCAGAGTGCATTATCATTTGAGCAATCACTTATAATCGTAAGAAAATGATAAAATAAATCCATGTGCACCATTTACTCCGGCTTGTTTGGAATGGTGTTATGATGATGCTTTACGGTAGGCACTATCATACATAACATCCATATACAAAATTTCCAATTAATTAAATCCCACGAAAATATTTACAACTTTTTAACATCGGAATGTGTATCTGATGAATTAATCGGATAGTTTGCGGACATAATATTTATGCTCCTAAATCAAGTGTATCGGGCGATGATGCAGAAAGAAATTTCAAAAAACAAAAACAAAATATTTTCAAGCTCATCCATAATTTAATAAAGAGAAAAAAAGAAATATTTTTTTTTTGTGAAAAAAAAGAGAAAAACTGCGGATAAATGGGTTGGTTCGACATTATTCAAACTAATTAACATATGCGAATGAATTATCTTTTGACCATGCATTATCGGTGTGACATACATGTGATGACTTAAAAAAAAGAAAAAATAGTCAACGATCGAATGCTGTATAGATGCTCAATCGTAATACATCACACTGGAACACACTGGTATACATGTGAGGGATTTTTTTAAATTTCGAAACATTGAAACCGGCACTACTTTTTTCGTAGACTGATTTATTGTATGCCTAGATGGTACTTGGTGCCAATATCCCAAAACCAGTCTCAGATATTTTCAATCAGCCATGTGTGCCCGAAGACGAAAAATCATCTTTTTACCATCGACCTTAATATCCTTAGAAAGAGTAGGCTTTGGTTTCATTAGAAGGGTCGAGTACTCTCCGGGCTGATATTCGGGTCTTTGGGAAAATGATCTAAGTCGATGGTAAACTTTGATAATTGCTGTGTCAGGAATTGTAATTCCAAGTTCCAAGTGAATTGAAATACCTAGTGCCTAGAGAATCGTAATTCCAACGGAATTCTAATTCCAAGGAATAATCCTCTTGGAATCGAAATTTCCAGGAAATCGTAATTCCTTGAGATTCATATTCCAAATAAAGCTTGGTGAACCCAAATGAAGCTATGTGAAGTTAGGTGAAGCTAAAAAACACGATTTTTCACCGACTGAGCACACATGGCAGATAGAAAATATGTTAGACAAGTTTTGAGGTATTGGCACCGAGCTCCATCTAGGCGTACGCAAATCAGTCTCCAAAAAAAATGTGCAGATTTTGGAATATCAAGATTCAAAAGAATCCCTCATGTACATTTTTTGTGTGTTATCAAAACTCTTTTAAAAACCAATTTTACCATTTCGTATTTGCAGACTTTCACCAAATACTCATCCTATATACTCTATGTGTATATACCATATATACCCATCGCTGTCGGTTTGGATGGTATTTTTATAATTATTATAGGCATACGTCACAAGGTAGTAAAAATGGGAGATAAACATTTATAATGAAGATGATGCGTAAGTAAGAAAAATATTTCCGAATCGAAGAATGTGTGCGGATCTAAATCTGATACAAGTGTCCGCGATACGTATTTTTATATATATATGGAATGGATTCAATGAATGAACCGCGCAAATACAGCGGATAAAATGCATAAATTTTTATTTTAACATTCACGCCACATCTTTGAGTGGATTTTTTCTTCTCATTTTTTTTGTTATTGTAAATTTATCGTCTTCAATTTATGTGATTCTATATACATCAAGGTATACATGAAAATGTGTGGTGCGCGATTGTGGTTATTATTAATGTTTATTGTTGTTGTTGTTGTTAGCGTTTATTGAGAGATACGATTATAATGAGAAATGTGTTATGGAGACATAATTTTGAAAGTGAAAATATTAACATAAAACCGAGAATTTCTTCGACTGTGATTCGAGACAAAAAAAGAGGTTGTCGTTTCAGTCAGCTATAGGAAATGCGAAGAAAGATGGTCACGTTTTGTTTCTGTTGCTGGTATTTTAGATGGCATAGAAGACAAGGTCGAATAATTAATTTTGCTGATGTGATTCGAACGATGTTTCGGTGGTAAAGAATGTCACCGATGTTTTATTAATTGACTTACTGAACCCAATGACAAGTAGACAAAATTGTCACTTGTCGCTGGAGACGATTTTAATTAATCGACCGTTCGCCTTTAATTAATTATGGAAACGACTTTAGCACAGTTTCGACAATTTATGGAGTTGTAATATATGAGTAAATTCTAGATATCAGCGAGATCTGATAATAATTTTAAAAACTTTAAAAAATGTTTACCGTTGCACAAGGTACTAGTACTATTAGGTACTATTAGGCCTGACAAATGATTGATTGCAAAATGGTTCTGAGTTGACCTTGTGTTAGATCTCAAATGTTGTTGATTGTCATGGTTCGCAATTGATTTTACAGAAATGGAAAAACTAATTATTTATCAACAGCGACGACTAAAATAAGAAATGATTAAAGTTCCCTCACCTCACATATCAGAAATTTATAAGAAATGCATTACAGGTTCTCGTATCTAACTGCAACCGGATACTTCAAGCAAATGATGTAAAAGATTCAACGAATATATATTCAACGCTTAAGCGTTTCAAAAACTTCTGTTCACTTCAAAACGCCTTTAGAAATCGTTTCAAATCATTTTCAAATGATCTGAATCGGTTTTTAGATGTTTTCAAATGAGCAGATCATTCTCAAACGCTCAAGCATTTTGAAAAAAAGAATCGTCAGATTATTTCAAACTTGGATTTGGAACAGCTATGTCGCAGCTTCTTTGGAGATTTTTCTTGGCGGTTCTTCACACTTTGGCAATTTTTTTTGGCGATTCGTCAGTTTCTTAGAATTTTTTAAATCGCCAAAAAAAATCGACAAAGTGTGAAGAAGCGACAAAAAAAATCGCCAAAGTGTGAAGAAACGCCAAGAAAATTCGCCAAAGTGTGAAGAAACGACAAAAAGAAAAAAAAAACAAATAATTGGCGTTTCTTCACACTTTGGCTATTTTTCTTGGAACTACAAAAATTCTCAAAAATTGACAAATCGCGAAAAAAAATCACTAAAGTGTGAAAAAACGACAAAATGAAAAAAACCTTTAAAATTTAAATTCATTCTTCAGGAAAATATTAGAGTTTGCAGTATATATCTATCTTTGGATTTTTTTTGTTATCATCACATCATGATTTCAAAGTCTTGAAAGACATCGAGTGCAAAGTGATTTATCGGGCCTTAGATGAGTAATTGCGACTCTAGGCCGTAGGCCTAGTGCACAATACACATAGTAAGCCTTATAAAGCACTTTGCATCGAGATTCGTAGAACCTTTTATGCAACAGAGGCATCTAAAGTCCGCAGATTTCGAAAATTATGATGCTGAGCTGAGTTGCATAAAACTAGCGCCAGGATCCTGAGATCACGCGCTACACACCGGCAGTTTGTTTTAGTAAGATCCGACTAGTTGAAATTTAGTTATTTATTACATTGAGTGCGAAGTACTCTAGATGTGTAATTAAGACACGAGGGCGATGCACCTGTTCATTCGGAAGCGATCTCAATAAACGGTAGATAAAAAATTGAAAAACGGAGATAAAAAAGGATGGTAATTACAGTTTGTTCATGTCATTTTTACACAGTTTTAGATATGTCAGAGTTTTAAATGTACCCAGTCAATTAAGCTCTTCCCAAATTATGAATTTTTGGCGCAAAATTTAAAATTTCTATCGCGAATTCAAATATTGCGCAATTTGGGAAGAACTTAATTGACTGGGTACATTAAAAACTCTGACATATCGACAATCTTTAGAAACTGTGTAAAAATGAAATGAACAAACTGTAGGCATGTTCACTGAAAAATATCATCAATCGATGATAAAATTTCCAAATAATCGATACTATATCAATCGAATGTTTTATCGATAATCGATAAATATCGACTGATGATCAGCAAATATCCACTGAAAATCGAATTATCAGTCTATATTTGCCGATTATCAGTCGTTATGTACCGATTATAAGTCGATATTTATCGATTATCGATAAAACATTCGATTGATATTGGTTTTCTGAAAATATCGATAATGGATTCCAGGGAAATAATCGATATTTTATCAATCGAATGAATTATCGAACATGCCTAATGGTAATAAACGACCGATAATTTAATTCAATACTACCGATAAAAAATAATAAACTACCAATAGAAATGAGATACATGTCCACCATTTAAGGCGGAGTATTTCTCTGTCTGAAATTTTATTAGCGTGTTATTTTGTAAAAGGACTAATTATTAGACGGTGCGAGAGAAAAAAAAACTTCTTAGCTACCGACACCGTTCCGGCGCCCGGCTCGCATTGCGGCCCTCCGCTTCGCAAAATGAATTCTGTAGGGACGAATTAAACTCCTGCACGTTACATTTCGTAAAAGGATGAATTCCCTAGGAACCAGCAACACGCTTTTATGGCGAGAAGAAAGTTAGGAATTGAGTTAAGTTGGATCTCAACTCAAACCTGCAAGTTTTTAGCCCCGTACGAAGTACTGGGGGCTTATAAGATTAATATGCCGTTTGTAACACGTCGAATTGGAAGCAGACAGTAAGGGCAAAGCATTTGGTTGTGTTCATAGATGACGAATCCGCAATAAAAAAAATGTCCGTCCGTCCGTCCGTCTGTGACCCCTCTAGCTTGAGCAAATCACAACCTTTTTTCAAAATTCTTTTTTTTCCCCGATTGGTATCGACAAAAGTAAGGTCAAGTTCGAAAATGGGCATGGTAGGGTCGGCCCTTCCAGAGCTAGGGCCCTATAGGTGTTTTTCAGTCTTTCGACGATATCTACCGAAATACGCACGCAATAGCTGCTTGTGATATATCAAATGAAAGGTATTGACGAGTAGAACAAAGTTGCTGAACATTGTTTTTGGGTAAGATGTAACGTGGGCTTGTTGGGAGGGCTCAAAGGTCGTTACTCGGCCCTAAGTGTTTTTTGCACATAAATCGAGTAAATCTCGTCCGATTTTGCTAGATTTAGTTTTTTATGGAAGGTAATTGAATACCGAAAATAACGTGGCGAAAAAAGTTTCAAATTTGGGCCCTTGGACTAAGGCCGCTACTCGGCCCTAAGTGTTTTTTGCACATAAATCGAGTAAATCTCATCCGATTTTGCAAGTTTTTGTTTCGTTTGAGAGATAATTGAATACTGAAAATAACGTGGCGAAAAAAGTTTCAAATTTGGGCCCTTGGACTAAGGCCGCTACTCGGCCCTAAGTGTTTTTTGCACATAAATCGAGTAAATCTCATCCGATTTTGCTAGTTTTTGTTTCATTTGAGAGGTAATTGAATACCCAATGGAAAGTTGGCAAAAAATTTTGGGTTTCTAAAATAATGTCGTGAATTGTTGGTTTTTTATGCGCAATTTTAAAAATGAACACTTTCAGTAAATTTGACACTGCCCAACTTGACTAGCATTTTGGTAACAGACGCATTAGAGGGTTGTAGACGTATTAGGGTTACGGGCGTATTAGGGCTACGGACTTATTATGGTTACGGACGAAATAGGATTACGGGTCGTACGGGTCTAAGTCGCAGCAAACGCTCCGACTGTTCTGATGCCTTGTTTTATGATTCAATTCTGCGATTTTTATCTGCAAATTTTGTGTATTTGTTTTCGCAGTTTGAATGGGCGATTTTTTTCGCGGGTTCAAACCTACGAAATTTTTATTTGAAAGTTTCTATGCTGCGAATTTTTTGTAATTCCAAAAATCACTAAAAAGTGATATAAAATGATCGTCATAACTACTTGACTATAATGTAGAATTCGCAGGTTCAAGTTCGCCTGTACTTCACATACATACCTTGGCAGGTATCGCCAAGAAAAATCGACAAAGTGTGAAGAAACGCCAATTAGCTGATTTTTTTCGTTTTGTCGTTTCTTCACACTTTGGCGATTTTTCTTGGCGGTTCTTCAAACTTTGGCGACTTATTTTGGCGATTCGTCAATTTTTTAGAATTTTTTAAATCGACAAAAAAAATCGACAAGGTGTGAAGAAACGACAAAAAAAATCGCCAAAGTGTGAAGAAACGCCAAGAAAATTCGCCAAAGTGAGAAGAAACGACAAAAAGAAAAAAGTCAAATAATTGGCGTTTCTTCACACTTTGGCGATTTTTCTTGGTGGTTCTTCACACTTTGGCGATTTTTTTTTGCGATTTACTTTTTTCTTGGTGATTTGACTTTGGCGAAACTTCACGGGAATGTATTTTTAGTCAATTCCTTTTAATTACATCGATTTCTCGTATTTCCATCAATTACAATTATTTACCGGTAACTCCGATAATTCCATTGATGGTGTGTCGTCAATTACCCGAGTCGCTTACCCCTTGCGTTGCAGCTTACGTTCAATAAATGAAGTAGCTGATTCGGGTCAACTAAAGTGAAACTTGCGGTTTTTCTTCTTTTATTTGATTTATTTTTATTATCATTTTTTTACTTCCATTAAATTCTAATATTAAAACAAATAATAGAATAATTTAATTCAACAATTTTTCCAGTATTAATTTTCTTCTCATGCTGCCCGGTATCTTCATTTCTTCATTATTTTTCTGTTGGGTCTCAGTTTAATTTAATTTCTGGTAATCCATATTGTAATAGAATTGATAATTGATAAAGTGTGACAGAAAACGGCTATGATAATCTTCTTTTTCACTACGCACAATATTAAAGTTTTTATTTAAATTTATTTTCTATTTTTTACACATTTCTTTGTTTGTCTGATGGATGAGATAAAATTCCTTTTCTCTGTTAAATTATTTGAATCCGTTCTCTTTGCTTACAAAATGTTCCCTTTTTCTAATTTTAATTTTTTCCCGCTCATTTTGCAGGAAATATTTTCTATTTTTAGTTAGTCTTTTTAGTTTACAAAATGATCCACACTAAAATCATTTTACGATTATTCTAAACACCTTTAATGTCTACAAGATTGGTCGCCTCATTTCGAAAGTAATACTTTTTATTTTATTTAGGAGCGGACGACAGAACTACAGAGTTTTAACTATGAAAATCAATTGCGTAGCATTTTACTTAATTAAATGGAAAACAAAACATTTTCTCTTAATGAATCGCTTTTCAGTTTTTTTTTTTCACATTTCTTCCGCACACAAAATTGACATTCACTTCTCGTCTATACATTTGAATGACTATTTTACTTGCCTTACAATCTAAAACCATCAACAATTTTAAAATTTTGGTACTTGTTACTCTCACGTTATCTACTTTGGCCGATTCAGTTTTCTCAATTATTCCGATCAAGTCGCTTCAACACAACCTGACCGAAAGTATTTTTTTTATCTTTCAAATAAACACAAAACAACTTATCCGTTCAACAAATTGACGACAATTTAACGAAAAGCAGACAGCCAATATTTTTGTGATTTTACAGTTCAATCAGGAAATGCATTACCGTTTGGATTCAGTAAACGAACAATAATGTGGTTGAGTGAATTGAGTCTCAGTTCTGTCGTTTTAACCTATGAAGATTGCGAAAATTGGTGGTCTAAGTACGGCTTCTACAAAAGAACACAGTTTGAGTGGCATGCGTTTGAACGATGAGCAATTTTACAATCGGAATGAAGGGAGGTGCGTGAAAACAGTAAAAATTTCACAGACTTCCAAATACTCAAATTGTACCTCTTATATCGTTAAAGAAAATGACATAAGAAAATTGCCCACAAAAAAGGAAACCCGCTACAGTTTCCTGCCTGTTTTCCGTCATTTTCTTATACGATCTTCGGATGTAATAATTTTCGTGAATAGTTAACAATGCGAAAGTTGTTATTGTCACAATTTGAGTGTTTAAAAGTCTTTGAAAAGAATACTTTTTCTGTTTTCCCGCACCTTTAAGTGTGACCTGAAGATCCGTTTCTATGTGCACCACAAAATTTTATAGGAACCGTTGGTCATCACGCATTACATAGTCTAAAAGCATTGAACAATGCCCCTCACTAAGTGAATGTGGTCATCAGTTCTCAAACTTGTCCGACAAAAACAAATCATCATGCGATTGCCACGTAAATTAGAACCGTTGTTTCAAGACTCATTGTAAATTTACACAGAACTAATACAGTCTTCATGTCGTTTCATTACTACTTATGGTGAGCATTTCGTTCATTGATGGGCTGTTATTGACCGTGTGGTGATTAGAATTTTTTCAAAGATTTATTTTTTGTTGAGTTTGTCTTAATATACAGAGAGCGCGATAAGTTCTACTTCAAAAAATGATTGTTCCACTAACACTTAACAGCTATAAACGAGAGATTTGCCTTTTTCTTTTGACTTCTTTAATGTTTCAAAATAATTTCAGAATTTGGTTGGTTCTTCACAAATCATACACTCAGCTTAAATCGTATTATTGTTTAAGTTGTACAAATTAAGTCTAAAATTATTGAAAGAAGGAAGATGTGGGATATTATAATATTATGCACAAAAGTCTTAGCGAACAGAAATTATTCGTTTAATTTTACCATAAGAAGAAGACAAAGAACGGGGAAATTATTTTTCTTTTTCTTCTTCAAAATCTTTGGTTCTGCAGTTTAGAAACAAAATTTTCTTTTTTTGTTTTCTCAGTTTTCTCAATTTTTCATCCATTTTATCAGTCACTTTCGAAACAGTTCAATGTCGGCCTTGACTAGATTACATTTGCGAATGATCTGATAGTCCGGTCATGCTCGGCCGAACATTGACGTCACGTCGCCCGTACTCTGCGAGTGTGTCATACCGGAACTGTGATTGGCAAATTTAATATTAACGGCAGCAGCATGGCTGGAGGTGTTGGACGATTTTCGCGTCGGATACAATCGTTGTAAGGTGGTATAATGCTGGGCCGATTCTAGGTCATTGGCTGACAGTGTCAAACCTAATGCAAATCGAAACAAATTTTTTTGTTAATTATCTTAATCGTCCACAGTTGGTCGTCGATCCATTTACCTTTTGTCCGCTCTTTATACACCTTTTGCGTGTATTTGCTGGGGGTTTTTATTTCTGGAAGAACCGTTTGATTAGGTGTCGAATGCTGAGCTCGTTGAAATTTCTGTGATTTCGGCGACGTTAAATGATTTTCGGCATTTTCCTGGCGCTCTTGTCGTTCCCGATGCGATTTCGATGAATTGTACGATGAGTTGGAGCTGGGCTGTAACCATTCGTGGGTGACAGCCTCGTCGGGTGTCATCCGTTTCTTTGGATCCCATTCTAAGCATCGGCTTATAAAATCGTTGAACAACGGATCGTTGCAACGCAATGCTTGCGCTAGTGTTTTCGATCCGGGCTTGCGCTTCTTTCCTTTCGAATTCGTTACGCAGCGTGGACTGCAACGGGCATCGAAGAACAACCGCTTCCTGGTCGCTGTATTTATCAAATCCTCTGGTGGTACACCCAATATTTCCATTATGCAGGCCAATTGTTCGACTTCATTTTCCCCGGGAAATAGAGGATATCCGGTGTACAATTCGGCCAGAATGCAACCTAAGGGGTAAAGATTGAAAATTCAGGTTGCTGAAATGTTTATGGAAAAGAAGAGCGGAATAGACAAATGGTCAGTGGAAGTTTTTGTCTCAAATTAAGCTAATTAAGCTAACTCCGACATCGGGAAGTCAAATATTACAACCTTACTATCCCAGTACGGTTTCAATGAAAAATAATCAACAGCCAAACAAACACTTACCCAAACTCCACATATCAATGGGTGTCCCATACGATAAGCCCAATATAACTTCTGGTGAGCGATAAAATCTTGACTGGATATAAGTGTAAACCTTTTTTTGCGAATAACATGAGCTTCCGAAATCAATTACTTTGATCGAACAACTTCCTCTTTGTTTGAGCAGCACATTTTCCTATTTGGAAAATAGAAAATTGGAAAATTATACACAGAACCGTGTCATGTAATACCGAGGTATCGGCTTTTCGTATCGTTATCTACGAATTTAGATGTTGAGATGGTATTTACGTTGACTAATTTGAACGTGATAATAATAGACGAAAAGTTTATAAATAGACGAGCCACTTACCGGTTTCAAGTCACAATGAATGATGTTTTCTTGGAACAGCAATCGAAGACATTTTACTATCGAATTAGCAAATCTACGAATTAGACTCAGACTGAAGCCTTGATAATTGTTTTTCTTGATGAGTTCATATAAATTGATGCTGAAAGTAGAAAACAATCCAAATTAGAGCCCGCATCGTACGATCTCTTAATCAACAATACACAATGAATCAGGGCTTATTGATGGGAATTTTATTACGGAATAATTCCGAATAATTCTAACAGATTTCCGAAAAATCTGAATCTCATCTCCTCGAAATTTTCGGAATTATTTCAGAATTATTCGGAATTTTTCTGGATTTTCAGAATTCAAGTTCCAAACAATAAACCCTGCCCAGATCATTTATATTTAGAAAGTGTTTTGCGAAGGACGAATGAAAGTAAAAACTTTTCGCATAAAATGTAAACTGAAATGGGAAACTATTTACCCACCCACACATGCGATAGGGTGAGTATGGTACCATAAATACGGGGGATGAAGAATGGAAATAAATTTCACAGACACACATGATGGCTTGTATTATAAATGATAGTGTAAAACGTGCGGTGTTATCTGTTATTGTTAAGACTTAATCGCAACAGTTTCTTCCAGTGATAAATGCGAATTTATGTGACTTTATGCGGTTTTATGGTTGTGGTAATAAAACTGGTTATTATGCCTGGGATTAGGTTGTCAACTAGATTATCGGTCTATTTATGGAAATGAAATTTATGATTTTATTTCGAGCAGCAGCATTGGTACCTAACGGGTCACTGACGCTTTTAAAAGCTTAAGTGGAAATCAAGAACGATGATTTTTATTCGATAAGAAACCCACCCTGTCTGTTATCGTTCTCTATAAACGGATTAGTACTTTCCAGAACTTTTTCAGCGTTTACGACCATAATGGTATACTCGAGAACAATATTCATGTGATGGGCCTAAACAATGACTGCAGATCTCAGTCAATTAGCACTAAAATGACTGAAATTAGATGATGAATGATTCGATTAGAACAGAATTTCCCACAAAAAAGCCATGACCCCATGTCGTAACTCTAACACTCTTTTTGACACTCTTTGTTATGAGGCAGTAAGTTGATACCAACCTGCCAGCTCAAGGATAATAATTAGATTTTCTTTAAAACTTAAAAGCATTTTCTTGGCATCTGTCGAGGTGTGTGTGAAATTGATACTTTAATGTTGATGGTTGATAAAGTTGTCACCACCTTCCCGTTGGTCTTAGTGACCATTTTTATTTCCAGTAAGAAATAAAAACTTCGTTGATTCAATTAAAGTCTTAGGTTAAACAGCTACGTGTAACCTATTTCATCGGTTCAATCTTAGAAAGAGCAAGCATTTAATATCAAGAAATGTTATTCCATAATTTGTGGTTTGTGCCGTTTACAGATCGTAGAAACCAGTAGCGATGGTTGTCGCCAATAATTTAATGAGATTAGTTCATTTTCTTGGCCGATTAAATTCAGTGAGATTTGAAAAGTCGAAGTACATTCAGGAGCTGTGAAATTTCGAAATGAACTTCAGATGTTTTTCAGCTGATCCCCACAAACAATCAAAACTGTTTATACATTTTTAAACGGTTTTACCACCACCACTGCGTGTAGTAGCTTCAACCGTGTAAAGAAGTATAAACAGTTTTGATTGAATGTGTGGATCAGCTGAAAAACAGCTGAAGCAAATTCATGCTGAAATTTAACTGCCTCTGACTGTAACAAAATCTTCAGATAATTTATGCATGATTATTAGGCCTGTTCATTTTTGAGAAATAGTCTCAAATTCATCTGGCATGGTGTCTATCTGGTCCGGAAGGCTAAAATATTGGACCCGTATTTTTAGCCCCATACGAAGTACAAATGGGCTTATAGGATTACGATGCCGTGTGTAATTGATGGAATTCGAAGCAGACGGTAAGGGCAAAGTGTTTGCCTATGTTCATAGATGACGAATCTGCAATAAAAATTTTGTCTGTCAGTCTGTCCGTCTGTCACGTCGATATCTTGAGTAAATCAAATCCGATTTCGAAATTTTTTTTTTCCCTGAAAGATAGTCGAAATAGTGAGGCTAAGTTCGAAGATGGGCATATTCGGGTCGGCCCTTCGTGAGTTAGGGCCACCTAAGTGATTTAAGGTCTTTTGGTGATATTTATGGCAAAATAAACGATGGAAAAGTAAATGACACGGCAAATGATAGGTATTGTCAATACCAATCCAGGAAAAAAAAGTTTTTTAAAATCGGGTGAGTGGACCGTGAGTTAGGGCCTTAGAAGTGAAATGCTACTAGGGCCCTATGTGTATTTTACATAGAACTCGAGTAAATTGCATTCGTTTTTCGTAATTTTTGTTTGATTTGGAAAAAATTAAATTTGGGTCCTTGGCCTAAGGCCGCTACTAGGGCCATATGTGTATTTTACATATAACTCGAGCAAATTTCATCCGTTTTTCGTAATTTTTGTTTCATTTGGGAGGTAATCAAAGGCCGAATAGAATGTAGTAGAATGTAGAAAATTTACGGGTCCAATATTTCCGGACCAGATAGACACCATGCCAGATGAATTTGAGACTATTTCTCTAAAATGAACAGGCCTAATGATTATTGAAGTCGATCAATATTGCTATTGATACAAAACTCTGTGTGTTTTACGCAATCACCGAAAAGTGTCACACTTTACAACCTATGCCCATTCGAATAACGTTCAATTAATTTATACAATCGCATCAACCTTCCAAAAAAAAATTGTTACCAAATTTACCTGATTTGATATTTCGATCAATTAAATTTTCCCATCAATCTAACGCGTGGCAATTCGCAAAAAAAAGTCGCCAAAAATTAGGATGAGCCGAATAAACTACAACATAAACACAAATGTCGATAATGTTGTCGAAATTAGTTAAATGTTAGCAGAGAATGCAACTGTGATTCTCGTGGTCACACATTTTTTTGCCCACATCAATCACGTTCGGGTCTATTTTTTGTGATCGGCTTGTAATGTAAAGAAATATGGTAAAGATCAACGTTATTAGCATAAATTAGCGAAGCAATGGCACTGACACTGCGGCAGGTAATTTATAGATGCAGAATTGACTGTAACAGTGAAAGACTGCAGTTAAATGTAATTATGAATAAATTAATTTCGATGATAGATTGTTATGCAACATGTTTGCGCTATATGTGTGGTATTAATGAAAAAGTTATTAGTTTGCACAGTGGGTCAGATTAGAGATAATTTCAGCAAGGGTGAAGCTTGTGGTTGGAGCCATGGAGCGTAAAGATTGGTGGGAGTTTTTTCATTATAAAGTTCCTGCTGTTTTTCGTCCCCATCACATAGACGACGAACATAGTTATTTCTTTACCAAGAGGAACACATAATTTTTCATCCGTGCGTGGTGCGAATTACCGTTTCTATCCATGAAACAAGCACATCAATTCGTTTTACCATTTTCAAAACCAAAACAAAGTGACGGTTGCAAAGAGAAAAAACTGCTTCTCACCCCATGGGAGAAACAAGACGTGAGAAAATACAGATTTTTTCACCCGAACTGTCACATAGAGCGTCAACCATCAACTATAGAACGCCATCCTATACTATCATCGCATTTGCGTGAAGAAAATGGGGTGATAGACGCCGCACGGATGAAATGGATTTTGCCTACCACAAGTAGAAAACGTGGCAGTCGTAGGTATAAAAAGGATAAAAGGGACAATTTTCTAATTTAAAGGTAAAGAAGCTTCATTGATGGAATTTCTTAGAAAAAGCTAACAGAATTAATTGGAACAGCGACACATCAAACCGAGAAAAATGTGGGGATGAGGTGTGACAGACACGGGATTTTAAGAATGAGAAAATGAAAGAATATTCATAGATGATAGATCGACCACACAGTTACATCCCTAATAATCCGCCGATTGTATTTAAATACGAAAAGCCTTTTTTCCCCATTTCTGACAATTTAAACACGGCACAGTTTATGTCCTGATTAATTTGATTCGATAAAATTTTTGAACGACATGCGATTCGTATGTTTACGTAGCAAAATATTATTTTTTTATATATTCCGCGTTGAATGAAAAATGATCAATAAACGACGGTTGTGTTATAATACGTATCTAAGTTCCTAAATAAATATGAATTTAAAATAGATTTGTATCTTTTTAAAAGAAAAAAATAAATACCATGCCAATATGCAATGCATAGAAAAACATGCCATAAACGGATAAACAGCAATTTTGTTGTTTGTTTGTTTGTTTTTACCGATGCTATGCTCTATGACAATATCGCGGGGGGAACTTCTCGAGACTTGTTTTCAAATGTATAACGAAAGTTTTGTGATAATTGAATTCAAAATTATTTGTCTGATTGATGAAGTTTGTTCGGCAATGTAAGCGCATAAATACTTTGTTGAGAGTGCCTGTGTGTTCGTGGAAATTTCCACGTATTGGAATTTTCAACAACCTTTTAGGTACGGCTAATCATATGTTATCGGGAACAACGGTAAAAATAACCGATGAGGTCTGGTTAGTGTGGCTTTATTTATAGCAAAATGTATGCAAAGACCATTGAAGTAGAGACTTTGCATCAGATGCACGATAAGGATGTGAATAAGACTAAGTTATAGATTGAGTTATTGGAGGGCGAAAAATCGTGAGGGCATGAATCACTATTCCAAGTATAATATGTAAGTGACATTAACCACCAAACGCTCTGAGGCCTGGAATTTATTAAAATTTTGTAACACTGTATTCAATCTGAAGAGAGATTACGGCATCAATTCTCTTTCCTCTATTTTTTGTCAACTCTACCGATAGAGTACGATTCACTATTTCACTGAAAGATGTCGCTGCACCAAAGCCTATTGTCAAATACACCATGGTAAGTTTAACATTTTCAAGTGATTACGAACATAAACAACGTAACATAAATAAACTGAATTTATATGCGAAGGTTGGACCACTGTGTCTTTAAATTCTGTTCTTTTGTCTGTTCTTGGAGTGCGTTGACATAAGTAAATAAGTTTAAGACGAATTCGCGCAAAGCTACAAATCCTTTCTGAGGGTATCGTTCGTTTGTAATCTGAGCCCAGATTGCTTTTCTTGACCTTGCCTCTGGTATTTTGTCGCAAAACCTAACTTTGCAAATGAAATATCGAACTGTGTGGGACTTGTTTTTCTTTTATTTGTTATTTCTGTTCTGTTCAGATATTTTCCTTCTTCTATCTAAAGCAAACATTCGCTTTTTCCCCCATTCAAGGACGACATCATTAAAACTTTGCTGTGCGAGTTCGCAAACATTAACGAATCAATGCATCAGACTGCATACATTTTGCATAGAAAAATTTAAATAGAAATAGTTTAATAACAATCCCCCTTTCCAACCGGGTCGAGTCATGCATACATAGTACGTACGTTCGCGTAGAACCAGTGTATCCATCTTTATCTGAACAGTCAACAAAAACTGTTGGTATTTCGTAAACTTATTTTAAGAAAATTATGGTACCGACTCGTGGCATGTTACCTATATCTAACCGAGACTATATCGCAATTGTTAATCATATAATTATTTAAAAAGAAGAAGAGAAAATAATAAGCAAAACCTCCAAGACCCCCGTGTAAGCATTTGCATACCGAAAACCACAACGAAAAAGCATGTTGGTTAGCTTCTCATTTTTTTTATTTATTTTTTCATTAAAACATGAAGGCTGTTGACAAAAGGGATATATTATATAAGTTGAAGCTTTGATTCGGTGCTATAATTTTTATAATATAACTTTCGAGAGTTTTTAAACAAATGCTAGAAACGTGGAACAAATAATAAAACCACAAGCATATTGTGGTAGCAATCGTTATATAGATAAAGTTGTTAGGAAAAGGGGATCTCGGTTGTTTTCATTTTTCAGTTGACATTTTTAGTGTTGTTTAATAAAACTGTTGAACTTTCGTATGGCTGCGGCTTACTATCGCTTCATATAATCGTTTGTTTTATTTATGTTTCGATGGTTGTTTAATCGTCAAATCATAATTAGTTTTTTTTTCATAACATTTCCATTGGAAAAGTCGTTACGCGCGGTATGAGGTTTAAATGTTTTTCAAAATTTTATTTATTTGATGACTGCCGTTGTATATTAATGCATTGATGTATAGCGGAAAAAAATTATTGATTTTTCTTCCGTATTTTCGGCAATTTTATGCCAAAACGTGCGACTCGTTACATGGATAAATCAACTTTTTTTTAAACCAAAATGCCGATTTAGACTGATTATTCGGTAGTCGTAAATAATGAATCTGCTTGGCCATAAATTTTCATAACGACGAATAACTGGAAGTCTTAACCCATTTTTTTTTTTATTTTTTATTGAATCTGATGGGTTGATTTTTTGAGCAAAAAGGACGTCAATTCTTAGATCAAATTACGCAGAAATAATTGCAAAAGAAGCCCACATCTTGAAGCTCAAGTAGCCGCGAGTAGAGGCGACATTTCAACACTGTCAATATCGTTTTTATCTCGACGATGTTATCGTTTACTGGTCGATTTTATCGGTTTTTGGGACGATAATATTGATTTGGATGATAATATCGCCCAGATTGTTTTTGAAACACTACATTTAAAACGATATTATCACCCAAGTCGATATTCTCATCCAAATCGATATCATCGTCCAGTACAGTTATTGTGCCGATAGTTAGAGAAGAACAAGTGTGTTGATTTTTGCGGAGTCTTAAGTAATCGTCAAGAACGTCACCTACAGAACTTTGATTTTTCGAATAATTTTTAACGAGTGATTTGATTGTTGAATCTAATGTTGAATAATTCTTGAAAGGAACTCATTAACTTGGAATGGGCGCAAATTTTGAGGGCTCTGAGCAGAATTGGTGTACTCAAACATAATATCGTCCTGGACAATACAGAGAAATGTTGGTACACATGCAGCGAGATAGAAGGAACATGTGAATGACAGCTGGCACCTATGGGAGAGAATGCGAGAGAATTTCATACGCATTCTCTCCCATAGATATTTACCAGGAGTCTCTGCATTTCTCTGGTGCAATGTTATCATGGACGATATTATCGTTTGTTTTGACGAGGCTCAGCAGGACGATTATCGTTTTCTTAAATTGTAATTTCAATTTTATTTCATGTACATTAATGAATAGTCATGAACATGAACACTTACAAATGCCGTCGTCTTATCAATCTCATATTTGATTAGTCCACTTTGTTCCACACATTCATCTCTTGAGACCAAGGCTTATTATTGGGAATCTTATTTCTTAAAATTCTGAATATTTCTGAGAGGATTACGAAATTCAGAATTTTTAGAATTAAAGTTCCCAGCGATAAGTCCTGCTTGAAACTCATACATATGTGAAACCCTTGCGAGTGTGTAGAACACGTGAGATTGATAACGGCGCTTTTAAGTGTTCATGACTGTAAAAACAAGAAATTATTTTTGTACAAGAAAACGTCACCAAGATGGGTGGAACAATCTTTTTGTGAATAAATTGGATATTTTTTCACCGAAAAAGCAAAAACACAGAAAATAATTCAACAAAAATATGTTCGAACTTCGAGGCTGATGGTGGATCGACTAAGTATGCATATTTGTAAATGTACAGTGAGCGACACAGTAACAAAAATCTATAGAGAAAGGTATAAATTGTTATTCAATTTATGCTGAAATGTTTTCCATCTAAAAACATGAACGAGCACGCGACAAGAATTTTACGCCGTAAAAAGGAAATTTAATTTAATTTTGTCGAAAATTTTATGCAAGAAAATTGCTTTGAGATGTTTTGTAATTCGGGGTCATTGGAGACCGAAATCTGAATAACAGGCAATTTCAAAACCCGAAAGGCTCGGCTGTGTCATAAATGAAAGGTTTTACGGTATTTATTTGCCTTTTATCCAATGCAAATATTGTATTCATACAACCAACTGGAATCAAATCGTAATTCAATCTAAACAACCGTTCATTGTGTACGCATATGTGATGTTATACACGTTGGCTCTCCGAGCTTCCTTGTGTTCTCTAATAAAAAAATTACGTAAAAGATGTTAGCTTTACGTAAGATCCTTTTCACCAATTCTTCTTTTATTATGAAAGCAATCGATTTACAATTTCACAAAGGATAAGGCGTTGCCTTAGATGTGTTCAATTTTACGATTCCACTAAAAAAAAAAACTTTTTCAATTTACACTGACAAAAAATTTATTCAATAAGCCGATGCCGTTCGTATTATGTTACGGTACTGAGACGAGAAAAATTGCTAAGCTATTTAGAATGAAGAAAAACTATTGACGTTTTCAGTTCGTTTACTCTGTATCCCAGACATAAAGCACACATTTGAGTACTGAGCATATACATTAGCCCTACTCACGTTAAAAAAATTTGGTTCAGATCCTTCGGAGGAATGTCGATTTCGTTTCTTTATCGAATCCTAAACAATTCTCTAGAACATCATAATTGACAAAAAATTGTTTCCGAGTCGCGCAACGCAATCGAAAATGCATGCGTTTCTCTGCGTTACCATGCGTTTCTATGCGTTTGCATGTAAACTTCAAATGCGTTGCGCGACTTGGAAACAATTTTTTGTCAATTTTGATGTTCTAGAGAATTGTTTAGGATTCGATAAAGAAACGAAATCGACATTCCTCCGAAAGATCTGAACCAATTTTTTTTAACGTGAGTAGGGCTAATATACATACATGGGTGAAGTCACGTAAAAAATCAACTTTTACAAATATGTTATGTGTTGGCAGGGAGAGCCACAAGTCACCCGAGAAAATGAAGTTTCCTACCTTCCTTCCCGAGGTCAACACATTTTTTTTACAACAAAGGCCTCCGAAGTTTCAGCGCAGGGGAGAAAATGATTATTTTCTCGCCTGCGTCGTAAAACATTATTTTACATGCTACATGCGTCGAAAACCGTACTTTTCATGTTTCAAGCACTACTTTCGACGCCCTCAGCATCAGTGCCGGGCTGGCTCAAAAAAGCCCTTCGGGCATTGTATGGAGAAATTTCTCGAAAAGCCCTTCGTCGTCATTTATCCATACAAAAATCAAAAGGCCCTTCGGGAATCGCCCGAACGCCCATAGGGCCAGTCCGGCACTGCAGCATGTAAAGTCCATTACATAACTCGGGATAAAAATGAAAAGTTTAGTTTTTGACTTTTTATCTTTTTATCCCTAGTCATGTAAAATACTATTAAAGAGAGGCAGTACATGGGACAGTAGAAAAGATGCACAAAATTATCACAATAATGTGATGAGTTGTATTGCTCTATCATTCGCTTGACACAGTCCGAGACGTACCGTCGGACATCTGCCATTGGACTAAACAATTCCTTATCTACAGAGACAGATGTGAAGTATTAGGTACGATAAGTTAAACCGAATATTGTTCAGGGAAATAATTTCTCGGTTTTCAATGAGACGCTCTTAAGACGTTTTCCATCTAGAGGTGGTAGACTATCATATATTGGTGTTCATAATACCCGAAGGTGCATAAAGCATTCCATAAAGAAAAGAGTATTCCGTACTCTTCTGAGATGACACAGCAACTAAATAATTTAGAATGAAGAAAGTGGACAGAAATCCTATCCACTTCATGTGCTCTGAACATGAACATATTTCCCAGACATCAAGCGCACATATGAGTCATTTAGCCATGTCCGTAAAGACATGTAAAGAAGTTAAATCCATTCGGATGTTTGACTTTGAATTTTTCATTATATTTGACGTCGAGATTGAATTTCAGCTGGTTACAATGGCATCTGGTGAAGATGTGAAAGTATCTCCCAACTTTTTTTCCCACTTTTTTTTGCATGGGTAAACAAACATCGACAGAGGTTGAGAAAAATGTTTAAAAAATATTTGAACCGAAAATATGGGTGCGGTAGAATTGACCCCGAAAATCAATTATATTTGTAGCGAATACCAATGATTTGATGTTGATGATGCGATGGTTTAATTTATCACAATCGAACACAAATATTTAAATACAAAAGCACTACAGCGGCGATTTAAAAACAAATTATCGATAGTCTTTTGCGTCAAGATGATCATTTGTATAAATCGTAAAATGGTTTGGCAAAGATTCATATTTGATTGTTCGTCTACTTACTTCATTAATTCGAAAATGATGCACAGATGATTCCTAAAGTAGAATGAGTCCAACATATGTATCACATTATGAGTACCATCGGCATCTTTCTTTCTCAGTTCTTCCAATAGGCGAACCTCGACCAGAGCCTGATGATGGAAGCGCTTTTTGTTTCGTATGATTTTGATGGCTACATATTTATTGGTCTTATGATCTAGGGCTCTAACTACTTGGCCGAAGCTGCCTTTTCCTATTACTTCGAGTATTTCATAACGATAGGCTATGTGATCGTGAATGATCTGAAATGTTCGGATAGATAAATTTGAACGAATTAATTTATCGAATTCCATAATGTTTATGCAAACACCCACCTTATTGTAGCTACCGTTGTCATCATCATAGCCAGAATTAAGTGCTGTTCCCGGCTTGGCATTAATTTTGCATGACTCCAATCCCAGATACCAAATTTCGGTATATTTATCGATTTCCTGTCGTTCATATTCCGATAGTCGACTTCCATGAAGTTTTATGGCCTCTGGAAAGAAATTACGAAACATTTGATAGTTGGTTCGTTTGCGGTGTCTTTAAATTTCTTATAAATATCGAATCTGCGGAAAGTTGTCTTTTTCCTCGTGTTTGTTTCGAAACTCGTCAGCAGAAAGTTTGTATTTCTGATTGCGGATGAGGAAAACTCTTCCAAATTATAGATACAATGTAACTGGCATTATGTTGTCTAAGATGTTTGCCGGAGGTTATCAAAGTTATAATTTATGTTTTCAACTTTTTGGACCTGTACACAATGCTTAAACATCTAAAATATTAAAACTGTGGCTTACTCAAAACATTCAATTTGTTGTGGGACAGAGTATGGGAGTGGGAATGAATTTTCTGGATTTTTTTTCCGATAGCAAGGGAACATCGCCTAAATAAAACGTTGCTTCGTCATCGTTTCTTCGAAGAAAAATTATTCTAAGCAGATTTCGACCGATTTATGTTCGGTCATGTTCCATTGACATAATATAGCAACGAAATAAATTTATTGAGGGAAATCGTGTATTGAATTGATGTGAATACCTGAGAAGGTTTAGTAGCAAAACCGTTTTTAATACTAAAAATGACAGAGGATATGGAGAAAATGTGGCTCATTTTACGTTTTATTCCGTTTTATTCATAACAATGCTTTGTGAAAGTACTTTAACACAGTTTTACTAAGTGTGAAATGTACTACTGTTGAGGTTGAGATTCTTTTAACTTGGTGTGTACCCCTATGGAACTTTAATTTTTTTTGTACACAAAAAGCTTCTTTTGTACAAAAAAAGCTTCTTTTATACCAACGCACTTCAAGCTATTAATTTGCTGCCAAATAGAGTACTATTTTGTATGAAATTTTATCCCCACTCTTTTTACAGTGTAAAACTTTGTATGAAGCACTGTCAAGTTTCAGTACCCTATTTAGAGTATCACTTTTGCTTGAAGTGCGTTGTTTGTACACAAAACGTAAATTTTGTACACAAATATTTCGTACGCAAGATACAACGTGATATAATCATAAAGAATTAGCAATTTCCTTATCGAAGATACGACGCGACCTAATTGGTATTTTCCTTATCCAGGACCTAGGACCTAGGAATGATGTCATAGTTTTTGTGTACAAAAAATGCTTCTTAGGTGTACGATTAATTGATTTTGTGTATAATATCATGGTTTCTGTGTACAAAATCAATATTGTTTGTGTACAAAACTGTCATTTTGTGTACAACGTTTGTACTACAAACGCATTATTTTTGAGGCATATAGTTTACGTACAAAATATTTTTTCTTCAACCGGACACCATCGACTATTAGATCCGATAGAATGTAATCGAAGTTAAAGATTTATGGAACTGTATCGCAAAACAGTTGCTGTTGCCTGTTGGTAAACGGTTAACTTCTTTAAATGCGATTTCCTATTTCAATTTCCTTTTGATGAAACTAAGACTCAATTAGATGTAATAGTGGATCCACTAGATTCTGTTAAACGCATCAGCCAAAAGAATAAAATATTCACAAAGCTGACGAAACCCATTGTCAAGAAGTATACTTTCCATAATAACACAGCATAAGAAAACAAATTTCAAGTATATTTCAAGAAAAGCTTTCAAAGTGATATCATTTCCACAAATTGTATTTTATAGTACCAACTATGACACAACCTATATAGTAACAACCAACAGAGCACAGTGTATACGACACTAAACTCAACAGCGAGATTTTCAAAGTCTTTTATCGTTATTTAAACTAGAGTAGAAGACGTCTTTTTTATATAAAAATGTCTTCATTTTCGTCTAAATTGAAATTGCGAAGTTGGTTTCAAATCGAATTTTTATTGTGACGAAAATGAAAGTATTTAGAGTGAGAGACTGAGAGACGATCGAACTGAAAACTATGCCGCGAGGGTAATATTCGAAATTTAGTGAACAAATCGTCAGTAACTTTTCCATACAGTTGGCGTCAGAGAAATTCAGGCAGGAATTTGATTTAGCTGTTTTTCGGCAGGTCCACTCATACTTGCCTTGACTTGACTCATACAAACTACACTGATCATACGTTTTTATACTGTTTTACCAATACCAATCGCTCGTGTAACAATTTCACCCGTGTAAAGACGTATGAGTGGATCAGCTGAAAAACAGCTGAATCAAATTCAAGCGTAAATTTCACTGACGTCAACTGTAACCAAGACTTAGACTATTCAAAATTTCAGAATAATTATTTTTTCTAATGCAAATCGATCGGTCTTACAATAACTATCAATTTAATTCGCGTTCATTCCTAATTTAATGCGTTGTATAACTAGAATACGCAACTGTATTACAGAAGATTTTAAGCAAGAAAAATCGTCCGTCTCAGCCTAATTCTATTCTGAAAGCTTGGCATAAGTAATAAATTTGTCATAATTCGAATATCCGACAATAATGCGATAATATTATGGATAAACAAACATGGGATTATCGCAAATAATAGAAGCAATAGAAAATTTGTGGGCTAATAAATATTTTATGGTCGTTCCATTAAGTATTTTTGTTGTCGATATGAATGGATCTCTAGAATAATGCCGTTCATTTCGGATTAAATGTCGTTGAATATATCAAATGAACACATTAAATACATTATGTGTGTGTGTGTGTTAACGTATAGAGTATGTACATAACATTTTAATTTAGCTTAGCTAGCAATGAGGCATCATTCATAAAAAGAGATGTCCGAAATTGGGGATCCACAACTTTGTGGTGAAATACGACTACCATGAAACGACAAACTTTGCGACGAATTCACGCCGTAAGTGTGCCTTAAATTTGAATTTTAAGTGAACGATTCAATGAAAAAGTGAACCGAAAAATACATTTCAATGCTTCATTGTATGAAAATGACGCTACGTTAGAAAGACCTCCGCACTTTCCATTTTGAATTTCGACCGCACTTCAGCGCCTCTTTGTAATTAATTTAGTTCTTTTAACAAGTCGTTTTCTCTTATTACCATTGAGGATAACGAAGAGTAAAATAGTCCTCTGGACGTACATCTTGTCAAAATGTTGCAAATGGCACACAAATCCCTTCGTTCCTTCATAAAAACCAAGCCCAATCATTCTCTAATTAAAGGCCAAAACTAAAGTTTTTTAATGGACTGGATCGTTAAGAGGGATTCTTTTGAAAAACAGCCTATCGAAATCGGACGCATTTTCCAGTGGACTTTTTTATATGTGCCTAGAAAGGTATTCGGCCCTAGAAGCCAAAACCACTTTCAAAAAAATTCTTCGAAGTTTGTGTGGCTGGTGAAAGGTGATCAAAAACCGAAAACTTGCACTTTTCTTAGAAAAATTTCTCCAGTTACACGAGCAGTACAGGGTCGTGTGGGGTGTCATTAGAAAGGTAATCACATGTACTATTGAGCCGATTAGGGACTAATTGGGTTTAAAATTCATTGACACTGAAATATATACAGTTGAAGTTTTCAACCGAAGACTTACACTGTTCTTACTGAAATTTCTCGAGGTACACAAAACGTACATGGTCGTGTAGGGTCTCATTTGACAGGTAATTTAATGTGTTTTTGGGCCAAATAGGGTCTTATGTGGTTTGTATGCATCTACGATGAAATAGAAGTTGAAATGTTTATGTGTACATATTTCATCATAGCATCCAAGACCCTATTTGGCCCAAAAGCACATTAAATTACCTTTCAAATGACACCCCACACGATCATGTACGTTTTGTGTACCTCGAGAAATTTCAGTAAGAACAGTGTAAGTTTTCGGTTGAAATCTTCAACTGCACATATTTCAGTGTGGATGAATTTTAAACCCAATAAGACCCTTATTCGGTTCAATAGTACACGTAATTAGCTTTCTAACGACACCCCACACGACCCTGTACGGCTCGTGTAACTGGAGAAATTTTTCTAAGAAAAGTGCAAGTTTTCGGTTTTTGGATCACCTTTCACCAGCCACACAAACTTCGAAGAATTTTTTTGAAAGTGGTTTTGGGTTCTAGGGTCGAATACGTTTCTAGGCACATATAAAAAAGTCCCCTGGAAAATGCGTCCGATTTCGGTTCGGTAGGCTGTTTTTCAAAAGAATCTCTCTAAGAATATACTGAAAAAAAGGAAACCGGAAAGACTGTGACATTATGCCAACTCAAAAACTAAATGTCGAAACAATTGGGACATTTATAAATGACGCAGAAGTGTCTTCACACATTGCATAATCGTTCAGATTTCGTGCTTGGACGCCCTTAATTGCCATTTAAAACATTTTGAATGCTGAGATGAGCACACTAAAAGATTTCCATTCCTTCCACTATTGCTTCCTCGCATTCATAAATTCATGCCAAAGTAGGTGTTGAATGTACGACCTCGCGCTGATATATAAGTGGATAGTTTGAAGAGGGAGAGAAAAGACAAAGGCACATTCTTCAGCATAATAAAATAATGGAGAACAATGATTCTGTATAATACAATGGAATCATATTTTATTATGGGCAACAAGGCCATGGTATTGTCAATAAACGGCAATAGGTCTTTTTAACAATACCATGGGTTCGTTAATATAATGAAAATATCTGGACCTTTGATGCTTGGAAAATTCATTTTGCTTTTTCGTTTAGCGGAAATGGCACAAAATCTGGGTATACAAGATGTATACGACTCATGTTCGTCATAATTTTCTCTGGTTCAACACTTCACTAGAAATTAATCGAAGGTTGTTGTACTGTGAGATTGATGAGAAATGGATTCAGATGCAATTTAATGAAATGTTTTGTCCCAAAGTCCTAGAAACAACCAATTTTTCTTCTATTCACAATCATTAAACTACATACCTTAAATTGAACATATAGGTATGCGTGCTGCTACCATATGTTTCGAGTCTAGACATGAAAAAACTGCCGGAATTGATTGGGACTTGTCAAACTGATTATGTGTGTACATACGAAAGTAATACGTAAAATCGAATGTTGGTATTACATCTATACTATACGTAAAACAAAACATTTGGGGGGTGTTATACACACACAGAGGATACGTATTTAACATACCGTTCATGTTAAGCTCAAAACACATGTAATGGTAATTTTGGTAATAAAAATGAAGATTTTTGTTCACATTTCCACCGTTCGCTTTTTATCGAACGCATGGAAAAGTACAAAAAACACGAAACTCTAATTTACGTTCATTTATCGTACACCCAATACCCTATCCTCGGGGGCTATACGTATGTCTAGTTAATTTGATACAAAAACAAATTTCATTAATAAACAGGCAATAAAGTTGATTTTGTGCGTCAACGGGTGATATTCCTATTGTCTAACATTGATTTATCATAAAGAAGAAAAAAATTATTTATTTTTCGCATTAAAAGTTCCGATTATGTTACATGTTACACATCCCCATATATCGGTATTTGTATTGTACACACGAAACGTTTGTAATGTTCATGTTTCCTCAAAAGAAATAATTTTCAGTTTTTTTAATCAGCGAAAATTATGCAACACGAAATGTAGCAATAGCAATAGAAGCAACACGACTAAATATATCATGGAACAACCAAACAAAACTTTGATGGTAACATGAATGAAATGGTCTGGTCATTAATAAATTTCAAAATAGACACACAAAAAAGAACAACGACGACGTGCAGCACTATTGGATAAATTAATCATCACAAAAACAGTAAATTACGAACTCTTAATGCGTTTGAACTAGATAATGTAAATGCAAATCGGTGTGTTCTTTTTGTTGGTTGGCTTTTTATTATTGCTCCGGATTTATCACTTTCCATTAATATATTTTAATAACTCATCGTTTTGGGCCAACAACGATTCCATGAGTTCATGAAGAAAATATTGAAACATTTTTAATGCATTTCAAAGACTTACAAGCTCTATTCTTTCGTCACTCGGTTATTGAAAGCCATCAGTTTCAATTTGCATTGTGAAATATATGGTTTCGTTAATGTGATACAATTTTATGATTCAATTTTGGGAGATTGATGAGATGCTAGGTTTGAGCATGGTTGATAGATATGGTACAAAATTGAGAAACGGAAACCATGAGCATCTGTTGGAATGAATTATTATTGAAAAATGTTCAAGAGGCATTAAATAACAAAAACTGATGTTGGATATTTTCTGCTGATTTCATTCGCGACTCCAACAACGAAGTAAAACAGTCATATAGACTTGCAGCAGAAAAGAAAGAGTTGTGTGCAAGACCAAACTTAATAAAATACACTTTCATATGTGTGGTGTGATTAACCATATTTTCTCCGCTCAAAAGGCTATGAGAACATCGGAAAAAACGATGTTTTGTAAACGCTTCGCCTGATGACAGTTCGGGTGAGAAACTGTCTATTTTCTCACCCGAACTTTTGCTTTGAACAAATTGATGTTTTGTTTCGTCAAGAAAAACAATTACGATATGAAATAGTTATTTACGTATCTGTTGTGGACGTACCAACTGTACTCAACATATACGTAAGCAACTTTTCAATTGGCAAAACTTCCCTCTTGTAGGAATTGTTGTAAACGACTTGTAAGAAAAACGATTTGATTTACCTGAAGCGGTTAAAGATGTCGTCAATTTTGGATTGTCTTCTTCACTCGGTGAAGAATTGTTGTTACTTTGCGGACTAATTGGGGTCAGTGTATTTCCATGCGAATCAACGATACGCGATGATCTCGAATTTCCGCGCGGCAAACAGAAATCTAATCTCGATCCGGACAGTCTTGCTTCTCGACGACATTTGTCGTTATCGATTTGCACCTGAAACAAGAAAAGGAAAAAACAAAATTGTTAGAAAATCATCGATGAAATATATGCATTATCAATGTTTCAAACCAAAACGAAATTAATTTCGAATATGAAGTCATTTTGGTGTGTATTTCTTGGTTCGTTTTATTCGGTATACAACACAAAATAATATATTCAACATATCGTATTGAGCATACGTAAACGCCTCGTGTTAGGCAAACATTTTCAAAGTCAAACCACTTTTGTTGTCTATTTTTAGGCTTGTAAATTTTGTGCGAATACATTTCGAAAACGGATGTATCGATGGTGTGTAATGATGTTTATGCTCATGGGCGAATAATCCAAATGTAAATAGCGACACTGTCTGTTTCTTATCTTTTTAGTGAACTTGTCGACGACATTCGCTGAATCGAATGTTCAAATTTTACTGCACTTAATTGAGCATGTACGTACGTACATGTCAACTACACATTCTGAAACTGTACGTTTTCTTGCAGTGTTTTGAACGAGCTCATACGAAAAATTTATGAAAATTGTCTGCAATTCAACTATATACTGGTTGAAAAACTGACTCTACTAACGATGGACGGAGTTTACTATGAAGTCCGTTTGACGATAGAATTCGAGGTTCAATAAACGTGAACATTCTGTTTTGTGTATTCTATATACACCACGACCACATATACAATAAAGCTACTACGAACTCCAGAATATCAAAAACACACATACAACATTGGTGTATTAAAACTCCTGTTAATACACCATGTCGTTCACATAAAATAAACATTTTTAGTAATAGCCCAAAAACATGATTAAAATAAACGACCCCAACATAATATGTTGGGGTAGTTTTATCATTTTCATTTTTAATGTGTGCTCATTTCGTCGGTGATGATAAGAACTTTTTCGACGAAAGAAGAACGAAAAAAAAATGGCAAACAACCGAAATGGTAGAAATCATTTTTTTTTTATTACATGCTAAACCAACCACCATGTATGCATGATAAACATTCTTCAATAATTATATTTTGGGTTTAACAGCTAGAAATAACTTTCAGTCAATTAACGCTATGATAAAAGAACTATTTTCGAGGCGGTAGATATTTTCTTTTTCTTTTTTTTACGTTGATGGGGGAGGTACACGATGTATAGGAACAGGAAGTAATTAACATGACTTTGACTGCAATGCATTCACATTTGATTTTTGTTGTTGTTATTGTACTAAAAAAAGAAATTGAATTTATTGCTAGCTCAGCCTTCGATCTACTGTTCGGAATCCCTATTAGTTTACGAAGATGATTTTATTTTGGTAACATTCGAAACGTACCCATTAAATTCTACGTACTATATGGTTGGCTTAAGTGCTCTATAATTATAAATCGTATCCCATTAATTATCCGCTTCGTATTGAACAGCAATTTTATTCAACGAATAGTGTAAACATAAACAGCGATGCATAGAATCTATTTCGTATACAGAATGATCACGACCCCATCGAAGAGAAACTATTGTTTTCGTTAAGTAGAAAGTTTAATAAAAACTTTCGTATCCTTTACTGAATGTTAATGATTAGAATGCTCCACTATAACTCGATTATAGTCGAAATGATTGTTACGAAAAGTAGGAAACTTATATTTGATTAAGGGAGTGTACATAGATCCGCCCATCTAAATTGGATTTAAATATTTCTTGTGTCCATATCGTCGAAACACACTAACAATGGAATGGATTGTTGAACGTTATCTTTGTTGTAGCGTAGCTGAATTTTTTCAAAGATAGAATAGCGATAAGGGATAGAAATAAGTCAGTAAATCAAACTAACTTCTATCTTTTAGAAAATCTTAAATTCAATCTTACAAAAGAACACTCAGAGTCCAGAGCGAAAATTGATTCTTCTCGGTCAATAAAACACCCACCCACTTTGGTGCTCAATTTTTTTGGTCTGTTCAAAAAACTCGTTGGCCTCGTTAGGGTATTATCAACGTCCTTTGGCGGTTTTACAGCCTCGGATGCTATAGTGACCATCATAGAGACGCACTGACAATTATTACCATTCAGGTTCATTATCAAGGCAACGTAAACTTATAAAACAAGCTAAATGTCACGGCCACAGTGCAGTGACTGAACAGTCAAGTTGTTAAAAACTGTATCGCTTGTGAACTGTGGCAAAATGATTGATGGAAGTTGACAAGATGACCGTTTTATAATACGCCTGCATCTACAGGTTAAAGTCGAAAGAAAATTGATTGGCTTGGCTGCTGTTATCTGAACAGCTGTTAATATGTCTGCTCAGTTTTCATAGACTTTAAATTCTCTGAATAAACCAATATTTATCGAAAAACGTTTTCGGTCAATTTCAGTAATTTCAGTTAAAAAATCATCCCATCAACCCGCAGACAGATGGAATTACGACCCAGAACTATTCAATGAAATAAACAATCTCCGTTTTCAAAAACGATATATTGCTTGACAGTTATGGTACATAAACATAGCAAATACTTCCGCATATTTCTGAAAAAAGCTAATTTCATTCAGAACAATGAATTGCTAACTAACAAGACTGTTATTATGGAGTGACTTTTATACGCGGAATTATTATTGAGTTATGATTTATTCGAAATGAACCTTGAAAGTAAAAGTCAAGGAAAATAATTATACTTTCCAGTCACACTGCTCTGGCTGTGTTATTAATTGAATAGCCCTAATTTGAAAACCGTAAAACATTTAATGAAAATATGACCCGATTTCTCCATGTATTATAATTAACATGAAACCAAAATACCTCATCAATCAAAAGATATTCGTGAAATGAAAATTTTCGGAATTTATTTTCGGCATGTGGTGCGTTTAAGTTTTTTCTTTTCTTATTTTTGAGAAAACCACACAACCTTAAACACAGATTTCTAGCGAAAACGCATACACCATATTTATTGTATACACGTACACATCAAATAAATCTAATAAAAAACAATTAACGCACGAAAATATACTTACAGGGCCACGATCCAACATATTTGCTAACATGAATTCCGTGTGGTTTTGGAAAGCACATGAAAACCGAAAATGCTTTTTAAAACGGTTTTGTTGCGTCTTTCCGTCGATTTATTTTTTGTTTTCTTTTTCAGAAATTGGTTTTATAGATATGGGTTTTCACAATAAATTTTCGTTCGATATTTTTAATTCAAGGAAAATATCGACTATTTTTTGAAAAACGAAATCTTTTCTTTTTTTCCTGTAAATGTCTGAACTTTCACTTCTAGTAAATGTTTTCCATGCAATTTTTTTTTCACAGACGTTTATTTAATCATCATTTTTTTACTCTCACAAATTATTCTTTTTCTTTATCAAATAATTTTCTTTTTCTATTTATAACACTTCATAATATTCGCTCATCATCTGCAGCTATTTCGAAACCATTAAAGTATTATTTATATATTCACTTGGATCGGTTATTTATTTATAGTTCTATCAAAAAGTTAAAAATAAATTTTCATTTTACTTTTGGATTGCATCATAAACCATATGGTAGGTATAATAGAAATTACGTTGCAAAAAGCAACATGTTTTCACTATTAAATTGACGGAAAGAATCCTTTATATAGCCGAAATAAATAAATGCAAAACGAATAAGAGAAGAGAAAAAAAAACTTTCAAACGAAATTTGATTTATTGCAAAATGTTGCTCAAGCGTCAAGCCGTGTATCGGCAAATAAAATATTTTTGCAAACATTTGTCATTTTTGTTTAATAATAAAATGTCTTTCGAAATTAAAGATAGGGATTATTGCTAAACACGATTCTGTCAATAATGTTTTTGGTCATGCATTTTCCTCTGCAGGATTTCCCAATATTTTGCAACCACCTGGTATTTCTAGAGACGACGGTAAAAGACCTGATGATATGACAGTAGTTCCGTGGAGTCATGGAAAATCACTTTTATGGGATGTAACAATACGTGATACTTTGGCTCCTTCATACATCAGTGAATCCTCTAAGAAAGCAGGGTCTATTGCAGATAAAGCGGAGAGATTTAAGCATAATCATTATATACGTCTTAAAGAAAACTATTTATTTACCCCCCTTGCCTTTGAATCATTAGGTTGCATGGGTCCAGAAACAAAGAAATTTATTGACAAGTTGGGATCGTTGATGAAGAGAGCATCAGGCAATGCGGCATGTATTCTTGGAACTTTAGGAAGTAATAGAGCGGATGATTTTTATTTATTGTAATATTTGTTGATTGAAAAGATCGTTTTTTTACTGACTACGCCGTATGCGAGTAGTCTTTTTTTTCGCTTTGAATAAATAAATTTCTTTCGAAAACTCATTAAACCGTCGTGCTATTGGCACAACACCCAGCAGAACAGTAAAATCGATTCTTCTGTTTCAATAAATTTAGATAATGTGTGCGATGCATTAAATTATAAGAAAAAGTTCGCCGCAAACAGTGCAAATAACCAAATTATTGCACTCAACAACCGTCTGTTAAGCCTCACCTGTTACACAAGCCAATGTGTGCGAGTGCGTATCGTGTCATGTACAAAACATGGCTATGGCATGCAAAAAATCTCTAACAACATTTGTATGTGGTATCTAAGAAAAGGGAAGCAGAAATTCTAGTCATGGAAAACTCTTCTATGGGATGTTACAATAAGAGATACTTTAGCTCATTCTTACATCAATGAATCCTGAAACCTATTGCCTCAAAAAATTATGCTAATTGCACTTTAAGCAAAAGGTCTTTTTTTTAATATTTTTTCTGCTATTCGCACACAGTGAAATAGCCAAACTATCATTGGAACACAGTGCAAATTGCCTCTTTCTTTAAACGAATTTTTTATTTTATTTTTTTCGGATTCATCTCTTAAGTGGTGATGTGTAAATGACTCTACCAACGAATGTATAATACTACAAGTAGTAGTTGATCATACAGCATTGGCATATCATCAATTTATCATTTCACATTTCAATGGTATATTAAATTATGGGGATTAAGTATAGTACATACGCTTTTCAAGTGCACCCATAATACACATCAACCCAGACATGCTCGACATCAAAGCAATTTGGATCGAATCCAAGAAATTACAGATCAATTTTATTGTAACTTAAAAATGGATTTTCTATAACAGCCAATCCGTAAGTTTCCAATGCTAAATAGCTTTGTGCCGAATATTATGTGCGCAAGTGAAACATTACCGTTTTGCAATAACATAAACATTTCGTTTCGGTTACACACGGCATGAGCTTTACGATAAGAGTATGCAATCCGAGCAAAATGACTCAATTAGTCAACGATTTGGAGAATCTAAAAATGAAAATGAAAATTGGAAGGACATCACGCGCAAGTATACGAATTCGATCTGTCCATCGATATTTTCGTCAATGTTCTTGTCAAATCATTTTTTAATTGTAAGACTTGAAGGATTTTGTTTGTTCGAAAATAAAGTTTGACATTAACGTCGCAGTAGTTCATCAGAAAAACTAACATGAAGTCCTGAAATTCTATGGGAACATTTGCTTTCCCTAACTTATCCTCCTGAATAATGGACTCATATGGCTAATTGTTATGCTTCTGCTAACGAAAGAATACTCAAGCTATCAAGGAATGAATCAATCAATCAATAAATCATAGTGAAAACAATGTAGAGTGTTTATTATCCGTAAGATCCATGACTTTCAGTCAAGACTATTCCTTGAACTGAGGTAAAAAATTCAGCCACAAAGCCTCTAGCATGTACATCGTACAACTTTCGGTAGATTAATGCGGAAAACCGTACATTCGATACAGCGCGGTTGCTGTAGTAAATTAAACAATATTATTTTATGAAATGCTCTCCACTCAATTCCATGTTGATTTCGGTTAGAGGAAAATTAAATATTTACATTCAAAACAAGTCTACACTCGTTAGGTCAAGATGAAACATCTGAGGCGAAAAAAACAATTTTTTTTTTACGATGGAGAAATAGGTCAGTTGCAGAACGCTACATCAGACTACTTCACAAATTGCTTTATTTGATTATGACTCAGGAAACTGCAACATTTTACTGAAATTAATTTTGTTCTTTTAGCTTATATGCTACTCGATGGCATCATTAGTTTGTTTTATGTATACCAAGCCATATTGATTTATTAGCCCGTCCAATTACCATTGGACTCGAATAGCATAATCTTAAAGCTATTAAATGATTAAGCTGTAATGCATTCAAATCATACCCGGTATTAAAGAGAAAAAAAAAACGAACAACGAAAATAGAAGAGTAACGAACATAATCCAAACGCATCCATACGAACAAGATAGATGAGACTTTAATAGAAAAACTGAATTACTGACCCATTTTGTTACCATTTCTAGTTTGCACATAAAAATATCAAAAAGTTGAGATGTGTACAAAATCCAATTACACACAAATCTGATGTTGTTGTTCTTGATGCGATGCGTCCAACATTTACACTGAGCTGTGTGTGTCGAATGCACTACAAGAACATTTTTGAAATGTGAAAAACCCGTTGAGTCCTAGTTTCCTCGTTCATATAAATTTATATTCGATTTTATAATTAGATATTGGCGCTTTGGCCTATAGAAAAACTTGTGTCGGTTACAAAATGCTAAAAAGATTTACGTTCGCATTCGCAAACAAACAGCGAGAATATGTAACAAGATTGTTATGATTACGTGTATAATGTTGTAAAAGAAGAGCGGTCTATGAAGTGCTCGAGGTGTATGTTATAGGAAGAAAACCTGACGAGGAACATTAAAGTTACAATCTACATAAATCTATATTTACATTTGTGTGTGTATGACGTCGAAAGCAGCAACAATAAATTGGATGTTACACTACACTCGAATTGAGATGTACTCAATTCGGTATGGCAGACGGGATAATAAAATCTGTGAACGGTTTTTTTCTTTCTTTCGTTTGCTCAAATTAATTTTTATAATTCAATAAACACACGCGTGTACATATGCCTAAAATAAAATTACAAAAACGCAGTAATACCAACGGAACGTTATGTATATACCCGCATATAATTCACATCCAACTGGCTGTTGTTGCTTTATAATCAAGAAATATTAAAAGAAATTGAGGAAAAACGAAAAATTGTTTAGCACAGAAAGTGCAAATAAATAAATTTTGAATGTCCATAAAATGTGGACGTTATACGAAAACAAATTAGACTGCAGGAATCTGCTGGCGTGTCTCATTTATTATATTTCTTTTACGTTAAAAAAAATGAAATATTGGATTTTTTGTGTGCACAATATCCTTATTGGTATAAAGATCCCAGGGGGTGCGGGAAAAGTGGAAAATATGCAGTTCAAAGACGTTGAACCACCAGATTAATGACCCGTGTTTCGCGTATTTTTTGTTTTTCTTTAGTTTATTATATCTCTGGAGGTAAATGCTCAAATATGATGTACATGTACGATACATCAAAAAAGGTACTGACGAGTTTAATCAGTAAGTTGGTTTTTGAAACAGTAGCTGTTGCACCAGGAGTCAGCAAAGCAACGATTTTGTTTCTTGAAAGCTTCTCACTTATATCTCTAGATGTAATAACTGTTGTACATAGTTGTTGATGTAAAAGTTCTGATCACCCCTCTGCTGGTTCAAACGTCTTTCAACTGAATATTTTTCTACTTTTCATCTTTTCCCGCACCTCTCTCAGTAGAAGAACACACAATTTACTACAATTTGTCTTCTCTTTATTCTTTTCCAGAAGCAAGTGAAAACACGAGAAACGATTAAATAAGATTACACAGAGTCGGACAATAACGTCCTGATTAGAGTTTATCGACCCATTTTTTGAATGAATGAAACTTTGATGTTTATTGCAAAGTTTGCTCTTATTTTCCACTTAGTTGTGCTCAATTACATTCGTTTGATTGAAATTTTATTCACACCAATTCCTACAGACACATGTTCGTTACAAGCAGGTCTTTTCATGGCTGAAATAGATCTCTACGCTATTTTGACAAGTTATCCGAGAGAGCCACACAGTAAAGCAATTATTGCATATTGAGCCCTGGTCAGTTTATCTTTATCTTTATTTAACAAAAGAAGTAACAGATCCATGATCTACATCGCAATACGTTTGTTGCTTGTTAAAATAAAATTTAATTCCGATAAATTTACATTTGGTGTATGTCAGCGATGTCAGCTCTTTGTGGCCGAGACGTTGATTGTTTGATTTACAATCAAAATATTTAGCCGATGACCAATAAGTTCGAAATTTATTATCGTTGCAATCGAAAAAGAAAGTGTCTTGTCGCCAGCGAAAAGATTTTTTTTTTAAATAATAAACATCTCAATTCGGACAGAGTGCATCATATTTATCTTTCTTATTTAATTTCCGTTTTTTCCCCCATCCTGTTTACCTAGACACTTTGGTTGCAAACAATATATAAATGAGCAAAGCTTTTGTATGCTAAAGCAATGGCACCAGTCGAATTGATGACACTATAACCTGTCATTATAATGAATATTAAAACAATCTCTTGATTTTGTTTATTTACTTTTCATCGAAAAAAAAACTTTTCCTCTCTTCTTCAGTTTGTTTATTTGTTCAAAAGTTGATTTTTCGATTTCATTTGAAATATTAGAGCATCATTTTTGTTGGCGTTTTATCTCGGACAGAGAAGAATACGCAAGATTTTCATTTTTTTTAAAAAGATAAACAGCGTTTTCACATTAGATGAATAGAGCAATAAAAATATGTTTTCGATAATGTCAAGACCCAGTTTCTCTAATAGTAAAATAAATTCAACATTTAACGACTCCACCCAATGGTTGGAATATGTTTGTCACTCTTCTGAATAATTTTTATTTAATCGAAACGATACTATCTGTCCGAAAGGTATACATTCAATGGAGATCGAGAGAATAAATATGATGGCACAATAAATTATAGACTTCTGGTGAAATGATGTTGACATGGTGCAATAAAATTGGTTGTAGGATGACGGTCAAAGGTTTTAGTGTTCTGTATCGACCCGAATTGGTTTATTCTATTTTCAGTCGGAAATATTTTTCCATTGACACAAAATGTATTTTTTGGGTCAATTTTCTGGTATACGTTTAAGCTGTTGTAAACTGGGAGGTGCGGTAAGACATGAAAAGTAGGAAAATATGCAGTTTTGATTGCTTTCTTGCCAATAGCTACTGTTGTAAAAACAAAAAATTAAATAATTTGTTTCTTCTAGTCAATACTTTTCATTTGATATATCGCACATCATTTTTGAAGGAAACCATCCAGAGATATGCTTGAAAAACAGACCAAACAAAAACACTATTCCGGGAAGTTGTCTCTGTTTTGTTTTCACAGTGCTTCTGTTCACTTTTCCTATTTTTCCTGTTTTTCAGGCATATCTGGATGTTTTCGTTCAAAAAGGATGTGTCAAATGAAAGCTAGACTAGACTAGACTTTTTCAGAAAATTGGATTTGTCCGACAGTTGTTATTGGCGAGGAATCGAAACTGTATATTTTCCTAACGTTTACTCTTTTCCCGCACCTCCCTCAGACAAAACAATTGTTTATTACAAATTAGCGGCATACATTCGATGTCCGTTGCGTTGCAATAGAAATATTTGCAAGAGCATACAGCCCATAAGTCTGCTCAAACTGTAACACCCTTCTCATTGTTAGACGTTTTGACTGTAATGCTTCAAATCGTTGAGTCAATAGACTCTTATCAGCACTTACAATCGCCCGTAAATAAATGAAAACCGAGTTTATTCAAGTCTCAATTGCTTCGGAAGCAAGAGAATATCAAAGAATATTTTTCTTTATGCCTCGTTGCTCAACTCAGTTCACGTTTTCCATTCGATTAACTTCACCTATGTCTACGAATTACCAAAAACTTTATAATAAACAAGCAACAATGCATGCAGAACAGAAACAGACATCATATCAATCGATTTGGTCTATTACACCTTTTACTTTGCCTTTTTATTCGTAAAAATAAAACAAAAAATCTTTTTGGCTTAACTCATCCAAAGTTGATTCTGTAGTAATAAAAGCCATGACCAACGGACCGATGCGATAATCCATATACCAATAACATTCACGTCAATTCCACTTGAATTCATTCAAAAAATGAAGAAAGAAAAAAAAACATTTTCCTCTCTCGTTTTGTAAAATTTCAACATCCATTACAGTCAATCATCATCACAATTTTCTACACCCAGTAGAACATCAGATTAATCAAAAAATGATCCCATTACCATTTGGTAAACTGTAATTGAATTTAGCAATTAATTACAGATTGGGTCAAAATAGAAAAGAAAATAAACAAAACAAAAGGAAAGTTTTTTTTTTGATTTTCTTCTTCTTGTCTTCTTTCGTTCGATCAAAATGAAATTCATTTAAATAGTTCCATATCGTGCGCTTGTGCCATGTTTTATTCTGGCACAATATTTGTAAACTCATAGTAGTTTACCTTAAAACAGAAAGACCGACCGACGACGACGTCAACGACATCATGACAAATGATATTCAATTCGAAAATTTTCTAGCATAAAACATTATCTGCGCCCGTATTGTGAAAGGAAACGAAACTGACTGCACTGTTATCCAATTTATTGTTAACAAGAGGGACTTTTCGTTCTCAATTAATTGTTTAATGAATGGCTGGAATTCATGATTTATATTGTATAGAATGGAGCGAGCGCATAAAATGATTATCATTGTAATTTCTTGGAATTTATTGTGGTGAATGGACACTTTTCCGAATAGCAGTAAAAGGTCAGGATTAGCATTGAGATGGAGAACTTCCTCCGTTTTCTATGGAAGCTTTACATTTATGCGAATTTAATGCAAAGTCAGTGCCATCAGATTGATCTCTTGAGAGAATAGGTACATACCATTGAACGAAGGTACTTCCCAAGTCATACTTATTTTCAAGTGTATACGAGTGTTTGAGAAGTTATGACCGACAAGGTGTTTGAATAAAACATTTTTTTTTGTGATTGACTGTTATTGCATACGATCCGTAATTATAAATTCGTGACGGCGGTTTATTCCAAAAAAACAAAGGCTGCACTAAACACTTATTCGAAAAATGCTAAATAAATTTCCAATTAAACTGATAAAGTGGCTACCGAATAGGAAATATCGGAAATGATTTCCAGAACATGTCTCAGTGTTGCTAATTCTGTCGACCTTTAAGATGTTTGTAAAACAAACAGCTGGTTGTAAGAAAGAAATGTTTTTCTAAGATTGATGGATAGTACAAGATCGACAAGTTTTTTTAAATTAAATTCAATTCAATATGATGTCATAGCATTAAGAGTATTAACTCTTTCTTCTTGATAACTATAATATAAAGTTGAATGTTTGTTTGTTGGTTTGTTTGTCGCTTAATAGGAGGGCCGGACGAAAGTTCCCAGAGACTTGAAACTTTGCTGAGAGAAAGTTAGGAAGAACATACGAAAATGTTTCTTTCATTTTCATGCTGTATTTGACGCGCGAACACTTTTTTGTCCGTTTCCGACGTGGATGCAATCTTTGAACGGGGAAATATTTTTGTAACTCTAGCTACAAATAGCAAAGCTGAAGAGGCCTAAATCAGTTTTTTCTTTTATTCTTCTGTCAAGTTTGACAGTATAACAAAAGAAAAAATTAAATTTGATCTCTTTCGCGTTGCAATGTGTAGCTACAGTAACGCATGAGAATTATTGACGCATGAAATCGTTTTTTGGGAAAATGTATTTTTGACGCGTTGAAATACGTTTGAACTATTTTATTTTTGACGGCTGAAAATACTTTCTTGGGTTTTTTTTTCGACTCGTGAAAATATTCTTGATAGGAAAATATTATTTAAATATTTTTAAATGATAGCAACCCCGAGCGAAGTCGGGTTACTCTACTAGTTAATAAAATTAAATGAATTAAATGTGTGATATAAGCTTTGTACTAACAAGTCATTTCGATTGCATTATTTATGGTAGAACATGTAAAAGTGGAAGAATATCAAAACGAAAAATATACTATCCCTTCGATAGAATTTAAATGGCTATGTGATCGATGTGGATATATTATGACAAAAAAAAATTCTACCAACAAAACATAAACTAAAAAACAAACGGGAAGAGTTAAGTCGTGTTGAGCGACCGGAAACCATAAATTATATTCTGTTTATATTTTGTTTATAGAAAAAAAAGAGTTTTTGCCTTCCAGATAGGTTTATGCCCTTTCAGACTGCACTGAAACAATACAAATAGAGTAACGTCAATTTTTTCGTATTGTCTGTACAGCACACACGTTAGCAATGTATATAATACGAATGTTATGAAAAGTAATGGCACAGAACATAATTCCAGTTAGTAGACGAACGTATAAAATCAGTTTATTAAATCGGTAAATGAATGAGTGCTTTTATTCAGTTATACGATTCATAAAACCACATAAAGCATAAAACAAGAATCATCAATTAGCATAAATTTTGGTTGTTGGTTTGTTGGATATTTTTTTTTACTTTGATGAACAAATTTCGGATACGATAAATCGTTTTATGTCACGTTCAAACGATTTTTTTTGTTATTTTACTTTGTCCGTACTTGTTTAATAAACCTATATACCTAACACAGGGATCCGGGGACTTTAGAGCTGCGGGAAAGCAGGAAAAAGTAGGAAAATATGCAGTTTTGCTTGCTTTCTCGCGAATAGCTAACGTTGTATGAACAAACCCGTTTCTTACAAAAATTAAATATTTTGTTTCGTCTCGTCAACACCTTTCATCTGACATATCGCACACGATTTTTAGGCGAAATAATTTATATGATTTATATGATATGATTTAAAAACTAGTGAAAAACAGGCAAAACAAACTGTTTTGCTTGCTTTTCCGCCAATGGAATCGTGAGCCTATATTCAAAACCCTCTAAAAAATATTTTCACTGATTGACCAATTCGATTTTCCCAAAGAAAACAGCGTAAAAAAGGAAACTACGTCGAACGTTTTGAGATCCTACTTGAAAAAGAATTATCAGCTTAAAGTTGTTTACCTCTGATCTGCGTGCCCAAATAACTTTCTAGCGTATAAACGTTGTTGCGACTCAACGGGAAGTGCTCCAAAACAGCGAAGAAGTTTTGTTTTGTTTTGCCTGTTTTTCACTAGTTTTCCAAGCGCATCTCTAAATGATTTCGCTCAAAAATCATGTGCGATACGTCAAATGAAAGGTATTGACGAGACGAAGCAAAATACTAAATTTTTAAGAAAATCGGGGTTGTACAGCAACAGCTATTCGCGAGAAAGCATCTGCATATTTTCCTACTTTCCCACAACTCCCAGGGAGTTCCCAGTTTGTTTATTTATTTTTAAACCAAAAAGTTCTAATTTTTTTTCCTCCCAGATAAATGTTTTAATGAAAAATTACATTGATTTCCATTTGTGTATCAACATGTGTATATACAAATCATCTGATTTGTGTATATAGTTTTATGAGTTGAATAAATAAATGTTAAACAAAAGAAGAAAAAGGCAAAACTGTATACAACAGTCGCATGCTTATTATCAGAATATAATATTTTACTGCGTTTCGATCGACTCGATGCCATAATAGTGCGTGTGATGATGAGTTTAGGAAGTGTGTTCAGCAAAATTTATGTGACCTTAATTCCAGTTGAAAATTTTATCTGTTTTGTAATCTGTTTGTCGTTAGTTTGTTCAATTATTTTAAATTTGTAGCTATCCGAGTTATAAAAAAAGAAATAATTTCGTGGAATCTTTTTGTTCATGCCGTTGGACGTTTTTTTTTTATAGAAAATTACACTTCATGTAGTGAAGTGTTGTTTTAATGTGACAGCGGATACATTTTAATGCATTACAAAACGAACCAGAGCAAACATTTTTATCTGGTGTATACAGCCAACTCAACATTTAACAGATTTTCATTCCAGAAACGTTTGTGTAAACACTGTAATCCAGCAGCTTACACTCACTAGATATATTTGTTATTCGCTGTAAGATATGGATGCAGTGCAGTTGATATTTTTTTCATTTTAGAATTCTGTATTTCACTCCGCACTAACTCGAAGAACATGATATCGATTTTTTGTCAATGAATTTTCCTGGGACATTTACTAAGCTTGTCACGTCCCATTCCTTTTTTTAAAGTTCTATGACTAGCGGAGGCAAAAGAAGGTAAGAAAACTGAAAAGACAGCTTCACGAAACAAATGAATGTACAGTTTGCCTTATCTACAATAATCTTTAACATACAGTCACAGACAGTGAAATTTCAGCATGAATTTGCTTCAGCTGATCCACACATACAATCAAAACTGTTAAGTGGCAGAAAAATATAAACACGTATCAACAGCTGAAGCAAATTCATGCTGAAATTTCACGGTCTGTGCTTGTAGTTGGAAACTTTAGCTCGTTCAACGAATTAAATAACTTAAAGGTCAATGGCAACGTTTTACAACTAAACTCGAGATGTTCAAGCAACAAGATTTTAAAATTGCATTTTATTAAAAAGAAAATTGCAGACTGCATAGTGTCGTATGGAAAGGTCGGGCCGATTGAGTTTCCCTAGGGTTGCCATTTAGATGCGCATATATCGACGGAATCTGATGTCGACAGCAACGATAAAAAATGAGTTCCGAGCTTGGTTCCGAGTAATGTTGTCTTATATAGCAAAAAAAGTAAAAGATTTTGTATCAACCATTAGGTAATAGTTTAAACAAAAGAAGTAGTAGATTTAAGATTGTATAGCGATTCGTCTGCCGTTTCAGAAGGATTTAAAGTTGTCAGCTGTCTCACTGAGTTTAACTTTCGTCTCTGTATAATAATGTAAATCTAAACCCAACGAAGAATGACTAAAAAGCACAAGAAGTTCACTTCATTAGTACAATCCCTCAGGCTCTAATTAAGAAGTTTAGTTGAAGAGAGTGTGGCTATGTTCGTTGATTTGTCGAATGAGAACTGACTGTAAATTTTTTTCATCTTCTTGGGAAAAAACCTTTCACATCAAAAACTTAGAAAACTAAAATAATTTTCTTGCAGAAAAGCTAGACGAAAATGACATCACCGAGCGAATTATGATCCATGAGCCATCTAACACTAAAAGCTTTTACAATCAATGAAAGAAGAAGTAAATGAGCGTTGACAGTTTGGATAATGGATTGTAACCGCACTGAAATGTATTTACGGTATCGGATAACTTTACATAATCCGAACAGTTATCTCTGTGTATACGCAACTCATTAAATTCACTAATGTCTTTTTCATAACAGTTTCAGGTGCCTCATCCATCGGTTAATATTGATATTTAAGGTAATTTCAAATAATATCGTACGTTCTGTACAATGTACATTCAAAAACTAAATCGACCTAATCGTACATCAGCCAGACAGCGGATATTCCGATATTGTAATTGCATATTTTTCTCTGCAAAAATTATATTTATCGTTCTTCAATCAATATGACGGTTATTTGAGCATTAATAACCATCAACAGATCATACATATGTACACCGAATACCACCCAGTTACCATGCACACATTATTATCCGATCATATCACCATCAACATCCGCATGTACCATACAGAATTCGACTTAAAATAATCGATTTTTCCTCCGAAATTTCTCTTCCCATATAATTACATTCAATACAGAACCATATTCGTCATATACAGCCATTAGAACAAAACATCTACAAAATATTGTGGCTTTTCTCCATGACAAATGAATGAGACTTTATGGTGGAATTTAATGCTGCATTTTGGTCAATAAAAATTATTTGTTTTCCGTTCTTATCTTACTGCACCACTTGAAACCCCACCATTCAATTCAAAAATCGAAAATTATAATTCATGAAACAATGAAAAATAAAATATTTTTTTTTTACTTTTAAAACTTTTTTTCTTCTTTCTTTTCTCTACTATAAACTACACACTGAATTTTCTCAATCGAACCGAACATTCATCGAGTAACTTCACTTAGTGTAATAGGAAAACCGTCTGCACAGTTCAAACTACCGTCCGGGACTAACAATTTTCATTTCAAACGATACAACGAAAATCGTCTCCTAATACACACATACATCAAACGGGAGTTAGCACTGTTCGTGTAATGGAAAAAAGTTGTAAACGTTCAGTCAATGTATTTTATACGAATTGTATGTGGAGCGGAATAAAATGGGGAACTCGGCTATATGCGTACAATGTGATAGTGTGTGGATGGTGGATGCAGTTCTGTTTCGTATAAATTCGGCTACGTGAATGTGGAGTACGTGGATGAAGGAATAGGGAAAATAGCACGGGTACATTCGGAATAATAAATTCAAATAATGCATAGACTGTGCAAATGGTATGAATAGTATCAGATTTTTTAAGAAAAAATTGGTTTAGGTAGGTTGGTATTACTGGTATGACTAGTACAAATTTTCGATTCACTGCTGTTGCCGACAAGGCTTTTTAATTGTAGCAAATATAAAAATTTATAGAAATTCTAAGTGCAAGGAATCTGTTTAAAATATTAGTTTAGGTACAAAAGCGCAAGTTTAACAGCAATCATTACTCTTTACTTATCGAATGAGTGATTAACTATTGATTTCTTATCCATGCAATTGGCGTTGCAATTACTCACTTAAGTGTGTACTTTAGTAATTACTTTGTTGGCTTTGATAAAAATCATCAATCTTTCTAAATATCAATCAATCATTCTTCAATCAGAACTCTATGAAAAACGATAAGCCGAAATAAAATTTTTACATTGAAAAGAACGTAATGCCTATGGCTAATCAAACTGACCGGGTCAATAATTCGTTCAGTCATATGCGATGTTAATTTTAGTACATAAACTTATGTACTTGTAAATGTGTTACCCTAAGTATCCCCAGATGTATGTATTTTAGACTATATTCGGATTACTCAATTGTCTACACTTTGAGAACCATAAACCTGTCTCAGACGACATGCATTTGAACGCATTTGCAATAGATTGAATTCAAATCTTTTACTTCAATTATTAAAAAAGCTATTTTGTCATATAATACCGCATTGGTCAGAATTGCTTTTGTGTTGTCATTATCGATAACAAATGAGTCGCCGACCGCAACAGGTTAATTATAAACCAAGTGCAACGTAAACGAATTCTAGTAAAAAGATTTCACTCATTGCCACTTTTCCTTTTGTTTACATAACACTTGCTTATATTAATATAACATTTATTATCAGCGATAACCGCAAAGGTTTGAGTTCAATGCTTCCATTTGTTGTGGCAGTAAGTTTTTCTTAGACGTGGTTCGTTTCTATTCTCAACATAGTAAAATGTGAAAGTTCTGAAAAAAAAGTTCCTCTGCATTGTTCAAAGAAGTCAGTAAAATGACCAATAAAAGGTTTGAATTCATTCCCAACGAAATACATTTTTATTATGTGAGGTAAGTTTAGGGATCTATTCGGAAACGAAGAAAGATGTAACGAGCAATAATCAGTGAGTAGTTTTATAACCAACCAGCTGTAAGCGCATCGATTCCGTACAAACTTCTACATTTCTCAAAGCTTAGCTCAAGACTCTCTAATTGAATGAGCAAAATGTTTATTTTGTAAACTCACATCCTATACGCTGAATAGAACTTTTGGTGACTTTGTTGGTGAAATGTAAAAATTGCATGCATCGTCTGTTCGGCTGTACGGAATGTTGTTGCAACATTTTCCCATCTACTCATCGAAAGTATAAATAAATATTATTTATGAATAAATCACAGCCCATTGTTAATTTAATAATTAGCATCATGTTGCTGAAACATCAATAATTTTCTATAATCGCTTTAAGACTTAATACTTAGTGTTTAAAAACTTTGCGTGAGTCATTCGAATTAAGGTGGATTGGATGAGTAGGTAAATGAATACGAATTCTGTTTTGATTTCGAAATAGTCTGATTAACACTTCACAAATCAGAGTGAAATGAATGGTGCGGTGCAAATAAAGTGTGTGGAACGTATAATAAAACATTACATTCGAAACAATAAAGATCGCAGATATTGCAACGTAAACAAATAAACGAAAAGGTGGAGCGAACGATGTTTTAGTTTGCTGTTTACTATTTCGTTAGCATTGTAATGGTTTCAGTGTAAATATGAAACGCTTATAAAGAACGCAATCGTTCCATCAACACCTAGTACCACCAAGTGTCAATGGTATGTGATTCATCAACGATCAGGTTAGCTGAACTACCACACTAAGTGTTGAAGTGGTAAGTGGTAAAATGTGTGTGTCCGTGTATTGATTTTTGTATGCCGTATTTAATTAAGACATTCGACGATATGTATAAATCAGCACATTACGCTAAATCACTTTGCTTCTTGGACACGTGCGACAATAATTGAATTATATCGCAACACATTCACAAGAAAAATTTCTTTTTTCGGATATAAGCTACCAGCATTTTTGTATATAGAAAGATGTAATAGGGTTTCCTCATATGACTGGTCTCTGCATGTCCCTACATTTTCGCTGTCCTTGTTAAAGCATACAAAAAAAAACATTTTCCAATATTTTTTGCCATAAACAAAACATTTTTTTTGCTTCATTTCTGTTATGGCTTTCGTACATAGATTTTTCTATTTAATTAATCGCCTGAACAATCGAAATTTTGTTATATCCAGCTCACCCACACGATAATTTTTTTTTCACGGACACTGTAGTGTAACGCAATACGTATGTAGTATATCATTTCAACTATACGTTCAGCAGCTATAGTAAATTGGAGCTGAAATTGTTGTTGTATTTACGTAAACCCACACACATTGCATCGAACCCGTCTATCCCTATCCCAACATAACGTATTTTCCTTCATTTTACAGCATCCAGCGTTGGTCTCCATGTTATGGAAGAAAAAAAGAGGATAACCATCATGTATTGATCTGCGCATAGCCTAGGTTTATAACCAACAGAAATTTAATAGACTCAACATTCAGTTGATGAACCCACCAGTTTCACTTTGCCTCATCGTAAAATGAAATGTTCGTCGGGACGACTAATATTTAAACAGGAACAAAATTTTGGGGATAAGCTTAAAGCTCAACATATAAATATGGCGTCGGGATGTGTACATTCATTTTGAGTACATTTACACACATACCAAGCAATATAATAATTTCTTTCTCGTTTTTGTTGTTGTTGTTGTTGTTCAGATTAAACACACACGCACATATATTTCGATGGAAATTGAAAGTTGTGCAAACAGAATGATGTGTTGGTTGAATAGAGTTATATCAACGTCATGTATGCAAATATAATTTTTATGTTGATAAGTTAACTCTGCCTGGGATATAAATAAACCTTCAACCGAAATACCACTGTTTGCATTACGTTTACATATCAACCCTCACAAAATTCACAACTCAACGTATAAAGTTTCAGCTCGAACTACAGTATTGGATGGATGGATATATTATAGACACCTTGACACCTTATACTATAATTTCAATTGGTATAGCCAGTTCTTACTTCAGGCTATTTAGAGTGGGAAGAGTAGGAAGAGTATGAAGAACTTCTACATGTACCGATTGAACGTGAATAAACAATTTTATGGATGAGAAATTATATATGGTTCAATGAAGTCAACATTTTTTTAGTGCCACGTTCTTGTATTTCAATGGGACTAACGAACTGCGCCGGGTAGTATTGATGTAGCTGTAATAATGTCGTATACGGGTTCTGTTATTACACTCCATACTCGAAGCTATCTTTGACGCTTCACTTTTACGATAAAATATTTTTATTAGAGTACAAAGACACAACATCAAAGAAAAATGAAAAAAAAAGTGTCAATGTAAAAGCATCGGGGAACGGTGGTCTGGATCGCTTATGCAAATAAAGTGTGTAGTAGGAGAAAAGAAGCGGGAAAGCGACCGGAAATCGGGAAATGACTGGAAATTGGGAAATGACTGAAAATTGTGAAATGCCTGGAAATTAAGAAATGACTGGAATTTGGAAAAGGACTGGAATTTGGAAAAGGACTGGAAATTGGAAAAGGACTGGAAATTGGAAAAGGACTGGGAATTGAGAAATTACTGGAAATTGGGAAATTACCGGAAATGACCGGAAATCGGGAAATGACTGGAAATCGAGAAATGTCTGAAAATCAGCAAATGCCAGTAAATCTGGAAATGACTGTATATTGGAAAATGACCATTAAAATGACAATAAATCTGGAAATGACCAGAATTCTGGAAATGAGTAATTGACTGATATCGGGAAATGACCGGAAATCGGGAAATAACCGGAAATTGGGACATGACTGGAAATCGGGAAATCTAGAGGAAAATCTAGAATTAACTGAAAAAATATCGAAATGAGTGGGTAACGAATAGGAGTTAAACTGATTTAAAAGGTTAGTTTACAACGGGAAGCGAAACGAGATATTTTGTAGGAAAATAGAAAAAGAAGCCTTGAGATTGAACTGTAATAGTGTTCAAAATTTTCGCTCGCTACGCTCGTGAGTTTAGCTACATTTTTATTCATCCGTAAGACTACACATTCACAAAATTATTCGCTCCCTCGACTCGCGCCTTTCTGTTGATATAAAAAAACATTGTTTGTGAACACTATCGAAAAATTATGACAAAAATGGCGCAATATGTGTTCAAGGAAATTTGGTCGAATCTTAATAGATACCGGGAAAAATCGGGAAATCGGATCTGGATACGGGGAGAAAATAGCTATTTGCACATGCGGTCTGGATATCAACAGTGAAATATTAATTCCACCAAAGCATATTGAAGTACGTGCTCATTCCATAAGGACTATCTTAAATTATAATGATATTGTATTCGACTCTCTGATATATTAGCAATGACATGCAGAATGTTATGTTAGAAATATCCCACTTAACATATGTAACGTTTATCTATTTATGTGGTTCATTCTTCAACATAAAAAGCTCTTCAGAGCTTTCAATAAAATTGGATGTCAGTAGAGTATTTTATGTGAGCCCACAACGTCGTAAAGATACATAAATATATATGTTGGCAATGATGACGTCAATATGATGATGGTGGTATACGATTCATCTTACAACATAGAGATATTTACCTTGAGGGAGGTCTTGCGCATAAATCTTTTTTACATTAAATTATGTATTATGCTTAGAGGCTCCTCGGTGTTGTTTTCATGTTCAGTTAATACTTTATTTTCGGGAAAATGTATGTATAACACATCTCTGAGAGATAGAGTGCTGTAAGTCCTATGCATATATATACTGAAATGAATTTGGTTTTCCATTTTCATAACGTCCCTTTTATCATAATGTAAGACCTTTAAGGTGATTGCATAAATAACCTTATTGGATCTCATCATGACACAGCATATAGAAGGTGACGAAGATGAATTGAATTAAAATGTATTCCGTTCCAAGACAGAGTCGGGTTACATATAGGTGACACTAAATTTTCAATTATGATTGTGAAAGTAAATATTTGAATGATAAAATGTCCAGAGATAAAATGTTTGCAGGCTAAAAATAGCATTTTAAAATTGATTTACATTGTTGGATCCATCCATTAATCTTTTCGGTGTATAAGTGGACAGATAAGAATTCAATTAAGAATGTTATGGAAATGAACTGTATATTCTTCCTCACTTAATACAAACAGAGTCGTCCCTGGATTTTTATAGCAAGGACCGCTTTAATCTTATTGCTATTGAAGTAACCAATTGGTGTTAAAATTTTGTGGAATAACTTGATAATTAGTCATTCTGACAGATTTTTAACTTTTCGTAACAGAGGTTTTGTAAGTTTTTAATTTAATTCTCCCGGTCCTATTCCCGAAGATTACTTTTGCGGGAAGACAAGTGTCGACTCGTAATAATTGGTAAGGATTCATAAATGTTACCGTAAAACGACTGACGTTATGAAGCTAATTGATCGCCAATGTACAATAGTATTTTACATGACTAGCGATAAAAAGATGAAAAGAAGAGTTTTTTTTGTGAATTTTGTTGATCCGAGGCGTTGCCGAGGTCAATAAACACACGAAAATGAGACTTTTCATTTTTATCCCGAGTTATGTAATCATCCCCTAGACACTTGGACAAAAAACATATGTGAACAGTGTCACACCCGTGTACGCAATGCACTTTGCATGCTAAGGGCTACGGGCACACTGAAAGTTGAAACAATTAAAAATCAGGAATATTTTGCATACATTAGTCGGAGGCAAATATTAAGCCATCATGAAGAAGAAGAATGCTAAGGGCGTCGGTCGAAAGTAGGGCTTGAAACATGAGACGTACGATTGCAGACACTACTGTCGACGCCTTCAGCATGTGAAATCAATTACATAAGTTTGGATATAATTTACAAGTAACTTCTTCGTGTGTTTGTTGACCTTGGCTTCGTCTCGTATCAACAAAATCCACACGAAAAGTAAACTCTTCCAACCTGTGATACAAGTTACTATTACATTCGATAACGGAAAGTGATTTTTTTTGGCGAGTATACAGAGCAACCCGAACAATTTTTGCTCCAAGGCATGCAAAATATTTTTGTTAAATGTTAAATCTAGCATGCAGAATTTTCCAGTTTTTTTCTAAAGTTTCGCTTGAGTTACGGGTGTGCAAGGCAATGAAGCTTCTAACTTTTCCAATATAATTAATTCTCAGAATAACGAAACCTTCACATCAAATTACATTACAGCACAAAGCTCAGTAATGTTAAGGTTCATGGAATTTCAGCTAAGTTACTTTGAAGAGGTCAAAGGTATTTCGGAAGAATTTCTAGACCATACTGCCGATGTTCACTAAAAATAACCTTTTGTATTAAAAAACAAATTCGTATTCGTGCCTATCTTTCAACAACAAGACGTATACATGCGCGTTCATACATCATCTCATATTCAACAACACCCAGGTATAATTATAATTTTCTCCAATTTGCACTTCCTTTATGGATAAGTAAGTAGCTGAACAATTTAATATGCAATATAAGTCAATGGTTTGTAAATGGCTGGTAAAATTGTGTTATTACCGTGTGTATCATCATTTTCATGCAAAGAAATGAGCATACACACATTAAGTCAAAAACGAGGCGTCAGAACAGTCGGAGCGTTTGCTGCGACTGAGCCCCGTACGAACCCGTACATCTATTGCGCACGTGACCCTAGTTCGTCCGTAGCCCTACTCTTCCCGTAAACGTCGGTAAAGTAAAATTCTAATGCAATTTTTACGTCTTAAAAATTGCGCATAGCGCAATTACGAAGCCCCGTACGATGTTCCTTTCAAACGTAACACAAATTTCAAATCGACCTACTATTTCCTCAGTCCTATATTAACTTATATTTACCTATAAATAAACAATTTACTGATAAATATGCTAGTATATAGCTCAAAATAACTATCTATAGCGTTATATAGCTCAATATACTATATATATTTATATATAGATATCCATATTTGGGATCCTTGAAAGACCACACACACATACCCACTTCCCACTGATCAATAACTTTGTAAGAATTATTTTCACCGATTTATATTGTTTTTAAAAAAATCCAAAATGGCGGCCGACGGCCATTTTGTTAGGAGGTGGAAAGTAGTAGGGCTGCTTTGCAATCGTTAGTACCTTTCAAACAAAAAAAATTCATGAAATTTGGTCAAATTTTACTCGAGATATTAACAAAAAACACCACCTTCACTCTACGGCCGAGTAGCCTCATATAAGCTCACTCCAAGAGACCTAGCTCACGCTCCGGTGAACCGAATTTCATGAACTTTTTTTTCCCTGATTGGCACGGTCAATACCTATCATATAAAGCAAAATCTATCTAAATCCGTTCAAATTTGGCCAACGTTCATAAACTTTTTTTTCGTCGATCGGTATTGTAAATACCTTTCATTTGACGTATCACTTACAAGTGTAGCCTTTAAATGGCCAGAGATATCTTCAGAAAACGTTAAATCACTTATGGGGCCCCAGCTCGGGAGGGGTCGACCCAAAATCGCTCATCTTCGAACTTAGCCTCACTATTTTGACTATCTTTCAGATAAAAAAAAATTTGAAATCGGATTTGATTTACTCAAGATATCGACGTGACAGACAGACGGACAGACGAACAGACGGACAGACGGCCCAAATTTTTATTGCGGATTCGTCATCTATGAACATAGGCAAACACTTTGCCCTTACCGTCTGCTTCGAATTCCATCAATTACACACGGCATCGTAATCCTATAAGCCCCTTCGTACTTCGTACGGGGCTAAAAAAATTGTATAAAAATTGTAATTGTAACTGATGTTTATATACAAAAAGTTAATGAAAAACCAGATCAAATTTCTCTCTTCTTAATTTTTCTTCTTTTTTTTCGTTCAGCAATAATTAAATTTACGATGATTTCGTGTAACAAATTGAATTAAATGTTTATAATGTTCGACTCCGTAATAGATATCGTGCCAGTACGTAGACATAGACAATGTGTACAAACAAATGTTATAGAAAAACAGAAGTAGAAAAAAAAACATTTACACTCAAATTAACTCAATAAAACCATAAAACGAAAAGCACGAAAGTGTAGCGCAAACAATACCACACAAATAACCGGTAGAAACAGTTTGATGCTCCTATGAAGTTTGATTTTTTAAATGAAGTGACTATTCGCAGTCATCTGCAAATAGTCAATATTATTGCTATTTGCAGGCAACTGCGAATAGTCAATATTGATGTACTGTAAAACTGTAAATAACTAAAAATATCTTCTAAAATAAAAGTAGAGCAAGTTGGGAAAATTGTTGGTTTGTTACTTATAATAAAACAAAGAAAATTCGTTCAGTCAAAAAATTAGAATTGTTCGATAATTTGTGAAGTATATATATTGCAAAATGCAACGAAAGAAACTGATTATCCATTGTATAAGCTTTGAAGACTGTTGGTCACATGTAGAAACTGTAAAACTAGGGATTGATCATCCCTTTTACCAACTGTATCATTATGGATTGTTGATCCCTTTGTCAAACTGTGACATTACAAAGTGCTGCTCCCTATAACAAACGGTAACATTACAGATTGTCGCTCCCTTTTACAAACTGTAACATAAGAGAATGTCGCTACACTTTATAAACTGTAACACAGAGTGTTAATCCTTTTTACAAACTGTGACATAACAGAGCGTTGCCCCCTATAACAAACGGTAGCATTACAGAGTGTATATCCCCTTTACAAACTGTGAAATTACAGACTGTTGATCCATTTTACAAACTGAAACATTACAGAGTGTTGAGCCCTTTCGCAAGCTGTGACATTACAAAGTGTTGCTCCTTATAACAAACGGTAACATTACATAGTGTAATAGTGTATATCCCTTTTACAAACTGTAAAAATCATTTCTTATCAATGTGAAGGCACAATTAGTCTGCGAATAGCATTAATATTGACTATTGGCAGTCAACTGCGAAAGTATCAATATTGACTATTGGCAGTTAACTGCGAATAGCATGTGCCTTTTTTAAAATATTTAACTGCATTGTACGAAAAGTCTGTCTTCTCAAGACAGAGATAGACTATCGGAAAATTTAACGATAAACAGCCTATCGATTTTAGCGTAAAACATAAATATTACAAACAACTCTTAATCCAACAGATATACTTAAAAATGTTTTACGGATTTTTATTTATATTATTTCCGCTTAAAAAGTTCACTGTGTCCATACGTCTTAATATAACAGCTGGTATTTTTTATGAATGAATAATAAAAAAATATCCGCAAATACGGTTAATGTAGACGCCAGTGTAGTGTCAGCGATCTGAACTTTAAATCCAGAAACACACCATAAACATAGCTAACGCCGACCCGTACGAAACACCTATTCGTATCTAAAGCCTTTCATGTGAAACTCTTCATTTCTCTTAATGCATTTTCTTCTCTGCTGAAAAACTATTCTCCCTTTAAAATCACTTACATTATCCACTCTTTGCCTTGTTATCAAAAACAAATAAATTGCCAGAGGCAATATAGACAGCCCCGGACGAAGTCAAATTTCATAAATTCCTATTTAAACAGCTATATACCGCTATATTTACCTATATTTTAATATAAATAAACATTTCACAGAGGAATATGCTATTATATAGCTCTATATGCCTGTATATAGCTCTATATAGCTGTATATAGGTATATATAGATGTCCATATATGGAATCCCTGAAACCCCACACACATAACCAATTACTTCTATGTTAACAGAAACTCTCTAAGTACCATTTTCACAAGATATATCACTTTTAATAAAATTTAATATGGCCGCCGGCAGCAATTTTATTAGGAGAAATTCGGTCAGAATTTACTCGAGATATTGACAAAATACTCCACGTTCACTGTACGGCCGAGTAGCCAGATAAAAGCTCACTCCAAGAGACCTAGCTCACGCTCCGGAGAACATAATTTCATAAACTTTTTTTTCCTGATTGGTACGGTCAATACCTATCTAATAAATCTAAAACAGACGAAATATGTTCAAATGTGGCCGACCTACAAGCAAAAACTGCCCTGTGCCTGTTTCACACCTAGGGGTCTAACTCACGAGTCGGTCATCTGATTTCCATAACCTTTTTTTTGTCGATCGGTATTGTTAATACCTTTTATTTGACGTATCACTTACAAGTGTAACGTTTAAATGTTCGGAGATATCTTTGAAAAACCATAAAGCACTTATTGGGCCCCAGCTCGGGAGGGGTCGATCTAAAATCACTCATCTTCGAACTTAGCCTGTCTTTTGACATTACCAAACAGGAAAAAAAAAAGAATTTTCAAAATCGGATACGTTTTACTCAAGTTATCGTGCAGACAGACGGACGGACAGACGGACAGACGGACGGACAGACGGACAGACGGACGGACAGACGGACAGACGGACAGACGGACAGACGGACGGACAGACGGACGGACAGACGGACGGACAGACGGACAGACGGACGGACAGACGGACAGACGGACGGACATTTTTTTTTCGCTGATTTGGCATCTCTGGACAACCACAATAGGTTACTTAGGGAGTCCAATTCGACGTGTTACAAACGTATGCGTAAACCTATAAGACCCCAGTACTTCGTACGGGTCTAAAAACAAAATTTATTTTATTTGGTACAGTACGGCGTAATAAAATTGCCTTATTTATGCTTGAAACGGTATTGTGAACCCATAAATAGATAAAAGTCCATCCAATTCTCGGACAGTCAGTAAAAGTCTCGAGCCTGTTTGTAAACGAAGAAGAACGAGTAAACATCGAATCCAAAAATGCAGCAAAGTTTCTATTCGATACGGATGATCAGCGATGATCACTGAAAGACGTCGCTGTAACGAAGCCAATGTCAACGAATTTTGGTCAAATAAAATACCACCGTATAGCACCTCAGGACTCTAGAACAGTAATTAGTTTTTCAAGCGGCGAGAAGAGTCTTCAGAAAGGATATGATAAAACGACAACAAACCTTTTTTACCCCTGTACGAAGTACGAAGGGACTTATAGGATTCCGATGCCGTGTATAATTGATGGAATTCGAAGCAGACTGGAAGGGCAAAGTGTTTGCCTATGTTCATTTTTGTTTCAATTGGAAAGTAATGGATGGTCGAATAGAATGTTGTTGAAAAATGTTTTAATTTGGTTTCTTGGACTGAGGCCACTCTTTTTTTTTAAGGCTATGGAAGGCCGAATAGAATGTTGTTGACAAAATTTTAAATTTGGCTCCTTGGACTGAGGCCGCTCCTAGGTCCTATGTGTATTTATACTCAATAAATTGAAACTTTACGTCAATTTGAAAATAGGAAGGTCGTACGGTTCGTCGTAATTGCGCTATGCGCAATTTCTGAGATATCTAAGATTTCTATGTTTACGGACGCAATAGGCTTACGGTCAAAATACGGCGGCAGACGTACGCAATATTATTCGGGTTCGTACGAGGCTCAGTCGCAGTAAACTGTTCTGATGGGTCGTTTTTTTTTCAAAATCTCATCTTCAAGAAAACATAGGGTCGATTGAAAAACTAATTACTGCTCCAGAGTCCTGAGGTCTTGGGCTATACGATGACATTTTATTTGACTAAAATCTGTCGATTAAAAATCAATTATTTTTCAGTTGATATCGGTTCTGTTGCAGCGACATCTATCTTTTCATGAATACATGAATCGTACCCTATCGGTAGAGTTGACATAGAGAATTGATATCGTAATCCATATCCTGTTAGCGATTCTAAGGAAATAAACGATATTTTAGCAATCGAATGAATCATCGAACATGCCTAAACATAGTAGTATCCGATTCTATAATTATTCCGAAATACCATAAAAGGTTAATGTCTCATTCACATTCTTTCAACCAAATCCGAAAGGAAAACTTGATAAAGTTTTTAGCAGTCAAATTCATTCTAAGGACTTTTTCAAATGGTAAAACGTAAACAATTATTGAAAGAAGAACAAATTTCCAGCAAAGTTTTTTAATCAAATTATTTCGTCTGCTTTCAAGTTTTTTAACATTTGCATTACGATTTTCGTTTACACACGTAAAAACATCTGACAAAGAAGCCACAAAAGTTTGTTTTGTGTAGCGATTAACTCATTTCAATGAGAGGTCGTTCAAAATTCCAGTCACGCAACTGGGTAGTGATTGAGGTGGGAACGAAATGCCACCGGTATTAATCGTACAGCTTTGGACACTAAGTTTTAATTTTGTTAAAGTTGTGAAATTTTAATAGCGGTTATGCCCAATGGGAGGTTGTTCATTCATGGAATAAACGAGAAACATTTCGGTATGATACGTTGACTTTAGTATCTGGTTAGCTTTAATGCTTTGAAAGTAATATTTTTTTTTTATTTTTTTTATTGTCTTTGCGTTGGAGGCAGAAGAGGGAAAAAAAGTTGGAAATTGCATTTCGAGGGTCTAATTCACTTCTGCAGGTTGCCAATTGCCAATTTCCGAGTTCCAAGTTAAAACTAGGTCTGTGTCTAGAAAGGAAAGTATTTGACTCGCGTGTCCTACCGGTGGAATTGGGCAGGACATAATGCAAGAATGACAGACGAAACTTGGACCAAAACCATAATGATTTGGAAACCACCAATGACACGACCAATGCGCAGATGATCACCAGAAAGATAGCAGCAAAAATGGCAATGGATCGTTCAGAATAGAAGACAAAAGTGAAGGCCTTCCAGCAATTGCCATCAACGGGCTGATTAAGAAGAAGTTGTGAAAAATCTTTCTCTGTGAAGCAGAAACTTTGGTTGAATCCGCGCTAATCATAAATTTATCGTTAGTATGGGTTCAATTGAAACTCCTGGTTCACCCTAAAGAATTCTAACATGTCGGGTCGACAGTGTAGACGTCTTAGGATAAAATGATACTCCAAGGAAAAACTTTGTCTTTGAAATTTTGCAAAACGAAAAGTTACATTCGCCTGGCGTAGCCCAACTCTGTGCTTTTTTATATAGCCAAATATAAAGATGTGGTAGCTAGACTTGCCATATGGATGGTTATTTCGTTCAGTAAACACTAATTGAGTGTAAGGCTAGAAGTCATATCATGCCGTACATAAGTAAGCAGCTAAGTGCACAATGTCTGTAGACTCATGAAAACCGGTTACGAATTTTTAATGATAAAAATGACGCATGAAAATCTTGTAGTTTATATGGTTAGCACGAAGTACATCATCTGAGCAGTGACGACATGTTTGTTTAAATTTTCGGGGACAACACAATTTAGTCATTCGTTTTCCATGAACAAATGTTTAACGCAGATCATCACGGCGTATAGAATGGGTAAAGTCTTATCTTAAGTCCCTAACAACGTTTCAACCCAGATACATAATAAACTTTGGTCATCTTCTTGGGACTCGGAAAAAGTTATTTCCCTTTCGGCAGTAATTTATTATTTACTTATCGAAATGAAAGAAAAGGAAAATCTGTGGAGACTAAGGTACAGCAAAAAATAACCCGAGTCTTTCACCGTAAATACACACACAGCAATAAATATAAATTTAACGAGTTTTTTACCCTTTCCAGAGATATTCATAAGTAAAATGTTCCATTTTGTGTATTAAATAAATAAATTGTGAAAAAATTTGTAACGTGTAACATACCTGATGCTGAACCTGTAACATTTTCTTGGGTCCAATTTCACTTTTATCGGATTTTATATCCAATGTATGTAAACACAGAGAGATTTTTCGCACATAAAACAAAAAATCTGTTGATAGTCGGCTGGCTTTTCTCTTTAAATTCACTTTTGTTTATTTTTCGTTAAATTCTGTTACTGTCCATACGCCACACACGTTCGTATTTGAATATAATATTCATTAATGAGTTTTAAATGCACAGCAGATAATTTAAGTAACACAAACCGTTCGTTGGATATCAAATTATGTTAAGTAGTTTCCAACAAAGTACACGGAGAGAGAGAAAGAGATGTTTTTAATGAACTTTTTTGTATGCCACTTTCCGTTGTATTTTAGAAGTTTTTAATTTTTTTTTAATTGTAACTCTTGCGCTGGAGGAACGGATTTCTTTCTAATGAATAAAATTATTAATAAAAAACAATTAAAACCGAAAAACGGTGCACATTAAAGCGTGTCCGTTAATATAACAATTTCATTTAATTTCTTATTCTTTTCCGCACAGATTTATTTCACAGCAAAACGTATAATGTATGATAGTAAACCACACTAACCAATAATGAAACGATGTTATCGCTTCGAAATGCAAACACGAAATAACAAGCAAACGAACAACATTATTATTTTCATGGTAAATTTTCTGTACCACCTGCCAATATTATGGTTTGGTTAAAATCAAATTCATGTATAACCAATAATATGAACACACGATGTGACAAGATTTCGGTGGAAATAAGTTGTGTTGCTGCGTATTATGAATATAGCCGTGATCATGAATAATATTCTTCGAATCATATGGTTTGATGTGAATGCTTTGGATAACTGAGATCGAAAGTGTTTGTTTGTTTTTTTCGTTTGCAAAACGTTTGTCGTAAAACGGCGACTCTACGGAGGTTAAAGTTTATTTTTAGTTCGTCAAATTGTTTAATTGAAAGTAAATCCTAACTGAATCCCGTCGTGTCAGTCTGCGAACTATTTCGTTACCGTTAGGTTTGACAAATATGCTCAACAGAGTTTAACGAGAGCCGTTGACTTACTCTTCGGATCAGTTGTCAAAATGGGTTTCACAAAGTGCAAAAAGTGTCTTTCTATGTGAGTACATTTCTCTAATTATTTGCTCCGTATTGTCACTCTCTTCAGGGAAAATTCAAACCGACGCACGGATGTAAGGAACGATTTATTTATACTAATAGATAGAAAGATAATGACCGCCGTTGATATCTGAGGTCGAAACAGCCCGTTCTCGTTTTGTATCGCTACCCATGTTTTCTTCGTTCGACTGTTTTAGAATTTCAGATTTTAGAGTTTTAATTTGCAGGCATTTCAGCTTTTAGATTTTGAATTTTTAGAATTTGCATTTTCAGGCATTTTAGGGCTTAGATTTTGCTTTATAGGCATTTCAGCTATTGGGTCTTTAGAATAGGCATTTTTCACAGAGTTGTTACTAGCCTTGCGCTGTGGGTGAGTCCTAATGTTGCATTTAGTCCGTTGCCAAATCGCAACGTTAAAAAACCGGCACTGCCATAAAGTAATGATATGACTAAATCTACTGACTATTTGCTAAACATTGGGCGCCCATGTAGTTTTCTTAGCTGGGGGTATTTTCAGTGATTCCAAACGTCCTGTATAAGGACGCAACGTTTCATCTACACGAGCTTTGTATCGATCACGACTTGGAGATTGTCTTGAAAGTTTGTCGTCTGCGCCTGCGTTTTGAATTGGTTGGAATCAGAGTTACCTGTGACCGAATGAATGTTTGTTTCAAGTCAAACTTTTACTTGCGTGTGGAGTCGCGTTTTGTGGATGAAAGTGTGACTGATTGAAAGCGGAGTGAATGGTGAAGACGAATTGCAGTGTGTGATCTTGACGTCATGGCAGTGAGTACGGTGTGATTTGTTCTTGTTTTTTTTTGGATCTTGTTGTTTGTTGTTCGAATGTTTGCTGTCTGTTTTCTTGCTACGCTTTGGGTTTGTTCTTCAAAGTAGCCTTCCGCTTATGTCTGAACTTTCCATCAGTAGATGGCAAATTCTTTAGTGAACTTTCGGATACTTGTTCAAGATCGAAAGTTTTACTGCTGTCTCCGGAAGGATACAACGGAAACGACTGATGAAGACTAGTCCACTCTAGTCTTTGACCGCCGTTGATGTCTGAGGTCGAAACAGCCCGTTCTCGTTTTGTGTCGCTACACGCGACCCATGTTTTCTTCGTTCGACTGTTTTAGAATTTCAGATTTTAGAGTTTTAATTTGCAGGCATTTCAGCTTTTAGATTTTGAATTTTTAGAATTTGCATTTTCAGGCATTTCAGGGCTTAGATTTTGCTTTATAGGCATTTCAGCTATTGGGTCTTTAGAATAGGCATTTTTCACAGAGTTGTTACTAGCCTTGCGCTGTGGGTGAGTCCTAATGTTGCATTTAGTCCGTTGCCAAATCACAACGTTAAAAAACCGGCACTGCCATAACGTAATGCCAAATCGCAACGTTAAAAAACCGGCACTGCCATAACGTAATCATAAAGAAATGTGGCATCACAGATTTAAGCTTTGGAGCTCAATAATTATCATGGAATAGCTTAAAAGCAATGTACCCATTGCAAACTTGTAGCCTACATTTAGGTGAAAAAAAAACATTTTTTGATGATTTCTCTGAACCATAATCTTTTTTTTTTAAATAAAATTGAAGCACGCAAAAAGTGTTACTTTTAAAGGAAACATTGGTTTGTGGGTGAAATATTTATCCGCCTAAAAGTAAGCTACAAGTTTGCGAAAGGTGCATTGGTCTTAAAGCACAAACTTTGTTTACAAGAAAGTTCTCCGTTTTCATTCCGCTTCGACTCCGTTTATTTGAATTTGACCGCTATTCAATTTTATATCCATTCAGTACACAGTTTTCTCTCAAAAATTCATTTTGATTCACGGGCTTTTGTTTAATTGTCATGTAAACGAATGAACCGATTTCTAAACGGAGTGTAGTCCGCGATCCATGCTCAAACATGTCGTTTTGCGTGGAGTGATTCAGAATTCATGTATAGAATCTAGCGAAGTGTCTCATTATTGCTCTAAAGTATAGAACCGAATTCGACCTTCAACTTCTTTCGACCTTCGAAACACGAAAATGATTCATAGGGAGTGTACATTCGGATTGGCAATAAATATAACGGCGACTTATTGAATTAATTATGAAAGAAAATTTACGTCAATTACTGACTAATAGCTAAAATCTGGTGGCTCCCATTGTAAGATCTGTGTGAAAACGGTTGTTGTAGAGAGCGCCGTTTATAAAATGTATATCTCCAAGACGATGGTTGTTTACATAAAGCTAATTCTCTTAATAATAATGACCAACCAATCAATTCTGTGAAAAATTTATTAAATTATGGGAATTTCTTTTGTGTAAACACAAGCTTTTTTCTCGTTATAAATTTCATAAGATGTGCAATCTATTACTGTATTATCTCAGCAAAGATATAACGACCTTGACGATATAACAAACTGTTATTCGTGTTATGTGGATGACTCACTTGTCTCTCTCTGAAATAATTTAAACATTTCCGAAAATTGTCCACGGTGAGCTTGAAATTTTTTTTATTTGACCTCTCGTGGACATGAAATGTTTTTAGTGGTTTTTGTAGAGGCCGGCAGCACGAGTAGGAATAACATAACAAGAAAATATTTCGATGGGAAAATTTTTAATTAGATCGATTTTTCGTTTTTCTGTGCCCTGCAGGAAGCTTCGAAAATTGTTTGAAACCTACTGGTGACTTGTTTGATCACAAAAATATAGTTACTGTTTAGCCTGAGGTCTAGGCTTTACAGCGATACCAATCATGACATTCATGACTACCAAGAAACATCTTTTATGAAGGAAAGTCATTCTACTATGTCGATGTGAATTTTAAAGGCTGTATCATACGTGGATTACTTATATTTTCTCTTAAAAAGTATTTTTAGTTAATTAACATAATTTAAGGGGTTAATAAAAGGTCAAAGGATGAGCTTGGATTTCATTCTGACAAAATCTTTGTTGGTACACCTGAACGACCACCCAAATTTCTTCGTATAATGTCTCATTTTTTAGTGGAAACAACTAAAATGTTGCAGAATTAGCTTAGAATGACTATTGGAGAAACTACGAACGAAACAAAAGAAAGGTTTGTTAATTTTTGACTCGAGATAATGCAGTTTACTCATGGGTGCAATTTACAAAGAAACCTATTTCGAGTTAAAAATCTTCTTTCGACCTTTTATTAACCCCCTAAATTATGTAAAATAACTAAAAATAATTTATAAGAGAAAATAAAAGTAATCCACGTATGATACAGCCTTTAAAATTCACATCGACATAGCAGAATGACTTTCCTTCATAAAAGATGTTTTTTGGTAGTCATGAATGTCATGATTGGTATCGCTGTAAAGCTTAGACCTCAGGCTAAACAGTAACTATATTTTTGTGATCAAACAAGTCACCAGTAGGGTCCAAACAGTTTTCGAAGCTTCCTGCAGCGCACAGAAAAACGAAAAATCGATCTAATTAAAAATTTTCCCATCGAAATATTTTCTTGTTATGTTATTCTTACTCGTGGTGCCGCCCTCTACAAAAACCACTAAAAACATTTCATGTCCACGAGAGGTCGAATAAAAATTTTTTCAAGCTCACCGTGTGTCATTGCCCTCTGTTTGGTTCATTTACATTATTTTTTTATTGATGAATAAATTAGACGTGTGGCCGCCTCTGGTCCAGTTTGCTTGTTTTTTTTTCTTGGTTCATTTATTTATTCAGTTAAATTATTTGTTTGTTGCGAAATGTTTGATTGATTGATTGTTACACAAAATGTGACAATTTATTTCGGTTCTCGTGTCTACGGAAATTAGATTTTTCTCTTAGATTTGCACCAATTATTTACTTAACACGATTATTTTATTAAGATTTCAGTTCCTCTTGATCAGAAAAAAACCCGTTGCTCTTAAAGTGAACGACACGAATTATATTATAAACATGTTATAAATGTGTGAGTCTTTTTTCCACACCATCTCTCTAAAGTGATACATGATCCCGAGGCGAAGCCGATTTTGACAAAAGTTGTCAAATTCGATAAATACGCGGTTCTTTCTCAAACAGATAGATTTTTCCACCTGGGTTTCTTTATTAAATACTAGGGCTCACCACAGATCAGTTTAATCCGATAAATGATCTAAATGAAACTGAGTTATATGATTCTGACTTACAACTTATGAATTAGCATGCTCTGAATTAACTCTATAATTCTGAAATATAATAATAGGCTAATTCTGATATAACGACAGAAAACCAGTTTCCACTCTAAAAGTACATATTCAAATAACTGAATATGCTGTGAGACTTTGAAAAAACTGAATACACTGTTCCATTCTTCCATTCTAAAAAAAAAAATCTGAATCGCATTTGAAATGGACAAAACTATCGAAATAAATGAAAATATTTCGGAAGTGGAAGTCGATGAAATCATGAGTGATGGAGATGTCGATAAAGAGAATGAGGAGGGATCTCCTAGAAAGAAAAAGAAAAGAAACAGCTGGATCTGGAAACATTTAACTTGCAAAACGTCGGAAAGCCATGGTCATGGTTATGGTCATGGCAATTATTGCACCAAGTAATTCGATTTGATTCTTGCTTATAGGCTAAGACCCGAAACAAATTTTTAATTTGTTTTAAGTAAATACAAACTATCGGAAAAGAGTAATGGCAGTACCGGCAACTGTAATAGTCATTTAAAGAAAAAACACCCAGACAGAATCTCTTTGGATCCGCAAAATAAAGAAGAAGACTTCACGAGTGTTAACATCTTAAAGCTTGAAAACATGGTACTCATACAAATTGTGTTAAGTATTTTCCCAAGAACGTTTCCGCGAGGCCTTGCTGAAATGGATTGTAGTTTCTAACCAGCCGTTTACACAAGCTCAACAAAAAGAATTTGTTGAAATGGTTAATTTACTAAATCCAGCTGCAGACCTCATTTCAGACAAGACTTTAAAAAGAGACCTGATGGCTAAATACTTGGAAAAGGTTGAAGAACTCAAGTTGCGTATCAGTGAAGTGCCAGGAAAGTTTTCTTTTACCGTGGACGCGTGGACGTCGAAAAATATTTAACCATTTATGGGAATACGCGCTCACTGGATAAGCAAAGAATGGGAGCTTAAATCAGATCTGTTGGATTTGTCGTATATTGATGGTCAGCACTCTGGCTCAAATCTCAGTGACATTTTTATAGAATGTCTGAAACGGTTCAACATTCCACTGGTAAAAGTCATGTGTATAACACCGGATAATGCTAGCAATAATGATACGTTCATCGAATCGTTGGAGGATCTAGCCGAAGAGCTGGGAATACCATTCAATTCGGCAAATAACAGAGTACGATGTATGGCCCATATACTAAATCTATCTGTGCAAGATATTTTAGCGATCATAAAAATTCCTGTCAACGAACTTGATACCGAAATTGATTCGCTAGATCTGCCTGATGTAAACTACGAAAATACTGATATTAATCCAGAAAATATTGTTCAAAATGATGAATCCAATCAACCGACAGTGGAGGAATTGCGAAAATTGGTGCGAAAAATTCGAAAGTCGGCGCAAATGAGACAGAAATTGAAACGGTTATGTCTCCTGTACCAGATGGACTTTTCGACTCCTATACTTGACGTCAAAACGCGATGGAATTCGACATATGATATGATTGTAAGGGATGCCAAACTGAAAGTGCCATTACGCGCAATGTGTTCAAATGAGAAGGAATTACAACCACTTGCGCTTGTAGATTCAGAATATGAGGAACTTGAAATCTTGGGAACTTTGTTACAAACTCGACTATAAAGTTTATGTATTGGCTTATGTATTTGGTGTTTATACGCGAATCGCAAAGCCTTCGTTATATCGAGGTTTGCGGTCAGATAAAGTGCGTTTTTTAAGCGAGAAATATATAAAATACCTTACAGTTATAATGAACAGAATTATTAGTTCGTTTTTATAGACACGATTTTTTCGATATGTCGTCTGTTTAATTAATTTGTAAATTTGCTGTACAATTGTTAAAAGTTTCCTATGTGCAGAATGAGCACCAGTTGAATATCACCAGCTGATCTACTAACACACACTTGTTTGTATGATAAACAATCAAAACACATTCTTCACAATGTGTTTACTTCATTCATACGTGTTATGTGCGCGCATAGATGACGTTAACGTAGAAATGCACTGTGTGTAGGTTGTATTTGAGTTGTTTACAATACAAAGTGTTTTTGTTTGTACACCATATAATAATAATAGCGTATGGTTATTGTTCAGCCGGGAGGACACATTTTAAGTGGCAGATTCGGCCTCCATTTGCTGCTATAGCTTTAGATTTTTAGATTTATCAGGGTGGGACGATCACCAAGGTGATCTTGAAACACAGATCTTGTGATCCTTTGTTTCCTTCCCGGTCATCATTTAAATCAAGACAACCTTCCGGTCGCCGCCAGGAATCTGTCCAAAGTGGCAGGTCCCAGGGCGACAACTTCGGAGGGTTGTACGACGTAATCTCCAAGGAGCCTGCGTCTTAGTTGAAGAAATTTAGGACATTCACAGATGACGTGTATGCCCGTTTCTTCTTCTAATCCGCAGGAGCACCAAGGAGTCGCCGAGAGCCTTAGCTTATTGAGGAGCCGATTCAGCCCGCAGTGTCCAGTAATTGCACCAACCACTCTCCTTATGCATTTCCGGTCCATGCTGAGCAAATCTTTAGCCCATCTAGCGTTCGGCCTCGCGAAGAATCGCTTCGTGTGAGCGCCTCCCTCGTACGCATTCCAGCGCTCCAAGTGTTTACCCTCCACCCATTTCGATCTCGCTTTTGCGCATATCGAATCGGGTATAGGTAGGTACGGTTCAAGCCCGTCTACGAGAGCAGCAGAGCCTGCTTTGGCAAGCTCATCCGCCTTCTCGTTTCCATCCACGCCAGAGTGTGCGGGGACCCAAACCAAGCAAATCCGGTTATTTTGACCCACCGAGTTTAGGTAGTCTTTACATTCTTTGATTAGCTTGGAGATCGTTACGGGTGACGATATTGCTGCTATAGCTAGTGAAGGTACTTTTACATGGTATTGTAATGACCTAACACTATGGACCACATGTTTAACGTGAATTCCGAACCACGCCTTCTAAGTATTTTTACACTCTGAAGGATTTTTGAATATTGAGCCTTAGTACCTATAGCAGTGCTAAACCCACTAAAGCGCAGGAGGAGAAGAATACCGGTAGCTCCCAACAATGTCTTGACGGGTAAGCCGTGGGACAGCTCTACACACACAACCATACCAGATTTTTTATGAATCGATTCAACCAGCTGTGTATTTGTGTACACGTCTGACAACAGATTTTTTTTCTGGCCTGGTTGAGGCTCGAACCACCGGCACTGACAACTCAATCGAATATTGGAAAGTAAACGTGCTAACCATTACGCCATTGAGTCGCTGTTTGTACACCATCAGCTGGTGCAGAACATTAGTACAATTGCTAAAAGTTTCTTATGTGCAGAATGAGCACCAGCTGAATATCAACAGCTGGTGTACAAACAAAAACACTTTATATTGTATACAATTCAAAGACAACCTACACACAGTGCATTTCTACGTTAACGTCATCTACGCGCACATAACACGTATGAATGAAGTAAACACATTGTTAAGAATGTGTTTTGATTGTTTATCATACAATAAGTGTGTGTTAGCAGATCCAGCTGGTGATAGTCAGCTGGTGCTAATTCTGCATATGAAAAATATTTACAGGCTGTATGAGGATCTTCCTAGTTTTGTTCTAATTTATTGAATAAATTAAAAATTGAATTTGATGAATGAAAAAGTCTTCTGCCTTGGGTTTATTACGACATTACGAGTCCTGAATATTTAAGTCGATGGAGCATGTAAAATACGTGAACCATCTACAAGATGGCATCAACTGAAAATTCGGAAGTTTATTGAAATAAAAATTACTTAGAAATTTGAAACTATCAGAAAGTAGTTGGGAAAAACTGTAAATTCGTCTCTTTTCTGAAATTCAGAGTCTGAATTATTGAAGTTTGTCCACAAAACATTTCATTTGCAATTTGCATATGGTTGCGAAGACTCCATATTTCCGTCAATCTAGTACCAGGGTACTTTTGAACAGGGTATTCTCTAAACTGAATGGCGAAAAGAAAAGCTTCCGTTGCCATGAGGCAAGTCAAGCCATTTCCATTTTTCACATTTTCACCGACGCCTAGTTACAATAGTAGCACTCTTTTAGTTCCAACAAAAAAGGTTGGAATATCATAGCTGGATGAGATTGTAGGCGTACGATAATTTAAAATGCAGATTTAGCTTCCCAGTCATATATAAAAATATATTTCTCGCTTTGTACATATTATCATTCATACATTAAGTTACTCTCATCCTATTTGAATTCCACTTGAACAATTCTAGTACTTCAGTTGTTACTACAAGATAAAACTCCGCAATTTGCACTTAAGAAGCGATTGTATCGTTGACGAATGTAGTTAACCTTACAGAGGCCATTCGCTTGGCAACCAGGAATGACCAATGGTTGTTCGTTCATCAAGAATAGCACATCATTATCTCCGTTGGGACAGCTGTTCAATTAAAATTTGTTAAAGTAAAAAAATCAAAATTAACAGAGAGTTATGCCAAGTAGCCTTACTTGTATCGAATGGCTGCAATATTCGTTGCCATTGGTGTCAGGAAGGTACTTCTCCATTGACGATTTGTTTGTTGAGCGAAATTGGCAGCTGTTAGTGGGACATCATTGCCAAAGACACCGAGTGTGATCAAGAACAGTTGGAAAGCCGTCGAATGTGTACTGTAAATTCGTACATTTTCCGATGTATTGCTCGTTTCCAAAAATCCGACCAAATCTTGCATCAATGGACAGTTCAGATTTTCGAAAAGTCTCCTCGGTCCACCGTATCCAGAGTTGTAATAATAGTCGAGGTCTTCGAAGTACTCCAACATTAAATTATTGAATGGCGAAAAGATACCACAGAATGGCGCTGTAACCGTTGAAAACCATAGCTGCTCGAAATTGCAAATTTCCCAAAGTGTTCGTGTTTGACGAGCGGTCAAACGTTGGTTGCCCTGTAGTCCCAATTTGTCGTTAACCTTGAAGGGCGAATTGAAGTTAAGTTAGCGAAATTCAAGAGCTTTTTTTCGATAGAAATGTAACCAACTTGATTCAACATCAACTGGAATTCCGCTCCGTTTTGCCATAAACCTCTTTGAACAGTGTTATCACTAGCAGCGTCATATAGATGACAGCCGTCATGTGGCCGCAAAAGACGATCTGGATCTAGAATTGGCTCAACAACCACTTGTTGGTATCCATTATGACCAAATAAGCCATCAGCAAAAGCCCTAGCTGAAGCTTGAGTTCGTTGGCGATTAGTGTGACGGAATGTGTACCAGTTTCTGTTGTAAACTGCAGGGAATAAAGTCGGGAAGGCAGCTCGGTAACGTCGAGAAATTCCAAGGATTTCATTCCAGCCAGCTACAGTTAAAAATTGTTCAACTGCTACGGTAATGTTCGGATCGAAGCGCCAATTATTTATCAAATTGAAATCTTGTGCGCACACTGCTTGACCTCGACCAGCAGCCCGAGCAGCAATTATATTATTCACTTGCTGTTATTAAAATCGAAGTTGTATTCGAGTTTCAAGATTTTGTCCCAAAAAATATTGTTGATCTTACCGGCTGAATAGTAGACATACGGCCGATGTCATTTACGCCAGGTAACCGAGCAGCATGTCTGGAGTAAAACCAGAATTTTGCTGGCGTACAAGCTGGAAACAAATTTGAGTCAATCTTACTGGTCTTGACTGCCGACAGTTACTAATTTTATTCACCTGACACTCCTGGATTGATTACTCGCCCTCTGATTGTTTCGTAGGCAGAACGACTAGAAAATCTGGTCAACTGTGGTCTGATCGGATCAGTTGCGTAACAGTAATTTGGATCATGTTGTTGTTGCGCAGTTACAACCACCAGGGCCAATGCAACAAATGTAACGGAAAAGTTGAAGAAATTCATTGTATCACAATGTCTCTTTCTGAACTGATACCTTGGAACACATTAACATCGACATTTTATACTCTTTTTTACCGAACACCAAAACCGTGTGTAACACGCGAACACCATTTCTGGGTCTCCATGTGCTTGATAAGATTATTTTCATTCCGTATCAACCGGCAATTTTTCACCGTAATTTATCTGGTATACACGTGAATGTCTCGATGAGTACACTATCATATAGCACGTGAAATACACGACTTCGAGAGGCTTGCTGGATGGATGGATTTGCATTTTCTTTTTTTAAATTTCATTTGGCCCCCAAAAAGATAGCAACTTTTGAGTGGCTAAAGGCGGTCGTCTGTACCTTATCACCGTTAGCTTATAAATCATCGATAACTCATTGAACATGTGTTGAGAAGACTATAAATATTTCAACCAATAAAAACGCTAGGATTATTTCGATAAGACGTTCAACACTCAAGAGCTTGTCGGGAAATTCTGAGAAATACTTTGTCTTGAATAGTATTTCGTAATTTAGACTGTGCATTCAATGATATTTCAATAAATATTATCGATTGCTAAAAAAAAATATCTTAAACTTTATCATATCCGCAAAGCTTAATTGCTGAAGAAAAGTTAGGACGAACGAGTTTTTTAATCTTTGTCTTATTTAACGCTTTTTTTTGTGCGTTTGTGTCGTGTATGCAATCTTTGAACCAGTGCAAAATATTTCCGTAATTTTGATGCTTAAAATTACTCTTTCATTAGATTCCATTGGATGCATCGAAAGTAATCCATTACATGAGGTTGTTTTGGGATAAAAGCAAACTCATAAGTGTGTTTTTGAGCAAGTTGCTTCGGTAAAGTCTCGTCTTCGGCTCGGATATACAAACTCTATTCTTGTAGAAAAGCCAGTTATCCAATCTTGTTGCTCAAAACACACTTGTGAGTCTGCTTTTATCACAAAATTGTTGCCTAATATAATGAACTACTTTCGCAGCATCAAAAATACAATACGAAACGCCCAAATGTACACTCAAATTTCCGCTAAGTTAACAAGCCTCTTAAATTAATCCCGACCCGAGAGAAACTAAGGGGACCTCAGTAGTAAAGACATAATAGTTATTTTCCTAACACGAATTAGAAAGCAGTACAGTAACTATTACTATAGCGTTGAATTTGCACCAACAATATTTGGTTCTTCAACAGACCAAAGTGAAAGGTTTGAGCTGTAAATGATTTCGTCTTTGTTGTTCGTATGCAATTCATTCTTTTGCGAAAAAATGCACTTTTACGATGCATCTCACGAAAACAAAGTATTTTCAATGCTTTCCCAAACCGGCCGTATTAAAATTTTGAAATACCGGTCAAGTGTCACAAAAAACGTCTTTCAGTCTTTTACGTAGAATTCCATTAAAAAATTTTCTGAACGGTTATCCTTTAGTATAACAAGGTAACCTTAGGCCAGCAGAGATTATTTTCGCGACCGAACCGCGACCGTTGATAACTGAACATTTACAAGAGGATTACCTTTTTTCGCTTCAAAGACTACTTGAAACTATTTAGGTTTAAGCAGATATATATACGAGCAATGCATTCTGAGGCACGTATACCTCGAAATAGCTAGCCGGAATGTCGACATATAGTTAATACGGTTTTTAGCCCCGTACGAAGTACAAAGGGGCTTATAGGATTACGATGCCGTGTGTAATTGATGGAATTCGAAGCAGACGGTAAGGGCAAAGTGTTTGCCTATGTTCATAGATGACGAATCCGCAATAAAAATTTTGTCTGTCCTTCTGTCCGTCTGTCCGTCACGTCGATATCTTGAGTAAATCAAATCCGATTTCAAAATTTTTTTTTCCTTGAAAGATAGTCAAAATAGTGAGGCTAAGTTTGAAGATGGGCATATTTGGGTCGGCCCTTCGTGAGTTAGGGCCGCCTAAGTGCTTTAAGGTCTTTTGGTGATATTTACGGCAAAAAAAAAACGATGGAAATGCAAATGAAACGGCAAAAGATAGGTATTGTCGATACCGATCCAGGAAAAAAAAGTTTTTAAAAATCGGGTGAATGGACCGTGAGTTATGGCCCTAGAAGTGAAAGGCTACTCGGCCCTAAGTGTATTTTGCATATAACTCGTGTAAATTTCAACCCATTTTCGTAATTTTTGTTTCATTTGAAAGGTAATCGAAGCCCGAATATAATGTGGCGAAGAACGTTTTAAATTTGGGTCCTTGGACTGAGGCCGCTCCAAGGCCCTAAGTGAATATTGCACATAAATCGAGTAAATCTCATCCAATTTTGCTAGTTTTTGTCTTATATGAAAGGTAATTGAATACCGAATAGAATGTGGTGAGAAAAATGTTTGAAATTTGGGTCCTTGGACTAAGGCCGCTCCACGGCCCTAAGTGTATTTTGCATATAAATCGAGTAAATTTGATCCAATTTTCCTAAATTTTGTTTCATTTGAAAGGTAATCGAATACCGAATAGAATGTTGTTGAAAAAAATTAAAATTTGGGTCCTTGGACTAAGCCCGCTACTCGGCCCTAAGTGTATTTTTCATATAACTCGAGTAAATTTCATCCGATTTCCCTAATTTTAGTTTCATTTGGAAGGTAATCGAAGGTCGAATAGAATGCTGTTGAAAAAAAAAATTGGGTCGTTGGACTAAGGCCGTAACTAGGCCTTAGGCCTCTCAATAAATGAAAATTTTAGGTGCTATGCGCAATTTCTAAGCTGTACACATTTCATAATAATTTGACTTCAACTACGTTTACGGGCGCAATAGGTTTACGGTCAAAGTAGGGTGACAGACGCACTAGGGCTCAGTCGCAGCAAACGCTCCGACTGTTCTGATGGCTCGTTTATTGTACAGTTTGCAAATCGATCGTGTGACATCGCAATATACTGTTGCTAGTACGTGCTAAAGAGCTTAAAATTGAAGTTCAATTATTCTGTACGCCTATAGTATAGTACACTATCGTACACAATCGCATTTCAACATACACTATGTTACCATATGAATCAATTGGTCCACGAAACCAGCAAACATTAACGGAATTTTCAATTTTATTATTCGCTTTTCGTATTGTCACGATGCAAAATCATATTTGGCAGTGGAAAAATGTTCAGCCAGTTTTCGTCGCAGAGGTTCTTTCAGTTGATGCTTGATACAGTAGTCTTGTAATTTTCATACTGGTTTCATTACTGGCTACACTGGCTACGATGCTATTGGTTCATGTCTAACAAAAGAATTTCGTAGAAAAAGAAGACAGCGAGCTACAGCGAGTCTTTTTTAGCGTATTCGATTCCAGACCTCGCCTTCGGCTCACACTTTTAGTCTCACACTCAAAAGACTTTTAGTCCTTGATACGAAATGTACGATTTCCTTTACTAGGTAGAGAACATGGACTTTCCGTCCCTAGGGAAACGTCTTCCCCTCCTTCGTAAACGAAAACGTCATACTACACTCGGGCAATAATTTGATATTTCGTATCACAATGAGTAAAAGTACCTCGGGCTAAAGCTCTCGAACACTTTTACTCATCTGGATACAAAATATCAAATTCCTTCCCTTGTATAGTAATATACTATTTCCATCGGCTGGCCTCCTGTACCATAACGATAGAAAAATGCTGTTGAAATAGAATGATTTGATTGAGTGCAATAGCTCCACCAACTGATATTATAATTTGAAAATATCTCAAGCAAGTACACACGATTTTGCACTACCTCAGAGTTGACAATGGAACATCATGTAAACGAACGTGACCACAATGCCAGACATGAATTAAAGCATTAAACGATAACGTAACTCGAGGTAAAAGTGAAGAGTGAAGAGAAAAAAAATAGAAATAAAAATGTCTGTACGTTGTTACAACACCCTAACACACAATGTATCCTCTAAGCTCTAAACAACGATGCTTTCACAAAAACACTCAACTAATAACACATTAAAACGAACAATATCGTGCGTGTAGGTTGTTGAAAAGAGGATATGCCAGCTGCGTAGATGTGGGTACAGTCGAGGGGTGACGCACTTCCATTTAATCCATTAAATCCATTTAATCCAAAAAAATTTTTTTAGTTTTACCGAAATAATTAGGCTACCCACTTAAAAATTTGTAAAGTAATTGCGAAAAATAGATTTGCACGATCCCCAGCTCGTTTAAGTACTCGTGAGGTAGAGGGAAATTTTTTTTTTGTTAAAATGGTATTAAATTTATTTAATCCATTTAATCCATTTAATCCACTTTACACCAAAAACTCCTAAAAGTGGATTTTTTCGCTTTTTAACATTGTAGTATGAGTTGTAGTACGTGGTTCGATCAAAATCAACAATTTTTAAGACTTTTACAGTATTTGGTAAAATGAACTTTTTTGCTATTTAATCCATTTAATCCAATTTTTATTCCATTTAATCCATTAAATCCATTAAATCCATTTAATCCATTTAATCCATTAAATCCATTTAATCCATTTAATCTAGAAGTGAGTCACCCCTCGGGTACAGTTTATTTTTTATCCTTTCCATACCATTGTGGATATGTTGTAAGACTTGCGTAAATTACGCGTCTTGTAAATCAATTATAAAAACCTGTGAGACCTTTTTTCAATCGAGAAACTAGTTGATCCAGCAGTCCAGATAAAAAACCTAATGTTCTACGCATTGTTTTGAGACGATATAGCAAGAGTTAAAAATTAATGTTTCTGTTCGGTTGTTTGCATGAGTTTCACCTTAGAATGGCTCGCCAAATAGAATTTTTATTGCGAATCAATAAGTCTCCACAATTTTTAACATTTGTACCGTCTCTTTTACATCATACTCACAAACAGAAATTTACTCATCGCATCCCCGGAAAATGAGTCATTACTTCATTGACATTTGTGTTAATATTTAGGACTGTAAACTAATCTAATCTAATATTAAGGGAGCTCAATGAAATTAAACTAATCTAATCTAATATTAAGGGAGCTCAATGAAATAAAGTAACCCATGGCCTTGTTTGGAACTTTGTTATGATTGCTGCCGTTTACCTTTGACTTCCGTTACAACTGTCACACTTTTCCATCGACCTGGAAGATGTCGCTATGTGTGCGCTAAAAATTTTGTAAGGAAAAATCCACTCCATTTTCGGTGAAACCTGCCTTCGTCAGAATTTTAACACATGTTCTTTCAAAACCCTGAGTTAAAGTGATGTGAGACTTTATTCAGGTAAACATTTTCCTAAATTTTCCTACAAAAATCCGGAAATTTAAGAAAATATGGGAAAATGTTCTACTAAAAAGTGTCTCTACTAAACAGAGAATTTTTATTGCGATGAGTAGTAATTTGTAGGGACTTACCTCTGGTGACTTCAAACTTGTTAAAAGTTCAGATGTTAGCCGAAAAAATGCCAAAATCGTTCGAAATGTCTAGTACGTAGAAAAAGAAGTAGTAGGAACATCAGAATTCGACCTTATTTTGGATGTGTTACTCCATAAATAGTCACAAAAATATCTTCATCGAGGCTATTAGCTTTCTTAAAAGTAAATTGTAATTTTCATACGGAAAATTGTCACTAAAATATCAAATATGGAACTAATACTTGAGCAGAAATCAAGTAGAAAACAGGACGAAATATTTTACATTTCAAAAATTAGGAGCGGAACTCTAGGAGAGGTGAAGCATTGACAAAATGTCTGTGTAAGAAACACTGTAACTGGTATCCCAAATTATTGCTACGAGGGATTCTTTTGAAAATCCACCTATCAAAATCGGGCCCATTTCGTCTGGGATTGATATATACATGGTTTAAAAGGTCTTTGCCAGTAGACCTTAAAACAGGCCTCACACAGTCTCGAGCCACACCTGGTTGCTGGTGGAAGATCTCCGAAGTTGGAAAAATAGGGTTTTTTATCGGAATTTTTTGGCCGTTATAAATGATCGTTCCGGGTGAGATTGGGCTCGTTGGAAAGCTGAGCTTAAGTACTTTCGGGTCATGCCTAGTTTGATTAGATTCATTGATATATGTTTGCAAACATTTGCAAGAAAAATGTTCAAAATCTGTGTGAACTTTAGACAGGTCTGGGCTGGTACTGATGACGCTTAATGTGAACCTAACATGCTAGTTGTAACATACATTGTCTAAGCTTTTCATTGATACCTCATTTGCAGTGCTGGTGATTGCTGACATAACAGAACTTTATGTTAGTACAACCGCTACTCGTAAAACTCGCCAGCAATCACCAGCACTGCAAATGAGGTATCAATGAAAAGCTTAGACAATGTATGTTACGACTAGCATCTTAGGTTCACATTAAGCGTCATCAGTACCAGCCCACCCCTGTCTAAAGTTCACACAGATTTTGAAAAAAAATTCCTGCATTTTTCGCAAACATATATCAATGAATCTAATCAAACTAGGCATGACCCGAAACTCTCACCTGGAACGATCATTCATAACGGCCTAAAATTTCGGATAAAAAACACTATTTTTCCAACTTCGGAGATCTTCCACCAGCAACCAGGTGTGGCTCGAGACTGTGTGAGGCCTGTTTTGAGGTCTACTGGCAAAGACCTTTCAAACCATGTATATATCCATCCCAGACGAAATGGGTCCGATTTTGATAGGTGGATTTTCAAAAGAATCCCTCTACGCATCTTTTATTGATCTATAAAGAAACTTACAAAAATCCTTATTACGACGTACATGACTTTTCCAGACTATATGTTACGTACTGAGGTAAGTCGTAATTTATTGGTTCGAGGGATGGTTTTAAATTGAATTAAAGCTACAAAACGATTTCTATAAAAAACAACATTTATTTTCCAATTCTTTTCCTTTGTTTTATCCTTAGCCATTAATAAATTAAAAAATATTTCGATTTAATAAAAAGTGACTAATGTCGAATCGGATAACGGTCAATTCCACTCTATCGCCTTACGGTCATCCAATCGAATACATTGAAAATTGTTTAACTTAAATTTGATTTCAATTAACAATAAATTAAATGCATCGTCTCTCTCTGGTCATTTACCTTTTTCTCCAATTGTTTTGTTTTCATTTTCCATATAAATATAATCTGTCGAAGCCTCTAAATTCATTAAGTGCTAAACATCCTTGCTAGAATTCACGCAACCATCAGCAACTAATAATGTTTTGAAACATTCACACTGAATCTCACACGTCCATCCATCAGCTTAAAATCGAATGAAAATCTTATACTCAATTTTCTAAAATAGAATAAATATTTAAGCGTAACTCTATGTGTGCATTTAATATTAATTTCATGTTGTTCTTGTTTATTTAAAAAAAAAATCAAAAACAAATAATAAAATCGTTGAACAACCGCACCAATCATGGAATACATGGATAGATGGATATATCGCTTTCGTATATGTAATAAAAACGTAAAACTTATCGATTTTGGAAAACATACAAAATTTAGATATTTAGAGCACACGAGATCGTGTCAGTTATAATTCATGCAAACAACACACCATAATATTTATGCCACACAGAATGGTGTACACGTACGTACACTTGAAACATTTTCTTTCTTTCTTTTTTCATTCGAAAATAAAAGTGGTTTCAGTTGTTATGTGTACACAATGTACACACTTCAATGGAAAATTATGTGCTATACGACCACAAAACAAACCACCAAACAATCACACAAATCACTTACAATTATCATTACTTTGCATTCAAATTCGTTTCAATTTCGGAGCTTATAAATATATAAGCGAAGCAAAAGCGCACACACACTTTTTGATATATTTTAAAGCACTTTCACGTGGCTTAATAATTTACAAGTTGATTTATGATTATACTGTGAAACGTTGGAAATTCTAAGTACATGTATCTTACAATGAACAATAAACGTAAAGAAACGTGAACCACACTCAACTAAATCATCTTCCTTTTTTTATATATTTTCGCTAAAAACAAATTTGAACACATTCATCGTAGTTAAAACGAAACGGTTTTTATTTGCCACATTTTTCACTTTGCTTTTTTCCGTATTCAGTACCGAATGTAAATACATCGTCCACCACTCTGTTCCGCTTTTGATCGTTTTTCAGTGAATTGCCAGACATTCACTTAGCAGAATGTTATGCAAATCGTCCATATCAGTCCAGTCTTTCAATTCGTCGCGAATGAGGACATTACGAATGCATCCTTTGAATGAATCGCGACTCAATAGTGTACCGCTGGGTGCAGTATCTGTGAATTTTATGGAGAAAAATCGTTTTGTTGGAAATATTTGTTCGTCTATCGTTTTCGTGTGTGTTCAACGGAACGGGAAATAAATTCAATTTTATGATAGGAATGCGGTGGAACGACATTGGAAATGTTAACAGGAAATTGGGAATTAGACAAAGTTATTGTGCAGAGAAAATGTATTGTGCCAGCTAATCTGAAGCTTTTGGTTTACAAAGCGGAAGTACATACTGTTGATGGGCAAATTCATCTCTTCACATATCTTACCTGGTAATCCGCCAATGTACAGTGGCGATTTGGTATGAACCTTTCCGGACATCCTATGCTGGGCAAGCGTGGTCAACGAGTCATGGTGATCGATCCGTAAAGCAATCTGTTCCGAATCATACATTGCGGTAATGTTATGCCATTTATTGTCGCACACAGTGAATTTGGACGGCAAATTGTCGGTCTCCACACGGAATGGATTGCCGTCTCCCAAATCACAGGACATAACCACCTACAGTAAAATGAAAATTTTCATTGATCAGGCGTTTGTAGTCGGAACACCAAGTTACCTTTCCGTTATGAAGTTCGATCGATAATGCAGGGAAACCGACTGGTTCCGCTACGCTAAGTAGAACACCATTTAGTTCTGACGTTCTGAATTCAAATCCTAATTCTAGGTATTTTCCGACGTGGAAATTTCGTTCTGCAACAGACAATCGTCAACATTTCGTTCAGACTACTTTTCAACATTCGACAACAACTTACTGTACACGGCGTATGCGTCTCCTGGAAAATACGATCCTTTTTCCACTTTTGGAAAGCATTGTCCAACATTGAAATGTCGTCCTGGCCTTACCAGATCCTGCGTGTTATTATTCACTCTAAACCGTCGAACGCACCCCTTAAACCCTTCCAATTTAGCCACCAATTCCGACGGCAATGTTAAACTGTTTTCGGATATGCCACCCACGTACATCATGTTAGCGGCACTAATCCGTTTCGGCAATTTGATATTTGCTGACGAATATTGCCCGTTCATACCAATTTCCACTCGTACGTTCAGTTTCTTAGCCACACTGTTCAGGATAACGTGGTGCCACTGTCCATCGTTTAATTGTTTCGGTAAATTGAGTTCTTCCTTCTTACGTCCACGAACAATCAAATTAAGCTGACCATCGCGTAATATTAAACCGATAAAATGTTTCGGTTTCTCTTTTGTACCCTGCGGCGAATGGAAATTGATTGGTTAATTTCCTCACAAAATTACCCGATAATTAGCAAACGTACCGGCGCTACGAACAGCACTCCATTCGGATAAAATGTCCGGAAATCGAATTGAATGTTGAAATTCTTTTGCCACAGATGTCTCGTTGGTATGTTGATCGTGGAGTGGCTGTGCGGTCCATCTCCAAATTTGAATGCATTCGGTTCATACGAGTAAATTCCAACCTAGTGAATGATTTAGAATATGAGAGATGTATATGGAGATGAATGTTTTTCGGAACGGTGACGGAGCAGCGGTGAAAAGCATTAGTGGAATAGCAGTGCACTAAGACAGAAAGGCACAAGTATCAGATATTGAATGGTGAATGATGAAAAACTATTTTTTTTTAGAGAAACTGAGGTCGTAAATAATCTCTTCTCTTCCCTGAAATCCTCCTGAGTCGCATTGCAATTTTACTTTGCAGCGTGCAAATAAACCTCTACATGGGAGGATATTAGAGCATATCAAAGCACAAACAATTTTTATTGACGACTATCTCAACAACGACGACAAAACTAAGTTCGAGATAATGTTACGGCAGTCAAGATTTCGTTTCAAAATCTCTAAAATTAGAAGCAGTAATAAATTTCGATAACTGGTGACCAGCTCGATGTTTATGAAAGGTTAACGCTGTATAAGGATTAGCGTACTTTGTCTCTGTCCTTACCCTATCATCGTTACGATTTTAGCTGAATGATCATAATGAATTGTTTAGACGTCCTTCAATTTATCGTTATTAGACGTTAAAAGCCATTCATTCACCCGTTTTATCGCTGGCACTTCTACGTTTCGGATTAATTTTATTGTTCTTGTTCAACAATGTTATATTGATTTAACGAATCACGAACACGTATTTTTAAACATCACTTGTTGAAGACTTACGTCAATCTTTAATCTAATTGTGTGTAACAGAAGATTATTTTTGGATGTCGGCTGTGAGTTGACCATAAAATTTACGGATCTATTGCGACTAACGATTTGTTAGTATAACAAACAAATGTACAAATTACACCATGCTGTTATGTTGTTCGTATTATTGCCATAACTTACCATTCAAATTACTTTTGCAAGTAAAGGTGAGAGGATGTAGGAAAGAATTTTGTTGGTCGTTCAATTTGTAAATGATACTCTCTAATTGTCTAATAGGAACATTTTCCAAATTCTATAATTCACTTTCAGTGGCCATTCCGGCCCTCCTGCTTCATTAGAATTCTTTCTACAGACTCTAGACGTTCGATCGTTAAAATACCACTAAATGCCAACTAGCTGCCAAAAGTGTCACCCTTTCTCCATCAATGGATATGAGACCCTGTTCAATTAGGTATCGTATTGATTTATGGCCAGGTGAAGGAGTTTGCCATCAGATAAATTTTAAACAAATTCACCTGGCCTCATACATATATGACCCAAAGAAGTTGTACGAAAAAAAAGGTTTCGAGGTTTTTGGTCATATAAAAAAAACAATTCCCAATAGTTTAGAAACCTTTTAGAAACTGCCGATCACCTGTTATTGACAACGTCTACAAAAATAATCGATAAGGACTGGCTTATAGATACTTTAACGGCAAATTTTGGCAAACAGTAGCAGAACCAATAGAATTTTTTATCCATGCGGCGCGGCGTGAATAACCATATTTTCTCCACTCAAATACTGTGAGGAGATAACATTTTGTTGACGTTCTCTCTGGTGACAGTTCATGTCTTGTTTCTCCATGAGGTGAACAAGAGTTTTTTTAATGCGTGCGTTGTGTTTTGCCTTATTTTCTCTCCTAAATAGGCCATGAGAAAATTGCGTTTTCTTGACGACTGGTCGAATGACATTTCTAATAAGAAAAGTTGAGCACTTTCTCTTCAGTGTGGAGAAAATAGAACTTTTCTCATTCGAACTGTCAATTTGTTTATGTTTTCAAAATTGGTCGATGTTTTCGTTTCGTGGAAAAAAACGGCAAAACACAACATGCACGCATGAAAAACGTTGTGTTCACCTATGGGAGAAAATAGTAATAGGAACCATCGCTCCGCACTATAGGGGTGAGGGGGGGGTTCGCCAAAGTGTGACCGCCATACATTTGTGTAGTGGAAAAGTGCGGACAAGGGGGGAGGGTGGGTCTAAAATTCCAGAAAAATCGCAGACGTCCTTTATGGACGGCCCCCTTGTTGGAATTGCGTATTTTCTCCCCTCCGTAAACAAATAACTATTTCTCTTTGTAACTGTCATTTTGTTTTAGTTTTGAAAATGGTGTTTATTTCATTGATGAAAACGGTTATTTGCGCCAGGCACGGATGAAAAAATAAGTGTTCACCTCGTTCCGCTCTGTTGGAATTTCCTAATTTCTCCCATTGATAAACAAATAACCAATATTATCATAGTAATGATGCGCTTGTCAAAGGGTTAGTTCTTACATTGAGGAATTTTCGAAGATTTGTGATGATATATTTGCATAGAATCAAAATGTCCCCTATTCATCTTCGGTGTAACATACAAATTTACTTCCTCCCTCAGCACAGACAACAAGTTTTATTTAAATGACCTTTCGTGGGAGTGTGAAATAGCCAACTTCATCTATGTACTAGAATTTAAAGTTATCTTTTTCTCAAGGTAAAGTTATCTTGTTTCCACAGCTGCAGAAGACAAAGAATTTCTTACCATACGACAATAAACTTCCTATTACAACGAATCTAAAGACCGCCTTTTCTCAATCCATCACCAGCAGACTTAACAGTGTTATTGTGCGCGAAATTTTGATTAATTTTGTATTATTTTATCCATAGCCCGGATAAGTAGTGAAGCAAGAGTGTTAGTGTGTAGAAAATCAACCACATCCATTAATAAATTATGTAGAGAAAAGAAAAACCCGTCTTATTCACACAAAATATTAACTTAAATTTATTTCAACCATACAAACATTTTACTAGTACAAAAATCAACTACGACTACCAAGTAAACCGTGTTTTTAGAGTAAGTATACAAAAAAAGAGTGTAAATCACAAGATTTTCTTACAAAAAATTCTTTTCTTTTACTAGGGAGGGAAAATGGACTTTCCGTCTCTAAGGAAAAGTTTTTCACTCCTTCGTAAAGGAAAATGTCATACTACACTCGGGAAATAATTTGATATTTCGTATCCAGATGAGTAAAAGTACCTCGGGATAAAGCTCTCGGACACTTTTACTCATACTGGATACGAAATATCAAATTGCTTCACTTATACAGTAATATACTATTTAATAAAAACAAAAACTAGAAAATAGCAATTTTTGATACACGTAACGAAATCAGGTTGCTTTTTGCACACTTATTGTCAAATTGGTAATACCAGCGGAGGGCAAGTAATAGCAATTCATTTGTGCGAGAACCTCTTTGCGTTTGGTGTATAGAACAAGTTGTTTTTGTAATCTGATTACGATAAGAGTTTGTGACATTAGTACAGTAAAAAGCACTGGTGTCGAAAAGGTTATATCATTGAACACTTGTGTCGAAAAGAATATTAAATTTTCAGCACTTGTGTCGAAAAGAAAATTATTGATAAAATTGTTGTATTGCTTGGTCAGTAATTCAACATTGACAAAGTGTTGTATTGCTTTGACGTGACCAAAAATTGTTGAAAAGAAAAACTGCTTGCAGCGATAGTGTCGACATAAATTTCATTTTCCTAAAATGGTCATTATTGTTCAAGAGTAAGATACTGAGGTCAATAAGTTTACGGAGGTCTTTGTTGTAAATTTGTATTCATCGTAATCAAATTACAAAATGGCAAATTTTCTCAACTCGTTGGCTTTTTTGATAAAAACTTTGTACGCAACGCGGTGATAAATGCTTTTTTCGGCACACTGTCACACTGGGTCTATTGCCTGAAGAAGCATTTATCCCTGAGTTCCATAAGTAGACTAATTCCACCACTACATTTTATTTTAACACATTTTTCTAAACAAAATTATTATTATTTTCAATGTAAAAGGTGTATATCGATGTTAGTGTTACAAATAAATAAAGTACAGAGAAAATATAGAGTGAACGAGAGTGCGTCCCGACAATTCCATTAGATACACTCCATAGAATTGTTCTATGAAAAGAAAACAAAAAATAAATAAATTAAAATTAGTTGGACGGATGTTAAACGTTATAATCCAAAAACCATTTCAGCTAAAAAAAACAGTTTACGATTATGTTGAAATTGTGAAAGTTTTACAGCGACAGCACGAATTTAAAACTATTTTTCAACTTTATTTTACGAAACAATTCGGGTAGTTTAACAGCTATATGTATAATATCACTTACAATAGTTACTTGCAGACGTTTACTTCGAATAAAAGCTGCACTTTTCATGCATAATTAAGGTCACATTTTATGTATAAAATGTAGGTTTCCATGAGAGGTGCGGGAAAGAATTGAATATGAGACGCAGTTTCCCTGCACAATTTCCATAGTGATAGGAAAGAGCATCAACATTTACTGCTCGGTTTTTCATATACTTTTTTTTTGTCCAAGAAGCTATTGTTAATAATTAACGATTTTTTGTGCAGAGACTCTCCACTGAGGGGAGGTTTCCTTCGAGAAAATATTTTCGTGAGTGTTGGCGGATCTACGTTAATTTTCTTAATTTTCACAAATTTTCGTTAATTTTCGCGAGACGATAAAAATTAAGGAAAATATAGGACGTATAGACAGATTGTAGCCCTGGATTGAGTTAACTGTTTGAAATAGCCAAATTCTCATTCATCCAAAAATTGCCGTTGCTTTAGCAAGAGCTTATGAGCTAATTAAAACGATTTCGAAAGAAGCCGTCAGATGAAAAGAAATTAGGTTTTCGTTGAACAAAACTGAATCACTGGTCAAACTGAGCCAAATTGAAAGAAAAGTAAGAAATTAAAGATAAAAATCATAGTTTTCGTGTTACTTTTGTTGATCCGAGGCGAAATCGAGGTCAACAAACACATGAAAACGAGACTTTTCATTGATATCACGAGCAATGTCACGAATTTTACATGATTTTAAACTTTTAAAGTCAATTTACTTTTCATCCCTAGTGAAGTAAGTGTCGTGTGAGCAAAAATACCGGTGCACAGACTACCCGTATTACGACTAGTATTTCATCGCTTAAAACCATTCACAATCTAAATATATTCGAGTGATTTGTTACGACTTTTCTAATAAAAATCTACCAAAAAGCAAAAGAAAAACGCGAAAAAAAAACGAAAAAGAAGAAAATCTGATCAAACACTCACCCTGTGACAACCTTCAGGAGCAGCGGTAAAACTCTTTCCAATCGGTTCCGTTTGCATCAGCACATTATTCAATCCTTGGTAGCCCATAGCTGGACCCGCTCGACCAATTTGAACGTTTGTAAAGTTCAACGCCTGATTGAACAACATCGTCCCATTGTTAAAAACGACATCTTTGATCGATCCTTGGAACGGGACAAACGCTGCCACCGGCACCAAATTATCATATTCCGGAAAATCGGGAGCTCCACCGAAGTACAAGCCACCCAATTCACCTGGCATATTGATGGCCGACCGATTCGATGTAAAGCTTCGACTGGCTTGGAATTCATCGTCAATGCGCAGTTCGAATTTGCGACCCTGACGCTGAACACTCAAGACATGGAATTCGCCGTCGTTAACAGTTACGTTTGACACTAATTCCAATCGGCCCGTACCAGCATCTATCCACACATGCGCACGACCTTCAACCAATGATACGGAATAATTTCCCTTTTTGTCTTTGGAATCGTATTCGTCAGTGGTGGATGGTGGATACGCCGACAACATGATCAAACACTCGGGTTGTAGCGTTCGGAAGACGAATCCGAAACTGGCTCTCTTTCGTAGCGAATGAGATGGTAGTTCTATGAATCCGTTGCCATAGAATCCAGCCCTGCAAAATACGAATTTGTCAGTGACCAAATGCTTGAGAGAACTTCTTTCTTCCACTTACTTTGTCAGGCTATCTTTACACGTTGGTTCGACCCCGAAATACGCCGAACTATCTAACGGATCGTAAGCATCGTCGTTTATTTGAAGATCTTTCATGCATCCTAAGAATGCATGATCAGCTCCAGGAGCTTTAGTGATTCCTGACCGGAAACCGGGTGGCACTCCACCGACGTAATAAACTGAGTCAGATAGTTCGGGAAGCAGATTAGCTGTGATTGGTGTCGTCGGCGAGCCAGTTTTTTCCTCTTCATTGTTCACCTTCAGGTTGCCATTTTCAGATGTTTTTTTCGTAAACGCGCGGGACGCTTCTACCTTCACCCATTTGCCGGAATTGTATTTTTTCGTCGTGTTGATTTCTAGTTTCGATTCTCCTCCATAATCTATGCGGAACACCAAAGTTCCATCGTGTAGCGTTAGTGAAATGGAACGATTCTATGGAAATTATGGTTTCGATTAGCCGCATTGTGAGCAAATTTGCTTGAGTACAAATGTCTTACATTTTTCTCATCGACAGCCAGAAACAGTAGCGCATTTTCATCCAACGTTTTGAACGTCATTTGTAGCGAGAAGAAATTGTTTCTGTACAATTTCGAACCAACACGAGAAATGGCAGAATATCCTTCACCATTAAAATGTCTCGAATTCGATGTCAACGTTTCACCATGCGCTCCTAACATTGCCCCATTACACTCCCCTTCGCTGTGAGCGAAATGCCACAGGCCAATCTGTTTATCGTCGATGACTACCTGATGAACGATCACACCTAAGCCAACATCCGATTGCAATTCTCTGGGCTTAATGTCGGCCGGTATGCCTCCGACCCATATTCGATTGTTTGGCGTTATCAAGAAGCGAGTATGTTCGTTGTTCGAGAAGCCGGTGTTTGTCTTTGCCGGAACGTATGTGCCCAAATTGGTCATCTGACGAACGACCAAGCTTCCCAAATTCATTGTTCGATTCACTTCAATTTGATACCAGGCGTCGTCATATTTCGGATCTCTTGTTTGAATTTCCACTGGGTGCGTTACAATCGCTGTATCACCACCCAGATTCCAAACGAGTCGGATTTTTCGTTTTACCATTTCAATGGCAATAAATTTCGAGTTGTCGCCCTGGATAAACAGCAACGGAGACGTTACGCTGTTCATGCTTAAAGCTATCGACATTTTTATGGTATTCGATGTGGTGAGGCCGAATGCATGTGGTATATAGGAACGTATGCATTTCGGGGTGTTGGATTCCAACGATACTCGAATCTTGAAACAGAAACGTTATGAATGCGGTCATGCAAATTGTAAAAAAAAAATTGAAAACTTACGCCTTCAGCTGCATGCCTGGCTTTGGCTATTTTATCACGAAGTTCTTGCAATTGTGAGCCAACTGTTTCGTTCCATTTTCGAAACTTTTCATTATGTTTGGCTGAAATCATTTCGATGTTGTTCAAGGTGTTATTAGCTGCACGAATATTACTCAATGATTGCGATACTGTTCGACGGAAATGAAAAGAAAAAGAAATTATACATCAAGTGCGACCGCAAGGCGTGACAAAGAAATGTTCGATGGCAATTGCATACCATTTTCTTCGGCCATGCCAAGCTTTGTATCCCATTGCGGTTCGAGCGAGGTTAATTTCATTTTCAATTTGTATACATCACTGCTAATGTCCACGGCACCCCTGCGCACTTCTCTCATCTGGTCCGATATTTTGGCCGATGTATTCAGATGTTCGACGACTATTTTCATGGTCGCATTGTTGTTTAGAGTGTTTAGGGTCGAAGATATGTTGTTGTTTGCCAATCCTGTCTGCCAAATGGTGTTTTTAATTGTATCAACCACCTTTTGATGTCCTTTCAGATCGTCTTCCAAATCTAGACAATATTCAAATCAAAGTTAATATCAAAGTCAACTTTTCGCAGATGGCAAAGTGCATAACCACCGGTTTATTCTTTCATTCTCTTTAGTTTAGGAATTGTTAAATCTTTTACTTTAATAGTTTGAACACCCCGACCACCCGAAGCCCAAAAAATTATTTTTGTAAAGGGAATTCATTCTTTGATATGGTGCGGTAAAACCGGAAAACTAGGAAAATATGCAGTTTTGCTTGCTTCAGTTTTGGAATTGTTAAGCAAAAATCTTCTACTTCAATAGTTTAAGTACCCCAGCCACCCGAAGCAGACAATTTTTGTAAAATGAATTCATTCTTCACAGCGCAATTTATTACCTAATCCTGAAACACTAAAAGTTTTAACCGCAATTTAATTTCTGTCAAGTTCCTTCATCCCTCTCCCTCGTGTGATGCAAATTTTCTTCGAATTCAATTAACACGAAAAATTAAGCGCCTCACACCCTTACGTGTCAAAGGCAATTCGTGTGTTTGAAAACATGTAAAAGTTCATAAGCGCGTCGTACCAAACGGTAATTAGCAGTTTCCCACGTAGAACGGATGTGAATTTATCATTATAACATACAGGGTAAGATTCCATTCAACCGATACCAACAGAGAGTAAACAAAATACTTCATCACCAATACTATTACGGTGGGTTGTGAAGTTTTGCGGATCTCTTGAAATAAAATTATTCTCATTGTGCGAACATTAATTTAAAATCCCATGTTTCAATTACCACCACGCAAAGCGTACATATCTTCCAGTAAATTTAACGTAATGAATTGAATGTGAAGCCCACACATAGCGTATAGTTAAACGTTTCGTTGTGGCATTTATAATAAAACGGAATGAGGGGACTTGTCTTTTCCCTTTTCTTTTAAACAAATATTACGGGGGTCTATTTATTAATTGAAGGTTGATTTTAGTATCGTGATTATCGTAATTATTTCCATAAAGGATAATAAAATTTAATGAAATCCTTTGACTGTGGAATTTTCTTGCAGAAGAATTTCTAAGGGAAACTTGGAAGGTTGCTAGTTGACCCGGACGATGGCTATTTGCAATCATATCAACAGTGGCTATAATTGGCTAGTGCTTTGCTATAGATCATCTTGAAGGACGTTTCGAAATGCCATCCACTCCACGTTAAAAAAAATCTCGTACAAATCAATGAATGAACGAAACATCTAACGAAACTTAAGTGAAGTTACGTCTGAAAGTACCGTAACTTGATCTATAGACAACAAGGACAAAAAAGCGATGAGCTGTCAATAGTGTTATCTCAAGGAGCAAAGTCAATAATGTTTCATGCATAGAAAAGATTTTGTGTCGAACACTAGACGTGACAGTGTCATTATACACTCGAACGATAATATCGTCCAGAAGACGATAATAACGCTCAGAAGACGATAATATCGCTCAGAAGACGATAATATCGCTCAAAAGACGATAATAACGCTCAAAAGACGATAATATCGTCCAAAAGACGATAATATCGCTCAGAAGACGATAATATCGTCCAGCAGACGATAATAACGCTCAGAAGACGATAATATCGCTCAAAAGACGATAATAACGCTCAAAAGGATAATATCGTCCAAAAGACGATAATATCGTCCAAAAGACGATAATATCGCCCAGAAGACAATAATATCGTCCAGAAGACGATAATATCGCCCAAAAGATGGTATTATCGCTCAGAAGATCGCCCCGAAGATGTAAATTTTGTTCAGAAAATGATAATATCGTCCACAAAACTGCGTGTGGGATAATATCACATTGTGTCCAGAGAGTGATAGTATCGTGTTCTGGGCGACAATGATCGCTTTTTCAGTGACTAAAATAATCTCAGAGCAATAATATTGCCAAGAACTAAACTGCTTATTTTCGTCTTCTGGACGATGACCACACGGTAGAAATGTCCCGTCACCGAACGATTTTCTCGAATTTTCTCGAAATTTTCTTGATTTTCTCGAAAATAATTCTTAAAGGCGCCTGCGACTGAAACTGAATCGAAAACTCGTCAGTGGCCTCCTCTAGGCCGCTATTGTCCAGTCGGCACCTGCCGTTGTTGAGGCCACTATACAACTTGCCACTAAAGCCATTCTCGGTATTCTCGGTAATAAAATGTGATTGTTCAGAAACCCTCTACATTAGCAGACTAGAAAGTAAAACACCGAACGCATTGCATTGACGGGTTATAAAATAAAACTTTTGCAATTTGTCACAATCGGAGCGCATATAATTATGGTAAAGTTTGCGTGACGAACCGACATTATCTTTCGTTGCGCATTAAAATAGAGGTACGAAACGACGGCGTAGTTCCTGTTATTTTCTCTCGAAATGCAAATTCCTATTTCGACGAAACATAATTTTTGTACTCACCTCCGAGTTTGTCAATTTCTCGTAAAGCATCTTGCTGAATGTCATGGGAAATTGCCAGCGATTTCATGCCGATATCGATAACGGACATACCAGTTGGTGGATAGAGTTCCTGTTGACTCTTAGCTACAGCATTTACGGCTTGTTTTGCCATATCTTTCGCTGAATTAATTGCGTCGGTGATGTCTTTGTGAGCGGTGCTAAAAAAGACAGAAATCTTGTTATCGATTGTTATAACAAATAATGATTCCCGCATCAGGCCTACCTTGCAATCAAAGCAACTGCGGCTCCGTCCTTCGTATTTTTGAACAGCTGTGCATATTCCGTTGCTCGTTGCATTAAATCGTTAGCATGTTCCTTGGCATCGGGTAAATAATTTTCCCGAATATCCGTCAAACCATCCGCACATTCAGCATTCGTGTCGTTGACGGTTTCCTTCAAAACGTTTATGTCTTCCATTATTTGCAGCAATTTATTTTGTGCATCGCCAATTTCTTCAAATAGTTCATCTGTCTGCGGAACGATACTGTTGTTGAACACTTGGAATATGTCCCGTTTCAATGTGTCAGCTTCCGCATAACGATCGACAAGAGCATTAAAGTCATGCAAATTTTTTCCATGCTTGGATACGACTGCGTCGAGAACATTTTGCGTTCGATGACCGATTTGTAGAGCATCGTCTAATCGTTTATTTATCATTGCAACGTCATACTTCAATTGATCAGTTTCCAGTGACTGCTGCGTCAATGTTTCCGAGGTCGTTGACCAAAAATCAAGGGCTTCCCTAGCACAAGCCAGAACCGTTTTCGCCTTTTCATGATTCATCGACCGCTTGCGAATGTTGTCGAGTAAGGTTTGAGCTTCGTGAACGGCCATTGGTAAATTGATGTGATGATCATGCGTTCCGTAGTAGTTCAGTTCGTCGATTGTATTTTGGATTTTCCAAGTCAATTGATTGGTTTCGTTAAGGAAGGCGAAGAAATCGTTTTTCACAAGCTCTGAGCCGGTATTTCGTTTGTCAACTTTGGTGAAAATCTTTTGCAGCTTCTTGTTAAGATGCGTTGCTTTAGATAGGAGCTGAAGTTTGGTGAATGAATATCAGTAAAATCGGAAATAGTAAACCGAGAGTGTTATACCTTCTCAATAACATCGTCGTCGAACTCTTCCACATATGTCTGAACTATGTAGAAGTCATCCAACCTTTGTTCAACGAACACCGACTGATTTTCGAAGCTCGTTAGTCTGGGCCAAGGGGCAGGTACACCGCTTAAGTCGATGTGACTGGAACCCTCATCTAAAACTTCAGTCAGTTCATCCGTTCGAGCAAGAAGTGTTAGCGTACAATTATCACAAACTGAAAGGAAATTGAATCTGAATGATGAAAATCCACCGCCCTTTTTGGTGCTACTTACGTCGACACTGTCTATCCTGTAAAATATATTTCGATTGGTCGCATCGATCGCATCGGCGTCCAGTTATACCTGGCTTGCAATTGCATTGTCCAGTAATTTCATCGCATTCATTCGAAACGATGCCGTCAGGATCACAGTCGCACTCACTGCATTTTCCATTCAATCCCTCCGTATTACCATAGTATCCCAGCATGCATTTGTCACACAGCTGACCCGTATACCCTGTTTTGCATATGCAACTCACTTTGCCTTTATTGATATTACAGCCACGCGCAAAATTACGATTTGTCTCCGGACATGGACAGGCCTCGCAGCCAATATCTGGATTACCATAATATCCTTCTTGGCACATATCACAATTCGGTCCACCCGTGGAATCGCGACATTGTCGACAGTATCCGGTTTCGATATCACATACATCACTGCGACCGTTACAGTTGCACGGAACGGATCGACCGATAAAATCTTCCAGTTCCTGTTCGACCTTTTCCCAGTCCTTCCATCTGTATCGCCCATATCCGGGATCTTGACACGATGTACCATTGTATTCGGTGGAACATTCACAAGTCTCGACACCGATTGCAACGTTATTGTTAGCACCGGACACGTAGATTCCAGTGTCTAATGTTACGTTACTTATGCTGTAGGAAGAAGAAAGTTTTAAACATTGATCTCATCAAGGGCGACACTAGTTTTAGATCGTTGAGTGCTGTTATCATTACATCAATCATTTCAAATAAAATATGAAAATTGTACCTACACGACCTGGGTGAAATCTGTCCATGATGTTCCTCGTACAAATATATGCCGAACGTTCTGCATAGCCGTCATCATGATAGCTCGCGTTATATTGTGACCATTATAGTGATATCGCCAGTGGGTCTCTTTCAGAGGAATGGAGTAGTTGGCATGTGATAGACTTTCGTTGATCACCGGCTGTTAGAATGCAAAGACAAGCGCACAATTAGAATTGCATTTTCACTGAATTTCTTCACTCTGTCCGCACTTACACCAAAATAATCCAGAATTAGGTTGTTATGAGCGTGTAGCTGTACTAACGGAAATTGATTAAGTTTCTTTGAATCGATAGGTGTTGGCTGTCCCTCAGTTGCAATAGAATATTTCAAGAAACCATTGTAGCTGGTCAAACGATCACCATAAAATTGGGTGGGTAACTGGAAGTATAGCGGCATTCGATACGGCGTCCGCGAACCAACTGAAACATTTCCAATCGAGCTGGGAATCAAATGGAGCCCGAACATCATTTCAATTTCAGAGTCTTCTCTTGACACTCTACTGCCTTCCATCTGTATCACAACCACGTATTCATACTCTGATGGCACATATTCCACACTCAAATTTCGAGAACCATAAGATCGAATCTGTCCCCAAATGAGATTGCTCTGATGGCAATTCTGCGAACGTCCGAAACAAAAACATCTTGTACAACCGTCAGGATTGTATTGCGATATACCGAACGTGGACTGACGGCATTGATCGCATTTGTGTCCGGTCACCAATGATTTACATGGACATTGGCCCAAATCGTCGCACTGGATGATACCATTGTCCAGCGATAGAGAGCCGTGTTTGTTGCAACCACAGCGCTTACAGTCAGGGTAACCAAAGTATCCCGGACTGCATTGGTCGCAACGCCGACCGACGAAACCTTCACGACAAATACAATCACCTGTATAAAGGTCACACGATTGGCCTATTGATCCTGAGTTATCGCAATCGCATAGCTAGAACAAAATGGTGATCGATGTTAGTGATGAACGAGAAACATTTTGATTTAATTAAATTACCTTGCAGCCTTTCCGATGTTCCCATCCCCACGAGTTCGGATAACAGTACTGACAATCCGAACCTTTGCTTAGTTCGGGACATACGCACCGTCCACTCTTCGAATCACAGATGAAAGCCGAATTGTGGCATTCGTCGCATCCTAAAATGCAATTAGTTAATCAGTTGCTATCAAACGTAAAAGAAATCCAGAAATACTTCGACATCCTCTTTCGGAAAATCCATAATATCCGTCCAAACATTGATTGCATTCAAGACCACCAACACCTGGCTTGCAACTACATTGTCCAGTGTAGTAATCACAAACATCGTTATCACTTCCAGTTCCATTACACGCACACCGTTTGCAACCACGACCTGACTCTAGATGCCAATATCCACTTTGGCAACGGTCACATTGACGGCCGATTACATTTTCGTGGCAATGACATCGTCCATGGTATCTATTACAGGATCGATTCAGCGAACCGTATGGATTGCAACGACATTCTGCAAATGGAAAATAGAATTGAACATTAGCTTGATTGTTGTGGGCATACAACGAAACTTTTAAGTGTACGTTGGAGTTAACAATTAATCATAGCCTTGGTCTGAATGTGTTGCAAGTTAGAAAGTGTATAGCATTAACTGGGTGTAAAAATAATAATTCTTTAGGACGAAACTAATTTATCGGCCGGTTCAGGTATACACTCGAATAATGTGAAGCCACATTGAAACACACAGTCTGTGTAACAACAACACTATCGGCTCTATATAATGATGCATTTACATAAAACATAAGCTTCTCTATAAGTAATATGGCTACGATAATAATTCACCGCTTTATATGAAGTATAACATATATATATATTAGGGTGTAGCGGTTTTTACAAAATGTCTTAGTTCTTTTAAGGCTCAGCCGGAAATCCACTCAGCTGGTCCATCTGATCATTTTATGGAAGAAAAAAAATTTCAAACTTTAATTTTGTGCCGTCGCCAGATCGATTTTCGAAAATTTTGTCGTTTATGGTCTTCGTCACATATATCGATTTTTTACGGTGGGCTCAGTGTACATAAAAAGTTGAGTCAACATGGTAATCTAATCTCCAGGCTTCACAGATTATTTTATAAAAATGATCTAGTCTAAAAATATTTTTTGAAATCATGACTGATTGTCAAAGTTCCCCGATGGTGATTTTGAGACTTTAATCTCGCCACAAAATTTGATGAAAATGTGCAAAAATGTAAATTAAACTTTAAATATGCTAAATGGACCGCGGTGAGTCAAATACAACATCTGATTTGATTTGGGACACCTAAATTTGGTATTTATCTGACAAAAAGTTGTGTTTTCGGTACATGGAATATTGGTGACGAAAGTGGGATTACCTCAAATCAAACATTTTTTAGCTTACAGTGTGTTCAAACTAAATTCGAACACCGTAAGATTTTTTAGAGTTTCTAAAGTCATTAATGTCAAATAGCAAAAATGCGTCCGTTTCAGCCTTTTTCTCAGGCGCACTTTTTATTTTGAATTTGAATTTTTCATCTTTTTCAATTTTTCGTTGTTTTGCTACAGAAAGTGTTCAATTTTAGGTTTTATTATTTTATTTTATAATTTGGAGGCTCAATACTGTAATTTACGTCCGGGCAAATAAAAGAATCAATAGAAATAAGTACCTTTTTTTAAAAGTTTTATCAGATTTTTGTCGTATAGTGGCCGACTTTTAATTTTTAGACCCGTACGAAGTACTGGGGTCTTATAGGTTTACGCATACGTTTGTAACACGTCGAATTGGACTCCCTGAGTAAGGGGAAACCTATTGTGGTTGTCTCGCCAAATCCGCGAAAAAAAAATGTCCGTCTGTCTGTCCGTCTGTCTGTCCGTCTGTCTGTCCGTCTGTCCGTCTGTCCGTGTGTCTGCACGATAACTTGAGTAAAACGCATCCGATTTTGAAAATTCTTTTTTTTCCCGTTTGGTAATGTCAAAAGACAGGCTAAGTTCGAAGATGAGTGATTTTGGATCGACCCCTCCCGAGCTGTGGCCCAATAAGTGCTTTACGGTTTTTCGAAGATATCTCCGGACATTTAAACGTTAAACTTGTAAGTGATACGTCAAATAAAAGGTATTTACAATACCGATCGACAAAAAAAAAGTTTATGGAAATCGGATGACCGACTCGTGAGTTAGACCCCTTGGTGTGGAACAGGCACAGGGCGGCAAGCAGTTTTTGCTTGTAGGTCGGCCACATTTGAACATATTCGTCTGTTTTAGCTTTATTAGATAGGTATTGACCGTACCAATCAGGGAAATTTTTTTTTATGAAATTATGTTCTCCGGAGCGTGAGCTAGGTCTCTTGGAGTGAGCTCTTATCTGGCTACTCGGAAGTACAGTGAACGTGGTGTATTTTGACAATATCTCGAGTAAATTTTGACCGAATTTCATGAATTTTTTTTGATTGAAAGGTATTAACGAATGTAAAGCGTCGGTACTATTTCCGGTCTCCTAACAAAATGGCTGCCGGCGGCCATATTGGATTTTATTAAAAGTGATATAAAGTGGGAAAAATGATGCTTAGAGAGTTTCTGTTAACATGGAAATAATGTGTTAAGTGTGAGGGGTTTCAGGGATTCCATATATGGACATCTATATATACCTATATACAGCTATATTGAGCTATATACAGGCATATAGAGCTATATAATAGCATATTCCTCTGTGAAATGTTTAGGTAAATATAGCGGTATATAGCTGTTTAAATAGGAATTTATGAAATTTGACTTCGTACGGGGCTGTCTATATTGCCTCCGGCAATTTAATTGTATATGATAACAAGGCAAAGAGTGGATAATGTAAGTGATTTAAAAGGAAGAATAGTTTTTCAGCAGAGAAGAAAATGAAGTAAGAGAAATGAAGAATTTCACATTAAAGGCTTTTGATACGAATAGGTGGTATAGTGGCCGCGCGACTTTCAATTTTGTGGACTATTTCGATTCAGCTGTTTGACAGTCTGGTCCATGTAAACAGGGAAAGTCAGTTAATTTTATAATCAGTTGTAGATGAAAGTAGCAACAGTGGTTTGTTTATTATCGTTAACAATACGACTAAAGATAGTGTATTAGTTGTTTTTAGAAGATATTTTTTTGCAGATGGAAAACATATTTCAGATGGGAAACATATTTCAGATAGAAAACATGTTTCACATAGGAAACATATTTCAGATATTAAACAAATTTCAGATGGAAAGAATGTTTCAAATTGAAAACATGTTCCAAATGGAGAACATGTTTCAAACGGAAAACATTTTTCTGATAGTAAACATATTTCCAATAGAAAAATATTTTAGGTAGAAAACATGTTTCAGATAAGAACATGTTTTAGATAAGGAACATGTTTCAGGCAAGGAACTTGTTTAAGATAAGGAACGTGTTTCAGACAAGGAACATGTTTAAGATAAGAACATGTTTAAGATAAGGAACGTGTTTCAGACAAGGAACATGTTTAAGATAAGAACATGTTTAAGATAAGGAACATGTTTAAGATAAGGAACATGTTTCAGATAAGGAACATGTTTCAGATAAGGAACATGTTTCAGATAAGGAACATGTTTCAGATAAGGAACATGTTTCAGATAAGTAACATGTTTCAGATAAGGAACATGTTTCAGATAAGTAACATGTTCCAAATGGAAAACATGTTTAAAATGTCAAACATTTTTCAGATATAAAACATGTTTCAGATTCGAAACATGCTTCTGATGGGAAACATATTTCAGATAGAAAACATGTTTCAAATGGGAAACATGGTTCAGATAAGAAATGTGTTTCACATGGAAAAACATGTTCTGTGTGGAAAACATGTTTTGTGTCGAAATAGTATATTATCAGACGGAGAAAAAGTGCGATGAAGTCGCACTTTTTTGGTCCTAGGTATGAAAAGTTTTGTTTTTGACCCAGGTGGTGAAAACGTCCGAAAATGACATGAGTGGGTACGAAAATTGATGTCACTGGAAACGAAAAGTGATGCCACTGTAACGAAAAATAGAAGAAAAGGTGAGAGAAAAAGTTGTTGTTTTGGCTCTCTACCTGGTGAGGGAATGTGAAGTTTTTTTCCGCCTGAATAAAAACTTTTTTTCTAATTTGAGCTGAATATTGGAACTTCATAAAGTACTTCATAAAACTTCGAACAGTTCTTTTTGTCTCTTTTACACATGTTTTTTCTTACAAATTACGGCATATTGGCTCTTCCTTTTCCTTTGAATTTCGATGAATCTAGAGCTTTTGTTTCATAACCCAGCTTTAGGCATTTCGTCAGAAAATTTTCGAATGTTTGTATTAACCTTTACGAAGATTTTTTTATGCGATATTCCAAAGTATTAGCATCTAAATTATTCTAATAAGACTTTCTTCGTCTAAAATGATTTTAGTTTTAGTTGAAACAAATGTCAGAGTTTACCGCCATTGATAAACTTACCTTTCGCGATTAAATTTAAGGTAGGTCCTATTGGCAGGCGCCTGCCAATAGCCAGATATTATTATAATGACTATTGGCAGGCGCCTGCCAATAGTCAAAATATTATTAAAATGACTATTGGCAGGCGCCTGCCAATAGTGAAAGTATTATTAAAGTGACTATTGGCAGGCGCCTGCCAATAGCGAGATATTATTATAATGACTATTGGCAGGCGCCTGCGAATAGTCCAGAATATTAAAATACACTATTCGCAGGCGCAGAGGTGTAGCATGTCGAGAATATTAGATTAGTTGGCGCGGCGCCAACTAATCTAATATTCTCGACATGCTACACCTCTGCGCCTGCGAATAGTGTATTTTAATATTCTGGACTATTCAAATTTACAGCTCAATAATTTCTAATATTTCTCAGTAATCCAAATGTTAATTAGCTTTTGAGAATTGCATAGGAAAGTTTATTAAATAAATTTTCTCCAGATGTAATCGCCTATTCTATGAAATGATGTGGACATTACAAAAAGGTAGCAAACAGATAATGACAATCTGCTTATGCTAACTAGGGGGGTCCAGAATCGTATGGGAAAATAAAAGTTTCGAGAAAGTTGGCGGACCCCGGGGAAAACGAACCTATATGACCCACTGATAAAAAATATATATGGGGCCGATGCGATCCGAGTTGGTTTATGGGTCGCGCAATGACGAAATATGTGAAAAACCACGAAAATGAGGGTTAATGAAAAATTGAACGTAACTAACAGATGCTGAGGTCACTTCTTAAGGTGAGTTGGATTATTTCACTTCAGAATAATCCAAAGAGACCGATTTAATGATTTGTAAGTGCATTCGCATCTCTTAAGTCAGTCATAGATTCGTAATCTGTTCACTCAGTCTTTGGGTTCTTCCAAAACATTTATGGGATTTGCATCGGATATATTCATGTCTAACGAGAGCTTATGGCATAAGCTTTCATTGCAAAAAGAAATTTTATCGAAAACAATTTTTTGAAGCTATATAGAAATCGATTTTGGTGCAAAAATGTCAGGGTCGTGAACTCAGGCAATTTTCAAATGACTGTTACGTCAAGACACCAACTTGAAACTTATTGTGTGTGGGCTCGTTAGAAAGCCACTGTCATTACCTTTACAACGACACCTAACACTTAATTTAAATAGTGACCTCGCCTGACTTTGTATTACTTGGAAATTATATGTCGATTTTTGTCTATATCAATATTGTTAGGTGTGCCCAGACGATATAAAAATTCCAAAAAGTGGAACCAACGCATTTTTGTTGCTTTTGCATCTAATCTAAGTTGTCTGGACCAAAAAAGTTTGATATTGTCGTTAAAAAAAATTTCCCATACAAAGTAATGGAAAAAATGTATGGAAAATTTCAGTGTTTTTTCACACATTTCGTCCTTGAGCGACCCATAAACCAACTCGGATCGCATCGGCCCCATATACAATTTTTATCAGGAGGCCATAAAGGTTTATTTTCCCAGGGGTCCGCCAACTTCCTCGACACTTTTATTTTTTGGACCCCCCTAATGCTAACCTTGTTGCTTAAATACACACTTGTGAGTTCGTCTCGTAACACAAAATTGGTACTTCATGTAGTGTATGACTTTCGCAGCACCCAACGTAATATACTATTTCTACTAGATTAATGAAGACGACACAGCATATGCTGTGATCAGTTTAGAGATGACCCATTGGAACCTTGAATTTTTCTGCTAGTACTTTTTGTCTATGTATCGCTTTCGCGTTATTCGTCATCTCATCATATTATGAAGTGACTATTCGCACAATGTACATACGAATAGCCTCTTCTTCGCTATTCGCACATTCTGAGGAAGTGACCTTTTGTCAAGGTCCAACAAAATGACGAAATGAGGCATATTTCGTCAAAGGATAAATTCAGTAAAAAAAACCGAATTCAATTTGTAGAAGGATGAATTCAGTTGATCAATCAGAATACAGAAACCTTCCTTATTCAAGTTGAAAAAGTATGAAATCAGTTCCAAACTCATTCTGTACACAGTTTGTAAACGGATGAGTAAATTTGGAACAAACCAAACTCTTACCTTTTACAGTTAGTAGAAGGATGAATTCAGTTGAAACAAACCAAACTCTTTCCTTACACAGTTTGTAGGAGAATGAAAAACCACACTCTTTATTTACACTGTGTGTAGAAGGATGGATTCAGTAGAAACAAGCCAAACTCCTTCCTCACACAAATTGTAGAAGGATGGATTCAGTTGGAACAAATCAAACTCGTTCCTTACACAGTTTGTAGGAGAATGAAAAAACCAAACTCTTTATTTACACTGTTTGTAGAAGGATGGATTCAGTAGGAACAAACCATTGTAGAAGGATGAATTCGGTAGGAACAAACCAAAGTCCTTCCTTACACAGTTTGTAGAAGGAAGAATTCAGTTGGAACAAACCGAACAACACCTTTACTAAGTATGTAGAGAAATGAATTCGGTAGGAACAAACAAAACTCTTTCATTGCAAAGTTTGTAGAACGATGAATTCTGTAGGAACAAACCAAAATCTTTACTCCTACAAATTGTAGAAATGAATTTAGTTGTATCAGACTAAACTTCTCCCTCACACAATCTGTAGAAGGATTAAGTAGGAACAAAACACACGCCTGAACCATATGATTCATAAAAGGTTAATATAGCTGACTATTTGATCTAATTAATATTCTGATATAAAGACGTTAATAATATTTGGTTTCGAAAGCTCTAGAATACGTAATGCGAATAGCATTTTCATTTTTAAATTATCGTCTGTGCCAATAGTCAAAATTCTATAAGAAAAACTATTGATAGGCGCCTGCCAATAGTCATTTTAATAAAATTTTCACTATTGGCAGGCGCCTGCCAATAGTCATTTTAATAATATTTGGGCTATTGGCAGGCGCCTGCCAATAGTCATTTTAATAATATTTGGGCTATTGGCAGGCGCCTGCCAATAGTCATTTTAATAATATTTTCACTATTGGCAGGCGCCTGCCAATAGTCACTTCGTAAATTTAATTCAAGAAACTTCTAAGCTAGGCTTTGATTTTCTTCCATAAATGGTCTCAATAGAAGCCACACACACTGAACGGTCCTTTATAGTCCGTAGAATAAGAATGTGTGTTCTTAGTATTGAATCGACAAATGTGTCGTAAATTCTTTGAATTACCAAATCTGAAAAATTTTAATCAGTAGGGTAAAGGTTAGTCGTGCTTCTATACATTGACGCTGCCTTGTAACGTGTGTATAACCTTGAAAATGTCAATAAATGTTACGCGTTACCGAAGAACTATACTAATACTACTCATCTATGAAAAATTTACGACAAAAATCTGATAAAACTTCAAAATAAGTTATTTATATTAATTCTGTTATTCGCACAGTCTCAAATTAGAGTATCGAACCTCCAAATTATAAAATAAAATATTAAAACCGGAAATTAAACACTTTGCGTAGCAAAACAAAAAAAAATAAAATGACGAAAAATTCAAATTCAAAATAAAAAGTGCGCCTGCGAGAAAGTGTGAAACGGACGCATCTTCTGTTATAGGCCGATGCCATGAAATCGATGACTTTTAAAACTCTAAAATATCTCAAATGTGTTCAAAAATAAAAAAACGGACTGTAGAATGTATTCCCAGGTTCTGACAATACGAAACCTTTAATTTTAAACGTTTTCTAAGCTAATTTACAACATTAAATACATTAAAATTTGAAAATGTAACGAGACGTAGCTACTGGCTCTAGAACTTGTCAACAGTATGTAAATTAGCTTAGAAAACGCTTAAAATTGAAGGTTTCACATTGTCAGAACCTGGGAATACATTATAAGCTAAAAAATTATTGATTTAAGGTAATTCGACTTTCGCCACCAATATTCCATGTACCGAAAACACAACTTTTTGTTAGGTAAATATCAAATTTAGGTGTCCCAAATCAAATCAGATGTTGTATTTGACTCACCGCGGTCCATTTAGCATATTTAAAGTTTAATTTACATTTTTGCACATTTTCATCAAATTTTGTGGCGAGATTAAAGTCTCAAAATCACCATCGGGGAACTTTGACAATCAGTCATGAACTCAAAAAATATTTTTTAGACTAGATCATTTTTATAAAATAATCTGTGAAGCCTGGAGATTAGATTGCCATGTTGACTCAACTTTTTATGTACATTGAGCCCACCGTAAAAAATCAATATAATTGAGGTGGACCGAAAACGACGAAATTTTCGAAAATCGATCATGGGGGCAGCACAAAATTGAAGTTTGAAATTTTTTTTTTCTTCCATAAAGTGATCAGATGGACCAGCTGAGTGGATTTCCGGCTGAGCCTTAAAAGAACTAAGACATTTTGTAAAAACCGCTACACCCTAATATATATATTGCGCTATCACTTCACTCTTGTATATAATATGACATCATATCATATCGTCACACCAACACCACCCATAGTCATCAGAGCCATAATGAAAACAATATGCAATTTAACATTTTACACGTTAGTGTCTTTTACCGCACGTTCGTTCCGCTTTGTTATATTTATTTTTAATTTTGTATGGAACGTTGCGGTCGGTCCAACATTTTTAATGTATTTGGGCTTCAGGTTGCAATGCTAAGATTTTGTTTCATTTTCCGATAAAGATTGAGATAATTTAATTGCAAAGCGTTAAAAAGTGTCATGCAACTTAGAACTCAGAGACTTTGTCTTTGTTAGATGCCATTTTCGTTCCAAAGCGATACAGTCAGAGGCAGTGAAATTTCAGTATGAATTTGCTTCAGCTGTTTTTCAGTTCATTCACACAAACAATGAACTGTTTATTAGCATTTCGCATGACTAGTCTTTATAATCTGTAAACAGGAGTGATTTCATGTGCGGATCAGCTGAAGCAAATTTATGCTGAAATTTCACTGTCTCTGACTGTAAGGTAGTCCTCGAAAAGTTGACTCAACGTGTGATTGATACGGAGCTTGAAAGATACCGGTAAATATAAGTATTCTAGTGATCCTCTAGTGATCCATAGACTTCGAAAACCCAAAACAACTTCAGGTGGCAAAAAAAATGAAAATTTTCGAGTAGCGGCACATTGAACCATTCACACGTTCATAATAAAGGGCTTTAAGATATTTTTGTTCCGTTTTTTTGTTTTGTTATTTCTGCAATATACACTCCAAGTTTGGAAAAGTCAAGTGAAAAAGGACCCCCCTGTTCGATTTTCAGAGTAAAATAGAATCTTCAATAATTCAGACCGCCTCTTTACTACCCACAAACTCCGCAATATCAATTCAAAGATTTCCTAACGTAAAAGTGAGCTTGAGCCGACTACCCTGGATACTACGAATAAAGCCAATGCAAACATACTCCTTGGTATATACCATTTCATCATTACACGACTACACAACAGTCTGTTATGCAGTTATTTTACAATGAACTTGCATGTGTCTAACCTTGTGACACAGTCTCCCTTTTCAATATCAATTTAGTTCAATTGAATTGCAATGTCAGCACTACACCGAAAAGAAACTGACTCCCTTCGAAATGTTAATTTGATTCTTTGTTATTCCATATAGCATTGAGACTGCAAGCAAGCAATAAATTCAAAATCAAACGACATTTCATTCGACACACCTTCCGATTTATCTACATACACATAAAGTTTGTGACATTGTTTGAGTTTGAAAAGTCGTCAGACTGAACGAAGAACTTTTGCCTAATTGTTTGGTATATATGTGATTACATCTCGTATACAGACACATTAAATTCGTTAGGAAAAAGCCATCAGGTGAAAATATTTCAATCACGATCTTTCAGCCACTTTGCAATTGCAATGTAAAGAAAGATAACTTTTCGTCTGATACCTCCGAGTCTAAAAATAATGTTTCTGGAGTTGTTTATAAATAGACAAAAGTTAATTATGTCTGGGTTGCGTGCTATGAGAGAATATGTTATTGTCTATTGTCTTAATTGCATTCATTAATTTTCCACACTGAATGGATAACATTCAATGAATAAATAATAACAAAAATAACAAGAGATTGGTTTGATATTGGACGTACATTTAATATTACACACACTCTTCCACGGACATATCAGTACGCTGCAAGCAGACCTCTTCCAGATCGAAATAATCAAAGCAATTTATAATGAAAGTTATGAAGGTTGAACACATTGTGACTTGCATTTCTCGCTTAGAATTTTTTTGTGGTTCGATTTCGTCTGGTTACGATTGATATTAATGTCGATTCGTTTATTGGGTTCTATAAAAGCTAATTCGATCAGACCATGGCTTTGGAGAGAATTTTAATTGAATCGAAGAAATGCACGTTGTATAACTTCGTTTCAGTTGATACCGCCGCTATATGGATGGGAATAATAATGTTTATTGTTTGAAATTAATTTCTAAATTTCGTGATTAAAAAAATATTTGAAAAAAAAAGTTTTCGAGACGCTAAAGCTGAACAAGTAATCTGATGTATTTTGATGGAGTCTTGTAATTAATGAAAATAATAAAAACATTTTCATTGAGAAAATTAAAGGCATTTAAGAATCAATTTCAGTTGTGGATCCATTAGAAAGTCGTATAGAACTAACGGTTCTTTGCAGCCGAATAGCTTTATTTTACACTAAACAGAAATTGAAATTATATTGGTTTGAGGAGTTATAAATTCCAAATATAGGGAAGGGGCCATCCACGAATGCCGAACGCATGTGGTCGTTATTTATTTCCTCTTCCACGTTTGTACATCTGAGCACCTAGATTCCTTAGTGTGGACTAAAACCCTCAACCCTACTTCAAAAGTTCTTTTTTACCGAGTCTTTTTAGTTCGATTTCATCAATGAAGTCATTATCTCTAGCTAACGTGGCCTTTTATACCAAAAAGGGAAGTAAGAGATTTTGCGTCGAAAGTCATTACATCAGTGGAAGTAACAGATTCGTTAATTTTTTTACTGCACCCCTATTATTCAAGGTTAAACTTCAAAGTCCAAACTAGGTGGCGGGACATTTCCACACCGTCAATATAGTCAGGAACGATGATATTATAGTTTTTTTGAACGATACTATCGTCTAAAAAACGATAATATCGTTTTCAGACGATAGTATCGTCCAAAAAAACAATAATATCGTCTGAAAAAACAATATTATCGCCCAAAAAATTTTCATCCAGGACGACGATAATATCGTCGAAATTGAAAAATTCGGAAATATTGCCTGGACTATAGTATCGTTTTCTGTATTAATTGCCAAATATCTTTTCTGAACAGGAAAGTCGATTAATATTGAAAACAGTTCAATTTTCATACTCGTTTGTTGGCGTGTTCTTCATTATTCAAGCGATATTTTCATAGGAGGAACGAAGAGTACGTTGATGGATAAGCACAACTTTGTATACAAAGTTAATTCTGCATGGCGTCTCATTCATAGTGACTGGTGCGTTAAACGTTCTTTTTATTTTGCAAAATTGAAACTCATATCAATAACAATAAATTTCTGATCCCATGCTAATCCACCGAAGTCGTCACAGACTGATCACTTTCTTGTAAATTAATTTTTAAAGTTATTGCCGATGAGATACCGTCAACTGCTTAGAACAGCAGAACTGGATAATTTACATAATTTTTTGTTTTACGATTTTATGTTAATTTTGTGGAATGTTATGGAATTCCGTTCGCCAACATAAAATTTAATTCATATTTTCGAATAGCCAATAAATTATTCGGCAACAGAACAACTTTCAAAAATTCATCAATCAATTGTGTTTGCGCGCCTCACAGTAGCTCCCTATGATCACACAGCGGACCATCTTCCATAATGAATGGACGAATGGCAATAAAATATTTTTATCTTCCCATATAACCGGGTCACTGTTTGGGTCATAATATGAGATGGAAATCGAGTAACTGTTAACTTTAAACATATGAGATTATCTAAGTGAAAAGAAAAACTTATTAAAAATAATTTACCACAAAGGCATCATCATCATCAGGTTGCCTATTTCATTATATTTAATGTACGTGTACACATTATTGTATTGGCAGTAGATGCAGTTAAATGGTCATTCCTATTCTTTTTATTTATTTTTAAAACAGTTAAACAAAACGATCAGCGGATTCGAAGTGTATGTTTGTTCATCCATTAAAATCGAATACAATTTTTATGATTAAAATAATAAATTTTCGTTTGAAAATTTTGTATACAAAATCCATTAATCATACAGTCGTTAATCTAATTTTATGTGGAAGTGTGCTTCCTATCACATTAATGAGTGAACGCTGTGAGTGTTATTTTTTATGTTCACAAGTAAAAAAGCACGGCAACAAAACTGGAGGTGCGGGAAAACAGAAAAAGTAGTATAACACGCCGTTCTACTTGCTCTTTCGCCCGATTTGTTGTTCAAACCAAATTTTCTTAAAAAATAAATATTTTGTTTCGTCTCGTCACAGCGAAAACATCCAGAGTTGCTTAAAAAACAAGTGAAAAACAGGAAAAACAAAACAAAAACACTGCTGGGGCAACTTGACTCTAACTTCTGTCGCTGTTTTAAAGCACTTGAGTCGCGACAACGTTTATACTCTAGAAAGTTAGGTATAATTTCTAGCGTATAAACGTTGGCGCGACTCAAGTGCTTTAAAACAGCGACAGAAGTTTGGAGTCAAGTTGACGGAACAGTGTTTTTGTTATGATTTGCCTGTTTTTCACTAGTTTTTTCAAGCATATCTCTGGATTTTTTCGCTCAAAAATGGTGTGCGATACGTCAAATGAAAGGTATTGACGAGACAAAACAAATATTGAATTTATTGGAAAATAAGTGTTTGTACAAAAGTAGCTATCGGCGAAAGAGCAAGCAAAACTAAATATTTTGCAACTTTTCCTGTTTTCCCGCACCTCACTGAGAAAAGATTAGTCAGTTTATTTTTGGTTAAAGGATAGTATTGAGTTTGTGGTTTCTGTGAGTGGTAAAACAAAGTAATTTTTTCTCTCAAAAAAGCCAAACACATGTCAATCGGAGATATAATTTATTATGATTTCATCCACATGGTGTACGAGAGAAAGAAAAATTACTTTTTCTAAAACCGAAAATTTGTGAGAAATTAACGTAATTTATCTTGTTCTTGTTTTAAAATTATAAGAACGTACGCCATGGACATATTAGTGGTAATGCATGGTTCCGTACATGAAAATCCTCATCGATTTTAGTATGCGAAGAACGTTTTTTTTTTGGTGGTTTAAAATGGTCTCGAGTCTCGACGCGTCGATTGTAACAATAAATTTATTCAAATAAAATGTATCAGAAAATGTAAATATGTTAACAGAACCAAATTATGTCGTCAATAGTTTGTTGTGACTTGAATGAATAATTTACATTCTAATTTGATGCTGGTGTAGATTTGTCAACATGTTAAAATGAATAAAATTAAAGGTCTGATCACAATTCAATATGCATATGCAGTCACTCCGGCTCTAAACCAGAACCATGTGATATTATTGAAAGGTGATTTTCGATAAAGAAACTGAACGACAAAAATGTTCGAATAAAATCGTTTTATTGACGTATCAGCAATCAGTAGATTTTAATCCGCTTTAAATGTTCAATTTCGAACAATAAAATGTTTATTTTAGCAAAGAATGTTTTATCGGGATTGTCGATCGCAACAACATTTAAGTTTTCGGTTTTCAGTTTCTGTAAACGACAAATCAATAAAATCTTTATTTCCACCATTCACCATTTCAATATACATAAAAGATTGGATGCGGACCATTGATATGATAATTTTATTTAGATAACAAATGTGTTGAATTTTACAATAGGTGCACACTGAACATTCTCTGCTCTAGTCAGTGTGCAGATTGCGCAAACAATGTCTAAAGCTTGCGTTGTGGTTTTATATGGTTCATTAATTGAACTCTGTACTAAAACTGGAGAGAGATTACGGCATCAATGCTCTTTACTCTATTCTATGTCCACTGTCGATTCACTATTTCACCGAAAGATGTCGCTGCAACAAACCCGGTGTCAACCAAGCCGATAAAAATTAAGTACTGTTTCAGAGTCCTGAGGTCATGTGCTATACGATAGCAGCTTATTTGACTAAAATCCGTCGAGTAGAAGATCCATTACTTTTCGGTTGACACCACGTTTGTTGCAGCGACATCTTTCGAAATATGGCGAACCGTTATCTATCAGTTAGAACTGAGATAAAATTGAGAACGTAATGTAGGTTTTCTACGTTGTCGAAAAGTAAAGATTTTCTCTTACCCGTGAAATTACTAAACATGTAGAGCCTATATCAAGGAAATTAAATTCCTTAAAATCCCAAAGATTCATTAAAATTTCCAAAAATGTCCCCTAAATGTAGCAAACAAATATCAATTATCAAAGATCGAAAGCAGGTAAAAAAATCCACACTTTTTTCAATAAGTCACAAAAACGTCTAGAAAAATATAGAAATTAAATTCCCTTAAAATAGGGCCTAAACAGCCACAGATTCACAATATTGTTGAGTGTTTCTAAAAAAAATATTTGACATATTTGTCTATTTACACACGGCAAGCATATCAGAGACTACAACTGAGACTGCAATCGAGAAAATGGTTTTACGAGCTTACACGATTTTTCGTGAAAATTAGCGAAAATTCATGAAAATACGTGAGCACGTTTCACGTTTACAGACTCTGGATCTATTACTTCATTCGATAAAATTTAAGAGATATCTTTCTGCATAGTTTAAATCAAAATGTTGGCATGATGATATGAGTGAGATATTGAAGGGAAAAACAGCCACAGATGAGTTCATTTGTAAGGATTGTGGTGATGGTGCTTATGACTTACGACACCTCTACAGTTTAAAGGCGCTTTGCCGAAGCAGGGACGAACGATTTGGAATTCGTCCTGATCGAATTCGCTAACCACCTCGCTAAAACATGTCTTTGACATGATATATGTATATCGTTGGCTATGGTGGCGTTATTTCTTACGAATCGATATGTAATTGATGTCCGAGTTAACGTTTTTCATCTATCAAAAACTTCAATTTCGAAACTGTGTGCGACCAACACTATATCTTGCAAATGGAAAATTGATGTCTTGCGGTGGAACCACACATCAGTTTATAAAATGTGATGTGAAGAAATCCGTTGCATTTCTAATTTATTTTCAGTGTAAACGCAACACAGTTTCCAATTATTGAGAAAGATTAGTTAATTACGACATGACTACTTCAACCTGAACAAACTTGTAATGTCTATACAGCGTATCCATCCATATATATATATATATATATATATATATTCATTATAAACTTAAGATGCACCACGTTTCGATTGCTTTTGTATAAATATCTGATCCTCACATCAAACCATACAAAAAGCGATGCTCAAAGAGTTTAGTGTTATTGCTTACATTACCATCTAGCTGGATCGAATACAAACTAAATAATAATAATAATTCTTGAAGTAGCTACTTGAAACACAAGGTGGTGATGTAATTTTCTCTTTTTTTTTCTTTCTTACAAAAAATCGCTAATCTCTTTAAGTTTTTTGAGATTTGTTTAGACAAAAAAAAAAGAAACTTAGAAGGAAGGTAGGTAGATATAGGTTCATCGTCAGTATAAACAACATTATTTTGTGAATTTTGTTACACAGAGATTTGCTGTATTGATTTAAAGAACACAATAACCGGCTATCGTCCACTTGACCTAATGTGGAAATGTACAAAAAAAATATGTTTATATGAAATCCATATGATGATTCGGTATTCCTTTGATTGAAATTCAATTTTTTTGTGCTGCTCTGCAGTAATTCTTTTCTTTTTTTTGTTTGTTGTTTTAAAGTCGAACAACCATGGAGTCAATATAACTCTTTACACACAGTTAACTGAGTACATAAAATATTCTGTATGTCTGTTAAAAGATAAAGTGCTTGTAAAATTGTACCTACGATTTACAACAAAACAATGAAGAACTTAAACGGAATAGTCCATTGGTTTTTCTGATTGATTTTTGGATGAGATAAGTAGCCTTGAATGTATGTGGAGCCTTCGTACTATTTCACTGAGGGAGGTGCGGGGAAAGGGGAAAAGTAGTAAAATATGCAGTACAAAGACGTTGAAACTACAGAGTGGTGACCAAAATAACTTTTACATCAACAACTATTTACAACAATTATTACATTGATTATGAGCAGAAACTCGCGAAGATATACGCTGAAAATCTTTGAAAAACAAGTGAAACAAAACAAGACACAACACTGCTCCTTGATTCTGACTCCAAACGTCTCTCGCTGTTTTGCTGTATAAGGAGTCAAAATTTGGGCAAAAGTGGTTGTACACTGTTAGCTTGGCACCAACACACCGATAAACAACGTAAAACCAGTATCTCCAGGATGAGTTTCAAAACAGTTTGAGTTTCCCGCCTTAAAAAAGCGAGAAATAAAGACAAAGCTGTTTTAAAACTAAATTAAAACTAAATTTGACTCCTTTTCAAAACAGCGAGAGAAGTTTGGAGTCAGATTCAAGGAACAATGTTTTGTTTCGCTTGTTTTTCACAGATTTTCAGCGTGTATTTTCGAGAGTTTCTGCTCAAAATTGATGATTAACACGTTAAATGAAAGGCAATGAGGACACCAGTCAGAATTTTTTTTAAACACAGGTCAGTGGTTCGGGAGCTGTTACTCCTAGAATGTGCAGAACAGCGTGCCCCGAGTAAAAATAAAAGTCTCAAAAGTTCGAAAAGAGACATCTCACGTCTCACAATACAAAGGATTTGAGACCGTGTATTTTTTACATTTCCTTAGTTTATTACGTATATCTCTGGAATATGCGTACATCAAATAAAAGGTACTGTTCAGGAAGTCATAAAGTCTCTAAAAGCAGTTTCGCGGATCAGTAACTCTGGCAAAAGCAACAATTTTTTTTAAGCTCCTCACGCAGTTATGCACTAACCGTCACAAAAAGACATTTAAAAAAATCGGTGCATGCATATCTCTTATCATGTAGTAATTTTTGTAGAATAGTTGTTGATAGAAAAATTATTCTGGTTATCACTCTGATGTCTCAACGTCTTTGAACTGCATGGTTTCCTACATTTCCTTATTTCCCGCACCTCCCACTGTAGGTTCGTTTAATTGATTCATTCAAATCAAATGCATTTTTGTTGCGGTTCACGAATTCAATACTATTCTTTGTAGACACAAATGTCTACGAGCTCTTCAGAAACACGAGTCTCTCATATAAAACAACAGAGGTCCTAAGACATTTTGTTGACGACAATTAGATGACTACAGATGAAACTATTGGCTATATAGACAACAATTCACTACATGGAGCCAAGACTGTGGGTGGACGGATGATTTTGATAGTTGCCGGTATAATCGTCTATACAAACATCGATACAAAGCATTGACAGATTTGGTTAGAGTGTACTTATGAATCGTTTTTATTGTCGTACGGTGGAGTAATTAATCATTGAGCTTAAGAAATGTGGGAGCAATGCAGAGAGAGAGTCACTTTTGTATGTCATTTCGTTCAGACAACAACGATTTGAACTTGATAAAGAAGCAATAAATTAATTATTTTCGATTTAACTCATCGTCCCATGCATAATACCAGTGACTGTTAGATGAATTTAATTGACATTGTGTTGTTTCTTTCGTTGCTTATGATCTACTGGAATCTTTGTTTGTACAAGGTTTGTCGTACATTCGCGTTGCAGTCAATCGTTTCTTATTACTTAAAATCGAACGAAAGAAAATGTTTCTAAAGAATCACGTTGACGCTTGAAGCGATAAACGAATGTTATTTAAAAAACAAAAAAATAATCTAACAATGTCATGGAGTCTAGCAGCACATTCTTTACACCATAATAACATAATGTGCCTCGTATGTAATGTAATCAAAATAACGTTCCTTCAATTGCTATTATACTTGTTGCTATAATTCCTTAACCATTCGTCGTATTGTGAAAATATATCAAAAATTCCATCTAATCGTGCAATCTTTCGATAGGAAAAAAAATACCGAAAAGTAGGTGTTAACACAACATCATTTTTCTATCAACTTGCAATGTAATAAATGGTACGTCAAAATATTATAAGACAATCAATGACTATTCGCACGCAATATCTTCCACATATTTTGCTTCGTATTTTTTTCTTTCTTCTTCTTCATTCAATACACTCAATACGTTAACTAATAAAGAGCTTAAGAAAATGTTCTTTGATCTGAAACACATGCGATCAACAATATTATACACGCTTGCTTACATTTAATGTAATAAATATTACGTTTGATAAACCCAGCCAGGAATTTATATATCGAACAATTTTAAGACTTTAATAAATGGCACTGGATATATATTTCAACTGTCTGATGTTATATGAACATTAAATACTTTTCATTTACACTGTACAATTGGCAGCATTTTTCCGTAAGATGCTCCATTCATGGAGATATTTCACCCACGCATTGTACGACAGATCAATGAAATGTTATCAAGAAATTTAACGTTACATTTCGTATGTATAATAGTGTAGTAGGGTAGAACGAAGTAAGGCACATATTCATACGTGACACCTGGGACATATATCCGAATCCTAACCCTGAAACTGAATCGAAAATGTACACAATTTTCATTGATGGGAACGACAATTATGTTCCGTTTTCCATTGTTATCAAATATTTATCACAAGTTATACAACAGCCTAATCAAATATCGCAAAATATGAGCCCGAACCAATGAAGTAAAAGCATAGAGGTAGACTACCTAGAGGAATTATGACCGAATTCATTGAAATTATATCACACACAGTCAACTTTGCTTTGATTTTGACATTCTGAGTCCCTTTACTTTTGACATTAAGAGTCCCAAGTACTGTCTGTACACGGAGCTGTCACACACACATTCAAATATATGATTTTTCATTTTAATTTGTCAGTTTGTTCTATTGAGAGGGCCTTGAGTAAACGATTTTAGGTGAAAAATTTAATCAAATGAAGTTACAGATTCAATAATAAGAGAGTTGGTGTCTGCCAAAGAATGGTAAGGATTGAAATCAGCGGAGCATTTGTCTTTAAGAATCTAAGCCCATTGTATAATATTGTGAAAGACTGATTGTAACGGTTTTCCAAAACCATTTCAAACTTAAAATGAACAAATTCGTAAGTCACCTAGTTAAACAATCGAACAACACTTTAATGCGTTGTTGAAATTAATTAGCATTGTATGTTGTGAACCATTGCTAAACAAATTGTGTTGAATGAGCCACGAAGAAATCATGAAATTCTTGTAATTCTACAGTTTCTATTTTGTTCGACATACAATGCTGTCTCTAGCAATCAATCCACTTAGTTTAGAGTCAATTTGATGTTATTGTATCGCTGTCCTTCAAAAATTTCGTTTTCATGCTTCGGACCAAAAATGAGGGTAATTTTTGATTTTTTCTCGAGCTGTCGGCCCTTTGCATGAAAACTCACATGTGCTCACTCCGTTCGGCCTACAATCCGCGAACTTGCCTAAAATCAATCGTGCAAATCAGGTACACAATAGCTATTTGTGTATATGTTTTGGACGATTGTTTTTAGGCAATTTCGCTTGTTGTACATGCGAAAGTGCCTAAAATCAATCGTCCAAAACAGATACTCAAAAAATTTTTCATGTAAGGGGTCGAAAACCTGAGAAAAATATCGAAACTCCCTCATTTTCGGCCCCGACACATGAAAATGACTATTTTATGCCAAATACTGCGAAAGTTTGTATTTTCGGTCCTCAAATGATGACCGAAAGTAAAAAAATTCAGGCCTTGGGCCGAAAGTAAATGTCACTGTCATCATTTTACTTTCGCCCCGTGGGCTTGCGTATTTGCGGGCCGAAAGTAAATGTCACTGTCATCATTTTACTTTCGGTCCTCATATGTCACGAAAGCACATGTTCACTTGATTGAAAGTACGCATTGAGTGTAGTGTTGTGTTGACGATAACCAAATGTTTTATTAGCAAGTGAATGTGTGTTTAATGTAATTTTATCTGTTAAATCATTTTTATTTTTATACCAAGGGGCTGCCGCCCCCTGGACCCCCGCGCTTTTCGTCATTTTACAGTTTTTACATCAAATTTTGTTGAGAACTCAACAGTTTCATTTTTATGTTTTGTTTCGGACCGAAAATACAAATCTTCCGCAGTATTTGGCATAAAAAATAGTATGCATAACAAGGGGCAAAAGTAAAAAATTCAAATCGTGTGATTGCCGCCCTTGCCTGCGCCGCGGGCTGCAAACTTCACACGTTTGAATTTTTTTTACTTTCGCCCCTTGTTATGCAATAGTTATTTGTGTATCTGTTTTGGACTCACTTCGTTCGGGCTACAACTCGCGAAATTGCCTAAAATCAATCGTCCAAAACAGATACTCAAAAAAATTTTCATGTAAGGGGTTGAAAACCCGAGAAAAATCTCGAAACTCCTTCATTTTCGGCCCCGACACATGAAAAATACTTTGTATGCTTGCTAAGAGGACCGAAAGTAAAGCTGTCAATTCGCGGGGCGAAAGCTTTCGCTTTCGCCCCTTGAATTGACATTTCTTTACTTTCGGTCCTCTTAGCAAGCATACAAAACTTAATACGTAACTCTTTCGGCCTACTCAATCGATACGTAAATAACTATCGGTTTCCTGGAGTCGGTCCAGTCATCCTATATATCTTCTCATGCATCTTTACCATTTCCGCACCATTACGAAACTAAACCAACCGAGATGAGATCTAATTTTCCTTTTTTCTTTGCAAAATCGTTCCAACCTGACAATTGTTATTGGTGAATTCTTTCATGTCGACATTTTTTCAATTCAATTGGGATGATATTTCACAAACAAAATTGATATAAAACGTAGGCGGACTGACGCTAAGTACTTTCAGAATTCAGTTCGAATGGTGCGTGGTGTTATATTATAATGCTGAATGGGCATTGAAAATCGATTGGAACAGATTGAAGTGTTTTGGTAAGTGTACGTTAAAGGATCGGATGCAAATCGTTTGCATATAAACCAACGACGAATAGGTGTAGTTTAACTCACGATGAAAAGAATTCGAATAAAAAATCCTTTTCTCTCTGTGTTTGTTATTTGAAATATTCATTGAAGCCGCTCAAACCAGATGTGTTTCGTTTACTCTAAATTTAGTTTAAAAAAAATAGCTATTTATGCAACCAAGTGATAAAAGCCTTTGTATTCACGGCGGATCAGAAACGTCATATTTTTTCACCACAAAGAAAACAGCTTTCAGACTTTTTCGTCCCGCTTTTATCAAATTTTCTTCGAAATGTGACTTTTAATGCTCCGGGACGAAATAGAGGTCAGTTTCGGATTTTTCAGAATTAGGTTTTTCAAATAACAAGCACTGCTTTGCTATTATACGCTACATTTCCACCACATGGGTCAAAGATACAACTTTTTGGTCGCAGTGACATAATATTTTAGGTACTAGATGTGTAAATTGTCACTCAAGGCAAAAGGCTGAGTGTGACAAACAATATCGTCTGCCTAAAAAAATCGAGTTGCATAAACATCTTTCTCAAGAAAGGCAACGACATTTTCGCTTTTCGTCACTGAGCTGAGAAAAGTCAATTTTATTCAACTCGACAAAATGTTCATTTCTACTCAGACACTCACGTACAAAGAACGAATTACGAATAAATGGAAAAATTAAAAACAAAAAGTGCATCGCATTTTGCAAAAAAAAATTCTTGCTCTCAAGCTGCAACGACCAGATTATGCTGTAATGCAATAATCGACCTATTGTTTAATCTGACCTTTGTGATGTTTATAAACGATTTAGTTATGTATATAGCACTTAAGTGCCATTAAGTATTTCGTTTTTGACTCATTTTTTGTGTGTGTTTTACGAACATATTGAAAACTTGTGATTTTGTAAAATAAAATGTTCGAAAAAAGCAAGTCGATTTTGGCATACCGAAAATAACATGTTGTTTGCAATGCACTTGAGTTTGTTTTTGGAGAACAAATTATATCCATGCACAGCACATCCATGAAAGACGAAAGCCATTTACCCAAAAAATACAAATTTATTTACAAAAGTAAAATGAAGAAAAGAAAGAAAATGGAGAAAAATAAAAAACAAAAAACTTTTGTTTACTTATATATCATTAGCAACATGCATGCCTAAGGAACATACCACGGTATCTGGGACGGGTTTTTATTGATGTCCGTTGTCCTGGCACACGTTGACATGGTATACAAGTATATTTTCTCACGATAACAACGCCCTGATCTTCACGTATAATCAATTGATCTTTTTTATGCCGTACATTGTTCTTCGTAGCAGCGATTTTATTCTCATCCATCACCATGTCCGGACTAAAATTTTCTAAGCCATTCACATCAGTCACATTTTTATAAGCTCTAATACTATTCTTTGGTAACTTAATATCGCTGCTGCTGCTGCTGGTACTGCCACTACTTGTATTCGACACGATTTTCTTTCGTTTTCTCTTCATTTTGTATTTATCATGAGCAGCATAATTCATTCGTTGTTCGTTGCCACCTTCAACCGTTTGACGACCGTCACTGTGGTATGCATCAAAATGTTTAGATTTATCTGACGGGAAAGTTTTATTGTTATTCGTTATTGATACGATCGATGTATCAAGTGTTTTGTTCGATTGCCTCTTATGCTGAGACTTTTTATTACCATCCGATGATTGTGGTGGCAGCGACGCATTTTGAACGATTGACGATGATTCAGTGTTCGCAAGTGGCAGACTATTTTCATCTCGTCTGTTGCGTACAACATGAGTGTGATGGTCGTCACCTTGAATGAAATCGGGGTTTTGTGATGCTAGATACAGAACCAATGTCACAACGATCAAAACAGCTAGTGTTAGTAATACTCGGCCACACGTAAGCCAGGATTGTTTCCACTGCTGATACCTCGTATGATCCATTTCACTATGTATCCATAATTGTACAACTAATCATGGCACTTGATTGTTTATGTGTTTCTTAGACCCGTTGAATTGTATTTACGAAACAATACTAGTTGAATCACTGCACGTTAAAAGCCACTTTACCATCAAACATGAAAATGCTTAATGATTTACACCCATGGTCTTTGGACAACTTTTTTTGTTTCTGAACACTTTTTATCTATGACACACTTGACTATTATGGCTTTGTTTTTATTTTCGTTAATTGTTGATAAGATTCTGAACACAACAATTCACGTATTACACTTCTGGTTTTGTGTGAAAAGAAATATTTATTTTCGGCTCTCTTTTTTTCTGATAATAAAATTATGATTACGCTGAGATAATGGGCTAGAAACAGTTCGGCTTTGATATGTGCAAAATTTGCCGGAGGTCAATGATATTTCAACGAGTTAATTGAGGAAAAAAAAACTCAACCTCTCAGCGTGTTAATAGTCTCGAACAGATGAAGTTTATGTGTCTGGAAATTTCTTTGTGTTTCTCTCTAAAAATCGATGTTTTTAAAATGGGAAAAGTATCGAATTTCTTATTGTTTACTTCTGTGAACCGTACAATAAAATATTATTGAGAACTATATATATACAACGATGGTAACGATAAGAAATGGTTGTAATACGTGTCAACATAGGACATGTTTATGAGAAAAAAAAACGTTTTTTTTTTCTGTGCAAAATAATTTGAAAATAATGTTGGCGTAATTGTTGTTACGAGAAAGACTCAACACTCAGCACTGTACTTAATGGAAGAGGTTGTGAAATTTAATTATGTCAAATAAAGATAAGACTGGCAGCGTCATAATGAAAATATTTGGCTCTTTTTCGTCTATTCCGATAACAGAAAAGTTTGAACCATTTCTGGTATTATAATAAGCGTTCAATTAAAAATAAATGAATTAACACATCTATGCTCAAGGTCGTGCTTGTTTTAATAATACGCCTTTTAGCGTGTTTATTCATAAGTTCAAGGTAAATCATAAATCTTGTTAGCATTTTCAATGATTCTTAGGCCGACAACACACGAGAAATTTTACGTTAATGTGATTGACAATTTATGCTGCGTTTTTCATTGTAAACGAATTATTACTACAGGCTAAAGAAAGGATAACGCAGAAAAAATGGTCGTGAGTTTTCGGCCTTTGACTTGACTTCCTAACTTCTTTCTTCTTGTGTCCGATACCATCTCTGTGAATGCCAGATTTTACGAAACAATGAAAATGAAATCTTTTAGTAATGTCTAGTTATCGAAAATAATGAAAAAAGCGATGTGCTCTGATCAGTGTTCTTATGGCAGAACACACTGTCTGACAATAGAAGCCAAAGATTTCATATCAAACAATAAAATAAACAATAATTGAAACAAAAGAGGTAACAGATTTAATAATTGTATGGGGATACGTTTGTCATTTTAGGACATTAGGTGAGTAGTAGTTATTTAAATGACAAGGGAAAAAATCCAGTTTGTGAATTTTGTCATGGATTTTACAAACCGTTATCTCCCAAGCCAAATCCAACTTTCGACACTAGGCTCAAAAGCATGTCATAGTAATTTATGCAACTAGTTGCGAAAAGTGGTAGTTTTTGTCACAAAATGTGATGTTATCAAACGACGAAGCAAGTTTGTTAGTCACATCGTGTTGCATACAATGTTTTCTGCAACCAGATGCGAAAAATGAACTTTTAAAACATAACTTTACCTTTTACATACATTCTACTGTATGAACTGTAAGTGGTTGAATGGTTAGATGTGGTGTTCGGTAAGCATTGGGTTTTGGTGTTGGGAGTTCGAAATTTGGTCAGGGCAGAATTTCATTTACGGTTAATGGTTCAAAAGAAGTGCTGAAAAGTAAATCCATTTCAACACTAGTTGCGAAAAGTAAAATATAGAAAAACATAGACCCTTTGATCGCCACCCAAATCATTCATGAAAAAGTTCAGTTTTCGTAGTGCAGTTGCAGAAAGGTTTGTTACATTTTCCATTTCTAAATTGACTGCAGTATGTGTTCTTTCAACCGAAGATATTTCGTTACAAATGTCCCAATTCATTTCATTCCACATATTGAATATTAAAGTATGTTGCTATCATGGGATGAATTGGATTGAAAGCGAAGTACTGGTGGTTTCCCTTCTTTTTTTAATTTTTGATTAGAAAAGTGCAAAGAAATCCTCGAGGAAATTTTGGAAACGGTCTATTAACATAGGAAAGTATAATTAGACCGTCAACAATAGTTTTTTTTTACAATCAATGCTGAATGGTATGCTAGTGACCATATTCTACAGATCAAGAAAACTTCAAATAAACTCAGACTCATAAATTTAACAACAGAAACCAGAAATAAAAATCAAACACACCAAAAGCGACACTTCTGACCTCAATTATTAACTCATCAAAACAACAGTTCATAAATCATACCATCAGAGATCGAATACCATGCCGTGACCATTAATTAAACAAACCCACCTCTTATTTTTTCATATGATTTATGCATTGCTATGCTTGTTGGTTATATATGCATACGTTCGGTAATTTAATATGATTGAACCTGAAGAGCATGTTTTCAGTTATGTTTTCATTTTGCTTCACTATCATTTCAATCGGTTTCCGGTTCAGTGTATTATTTTCTTCCAGTCTTTCAGTCGATTGCAGCTTATCAAAACGTATCAGCGATAACTCAAGGGACATTTGAAAAAAATGATTTTTTGTCTTTTTGAAACTTTTGGGAAATTAATTTGATTTTTTCTTTGTTGTCTTTTCATTTTCTTGACGTCTTGCAACGTGCACTTATCAATAAAATCATGGTCTGACATGTCACTATTTGTATAATCCCAATGTCATGATTGCTAATAACGAATAGCCCTAAATATACTATTTTTACCAATTGTTGAAACACCCTATTGTTAGGTCACTTTAAACAAGGAAGATTCAAGTTATTTTTGACGAAACACCCCATTGTTGGGTCACTTTGTAAGATTTAAGTTTCAGCTGTCGAAACACTCAATTGTACAAAGATGGATCACGTTTTTTCTGACTAAACGCCCAACTGTACAAGGAAGATTCAAACTATTTTCGACGAAATACCCAATTATTAAGCCAGTTTGTACAAGTTGTCTCTGACTAAACACCCGAGTGTACGGTTGATTTGTACAAGGAATATTTTAGTTGTTTCTGATGCACCCAATTGTAAAGCTAGTTTGAACTGGGAAAATTAAAATTAGCGTTTTATAGACTATTTGTACAATGGTGCAAATAGTCACTTCATAAAAGATTAAAAAAATATTCAGAAAATCATTATAATCAGCGCCGATCTGTCTGAAATGCATGTCTGCAACTTTTTCATTGTCGCGAGAAGTCAATGTTAATGAAAATTAAAAGAGAGACACAAAACAGAAAATAATTGCAAATATGCAAACCTACAATAAAATGATACGAGTTCATCCAATCTCTTGCTGGTTTATTTAAAATAAATAAAATTCGATTTCGTTCGATTCACGTAATGTCTCTCTCGCTGAATCGTATAAATGCGTATATATAAATGAAACAAGTTCCTTGCATATAAGTAAGTCCATGAATCAACTCTGCATTCGGTCCAATCTGATACCAATTAAATAACTCGTTCCGATAATAAATTAAAAGACATAATTTAAGTCCATAAATAACCCAATATTTGTTGATCATGTAATCAAGTTTACCGATAATGAATATACGAAAACTAAACTTTAAAAGAAGGAAAAACGTTCTTTTTCCCTTCGATTCATTGTTGTTGTTTCTTTCATTTTTTACTTCTCTTCATTGCCCCCATAAAAAAACGAAACTGGACAGTCAATTTTCGTGATGGTGGTATGTAATTATATCATGTCAGTGTGGTCCTAAATTCCTACCACCACGTAACGATTTGTTTGATCATTGAGCATCATGCAAACTTCTGGAATGGCATGCGAACAGAAAAAGTGAAACAGTCGTTTTTTTTACGGCCACATATAATCCCGCGGTAGCAATGTAATAAAAAGGGATTATCGATTTTATCGATCGATCGATGCGATAAAGTTTTTTTCTTTGTTTTTATCGTTTTTTCTTTGCTTTTTAAAATTGTGAATGCAGACGTTTATTTGAAATGGAGAGCAGAATTTTTTGAGCAGTGTGGTGCAATTGATTGTATCGCTTAAGATAGCCTATTTACGGCATTTGAGGTATACCTTCATCATAGCCCTAGCAGTACAATGACGACAAAAGTATGTTGTCCTGTCCAGGGTTCGAAAAATGTGCTACAAAACTATTGAAGTAATAGATTTTGTAACACACTCCATCGCATCCCAACAACGAAAGCGATATCAGATATTTTGTAAGTAAAGACACAAGAACTTGCCTTTGTCTGAGTCACCTTTAAGGGTTTCTTTGATCTATATATCTTTGTGGACACTTTCTGTTTCTTGTGTTCTTTATTACTGTAAAAGAACAATTTGTGTCTAGGAGAGTTTATGAAAAGTCTGAGTCCTTGATGATTAACGTCAGTACCTAGCTGTAGCGGTACTGTTAAAATAATCACTTAATATACTACGCAAATTTCAGTAGAGATTACATTAATCGTTATAATTAAAATTGTAAGGACCAGTGAGCACTCATTGATAACTGTAATCTTAGCGAACAGATAAATGTTCAAAATATCATTATTTATAAATAAAGTTCAACTTTTATATTCCGATGGTTCGTTAACATCGCAACATTTAAAAACATATTGCTCCTACCAAATATTTTCAATTCATTATAATGAGGAAAACAGTGGTGGTGGCGTTGTTACTTTCTTTATTGGCAGTTCAGCTTCACTTTATGAATTGCCAAGACGGTTTCGCAACTCTAGGATTAGAAGTTACAGGTAAATATAGTGACTTTACAGGTGCACTGATAAAAGCCTAGTGTAATTACTCGAATTTAAAGCCAATTGTAGAACGTAGATAATAATAATTCTTTGAATGAAGTCGTCCACGTACATTCAATTAATTATTCAAATTTAAAAATTAAGGTGGAGCTGGAGGTGAAACAGTATCCGTTTGCACGCAGGCAGAATTGATTGCCGCATTATCAGGTAACGAACCACGCATCGTTCGCATAGTATGCCATATAGTTCTTACAACTACTGTTTACATTGGTTCCAATAAATCCGTTTTGGGCGGAAGCGAAAGTGCTGGAGTCTCTGGTCGAGGACTTGAAGTCGAACGTAATAAAAATGTTATAATTCGTGGACTTCGGTTCTGTTGTCCTGTTGCTACGGATGGACTTTTACTAAATGGTGCTACGCATGTCTGGATTGATCATAATGAATTTCATGCCGATTTAGACCACGATAAAGACTATTACGACGAGCTATTCAGTTGTAAAAATGGTGCAGATTTTGTGACGGTTTCGTGGAACAAATTCCATAGTCACTGGAAGGCTCTCTTAATCGGAAACAGTGACAGAAATGGTCACATCGATATTGGAACGTTGCATATTACTTTCCATCACAATTATTTTTTGAATTTAAACAGCCGGGTTCCGTCGTTACGCTTCGGTGTTGGTCACATTTACAACAATTTCTATGAAAATATTTTTGAAACGGGAATCAATAGTCGAATGGGAGCTGAGGTTCTCGTTGAATCGAATGTTTTTCGTAATTCTAGTGTACCCATTGCGACTGACAGATATAGTCCAGAAAATGGATATGCTGTTGAAAGGAACAACGACTTTGGCGGCGCTGAATTTTATATTTCTCACTACGGCACGTTTACTAAGCCCCCGTACTCCTACAGATTGAATCGCTTAAGCAAAATACCTCTTCTCGTCGAACGTAACGCAGGACGTACAATTATTTTTTAAAGTTTTTTCGAACAATTGAACATGTCGACATTTTCTGCACAAATTTACTAAGAGCAATTGTACATGAAAGGAAGTCAATGATTTGTTTCATTTTATTTACCTATACTATTACTGTTAACCGATCCACGTACAGTCAACCAGTTTGTATGAGTTACCAATAAAATTGTCTTCCGTTGTTTAATCTACTTTTTGGTATTTGAAAATCTTGTACTTCATTAAATCTAACGCTCATTTTGCTACATAAGACAACACTAGTATAGTTAGAGGATTATTTTAGTCGTCGTTGTCACAAACAGATGAGTTCACTTTGAGCCTCACCCTCACACTTTTCTTTTTTGAGCTAATACATTCGATCGAATCATTCGTATTGACCGTAATTATTTGCACTCAACATTAACTTGACAATCAATCAAAAAAAAGAACAACAAAGGATTGAATTCGAAAGACGATTTGTCGATATAATACTAAACCATTTCGTACATCTGCTAAAAATAAATTGTGATCTGATCATAGAATATTTGCTATCATAATAGGCTGAATGCTTATTCAGAAACTATAATGATATGAATGGTCACGGTCACGCACTAAATCCAACACTATTTTCTAACCGAATTGTGAACGTAAATATTTGGAAATATCACGTAGAGATCTCCACCCAGAGAAGAATTGTGATTTTAGGAAGAATAAAAAATAAAATTGGAACGAACGAAAATACCAACAACTCTAACCAGAAGTAATGAGGTGTAACGAGTCAGATTATGTTCAACTATCATCGATAAAGATCACCAACGAAATTATAATTTGAAAAAAGCAATTCCACTCTTTCATTACGTTTTTTTTTTGTATAAATCACTTGATATCTCACTGTAATCCTTCCCATCCAGCACGAAATTTATAGCATGAAAATGAATTTTCAAATAAATCACTGACAAATATGCAATTTATTATTCGTATCCGATTCTGTCATAATTTACAAGACAAATTAAATAATTTCAATTAATTTAAACACACACACGATTCCGATCTATTCAAATATTAATTTCTTATGATCAATGATCATTTCAAATTTTTTGTTGTTTTATTTTTCACATGTTACACATTGCGATCATCGCAGCTAACCGTACAACACTCTCTGGTGTATAACATATATATATATCGATCGTAAGCACTTTTCGGTGGTATTGCGTGCGTGGTCGATGTCTTTTCGGTTTGAAATCTCTGAGGTTACTGAATGAATGGTACTTGAGCGAATCAACTCAAACCGCTATAGACCGTGTGCTTGCAATGAGTCGAATGAGTGGTTTTACTCACGAAAATTTTGTACTTTTCAATGCAAGAAAAACCCACTCATGTTTTCGTTATGCTTTACCCGGTTGATATTTCGGTTAGGTAAGTAAGTATATTAAGTTATTTGCGATGCTTATGCGTGTAGTTTTTTTTCTTGTCTTTTTGGAGTAGAAGAAGAAGTTAACAGAAAAGAACCGGAGAAATTAAGTTCGATCAAGGAAATACATTGGATTTAGTGATTTTTTGCTGTTGTAAAACGTTTGTTTGATAAGATAATTATTTGGGTTCACATTTCTTTCATCTACAAAAAAAATGCTTACGAATAGAAATGCACACAAATTCTAAGTAGAATTGTAATAGAATTTGTGAATCAAAGTGTTTAAGCTGTCGTATAGTTAACAATACTGTCACTAATATATATGAACAATTCCGATAACAAATTCAAAAATAATTATTTTTGCACATGTCATACACTTTAAGTGGTTACAGTTGGCTCAAATAATAAACATTCCAATTTTGCAACGAACGTCATTTTACGTGACGACAAATATTTTATGGAACATTCCATCGATCAGATGCCCTTATTGATCACAGAAACTATATTAAAAACCAAGTGACAGTCGCCTGTAAAGAGTCTCTTTATAATATTTTTAATAATTTGTAGGCACCTTAGATCAGTCTATTATTATAGACGATATTTGCAAGCGCCTGTAAATAGCCAAATATTGTGCAGAAACTATTTACGGTTGCCTGTAAATAGTCAAAATATTATAACAAGACTATTTACAGGCGTCTGAGCTTTTGGCTTACAAAATGGGTCAAAATAGAGTGAAAAGAATGGTCCTAAAAAAATGAACAGAAGAGAGGTATACTTCCTTCAACAAAATGCTCAGAATATAGGGATGTTTCCTTCTACAAAATGCACTATTCTTGCAGGCGCCTGCAAATAGCCAAAAAAATTATAAAACAACAATTTGCTATAGTAAGTTTTTTTATTCAAAAATTTGAGGTAAAGTTTTGGATCCGTGCAGCTGCGCCTCGATCGGCAAATTTCACACAAGAGAAGTACCATTTCCATCATTTACCCCATTGGTAAGTAATGTACTATTATCTACCTAGGTGAAATAATAGCAGTGAAAAAGTGCTATTATTTCACCGTCGGTAGATAAAATAGCGTATTCACCTCTGTCCAAATGTTTATTTAGACACTTGGGGTTATAACATTCGCCTTCATAAATAAACATGTGGACAGAGGTGAATAATCTATTATTCTTATATTATTGTTAAAGCTAGTGAAATAGAAGACTTTGCATTAAACACAGGGAAATAATTTAAACAAATGAAGTCGGCAAGCCTCGACTTCTTCGTGACAAGTGTGTACTCTATTTTATCACATAAGCGAAAACAAGACAACAACATAGAACTGAAGTGTAATTTTTGAATTATTCTTCTAGTTAAGTAATTTTGACATCCGAACACCGCGAATTACATTGGATGCTGCGGAGGTAGTTCATTAGTCGCCTTCGGCTCGGGTATGCAAACTCTACACTTGTCAAAATAACCGTTTCCAAAGCTTGTTGCTTATAACCACACTTGTGAGTTCGGCTCGTATCACAAAATTGATTCCGAGTGTAATGAACTACCAAACAGCATCCAATATATGCTGTTTTATTGCCTATCCACCCGGAATATTGTTGTTACGAGTACATTTTCCCACCCAAGGACCTTAGAGTTCAAAACCAAAAGTGTTCCTGGAACACTGTTCCAGTAGACAACTGGCAGACTCTTGAATATCAAAAGATTATTCTAAATTAATGCACAATTTCACAACATTTATGTCGCGCTATTTCATTCACTGCCAGACTAATACTAAACATAAAAACTACCGATACAACAAAACCAACAAAAATATCTGTTGTTGCATTGAAACGTTTAAAAACGAATCTAGTCTGCTGATGAAATCGGCTCACACTTATTCCCGAAAGCATCACAGGCAACACTACTGTTTTGGTGACATGTTGACAAACTACTTCGACTGTTTTGTTTTTGTGAAGTGGTAGATTCATATTTTGCGTTATATTTGTCGATTTTGGTGGCGTTTCAATAAATTTTGCAGTGAAGTGAAGTGAATATATGATAATAAAAGTAAAAGTGTTAAGTGTTTTTGAAAATAAGTGAAAAATGCAAAAATTAAATTGTGCGGCCATTGGTGTTCGTCGAAGTTAAAACAAGGCATCAGAACAGTCGGAGCGTTTGCTGCGACTTTGCCCCGTACAACCCGTAATCCTATTTCGTCCGCAACCCTAATACGTCCGTAGCCCTAATAAGCCCGGAACCCTAATACGTCTACAACCCTCTAATGCGTCTGTTACCAAAATGCAAGTCAAGTTGGGCATTGTCAAATTTACTGAAACTGTTCATTTTTAAAATTGCGCATAGCGCAATTACGAAAGCCCGTACGAAGTACCTTTCAAATAAAACCAACAATTTACGACAATTTTTTAGAAACCCAAAATCTTTTGCCAACTTTCCATTGGGTATTCAATTACCTCTCAAATGAAACAAAAACTAGCAAAATCGGTTGAGATTTACTCGATTTATGTGCAAAAAGCACTTAGGGCCGAGTAGCCTTAGTGCAAGGGCCCAAATTTGAAACTTTTTTTGCCATCATTCTATTCGGCATTCAATTATCTCTCAACAATTTACGACATTATTTTAGAAACCCAAAATTTTTTGCCAACTTTCCATTGGGTATTCAATTACCTCTCAAATGAAACAAAAACTAGCAAAATCGGTTGAGATTTACTCGATTTATGTGCAAAAAGCACTTAGGGCCGAGTAGCGGCCTTAGTCCAAGGGCCCAAATTTGAAACTTTTTTCGCCACGTTCTTTTCGGTATTGAATTACCTTCCATAAAAAACTAAATCTAGCAAAATCGGATGAGATTTACTCGATTTATGTACAAAAAACACTTAGGGCCGACCTTTGAGCCCTCCCAACAAGCTCACGTTTCATCTTACCCAAAAACAATGTTCAGCAACTTTGTTCTACTCGTCAATACCTTTCATTTGATATATCACAAGCAGCTATTGCGTGCGTATTTCGGTAGATATCGTCGAAAGACTGAAAAACACCTATATGACTCTAGCTCTGGAAGGGCCGACCCTACCATGCCCATTTTCGAACTTGACCTTACTTTTGTCGATACCAATCGGGGAAAAAAAGAATTTTCAAAAAAGGTTGTGATTTACTCAAGCTAGAGGGGTCACATTTTTTATTTCGGATTCGTCATCTATGAACATAACCAAATGCTTTGACCTTACTGTCTGCTTCCAATTCGACGTGTTACAAACGGCATATTAATCTTATAAGCCCCCAGTACTTCGTACGGGGCTAAAAATGTCCGTCCGTCCGTCCGTCCGTCTGTGACCCCTCTAGCTTGAGCAAATCACAACCTTTTTTTAAAATTCTTTTTTTCTCCGATTGGTATCGACAAAAGTAAGGTCAAGTTCGAAAATGGGCATGGTAGGGTCGGCCCTTCCAGAGCTAGAGTCCTATAGGTGTTTTTCAGTCTTTCGACGATATCTACCGAAATACGCACGCAATAGCTGCTTGTGATATATCAAATGAAAGGTATTGACGAGTAGAACAAAGTTGCTGAACATTGTTTTTGTGTAGGATGCAACGCGAGCTTGTTGGGAGGGCTCAAAGGTCGTTACTCGGCGCTAAGTGTTTTTTGCACATAAATCGTGTAAATCTCATCCGATTTTGCCAGATTAGTTTTTTATGGAAGGTAATTGAATACCGAAAAGAACGTGTCGAAGAAAGTTTCAAATTTGGGCCCTTGGACTAAGGCCGCTACTCGGCCCTAAGTGTTTTTTGCACATAAATCGAGTAAATCTCATCCGATTTTGCTAGATTTTGTTTTATTTGAGAGATAATTGAATGCCGAATAGAATAATGGCAAAAAAAGTTTCAAATTTGGGCCCTTGGACTAAGGCCGCTACTCGGCCCTAAGTGTTTTTTGCACATAAATCGAGTAAATCTCATCCGATTTTGCTAGATTTAGTTTTTTGTGGAAGGTAATTGAATACCGAAAATAACGTGGCGAAAAAAGTTTCAAATTTGGGCCCTTGGACTAAGGCCGGTACTCGGCCCTAAGTGTTTTTTGCACATAAATCGAGTAAATCTCATCCGATTTTGCTAGATTTTGTTTCATTTGAAAGATAATTGAATGCCGAATAGAATGATGGCAAAAAAAGTTTCAAATTTGGGCCCTTGGACTAAGGCCGCTACTCGGCCCTAAGTGTTTCTTGCACATAAATCGAGTAAATCTCATCCGATTTTGCTAGATTTAGTCTTTTATGGAAGGTAATTGAATACCGAAAAGAACGTGGCGAAAAAAATTTAAAATTTGGGCCCTTGGACTAAGGCCGCTACTCGGCCCTAAGTGTTTTTTGCACATAAATCGAGTAAATCTCATCCGATTTTGCTAGATTTAGTTTTTATGGAAGGTAATTGAATACCGAAAAGAACGTGGTGAAAAAAGTTTCAAATTTGGGCCCTTGGACTAAGGCCGCTACTCGGCCCTAAGTGTTTTTTGCACATAAATCGAGTAAATCTCATCCGATTTTGCTAGTTTTTATTTCATTTGAGAGATAATTGAATGTCGAATAGAATGATGGCAAAAAAAGTTTCAAGTTTGGGCCCTTGGACTAAGGCCGCTACTCGGCCCTAAGTGTTTTTTGCACATAAATCGAGTAAATCTCATCCGATTTTGCTAGTTTTTATTTCATTTGATAGATAATTGAATGCCGGATAGAATGGTGGCAAAAAAAGTTTTAAATTTGGGCCCTTGAACTAAGGCCGCTACTCGGCCCTAAGTGTTTTTTGCACATAAATCGAGTAAATATCATCCAATTTTGCTAGTTTTTGTTTCATTTGAGAGATAATTGAATACCCAATAGAAAGTTGGCAAAATATTTTGGGTTTCTAAAATAATGTCGTAAATTGTTGGTTTTATTTGAGAGGTACTTCGTACGGGCTTTCGTAATTGCGCTATGCGCAATTTTAAAAATGAACACTTTCAGTAAATTTGACCATGCCCAACTTGACTTGCATTTTGGTAACAGACGCATTAGAGGGTTGTAGACGTATTAGGGTTCCAGGCGTATTACGGCTACGGACGTATTATGGTTTCGGACGAAATAGGATTACGGGTCGTACGGGGCTAAGTCGCAGCAAACGCTCCGACTGTTCTGATGCCTTGTTTTTATTGCGGATTCGTCATCTATGAACATAACCAAATGCTTTGCCCTTACTGTCTGCTTCCAATTCGACGTGTTACAAACGGCATATTAATCTTATAAGCCCCCAGTACTTCGTACGGGGCTAAAAATGGAAATTATGGCTATAGATAAAATGGCCGTCACTTTTATTTTTGTGTTTTTTATTTCATTTTTTTCGAAAGTTTTTAATGAATTTGCTTAGATTGGTGTGCACTTAATTCTAGTGACAAAGTTTGTGATATCAAAACTAAAATAATATCGCCAGTATTGTTTCGATTTCAGTGTTAAAGAATATTTCATGTGATACAATTTTGTATACACGTGAGAGTGTATTGGTGAGTTATGATATGAATCGGTCGGTAGGGAAAGTAAACGGTCGAGAAGGAAAGTAACGGTTGGGAAGAAATGCACCAACACACTCTCACTTTTACAGAAAAATATTTTTCAAAATACCCCAATACAGTCTCGATGTGTGTATTGGGGTATGTTGAAATATACTATACTGATAAGTAATGAAAATCTGCTGGTATGTAATGAAAATCTGCTGGTATGTAATGAAAATCTTCTGATATGTAATGAAATTTCATATGAATATTTCTTCACTTGTGATGTAATGAAAAAGTTCCCATATGTAACGACCGCTTTCCGCGGGTGGAAAATGTACGTGTAATAACAATATTCCGGGTGGATAGACAATAATAGTAAATTACTATACCAGTGAAGTAATTTGATATCTCGTATCGGGCTGAAGCTCTCGGATACTTTTACTCATCGTGATACGAGATATCAAATTATTTCACGTGTAAAGTATAACGTTTTACTTTACGAGCGAGGGAAAGGGTCTTTACTAGTGAGTGAATGGCCACATTACCTCACTAGTAAAGTAAAAGATTTTACTTTACTAGTGAAGTAATGTGGCCATTCCCTCACTAGTGAAGACCCTTTCCCTCGCTCGTAAAGTAAAACGCCATACTTTACACGTGAAATAATTTGATATCTCGTATCAAGAATACGAGATATCAAATTACTTCACTGGTATAGTAATGTACTATAAAATTGTCATAACTGTGGTTTACTATATGATATTACTAGACGCATTTTCTATGGTGTCACGAATTCTAATGTTTCCAAAATGTTGGGATTGCGTCGCAAAAAGAAATTTATTTGAAAACTAGTAGCACACATTCCTTTGATTGATTATATCAAGGGTAATATGGTTTCAAAAATTAATTATATTTACTTTGTAAAGTATACACGAGAGTGCTAGAAAATTTGATTGGACTAAAGTATCCGGATTTAATTAATGGTTAAATCGATGACGTATGTGCTATATTTTTCCGATTAATTCTGTGAATTTTTTGTACAAAAAAAAATTCTTTTAATAAATCGGTAGATAAATAAAATCTAATTTCACGGAGAGATGAGACGCGGTGATGCTTTGAATTTCTCTTTTGCAATATGAGTTTACCGAACGCGCACAGTTGGTAATCTGAAGAAAATAATTTTTTTAATAAATATTTTAAATATTCATGTTCATATGAAAATTCTAATCTATCAACAAGTTTGAGTTTAGCCAACAGCAATTCTAATTATTCGAAATTAAAGAAATTTTATTTTTCTATCTTCCTTCTTACGCAAACTATGTGTGTAAGATAAAATTAGCTTTATTATCGACATTGAAATACCATTAGCACACCAGCAAAACATTCTTTTAATAAATTTATAATGTTCCATCCGTATTTACCATTCTCACATTTTCGATAAAATATTACATTTTAACAGTACATGGGCAATGGCATACACATTGAATCACATAAATAGTGAAGTGTGATTATGCGTGAATTTATAGTAGAAGTTGCGTTTATTTTCTCTATCGCCAAATTTATAAAATTTTCTATAAATAAACATAATGAATATTGTGTGGAAATGTCTGTGAAACACTATATGAGTTTTAGCCTTCAATATGTAAACCATTATGTGAAAATCGATTAAAAATTTAGTTAACTTTTGCCCGATCTTGTTTTTTTATAAATAAAAACATTTTCAGCTCAGTTTGAATCAGGACACCTGGAGACTGAAAGCATAAATTGAATTTGTAGCAAAAATTAATAGGTTTGGCTAAAGTCCAGGCTTCATATTTGTTTTATTATGCTACACTCCTGTGTCTGTTAATTCCAAAGATCATTGAACCTGTCATTAAGTTAAGTTTTTTAGCGAAACCTTTAACAGACACTATAGAAAGATATTTGATAAGAGACTACGATTTGTTTGAATGTAAATTATGTTGAAATAAGTAAAACAATAGTAGCATTCTCATTATTTAATATTATTTATTGCTGGAGATACAGTAGGACTTTTAACAGGTTATGGACCTAGATCGGGAATATGGCGGTTGACAAGAAATAACTAAAGTTTGAATGTTGGTAGATTCAGTGACATTGTAATGGACAAACAATTGAATATCGAAGACTACGTATACCAGTATGAAAATGGATAATGATTTGGATCATGAACCGAACAAAAAGCAAACGTTGACGACGTTCAATAAGGGCCAAATGATTGGAGTGGTGATTATAGTGCAGTGTCGCAACGAACCTGGCATAGTTTCATGGACAAAAGAAAAGAAAGGAAAGAAAAGAAAGTAAGTGTAACAGAATTTAAGCTACCGAACTTGAGTGGAACGACAGAAACAGAGTTTGAGCAACAGAATTAGACCATCACAGTTTGCAACAGAGGCTGAGTCTAAGCAACAGAATTTGAATAGAAGAAGAAGATAAGAAGAATAAAAGAATACGAAAAAAAAGGAAGGAAAATAGAAAAAGAAAGTGAAAAGGAGAAGAAGTAAAGGAATTGAAGAAGTATAAGAAAGAGAGTAATGAATGGAAGCATAAAATGGAGTAGATGAAAGAATGCGTAGTTCAAGTATATATTATCGCTATTATCGTTTTTTGAACGCGTTCAGACAACGATACTGTTGTCTAAAAATCAACTTAACATTTCTCTGTATCTTCTTCTTCTTCTTCTTCTTTTTCAGCCTGTTTCTATCCACTGCTGGATGTAGGCCTCTCCAACTTCTTTCCATTTCGTACGATCCATTGCCATTTGCTGCCAGTTTGTACCTGCAATATTCTTAATTCCGTTTGTCCATCTCTCTGGTGGTCTACCTATAGCTCGTCTTTTATATGGTCGCCAGTTCATGATCTTTTTGGTCCAACGTTCGTCTGTCCTTCTTGCAATATGTCCCGCCCAGCTCCATTTCAGAGATGCTATTCTTTCCATGACATCAACGACCCTGGTTTGTTGTCGAATCCATTGATTCGTCATTCTGTCTCTGAGTGTTATTCCAAGCATACTCCGTTCCATGGCTCTTTGTGTCACTCTCAATTTATCTTCGGATGCTTTTGTTAAAGTTAACGTTTCCGCTCCATAAGTGAGCACTGGAAGGACACAAGTGTCGAAAACTTTGCGTTTTAGACTATTATTCATTTTGCTTTTGAAAATTAGTCTGAGTTTTCCGAACGCTGCCCATGCAAGACCAATCCTACGTCTTATTTCTGCAGTTTGGTTGTCCAGACCTAACTTCAGTTTATGTCCTAGATATACATAGCTGTCGACTCGTTCAATGACAGTGTCACCAATTTTGATTTCTCTATCGTCCCCGATGTTGGTCATGACTTTTGTTTTCGATAAGTTCATCTTGAGGCCAACTTTGCTCGCCTCTTCACTTAACTGTTGTAGCATAAGCTGAGCCTGACCTAGATTCGCTGCTATCGGTACAATGTCATCAGCGAAGCGGAGATTGCTCAGGTACTCTCCATTTATCTTTATTCCCATTTTACTCCAGTTTAACTTCCTAAAAATACTCTGCAGAATCGCCGTGAATAATTTCGGTGAAATGGTGTCACCCTGCCTTACACCTCGGCCAATTCTGAATTTTTCCGTGCTCTTATGAAGTTTTATACATGAAGTAGCATTTTTGTACACATATCGAATTGTGTTGGAGTACCTTGAGTCTACTCTACATTCGTCTAATGCGTCCAATATCGACCATGTTTCCACTGAATCGAAAGCTTTTTCGAAGTCTATGAATAGCAAGACTATGTCGATGTTGTATTCACGACACTTCTCAATAAGCGTTCTCATCACCTGCAAATGGTCGTTTGTGCTGAAACCAGATCTGAAAGCAGCTTGTTCAACGGGTTGGTAGAAGTCGAACTTGTTAGTGTTCCTCTTCGTAATGATTTTCATAAACAACTTGTAGAGTGTTGACAATAGGCTTATGGGTCGGTAATTTTCCAGCTTTGTTATGTCTCCTTTTTTATGCAGCAATGTAATTACCGCATTTTCCCAGGCTTCTGGTACTTCTTCCCATTGGAGACATTGATTAAACAAAGCCGTGATTGCCTTTAACAAGGAGTCTCCACCCAGTTTAATGGCTTCCACTGGAACACCATCTTCTCCGGGAGACTTTTTGTTTTTCATCTCGGCTACTGCAGCTTTGACTTCATCTCTGTATCTACCTTGTTGAAACTCTCCAACATTTCCTACATATTGAATCATTTAATTGTTGCAACACAAAAGTCGTAAGTTTTTTAACATGGCTACGATCAATCAGTCATCGGATTGTTACATAAATCAAATTATTTATTGCAATTAAAAATATTAATTAAATAAATTTGTGGAAAAGTATGGAGAATTAGTTACCATACAAACGGTGTTTCAGTACAGTACATAATTACCTTTTTTAAATAAAAATTTCAGTTTATTTATAAATGTTTCTCTCGCGCTTAGACATTTTTAATGTTGAATAAATTTCAGTATAATTAGGTAAAATTCCACACGTCGAATATTTGTATAATTAACAACAAGATACGGAATAAAATAAATGGTCGAAGAAATTAAGAAATTTGTTTAAAAAAAAAAATTGTGTTTGGTATGATAAAGTGAATGATGGGAACTTTTGTTATCTTCTAAACACCTAAGCACACACAACATCTTTTTTTTCTCTCTAGATGTATATTTCGGGGATCTCCGAATGAGACCCGTTTCAAATATCTAATCTTCTCGTTATTTGCTAAGCAAGTAGCAAGTCGTATTTGTTTTGTTGTGTTTCTGTTGTTCACAAATAAGTAAATTAGATAAAGGGGTTGCGGGAAATGGTTTTAATTGCAAATTTCTTACCAACATTCGAATAATAACCATTTTCACAGTAACTTTATTGAGTTAATAAAAGAGAATATCTCTGAATGTTTTCGCTGAATGGTTTGTGATATGTCAAGTCAAATGTATTGACGAGACGAATCAGAATATTTCACTTTTAGGAAATGGTTGTATCTGGTTGGCCGATCAGTCACTATTGGCAAAAAAGCAAGCAAAATAACGTGTTTTGCTTTTTTCACTAGCTTTTTAAGCATATTCCCTTATGTTTTTGCTCAAAAAGAGTGTGCGATATGTCAAATGACGAGACGAAAGAAAATTTTGAATTTTTACAAAAATTGGGTTTTTGCAACAGTAGCTTTTGGCGAGAAAGCAAGCAAAACTGTATATTTTCCTACTTTTTCTGTTTTCCCGCACCTTCTTATATAATAAAGTTTATAAATGTTGAAGCACTATCTATAAATCATAGAATTTTATCAACGTTACAATTAGTCTGGAAATGGATTAAATTAATCTGCGTTTTTGTCGTCCGATCTAATGTTAGTAAAATTATCAAACATAAACAATTCCCGCAACTCCATTAGGGAATTGAAATGTTGGGAAATAAGCATTTTTCTCGTCTTAGATTACGTATGACACGTATAAAGTGTGGTAAGGAAGTTATACACCAGTCACGTATGCGTGCTTACACACGACACGCATTTCCATACATAGTCACTGTATAATATACGATGACTAAGGTAAGAAACATGCCACTCGTATTTTATACAAGACGTATGTATAAAACAATACGTGTCGTAATTTTTTTTCTTAGTGTGCTTAAATATGGTTTTGATGCTGAGATGCCTATATATAGTTCTACATTGAGTAGACGAAACCTTTTTTGTTTGTATGTTTTGTTGAGATAAGATAAAAATCAGTGGAATCCAGATTTCAGGCAGCTGAAAATTCGGCGAAGTTAAGCATTTGTCAACAATCCGGTCAACAACTGAACAGAAAACGTTTTTCATTAACAAATTCGAATTGAAATGAAATTCACACTTAATTATGAAGCATTTTCGTGTAAATAAGCACTTGAATGTAATTTCAATGGTCATTTACATAACGAGAGAACGTGGGTAAAATGCATCATCTTCTTTGCATTCATTCATGTAATTTTTTTGTACACACGATAAATGTCTCAGAAATATATACCTGAACAAGCACAGACACCCATAATAACGTGCACTCGTAATAACGACGACTATAAAGTGTATATATACTGCGAAGCTTATACATAAAATATGCCGGTGTTCTGAAGTTTTTAATAAATGCAAACACGCTCTCTCACACATTTATTTATATAAAACTAGATAGTACACCTACACGGTAATTTCCACCTTTCTTCAGTTTAATTCATTACAACATTGAACATAATTTCGAAAAAGCGAAATAATGCACTAGGTGAGTGTAAGTCAAGAGTCAAATTTGTTCGGTATGAATGAAATTATATTCTCTTCTTGTTGTTTAGAATAAATTTTTCTTTCTCGTTTCATGTTTCATTTTACAAAACTGCAACAACAACAACAACAATTTTGTCATTCATATATTCAAAATTTTTGTGTCGGTTCGCTTTTTATAAATGACAATCATTGTGTGCATACAAGATGAAGTCGGTAAATCATTTATCTCATTAAGCACTACCATGAGATTTGACCTAGTCATATTTTTACCACACAATTTCTATTCATAACCGTTTTTAATAAAGGGAGCGTGATGCAACTTTAATCTTAACAGTTCTTGAAAAAGTTGTATTCGGTTTAACGTAGTGTCTTGGAAGTTTAACCTTTTGCATAAATGATGCATTGGATGTCTGTGGTTTCAGTAGACTTGAAATTTTTGATAAAATGTAAGTATTTGGTTGACGAACGACGTTTAATGGTTAAAGACCTGCAATGCAGATAGTGATAAAAATGCCCTTTCATACCTATTAGTAGGTATATCAGGAACGACATTTTCACACGGCACCGCCTGGGTGAGCCAATTCTAAATATTCAATTTAATTTCCACTTGAAATTCCAACATTTTAAAACTAAATTCCACTTAAAATTCTAATATTTCCATTTCTTTCCAAAAAAAATCCAAAAATTTCATTTCTGATTTCCAAAAATTACATTGGTCTGTCCCACAAACTTCAGAGTTCAATTCAGTTTTCCTAGAAACGTTTTGACTTATCCAAAAAAATTCGTCCGATTCATTTAAACCTTTTTCCCTTCAAATTTTCGCCTTACATTTACGTAATAGAACAGAACCGTCTCAAAGGCATGTTTCTACCGTTAATTTACAGACTACCATTAAACGAGTGTACAAACGTTTCCAGTCTAGCAAATACACTGTAAGACAAGTAGAGCAGACTATTTGCAAATAAAATTTGTGGGCGATTTTATGTTAACCGACCAGAAATGTTGCATTGACTCCCTCAGTAACATTTTCGTGAAGAATGTAAACGATTTGCGTAATATTCTCAAATGGAAATGGTTTCCATTCGTTCCAGACCCGGTATGACTTACTTGTATGATCACAAAGGATCGCTGAGCACACGCAAATTAAAATACGAAAACCATCAGCGAATGAAAATTCATTTTATGTAACATGAACCCACTCATTGATTAACCGTTCCAGCAACGAAAAAGAACTGTGTGTTGTATAATACCTCTAGGTTATTGCATCGCAATTGTTTTCAGTGCTTTATCTTCATAACCTCGTGCATACAGTCAATCAATCAAACTCCAAAGGTGATGTTATAAAATTCAGATCTGCTATTATGTTAAATTGAATACACAACACATCTTAGGGCACAATATTCTAGAACTAGGAAGTTTATTTAAACGGATAATCAAGATAACCAACGGCTAGTTTGTCATCATTTCCATTTAAATCATTCATGCGATTTTCATTGCTTCTTCTCTCTATCTATCGATTTGCGCCTGTCTACCATCATATTTAGGCATAAATTTATTGAATATGAATTTTCAATGAATAATTTATAAATTGTATGGAAGTGCTTTGCGGAGGATGGGCGGATTTAGAGTGGTCCAAGAGGAGAGTTTTTTTTTATTTGTCTTAAATACAAATTATTGTCATTTTTGTTGTTAATAAGTTTGTTTAAATAAGTTATTGACGGCGAAGACATTTTAAAACTTGTTTTGCCCACAGCCAAAATAATTCTTTGGCTTTAAATTTGACGAAAATAAGAAAATAAATTTTTTATTCATATCTGTCTGGTGTATTTCAATATTTTTATGTAAAATATAAAAAACACTTCGTGCACAAAAACAGTATTTATTGTTCCATTTAATACCGTCCACATGCTCACGTATTTGATACCTTCGCTCTTCAACGTTTTTTTAAGCGAAAGATAATACAAATTTCTTAATCATTTCCACAATAAACAAAAAGCTATTCTTACTGTACGGGGAGGTGCGGGAAAAGTTTGAAAAGACGTTGAAACACCAGAGTGGTGACCAGAATAACTTTTACATCCACAACGTACAACAAATAATATTACATTTAGAGAGTTTCCAGGCTGTTTTGAAAGTCATCCTGGCCAAAATTTGACTCCTTATGCTGTACAACAGCGAGAGAAGTTTGGAGTCAGATTTAAGGAACAGTATTTTTGTTTCGCCTGTGTTTTACCGATTTTCAGCGTATATCTTCACGAATTTTTGATCGAAATTGATGACCGATACATGAAGTAAGAGGAATTGAGGAGACCAGTCAGAGAAAAAGATTATGAAGCACGGGTCAGTGGGTCGGGAGCTGTTTAGAATGTGTAACACTGCGTGCTTCGCGTATTTTTCGCTTTTCTTTAGTTTACACAAAAGGTACTGACGGGTTTAATCAGGAAGTCAGGAAGTCTTACAAGGCAGTTTAGCGGATCAGTAGTTTGAGTTTGCAAGCAACGATTTTTTTTAAAGCTTTTCAAGTATATCTCTAGTTTGTTGGAAATAGTTGTTGGTCATCACCCTGGTCTGTCAACGTCTTTGAACTGCGTACTTTTCTACTTTTCCTCATTTCCCGCACCTCACTGTACATGTCGGTATAATGTATAGTAGACCTACTTATATACTGTTCAAAAAGTTCTTTTAACAACATATTTTCGGTTAAAAAAAAAACCACATGAAAATGTGTCCGCATCACCTATTTCTTCATGTATCCCCATAATTCATATGACATAAACATACTTTTAATTCATAATTTTTACGTTTTACGAAGCGAACATATAAAGAGGTTCATTGTTATTCAATTTCAAATGATATGTTATGACCTCTCCGGCTTGTTTTGTTTGTAAGACTCGCGGTTATATACACAAGAAAAGTTTACTTTTTTTCCTTTTCTTCGTTTATTTTTTATTAAAAGAAACAAAAAAGAAAACAAATGTGTAGCATAACATGGATTTTACAACTGTAAAATTTTCATCTGTATGCGACGATAGGAAGTGGAATGCACCATGAATGAACACATTCTGTTATCTTGAAGTTGTTGTTGTTGTTGTTGTTGTTCAAAAGTGCATTCTCACAATAAGATCATAGTTTTTTGTTTGGTTTTGGAATGGAAATTGCTTTGAATAAAACATTTTATTGTCGGCGAGTCGGTTGCCAAAATAAGTAAATTTCGGGATGTATCGCTAACATAAGACAGAATTAAGAATTAGACTTCTGTAACACTTGCCAATAAAAACGTATTCGAATTGATTTCCTTAAAAAAGAGGTAGGTGGGGTGGAGAATTGGACTGTTTGGTTGTTTCCAATATTTTATTCATTGATGACAGTAAATGATGTAATTTCATACAAATGGAAGAGTAGATGTACAGTCGGCGACTTTCAAATAAGTGATCCATTCTGTTTGAACTTTTTTTCAGCTGATCAACTCATACAAACAAATGGGCTAATGCTTGTTTATACTGGTGAACAATGTACACTCTTGCCACGGGTGTGACACTATTTAAGCTATTCACATATATTTTATGTCGAAGCGTCTGGGGTGTGACTAATGAGCGTGTTAATGGTAAAACCGTTTAAAGTCGTAAAACCATATTTTTGTGTGTGGGAGTGGATCAGCTGAAAAACCACTGAAGCAACATACGTCACTTATTTGAAAGTTGACAACTGTATGGCAAAGTCCTCACTTCTTTCTCTCAGTGACAAAAATGAGGTCAATTTTGGATTTTTTCTCTAGTTTTCCTCCCGTTACATGAAAAATTACATTATGTACCAGGTACATTGTACCTGTCTTGGAGGATTTACTTTAGGGGCCATTCATAAAGTGCGCACGCAGTGTGTGGTCATTTTTTGACCCCCTCCCCCCGTTACGCACGCGATTTTCCATATAAAAAGTTCCAATTTCAGACCCCCCCTCCCCCCTTAAGTGCGTGCGCACTATTTGAATGGCCCCTTAGGCAATATCGCGAGCTGTAGCCCGAACGAAGTAACAAATAAATATTAAGTTGTCAGTGATGCATTCGTCTTTGCCTGTACGTGCCTCTTAGACTCAAAACTGCTCACACATCGTCAGATAGAAGAATCACTATTCCAACAAATCAATGACCTGAACCAAAAAAAAATCGTCTTCATCAAAACTCCCATAAATAATAAATTATTCGAACGCAATTTCAACTATTTAATGGGATAACTGTCTTCGATATCATCATCATCATAACAAAAATCAATTCAATTTGTCTAATAAATTAGACAAACTCAGTTTCATACGAACTAACAACATTTCTTACCGTGTTCGTCGAAGAGTCCATTTCTCACAACGATCAAATGATATTTTCAGCACATTTTGTTCGTTATGGTAAACTTGTTTAGATTTCCTCATGCTGTGTCTGTACTTAGGACACATTAATCCATAAGAAAATTGTAATTTAAATGAGTGTATATGCATCTGATGGATAATAAAATTTAGTTGTACAGTTCTTGTGACGGGAATTTCATAAAAAGATGTTTTGCATATTGGTCTGTATACAAACACATTAAAAGAGGAAAATGGAATCAACTATTTTATTGAGATAACTTAAAAGGAATTATGGATATTTTGTAAATATCAATTTATTTTGTCACTTGAACAGTCTCAGGTCTCAGGTTTTTCATTGACATAAATAAGACTTTAGCCACTGTTCATTCACCTTTCTGTATGGTTAGTGGATTGGCAATGTGATGATCGTCTTGACTTGACTTGACTTTCGCAATAACAAGCTTGCCCCTGTGGGCTCACCCATGAGATTATTTGAACGTGAGGACTTTGACTTGAGTGATCACGAATGAAAATCAAGCCCTAATCCTCCCTTTTCTCTCTCCTAGACTCGGTCCATTGTACACCAGAGAACAATTGTGCGCTTCCTCTCGTCGAGCACACTCATTCACATTCGCACTCTGCCTCCGGCACTTTGTGTATGATGAACTTTGTCAGTGGTGGGGCCACTACTTGCATTACTTTGACTTATCAACTCAACTCAACCACCGTCGTTCGATCTATGTGGTCGGACTAACTACACGGCAGTGGGGAGATGAACCAACCACCTGAGCTCTTTCATTGCTCGGAAATATTTTTGTATAGAATTGGTATCGTGAAGAAAATTACCTGCAGCAGGAGACTTACCAAACCACTAGCGCGTGAAACGAGAGAGATAACATTAAGATCAGATATACATATCTTTAGCAGAAGATAACACAGCCAAATTATTACATAAAACCGTTTACACTATCGCTAGTCAAAGAATCGAGAATGCTCCCGTCAACAAACGCCCGAGAAAAACTGGAATCGCCGTTCCGACAGACACCGCGCAACGGGAATGCTCTTCTCAACGTTTCGTAAAACGCTTCTCATGTGTTAGCCACACAAACTCAGAGGCTGCTAAGCCGTTTAACTTTACGGAGAGAATAGTTTCTACAAGCGAGGCAACGGTTCCCTTCAAGAAACGTTAGAGAAAAACTGAAGGCTAACGAACCATAACTTTGACTTGACAGACGTCGACAACAATTAAAACCAACAACAGGCCGAAACTCGAAGCGCGCAACATCACGGAAAGAAGAAAACTCTAGACAACAACAAATTGCAAACAAATTGTACTTGCGCAAGTACGAAGAGCGAAAACAAGAATAAGGCTTCTAATCGCACAGGACCATTGGTTAAGTATCTGTTTGCCAAAACTGGTAAAACGGCATATCCAAACCAAAAGCGTAAATGCTCCTTACAAGAAACGATAAAGCGAAACCGTGAGATATGACGCATTCAGAGAATGGTAACTGTAAAGCATCAACTTCCTTTTCTAAGTCGATGAAGGAGCCACTAGAACAAGCAAGAACAATAAATCCTGATACACGAAGGGAATTTTGAAAACCGACACATTTTCTGTTTCTGTCTCTGTTTTACTTGAGTTTCTGATTTCTCCATACAAAAATACATGCAAAATTCACAAAAAAACAGTAAACCACGAAACAGAAAATGTGTCGGTTTTCAAAATTCCGCGAGTGTAATTACTTTAAGCAACGCACTTCAAGCAAAAGTGGTACTCTAAATAGGGTACTGAAACTTGACATTGCTCCATACAAAATTTTACACTGTAAAAATAGTGGGGATAAAATTTCATACAAAAAGTACTCTATTTGGCAGCTGTCATTCATAGCACTTTTGCTTGAAGTGCGTTGCTTCAAGCCATGGACTATTTTTGTCCATATTTTCTTGAATTTTTGTGCATTTTTCCAAAGTCAGTTTTGAGAAATGCAAATTCGAAATAATGTGTGAAAATATAGGAAATTGTTTTCCTAAAAATAGCCAATGCTTAAATATTACGCACTTACGGGTAATACTAACATTTTAGTCATTTGTTACCAACAGCGACGACAAAATCAGTTATGTGCTTTGTTATTTATAGCGAAACTTACGGTAAAGCTAAAGAAGTACAAGATTTTGCATCAAAGTCTAGATAATACTTTAAAGAACAGAAGTGACAGATTTGGACTAACTAGCGGTACAATTACTACTGCAACATTTTATTCAGTTCTTCTTAGCTAACCCTGCAGCATCTAGCACAAAGGCGTCTATCGAATTACCGTATTATCATATCAATGAACGTCAACGTCTGTAACAAACAACACCAAGGAAATAGTTGCATTTGTGTCAACGAAGCAATGGTAAATGGTTTTGTGGTTAAATTTGAGCAACAGAATATAGTGTCGATATCCCATATCCCATTGATAAGTGGACAGACGTTAACAAATTTAAGATCCGTACACGGAGTATGTCTCGGCGTATGTGCAACGTTGTGTTTATTATAAAATCGCGTTACTTTGTTGCGAGCCTATCGGCTCTAGTTGTCATTTCCATATGCTGTCGAAGGATTGCAGAAGTAGGAATTATAGCGGATTGAATGTACCATAATTTAATGAACGTCTGGCAATTTAATTTTATCCATTCGTTTGTACATTCTTCAAAGCACCGTAGGAACGAAAAAAGAAGACAAACCATTTTCTATAAACCGATTATTATTTAAAGACGATTTACGAGAAGCGTGCATTGCGGTTATTCCATCCGTGCACACACAAACAATTGACATTGCAATCCCAACGCAAAACAAATATCTATTAATTCGTCTTGCACCTGCTTTTCTTTATTTTAAATTGTCTTCATAAACACAGAAAGTTATTGTCTTAAACACCATGCTAAACCACAAACCGATTAACGTTCCTCCGTTAACGTTGTTGCGTTGGTTTCGTTTTTTCCCATTTTAAAAGCTCAACCATTCGATTAATAAATTATTTAGTAATGTGTGACGGTGTCAGATTGAAGCCTGTTCCCAATAAAAAATTCAAAAATGTTAAGCATAATGGTCTCTTTGGAGCAATATTGTTTGCTCCTACATTGCGTGTGTTGCGATGCTATAAAAAGTAAATATGCAAACAAATCGTCTGCACTCGAGAGTGGGAAAAAACGAGACTAGACTAAATGTCCGACAGTCAGATAAGAAAATTCAACGGAAAGCTGTTTTCATTTTAATAAATAATTCAGCAATAACACTTATGCGCTCGGTCTTCCCAGATATATATTCATTTGTTCACAGACGATTTTTCCTTTGAACATTATTTATAATGATTCTTTCTCGGTATTTTAAGTGGAAAACAATTTTGAAGAAGAAAAATTCTGCAATTTCAACAAAAAAAAGTAAAAATGAAACGAAAATTACATTAAGATGTTACAAACGTTGGAAATTATAAAAAAGCGAAAAGTAAACACGGGGTATAAAAGTTTTAAAAGTTGGTATGCATTGATTGGTTTCCTATTGCATTGAAGTAAGAAAGGTATCACCATTGTATGGCCGCACTGGAATAAAAAACAAACAATCAACAACTATCCAACAATACCTATTTACGTCTTCAGGTTTTCTAATGCATAAATAAAATATCATGAACGAACCAAAGAAAAGAAACCGTCAATATAGCCATCAGGTGCATCTCTAATAATATGATGAACTTTATAATATTTCTTTCACTCGAAAAAAAAACATTTTTTTTTGTGCCTGTAGGAATATAATTACAGTTTGGCGTTGAGTGTGGTCTTTTGTATGTAAAAACATTTTTTTAATGAAATACCAAATAAATAATCATAAGGAACAAAATTGTTGGTGGACGCTAAATATAAATCCCAATAAGATTTACTTTTCACGATGACGAAAGAACAACAGATTAGGGCCTATTTTATGGTATTAAATTACCGATTTTTCAAATAATTTCCTTAAAGCACTGTAGAGTAAAGTAAACCAGGCAGTAGCGCAGTGTATTAGGTCCTGAATTTGACGTTTCAAAAATGAACCGCTCCTACCTGGTTTATTTTACTCTGCCGAGCTTAAAGTTGACGAGTTCCTGAATTCGAATTTCTCTTAAATCTTTTTTTTATTTTATTACACCATCCGCTTATTTTGCATAATATTGCACTATAATATTTTGACTCAAGAACAAAGAACACAAAAAAACCGACAAGGCTATCAAAAACGAGGCTACTCACGTACGATCAGACACATTCCACTCACGAATCAAATCAAAGGCAATAAAAGTGAATGGACGAAATTGAACAAGATTCTTGGAAGCGTCGACAGCAGCCTCTGGATGAATACACTGTTCATACTAGCCAGTATCATCATCCGAAAGAGATGGGAACCCCATTTGGGACAAGAATGAACTAGTAAGCTTCACAGTCTGACAACTGAGCGGAACCTGCTCCTCGATACATCATCAGCGTAAAACTGTGAGAAAAAGTTGAAAGTCCTAAGCATCCTATTAACGGATTCGTGCTGTCCATAGTCGGTCCGATGGAACGGAATAAAGAAAAACTCATTATTCCTAGCGGACGTACAGGGATCTTTAACTGAACCCTCGGCCACAACGCAGGGGCATCAAGACGGCGCAACAGATCAAAAATGAACACCGCGGACAGACTGATCCTCCTACGCCAAAGAGGTTCAATCCCATTCGAGACACATCGATCTAAGTAAGGAGGCAGACGATGATCAGCATCTCTCCGCACAGACCTCTTTAACGCATAAATCAGAAACTTCTTTTGGATTGACTCAACCATGTTCACATACGTCAGTTCATGAGGATCCCAAACAACAGAGGCATATTCTAAGTGAGAACACACATGAGCAAAATACACACTCTTCAGAGCTCGAACATCAGTGAACTGCCTGCAGATTCTCTTCATGAAGCCTAGCATGAGATAATGAAGTCAATGTGACGATTAAACGTCAACTTCTCATCCAGCCGAACCCCGAGATCAAGCACCTCTGTAACTCGAGACAAAGTTATCCCATGCACAGAATATTGAAAGCGCATCGGATCACGGACCCTTGAAAAAGACATTACTTTACACTTGCCTACGTTCAGGTCCAAGCGATTCAGTTTACACCAACGAGAGAGAGAGCATCAAGATCAGATTGAAGACGGATAGCATCGGAAAGTGATTTAACGGTGGACAGCAATTGAAGGTCGTCAGCATACACAATTTTTATGGACTTGAAGAGCTTCGTAACATCATCCATAAAAAGTACAAAGAGCAGTGGACCCAAGTGGCTACCTTGAGGCACTCCAGATTAAACCTCGAAGGAAGGAGAAGCATGTCCCATAAACTTGACGAACTGAAGACGCCCGCTCAGATATGATTCGAGCCAACCCAAGAGCGCAGACTCAACACCGATACTCCTAAGCTTGTTCAACAGAACCTTATGCGACACTCTGTCAAAGGCCTTCTGAAAGTCGGTGTAAATAACACCAAGCTGACCACCCGATTCAATGATCTCTATGGCTAGACTGGTGAACTCAAGAAGATTGGTCGAAGTAGATCGACCCTTGATAAAGCCATGCTGGGCAAACGTGGGAAGAATCGCGACACCTGTATAATTCTTCACAGAGCCAGGATCCAGATTTGAAAATCGGTTTAAGGTACGTTTTCAACGCGATGGATAAACTTTCGACCCAAGAGACATATTGGTATCTTAGAAAATACCATCCGAGTAATCGATATAGCTGAAAAACATACCAAAAATAACTAACTAACTCATAAAAGGAACTTCGATCGCGATCTATTGTATATTGACTGAAAGTCATAGGTTTTACTTTGTTCATTTATTAATATCACGATAACTGGAGTAATTCTCAACGGATTTCCTAAAACATCCTTTCTAATCGGCGAGGAATTGTGATAAAAGATTGAATGAAACTTCTGTAAAAAAAAATCTTGTAGTCAATCGCATAGACAGCCATATCATCTTTTATCGACATTGCCGAAAAAAGCAATCGATAAGTTCTCAATGTCTCAATAATAAAATGTATGCTAAAATCGATGAAGTACTAGATTCTGTTATTGGTACAAACGAAGTAAATAACAGATTCGAGAGTAATGTATGAAAGGTCAACAAACTCAAAAAATAGAAACGACTTATTAGGAACGCCGAAATGTGTTCTTCTGTTTGTAGATCAGTTTACAGTTTTGTATGATTCTGATGAAGTCAACAAGAAATTAATTACTTTCGATGCTGACAAAAGTCACGTCAATTGTTTTTCGCAATTTTTGGATCGGTTGTCATCCTTGTTGTCATCTCGATTTCAGTGGAATATTTGAGTCGAAAGGAAGGAGAATCAATAGATGAATTGAAACAGAAGTGGTACTTCAAACAGAAGCGATTTCTTAGAGACGAAAATTGAAGAGTTATTCGACTTTGATATGAATTTTCACAATTTATATTTAAAACGTTAGCAAAGCAGATAACTGGGATTGATTTGAATCAAGAGCTCGAATTACTAGTTCAATTAACGAAACCAAACACTTCAACAATCAATGGTATACTCAGAACGAAAACTAAACTGAATTAACTCATTTGGTGGGTAATTAGAAAACAAAACATGATTTCGATTCATGATGGCACAGAGAACATAAAACAGCTCAAAAGTCCATTCTAAACATATTGAAAATAAGTCTGCAATAAATAACTTTTCACAGCCTGAATCTTTGCTAATAAAGGCCTGTGTGTAACATACATATTTCGAGATCGAGACATACATATATCTCACAACATACAGACGAATATCGAAATTATCTTATTAATGGAGAAGATAAACTATTTTGATAAAGCTATTACATGCCTCCTATATGCCAAGATACGAGTATTATCGAGTACATATAATATCGTGTGCCAGAAGTGAAGTACCCTTGGCGAAGCGGAGAGTTGATGGAGTAATTTAATTGAATAAACAACTTTTGGCCTCGTCGATGTACCTAATTTATTTATGTATAAAGAGTCGATTTAGTGTTGCTATTGCTACGGATTTTTAACATTGAGAAAGATGCAAAGAGGCAAAATAGCTAGAGTGCAATTGTAATAGAGGTGTGGCTGGTCATATACAAAAGATCGAAGTATAACATTACAATCATTACTAACCGGAAATTTAGAAGATTTATTTTAAGTTCGTGGTATTGAATTTGAGCTCTTTTCGTTGCAGAAAATGTTTATGTGATCATATTAAGCTTATTATAGGAAATTTGCAAAACAAGAAAGGTTAGTTTAGATTGTGTTTTATGTGTATTATATACGTCTCTCGTCCTACGTAAGTAATATAAAGCGCATTAATCGGCGATATGGACTGTGTGCAGTGTACAGTCGAATAAATTATTCACACATTTCGATAGATGTTAAACATGTAAAACATGAAATTATTTCTCAAGTACGAATATATCTTCGATTTTACAGCCATTGCCATAGCAATATATTTTAGTGAACTCAATTGATTCAATGGATTGATTTGCTATGATGGGATTATTAATCTCAAACGTAATTTGTACAAAACGAAAGCTTATCACCTAAGACTACAACATTCCGATTACTGCATAATATATCCATGGTTGGTATACACACATGTGTGAGCCTTAAAACAATTAATTGAAGCTCAGTTCATAAATGTCTGTACATAAATTAATACGATGAAGAAAACATGACTCTAATAACATTTTATAATAGCAAAAATCGACTACTGGTTTCTCCATTCAATCACACGGATCGCGGTACTTGAAAACATGCATTCAATACCTTCCAGCGAACACAAAACACGAGATTATCTTAAAAGAATCATAAAAAAAATATTTATTAAGTCTCCGAAGACCTTCTTTACTCCGACTCATTGACTGTATTGTGTATCAAGAGACGTTGTTCAGCGCTCCAACAACACGTCCACCGGTTAATAGAGTTTCGTCTGTGTTTTTAAATGACGGATTTTATCTATTTTAATTTCAATATAGTAAATATTGACGTTTATTCCGATCGAAATAGCTTTAAACATTGTGTGTAGAAAATGTTATTAAAATGTTTTATTTCAACGAAGACGCAAGAAATGAAGAAAAAAAAAATTGTGATGTTCACGAGCAGATAAATTAAATTGCATCAATAATTCTTCAAGAAATGGGTGGGTAATTGTGTTGTGTATTTGTGGTTTTAAAATAATTAATTACGAATATAAATGAAAGAGAAATCTGATTGTAATTAATTTCAGAAATTGAATTGGAAGAAAAATTGATTTAAAGAAATACCAGATTGGTGCTAGATTAGTGTTTCGATTGAATTGTTTACGAATAAGAAATAAAAACTCATTGGTTGAGTCGACGCGAAACCACTACAAAATTAAAATAATGATGACAATTTCTATCGTGTTATGCTGGCTCGTGAGATATGCTGACTAGAACATTTTACCGTTTTTGCTACGTTATAGATTCATCAGTGTACCTCCTATAATCAAGACATTATTATCATTACCTAACATCTACAGTTTCAAACGAGAATTATTTATTTTTAAGAATGCATTTTCCCATGTTTTCCCCTAATTTACCCAAAAATATATTTAAAATTGAAGAAAATATGAGAAAATTCGGGAAACTGTGACAATATTTGGAAAAAAATTACAGTTAGAGGCAGTGAAATTTCAGCATAAATTTGCTTCAGCTGTTTTTCAGCTGATCCAGACAAACAATCAAAACTGTTTATTCGTATTTACATGGCTCTACTTCGTATTGCGTGTTGCAGCTTCAACCGTATAAATAAGTACAAACATGTTTGATCGTATGTCTGGATCAGCGGAAAAACGGCTAAAGCAAATTCATGCTGAAATTTCACTTCAAGAAAAAAATTCTCAAAAGTACAGGGAGAAAGTGTAATTGTGTTAATTGTGTAATTGTTACATGTTTTCTATCGTGGGAGGTGATGTGGTTTATAATGAAGTACGGGCCTTTCGACAAGTTACATTTTAGTCGGCGTAAATCATTATTTTAAGCAGGATATATTTTATACTTTTGACATATGACATATCTGAAAAATGGGAGAAATGTCAAAAGTTTACGAAATTGACAGACTTTGTTTGTTTGTTTATTTTGATCGATATACAGGCAAAAATTCCACCATAATGGCTTACCCCTAATGTAAAAAAACTTTAAATTGGAGTTTATACCCTTGGAGTCACTCTACTGAAACATGAAACTCTTTACAAAATTGCTCAAAATTTATCGTGGCTGACGATAACAGGTGAATAGTAGTCCCTAAAAGAGTTTGTTGCGGACCTTCTAATGGAAACGAATGTCTTACTTGACTTACTCTATTCGTATTTCAGAACGTAAAGTCATAATCGTTTGCATCAGAATACCCTTTCCTATTAACCAACAGTTCCCATATTCAAAACTTTAAAATCACTTGTATCGCACATCTTTATTACATCACAGAACATTAACGATCCTGTACATTTATTATGTACAACATATAAAAGTAACATACAAAATTTCTTGATGTTAAAATGCATCGAATAACATTTTCACCTGCTGAACTTTCGAACCGTAAATGCCACATCAATAAAATCTATACTGCAGGCACGGTCATTATTATGTTTGTAGGCAATGGAACCTATTGTATAGGTCCATATATGTACAACAACCGACTGGTCTTATCAATTTAATTGAATCGAATCCGTTCAAAGACGTAAATTTATTAAAATAATAATAAATGAGCGAAAATATTTTATGTGTGCAATTTCAAATTATTTTTATCAATGATGCCCATACCACAGCAATACTATGTATGATATATTGCGAAGAAAGAAAAATGATTGTGTGAAGTTCCATAAAATTCTTCAGACTAATAGACCGAGAACCTATGAACACAATGAATCCCTCATAATGCCACGTTTAGAAGCGCTGAAATAACCCTAAAAAGGATGAAGTAAATTGGTATTAAGGCCAATTTTTTTAGCTGTTGACACGCCTTTCAGTAAAAACTCTCGAAACAACATTGTCGTCGTGATTGATCAAAATTCCATAGGGATATAAACTAGGCCTACAAAAACAGCTAGAGCAAAATTCGTAGAATAATAGTTATTTATCACATACGCGCGGTGTTCGGATGTCAAAATTACTTAACTAGAAGAATAATTCAAAAATTACACTTCAGGTCTATGTTGTTGTCTCCTTTTCGCTTATGTGATAAAATAGAGTACACACTTGTCACTACCAGTCTCGGCAAGCCTCGACTTCTTCATGACAAGTGTGTAATATATATTTTATGGGGCAGCTCAATAACATGGCAGAGGTCTTAACTCATAGTCGTATCTCGAGGACTGATATGCACACAGGCTCTCTGTCTCCAAGAGCATATAAATTTGTAATATAAAATTGGCAAATGTTTTAGGTAGAACTACAAAAAGCGTATTTTTGTGGTATGTGGAACATAACAATAAAACATGAGTGGTGATGAGTGAAATGGTACATTAGCTACACGGTTTTCTCTTTGCCTTCTGATAAAAATGTATTTGTGTATCTTGCCATGTTCATCTTATTATTACCTATAAACATAAACGACGCACGAAATAATGTACCGTGTGTGTACAATCAACATATATATAATGGAGTCGCATCCATTCATATTACATGTTTCCTATATTCACGATTACCATGCACTCATATTGCAATATTATTTTTGATATGTGCAAGATACATAATAATAATAAACGGTTCTCGTATTTTACATTTAGTGCAATTCATCTATTTATATACGTATTAAATGTGCACCAAGGAGATTCAAAAGATATGCAGAAAATATCCATTTTCTGACCACAGTCCTCTTTGGTTCGTTTTTTTTCTGCGTCATTCGTTCTTGTTGCTTTATAAAACGCTATTGCATATGTGGCTATTTTAGGTTCGCTCGTATAGACTCCAATATATAGCACTATTATTAACTGTAAAACTTGTGATTTATGATGACATTCTTTCATGTTTTAACACCTGACCTTCCCTTATGTTTAAAGCTGGTTAAGTGATACAGTAAGTCACGCTGTAAGACTGCAAGTTTGTAGTCCTTTAATTTGACATGCCGATGCAATCAATGGATCAAATAAATAGATATTTTCAAAGTATTTCAAATTGGTTAGTAGATGAATTTATCTCGCCAATTATGAAAATTTCGGTAAACTGCTGACAGAGCTACAACTACTACATCTATTTCTTATCTATTTCTAATCTATTTCTTATTAAAAGCTAACACTTTCGTGGTCGTTTTTGCTGTCCCCCAATATTTCCACCCACTTAATCTATTAAACGTAAATCGTCATACTCACGAACTTTACGAACCATAACGGTTTACCCCTATTGTTTAATATCACTTAATTTTCAGCTCGGGGTCCAAATTCCACCTAGAAGTAACTAACTTTGAAAGTTTTTCCAAAGCTTTCCCACAGTTTCTCATATTTTATCTAATTCTACAAAAAACAAGGCATCAGAACAGTCGGAGCGTTTGCTGCGACTTAGCCCCGTACGACCCGTAATCCTATTTCGTCCGTAACCATAATACGCCCGGAACCCTAATACGTCTACAACCATCTAATGCGTCTGTTACCAAAATGCAAGTCAAGTTGGGCATGGTCAAATTTACTGAAAGTGTTCATTTTTAAAATTGCGCATAGCGCAATTACGAAAGCCCGTACGAAGTACCTCTCAAATAAAACCAACAATTTACGACATTATTTTATAAACCCAAATTTTTTTGCCAACTTTCCATTTAGTATTCAATTATCTCTCAAATGAATCAAAAACTAGCAAAATCGGATGAGATTTACTCGGTTTATGTGCAAAAAACACTTAGGGCCGAGTGGCGGCCTTAGTCCAAGGGCCCAAATTTGAAACTTTTTTGCCACGTTATTTTCGGTATTCAATTACCTTCCACAAAAAACTAAATCTAGCAAAATCGGATCAGATTTACTCGATTTATGTGCAAAAAACACTTAGAGTCGAGTAGCGGCCTTAGTCCAAGGGCCCAAATTTGAAACTTTTTTCGACACGTTCTTTTCGGTATTCAATTATCTCTCAAATGAAACAAAATCTAGCAAAATCGGATGAGATTTACTCGATTTATGTGCAAAAAACATTTAGGGCCGAGTAGCGGCCTTAGTCCAAGGGCCCAAATTTGAAACTTTTTTCGACACGTTCTTTTCGGTATTCAGTTACCTTCCATAAAAAACTAAATCTAGCAAAACCGGATGAGATTTACTCGATTTATGTGCAAAAAACACTTAGGGCCGAGTAGCGGCCTTAGTCCAAGGGCCCAAATTTGAAACTTTTTTCGACACGTTCTTTTCGGTATTCAGTTACCTTCCATAAAAAACTAAATCTAGCAAAATCGGATGAGATTTACTCGATTTATGTGCAAAAAACACTTAGGGCCGAGTAGCGGCCTTAGTCCAAGGGCCCAAATTTGAAACTTTTTTCGTCACGTTCTTTTCGGTATTCAGTTACCTTCCATAAAAAACTAAATCTAGCAAAATCGGATGAGATCTACTCGATTTATGTGCAAAAAACACTTAGGGCCGAGTAGCGGCCTTAGTCCAAGGGCCCAAATTTGAAACTTTTTTTGCCACGTTCTTTTCGGTATTCAATTACCTTCCATAAAAAAATAAATCTAGCAAAATCGGATGAGATTTACTCGATTTATGTGCAAAAAACACTTAGGGCCGAGTAACGACCTTTGAGCCCTCCCAACAAGCCCACGTTACATCTTACCCAAAAACAATATTCAGCAACTTTGTTCTACTCGTGAATACCTTTCATTTGATATATCACAAGCAGCTATTGCGTGCGTATTTCGGTAGATATCGTCGAAAGACTGAAAAACACCTATAGGGCCCTAGCTCTGGAGGGGCCGACCCTACCATGCCCATTTTCGAACTTGACCTTACTTTTGTCGATACCAATCGGGGAAAAAAAGAATTTTGAAAAAAGGTTGTGATTTACTCTAGCTAGAGGGGTCACGGACGGACGGACGGACGGGCGGACGGACGGGCGGACGGACGGACGGACGGACGGACATTTTTTTTATTGCGGATTCGTCATCTATGAACACAACCAAATGCTTTGCCCTTACTGTCTGCTTCCAATTCGACGTGTTACAAACGGCATATTAATCTTATAAGCCCCCAGTACTTCGTACTCCGTCTGTGACCCCTCTAGCTTGAGCAAATCACAACCTTTTTTCAAAATTCTTTTTTTCACCGATTGGTATCGACAAAAGTAAGGTCAAGTTCGAAAATGGGCATGGTAGGGTCGGCCCTTCCAGAGCTAGGGCCATATAGGTGTTTTTCAGTCTTTCGACGATATCTACCGAAATACGCACGCAATAGCTGCTTGTGATATATCAAATGAAAGGTATTGACGAGTAGAACAAAGTTGCTGAATATTGTTTTTGGGTAAGATGTAACGTGGGCTTGTTGGGAGGGCTCAAAGGTCGTTACTCGGCCCTAAGTGTTTTTTGCACATAAATCGAGTAAATCTCATCCGATTTTGCTAGATTTATTTTTTTATGGAAGGTAATTGAATACCGAAAAGAACGTGGCAAAAAAAGTTTCAAATTTGGGCCCTTGGACTAAGGCCGCTACTCGGCCCTAAGTGTTTTTTGCACATAAATCGAGTAAATCTCATCAATGAAAGTAGATAAGTAGGTATGGCCAGTCCATACAAGTCGGAGCACATACGGATTTGCATGGCGCCACCTCAAACGAACTCATTTCTAGTGGAAATTTGCACTGGAAATGAGTTCGTTTGAGGTGGCGCCATGCAAATGCGTATGTGCTCCGGCTAGAACAAATTTGAACGTTTGGCCATACCTATCCATTTAGTTTCATTGAATCTCATCCGATTTTGCTAAATTTAGTTTTTTATGGAAGGTAATTGAATACCGAAAATAACGTGGCGAAAAAAGTTTCAAATTTGGGCCCTTGGACTAAGGCCGCTACTCGGCCCTAAGTGTTTTTTGCACATAAATCGAGTAAATCTCATTCGATTTTGCTAGTTTTTGTTTCATTTTAGAAATAATTGAATGCCGAATAGAATGATGGCAAAAAAAGTTTCAAATTTGGGCCCTTGCACTAAGGCCGCTACTCGGCCCTAAGTGTTTTTTGCACATAAATCGAGTAAATCTCATCCGATTTTGCTAGTTTTTGTTTCGTTTGAGAGATATTTGAATACCGAAAATAACGTGGCGAAAAAAGTTTCAAATTTGGGCCCTTGGACTAAGGCCGCTACTCGGCCATAAGTGTTTTTTGCACATAAATCGAGTAAATCTCATCCGATTTTGCTAGTTTTTGTTTCGTTTGAGAGATATTTGAATACCGAAAATAACGTGGCGAAAAAAGTTTCAAATTTGGGCCCTTGGACTAAGGCCGCTACTCGGCCATAAGTGTTTTTTGCACATAAATCGAGTAAATCTCATCTGATTTTGCTAGTTTTTGTTTCATTTGAGAGATAATTGAATGCCAAATAGAATGATGGCAAAAAAAGTTTCAAATTTGGGCCCTTGGACTAAGGCCGCTACTCGGCTCTAAGTGTTTTTTGCACATACATCGAGTAAATATCATCCGATTTTGCTAATTTTTGTTTTATTTGAGAGGTAATTGAATACCGAAAAGAACGTGGCAAAAAAAGTTTCAAATTTGGGCCCTTGGACTAAGGCCGCTACTCGGCCCTAAGTGTTTTTTGCACATAAATCGAGTAAATCTCATCTGATTTTACTAGTTTTTGTTTCATTTGAGAGATAATTGAATGCCAAATAGAATGATGGCAAAAAAAGTTTCAAATTTGGGCCCTTGGACTAAGGCCGCTACTCGGCCCTAAGCGTTTTTTGCACATAAATCGAGTAAATCTCATCCGATTTTGCTAGTTTTTGTTTCATTTGAGAGGTAATTGAATACCCAATGGAAAGTTGGCAAAAAATTTTGGGTTTCTAAAATAATGTCGTGAATTGTTGGTTTTTTTTGAGAGGTACTTCGTACGGGCTTTCGTAATTGCGCTATGCGCAATTTTAAAAATGAACACTTTCAGTAAATTTGACCATGCCCAACTTGACTAGCATTTTGGTAACAGACGCATTAGAGGGTTGTAGACGTATTAGGGTTACGGGCGTATTAGGGCTACGGACTTATTATGGTTACGTACGGGGCTAAGTCGCAGCAAACGCTCCGACTGTTCTGATGCCTTTGTGGCAACACTGCACACATTTGTCTCGCGCGCACTAAACGCACTCATTGTAAACTGTCATTTAGTTTTGACGTTTTCCAGAACGTTCATGATTTGTACATTTGACATTTAGATTGGTATATAAGAACGATTTATGTATCGGAGAAAAGCAGATCCATCTCAGCTCTCATCGAGTTCAGATCTCAATAAATAAATAATTATGGAGGAAACATTTCTTGTTTCATTACTGCTTCCCCATAAAATGGTGACCCCGACGTTCAGCCTTATGCTGCGAACACGTCTTTTTATAACCAATTTCTATTTTAGCATAATCTTACCTGCTAAAATACACAAATTGGTCAACGCGATATTCACAAAGTTTTTACTCTGAACAAGTCAGGCTTCTGATAAGGTCATAGCATATCGGTGATCACGAGTAGCTTCAAGCAACTCTTCTGACTGCTACCTACTAGCACAGTCATAATAAATCAGAATAATTTCTGCTCTCAACGAGAAAGCACCTTTCTCTTCAGCAACATTCTCAATCAATTCATTTTAACTGGCTTGCAGCCATAAAATTCAGTTGGTCAGACTGACGCTCAGCAAAGTTTACACAGCACGTGAAGGTAGTCACACTGATAGCTCAACGCTGTGATAACAGTAGTGTACTGTTTGCTTTATGGCGTCATCGACTAGGTGAGCCCGTCGCTCAAAACACCTACTCAGGACTACAACCAATTCATTTTTGCTAGCAAATTGGTTAGTCAAACTTTTATAAGATCGTCGAAGTATGAAGACTGCTATAGCCGTTAAGCGCAGTCAAATTATTTAATCTCGGAACACAGTTTAGCTCATACGTGAATTAATTGCTACTGTTCACCCGAATTAAATTTAAAGATACTTGATGACACAGACAAGAGAACTTTCGCTCCAACGTCCTAACTACGCATCAACACTTCGTTCGTTGAGCTCTTCAACTCGTTGAATAGTAATTGGACCAGGACTTTGTGTCTTCTATGCACAGTTACGGTTTAAGCCTGTCCTACTGCATCGCACGAATCCGTTGACTACCATCATCACTAGTTTTCTTGTCTCAGCTGGAACCTTTTCGACAAACGACTCGTTTCTCGGTTCCACCTGCGATTTATTTTCTAACTCAGCTCTTTCGTTCTCTTACTCAGACTCGGCTGCTCAGCCCACCTGATAGAACGAAAATTAAAGGTTGAAAGCTTCAATAATGTTTACCAACTAAAGGTTTCACTTTCCCTGCTCAGAACCCTCTGTGTCACGAAAGTGGCCTGGTAGCCGTTACTTTTGGAAGGCTAAGCAATACCTGGTTAAAAGTATATTTGCTTTTCGATGTCAGCTCTCATTATCTATCGAGCATGGGAATCCCTAGCTTCTGCTATATTCCGGTAATTGCAGTAGATATGATCATTTTTGCATCAAGCCAGGCGCTTAAATTCTTGAGCACATCCGTGCGCGGTAACACGACATTTTTTCATCATTGTGCGGATTATGAATGTTTATTCAACGCGTGTCTGTTGTTTATAAGTTCACCCGCTGGTGGTAATCGATGCTGATTCACTAGCTTGGCGTAAGCCCAGTTCATCAGTTTTCAACCTCACTCATGGCATCTCGGGCGTCCGATGGTTTTGAAAAACTTAACCTAACGCGTTTTTCCGGAAATTTTTCCTCATCGGCCCTCCGGCTCTCGAGCGTTGCTGCGACAAAGACACGCTTCGCAATTTCTCCGAGTACCTTCAAGTTTCAAGAATTCAGAATTACACTTAGAATTATGACAGCACGGGATTTGACTTTTTCTGTCATCCTTTGACGCTTACAAGTAATTAATTCTCACTTTCCGTGGCGGTCACGTTGCCCTTAAAAGTAATTGACTGACCGTCAACTATCTCTATTAAACTCAATCTTCGTCGGCTATCGTCGATTGATTGTGAGATATGATGTAGGCAGCTTTGAATGTCCCGCGGCAATTTCGATCGTTCCCCTCACGGAACACGTTGCTAAGCTAGCAATATCTGCCTATTCGGTCTTCAAACCGCTCTTTGCACTCGTCAACGAACGCAAAACTGCCTCTTTCGGTTGATATTCGTATTCCATACGGAATAACTAAAGGTTTCCATTTACGTATTGACATTGTCAAAACCACTTCCCTATTCGGAAAGTTTCAAATGTCTAACACGTACTCGCTTCGTTCAGCGTACTCACACGTTGTACATGTAAGAGTTCTGGTTCCGATTACAAGAAACTCAAACTTGTTCATCGTCAGACCCCGTCAAGCTATCCTCGCTTAAACGGTCAACCAACGCAACCTGCCTCTTACGGTTGATTTATTTTCCGAGCGTTTACAGAGCTATGACTCTGAGCAAGTCAATTTTCTAATATGAGCTCCATATTACCAACGCAGCGATCGGTGGAGTTAATCAGTTCAAATACAACGACTGTCCACCTATCCACCTATAATCGTGAATTATTATGCGTTTACGCTTTGATCAAGCGCTTCTAATTGGGTTGGAAGCCTGCAAGCAAGACTGATCACAAGCCATTCATTTTTTGTTTTTAAATCAAAAGCCCTCGATCAAACATTCAGCTTTCTTCACGAAAGAATGTTTCCGGGCAGTTCAAAATCTTTCGCTTTTAAGTATTACTAAAGCTATTGGAAAAGTAAATTGGTCTTAAATCACGCTTTATGATTCATTTCAATCCATTACAACACCTTACGAGCGCTTAGAGCAAGTCCTCAAGCCACTTCCTTATTCGGAAGATCTCGATCAATGCTTAACTTGTACTTAAGCGTCGGCCTGAAGCGATTTCCAATCGCGGATACCAAGCAGAAACAGTCGCTCAACTCGGATTATCCTCGGAAATACCGTAGCTTCGCCTGCCAACTTACTTTACTGCTCAATGCTACTTTTTCGAAAGATTGTAATCAAAAATATTTTTAATTCAGCCGCGTTCGTTAGAACGGCTAACCTAAAAATAGTGATGCATGTGTCTTCTGAACAACTTTTCGTCAACACTCTTCAGTGCATCAACCAGTACCAAGCTACAACAGTTGCCCTGGCCGTTCCACTCGCACCAAAGCAATCCTGTCAATGGCATCATCAGCAACAACACAGCAAGCGAATTGGACAAACATGTACCTACTCTCCGATCCACGTGGCTCACGAATCCAAATGTATCAGCACAGCACATTTCGCACAACGATTTTATATGAAACTTTATATTAATTTGTAAAAACTCTACATTGTGTTTAGCATAAGATTTTGATTTGTGATTCATTTTTTTTTTGCGAGTTCTTTCGAATTGAAGTTTGCACGAATCATCTTGTTTTCGTCGCCGTTTTCAACTTTTTTTTTTCTATAACTTTGGACGAAACGAAAACATTGAGCTGTCATCGGACCATCAACGTCACAAAGCAGTGTTGCCGCACTCCGAAAATTTTCCGAATCCGCTGGCGCGTTATTTCAAATTGAAAGCAAGTCTATCACGTCTTGCTGGCAGGTAGGAAACTGATTTAACACTTCACTTGGGGCCATAACTGTGCGCAATCTCGTATTATTTGTATCGTTTTCATAAAAACACCTACTTGACGACTGAAACCAAACAACCGCGCCGCTGAAGGCCCGCAGATCCACCACCGATTGTAAAGTACACGGGATGGATTCACAGATGGATTCGACAATAGGCACCAGATCAAAATCACAACCCCAGTTGCAGATCGAAGGCCAATCAGTTAACGAATGCGGTACTTTCAACATAATCGATTCGAAACGAGACGGTAGCTGCCTTTATGCAACAATTTTCGACTTCATCGAACGAAACATCCACCATTTCTTCGACAAGAAGCCCCAGTCGGTTCACCAGATTCGACTAGCCACGGTCAACTACATTCTATCACGAAATGCCGCCGGATTTCAACATAACTGGGAACGATTCTATCCCATCATCAAATACAATTTGGAGAAGCGAATCACTGGACTCGACCAATACGGAAAAAATGCCACTAACGATGACAACATCAAGCAATTGTACCGGAACTACATGTCTAAACCTGCCACTTTTGGCACATTCAGCGAATTGCTTGCAGCAGCAGAATTGTATGGCTTCTGCGGGTACATTTTCCAGAACAGTGACACGAACGAATATGTCTGTTACGAATTTGGCATCACAGGAAATTTAACAATAGACCAAAGAAAACCACAGATATTACTAATATTCACCGGTCCCAGCGATTCAGGTCACTTCAGTCGCCTCGAACCATCGATTGCGCCCTCGGCTATACTCACTGGAAAATATCAGCGAATTGGAGACACCCAATGTGGCAACAGTAAAATAGCAATTCGAAAGTCGAACGACACGGTCCAAACTGTACCTATCCACGAATCGCTCAACCGCAACGAAGTCCGAACCCAAGCAGAATCAATAAGTGTGGCATCTAGTCAGCCTAACACTCAAAACCAGACAGATACAATTGAGATTCCACCATTTGAATGCGATGTATGCAAAATGTCTTTTCCAACCAAACGCGGACTTAATACCCACCGCAGCAGACACGCAAAGGAAGCCAATTCGTCGACAGCTAACCGGATTAACAATACTGCTACCCCAAGGCCTGAACGGAACGTTAAAACCTCCAGCGAACGCAATTCAACGCTCGAACAACAGTGCAAACATTGGCAAGACATCTTCGCGACCCACGCAGCCGAAGAATCATTCGACGAGCAGTTGTTTGACAAAAACGTAACAGAATTTCTAAAATTCCTTCAAGAAGCAAATGAAAAGATGCCTGGACCGAAACACCCCGCCGTAAAGTTCTACAGACTCCGCAAAAAAGGCAAAAAGAACGTTACATCAGCGCAATACGGACGCTCATCTAATCCACAGCGAACGGATAGAAAAGCGAAACAAAGGCGCAGAGACAAGTACCAATACGACTTGACGCAATATTGGTTCTACAATCAGCGTAGGAAAGCTGTACTTGAAGTCACGAAAACGGGAAACTCAAAACAGTGCAAAATTAAGATGGATGTCATCGAGGAACATTTCAAAAAAATTTTCGAAGCGCCAAATGACCGAGTTCGAGAATCATACCCTGCCAATGTACGAAAAAAGGATGTAATGCTAGAACCGAAGGACATTCAACTACAAATCAAGCGTATTTCGTTGGATACAAGTGCTGGCCCAGACCGTGTGTTAGCTCGAACAATCCGCCAGCTTAATGTCGCCAACTCAATCTGTTCAATCGCCAACGTCATGCTTCTATCATCATATGTGCCGACCTGCTTCCGATATGGCCGAATAATTCTAGCTGATAAGGGCGACGACGAATCAAATGTAAGTAACTGGCGGCCAATAACTATTTTTTCAGTCGTCAGGAGAGCAATCGAAAAGGCACTGGATTCAGTGCTACGAACCCAGGTCGAAATCAACTGGAACCAGCGAGGCTTCGTAATTGGTTTACCCGGCTGCCATATAAACTCGAGACTCATTAACGCCTGCTTGAAGAAGGCCAAAAAGAAAAAAGGAAGATGCGTTATCGTTTTTCTCGATGTCTCGAAAGCGTTTGACAGAATTGGACACGACCACATCTCAAAATCGCTGGAAGCGAGTGGGGCATCGCAGAACCTGCAGAAATTAATTATGAACCTGATGACACAGAATCACGTGACCATACACAACGGCAAAGAATCGTCCTGTAACATTGCAATCAAATGTGGAGTCCCGCAAGGCGCCCCATTGCCTCCAATATTATTTAACATCGCCATAAACTACATATACGACGAACTGTGCGACTCGCAGTACGCTGACCAGTATGGATACAATCTTTTGAACGATTTTGACGCATTGTCCCTACTCGGTTTTGCTGACGATCAAGCTATCGCTGGTAAAGACAAAGACAGCGCGGTACGTTCAACGGAGGCAGTAAGGCTTCTGTTCTCGGAAATTGGCCTAAAAATAAATCCGAAAAAAAGCCAAGCCATCAGCATCGAGAACGGCCAACTCATCGAGGAAACACTGACACTTCCAAATGGCGACACCATCACTACGATCAATTCCGAAGCTCGAATACGTTACCTCGGATGCTCTTTCAATTCGGAGCTAGTCTTCGACAACTCGTGCATCGAACGGCTGAACGTATCACTCGAAAACTTAGCATCTTCGCCGTTGCTGAAACCAGACCAGAAACTAAACATCATTAACCAATATGTATTTCCAACCCTATGCTACCCGCTACAGACAGCACCGTTGAACAAGATTCCAAGTTACATCACTGACGGTCTCGACGTCATGATACGCCGAACAGTTAAAGAAGTTATTGGCCTCCCAATGCGTACGAATGATAATCTATTTTACGCTCCAAGACGTCTGCGTGGCCTAGGATTAATGAAAGCATCATGGGAAGTACACCTGCAACACTTCGCTATGGCCAAACGTCTAGCAACAGTCGACGATCAGCTGTTCCAAAGTGTTTCGAACTGTTCCGAGGAAATGGAATCATGCACACAAGCATTGGGTGTATCAGGCAACAGCACAAAGTCATTGCGAACGACACTCCGACAAAAAAGCTTTGACGATTGGTGTGGTCTGAAATACCAAGGAGCCGGCGTAACACATTTCCAAACATTTATCAAAGGCAACGACTTCGTCTGCAACAAAAACCGACTTTCATCGTCCGAGTGGATCGCCGCCATTAAGTTGAATAGTAACTATGCGAATTTGAATGGAGTACCTGGTGTTGGAAGCACTTCCCGCCTCTGCCGCAAATGCGACGGAGAGAACGAAACAATAGCACACGTAACCGGAAGTTGTCCCTCTAACAACCAGCAAATCATCTCTAGACATCACAACGCAAAGCACCAACTTAAGGAACTGTTACAACAACAGAAGCGATACACCTGTTTTGAAGAAGTCTACGCGATTGACATCGACGGACGTTCAAGATTTAGCGACATCATCGCATTCGATAACAAGTCCAACAACACCTATATCATCGATCCTACAATTAGATACGAAACCAGCGACAGTAACCAAGACTCAAAAATCCAAGCCGAAAAATGCGAAATCTACGAAAAGTGCATTCCCTTTTATGAAGAAAAGTATTTTTCGACCTTCGGTAAACGTAAATGGTCGGTCAAAGGACTCTGGTTCGGGAGCCGCGGCACGGTCGGTTCAAGTGTTGTGCAATTTTTCAAAGACTTTAACTTAGATATCTCTGATTTGTCTCCAATTACGGAGGAAATTTTAGTTCGTACGATTCAGATTATAAAAAGCCACATATACGGTGCCTAGTCATTGACGAAAACATTAGTTGAATATCACATTTGTTGTAAATATTTTGTAATTTAATTATTGATAGATATGCTGTGTAGCCTAGCAACCTTCTGTAAGAGGGCAGCACACTTTGTTTGTATTTTTAAAGTCAAATAAAGATCTTTCTTCTTGTCAAAAATCCCTAGTCTTTTCTAAGAGGGGAGTTATGTGGCAACACTGCACACATTTGTCTCGCGCGCACTAAACGCACTCATTGTAAACTGTCATTTAGTTTTGACGTTTTCCAGAACGTTCATGATTTGTACATTTGACATTTAGATTGGTATATAAGAACGATTTATGTATCGGAGAAAAGCAGATCCATCTCAGCTCTCATCGAGTTCAGATCTCAATAAATAAATAATTATGGAGGAAACATTTCTTGTTTCATTACTGCTTCCCCATACCTTGTTTTTATTGCGGATTCGTTATCTATGAACATAGACAAATGCTTTGCCCTTACCGTCTGCTTCCAATTCAACATGTTACCAACGGCATATTAATCTTATAAGCCCCCAGTACTTCGTACGGGGCTAAAAATATTTAAAAAAATTATGAAAATTTGGGTTAATGTGGCAACAGTTGGAAAAATCCGGAAAAACATTTTCCCTAACAATAACCACTGCAAAAACACCACCAAAGTCAGATGACTCAGCTTTCATCTTTTAATAGTAGGTTACAGTGCATGCTGCGAAAATGATTCATTACTTGGGGAAACAATTTTGAAACTCGCAACTCACGCGTGTGTGTTTAAGCGCCAAGGTTTGAAAACTGTTATTTTGACATGGGTAGAGTTTGCATATCCGAGACGAAGGCGAGGTATGTAACTACCCGCGTCAAAATAACAGTTTTCAAACCGAGGCGCTTAAACACACACGCGTGAGTTGCGAGTTTCAAAATTGTTTCCCCAAGTAATGAATCATGGCAGCAGCTTGCACTGTATTCTATTTTATTGCTTGTCCAAGCGAAAATTGATTCTTACATATCAATTCCTTAATGCAGTAACAACGAATCTAGTATACCGCCGAACCCTCCGAAATTGGCTCACACGTCTACGAAGAAAAAAATCCCGAAAACAACACTAATGTTATGTTGGTATTGTTACAGCAGTAATCTCAATACACGTCACAACGGTCACAACAGTCGGCTTGTCACTGAATTGTTTTTCCGTTTCAGGATAATGCATTAATTTTGTTGTTTTCGTTATTTAGAATAAAAATTTTGCAGTGAAGTGAAGTGAATAATGTCTAACATAAGCAAAGTGTTCAGTGTTCTCGAATATAAGTGAAAAATACGCAACTAAAAGTGTTTGCCATGTGTTCATTACAATAATTGAATTTATTGCTGGAGCAAAAAATGGCTGACACTTTCAGTTTTGTGATTTTCTTTTCGAAATAATTCAAATGCTTTTGCGACATTCAACTCACGCCACTGGAAAATTTGTGTTCAAAAACACAAAACATCAATAATTATTTTCTTTTTTTCTGTTGGAAGGCATTAAATATTTCAGATGATGCATTCTCCTTCATCTGGCTGCACCCCGCGAAAACTCGTTTTACGTGAATGACTGTGCACCCCGCGAAAATAGAGATTCCTTGACGATAGTGTCACACAAATATCCCTCATGTAATCGACCATTTTCGCAGGGGCCAAATTGATATGTAAGAATCAATTTTCGCTTGGGGCAAGCAATAAAGTGTATTTACTACCTACCCCATGCGAAAGTTGATCATTACAAAGCAATTTGCCCCCTGCAAAAATGATTCATTAAATGTGGACTATTTTCGATTTCTATGTGGAAATTAAATTTCGTAGTAAACCGGAATACATTGGATGCTGCTATGTACTTCATTAATTCGGAAACAATTTTGTGATGAAAGCAAACTCGTGTAGTATTAGTATAGGACTTGCGTAACGCCCGCTCCTAGTAATGTCCGGTTATGATTACGTGTTACAGTAATCCGCTTTGCTCATACCAAATATGACTTTGCATTCCTTTTCCGGACGGGCTAAGACCTCCTCACTCGTCAAAATACAAATTTCGAAGCACGGACGTAACGTATTTTGGATACGATGCGCGACGTACGACGTGATCAAATAGTCTCGAACTCTAATTCATCTGTATAGAGTTAATCAATCAGTAAATAGACCCATGTCTTGATAAAATATGGATATATTCCAACCAACCATTAGAAAGCTAACGATTCTTTTAATATTGTCACAAGATGTTAGCATTATAAACCATTCAAACTCGAATCGGTAAAACGCAATATCCTATTTATAAATTAGTGTGCCCATGTCCAATTTGGTTGCACTTTGGCAACATGAAAATACAACTTAACTTTACGGTAAATTATAATTAGAAATTGGAATCAGTTACCGACCATAAAACCGAAGAATAAATTATTTTATGGGTTCATCGGCTTATTGTTTCACTTCCACATTGTCAGTTATTTAAAGGCATATTCGCTGTACACTTCTCCTAATTTAATTTAATGCAAATAAAATGTGTCTGTACTCACCTTCACATCCATCAATCGAAAGTCCAAAGTATGTATCCATGCAGATGTCGCATTTCAATCCTTCTACACCCATTTTACAGGGACATTGACCGTTGTCGGTATCACAAAATGTGTCCGATGATCCGTTTGCATTACATTCGCATGGTGGACAGTCTATTGTTATATTTCCATAGCCGAACTGAATAATTTTTTTTCAAATGAAAGTAAAGCGGGAAAATGTCGTTTTTTTCAGTGAAATTTTACCTCACATTCATCGCACTGATGTCCGCTGTAGCGCGGTTTGCAAACACATTGACCATTTGTTACATCACAGACATTGCTTAAAGCACCGGTTTCATAACAGTTGCACAGTTCACAGCCGTCGTGTGGATCACCCCAATAACCGTCCTTACAGCGTTCACATCTCCATCCTTCAGTGTTCCCTCTAATGAAAAATGGTTTCAACTTGTCTATGATGAAAATTGACAATATTTGAGTTACTTACAAGCAAGCTATGCATCGCCCTGTATTTTGATCACAAGGGCCGCCATTACAAGGACATGGTAGACACTTTGATCCAATCACATCCGGCCTACCATAAAATCCATCGTCACAACTATAAAAAAAAATTAAATTGTTCAAGGAGTTTGGGGTGCTTTAGGTCAGAAAGCCATACATCAAAACAACGAACACATAAATTCATAGATTTAATTACAACTGTGGCTTATGCTGATGGACAATCAGCTTTAAACCGTTATACATACGTTTCACATTTAGCTCCGGTATAGCCATCTGGACACTGAGTACAAATATAATCCAAGCTCAGATTTCGGTGTCGTGAAATAAGCTCGTTCGACATACGGTTGGTGTCTAAGCTAAGTTCTATGAGCTGACAACTGGGTGAAAAGTTGTTGCTTTCGACTGACAGAGGGCAACTGCATCGTTTACAGTCATGTTCTGATCCAAACATAGCATTACCATAATAACCCGGCGCACATTTGTCGCATCTGAATGATTAATCGGAAATTAGAAGAAATTGCACATGCGATAAGGAAACTGTCGTCGGTAAGATCATAGAGTGGGAAATCATTACCTGTCTCCATATGTATTGTGTATGCACTCTCCACACTTATCCAGTTCTAAATCACAGGTTTGAGCATGTCCATTACAGGAGCAGGGAACGCATTTTCCGAGTTTTTCATGTGACGTCGAGTTTTCGTAGACCCGTACATAACCGAATTCACACTTTTCACAAGACAGTCCCGTATATCCAACTGGACATTCACACACTTCTACTAAATTAAATTCTGTCTCATCTGAATCACTGTAACCCGAATGGAGACTGGCTGCAATCAAAACACTCTCGACTTGATCGGTGTGAAAAGTTCCTCTAATCAAAACACTTTCGACATCACTCAACACTGACATGAATTGCACTCTGGTAACTGGATCACCGCGATACTCTGTCCGTCTTAATCGGGTCACAATATCTTTGACTGTTCGTGGAACATGATACCAACCCTCTTCCGATAGCAGGACACTTATCGAAGCATTGGAATGTTTGTAAATATTATCACCGTACGCTATTTTCAGTCCATTGTTTCCAATCAAAATGATACTCGGACCAGAGGTAGGCTTTCCGCTTGTGTCTCCTCTAACGATAATCCATGCCATGTGAAACGACAATTGAGATCCGTAGCTTTGCAGAAGATTACCACAGTATTGTTGTGGGGCCAGCCAGTATACCGCCTCAGTTTCTGGGAATTCATACATACCGAACACCAGATTTCCGGTGTCATTATCTATCGAAGGGTATGCGAAGTTCTGCTTTGATATATCAGTCACTTTCCAGTTTTCCAATGTTTCGTACTGTGGAATGAAATTCTCATTTTAATGTCTACCGTCTACTGCAGTGCCGGACACTTCACTGTTTCACTGAAGTGACTGAAGTTTAATTCCGTAAAATTCTCAAATTTATACTAACCGACGAGTATTGTATAGTTTGACTGCTGCAAACCTGAGAGACACCCGAACAATAGCACTTCATACAACCTTCTGAATTCGTTGAGCTAAGAGCGAAATAGCCTTGAATACATTGATCACAAAGACGTCCCTCCACATGTAGCTACGTAAAAAAACAATTCCGTCCGGACTAACAACAAATTAACTGATATGAGAAAGACTCAATTTTCCTACCTTACATTGACAATGAGATTCACATTCACCGCCGTGCATAGTTCCTCTTTTGTCACATGCACATCGGCTGCAGTTTTCACCCGTATGACCAGGCATACATTCCGAGCATTTTGGTCCCATAAATCCCGGTTTACAGTTGCATTCACCTCCGATGCTGCTACATGCACCATCTGAACTTTTCGGATCACAGTCGCAAGGAATGCATGGATTGGATGCATCTGCCGGTACATCATACGGTCGGTAATAGTGGGGAATACATTTTTCACAATTTATTCCAGCAGTGAGATCCTAAGAGAGAACTGTTATGCCATTTTTCTGTTTAGCGACAGTTCTGTTTTAACTTACAGAACAATTAAGACACACTCCACCCCCACTAGCTACTCCTTCAGTATTGATGCTCAATCCTCTTTGATCTACTTCCGGATTATAGTAACACTCCGTCGCATGTCCGTTGCACTACAATTTAATTCAGAAATGAACAATTCGTCAGAATCTTTATGAAGTTGGCACTTCGGAAGCCTTACCTCGCACTTTTCACATCGATTAATTTCAGTCAAAGTGCCTTGCAGGTAAGCTTTTTGATTGTAGAGTGGACAGCACTTTTCGCAATTTGTTCCACATGTATGGTGAAGGCATACACATTCGTCGATCTGATTTGTTAATAAAAATTGGATATACAAATGGACTTATGGTCACTACTGTAAGCATGCCCCTTCGTCCAGATCGATGTGAAATAAAAATAAACTTCAACGATGCACATTAAAATAAAACATCGTCCTGGACGTTTGGTAAAGACAAAAAATTGTAAAGAAATTGTCATATACATCATCACCCGAATTTGTCGTTTCGCTTGCATGTCCCGAACAATCAACTCGACCACCGATTTTCAAATGTCGAATCGAATAAAATCTTCTTTCTGTTTTATGCATACTTTGCAAACGCAATCGCACATATCTCGCTAATGTGAATTCCAGTAGTTCAATTGAAGAGGTGTTAGCCCCAGGCCGATGATTTACGAGCGATAAATTTATCTTTAAAATTTAAAGAAATGTGAGCAAGAGCATGATGGTAGCGAAATTATATTCAAATTTATTCGACTTGCTAAGGTGCTCTTCAAGCAAAAATTGATTGAGAAATTAAGAAAAATTCCTATTCGTCGGGTGTAACATAAAATATTACCTTTCCGTTTTCGAGTGAAAATTGCTTCGAAAATTTCGTGTTACAGGTCACTTCCGTGTCGGAACGAAACCGATACGACGATTGATGGGCTGACAAATTGTATCTACTCAAACATTCCGAGTCACTGGTACTGAAATATTGCCACGGCTCGAAATTTTCACCGTCCAATGACCTCTCTAATATCCACGAAGCAGGTGTCGGTGAAACGGCTGACAACAGTTTGATGTACGTGACTTGGTAGTTCTGAAAGAAATTAGTACGTTTTGATGTTAGGATCGTCCGAAACTTCGATTAATTTTTCAAATGATCAGCCATCTGGTATCGATCAAGAAACCCAGAAACCAAAACACTTTCATTTCTATTATGATTCGCTAGACTTGTTAGTGTGCAAATTGATATAGTATTACTAGTGTATTGTATCAAGTACAACTGTCGCCGTCGTCGAAAGACGTATTTAGTTTTCTCTTAGATCGAAACAGTGGTCAAACGTCCTAGTATCAATTATTAAAATAATTCTGCGCACCGAAATTTGATCAAATATTTAAATTTTCAAATAGAGAAGTGTCGAGTATTTTTTTAAAAAGTGGTTTTGGCTTCCAGGGTCGAATACCCCTGGGCACATATAAACTGGAAAAAGCATTCGATTTTGGGTAGGCTGTTTTTCAAAATATATTTAGTCTTAATTCTCTATAGAGCCATTCTTTCTTACATCGATTACATCGCAGAATCATTGCTTCCAATCTCATAAAATGCGATCCATTCATTCAAGAACCACTATATTACCTGAAAATGCTAATTCAATAAGCAAAGTTACAACAATCAAATAGAGTAAGAATATTTACAATTTTAAAAGTTATTTCTCTGGCATTATTTATGCTTAATACACAAGTGAATTATGTACCGAAAATCAATCTTCAAAAATGCACCACACTTATTTTTGGTAAATATTTGTTGTTTATTTATCATTCCATTTCTAAAGGCCTCTCGATGCAGTAAGAAGAAATGTGTGTATTTACTTGAAGCATTTTTCTGAATGCATTTGACGGTTGTTGTTGTTTTTTTTCGGTATCTCTGGGTAGCCCCGGTACAGAAGAAATATTTAAATACAAAAGTGATGAATTCTATTGCACAGAATCATTTTTTATGCGTAAACTGGAATGCACAGTAGTTGCTTTGAAAACCCCAGAAAAAACAACAACATTTTCTATTGAAATTCTGTGGTTGGGTTACTGAAGTTCATGTTATAAAAATGTGATAAATGACTTACTTTGAAGTCGATGGTTGTAAATGAAGATGTAATTAATCTTAATCGATGTCTCAAAAACAAAAATGCAGTAGACGAAGATGATGATTTCATTTCTCAATTAAACGTAATTTTGTACAGTACGTTTATGAACTGGAGACTAAATGGTGCGGACAAAGACAGATGTGAATGTTGTACAACTGTTACAACAATCAAATAAAATTGATGTGGATGCAGAGGAATTATAATCTAATAATCCACTCATAACACGATCGATTTAATATTAATCTATTTAAAATGGTAACATCATCTACTCTTCATTCATTCCACATCACTTAAATACCAGCCGACGAAAGGCATATTATTAACCCATTGTAAATACACATTCAAAATCCACTTAAAAAATCTTTCAACATGAAAAAAAAATCCATTTAAGCGCGATCACACGATCCGTACATACATAAAACATAATATTTTAAAATGTGCGCGAGTGTCAGTTTTCCCGTGAACGTTTACTAAACATTTTCTCAATGCAGAAGATCATAATATCAATAACTCAAAGGCGCCGGCATAATAAATGGCTCAAGTTTATTAATTCATACGCATGTTGTTGGCTGGTATGATTTTGTATTATTTATATCATCGTAAAAATATGGAATTCTTATCTAGAACCGTTGTGTCACAAAAGCGATCCAGAGAAGAGGAAAAAAAAGAGAACTATAAAAAAGCGACCAAATAGAACCTGTGGTTTAACGATTGTTAAATTTGAACATGAACTTGTTTTATGGAACATGTTCGGGCTACAAGCAGTAGATTAGAATTGGTTCGAAAACATTCATTTGGTTTTAAACCACAATTCCAATTTTCGATTATTAGCGTTAGGACACTTATTGAACAAATTAATCCAGCGGGATGCTCTTTGGTTTTGTGTCGATGTTATTTTGATACATTCGGATGCGCCAAAGTTTCACCAGAGCAATGTATGCTGATATCACACTAAAACGTCTTAAAAAAGTATTGATATCAGAATATGTGATGTACACAAAATTACCTTAGTTGAACTCGTATTTATGCCTAGATTAGGAATAAAATATTATAGGGGCATTGGATCCAAGGCGGAAATGAAGTCCCTAATTTTTATTTACATTTCTTGTAGTTTGGACTTCACGTCACGTCAGCCTGTTAACATGCGAAGGTGATTCTTTAGTCCCTATTTTTTATTTTTGCAGACTGGACTTGCACAGCAAGGACCAAATCAATTCTAGTTATTTTTTTTTAATTTTTGTTTTTATTTTCCTCTTGAGAAAGACAAGATTTGATTTTCTTTTCTGCATTTTTCAATGTATTACTACACTACGTAACATAGGCTCCCACAAAGTAATTTCTTATTAATCGAATATTTGAATCCTTTTAACACAACCACTCGCTCCTGATTTAGATTTAAGATGAAGATTTTGACTTCAAACAAACATCTCTTGGTACATAGTTATGCTATATACTTGAAGTATAGTTTCCACTTAAAAAGAGCACTACGTTTAGCCTCCGTTTACATGACAATTGTAAAATAGAACAAAGTAACTGTCACGTAAACGGAGTAAAAAAATTGAAATAAATTCAATTTCCACTCCGTTTGCGTGACAGTTCTTTTGTTCTATTTTACAACTGTCATGTAGACGGAGGCTAAACGGAGTGTTTTTTTTAAGTGGAAACTATAGAGTGTTTAAGTGAGAGAGATGGCGAACCGACAACCTATTGTTCCATCTCGGAGTCTGCTGTCAGATTCTTTTGTATTATCGATGACAGCAGACCCCGAGTTGATTTTCCATCTAGCTCTACTGAAACACCATATACTTCACAATCGTAACTATTCTACAGAGAAAGACACAAATAAAATAAAATTCTCTGTCTCACTATATGTCTCACCAAGGATCTAACGTAAAATCCGTAAAATGAAATTGTCTTCGTCAACAATTGGTTATTTGTCTCACATTTAAAAAATTTAGCGTCCACAGATAACTTCTGTATGTCGGTCCGAGGTAACAAATATCTTTTTTGCAGATAAGGAAAATGCCTTTGATGTTTTAGAAAATGCATAGCTATTGATCATCGTGTGAGAACATAACATCATTTAGGACAATAGACGAACGAAACATTCCATTTGGGCAATTTTAATTCTGTGATAAAATGCACCGACACTGTGTGTGTGTGTAACAAACTAGCCATTCAAAAGTTTTTTACATATTTATTTGTTTTAGTAAGTGATCGGGCGCAACGTGAAAAGACAAAATTAGATAAATCGGTCGTTTGTGGAATTCTATAATTGCAAGCTATTTTGATTTAGATAAAAAATGTTCATTGAATGTTTGGATGGGTTAAAGGTTACTGTATGAGAGTTGCAGCATGGTAGAATTTCGGAAGTTTGGTTTTTCTCTTTTAATTTTCTTCGTATGGGATGGGATGAGTGAAATGGATGCATAAAGGAAATTACAAATTGACTAAAGGTGGACGATGTCTGCGAAGGAACGACACCAATTTTATTTTATCAGAAAATAAATTCGAGCTGTGATGAGGAGTTGCTGACGAAACTGATGGAATAGTCATTTGTGTACCTGATTTGCACGATTGATTTTAGACAATTTCGCGGATTGTAGGCCGAACGGAGTGAGGCTTACAAGCGAAAGTGCCTAAAATCAATCGTCCAAAGCAGGTGCACATGTGAGTTTTCATGCAAAGGGCCGAAAACTCGAGAAAAAAATCAAAAATTACCATCATTTTTGGCACGAAACATGAAAATATTAAATTTTGTATCAAACAGTGGACGATACCTTTGCAGAGAGTTGAATAAAAACGACCGATTCTAACTCTACTGAAAATATATTTATTGAAAATCGTAATCCGTTAAGATTCACAACCGTATGATCATGTCCGGAGCGATAGCGGAGGACTTGACGCAGTCTAACTTCCAAAAAAAGAACGAAGAAAATTTTTGAGACGCGGCAACTATATATAGCCGAACATTTCAGTTTCTACCCGTTGGTTTATATCACCACAAAACATAATCTATCATGTTATCGCTTCAAATACGAGCAAAACGAGCTATCAGTCGACAATGTAGGTTTTAAATTGCCGGAGATACATCGTTTTGAAATTGGTCACTTTTCATACAAAATACACCACATTGACTTTTCCCAAACAATCAAAATCTTTCAACTTACTCTGTACGTTTCTATCTATCTATCTATCTATCTATCTATCTATCTATCTATCTATCTATCTATCTATCTATCTATTTCTATCTATCTATCTATCTATCTATTCTATCTATCTATCTATCTATCTATCTATCTATCTATCTATCTATCTATCTATCTATCTATCTATCTATCTATCTATCTATCTATCTATCTATCTATCTATCTATCTATTATCTATCTATCTATTTTATCTATCTTTATCTATCTATCTATCTATCTATCTATCTATCTATCTATTCTATCTATCTATCTATCTATCTATCTATCTATCTATCTATCTATCTATCTATCTATCTATCTATCTATCTATCTTATCTATCTATCTATCTATCTATCTATCTATCTATTATCTATCTATCTATCTATCTATCTATCTATCTATCTATCTATCTATCTATCTATCTATCTATCTATCTATCTATCTATCTATCTATCTATCTATCTATCTATCTATCTATCTATCTATCTATCTATCTATCTATCTATCTATCTATCTATCTATCTATCTATCTATCTATCTATCTATCTATCTATCTATCTATCTATCTATCTATCTATCTATCTATCTATCTATCTATCTATCTATCTATCTATCTATCTATTATCTATCTATCTATCTATCTATCTATCTATTATCTATCTATCTATCTATCTATCTATCTATCTATCTATCTATCTATCTATCTATCTATCTATCTATTCTATCTATCTATCTATCTATCTATCTATCTATCTATCTATCTATCTATCTATCTATTATCTATCTATCTATCTATCTATTTTTTTTATCTATCTATCTATCTATCTATCTATCTATCTATCTATCTATCTATCTATCTATCTATCTATCTATCTATCTATCTATCTATCTATCTATCTATCTATCTATCTATCTATCTATCTATCTATCTATCTATCTATCTATCTATCTATCTAATCTATCTATCTATCTATCTATCTATCTATCTATCTATCTATCTATCTATCTATCTATCTATCTATCTATCTATCTATCTATCTATCTATTATCTATCTATCTATCTATCTATCTATCTATCTATCTATCTATCTATCTATCTATCTATCTATCTATCTATCTATCTATCTATCTATAGAGGAGATATTTCTTGAATGGTGGCAGATATAGAGTTACTTTCCTCGTCAAATTTTCGAATTTCGTCAAATTTTCGAATTTCGTCAAATTTTCTATTTTCGTCAAATTTTCTATTTTCGTCAAATTTTCTATTTTCGTCAAATTTTCGATTTTCGTCAAATTTCCAATTTTCGTCAAATTTTCGAATTTCGTCAAATTTTCGATTTTCGTCAAATTTTCGATTTTCGTCAAATTTTCGAATTTCGTCAAATTTTCGAATTTCGTCAAATTTTCGATTTTCGTCAAATTTTCGAATTTCGTCAAATTTCCGAATTTTTGTTATAAACTGTTATAAAAAGCAGTGTTCTAAAACTTCTAAAACGACTGATATGCCAACAAAAATCTCTTCGAGAAAAGTGTGACGCAGTCTTTGAAGTACAATTTATAAAATAAATGATATCGCTAGAGTTGACGCTTTCAGCTTCGTTACGCAAAAATTAAATTTTACACCCAATTTTAGTTCAAACAAGCTGGCTTAGTTTTTCTCATCATCTGCCAAATAATTTTTACCAAAAAAAATTTGACTGGAAACAACCAAAATTTTACCAAAAAAATCTGCGTCGCAAAGTGGCAAATGTTCAGGAACAGACCAGCAAGAAAATTTATCTGGAGAAAAACTAAGCCAGCTTGTTTGAACTAAAATTGGGTGTAAAATTTAATTTTTGCGTAACGAAGCTGAAAGCGTCAACTCTAGCGATATCATTTATTTTAGAAATTGTACTTCAAAGACTGCGTCACACTTTTCTCGAAGAAATTTTTGTTGGGATTTCACTACTCTGATAAGACTGATCCGAAAACAATGCAAATGTGCGGGTGGTGAACATAATGATGAAACATGAACCGCTGCACCTTAAACAATTGAAGTGACAGATTTAATGATTATATGACGCATTATACGTATTCGGTTTTCATAGTGTGTTTTTTAATGATAACTTAAAGATCTTACCTAAAGCAAAAAACACAAGCGTTGCGTTGCGTTGATGGGATCGACAATTATTTTTTGTTTACCGTTGTTATCGCAGTAGGGATGGGAGGCTTCAAAATTATCGATAATATCAATCGAAAGAAATTATCGATAATTGATTAATCATATCGTTATCGACAATTTAATAATTATCGATAATTATCAAAATATCGAAATTCGATAATTATCAAAATATCGATATTTTGATATTTATCTGAAAATTCATGATAATAAACCGATATATCGGAATATATCGATAAATATCGGATTTTCAGACCGAAATAACGATATATCGAATTATCGACATCTTGATAATTATCAAAATATCAATAATTATCGATTATCGATATTTTTTTTGATAATTTTCGATAAAAAAAGTCGATAATTATCGATTATCGATAATTGATAATTATCGATAATCATTTTCATTATCGCCCATGCCTATTATCGCAGTCAAAACAATGGAAAATACAGCATAATTGTCGATCCGATCAAAGAAAAATTGCTCGTGTGTTTCCGACCTAAACCCACTGCGCTTCGAGATCTTCGAGACCTGAGACGGAAATATGAAACTACTGTCATAAAAAGGCAATTCAAGAAAACCTATGATCGATGATTGCAGATTGGTAACAAAAACGATGCTGATAAAGTCGCATCGGTGACTTTTCAACGCACAGGAATGTTAATTCACCTTATTGAACCCGACAAATATTTCCTTTCGCACCTTTAGCATTTCGTGAATTCAAAAGTTATCGACATGAAATGTGTGAATGGTTCTCCGACTATATGATTTATAGCGCAATAAATTTCATGTAAGGCCGTCAATTTTTATCTAATCCCATAAAACCAATAACCTATAATACGAAAGACAAACAAATTACAGCACAACATTTACACCATATTATTTTGCGGCGCTTTATGCTTTCAGTTAAATTTCTAAAAAATAAAAATAAAATAACAAATATTAAAACGGACAATTCAAATGGTCATGCAACACAAAACGCATCGACGAAGTGCATGTTGTTTTCCTTGGGTATGAACAACAAGTGCATCTATAACACAGCGAATGATAAATTAATTTTTATCTTCAATTGGAAGAAAAAAGACACGAGAAAAGAAAACAAACTTTTCATCTTATATGGTTACGTGTACACAAACAATGACAACAAAATGTTGTGTATATGTGCTACATGGTACATAGAGTACAAAAATAACATTAAAACATAAGACTTTGGATAATTTAAAAGGTTGTAAGTATGGGAATAAAGTGAACTTGATCGAAAAGTGTAGTATAGAGTGAACTGAGAACAGGTATGTATAACGTATTGTACTGTACGGTCTGTACGTCGATTTTGTACAGAGTAAATTTAGTTGCGGTCTGGCCAATAAATTAAAACGTTTTACGTTTATTACTATATCAATAAAATGGTAAAATTGAATTTTCTTCCTTTTTCCAATTACAACGAGAATATATTTCCAGAAGAAGAACGAACCGTATTGTTGATCGGTCATGATTATGTGTACAATATTAAACTCTGGAAATATAATGCGATGATACTACAACCGCTTATTGTATAGAATTCCACAAAAATTAAATAAATGAGGCGCCGGCACGATGTCGATCGAAACATTTTATCACAATTTTTTTTTAGAAAAGGAAATTGTTTCAATCGATGGTGTAGCATACAATTCATAGTGAACTGTTGAAATGCTACCGGAATTGTGATGTTTAATTCAATATAATAAAACGTAATTATTATGTTAGTTTTATGAGGGTTCTGCGTTCTTTGAATTGAACTTTTATGATGGAACATGGCAAGTTTAATGAGCTAATTTGTTTTTAAAGTTTATAAAGTAAAAGTAATTTGAATTGAGGTACACAGCCGATGTATTATATTATCGAGGCATCAGATCATCTATTAAATGTTTATGACTGGTCGGATCAATTACTCATTGCTCATCAGGAAGCGAATCAATGTATTTTTATATGATTTTATTTAAATGTAAATTTAATGTTCTTCAGCTGGATTAGTTTTGTCATCGAGATATTGATTCAATTTTAGTTCAACAAATTAGTCAAAAATAGATAATTTGATAAAAAATTTGAAAATTTAAGTCGAACAAACGATCAATGTGTAAAACATTTATTTGGAACCTCGGTCGTACAGTGTTACGTGCTTCTGGTCAGTAAATGCGAAAAATGTACTCAAACAATTGCACTTCATCGCTTATTTCTCACGACGTTAAGGAAAAACGTTGTTCCTAACTTATGCTAAAAGGTTTTTTTTGCCAATTCGAGTCCAGCAACCTCTAAATGAATTAAAATATTTTTTGTCCCCTCAAATGTGGTGAGAAGATGGCGTTTTATCGACGCTGTGGAAAGCGATAACTGTCAATTTGTATTCTCTCACCCCTTCGTTTTTCCCATGGGGCGAACAACATTTTCTTTGTTAGCAGATGTCACTTTGTTTTGGTTTTGAACATCGATATAATATAGGGTAGATAAGTAATGTCAAAGCAACTTTATGCGGAAAGATCACATGGATCACACGTTTTGCGAAAGCGCGCGAAATACAAATATTTGAAAATAATTGAAACTCTGCATTTCTCAATTTCCTTTTTCTCTTCGTTTTGTGTTGTGATTCGTATTTTTTGCACTTGTACGTGTGCTATATTTCCGAAATTTCGTTCTTCGTGTCTCATTATCTACAGTATATGTATTATATCGATGGTTTTGAAAAATGGTTTCACCTCGCAGAGAAATAGGAAATTCCAACTCGGATCGGTTGGGTCGCAAACTTTCACTGTCGCTCGAATTTCCTTTTTTCTACACTTGGTAAACAAATAATCATTGTTTCAATAATATGCTTTGACTGAGACTTAGTTGCAGGATTACTTCGCAAACTTATTCTATTCACTTTAAATACAAATAAATAACTAGAAACCCAGCGACAACACGTGTTAATAATATGAAAATTCCAACTGGATTCATAAGCAATAAATTAGTTGTTTATGCAAACTGAGTCAAATTGTCCATTATTTGTTTGCAGGTATCATATGAACGTAAATACTGTCACTCAATTAAGTAATAAATTCAATAATACTTTGCATGGAACACATTACATTTCGTTCTGAGCTAATCGGTTGTCACCCAATCACGATTTCAATGTTTTGAACAAATAATACAGATATGTAGATAAAAGAGCAATGTCTTTCTTTGTCGAAATAAATCGAATTCAAAGTGTTGTTCAAGTAATATCGGTATGGGCAATTTCACTTTCAGTTGTCCTTATTTGGTGCTTAGTGATTTTGTTTTATGGTAATTCTTTGACGACGGAATTTTTATGTTTTCTAGTGTAATTTCGGAATGCTGCAAAAAAAAAACTCTTAATCTGCTCTACCGTTTACCGTCAGGTCTCACATATCACTTACAACAGTATGTTACTTACATGCATCGCTTTATAATAATCTGTGCAATGAAAAAGTGGGAAGAATGAGACGTAAATAAATTAATTTTAAAGAGCCGTCAAGATTCAAATCAACTGAAAATGCATATATTTGCTTCGTCGACAAGATTGCAATGGAAAAAATATTGATAAATTTGTGTTCATTATAAATATTTAATATTACGTGACATGATACGATATGTATTATCATATGTGAGGCATAAAGTCACTAAATTTATTAAAAGTTTAAAGAGCGCAGCATTTTTTCGTTTTCGCAGTGATGGTGGTCCGAAAACCATTTTGTGACTCACACACGTTATACCCAATTTAAACAAAATTTATTTCTTCAGATTTAATCTTAATCGTCAACAATATACAAATTAATTAAATTCGTCGTTGTTTCCCTTTATGGATTTCCGTATGGATGTATCAATTTCTAAATTGAAAAGATTCATCCATCGGGTCTGTATATAGTTTCGGTTAGCCCAAAAATGATTTATTATGGATCACGAGATGCTTTCGTTCTTTCTGTTTTAATTCGTTTTCGATGAACGGATAACTTTTTTCTCTCATTTAAAAATGTTTGAGGTCAGGGATCTGGGTTATCTGATGGCTTCATCGGTCAGTCAGGTATATCAAAAAAAAACTTAATTAAGAGGTTTAGTGGTGATCCAATGCACGATTATGAATATAAGAAATAAATTTTGAACTCCAATTTTATCTAATATTTGACTTTTATCGACTGTTTCACATCTCAATACACGATCTTAATGGGTATTTTATTAACCCTCACAATATGTAAGTTTCGCATACATTAAATTAAGTATTTTCGTTTCTTCTTCGTTTCTCTGGAGGGATTACGGCATCAATTCTCTTTCCTCTATTCTATGTCAACTCTACCTATAGAGTACGTTTCACTATTTCACTTGTTGCAGCGACATCTTTCAGTCAAATAGTGAATCGTACTCTATCGGTAGAGATGACAATAAATGGGACATGTCGGTTGGCCTGTAGAGGCGCCACATTTTTTTCATAGTACTTCATTCTCTGAAGCTTATTTTCATGTGAAATAAAATAAATCAATAAAAATAAGCGCAGTGACAGCAGTAATTGTATGGCAGAATGTACTAAAATCTTAGAAATCATGCCCGCACGTTAGTAAGCGGGCGTGACGCAAGTCCACTACCAAAAACGTTTTAACAAAAGGACGGCTTAGCATATTCACAGCAACTTTTTTACTTCTCCCCCTTAACTCCAACGACCCCCAAACTAAGATATCTGAAATCTAGAAATTTATACGAGTTCAACGAGCTATCACACGTTACTGCAGCTTCAAAATTGGCCGAGATATTGAACTTCGAAATATTGATGTTTGTATGAAAATAAGCAAAATTTCGTTTTTTCAGATAACTGAAATCGCCTACGTTAGTTAGTTAGTTTCTATGAAAAAGTGGATCCAGCAACTCCTAAACGTTTTTATAGATTTACCTGAAATTTTGGTTATAGGCTAATATTGGCCCAAAAATAAGTATGGAATTTTCAAAAGTTGGAAACAACTCATATGTTGGGAGCTGGATCTCCCCAAAGTCTCCATACAAATGCCATATAAAAGCCAATTTGTATGTGTGTGTGTGAGTTTTATATTTTGTTGCATGATATGGATGGTAATGTGGTGAATGGTGTCTGTTGTTTTGGGATGTATTTCTTGTTGGGAATTGTTGGGATCATTAAGTATTAACTTCCACTAGGTCGGTTCCTAAATTTTGGGATGACATGTGATTCCTCTGGCACTTCCTAACTTCCATCGGAGTTTTTGATGGATTTGAGTTATATTCGACATTAGTGAAGTGTTTCAAGGTTGGTTCTATAAATTTTGGGATGACAGATGATTACTCTGGCACTAACTAACTTCCATCGGATTTTTTGATGGATTTGTGTTATTTTCGACATGAGGTGTTCCAAGTTTGGTTCCTAAATTTTGGGATGACAGATGATTCCTCTAGCACTTCCCAACTTTCATCGGATTTCTCTAGAATTTTTAAATTTCCATAAGGTTTTTTGATGTTCTCGAAATGACATACTTACAAAAGTGGTGATATCAGTCAAAAAAGCCTAAAAGGGTAAATGTGACGCAAGTCCTTTATCTTACTTACAAAATACTGATATCGCTGAGGGTGACACATTTTGCGTCGTACGCAAAAGTTTTATCAAAAAATTGACTCAAAAAATTTGTGCAAGAAAATTTTACAACAATTGTTAGGACAATGGTTGAAAAATGTACCTAAAGAATTTAAACGAAAGAAAACCGAATCATCTGCCACTTGTGACTCAAATTTCTTGTTGAAAAATTTTCTTGCACAAATTTTTTGAGTCAATTTTTTGTTGATAAGACTTTTGAGTACGACGCACAATGCGTCACCCTCATCGATATCAGTTATTTTGTAAGTAAGATAAAGGACTTGCGTCACATTTACCCTTTAAGGGTTTTTTTGACTGATCTCTATTACATTTCTTTTGAGTTTCTAAACATCATTCTCCTATAGAGGAAAGAAAATTGTTGCCGTAATCCCTCTACTGATTACTATCTAATTTCAAATTGTAAAAGAGCGCAGTCAGCCTAAATAAGTCGAAACGGAAATGCTTTTATCTACTGCAAGTTGGAAAGATTCATAATTTTCAGCAACAATCTAAAATGTAGTTTGATTTGTACATGACAATTGTCTAACACGTTAGTAAATGGGGCTATGCGCACACGATTTATTGCCGAACTCACGTCGCTCGTATAGGCAAACTCACATCTAGTGCAACTAGTTAGCAAAATAGCAAAATTTTATGTGTGCAAAACAATAGCATGAATAGAACTCAACTTGAAAGAAATTCGGATGATTTAAGGCGTAAGGTTTAATCTGTAGATACAAAGCAAATAACAAGTTTGGTCGGAAATTCTTCAAAGAATAGTGATCCATCGGCACACATAACTCCAGGAGTCTCATATAAGTCTAAAGTGATCGAAAGCTAAACTAAAATCGGAGATTCTGAATTCTTCTAAATTTCCAATGAATATATTTTAAGTAGTTCTCAGTCAACATGTACCTTGTACCTGTACCATAGACATAAACATTAAAAATAAGCGATGGTCTACGGTTAATGTGGTATTTTATGTAAAAAAAATAACTGGTTAAATGAAGTAAATTTCGGGATTAACATGTCACATACGGCTGGCTAATAATGACAAGCTCGGGGTAATATGGCCCTTTTTCATAGTAAAATGCATGTAAACAAAATTGAAGTACTGGATTTGAAATCAACCGATCAAAAATACTTTGATCGATAGAAGTAATAGACTTGATAATAATATACTGGTGATATGGTTGCCGTCTGTAACAGATTAACATTAAACAAACAAAAGACGTACCAGATTTTTTGTTTACGTCAAAGCACGTTTGCCGTTTCTAAAAGGCTAAGGAAGCGATTGCTAATACATTTTTAGCGTATTTTTAAATTTATTTCGCGAGTATTTTTTTCATTAATCTTCAAACGGTTGATGAATCATTATAATGGGGTGAATTATGAGACTATAGTTTAGAAACAGTTCTAAAAATTTCACTGTCGCGTCGCACGATTTATCAGTTTATCAATTTCCATTAATCTTCCTCAGATGATCGCCATATACAACACTAAAATCAATTGTATAGCAACACACAAAAAAAAACAAAAATGGTAATGCAATTCAGAGAAACACCGCGCTGTTACTAAATACGGAAAAGATTCCATAAGAAACTTTTTTTTCCTACTTCTAAATAATTTTTAATATTTACACGAATTTTCTCAGGCAGACACAATGTCAGTTTCTTTCATTTTTTTTCTTCTTTTCTTTAATTTATTGTGTGAGTCATAACATTCTTCATGTCGTTCGGACGCATATTACATTATTATATTTTTATCTTATTAGCATCGCCGTCCAGTTTTTTGTTGTTGTTCATATTCGTTTCAAATAAATATTAAACATTGCACATTGCAACGCGAATTCAATTCGAATATTCAACTCGTGTAAGAGTTTTGTTATTTTATACGGAGCAACAAGTAAAATGTTGTTGGTCTGGTACTTGATTAGGAATTGAACATATTTCTCATGTCTTGTTGTGGCATTTGCAATACCATAAAGACCAGTTTTGTAGACAATTGACTGTTAACGGTACCATTTTTGGGAAACTCATCTTGGACTCGAACAGACCGATAATGAATTGTTTTAATGGATTTAAAAATCGTACAAACAATGGATTAAGAGATCGCCGTTTAAAATAAATTTTTGTCAGTGAGCGATATAAGGCAGTAAGACGGTATACGCGGGCTGTTTTGACTATTCGGCTCCTTACATTTTTAAATTTTCAGAACATACAGCCGTTGAAAAGTGAAAACTAACATGTTTTCTGTTTTGGGACTAGTTTTGGGTTGAATTGTGGGACAAAAATACTTAATTTAATGAACAACAGTGGCGCTAGTTGTCCAGCAAAGTTTTTATTCAATAAAATTCTGACACTTTTGATTCGGGGTGCTCACATTCGCACCATAAAAAATTCAAACGAGCAGTTAACAAAATCGAGAACATAAATGTACACATTTTTTGCGATGCTGACCCTTCCCAAGAATTGTTGACATTGTATCTTGAAACACACACAATATCCTCATATTTATTTCTGAAATTTAAAGTAAAATTGTGAAATCTTGATGCATTGGAATTGAAGCTGCTGGTCACATTTTTAAATGGTACGGTAATGAGCAGCCAAAATTCAAATGTCAGAACCACTGTTCGCGTAGCATTGTTCTCGCATTCATTATTCTTGTGTCAATTTGATTCGGTTGTGATGTGAGAAAATTTCTGCTAAACTTTGTGCATTATTCGCGATTTTTAAGTGCGTTAAACATTGCAAATAGCCAAATACTTTTTGTGAACGGCTAAAAGTGTTGAGGAAATTTCGGAAATATACGTGTGTGGAAGATACACATCAAAACATTGCTGTCGGTTTCAAATTTAAACATCCACAGCCAATGTTTTGATCGTGTTTTCCCATACAAATGATACGAAAAGTAAAATAATAAATTAACTAAGTATTTAGTCGCGGTTAATTGCTAATAATTTCTATTTTCTAATCGAAAATCTTTAAATCGAAGAATTTGACTTCGGAGGAATTTTCTGCTTTTGATGTGGTCAGAAATAATCAATAAATTATTTGCTTTTCTTCATCTAAAAAGGTTTTTTTTTATTAAACTTTCCTTCAACACAAATCGGATACCTGTATTTTTGAAACATTTTCAAGACGTTTGACTAGATAAAGCAGCTGCCGGTTGTTAGACGAGTTTAAGTTCATCAATCCTCTACGTTTTAGTAATCAAGGTTTTGTTGATGTGGTGAACGCTTTACCTTCATTTCGTGAAAATAATGATTCAATTATTGCTGATTTCGTGTTAATGCGATAATTTTTGAACGGTTCCTTAAAAGATGGAGAAACAACTTAAAAAATGAAAGATCTCTCTTCTTGACACCCAAGATTCTCGCTTGGTTAAAAAAATTGCCTTTGTTAAATGTCAAAATTAGCCCCTTTCCAGGTCAGTTAGTAAATTTCCAAGTAAATTATGTTTTCATGTTTCGGGGCCAAAATTAGGGCAACTTTTTTGGTTTTATCTGGTTTTCGGCCGTTTACATGAAACATTACTTGTGTACCAGTTTGGGACGATTGATCTGAGGCACTCTAATCAGTCGTCCAAAACAGCGACAAATAACTAATTACTTCAACAGTAAAAATTGGTAAGGAAAGAATTGTCAAGGTTGTAAGCTTTTGGGAAGATCTGCGTGACTTGAAAATTCACATCATAACGGCGACGAGAATCTTCACGCCCCATTGTATCGTCAATCACGTATTGAGAGCAACACTGAACTGTGTGTGTTATAATCGCTACACGTGTATTGACTGAATTGATCACAGTCATGAGATTTTGGTCGATCAAAAAATAATTTAGATCACAAACCGAACATTCGAATAGCATGCATCGATTTGCTAAGTTCTGGTTTTCGGTGAGAGATACTAACTGTTGATATCAGTGTACAGTTCATATAAAATGCTGATGCACATTTCCATGTGTTATTAAATATTTCGAAAATATTGACGCACACAGAGACTCAAAAAGCTTCTTGAACAAGATAACTTTCTTATGAAAATTTGATAAAAAAAACCTTTTTAGATGAAGAAAAACAAATAATTTATTTCTGACCACATCAAAAGCAGAAAATTCCTCCGAAGTCAAATTCTTCGATTTAAAGATTTTCGATTAGAAAATAGAAATTATTAGCAATTAACCGCGACCAAATACTTAGTTAATTTATTATTTCACTTTTCGTATCATTTGTATGGGAAAACACGATCAAAACATTGGCTGTGGATGTTTAAATTTGAAACCGACAGCAATGTTTTGATGTGTATCTTCCACACACGTATATTTCCGAAATTTCCTCAACACTTTTAGCCGTTCACAAAAATATTTGGCTATTTGCAATGTTTAACGCACTTAAAAATCGCGAATAATGCACAAAGTTTAGCAGAAATTTTCTCACATCACAACCGAATCAAATTGACACAAGAACAATGAATGTGAGAACAATGCTACGCGAACAGTGGTTCTGACATTTGAATTTTGGCTGCTCATTACCGTACCATTTAAAAATGTGACCAGCAGCTTCAATTCCAATGCATCAAGATTTCACAATTTTACTTTAGATTTCAGAAATAAATATGATATTTTGTTTGAATTTCAAGATACAATGTCAACAATTCTTGGGAAGGGTCAGCATAGCAAAAAATGTGTACATTTATGTTCTCGATTTTGTTAACTGCTCGTTTGAATTTTTTATGGTGCGAATGTGAGCACTCCGAATCAAAAGTGTCGGAATTTTATTGAATAAAAACTTTGCTGGACAACTAGCGCCACTGTTGTTCATTAAATTAAGTATTTTTGCCCCACAATTCAACCCAAAACTAGTCCCAAAACAGAAAACATGTTAGTTTTCACTTTTCAACGACTGTAAGTTTTGCGCTTTTTACAAAGTTGTAGTGTGTTTTGATGAGTTTATGAGTGGCTGAAGCTTAAGACACAAATTTGGTTGACTTTAACTGTATCTGAACCATCAGAACTTATTATCTTCTACTTGTTCCGAACGTTTAAAAAAAATGTAGGAAAAACCAACGAAACCTTGAAAACTTCTACAAATGGCGAGTCATCTGTTGTAAGTGGAGAGCTCGCATATCCGAGCCGAAGGCGATGTATCCTCGAGTATCCGTGTAGTAGTCAAAGTGTCATAACGAGTTGCTTAAAAAACACAAGTGAGTTCACGAGTCTCATAATTGTCCCGAATTAATGAATTACGTCCAGCATCCAAAGTAATTTATTTTAATCGCTGTCTCATGCAGAAAGTTGTTATTACATGTACATGTAAGGCCCAAACATACATTAAACAATAGTACGCGATAGTGATTCGATTGCCATTCGTAAGTAATGACGTACTTACAAGATCATCTTTATTTTTCAATTCTGCCAACATAAAATAATAAAAGAAGACGCACGAGCCTTTCCCACAGTGCCAACTATTTATGAAGTACCACTCGTGCTTGAAGTGCAACATGATCTCTAAATACAAACTTTTAAGTTGACATAGGTATAGACGCTTTCTGTTGTATAAGGCGAAGAAAAACGCGAGTAACAAACGGGTGCCAAGAACGGAAACGTCGGTATAAGTAAGTCAACTTACTCGTATATGGGTGGAAAGCGTTGCGAATGTTAACCACAAATTATTAACTGAAGCGAAAAAAAAGAAGAGAAATCCTACCTCACTCTGTTCGTTAAACCGACTCAGTTAACATACACGCATATAGCATGTGATGTGAGAAAAACCTTTACAGACTATATTCCTCCACCGGAAGAACCGCCAGAGATTATACACATGAATTGTGCGTATATTAGTACTTCGGCGTATAGAAAATTTAATTATAAACTCGAAGCATACATGCTAAATGAATCACAACACACATCTAACAACATAACAAAACTGCATCCAGAAGGTAATATGCGAGTACTCAGTCAAATGTGATTATAAGTTCGGAGAAAAGACTATACGAACATACATCCATCCAGACAACCTAAATATAAACTAAAATTTAAAATTAAAAAAAAAACTTGCTTCGCGCTGCGCGCATTCAACAAACCATAAGAAACGAACGAATTAAACAGAACAAAAACAAGGCATCAGAACAGTCGGAGCGTTTGCTGCGACTTAGCCCCGTACAACCCGTAATCCTATTTCGTCCGCAACCATAATACGTCCGTAGCCCTAATAAGCCCGGAACCCTAATACGTCTACAACCCTCTAATGCGTCTGTTACCAAAATGCAAGTCAAGTTGGGAATTGTCAAATTCACTGAAAGTGTTCATTTTTAAAATTGCGCATAGCGCAATTACGAAAGCCCGTACGAAGTACCTCTCAAATAAAACCAACAATTTACGACAATATTTTAGAAACCCAAAATTTTTTGCCAACTTTCCATTGGGTATTCAATTACCTCTCAAATGAAACAAAAACTAGCAAAATCGGTTGAGATTTACTCGATTTATGTGCAAAAAGCACTTAGGGCCGAGTAGCGGCCTTAGTGCAAGGGCCCAAATTTGAAACTTTTTTTTGCCATCATTCTATTCGGCATTCAATTATCTCTCAAATGAAACAAAAACTAGCAAAATTGGATGAGATTTACTCGATTTATGTGCAAAAAACACTTAGGGCCTAGTAGCGGCCTTAGTCCAAGGGCCCAAATTTGAAACTTTTTTCGCCACGTTCTTTTCGGTATTCAATTACCTTCCATAAAAAACTAAATCTAGCAAAATCGGATGAGATTTACTCGATTTATGTGCAAAAAACACTTAGGGCCGAGTAGCGGCCTTAGTCCAAGGGCCCTAATTTAAAAATTTTTTCGTCACGTTCTTTTCGGTATTCAATTACCTTCCATAAAAAACTAAATCTAGCAAAATCGGATGAGATTTACTCGATTTATGTGCAAAAAACACTTAGGGCCGAGTAACGACCTTTGAGCCCTCCCAACAAGCCAACATCTTACCCAAAAACAATGTTCAGCAAGTTTGTTCTACTCGTCAATACCTTTCATTTGATATATCACAAGCAGCTATTGCGTGCGTATTTCGGTAGATATCGTCGAAAGACTGAAAAACACCTATAGGGCCCTAGCTCTGGAGGGGCCGACCCTACCATGCCCATTTTCGAACTTGACCTTACTTTTGTCGATACCAATCGGGGAAAAAAAGAATTTTGAAAAAAGGTTGTGATTTACTCTAGCTAGAGGGGTCACGGACGGACGGACGGACATTTTTTTTATTGCGGATTCGTCATCTATGAACATAACCAAATGCTTTGCCCTTACTGTCTGCTTCCAATTCGACGTGTTACAAACGGCATATTAATCTTATAAGCCCCCAGTACTTCGTACGGGGCTAAAAAACGAACAACAAGAAAGAAACACAAAAATCTAAATGGAAATAGACGTGCGCAAGATCATCACACACCAGCTAAACAACACCAACGAAGTGGAGATGCTTTACATCCAATCATCAGATAAATGACTTGCTCTTAACCATGATGACATTCAACTTCAAGGTGAATAAAATATTAGTATAAGCCTTGCCTTCTGATTATATCAGTTAGGATGGGTGTTATATTTCACTGCTATGGCTTGTAACTTAAACAGATCACAAAAAAGCGATTCAATTATGCGTTTTAAAGTCTTCGAATAATTGTTTTCTGTTAATTTGAACTGGAATTTTTACCGAGAAATATTCATTTTTGGAAATAAAATTTTAATTTTGATGTCCTTGACATTGCATAATATCCGTTCAAGACTGTTAAAAAACTGTTAAAAAATAATCGACCTAGCGACTAATTGCACCATTAATTAACCATTACCTGTTTCAAATCCACCGTAATTGTCACGTATTCAAATTTTTCGCCATACTCCAGCGAAGGACTTTGCCAGTATAGATTCGTTCCATCAATTGCATATTCGATGTGATGTCGTTTATCAAAATCCGTACCGTTTGCATCACAAATTCCACAATGTGATGCACGCGACCTGAATAAATTTGAATTTTTTAGATGGTAAAACGAAGCAACAATCGCATGAAAATGAACACCAAAGAAAGACAAGGCAACACAAAAAAGATATGATGCCAAACTTAGAGTATAATGCATTGTACCTTAGTGTTGTTCTGGTTATATAATGCATATGATTGACCATAACATACCTGTGCGTGTCAGCATCGATCATATCGCAGTATTCTTCGGGTCCATTTTGACCACATGTTGCGTTTACGGTTATCGATGATTTGGCGGCAATATTTAGTACCGGTGGCCAAGATCCACCTCCTTGGATATTGTGTTTCGACAGACCGGCCAAAAGTCGTACAGCTGTAAAGAAATGGACGGGAAAGTGTCAGCATAAATTAGGTTGAGTTGAGTTCAATTCTTTTCTCTTTTTTTTCTGGAAATTTATAATGATTTATGGCAACAAAAAACGGTTGGTTGTTCTGAATGGAAACAATTAAATTGCAAAATTATTATCGAACATAATGGGAATAGAAGACCCAACTCGAAACTTTTACCTTCCCGGCATAATTCTCTGTCGCATTCGACGGTAAAAAAATGTCTGTAAGTTCAAACCCACTTTTTCCCCATCAAACTAAATTGTGATTTCAATTCGTTCCAGTCTTTTATATCTGTCGCATTCGATGCAGTTTATTGCACCATATTTCAAATTTATTTTAAAAGCGACAAAATGGTCTGCTTCTTCTTCTAACTACATCGTTTAAGAGATGTTTTAATAAAAATTAAGACGAACATTAGGATATGTTAATGAATTTTCGTGACAGTGACTCTTAAAGCCATCATATATAATACGTAAAATGTATTTTCTCGAATAATTTATTGTCTTTTATTTTTGGCTATAATGTAAGTTGTTTTCAATGAATGTATAAAGTGCTATGTATTCGTTGAACAATTTATTTTATTTTTCCTGCTGACGATGACGACGACTACGTTTTTCAGGAGTAAAATAGACACAAGAAAACTGTAAAATTTACTTTCACCGGATACAAATTTATTTTAACTCTTCAATAGCGGTATAATATGAGTGATGATGCGGATACTTAAGTAGATAAATTTGAAAATAGTATTAGGCCGATTTTCAGTTTTTTTTTTCAAACTGAAGATTCACATCAAATGTAGAAGACGATCTAAATTTTTGTACATTTTCACTAAAGAGAGCCATTATAGCTGCATGGTAAAAAATTGATTTAAAGAATGACTCGGCCAAAAATATGTCACTAAGTTCTACACTCAGATGTAGTGAAATTTCTGTATGACCTACACATACAATTGCCCTGGAATTCTTTAAACAATTTAAAAGCAACATTAAGACAGTCACCCATGAACGTCGACCAACTAGTTATCTAATTCAAAGAATTGCAGTTGCTATTCAAAGCGGAAACATTGCCTCGATCTTAGGAATGCTTCCACGATCCATGATGCAAGAACCTTGAAGGAATTTTCTATTTTTAAAATTGTAAAGTTTGTTGAAATTCAGTAAAAATGATTTATTCCGAATCAGAATATCCAAAGTTTGCTTCTACAAGACACGACAATTCGTACAAGAATCGTAAAACTTAGTGAATTAGGCTTAATTGCATCTTACCAAAAAAGTACTCCGTGTGAGAGACAAAATTGAATTTTTTCAATTTTTGTTTTATTTGACAACTTGCTCTCTCACAACTCTCTCACGGAGTACTTTTTCTTAAGTGGAATGGAAACTTTATTTTTGGCTAAGACATTCTCTAAATTAACTTTTCACCTCGAAGTAACGATGGTACATTTTTGGCCAAATAAAGAATAATTCATTGAATGGCAAGGGGCGAAATTAAAAAAAATACAGCCCTGTGCAAAAGTTGCTGCCCGCGCCGAAGGCAACAAGGGGTGTAAACAAGGAGCGAAAGGTAATACTTTCGCCCCTCAAAATGAGGGATGCATTTTTTTCATATCGGGGGCGAAAGTATCAATGTTCGATGTTGGTATAAAAAAAATTGTAGATCACGTTGTGTACGGTGGCAGAAAACAGGTCAACGATTTCAATCCAATTGCTGTTAATAATTCCATAAGCCATGTCAACGTTAATATTCATATGCAATAAAGAGATGAAAAGTAGAGGTTTCGTGTGAATTATGTTGACCGAATCGTAGCCGAGGTCAATAAACACAGGAAAACGAGACCTTTTATGCACTGGATTATACATGCTGAGGGTGTCGAAAGTAGTGTATGGAACATGTGACATGTAAAAGTACATCGCTTAATAAAATGATAAAATGATAAATAATGGATGTGAGGCGAAGCTAAGGTTGATAGACACGCAAGAAGTCATTTCCATAAATTCTACCATTTTTACGTAATATTTTAACGAAGATAATTGGATTGCAATTGTGACTTCTTATTTTTCTCCACATGTACGAGCATCATGATTTTCGTACAGCGATGTATCCGTCTATAGATCTACAAAAACCAATGAATAGTCCTGTCCGTCATGTTCTGAATAACATGGTGATAAAAACAATATTTTATGTAAGTGCATAGCACGTCTCAGAGTAGTGCTGTGGTAAACGGTAAGTTCTAGTCTACGAGAAACGTTGACAGGCTTATTGTACGAAAAGGTAATCAAAAATTTCGTCCTCAGAACAAAATTAATCCAAAGCCCACATGATTGTCTTCTTAAATATTGGTATTTAAATTAACACCTTCGCCCCTGAGGATTTGATTTAAGTTTTCCTTTTTTTCGGACATAGAGATTGTCTAATCTTTTATTAATGTGTTTAAATTGTGCTAAATTAGCCTAAATTAGAGTAATTGCAGCAAGAAATGCCTCTCTACAAAAAAAAAATAAACTACCACCAACACCGCATCAAAGCATCAAATATGCGCCCGCTATTAAAACTGGTTTGTTTAAAAGGAAAACATTCTATCGAAAGAAATTCTTTAAAAAAAACCTGCTGCAAGAGAAAAAATATAATCTTTTAATATTTTTGTATGGTGAACGGGCCACAAAACATCCACCAATTTGTTCAAGTTTATGTTCGTTAAATTGAATTATAATAGACTTAATATGATAAAAGAACGAAAAAACGGCGCTAAGAAGTTGAAAGGAACAAAGCGAAAATATGTTAACAGAGGACCCCCTGAGGGCATATTTGAAAGGAACCTAAGCTAACACTTTTGTTCAATATTATGTTTTCGAGAAATGAAAATGGACTATAAACAATAGCCGTTGTTGTAGACCGTTTTTATGTAGGAAAAAAATGAATGAATGGCAGGATCTTTCTTCTTTTTGTGTTGGTCTGTTGGTATATTGTTATATTTATGTGTGGAAGGGGGTGTTTTCTCAGGAATATAATAAGACCTTCCTGAGACGATGATTCTAAAAAAAATTGGGCTCGTGAACCGAAGCCATTTAAATTATTATTTTCAATAATTCAGTTTACCCTTACTCTTCAAGGACCTATTTAACATTGTGCATATTGTCGACCTAATGTGCTAACTAACAAATTTGACCACCGTGCTAGACAAACTACTCACAGTTTAGTCAACCTCACCTTTGCTTCAATTTTTTTTTTCAACCTGATACAACATTTATAATGTTTGGTACAATAAGCAATGGCACTGTGGGTAGAGTAGAGAGCTAAAAATTCTAAACAAAATATATGGGACGTCAAGTGTTAATTTCTTTATATTTAATTAGTATGCAAGTGACTCATAGTAGTATCGCATTACACACACTTCAGGTTCTATGTAAGCATTGACAGCATGTACTCATCACACACGCAACTATGTGACCAGCCGGGTTTGTCAAGAAAAACTTTTAATTTTTTTTTTATTGAAACACCTGTTTCATCTGTTTAGATACACCGGCATTATTCCACATTGTTGGTTGATGTTCCAATTTGCATAAAATTCGAATCATTACAAAATGTATTCATGAAAAAGAAACGTGTTTGTCTGATCCCATCTCGGATATTGTAGCTATAAACATTAATGAAAAAAAGAGAATTTTTATTCCGATGATTTTATTAAGTTACATAATTTCGAGCGATGGAAGTGCGTAAATTTAAATAGCTTTGCCGTTAAACTGAGGTTTTTATTATTTTTTATCTTTTCTGTTTTTTGTTTCGAAACATGTGCCATGGGTAACATTATCAGGCGCCAAACGACTGCTGCCGAACATAATATGGTATGTGATGAATGGCTATTAAAATAATCCAACAAACAAAAAAAAAACCGAAAAAAGTGCAATGTTTCTTTCATGAAGAGCGATCTCGCACTTTAGCGAAACAGTATAATAATGTTCACTTCACAATGCACATTATTACGAAAGCCGGAGAGCATATGTTCGCATCCCATTACCCAGTAAGAAAATGTAAACAATAACATTAAAATCTGATCGCAGTGATAAATATTGTGTATCTGGTTGTTTTTACATGTCTTTTGTTATTGTATGTGGTTTGCAGTGGGAAATCATGGAATGAAGAAGACGAAGATGAATTAAATATTTACATATTTATGCATGGTACACAATCATGTTTTCTGTAAATAGGGAATTTGGATTTTACATTTCGGATTGAATTTGTTCGAAAATTTGTATGAAAAATCGTTTTGCGACGTAAAACATTTTCTGAAAGTCTGTCCTACTATTAAGACAATTTATGCAATTGTGAAATTTATCACAGATGTCTTAGAAAGTTTGTGCGGTCCTATTTCTCTGAAAATGCTAATTTCGAACAATGAATGTTTGAGTCGTAGTTGTAGGGCCAGTTAACAACTTTAGACATAACAACATGTGATATTTTCCGAGTCAATTTTTCCCAGAGAACTGAAAATTTCGAGGAGATATTAAGGGTCTTTTCGCTTTTCGTCGGAGGTATCGTATTTGTATAAAACAAAATGACATGAAATTTAAAACCACCCATGATTATTGTCGTTTCACAGACCGCAAGTAGGTATATCACCAGTCAATGTAATTGTTGAATCTGTTACTTCTTTTGATCTAAGACAATTTGATTTGATTTGAAACATTTATTTATCAAAGGATTACAAAGATTTTAAGTTTTTGAGTCTAACTGATAAAAGTCACTAAACACTGCGTCAACGAGATCAACGTGACACCAATTTTGACCTCCTATGAAAGATCTCACGAAAACCGATTGTATTATAGATTTCGGTATATCTCTCGAACTCTCTACTCGTCAGAGCGACTGGTTCGTGAAAGCCATAGTTTGTTCTGTGTGAAGGTGGATGAAACATGCCCAATTGTTCATTCGAGTGGACTAGCGTATGGCGATATGACAAAATTGAATTGAAATCTGGTACTTCAATAGTCAATGTATTTTTAGAGCGGAACTTTACTTGACGATAATACTTTCCGAATTTCTGTCGCCTTACGTTTAGGTTTGGACATATGCATTCCTCATAAATGCAAATGTGGACGCCAAGTGGAAAAAGACGGCATACATGGATTGTCGTGTAAACATAGTGCTGGTCGTCTTCCCCGTCATAGCGATTTCAACAACATCCTACACAGAGGTCTTCAGTCTGCTAAATTTCCTTCGAAATTAGAACCACCACTTTACCGTAAGTCACCGTCACGACTGTGTGAAAAATTGAAAACTTAAGGTAATGGTTTCTCAAACCGTTACAATTCTAGTAGGCGCTCTCAACAAAATAGTCACATATTTTTTCGCTCTACGATTTTCCTTAAAAAAATAAATAAAAAACGATAAAAATTAAGTCAAAAACATCAAATAAAACCAACAAAATTCAAAACAAAAGTAACCGTTCGGGTTCTACCCATTTGAAATTGAATATTAAAAGACGATATTCAAACGATTCATGTCCTAAGAATGAACCTGATACAGAAAACCATTTTGGCATACCTATGAAGAAACAATTGAAAATTGATCCAACGACCACGAATCTTAATATGAAAAACAAAAACGCTTCAAATGAATTATTGCTTCAAAATCGATTTGGTCCGCTAAATGAAATTGAGATCGATGCCAACGATTCTGACAAACCCAAACGCGAAAGAGTTCCGCCAATTGTGTACACGGTAAAAACTATCATGACACAGTCATAAAGTTATTAACTAAATTTACTATCGGAGATTACTCACTGAAGTTTATGTCCATTGGAATCCATTTAAATTTAGCGACTTCTGAGCAATTTAGGTCAATGACGAAAGCAATGGATGAAGAAAAGATTTTCTTTTATACCCATGACTTACCAAATTCTAAGCCCGTCAAAGTTGTATTAAAAGGCTTGTATTTAATGGATGTTAACATCCTAAAGAAACATCTAACTGAGTCTGGTGTTCAATGTACCGAAATTAAGATCATGGCGTTAAAAAACAAGCGATTTTCCGATCAATGTAATTACCTGATTTATTTTGAAAATGGATCTGTGAACATGACTAGCTTTACGCTTAACGTGTTGCCCTTAAAATACTGAGGATAGGATTGTAAAAGATATTTTTAAGCTTGATCCAAAAAAATAATAATTAGGAAACGCGGATACGCCGATTCTTGGCATACCTATCATTGTTAGGTAGCGAAATACGAGCTAATTTTATTACTCAATATTGCTGATAATGTGCCACTAACCCAACCGATCCAAAACGCCTTTAATATCTGAAATTTTCGATAATAAAGTAACGCCCCAGGTAGCGCCTATTCGTTAAATTTAAATAAGAATGCATTTATTAAGTGTCTCTAACTCATTTCTAAAGATCAATTAATTACCGATTCAAAGATAATAAAACGCTTAATAGACGATTCAAGCAGATTTCTACATTTTATTTCACCAAAACACAACATAATTACATAAACAGAAAGACTGTCGATATACAACACACACTGCAACATTCCATAAATAAATTTATTTTATTTATTCAAATGTGTGTGCATATAAAAAGCTTAATTCTCAATTAAATTCTTGATTTATGAAGTTGTTAAATACTCAGAAAATAATTAATAAAAAAGCTTTTGAAAACGAGTAAATTAATCGAAGACGGAACGAAAATGTGCAGTGAATGAAGAAGGCCGAAAGGAAAATAAATTGAAATTTCGATTTTGGGAATGCAATCAATATGAAAATATGGTTAATGGTAGGTTACATTTGATCAGAAACAAATTTTTGTTTGCATTTTATCGAATAATTTATCACAGCATAGCGCTTTTACTGCAGCAAATGAAAGAAAAGAAAGATTCCATACTACCAAATTATCCAAATCGGATTTCTTTATTAAAACTGAAAACGAAAAAGAAATGATATCCATAAATCATTCATTCTGTTTCGAATGCAACGGATATTAATGTGGATTACAATTTGTTGTATCTTTTGACAAATCTTCTGCAGTTATTACATTATGCAGCCCGATATCGCTAAGTCTTCAACAACAGTAATTCTTCGTTGTTCTTTTTTTTATTTAAATAATATCCACTCACGACCGTAGTATCTCAAATTTATTTTAATCAGGAAGTCTTAACTGATCTTTTACGATTAAGTACATTTTACATGATAGAGTCATACATGATCGTGATTTTGTAGGCACCAACATTTCGCTGCATTCGAAAAATTACATATTACATTGACACTCTTGACTTTGTCAAGCATATAATAAATTTAACGTCTGATTAGATAATTTGGTGTATCACTGGCCAGTGAAGATGGGCTATGAAGTTGAGAGGAATTGAAGATATGGCCAAGTGAATTTTACAGTAAGCACCTCCACTCATATAATTATGGAATAGCACTGTCTCGATCTATGAGATGATAATACTTTTATGCATGAAAAAGTCTAGCGAATCACAAATAAAATGAAAGTAAATGTTTACATTATTTTATCACCAGTCATGTCATCACTCATGGTGTCTGTGGTGAAACTACTACTGGATTCTAACCAACAAAGAAAGGTATGGCTTCTTAGAGGTTAATTATTTCTTTGACACTGTCGTCTTGGCCTGATTAGATGGTGGTATTTTTGAACAGCATTATAAAATGCAAAGCATCATAAGAAATATTATCGCCTCCTAGATCAAAACAGTGGTAGAAACCGTTCGCTATTGATTTAGCAATGTTAGCAATTTATGATATGACCTTTTAATCGTTGATAGGTTTGGTACTTCGGGCCTCTATTAACAGAAGTGTTGTTTCCTTCGTCAACATATTGGTTAATCAAACCAATGATATAAGGATATTTCGGTCTCTCTCGGTACAACCTCAGCTTGTTATTTGTTAACTCTGACACTTGTTAATTTGTTGGTAACAATTATGTAATCTTTTACTTCTTTTGATGAAAGTGTTATCAACGGATGGAAACAAGGTCGTTTACGTCATTAGTCTTAACATCTATTATTTGGAATATTAAAAATATTAAAATATAAATATAAAATATTAAAAATATCATTAGCCAGAGTTCGTTGCATAAAACTTAGATTCAAAGTTAGTCTTTCCCCGTAGACTGATTATCGTAGAGCGATTTTGTTCAAATTGAAAATTCAATCCGAAATTTCGACTGGATTGAACAGTTGCGATGGTTGTTTTTCCCATACCTTTTCACATACGTACGAGGTGCATAAAAATGAATAATTTTTTTCTTACCATTAATGCGGTTTACGTGCATAAGACGAAATGAAAGCCGATACGGAGCAACAATAACATTTTGCGAACATAATTCTTCTTAGATTACATTTTTCATAAAAAGGGGCCGCTACCAATGAATGTATAAGCCCACTGTAACAGAATACGTGAAGCTGAAGCTTACTAGCCGTTAAAGAATGTTATAATACTCAATCTACATGGTTACATCATCGATATAGTAGAAAAAAAAACGTATCCTTAATTAAACAAAAAAAAAGAATTTCTATTGTTTTTCAACAACGTTGAGTGAATTCTACTGTTTTCATCGCAATATATAAACCGCAATGGGAAATTATCTCCATAGCCCTATGATGAGTTAAGATTTATGAGTGATCAAGAGGCTTGTTGGCCGGTAAATGGATGGATAAAATAAAAAAAAAATGTAAGAAAATTGCTTAATTGATTTGTTGTGTCTAGAAAATTAAAAACATTTTTGTGCCACCGAGAATTGAAATACGACTCTTTTCAGCACTCATTTTAGTGTTGTAAAGTGACTTATTTCAGCACCCGTTTGATGTGATATTACAACACTCAAAGCAGTGTTGATATGGAATTTGTATGAGTTGTTACAGCATTCGTTTGAGAAAATGCAAAGCAATGTGATCGATTCAAATTTGAAGAGTTGATGTTTACAATGAAAATTATGATTTTTCGTGCTCTTGTCTATTTCAATTCTCAATTCTCTCTCGCTCCGCTCGTAAGGAAAACTTGAGTCTAGTGCTGAAAAAATCAACATTAAAATACTTGTAACACAACATACTATTACGCAATTGGTAGACGTTCATAGTATATATGATTGCATCGACAACATTAATTTATGTCACAGTGAACTCTCTTGCATCAGCAGAGAGAGACTATACATTCGCCGTACAAATTATAAATTGTTTCTTGTTACCAGTTTCGGTCGTTGATCGTTCCTCGAAAGAAAAAAAAACTTTTATTTACATTCTAGAACGTTTACACATCGTGTTACTTCTAATAAGGAAACGACGACGTGACTTACCTTGAAAAAGAAAGCAAAATCAATTATTGTAATTTTATAATATTATTGTTATTGCTTCTCGTTATTTAGCAATGTTTATCGTTTAATTATAATTCCGAATATACACAGCGCGCACATACATCGGATATGCCATTATTTATCGAACATTTCCAGTAAGTATACACAATGTGTACGACTTCGACTACATTATATACGACTCCCATTCGTTATGACTGAGGGAATAGAATCAGCATGATTCAAATCAGTGATTATGGTCAAGTTTAACAATGGCACTGGAAGTGACGAGACAATATCCTGTTTAATGTTCGTATCATGTTCGCGTTAAACCGCCTCGATATAATACTCGTTTGAATTAATCGAGGCTGTTTAGTTTGTGGCACTTCTGTCTTCGAAGTTATTGCTGTCGTCCAGTACAAGATACTCTTGTGATAATTTAAATTTATTAGCAAGTTGAGATGACGTATAGCATCTGGAGAGTGATTACGGCATCAATTCTCTTTCCTCTATCCTATATCAACTCTACCGATCAGTACGATTCACAATTTCACTGAAATCCGTCGAGTAAAAAATGAATTATTTTTCTGTTGACATTAGCTTTGTGGCAGCGACATCTTTCAGTGAAATAGCGAATTGTCCTCCATCGGCAGAGTTGACGTAGAATAGAGGAAAGAGAACAGATGATGTAATCTCTATCCTGAGAGCAAATATTCGATATATAATTCAGGGTATTGTTTGGTGAGACAATTTAGGGCTTCAGAAGGGCTGGACCCGGAGTTTCGTCGACTGGTAATCTAATGTTTTAAGTTTAAATGCTTAGGCATTTAGCGAACTGCTATTCCGTTACGAATTTATATTTACATTTTACACTCATGCTTCGATCTATTCGATTCGCACTCGAGTGTGAATAGCATCCAAATAATTATGGCAAGCAAAGAAAATCAAACAAATCAATTGAAAATTGAAAACAGGCTAGTTATACCGAAGACATAATAAAAAAAAGCCGACAGAATCGTTTATTACGATCTTCACCGTTTAAGTTCAATCTCAATACTCCTTTGTGTCCGGATTTAATTAATATATTCAGCACAGTTCATTTGAATTTTGTATATTTTGTCATTACTTATTCACAATAACAAAGTCTCCCGCTGTTTGTTCATTCAATAAAACGAAAGCAAAATATTTTGATTTCAAAACTGAGCCCAAATTATTGAAAGTTAAATTGCAAGCTTCCGCTAATTTAAAATTGGAGTGCTTCTTCAACATATGCATAACGAAACGAAAAAAAAATCAATTTCGAGCAATTTTATGCTCAAATAGCTGTTACATTCGCTAATAATTTTGGTAAAACCAGTTATTCCGATCCGATCAATTGGTTTTACCAAAGAAAGGGTGGAGAGTGACTTTGATAAAAAAAAATAGTTTCGCCCTCTGAAAATCACTTCAGTGAAAGACGTCGCTTACATTTTTTGTGGACGATAATCAATTTCAATTAATCTTCAAAAAAACTTATTAGAAGTGGATAATTCAGTAACCTCTTTCGTTAACAAAAAAATGCCAATAAATACAGACCGCTCAATGTCAATGCACTTGTACACGGACGATATGGATGACCTCTTGCCAACTTATTAATTTAGCAGAACAAATTATTAAACGAAATGAAATGTACGTAACGTAAAAACTAGGTCTTACCACTTGGGTGAAGCAGGTCCCTAGACTGATAGATTTTTCAATTGATTTTTGAACGTTTTTAAATAATATTTGATCGTGAAGCGACTGCAAACCGTCAGTTTTGTTAGTTACATTCGTCTTATATTACATGCATAAGACATTGAATCGACTCTATTTTCTGAACAAGGTCATTAATGGTTAAAACTTGAACATGGGTAAAATAAAGGTATAAAAGTTCACGCGTACGATTCTAAGGTTTTTTGTCTACTAAAAAGCACTGGAACGATAATGGCATTTTCTCTAATTGTATTAAAACTCGTGTTAGTTACGTGTTACTAACGGTCCTCGCTTCACTCTATCCGTAAATGTCGCACTCGTTAATGCTTACTGAAGCTATAGTGTTAACTCGAAAAGATAAAAGAAAACTTCTTGAGGTCGACTTCATCGATTTTTTTTTGTAAGTCGGTTGACTTTGTCACAAATTCAAACGAATTCGATTCCAGAATATGCCTGCAGATTGTGCAGGAAATTTTTCTTTTTTTCTTTCTACGCAACAAGGTACGCCAGTATCATCGATCTACGAACTCAACCTCAAGAATGTTTTTCTTCGTCAATTAAAACAAAAGTTTTTAAAATCGCTTGAGAATTACTCGAGCTATCGTGGTAACAAACGTAACAGACCTAGTCTGTATTTAACGTCTTTAGTCTCTACCAATGTATAACATTCTCAAATTAGTTACGGACATTTCAGGTGATTTCCTGTCATAAGACCCTGACTTTCAGTCATCGGAATAAATTTACGAGTTTATGGAGTTAGAGGCCTGCCTTGCACAGATGTTGAACTAAACGGAAACCTGTAAAACAATGCATTGGTAATCTTGATGCACAATTCCATTTTTATTTAAGAAAAGCGTTTTCGGACGGAGAAAGAAAGAGGCTGCGTTTTAAGTCATGTTGCTGCAGCAAAGTATTAAATAACAATGCGTCTTGGTACACACATATATAAATACCGCAAAGCGAAAATAAACAACTGCGCCGCACATAAAGAAAAATCAAAAATTTTTACTTTATTATTACACCTCAACCGCAGAGTTTCACAGCGTCATTAAATTAAACACTTATTTTCGAACATGCATGAACACTCCACTTGCCATCCCATAATGCTATATTCAATTCTATACCAGAGCGCGGCTGCTAATAATACTCACGATAATTGCGAATTAAGTATAACGTATCGGAAATAAACTCTTTAACACTTTGCTCGGCATACAACCGCATGGTAGAATTCGTATTTTTTTTCGGTTTAAGGTTTAAGTCATAAACAAAATTGATAAAATTAACCGCATTTACATCAATTTAGTTAATATTGTGTGATGATCATAATGCATATGCTCATAAATGGAGCATTCTGTTAATGCAGCACAAAAGGGACCGGTGCTAATTATACAAAACGATAGCGTTGAATGATTTAATGATAGATAATAATCAATGTCGAAAGGGAAAAATTGACCGTGAACCTGAGTGTTATGCTTTGAAAATTTGTTTTTCGTCTGAAATCGATAATAAACTTGAATCCGATCCCAACAAAATGTTCCCTTGAAATCACTGTCAAAGGACGATCTAAACTAAACTCGTTCTCGGTAATGACCGATTTATTACAAGGTGAGTGTTCACACTATAGGACAAACAACCAGATCGTTCTTAAGACATGCGTCTCGATTGTGGTAGAGCTACAATGAAATGTCTTTTGGTTTGACGAATTGAGATAAATTTTCCTAAATATTCGGAGAACCCTCACAGTTTAATTACCACTGACACTTAAAGCAATTTTCTTTTGACAGAGTCGATATACACAAAACGCCTCCAGTGGGCTGCTATAAAAATACCCCTCCGAACGTCACAAATCCCTATTACGATGAGTTATTGCTTCAATATGAATTTTCTTTTCATCGCTTCAGATTCCCCATCAACCTTACGTACTGACTTAACCAATTAATTTAATTACATAAACGAAACAAGATCACGTTAAACAAAAATTGCCTTCTAGATATCGTGATCGTAGATCATTATTGTATGGGCTCTGATGGTCAGACATATATGCACATGCGATATCATTGCAAATATAATGTGTATGCCGAGTGTTCAAATTGAAAAACGTTTATGGAGAAAATTGAATGGATTGTGGCCGTTGAATATTTAATTCAATTGGGTTATACGCATTCAAATCAGAGAAACAAATCGAATCTCTTTTGCAGCTTTAGGATAATCTAATTTTTAATTATTGTCAATTCGTTTGCTGTGTATAGCGTTACACTATTTCATTGACGTAGGTCACGTAACTTCAATAAGACCGCAAAACTGTGTGGTACCGAAAGACTATACACTTAGGATATCCTACCATTGACTCTACCACTTTGTCCGCATAAAAACTTTGCAAACAATCGGATCAAATGTAAATAAAATCTTCATTTCACACGACGGTTCTAATGAAATAATTGACTTTAAGACTAAATAGCTCATTAGATGTACGGGCATACAATGCATACATCTATTAAATAAACAATGACGAACATTCCATCACGATTCACACTGGGTATAAATGCACCAAAACGTTAAAAAGATAAATATAAAAATGTGAAAATTACTTACGACTTAATTAGGAACAATAAAATTATCTTGATGGGGGCTAACTAACAGTATGATTCTTTACGGTATTAATAAGCGAAAGTAAACATTGCGCTAAAAACGTGAAGTCCTTTTTTCTGCAGTACGAAATTTAAGAATCTGCATAAACAAACAGCAAACACATTTGCATTTCGAACGGTTCGTTTCATCATAATCAACCATATGTTGTGTGACGCATGGCATAGAGTCGTTGTTCGACGAAATTCTCTAGTTAAAGACTCTCGACATTACAGATTCATAAAAATGTTTGTCCGCTTTTTTTTTCTTCCACAAAATACATGATAACAGTTTTTTCTTGTACACCCGAATATCCATGGTAAGCAAATTTTTATCGAAATCTCTACCTGTTATAGAACATAAAAAATTTTTTTTTTTGCTTTTTTTCTACGTTCAAGGTAATTTGTTACCTACCTGCCTGATTTTCTACGTATTTTTCGCCTCTAGCTCAACATCTTCAAGAGTGTTAAGAATATTAACAGTTTTGCACAGAAGTGTTGAAAATGTTCATAAGACCTTGTTATCGGGAACCAACAGGAATCCATATTTGTGTCGGGTCGTTTTATTAGACGGAAGAGTGCGTTACAACGTCCAATCGAATATTGAGATTGCATTTACATAATCTCTCTGAACTACTATAGAAAAACGACTTGTCATGTTAAAACAAACAAAATTTCACGCTTTACTGAAAGAACCCTCAAAATTTTGTTCTAGTGGATGCGGCACTTGCGGGAACTTATTCTTGATCAACGCAAATAAGTCATTACAAAGAAAACCACAGTCAGAAACTTAAATAAGGCTGCTACGCGACGAAGCATATCAGTTCATGAGTTCCACGTATAATACTACTCAGTTATACATTTGACCTAAGCCAATATTTTTAGTGGATGTATGGTTAGGTTAGGAATAACACTCAGAGACAGAATGACGAATCAATGGATTCGACAACAAACCAGGGTCGTTGATGTCATGGAAAGAATAGCATCTCTGAAATGGAGCTGGGCAAGAAGGACAGACGAACGTTCGACCAAAAAGATCATGAACTGGCGACCATATAAAAGACGAGCTATAGGTAGACCACCAGAGAGATGGACAAACGGAATTAAGAATATTGCAGGTACAAACTGGCAGCAAATGGCAATGGATCGTACAAAATGGAAAGAAGTTGGAGAGGCCTACATCCAGCAGTGGATAGAAACAGGCTGAAAAAGAAGAAGAAGAAGAAGAAACATTCAGGAATTTTAAGAATTCTTAGAAATTTTTGTGAATCAGATTAATTCTTAAAAATTCATAAAATTTTCAAATTTAAGAATTTTCAGAATTTTTAAGAATTTGAAATTTCGAATAAAAATCACTGCACAGACATAGACATATCAATAATATTATCGAATCCTTTAATCCTTTTAATCGGAACATTCTTAATAAATTAGGTGTACAATCTATTACTTCATTTGTTAAGACGGCATTAGCCAGATCATCACTGATTTTTGTCTAGGACAAAAAACAAGTAAACGGCATTATTGCACGATCCCGTATTCTCCAAACAAAAATGGTAAACATTTTCAATTCCATTTCATGTTAAAATTCTATTATATTGCAAATTACAACATGTGCGCAAATAAACTGGAAATTTGTTTGCTTTCGTTGTCGTTAAAATTTTCCGAATAAAATAACAAATTATGATGAAGCGGCGTGTACATAAAATTGTTCTCGTGCGTTGAATAAATTCTAATTTGAAATCTGTGAAATTTTAATCCAAAAAGATAAAGAGAAATTTTTGTTCTTTTTTTTTCTTCTTTTCTTTATAATAGCGCGGACTTTATAAATAAATCTTTGCGCTTTAGTGTTGTACACGCATCGAACAATTTCAAACATTTTGTCAATATATGTATATATATTTGACTATCTTATAAACAAATTGTGTTTATGCATGAATTCAGACAGAATATATGTAAGATTCCCGTCATTTATGTACAATTTAACTGTACGATGATTGAAAATTTGAAAGAAAAAAATTTGAAAAACTACTAACAAGAATAAATGTTTGGAAATTCAGTACAGAATACCAGAGAATTACATAAAAAAATACAAACAAATTGTATACACAAACAAAGTAATAGAAGGAACGCAAAGGCATTACTTTATATATGGAAGTAAATTGTAAATATCGAAAAACATTTTTTTTTCTGTATTTGTATAAGGAAATCTTCTATGAAAATGTTGTCTTGGAAAGTAAGTTACCATTTCTGTTATTCTTAAGACGTTGACCTCTGCGAAAAATGTTCTTTTTATTGTTGTTATGGTTTTTGATGTTAAATCCAATTAATCCTTCCTCACTTTGTTGATGTTTTCTATTCCGCACTTCATTACACAAAGTCACAACAACGAAAGCCAATAGAAACATTAGTAAAATAAGCGCAGTTGGTTTTGTGTAACTCATTTTATGGCACGTTAGTTTTAAATTTAAAAACGAATATTTTATTAAGCTGACTAACACATTACACTGCACAAGTGGACACTTTACATTATTATCACGTTCGTTAATATTTTCTTTTTTAATTGCATAACTTTACACTATTCAATTGGTACATTTACCACACAAGACCAATACAACATTTTTCACGGTTGTTGACGGTCATTTTTAATAACCTTTTCGTTGGATTTTAAATTTTAATTTTAATTTTAATTTTATGATCACAAGAAACTACGACACGGATCGATTTCTCTTTCTTTTCTTTTTTTTTAAATTAATTTTCCATTTTCAGCTTATATGGGAGGATGTTGACTTTACACAAATCTTTTCAAATCATTTTTACATACAAAAAATATATATATTTCGTTGAACAACATTAAATCCGAGAAAACAAACTTTACTTTTCATTTCAATCAACACATCGGTTCGAAAAGAATTTCACAACTTTTAGTTAGTAATACCGATCTAACCGACGACCCTCTAACACTATGCGATACACGTTTCTGTTCGAATCCTACAACGGTCACACGAAGACTAAAAACTGATTCTTTATTAAGAAGAATATGTGAACAGACAAACCAGAAGTTTTTCTTTTCTGTTATTTATTCATGCTGTACAATATCTTACATTGTGTGAATGTGTGTTGTGGTACAATCATTAAATAAAATAAAAACACACAAGGATGATGGAATAGTGAAAAGAAACCGATGATAAAATGGAAATTGAAAATAACGAATGCAACAAGAAGACGAAGAAGTGAGTGAGTTATGCAGATTGTTGGTGTTTTTTTTTGCTGCTGAAATGTGAAGTGAATATATTTATCGTCATCGTCAGTTTAAGTGGGTACTCGCTGCTACGTCATAATATGTCTGCAGCAGTTTGTATACTATCAGGAAGGCGTGACACCGTGTGATTATCGCCACGAACGATAATATCGTCCAGAAGGCGATAATATGAAGTTCTGTGAAATATCATCGCCCCGAGATAATATTAGGGAACGTCAGATTCTATGAAAAGAAAATCCAAACTAAAACAGAAATCGAAACGCAAACGGAAAGATCAAAATTGACAGATTCATCTTCAGGGAGATGCGGGAAATCAGAAACAAAACTACATTTTTTATTTACATCTTTAAAAAAAAATTTCCATTTAAAATCGCTTGATAAGATTTTAGTGCAGACAATTGAGTCGTACAACTTTACTATTGCATAGAAAAATAGGTCAGCATCCTCTTAAATTTTTTGTGTAACAGTAACTTATTAACCGTACGAAGAAACACCTTTGGATTTTTGGCTAAAACATGAAGAATCGATTTTTTTAACTGTGAAAACTCTATGTCTCCAGTTTCGTGGCTGATCACAATGTGAATGTGAGATACTCTCAGAGTTCTACAACAACCAAATACAAAGTATACAGTAGAAGGTTCCAAAAATAACCAAATAAAATTGTACCAAGTCATACAAATCGAAACACTCCGATCCGAAACATGTTTCGAAGACTCTGCAGAATTCTGTGAATCTTGGAGACAGTGATACCGTACATCAAATGCAATGGAAGCGAAGGGAAAATGAATTTTGCCTGGTTTATGGTCCTCATAGACAGAGGACCTCGGCATTGCACGATATTTGTTTCTAAATTTGGTCACCCATGTCAAAAATGGTCTAAAATATCAGTCGATACTTTCCAGAATCTGGAAATAATCTGCAATTCTGGAAAAATTGGTCACTTACATCAAACGCAATGGAGGCGAAACGAAATATAATTTTGTCTGGTTTATGGCATACATAGACAGAGTACCTGGGCATTGCACGATATTTATTCCAAAACAGGGTCACCCATATCAAAAATAGCGTGAAAAATGGGTAAATAAACCGTCGTTACCGTGCAATATTGCACGGTATCGACTGATTTCAAACTAATATTTCGACTTATTTTTGATATGGGTGACCCTGTTTTGGAATAAATATCGTGCAATGCCCAGGTCCTCTGTCTATGTATGCCATAAACCAGACAAAATTAAATTTCGTTTCGCCTCCATTGCGTTTGATGTAAGTGACCAATTTTTCCAGAATTGCAGATTATTCCCAGATTCTGGAAAGTATCGACTGATATTTTAGACCATTTTTGACATGGGTTACCAAATTTAGAAACAAATATCGTGCAATGCCGAGGTCCTCTGTCTATGAGGACCATAAACCAGGCAAAATTCATTTTCCCTTCGCTTCCATTGCATTTGATGTACGGTATCACTGTCTCCAAGATTCACAGAATTCTGCAGAGTCTTCGAAACATGTTTCGGATCGGAGTGTTTCGATTTGTATGACTTGGTACAATTTTATTTGGTTATTTTTGGAACCTTCTACTGTATACTTTGTATTTGGTTGTTGTAGAACTCTGAGAGTATCTCACATTCACATTGTGATCAGCCACGAAACTGGAGACATAGAATTTTCACAGTTAAAAAATCGATTCTTCATGTTTTAGCCAAAAATCCAAAGGTGTTTCTTCGTACGGTTAATAAGTTACTGTTACACAAAAAATTTAAGAGGATGCTGACCTATTTTTCTATGCAATAGTAAAGTTGTACGACTCAATTGTCTACACTAAAATCTTATCAAGCGATTTTAAATAGAATTTTTTTTTTAAAGATGTAAATAAAAAATGTAGTTTTGTTTCTGATTTCCCGCATCTCCCTGGGCGATAATATATATTCTTCTGGACAAATCGAAACGCAAACGGAAAGATCAAAATTGACAAATTCCATCTTCTGGGTCGCTTTTAGATGAATAATATCATCTCTGAACGATATTATTGCTTAGAACTTAATTGTCTTTTGCTGGGCGATATTACCATTCGAGACGATAATTACACGGTAGAAATGTTCTGTCACCGACTATCAGTAAACAATGAGAATTGACTGAGAGCAAAGCACTGTCAAGCACGGAAGCTGACTTTGACATCACTCAATTAGAAGGCCGAAAACACACCTGTTGACTATTTTTTTAATTTTTTTGATGAAAAAGAATAGCCAACTTTGATTGGTTCAGTCCTCTATTTGAGTGACGTCAAAGTCAGCTTCGGTGCTAGACAGTGCGTTGCTGAGAGCAATTATAACTAATTACCACTATCGTGTACACTACCCCTTTGAATGCCCTTGAATGCTAAAATCATCTGGGTATATGAATTTCCTTCATTTTTTAATTATCAATTGTAAGGTTTGGCGTTACTTTCTCATTGTAATTAATAATCAAAGACTTCTAATATTCACAAAGAACTCTACACGTAAAACTGACCATCAAGTTAAAAGAGGACATTAAAACATGATCTGCGAACAAAAAAATCTTCAACGTATTCAAAATCCTTTAAACAAATTTCTATTATGCATTCGATCACATATTTACGCATTAAAAAATCTTCCCTCATAATACCGGTCGTTCAGATCAGTTTCAGCATTATGTTGTGGCACGGCCTTTTCCTGTATTCATGTATTCATGTATTCATTCACCGGTTTTAATGATTATTTATTCAAATTTAAACTTGTTCTAATGCTTCAATGATATAATAAAAAGAATCTAAAACTTATTTATCATAATAATGCACACACTCAAAACCCCGCCACTCAAAAAAACAGTAGGTTACCCATTTACACTGTAATTCAGGATTTCTTTTCTGTACACAAAAAGAAGAGACCCATTCGACGAATTGATGAGTGTTAATTAGTGAACTTCGACATTCACCTTCCATTTTCATTACAAAAGAATTATTGAAATTTCAAAAGAAACTAATATTTCATGCGTCCAGTGCGGTTTCGATGTAAGAAATGAATAGAAAATGTTTCGTCTTCTCTTTTTCAGATATTAAATTTTATTATTTCCGAGATGGAGAAGATGCTCAATGTAATTATGGGTATTTTATTCATGCGCACGGTTACAACACTGTTTTTTAATGTGCATCTATGGTGAATGTGTAACTAAATTTGTCATTAGTTTCAGTTTGTAATTGTCTCGAAATAAGTGTCGACTCAGAGATGAGTATGTGACTTTATTATTTTAAATAAATTCAACGATATGATAAGAGATGGCGTTGATGCAGTGAGGCGGTAGCAACTCTATCTGTTATCATTTATCTGAATTCATTTGATATACTATTGACCCGGACTTACAGCTGTTTAATTTTTATCATTTGAGTTGACAAAATTAATGTAACTAAGTTCCTAAAACGTAAATTATTATAGCTCGTAATTGAAGCGGATGTTAAAATTAGAGAAGTTAGGCAAACGCTGCTACAATTTATCCCAAATCTAGGAAATCTAGGAAATTCTTAAAAATCTGGTAAATTCGTGAAAATCTAGGAAATTTCTAAAAATCTGGGAAATTTTTGGAAATCTAGGAAACTATGTGAAATCTGGTAGATTCGTAAGAGTCTAGGAAATTCTTAGAAATCTAGACAATTCTTTAAAATCTACAAAATTCGTGGAAAACACTTCAAAATTTATTCTTAATCTTGGTAATCTGTTTTAAATGTTGCCCAAAATGGCTTTATTCTGCAGAAATAAATTTGAACTAGTTACAACGAATTCTGTTATTGTTTCAAAAGTGAAACACTTTGTCATTTTCGCCTCTTTTCTTTCTTCGAAATCTTACAAACAGTTTGAATTGACTTTGATCTTTAGAGGTACATACGATGCCAGAGGCCTCTTCATCATTATTACATTATAATATGCATGTTTAATGTTCATATTTTCAATAAATAAACAAACACAACCGAAAAAAACTGAACTACTTGAAATAATTTATTGTTTATTTTTCGGTAACTTGTCTACTATGTGGAAAAAGTGGAAAAATTGAAAGAAACGTCGGAGAAAAAAAAATGAAAACACACTTACAATCAAAAAGTTATGTACATAGATATTTCGGAGCTAAAGTGGAGGTTTTAAGTTTAAACTAAACAACAAATAATTGAATAAGTTCAAATGGTTAAATTCTTCCATCATTAATATTAAATGTAAGACTCGTTGGACATGGGGAATGGAAGTGCATTAAGGCATTTATTTATTTACTTTCTTTTTGTTTATTCAAAAATTAAAATTTAAATTGAGAATGTAATTTGGCGGGTATAATTGTTAAAAATGTTTCATTTATTTTTGTAAATCATCTATGAGTAAAATAGTTATTTATGCCACTCAGCATCATAATATGCAAAATTTGCATACTTTAGATGCCCCTCTGGCATAAAACGTTGTATGAATCTCGGTGCGAAGTACTTTATTAGGCTCACGATGTGTATTATGAAACACGGTCTGCGGCCTCGTACATCTACGTGTACGACATTCAAACACTCGATGTCACAAATAACTATTTCGCAATTCCGAGCCATAAAATCATCACCTTTCAATGCATCCATACACGTTGAAGTTAATTGCGGCTTGTCAACTTTCGGCACCCTGGACTTTACTTAAATCGTCTTAAATCGGAATGCCTCCAAATAAATTTCTAAAAATCAGACCCAATGAAATACGAACTTTTTTTTCGCACGTTATAGAACCTGCTCGCTTCAACAAAGACTAAATTTTTATAAATAAAAATTCGAAGTGACTATTTGCACTTAAGTGCAAATAGTTTCCTTATACACTATTTGCACTTAAGTGCAAATAGTATTCAAATACCCTATTTGCACTTAAATTGGTCGTTTCTTCATCACAGGAAAATGCTATTGGCACAATGTACCTACCACTAGTCATTTTATAATACTTTGACTATTGGCACAATGTGCCAAAAAAAAATTGATGTAAGTACGTATTCTATTACATGTGTCCCAGCTGCACAAATTATGAAAGAAAGAAAAATATCTACATTACGTCCTATGGACATCTTTCTTTTACTTATTGTAATGGGAAAGGCGTTTAGTTCTATCGTAGGGACATCTTCAGAATACAATGGATGGAACGTTTCATTCTATCATAGGGACATCATCCTTTTACAAAATGTAATGGAAATGGCGTTTCGTTCGATCATAGGGGCATCTTCCTTTTACAGATTTTAATAGAATGGTGTTTCGTTCGATCATAGGGACATCTTCCTTTTACAGATTTTAATAGAAAGGCGTTTCGTTCGATCATAGGGACATCATCCTTTTACAAAATGTAATGGTAATGGCGTTTCGTTCGATCATAGGGACATCTTCCTTTTACAGATTTTAATAGAATGGCGTTTCGTTCGATCATAGGACATCTTTCTTTTACATATTTTAATAGAAAGGCGTTTCGTTCGATCATAGGGACATCTTCCTTTTACAGATTTTAATAGAAAGGCGTTTCGTTCGATCATAGGGACATCATCCTTTTACAAAATGTAATGGGAATGCCGTTTCGTTCGATCATAGGGACATCTTCCTTTTACAGATTGTAATAGAAAGGCGTCTCGTGCTATTTGTGTGGATTCTGACATGCGCACACATTAATTTCAAATAGTTAAAATTGAAATAAAATTATGAAGTTGATTTTTTTCATGCTTACATTAAAGTTAATTATAATGCACTTAAGTTAAATTAGCAGAAAGACTATTTACGCAGCGCAAAATCGTGTTCCATAGCGACTGCTACACTGTGGAAGTGCAAATAGTCTTTTAGCTAATTTAGCTTAAGTGCAAATAGCGTATTAGAATACTATTTGCACTTAAGTGCAAATAGTGTTTAAGACGACTAATTGCACTTAAGTGCAAATAGTGAAAAAGGAAACTATTTGCACTTAAGTGCAAATAGTGTAATAGAATACTAATTGCACTTAAGTGCAAATAGCAAGCGCCATAAAAATCTTGCATAGACCATCAGAATTCGAAACCTTGACACCAAAACTTTTCTGAACATCAAGAAGAGACTATAGCCATTCGGCTGCAGAGGTCTCTTCCATCATACTGAAAAAACGTGTTTTGACAAACCGAAAACCAACGGACCTTCCACAAAACCATAACCTCAACGCTTTTACGAATATTACGACTAGTGCCGTTAAAATCAACATTATGCAACATATATGGCACAAAAAAGGTGACTATTGTAGAAAGTCTAATGCCCACCGCAATCATTATGGGCTATGGACTTTAATAAATGTTTTCCTCGTCTGAATCTGTTATACCAGCAAATTAAAAACTTTTAGCAGAAAAAAAATCAAACAAACTACAAAGAGCAATAAACATTCCTCAACAACAAATTAACGAACTAAAAAAAGCAGACGGAAACCTAAAACCATATTAACGAGATTTTTTCAAAGCCTAAACAATGCACATTGTTTTACTTTATATGATCATACCTACCCAGCTCCGATCAGCTCCGAGTTTGATCATTCCCTTTTTGAATAAAATATCAAACCCATAAATGGATAAATGGATTTGGTGAGTTGAAAATGATTTTACCTCAAAATTTTTGTTATGCGAACGAGAAATATCTACTGTTGATTTTGCACCATTCTCATCCAAAATGGATACGACGTGGTATTACATTTTACAAGTATTTTTGGTTTAGTTGTTTCGAATTTTTGGAGAAGACATGACGCCAGTGCTAACAGTGATTTCCTTTTTGTCATTATCCAATACACCGCACGCTATAATACCACAATATTGATCGTGGATTAAATGGCCTAAACTTTCTTTTGATGTTTCGCTTGTCTTGTCTGAGGATTTTAATTGGATTGAAACGAAGAATTTTATTTATGTATTTGGTATATATATGCCGATGAATGATGTTGCCGATGTTGCTTAATACATTCGATATTATATGTTGTAACGAAGCAGAACTTGCTTGAAAACAGAGCCTCAAACAATTTTCAGCTTTTCTAGTTAAATTATTAGAAAAGTATAGCACTGGATTGGACCCAAGAGAGTTGATTTAAGATCAATAAGAGTAAGTTAAACTCAGACAGGCTGGAAACACTGCAATTAAGAAGGCTTGGCGAGATTGGTACTCTTCTCAGTGATGTGTCACTGCCAGGACTCTTAGTTGCTTTGCCTCACTCGCCAGCTTTAGCTCTCGGCTGGTTCATGGTCTAAAAGTTTACTCACTGATGTGGCTGGGTCCCATTTTGCTTCTATATGAGTAAAATGATCCGTACTATTCATAGAGCTTAGGCTTTCGGGCTATAGAGTGGACAAGGTCGACGGATGGATTGGTGGTGTTATGCCGCTGAGAGATGCTAGTTTTTCCCGGCTTTTATTTTGATTCCTCGCAAAGACAACGTACATCGATCAGGGTACATCTCTCTGAATTTATATTCGAGGAATGTATTCCATGTTGTGCAAAACTCTTTGCAAAGGGACGATATGGTCGCCGTGTCGGGTCGTTGTGCTATTCAGTGGTGTGCCATCGTCTGGACACGCTGTCATTTCGCTTTTTGCACCGAAGGTCCTCGTCTCAAAGGTGGCTCGTCCGTCAGTCTAATTTGGAAGTAAGGGCTTTTGGGCTAAATAGTGGTAAAGTTTGGCGGTTGACCTTTTGGTGGCGCGCTGCTGAGTGACGCTTCTGTCTGTCTCGGCTTTCATATTGGCCCACTGCAGAGAAAGCTTACGTTCGAACGGGCTAGTCTTATAAAATATGAGACTGGACCAGGTCAATATCGAGCGGAATGTAAATCACAGGCTTTATCAATCCCAATGACAAGGACTGTGATTCGGACGACAATGTTGCCTTACTCGCTGTCATTAGTGTAAGGCCTAAGGGGTGAGACACAGCTGTCCTCCCAGTGGCTTTCTAGAATTTACAGTCTATTGAAACGAGGTTGACGCCAGTCACTCTTTGCTTTCTGCCCTAATGATTAGCTATCATTTTGGTACCAATTCATAGGGATCAGTTTGCTCGCCTGGAGTGATTCGTGTAGAGCGTGAGGCAATAGGTTGAGAAGGAGATCGGGTCCTGAAAAGGGCTTCAAGATTTTCATGATGACAGGGTAGCACAAAGGATCCCATGATCTGTGTGCATTGATCAGAAATGAGGCTATCAAGTGGTGAATGTGGCATCAAAATATATTGACTTTCACAAGTCAACAATCAGTAGGGTTGACAATATTTTCAAATTGACTTTTCTCAAAAAAGTACCGTTAACTTTTTTTTTAATTATTGATATTAACTTGTCGCATGGTCCTAAATAATTATCCACAAAAAATTTTCGTATGCAACGACTTTTTTATTTAGACTTTTTTCAAGCTCACCGTGTATCCCGTGTCATATAAAAAATTTTACACGTTGAGGGCGTCGAAAGAATGTTCTCCTAATTCCAAATTTTTAAGATTCTTAGAAAAGAACCTTTATCGTGTTCATTTATTCGAATCCAACAACATTAATTTCTTCGGGGAATTCGTAAATTGTCTCCACATTCAGACGGAATACTATGTGTCTACGGAACATATATATGGATTCCCGTCAATCAACTTTCAACAAAAGATTAATTTCATGCTCAGATTAGATTTCACTTAATACGTTTTCACCTTTATTCCAATTGAATCAATTTCACACAGAGTTGGATCGGTTATCCGAAAAACCGAAAATTTCGGTTCGGATTAAACCGAACCGAGAATTTCGGTTCGGATTGAACCGAACCGAGAATTTCGGTTCGGATTGAACCGAACCGAAAACTTTGGTTTTGTCGAAAAACAATATGAAATGAAGGGAGACTCGTCAAAATTGATTGATTTCATTATGAACTAACCAAAAATAAGTAAATGGAGCAATTGCATGATACTTTTATTGAGAATTGAAAATCTCATAAGTTCTTGTCAAATTCGTTTTCTCACAAAAATCGCATGCAATTGCTCCATTTGCTTCTTTTTGTTTAGTTCATAATGAAATCAATCAATTTTGACAAGTCTGCCTTCATTTCATATTGTTTTACGACAAAACCAAAGTATTCGGTTCGGTTCAAACCGAACCGAAAATTTCGGTTCGGTTCAATCCGAACCGAAATTCTCGGTTCGGTTCTATCCGAACCGAAATTTTCGGTTTTTCGGATAACCGATCCAACTCTGATTTCACACGCCGCATCAAAGACTAAATTCAATTTATTTTGATGTTTTTATTTCTTTCGTCTATTTTTTCTATTTTCTGTCGTTTATTTTTACTTGACATAAATTAGGTTTTACTGCACCATTAATTAGCCAGCCAATTCAAAACGATAAGAGCCGTAAACGCGTGGCAAAGAAACTGTTCCGAACCAAAGTGGGATTTTGTGAAGTCTGGTAGGAAAAAGATTATTTCAATGTGTAAGTAAGTGACAATCGTTCTAACTCGTTAGTAAATGAGGTCGTTTTGCTTGCGCATTAAATGTGAGATTGTCGACACGAGTGCAGCAAATATATAACTTTTCTTAAATTCAAAAATAAATAAAAAAAATCAGTCGAGGGACCAGACCCTAGTGGTGGGGACAGTGTCGATAGGATTTATCTCAATTTTTCCCGTTACTCGATAGAGTAACGGGTCTGGTAAAAAAAAATAGTTTGTGTGTCCGCTGCTCGAGATCTGCTGATAATAGATATAATACTATTGCAATAATCTAGTAGTATATACTCCTTTATGTTGCAATACTACAGTATTATTTACTATATATAATATAAAATACAGTTTGTGTGTCCGCATCTCCACCTCTGGGTCCGGTCAATTTGTGTGTCCGGATCCGAAAACTGCTGACACTTTATATTATACTTGCTGTATCTAAATTACAGTACTGCGATATTATATACTATATATACTATAATATATAGTTTGTGTGTCCGCACATTCACCCCTGGGCACGGAGAGTTTGTGTGTCCGCAGCCGAGAACTTCTGACACGTTATATTACACTTGCTGTTTATATATTGCAGTACTGCAGTATTATATACTATACTTCCTAATACACAGCTGTACAGCAATACTTTATATATTATAATAAATAGTTTGTGTGTCCCAGGGCCAGCTGAGTTTGTGTGTCCGCTGGCCTCGGAGGGGTCAGCCGGTGGGACCTACTAGGCCATTTTCAAAAAACGGCCTCCGATGTGTCAGCTGGAAGGACCTCCGAGGCCGTTTTTCAAATATGGCTTCCGATGGGTCAGCTGGCAGGACCTCTTATGCCATTTTACAAATATGGCCTCCGAGGGGTCAGCCGGTAGGACCTACGAGGCCATTAAAAAAACGGCTTCTTATGGGTCATCCTGTACGACGTCCGAGGATGTTTTTCAAAAACGGCCTCCGATGTGTCAGCTGGAAGGACCTCCGAGGCCGCTTTCAAATATGGCTTCCCACCCATGGGTCAGCTGGGAGGACCTCTGATGCCATTTTACAAATATAACCTCCGAGGGGTCAACTGGAGGGACCTCCGAGGTCGTTTTTCAGCATTTTTAAAAAACACAAAAATCGGTAAGAGCAGCCTAAGAATAACGTTGTGAAATCGTCTACCGATTAGAATGTAACAGTCCCCCAACGGTTGAATTCAATGGTTGAATTCAACGGTTGACTGTTCTTCTTCTTCTTCTTTTTCAGCCTGTTTCTATCCACTGCTGGATGTAGGCCTCTCCAACTTCTTTCCATTTCGTACGATCCATTGCCATTTGCTGCCAGTTTGTACCTGCAATATTCTTAATTCCGTTTGTCCATCTCTCTGGTGGTCTACCTATAGCTCGTCTTTTATATGGTCGCCAGTTCATGATCTTTTTGGTCCAACGTTCGTCTGTCCTTCTTGCAATATGTCCCGCCCAGCTCCATTTCAGAGATGCTATTCTTTCCATGACATCAACGACCCTGGTTTTTTGTCTAATCCATTGATTCATCATTCTGTCTCTGAGTGTTATTCCGGAGTATGCTCCGTTCCATGGCTCTTTGTGTCACTCTCAATTTATCTTCGGATGCTTTCGTTAAAGTTAACGTTTCCGCTCCATAAGTGAGCACTGGAAGGACACAAGTGTCGAAAACTTTGCGTTTCAGACTATTATTCATTTTGCTTTTGAAAATTAGTCTGAGTTTTCCGAACGCTGCCCATGCAAGACCAATCCTACGTCTTATTTCTGCAGTTTGGTTGTCCAGACCTAACTTCAGTTTATGTCCTAGATATACGTAGCTGTCGACTCGTTCAATGACAGTGTCACCAATTTTGATTTCTCTATCGTCCCCGATGTTGGTCATGACTTTTGTTTTCGATAAGTTCATCTTGAGGCCAACTTTGCTTGCCTCTTCACTTAACTGTTGTAGCATAAGCTGAGCCTGACCTAGATTCGCTGCTATCGGTACAATGTCATCAGCGAAGCGGAGATTGCTCAGGTACTCTCCATTTATCTTTATTCCCATTTTACTCCAGTTTAACTTCCTAAAAACACTCTGCAGAATCGCCGTGAATAATTTCGGTGAAATAGTGTCACCCTGCCTTACACCTCGGCCGATTCTGAATTTCTCCGTGCTCTTATGAAGTTTTATACATGAAGTAGCATTTTTGTACACATATCGAATTGTGTTGGAGTACCTTGAGTCTACTCTACATTCGTCTAATGCGTCCAATATCGACCATGTTTCCACTGAATCGAAAGCTTTTTCGAAGTCTATGAATAGCAAGACTATGTCGATGTTGTATTCACGACACTTTCGTTCTCATCACCTGCAAATGGTCGTTTGTGCTGAAACCAGATCTGAAAGCAGCTTGTTCAACAGGTTGGTAGAAGTCGAACTTGTTAGTGTTCCTCTTCGTAATGATTTTCATAAACAACTTGTAGAGTGTTGACAATAAGCTTATGGGTCGGTAATTATCCAGCTTTGTTATGTCTCCTTTTTTATGCAGCAATGTAATTACCGCATTTTCCCAGGCTTCTGGTACTTCTTCCCATTAAACAAAGCCGTGATTGCCTTTAATAAGGAGTCTCCACCTAGTTTAATGGCTTCCACTGGAACACCATCTTCTCCGGGAGACTTTTTGTTTTTCATCTCGGCTACTGCGGCCTTGACTTCATCAACAGTTATGTCGGGCATATCCTCCGATCCCACGTTTCTTATTATTGGTCTATCTTCGGTTTCTTCCGTTGGACTCTGTCTTGCTGAAGAAAACAAATTCTCATAAAATTCGGTTGCAATGTTTAATATCGCATTTCGATCCGTTTGGATCGTTCCTGTTTTGTCTCGTAATTTGAAGATTTCTTTTTTGGCGTTTGTCATTTTTCTCCGTAGGACTTTCATATTGCAGTTAGCTTCAATTATGTTTTGAGCCAATTGGACATTATATTTTCTTTCATCTGATCTCCTTGCTTTGTTGATACTATTAGACAAGTTCCGGTATTCCACCGAATCTCGTCCTCCGTTTTTTACCAACTCTGCTCTGCTTGCGATCAGGTCTAATGTTTGTCTGCTGAGTTTTGATTCTTTCCCTTGGACGGATTTGCATTTGGATTTCATGAAATCCATTATTGTTTCGACGATTTTGGTATTCAATTCGTCCAATGTTTCACATTGATTGTTGACGTTATCTAATTCGGCAGTCATTTTCGTAGCAAATTCTTCATTTTGTGTGTAAAGCCGTTGTACGTCAATCCTTTCACTTTTTAGGTCTTTTTTCCATAGGAAAAAAAGACCTATTGTGGGCACTTCATCTGTCCGTCCGTCCGCCCGTCCGTCCGTCCGTCTGTCCGTCCGTCCGTCCGTCTGTCCGTCTGTCCGTCCGTCCGTCCGTCTGTCCGTCCGTCCGTCCGTCCGTCTGTGTCACAAATAAAATGTGATTGATAAAAGTTAAAATTGCAATGCTACTATGAACAAACCAACACCAGGCAAATCAATTATTATTTGTTATCTGGTAACCAATCGCTCATAGCAGACATTGCAATTTGAAAGTTTGGTAGTTGTTGGTAGTTGGACCCCCAAAATATTTAGCAGCAAAGATGTTTCTTACTCGAGAGACGCACACCGACTGACGAAATTATTCGGCCTGCTTGCCTTTTTATAACTCAAATATTTGGTAGTTGACTACCTCGGTGGTAAATTGCAATGCTACTATGAGCAAACCAACACCAGGCAAATAAATTATTATTTGTTATCTGGTAACCAATCGCTCATAGCAGACATTGCAATTTGGTAGTTGTTGGTAGTTAGACCCCCAAACTATATAGCAGCAAAGATGTTTCTTACTCGAGAGACGCACACCGACTGACGAAATTATTCGGCCTGCTGGTCTATTTATAAATCGAGTATTTGGTAGTTGACTACCAAAGTGGTAGTTGACTGACTACCAAAGTGGTAGTTGACTGACTACCAAAGTGGTAGTTGACTGACTACCAAAGTGGTAGTTGACTGACTACCAAAGTGGTAGTTGACTGACTACCAAAGTGGTAGTTGACTGACTACCAAAGTGGTAGTTGACTGACTACCAAAGTGGTAGTTGACTGACTACCAAAGTGGTAGTTGACTGACTACCAAAGTGGTAGTTGACTGACTACCAAAGTGGTAGTTGACTGACTACCAAAGTGGTAGTTGACTGACTACCAAAGTGGTAGTTGACTGACTACCAAAGTGGTAGTTGACTGACTACCAAAGTGGTAGTTGACTGACTACCAAAGTGGTAGTTGACTGACTACCAAAGTGGTAGTTGACTGACTACCAAAGTGGTAGTTGACTGACTACCAAAGTGGTAGTTGACTGACTACCAAAGTGGTAGTTGACTACCAAAGTGGTAGTTGACTACCAACATGGTAGTTTACTAATACGGATGTTGTAGATATGTTTACTGTTTGAGAGCTGCACACCGACTGATGAAATTAATTGGCTTGCTTGCCTATTCATAATTCCAAAATTTGGTAGTTGAATACCAAAGTGGTACTTGAATGAGTACCAAGCTAGTAGTAAACAGAAATTGAAAAAAAATGAAAAAGACCTCACCAGGCTTCAGCCGGTCTATTCTTGTTTGAACTAGTTGTGATTTTTGAAATCTGGTATTTAACGTGACTCTTGCGCGAACCATTCGGTGATCACTACCTGTTGAAAAACTGTTTAGGACCGTAACGTTCTTAACGGTTGACTTACAGCCAGTTATGATGTAATCGATCTCATTTTTCGTTACACCATCTGCACTAGCCCAAGTCCATTTCCGTTGAGGCTTTCCTGCAAAAAATGAATTCATTGCGTACAAATTGTGTTGCTGTAGGAAGTTGAGTAAAATATTTCCACGCTCATTTCTTTGGTCGTTGCTAAAACTACCAATAGAAACTTCGGAGTCTTCTTCTCGCTTTCCCAGCTTCGCATTGAAATCACCGATTAGATATTGGTAATGTGATGGGTTTTCGTCCAGAGCTTTCTCGACATCTTCATAGAATCTTTCTACTTCTTCGTCATCATGGGTGGACGTGGGTGCGTAAACTTGAATTAATTTGACACTGTATCTGTTATTTATCTTCGGGCTTACGTATATCACTCGATCGGATATGCTTTTCGTGTGAGTTATGCGATCCGACCACCGCTTGTTTATGAACAATCCGACACCGTGCATCAGCATCTGACTGTCACTTCCTCGGTAGAAGAATGTGTGCCCTGATTGTAATTTCAGGCATTCCTCTCCTGGTTTTCTCACTTCGCTCACTTCCACCACATCCCATTTTATCTTTTCTAGCTCTTCTTCCATTTCTTGCATTTTTTGTCTTGACGACAATGTTCTGGCATTATATGTGGCAATGTATAATTCGTTGTGGCTTCGTTTGAAGGTTTTTAGCATTAAAACACCACGCTTGCTACTGCGGGTTGGTGAGTATGATAGCTTTTCTTTGCTTTACTTTACGGTTGACTGTCCTGAGTGATTAATGGAACAACTTTTACCTTTAATATATTTTCTGTTGTTAGCTGATTGGTTAAAGTGTCGCCCGGAGAACGACTTCGGAAAATACCGAAGAAGAACAATTTGATATATAATAATTATATTTGTATAAAGTAATTTGTATAATAAAATAAAAATAAAAATAGAGTAACGGGTGTGCCACGCTAGTGGCCTTTCTTGTTTAATAAAACGAACCCAGACCCCAGGCATGTTTAGAAATGAAATGTGCTTGATAAGATGGTTACTAACAAAAGAGGTTTAGAGTAACCTGCATTTATTGAATTTTTCCATCAAAACATTAATACTATTCAGATCGAAACAGAACACTAATTAAAAATGGGCTAATAATAGTACATTACTTTAATGATGGAAATGGTACTTCTTGTGTGAAATTTGCCGATCGAGGCGTAGCCGAGGTGGATAACTACACAATAATTACCATTTCCATCATTTGCCCCATTTGTAATGCCTAATATCGTCTTTTCATTATTTATTTTTCATGCCAGGGGGCTGCTGCCCCCTGGACCCCCGCAATCACCATTAATACACCTTTTCGAAAAAACACCTCTTCCCGTGTGACATTCTACAGAAAATCAACAATACCGAACAACTTTGCCGAAAAAACCAACTCTTCATCTGCTTCACACAAAAAGTTACAAAAATCGAGGGGGTGGTCACTCACACACAAAAGTGTACACTGTGGTCACTTCCATACAATCACTCTTTCAATAACCAACAACTTAGCCGAAGAAACCAACTTTCCATCTGCTTCACAAAAAAAGTTACAAAAATCGAGGGGGTGGTCACTCACACACAAAAGCGGACACTGTGGTCACTTTCAGACGACAACTCTTTCGATAACCAACAACTTTGTCGAAGAAACCAACTTTCCATCTGCTTCACATAAAAAGTTACAAAAATCGAGGGGGTGGTCACTCAAACACAAAAGCGTACACTGTGGTCACTTCCATACAACCACTCTTTCAATAACCAACAACTTTGCCGAAGAAACCAACTTTCCATCTGCTTCACACAAAAAGTTACAAAAATCGAGGGGGTGGTCACTCACACACAAAAGCGGACACTGTGGTCACTCCCATATAACCACTCTTTCAATAACCAACAACTTTGCCGAAGAAACCAACTTTCCATCTGCTTCACATAAAAAGTTTAAAAAAATCGAGGGGGTGGTCACTCACACACAAAAGCGTACACTGTGGTCACTTCCATACAACCACTCTTTCAATACCCAACAACTTTGCCGAAGAAACGAACTCTCCATCTGCTTCACAGCCAAAGATACAAAAATCGAGGGGGTGGTCACTCACATACAAAAGCGTACACTGTGGTCACTTCTATTCAACCACACCACTCACCTCTCAAACCCATATACAACTTTCCCCGAAAACAAATCCATTTCACCCAAAGAAAAACTCAAAATCATCATCGATCACTGTACGTTGGAGTAGCTCAAAAATGGCCCACTTGGAGAGCTGTCACTCGCTCGAAATTGATCCGAATTTCCTAAATTTTTCCTTCGATTCGTAGGATTGTTACCTTTCATTGAAACCCTCACACGCCCCTCTAGCTTCTAAAGCAGCCGCTCCGCAATTACAAACGTGTTCCCGTTGGTGGTCAAACACCCTACTTACCACCTATAAGTCCAACAAATTGAATCCAATTTTTTTCCAGTTTTTTTTCTTCGCTTCGTACCATCAATACCTTTCATTTGAGCCCGCTCACGCCTCACCACCTGCCAAAACAGCCGCTCGACAATTTAAAACATTTTCTGGACGCCCAAAAAAACCCATAAAATCCACTCTACCACCTCCTGATGAAAAGTTGGAAAAAAACTTTCTTCAGCAACTTTGTTCAGCACAATAAATGGAACATTTCTTCTTCCCCCACCGACGCTCCATCTCTCAAAATGACCGAGTTATATCGATTCTGCCATTTTCCACCTCCCCACAGTCATAACTTCACTATCTCCGAACAGACTTTTCACCGGACCACGTTTTCTCCACGTTTCAGACCATTCCCTACAACATATCAAAAAGTGTTTTTTTTTTTTTGCTCTGAACTTTCATTTTGACGGTAAGTTAACTCACGTGTTTGAATAAGATCAGTTTTACTCAAAAACGTGAGGTAAAGTTAACTTTACAGCACGGATCCAAATACCTTACTTGCCAATGGGGTAAATGATGGAAATGGTACTTTTTGTGTGTTCTCCGACCTCAGCTACGCCTCGATCGGCAAATTTCACAGAAGAAGTACCATTTCCGTTATTTGCCCTATTGGTAAGTTATGTACTACTAATGAAAACAGCAAAACAGGCCCCATTAAAGTTCTTTCAACCATCAATCATCATATAGATTGGCCTCGCATACTTTAAATTCGTTGATTTTTATTGAATTGAAATATGGGAAATAAAAGCTTTTGTACTACTCATCACCTCCTGTGTTTTACTCATGAAATTCAGGTTTGAGTCATGGCTATGGGTATGTGAGTATCCACTATTCAGCAATATACGACGATATTACGCTGAATTAGAAAAAGTGTAACCTGACACAATAAGTTTTGTTTAACATTCAGCACTAAAATTCATTTGAATTGAACAACTTTGATTTTACTTATCATCAATTTTTACATAGATTGTGGATTTGAGCAACGCACTTCAAGCAATAAAGTGCTTCCAATGACAGATATTTTGTATGTAATAATATAATAATATTTTTTTGGTTATGTCTCCTATGGATGACGTTTTGAAATAACCATCTAAGAGATCTACATATTCATATTTTTATGGACAAATTTAAATTTCCTAACAAATTATTTTTTTTTTAATTTTTGGAGCTTAAATGATAGACTTGCAAGCTGGGTCATCGCTGATATTTGTGGTAGTCACGATAACAATTTCCACAATTTATGGATAAGTTCAAACGTACATCCATATTTCCAAAAAGCATCCACATCTACAATAACTTATGGAGTTTATCAACGCACTTCAAGTATTGTCCGTTGACAAATCGATCACCACCGGTTTCGAGTGGGTTTCTTGACAAATTCAACGATTCGCAGATTGCTTAAAGAAAAGGAACTCACCAAGCACAAATTAAAGACCTTGGAAAGTATTTGACATTGCAATGTGTGCAACAGAGAGAAACTTAATTTCAAAACCCCGTGCTTCCACCTACATAGAAAACACATACCGAACGAGACAATATTAATCTATTGTCTTTGTTTACCAGACTCAGACATTTGCCTATTTAACAATCAATAACCTATACACGTGAATGAAACCCATGCGTAGTTTATGAATCTTCTAGCTTAACTCTTGTTGATGCAGCCCCATGACATTAAAATTTTATCAAAATCAGAGACCCTTCGCTCTATTAAATTTTAAGTTAACTCAACACTTACCGAAATGTAACTGGTTCTGCCCGGCTACAGATTACATTATTGGTGCGGGTACTGAGTGATTGGCAATTGTATGGATACCATTTTCATATACATTCAAAATCTCTGAATTTCCTTCAGTTCAGCTTTGACAACTAAACGGCGTGGACGTACTGAACTGCTGATACACCGCGCGATAACTGTCAAAATAGTATAGAGTGAAAAATAAAATTGAGAAAGTAAAAACCGAAAACGCAACAACATTTTTTCAATAGTTTTCCATCTAAAAAAAAGTGATTACATTGCAACACGATGGAGTCAAATAATGTCAATTCCAATTACGATATTAAACAGCAAATGATCGAAGTTCCGAAGTACGGTATGAAGGTGAAATTCAATCATGTTTTTCCAGAGAAGCGAACACAAAATGTTCGACCATCAATTCGTCAATCATTGGCACTTTTGTCATTAGCGTACAGGTGAAAATTTATAATCAAATTACTTGATAAACGAAACATATTGTGAACTGATAACATGACCAAAGTGAGAGATGTGTCAAAGTGTTTACAGAAGATCAGTTTATTATACAACGGAGGAAAATCCATTTGTTGGGATTATGTCGATTGTCGATTACTGAGAAAAATTGTGCCGGAAATGTCAATGACTTCACGGTTGATTGTTTATGTGATTTTTCCTTATGTTTTCCCTTTTCATTTTATTGACTTTTTCGTGAGGTATGCTTCTCATTTTGCATTATTGTTTTCGTAGCGGTTCCAAAGTTCTTCCATGAACACACACACGAAACGTTTTTTTCGTTATTCCTTTCTTTCTCTAGTTATACGTTTGGAGTTTCGTGTTCAGGTTGTTATGGTTGGTATTCAAATTGAAAGCAATTTAGAATTTTTATTCACTTGGATTAGACATTCCTTGTGGTATCATGGGCATGGGCACACGTTCCGCAACATATGTGTATTGTATAATATAATACTTGTCAAATAGAAGCCAAAAACCGAAACATATTTTCGTATGTAATTATTCGAATTTATAATATTTTATTCGCACTACTCACGAACTACTGGCAATTATTGGAGCATGAACAGGTATAACCGCCGGCTTTTTCTTATACATTTCTAACGTTGCTTTTCAAAGTCAAAGTCTCAGGAATAAACAAAAGCCTTCCGTGCGTATGTGTCTATTCAAACATTACAACACAAACAGCCAAATCATTCATTTGTCCAAAAATTATTTCGAGAAATATAAAATCAATTTTTGTAGCGACGACTCGACTCATTCATATATTTTTATCCAATAATAAATAATGCGAAGAAATTCTCTTAACCTTGTACAGCTGTTTGATGTAATTGTGTTTTTAGAGAATCATATAACAGCCACTTAACTCAATCATCTCCACTGTACGCTTCGGTTCCATTGAGCTGATATATTATATTGAAAACTGTTACTGTTACTGTTATCAGTGTTTGAGAATTTTTGTTACGAAAATGATCTGGCAATGCCTAATGAACTTTAATATGTAATTTATGTTATAGATCATCGTCAAGTTACGGTACTTTCAGATGTAACCGCACTTAAGTTTCGTTAAATGTTTCGTTCATTCATTCATTTGTATATGAAACTTTTTTTTAACATGGATGGCATTTCAAACGTCATTTAATAGATCATCTTCAAGGCCGTTTAAAAGGCCATCCATGTTAAAAAAAAAATCTGATAGAATGAAACATTTAACGAAACGGAGGTTGCGTCTAAAAGTACCTTATCTTGAAAATGATCTATCGGAAAGAAGAGTGTGAATCAGTGTAAGAGTTTTTTGACTTTGCAAGATAAATTGGTTAGCGGCACTCGGTTCTTTAGCTAGTTAATTGGACTTTTTAGTTGTTTGGAGCTTCTATCAAAGTGTTGTGTGTGTTGATCCTCTTATAAATTGCCTGTTAGAACATGGTGCTACTCGAATTACTTAAAGGATCGAATCTTCTACGTTTAGAGTATATTTTGAAGCAAACCAACTGTGATTTCTTCTTCTTTTTCAGGCTGTTTCTATCCACTGCTGGATGTAGGCCTCTCCAACTTCTTTCCATTTCGTACGATCCATTGCCATTTGCTGCCAGTTTGTACCTGCAATATTCTTAATTCCGTTTGTCCATCTCTCTGGTGGTCTACCTATAGCTCGTCTTTTATATGGTCGCCAGTTCATGATCTTTTTGGCCCAACGTTCCTCTGTCCTTCTTGCAATATGTCCCGCCCAGCTCCATTTCAGTTTGTTGTCTAATCAATTGATTCGTCATTCTGTCTCTGAGTGTTATTCCAAGCATACTACGTTCCATGGCTCTTTGTGTCACTCTCAATTTATCTTCGGATGCTTTCGTTAAAGTTAACGTTTCCGCTCCATAAGTGAGCACTTCTTCTTCTTCTTCTTTTTCAGCCTGTTTCTATCCACTGCTGGATGTAGGCCTCTCCAACTTCTTTCCATTTCGTACGATCCATTGCCATTTGCTGCCAGTTTGTACCTGCAATATTCTTAATTCCGTTAGTGAGCACTGGAAGGACACAAGTGTCGAAAACTTTGCGTTTCAGACTATTATTCATTTTGATTGAATCGATTGAAATTATTATAATTGTGCCGTGTTCCGTGCCGTCTTTGAATCATTTTGGATTAACGATGGGACTAAAATCGAAGTTTCAAAGTCTTAATGAGTTCATGATCGTAGTTAATTTATTTAACACAGATACCAAATGTCATGTGGAATGCGTGGAACGCGAGTGCTTGGAGAAAGAGCGACTGCTACGCAATTGACATCTGATTGTTTTTTTGTTGATTTGTTGGTTTTGTCGAGTGCTTTTCAATTTTAACATTTTCTTTCGCTTTGGTGTAACAAGGCCTGAAACAGCTTCTAGTTTTATGTTAAAATTGTTTCAAAGTCTTCTAAATTTTATAGGTTTCAGATGTGTTCGTATATAATAAGCCCTAATTAGGCCGTTAAATCGTGAATTTTGCTTTGTGTTTGAGTGATTTGTTTCCGTACAGAACTCATTCTGTTCTTTTCTTTTTTAAAAGAAAAATGTAATTAATTTGATAATACAGTAGGCAAAGTATCTAAATTGATAATTTTCCATTAATTCGTCACAACTTTTAATTCATAATTCAATCCTGAAAATTCGTCAATCTAAAAATACACTGCTTGTTCGCATTCACATCCGCAATCAACAAACGTCAAACGGTTTTCATTGTCTCATTAGATTTTTTTGTGAAAATGTTTTTTGCCTACCTATTAAACCAGAGCTCTCAATATTTCCGAAATTGTTTCATTTCGAATAAGGAGAGTGCTCTTAAAATCAACAAATCGAAAACAAAAAACAATGTTTTTTATTCTTGGATTTATTTTCAGAAAAGTTATGCTCCGCAAGTGTCGGATATCGATTTTTTTTAATAAAACTTAGATTTATTGATCAGAAACAGTTAAAGAACTTATATAAATTGTTCTTCGCTTGTTCGATACTGTTTTTAATTCATTCTCATTTAAAATGTGTTTTGACTACTTATCTACTCGAAAATAAAGAAATATCAGGAATTCCTAATAAGTTGCAGATGTTTTCGATTCAAAAGAATTTTTCCTCTATTTCAATGGATCTTTATTTTAATATTGAATAATAGAAGGTTTCTGTTAGCCGGGCTCACTGAATATCTTTGAATTTTGACCTAATCTCTTTTTAAGTATCTACAGAAATTCTTATCAAGTCACTTTGGAGGAATTATTTCAGCAACCCCTTCTTAATAAGATTTAAAAAATCCATTAGTCGAAAAGATAAATCTGATAAATTTATTGCACTCTTAGCGCTGGTTTTTGTATTGAACTTCTTGAAATAAGTACGTTACTTCAGTTAATTCATTCTTTATTTGGTTTTTCGTTGCTTTTTTTAGAAAAATACCTTGCAGTGCTGCTTGATAATTTATTAATCCAGTGGGGAATAATATCCCTCACCTATGGCATTATGTAATAAATCTCATATTTCTATCTCCGAAATGCTGCGTAAATGTCGAATATTAACAAATTTGGACAATTGAAAAATATCAGAAAATGTGAGTGTAGAAAATGGCTTGACTACTACACCTCGTAGGCTTATCTCAAATCTTAATAAAATTCTAAGCTCTAACCGTAGCTCAACTTTTTTTCGTTAAATATATTCTTTGGTTTTTCTGTCAGAAGGATGTGCTATGTGACAATAAACTAAAGTTGGTTGATTTCTTGGACTATAGCGGTGGTTTGTAAATAAAAGACGTTAGTTTACGCAATATTTCGAGCTTCGGCTTTGCTCTTCATCAGGCTCTTTTGACTACTAATTACATTACTGAAAATCAACAAAAATATGAAGCTAAGACTACTAGCTCCTCTCCACATGCATATTACAAATGTTTTGTAGCTTTGACTTTAATTTAGCCAACGGCGAAGAAACAAAATCCAACATGTGTCAGAAACATCAGACGCATCTTCATTGTATTTTCGTTAGTAATTTGAAGGACACCACGAGTGTAATCGAAAATCATTGAAATAGAATAGCCTGAAACCTGATATGATCTGGATCAGATCTGATAGATTTTGACTTGACCTGATTTGAGTTGAACCTGAAAATACAGACACTGACCTGAAGTGAATTCTATCAGACCTATTTCGCAAATTATTCAATATCAGTAACAATATCTTGAGAAATTAGTTACTTCTATTATGCAAATATCCTCCGTGAAACTACGAAACGAAAATTACGATTTTAGAACTCCGCGGCAAAGGAAACTAACAAGAAATATGCAAATGAATCAGGTCAATCCTGGTTATTTCAGGTTAAATTTAAAACATGTCAGGTCAGATCAGATTTTTGATTTTCATGTCAAAAACCTACCTATTCCGAGGCATAAGTGGTTTGTAGTGTGGCTAAGCTAATTAACTGACCGAAAACAGCATGGTTGCCTCACCTTTTTAAGTACAATCTTCAAAACAACCTTCAAAAGAAATCTTTTCCTATTTGATTTTCCACATAAACTACATAGTTTTCTGAAACTTTGCCTAAATCTTTTGCCGATCCCAAAATGCATTCCAATTTGCTGTAAAGATCTTCGCATCATCAATTAAATACAACAGTCGATTGAATTGACGATTCAAAGGCTTGCGTAGCATAAATTTCCTGAAAATAACTCCAAGCATAAAAACATTGATTTTTGTTTTCGATTTGTTGATTTTAAGAGCACTTTCCTTATTGAAATTTATAAAAATTATCAATTGAAGCATCTTGTAAACAATTTATTGAATCGAATAAATGAAACAATTTCGGAAATATTGAGAGCTCTGGTTTAATAGGTAGGCAAAAAACATTTTCACAAAAAAATCTAATGAGACAATGAAAACCGTTTGACGTTTGTTGATTGCGGATGTGAATGCGAACGAGCAGTACTATATTATAACGACGAGATGTTTGTCTTTCTTTCTTTCTGTCTGTTTGTCTGCTATTTACCGTCAAAATGAAAGTTCAGAGCAAAAAAGAAAACACTTTTTGATATGTTGTAGGGAATGGTCTGAAACGTGGAGAAAACGTGGTCCGGTGAAAAGTCTGTTCTGAGATAGTGAAGTTAGTGGGGATAGTGGGGAGGTGGAAAATGGGAGAATCGATATAACTCGGTTATTTTGAGAGATGGAGCGTCGGCTGGGCAAGAAGAAATGTTCCATTTATTGCGGGGAACAAAGTTGCAGAAGAAAGTTTTTTTCTAACTTTTCATCGGGAGGTGGTAGAGTGCATTTTATGGGTTTTTTTGGGCGTCCAGAAAATGTTTTAAATTGTGGAGCGGCTGTTTTGCAAGTTGGTGAGGCGTGTGAGACCTCAAATGAAAGGTATTGATGGTACGAAGCGAAGAAAAAAAAGTGGAAAAAAATTGGATTCAATTTGTTGGAGTTGTAGGTGGTAAGTAGGTGTTTGACCACCAACGGGAACACGTTTGTAATTGCGGAGCGGCTGTTTTAGAAGCTAGAGGGGCGTGTGAGGGTTTCAATGAAAGGTATGGATTGTACGAATCGAAAATTTAGGAAATTCGGATCAATTTCGAGCGAGTGACAGCTCTCCAAGTGGGCCATTTTTGAGCTACTCCAACGTACAGTGATCGATGATGATTTTGAGTTTTTCTTTGAGAAAAATGGATTTGTTTTTGGTGAAAGTTGTGTGGGTTGTAACTTTTTATGTGAAGCAGATAGAGAGTTCGTTTCTTCGGCAAAGTTGGTCGGTATTGAAAGAGTGGTTGTATGGAAGTGACCACAGTGTACGCTTTTAGGTAATAGTGACCACCCCCTCGATTTTTGTAACTTTTTATGTGAAGCAGATGGAAGCTTCGTTTCTTCGGCAAAGTTGTTGGGTATTGAAAGAGTGGTTGTATGGAAGTGATCACAGTGTACGCTTTTAGGTAATAGTGACCACCCCCTCGATTTTTGTAACTTTTTGTGTGAAGCAGCTGGAAAGTTTCTTCTACAAAGTTGTTGGTTATCGAAAGTGTTGTCGTCTGAAAGTGACCACAATGTACGCTTTTGTGTTTGAGTGACCACCCCCTCGATTTTTGTAACTTTTTGTGTGAAGCAGATGAAAAGTTGGTTTCTTCGGCAAAGTTGTTGGTTATTGAAAGAGTGGTTGTATGGAAATGACCACAGTGTACGCTTTTGTGTTTGAGTGACCACCCCCTCGATTTTTGTATCTTTGGCTGTGAAGCAGATGTAAAGTTGGTTTCTTCGGCAAAGTTGTTGGTTATTGAAAGAGTGGTTGTATGGAAGTGACCATAGTGTACGCTTTTAGGTAATAGTGACCACCCCCTCGATTTTTTTTAACTTTTTGTGTGAAGCAGATGGAGAGTTGGTTTCTTCGACGAAGTTGTTGGTTATTGAAAGAGTGGTTGTATGGAAGTGACCACAGTGTACACTTTTGTGTGTGAGTGACCACCCCCTCGATTTTTGTAACTTTTTGTGTGAAGCAGATGAAAAGTTGGTTTCTTCGGCAAAGTTGTTGGTTATTGAAAGAGTGGTTGTATGGAAATGACCACAGTGTACGCTTTTGTGTTTGAGTGACCACCCCCTCTATTTTTGTACCTTTGGCTGTGAAGCAGATGTAAAGTTGGTTTCTTCGGCAAAGTTGTTGGTTATTGAAAGAGTGGTTGTATGGAAGTGACCATAGTGTACGCTTTTAGGTAATAGTGACCACCCCCTCGATTTTTTTAAACTTTTTGTGTGAAGCAGATGGAGAGTTGGTTTCTTCGACGAAGTTGTTGGTTATTGAAAGAGTGGTTGTATTGAAGTGACCACAGAGTCCGCTTTTGTGTTTGAGTGACCACCCCCTCGATTTTTGTAACTTTTTATGTGAAGCAGATGGAAAGTTGGTTTCTTCTGCAAAGTTGTTGGTTATTGAAAGAGTGGTTGTATGGAAGTGACCACAGTGTACACTTTTGTGTGTGAGTGACCACCCCCTCAATTTTTTAACTTTTTGTGGGAAGCTGATAGAGAGTTGGTTTTTTCGGCAAAGTTGTTGGTTATCGAAATAGTTGTCGTCTGAAATTGACCACAGTGTACGCTTCTGTGCTTGAGTGACCACCCCCTCGATTTTTGTAACTTTTTATATGAAGCAGATGGAAAGTTGGTTTCTTCGGCAAAGTTGTTGGTTATCGAAAGAGTTGTCGTCTGAAAGTGACCACAGTGTACGCTTCTGTGTTTGAGTGACCACCCCCTCGATTTTTGTAACTTTTTATGTGAAGCAGATGGAAAATTAGTTTCATCGGCAAAGTTGTTCGGTATTGAAACAGTAGTTGTGGCGTGAGTTGTAGAAGGGTACGGTATTCACCAAAAATCGATGGTTTTCAGCAGAGAGTAACACGGGAAGAGGTGTTTTGTTCGAAAAGGTGTAAGAGTGGTGATTGCGGGGGTCCAGGGGCGGCAGCCCCCTGGCATGAAAAATAAATAATGAAAAGACGATATTAGGCATTACAAAAGAAGAAGGTGATGTTTTGGACTAACTTTTCATAAGAATGTTTGAGCGGAGCGAAGCGATTTTCGTATAGCTCTTTAGCAGACTTAGAGTTGCTTTCGAATAGATGTTTGTCTCTAATCGAATAGATGTTTGTCTCTAATAGGTGTTTGTCTGTTTGTCTGTAACAGGTGTTAGTCTCTAACAGGTGTCTGCCCGGTCTAGCTTGCTAGGATGCGACGTGGCACGAAGTGCCACAGGATGCAGACTAGTGTATTTTTAGATTGACGAATTTTCGGGATTGAATTATGAATTAAAAGTTGTGACGAATTAATGGAAAATTATCAATTTAGATACTTTGCCTACTGTATTATCAAATTAATTACATTTTTCTTTTAAAAAGAAAAGAACAGAATGAGTTCCGTACGGAAACAAATCACTCAAACACAAAGCAAAATTCACGATTTAACGGCCTAACTAGGGCTTATTATATACAAACACATCTGAAACCTATAAAATTTAGAAGACTTTGAAACAATTTTAACACAAAACTAGAAGCTGTTTCAGTCCTTGTTACACCAAAGCGAAAGAAAATGTTAAAATTGAAAAGCACTCGACAAAACCAACAAATCAACAAAAAAACAATCAGATGTCAATTGCGTAACAGTCGCTCTTTCTCCAAGCACTCGCGTTCCACGCATTCCACATGACATTTGGTATCTGTGTTAAATAAATTAATTACGATCATGACCATATTTGCATGTTACACAAAGTAGGTGCAAAGTACTTTTTTAGGCTCTAGATGTGTAATTATGACACGAGGCCGCAGGCCATGTGTCATAATGTACATAGTGAGCCTAAAAAATACTTGGTATCGAGGTGCATACAACGTTTTATGCCACAGAGGCATCTAAAGTTTGCAAATTTTGCATATTATGATGCTGAGTGGCATAAATGTATTTTACTTCTCAGAGCTCTTAACTAATTTAGTCGTGATAAACTGATAAACTGAAAAAGGGTGCGCAAAGGAACTAAAGTATCATTCGAAAGGTGTTGGCCTGGAACTACTTTTTGTAGAGTATGAAACTCCATAATGTAGTGGAGTGATAGACGAAAATGTGAATTTTATTTTTGATTATTTCTCTCAAGTGTGCTGACGTAAAAATCGAAAATAATTCTAAAAAAAATGTTTGGAAGGTAGAATCTGTGATTTTTTTTCGATTTTTTGTGTAATTAAAGAGTAAAAAATTCAGAGAAAAATTTGGCGTTTTTTTTCATATGTTGTACAGAACTAACTCGGTATTTTGACCATTAATTGCTCTTATGGACATTTCACATAATTTTTCCAGATTTAAAAAAATTGTAAAACACATCCAATCGCCAAATTTTTCTATGCATTTTTTTCACCCTTAAATAGGAGCCCAAAAAATCGGAAAAAATCAAAAAATTTTGGGCCAAGATTTTTCGAATGATGTATCATAAGATTTAGTTCCTTTAAGGGTACTTTTTACATGCTGCACTACTAGGTCCTTTTCGGTTAGTGTAAAATGATGTTACGATGTACACATTCACTAGTGTAATGAATCAAATGCTTAAAATTAATCTTGAAAGTAAATTTAAAGAACGACTCTGCGATTTTAATGTATATTTAGCATTTTCCCTTCAGTATAAAAAATTGCGGATCGGGCCGGGTTGGGTCGGGTTTTGCCGAAAAACTGTCGGGTCGGGTCGGGTTCGGGCCTTAAAAAATTATCGGGTTCGGGTTTGAAAACCAGCGATTCGGGTCGGGCCGGGCTTTGAAAAAACCTCGACCAGATATACATAGCTGTCGACTCGTTCAATGACAGTGTCACCAATTTTGATTTCTCTATCGTCCCCGATGTTGGTCATGACTTTTGTTTTCCTAAAAACTTCCTAAAAACACTCTGCAGAATCGCCGTGAATAATTTCGGTGAAATGGTGTCACCCTGCCTTACACCTCGGCCAATTCTGAATTTCTCCGTGCTCTTATGAAGTTTTATACATGAAGTAGTATTTTTGTACACATATCGAATTGTGTTGGAGTACCTTGAGTCTACTCTACATTCGTCTAATGCGTCCAATATCGACCATGTTTCCACTGAATCGAAAGCTTTTTCGAAGTCTATGAATAGCAAGACTATGTCGATGTTGTATTCACGACACTTCTCAATAAGCGTTCTCATCACCTGCAAATGGTCGTTTGTGCTGAAACCAGATCTGAAAGCAGCTTGTTCAACAGGTTGGTAGAAGTCGAACTTGTTAGTGTTCCTCTTCGTAATGATTTTCATAAACAACTTGTAGAGTGTTGACAATAGGCTTATGGGTCGGTAATTTTCCAGCTTTGTTATGTCTCCTTTTTTATGCAGCAATGTAATTACCGCATTTTCCCAGGCTTCTGGTACTTCTTCCCATTGGAGACATTGATTAAACAAAGCCGTGATTGCCTTTAATAAGTAGTCTCCACCTAGTTTAATGGCTTCCACTGGAACACCATCTTCTCCGGGAGACTTTTTGTTTTTCATCTCGACTACTGCGGCCTTGACTTCATCAACAGTTATGTCGGGCTAGAGGTGAGCGGGCTACCCGAAGTCGGCCCAAAACCCGGCCCGACCCGAACCCGATTCAATTTTAACGGGCTTCGGGTTGTTCGGGTTCCCAAAATTCAATTAGGGTCGGGTTGGGCAGGGTTTTAAATTTTAAATTTGAAACCGACCCGAATTAAAGTTTTCTATGTAAAGAAAGTCACAGCGTCGGACACTTATATGTGGATCTAACTTAGGCAATTTCGTTTTTCTTGGAAGAAATTCAAGAAACTGTTTCAAAATGAAATATTTTCTTGCGTTTTCTAAATAATTTTCGATTTTGGCGCGTTTCAGTATCTTTCGGGTCTCAGTATCTGTCAAGTTTCGGGTTATCGGATCTCAAAAATTTAATTCGGGTCGGGTTTTAAAAATCGATTCGGGTCGGGCACGGGTCGGGTCGGGCTTTGAAAAAACCTCGGCCCGCTCACCTCTATGTCGGGCATATCCTCCGATCCCACGTTTCTTATTATTGGTCTATCTTCGGTTTCTTCCGTTGGACTCTTGCTGAAGAAAACAAATTCTCATAAAATTCTGTTGCACTATTTAATATCGCATTTCGATCTGTTTGGATCGTTCCTGTTTTGTCTCGTAATTTGAAGATTTCTTTTTTGGCGTTTGTCATTTTTCTCCGTAGGACTTTCATATTGCAGTTAGCTTCAATTATGTTTTGAGCCAATTGGACATTGTATTTTCTTTCATCTGATCTCCTTGCTTTGTTGATACTTTTAGACAAGTTCCACCGAATCTCGTCCTCCGTTTTTTACCAAGGCAGTTCGTTAGTGTGGCAGGCGCTGAAAGCACACCAAAAGAGGTGATTTGTGGAGTCCCCCAAGGCTCTGCATTATCATCTCTTTTGTTCATTGTGTTTCTGTACGACTTGTTTAAGTTGAATTTTAAAGGAACTCTTTACCTGTACGCCGACGATACGACTTTCAAATATGCAACGCGATCACTTAGCGACCTTCGGTCGATGATGCAGAGTGATCTTTGTTTACTGAATTATTGGTCATCTCAGAATTGCTTGTTTGTCAATGCATCGAAGTCTAATTACGTCTTGTTCAATCGTAACCTCATGGAATCTTCAGAGGATTTTGAGCTGATCTGCGATGGTGAACCTCTTTCGCGGAAGAGAGTTGTGAAGTGCCTAGGGCTCTACATTAATGAAATCTTCACGTGGAATGACCACTTGACCGAAGTCATTAGGAAAATCTCACCAATCGTCGGTGTTTTCAGGCGTCTGAGGTTTCTGATACCAAGGCGAGCTCTGTTCATGTTCAATTTATATTTTTCGTTCGTGCATTCGCACTTAAATTACTTGAATCCGATTTGGAATACGGCACCAGTTGGTGCATTGAATGATCTGTTGCTGCTCCAGAAAAGAGCACTGCGTAATATGCACGGTTTGAATTCCAGAGATTCTGTCAAAGGCTACTTCAATGGATCGATTCTACCGATCCATCATTTCAATGCCATTCAGACAGCGACGCTAGTTTTTTCTCTGAAGAACGGCCTGATGAAGCATGATGTTGAAGTGAGAACGAATGGTGACATTCACGACCACTCGACAAGAGGAAGAGATCTCCTTCATCCTTCGTTTTCCCGAACCGGCATTGGACGGCAGGCAATAGAAGTCCGTGGTTTCTGTTTCTTTAACAGTTTACCATCGGCATTACGTGACTCGAATAGCGTAACAGCGTTCAAGCGCGATCTGAAAAGTCATCTATTCGATATTTTCCGATCATCTCTTGACTATGTCTTCAGTTGGTGAAAGTACAACTACGTCGTTTCTTGCGCTTAGACGTTATTCTGCTTTGGCTAGATATTTTTTTTCCCTGTTTTCTATTTAAACGGATTTCTAGTTTTAATTTTAATTTTAATTAGATTCATTTGATTTAGATATTTTTTTTTCTTTTTTGTTTAACTAATTTCTTAGTTTTTTCGATTTATTGATTTAATTTTTGTTTGTTTTTTTCGTTTTATTTTTCTATGTAATTGATTGATTTATAATGGATTTAATTCTAGTTGATCGAGAGTAGCATTTAAATGATTTAAAAGTAAACATGTACAGGCTCTGAGCCTTCAATGTTTTTTAATGGAGAATAATAAAAAAAAACTCTGATCTGCTTGCGATCAGGTCTAATGTTTCCCTGCTGAGTTTTGTTTCTTTCCCTTGGACGGATTTGCATTTGGATTTCATGAAACCCATTATTGTATCGACGATTTTGATATTCAATTCGTCCAATGTTTCACATTGATTGTTGACGTTATCAAATTCGGCAGTCATTTTCGTAGCAAATTCTTCATTTTGTGTGTAAAGCCGTTGTACGTCAATACTTTCACTTTTTTGAACTAGTTGTGATATTTGAAATCTGGTATTTAGCGTGACTCTTGCACGAACCATTCGGTGATCACTACCTGTTGAAAAACTGGACCGTAACGTTCTTAACGGTTGACTTTCAGCCAGTTATGATGTAATCGATCGCATTTTTCGTTACACCATCTGCACTAGCCCAAGTCCATTTCCGTTGAGGCTTTCCTGCAAAAAATGAATTCATTGCGTACAGATTGTGTTGCTGTAGGAAGTTGAGTAAAGTATTTCCACGCTGATTTCTTTGGTCGTTGCTAAAACTAACAATAAAAACTTCGGAGTCTTCTTCTCGTTTTTCCAGCTTCGCATTGAAATCACCGATTAGATATTGGTAATGTGATGGGTTTTCGTTAAGAGCTTTCTCGACATCTTCATAGAATCTTTCTACTTCTTCGTCATCATGGGTGGACGTGGGTGCGTAAACCTGAATTAATTTGACACTGTATCTGTTATTTATCTTCAGGTTTACGTATATCACTCGATCGGATATGCTTTTCGTGTGAGTTATGCGATCCGATCACCGCTTGTTTATGAACAATCCGACACCGTGCATCAGCATCTGACTGTCACTTCCTCGGTAGAAGAATGAATGCCCTGATTGTAATTTCAGGCATTCCTCTCCAGGTTTTCTCACTTCGCTCACTCCCACAACATCCCATTTTATCTTTTCTAGCTCTTCTTTCATTTCTCGCATTTTTTGTCTTGACGACAATGTTCTGGCATTATACGTGGCAATGTATAATTCGTTGTGACTTCGCTTGAAGGTTTTTAGCATTAAAACAACACGCTTGCTACTGCGGGTATGAAAGCTTTACTTTGCTCGCCCCCGGTAATCCCCGAGCTCTGACCCGCACATTTCTGCACGTACCGGGACCACAGTGCCAATCAAAGTGCACAGTGCCCGACGGGATAGTTTTACTCTTTTTGAACATTCTTTTCCATAAAGCTTTGCCCATTCTTTTGAACCTATCTGAGCAAAAGGTTATTGGCGTCTTTTAAAGAACGTCCTCTAAAAGCTTAACCTAGTAGCTAATAAGAATTCTGGGATCGTTCTATCCTTGGGCTTCCTGATCGTGTTGTTTCACCTCAACGTTGGTCCCTTAACCCCAATTCTTTCGGCTTCCAGCTCACGATTCATTCAGCCTTAAGATTGATCTATCTAATCCTATCTTATCTACTGCTACGTCCTCGTTAAACTTCATTCCCTCCACTCTTTTTCAAACTGGCTTGGGACAGTCTTTGGCGGTGTGACTGTGACTGACTGTAAATAATAAAAGTCAAGAGGATTTAAATTAACAATTTTAAGGTCAGTTACTTAAATAAAAACCAGTATACATTTTCGGCAGTTTGAATCAAACGGTGACAATGTAGATAAAGTCACTTAAGTCTCAATATATCCTATATAAGCTGAATTAACTTCTCTTCTTCTTCTTTTTCAGCCTGTTTCTATCCACTGCTGGATGTAGGCCTCTCCAACTTCTTTCCATTTCGTACGATCCATTGCCATTTGCTGCCAGTTTGTACCTGCAATATTCTTAATTCCGTTTGTCCATCTCTCTGGTGGTCTACCTATAGCTCGTCTTTTATATGGTCGCCAGTTCATGATCTTTTTGGTCCAACGTTCGTCTGTCCTTCTTGCAATATGTCCCGCCCAGCTCCATTTCAGAGATGCTATTCTTTCCATGACATCAACGACCCTGGTTTGTTGTCGAATCCATTGATTCGTCATTCTGTCTCTGAGTGTTATTCCAAGCATACTCCGTTCCATGGCTCTTTGTGTCACTCTCAATTTATCTTCGGATGCTTTTGTTAAAGTTAACGTTTCCGCTCCATAAGTGAGCACTGGAAGGACACAAGTGTCGAAAACTTTGCGTTTCAGACTATTATTCATTTTGCTTTTGAAAATTAGTCTGAGTTTTCCGAACGCTGCCCATGCAAGACCAATGAATTAACTGCTGCTAAGATAAGATAACTTGTTTAATAGGGCTCAAACAATCTCGTGTATTGTTCGTGCTTGTAGCACCTGTTCTCGAATCTAGAGTCGAAGATAAAAGGTTCATTACGTCAGACAGTAGATATTAGTCACGTTCGATAGAACAACATAAGCGAAATGGTTTCTGCCACTGTTTCGATCTGGGATAGAGATCTGAGCTTTAACGAATTGGAAAGATATTTAGAAAGAAGTTTTGACAGGATACTTAGTTATGAGTTCTAAAGTTCTTTCTCAAGGCAATAAACACAAAAAAAATATTTTTAAATTTGGTTCCGTTCTGTTTTTTCTTATCATTTGATAGCTAAGTGGTCAACATGCTCCAAAGTCAAAAAGTCGTTGGCACTAAATATGAGCGGTTCTCACTTTTTCAATTCCGGAAAATTGAAATTGAACTATGAAAACCACCTTTTAGACTATTATTTTAATATTTTCGTTATTCATATTGATTTCTTCAACTCGAATATCAACTCAAGCCGAACGTGAAAGTTTTGTTTGTATGTGGTGCTCCTCTTTCGCCAAAAAGACTATGTACTTGTACTATTGAAAGACTATTATCATACCAGCGCTATATTTGAATTCACTGACGAAATGGAAATGAATGAAACTTAACGATTGCAATTGCGCTACAGCACTATATAAAAACCTACCAGAAAAATGAAAAATTTGAACGAAAATTTCCTCAAATTTCATCGTGGTCCAATTTCAATAATTGGTGATTCTTTGGAAAGGTCTCAACGACCACATGTAAATAAGATTATTTCATTTAAAAGTTTTCAGTTTTTTTGTGAATGAGAATCAGGGCTTGCTAGAAAGACCTCCTCAGAAAATATGGAGATGGATAACAAAGGGAAGCGTCACGAAAATTTGTTCTGGCTTGACACATTTTGTGCAGCAAGGGACATGCTAAGCTTATTTTAATTAAGTAGACGGTAAAAGTCTACATAAGAAATTCAAGTATAGCTCTGGTACAAGAATAGTCTTTGAATACAACACATTCTTTTTGATGAGAGAAGAGAAAATACATTCACGTTCAGCTCCACTGACGATTATCCAGTACACCTCATATTGAAGGAATTATAATAAAAATTGGTTTTCTTGGTTGATTCCCGCAACTCCTTGCATTTTGTTCGAGGGGTAATCACTGATTTACTAGCTCAGTAAATCACGGTAAATCACAGTAAATCACAGTAAATCAAGTAAATGAAAAATGAAGTTTCTACTAAATTTGAATCTATTTACTTCAATTTGTATTAGTTCATGAAATTTATCCTATATGTTTACGGCCACGATACTTCGAAATGTAATCCAGTGACAATTAAAAATTTTTCAAAAATTTTTCAAAATTTTTTGTGATTTACCGTGATTTACTTGATTTACTAGTGATTACCCCCTTGATTTTGTTTTCATCTCAGTCTACTACGTTTAATTGAAGATCATTCACAGTCACGCAATATCTCTTACCCACGTTTTGTCGTTTAAAAATTCCTTATTTTGAAAGTGAAAGTTTTTACCTAAATTTCCGTAAAAAGGACTACAATTTCAGGTTCTTCAAGCAAATATTTTCGAGGCAAAGCAAACAGTATTTATGTACCACATTTTGTACTTCAGTACTTAATTTCTTTATAATTCATGTCTGTTTTTACATGGATCATGAAAGGGAATAACTTTTAAATAAACCAAGCCGCACATAATTACCATCCAATTAAAATTCATCCCACAGATATACCACCTACTATTGGAAAGTGTCCCGCGAAGGCCGACATGTTCTAATGGACTACTACTACATGGAACATTCGAAACAAATGTTTGGTGCACCAGTCGGTGGCATTGGTGGCGGAACAATTGGACGTGGTTATGCTGGTGAATTTAGCCGTTTTCAACTTAGACCTGGTATATACGAGCACAATACCGTTCATGCAAATCAATTTATTGTCACAATAAAAGATGAAAATGATGTCACGATATTCCAGAGCTTATTGTCTTCGTACAAGTTAGTATTAAATCATTGTTCGTTGTATCAGTATAGATATATATTACTAGTAGATATTTGATTGATTTTCTCATCATCATTCGATATAAGAGGCGGAGAAACTTTTTTTTTGTGTTAATTTCAGTAGATGACTGATGAGGGTTATTTCGATAGATTTCTATTTATCGCTTTCACTAAAAATATAAATAGCAAAATTGGATACCCTCCAAACTTGCTCCTTCAATGGTTAATGGTTTGTTACACAAAATGCGGAGTTTTCATTGAAACTATCCCGAAAATCGATATTTCGGTGTGCGTTTTTCAGAAATGTGTATGGTATCTATAGTGATAACACGACGTTTACCGGGAAATCAATGAACGGGAAGCGCATATCCATAATTATTCCCGGAAATCTATGTGGCTCGTATAATTAGAACCAGCTGACATACATACATTCATGAGATACACTCACGAACGCAACTTTTGATCCACTTCTTTCTTTCTGTCCTTATTTTATCCATCGACTCGACAAGCCGACAAGATATTGTAACACACCATAGCTCCAGTATGCTTACACAAAATTCAAAAGAGCTATTCTAAGTCCTTGGGAACAAAATAGATATATGAACTAAAGATCATTCTTTCGTTCTAAATTCAGGGCATATTATTTGTGAATTAATTCCCAAAATTCCCAAAATTCACAAATATTCCCAAATATTCCCAAAAATTCCCAAATACTCCCAAATATTGAACTGAATTGAAGAAGTCGTCTGTAGAGACGCAGATGTCTTTTCACTCAGGAACTACCCTTTAAATATTTGAATGATCAGTGGATATTATCCTTATAAACTTTTTAATACACAAAATGACCTGTTTTAAGCCGATGGAGGAACCCCAAAAGATTTAAGTGTTTAGTGCAAATAACACTTTGTTCATAAGGAATATGCATTGATATTGCCTAATCACGTCAAGCACATTACGTCCGAGGTTCCAAATTTTTGCTTTGACTTCAAAAACCTTGTCATCTAGTCCCTAAATTGATTTCTGATAAATTAATCTGGTTTTAGTCGGCCGTGATTCTAGAAAAGAGAGGATCCAGTAGAGATGAGTCCGTAGAACGGCAATTATTTTCTATCGTATTCTCTTCTTCAAGTCTTTCCGATATAAATACGCTTTGCTGCTTCGCGTATAATTTGGTTATCGATATTGGAAATATTTGAGAATATTTGAAAATATTTGGGAATTTTTGGGAATATTTGGAAATATTTGGGAATTTTTGGGAATATTAGGGAATTTTTGGGAAGTAGAAGATTGAAGAAATGTATACGATAGAAAATACCTGCTGTAATGTCGCTGGATATTCCTAAGTCACTCGTGAACAGCTACTCTGAGCTTTCTTTTGAATTTCGACTGACCGAAATCAGCCCCATTTTTTTCGGAACTTTCTTATATGTAGTGGTAGTATATAAGAAAGTCCCGGAAAAAATAACGCTCTAAAAAAACTTCTGATGGATGTCATTAAATGTCAGTGGCATTTAGACACGATTCATAAAGCCTGGTTGAGAACAATACAAAAAAAGAAACCTAACATTTTGGCAGAATATATTCAAAAGGATCAATTTTTTGGAAATTCCCAAATATTCTCAAATATTCTCAAATATTCCCAAAATCGATTCCCAAATAATACTACAGGCTGCAATCTTCAGCAGAACCTGTAATAGTGAAACGTTTTCGTGAATTTTCACGATTGCCGTGAATCTTAGAAATCATGAAAATTGCTAAAATCCGTGAAAATTTTCGAAAAAGTACGAAAATATTTTCACGATTTATGAACGTTAGAGCGTAAGACTACCAAATAAAAACTCCTTCTGCGAGTTCTCTGTTGTCTTTTCTTTTTTTCGAACGAACAGAACGGCTCGTATTTGGTAGTTTTACCTTAGACATTTGACTAATTCTTCTAACTTTGAGTCGTCTTTATTAGGGAAGAAGAATTTGTCGACGTAAACAACAATAACGCGAAAAAATGTTGAGGATAATTAGGCTACGGCTATTTCAATCTTTTCGACGCCTAACATAGATGTGAAGTATCGCCAAAGTCAAATCGCCAAGATTCTTCTTGATTTCAATTTTTCTTTGTGATTTGATTTTAGCAATTCTTCACGAGAATCATTATTCAATGCGTCTCTAAAATACGAAGACCGTATGACCGTTTGTAGCCACTTAATTCATTGTTAGTCCTACTGTATCGTTTAGTAAGCCAATGGTTTCAGTTACTTAACAATTAACCCTCATCCTCATCAGACATTCTGGTTAATTAATCATCTTCACTTTGTCTGTGTGCCAGACATCCTTCATACTGAGTGGTTAACGCCAATAATAATATAAATTTTTCGTTTCTTTCCATTTTATTATTTGCCGTTTGATTACCTTCCCGACACAACTCAACTTTATTGCACGTTTTTGGCATGAAAACTTTTTTTTTACTCATCGGTCGCTTATTTTCATGCATGGTAATACTATATCCTTTGAATGGCACAACCAAATGCGTTCTATGAAAATTCACTACTAATACAATTTGTGTGTGCTGCAATGCAAAGTCATAAGAAATCTACTTCATCGGTTTATTGTAGCCCGACAAGGAACCCGCTTGGATCATGGGAAACTCACTTAGATCCGTCAAAGTGTTCATACACTGCATTGTATCCTCGATCGTGGACAGAGATCGATTTGTCGGAATTCGGTGTTAAATTGATTGGACGGCAAATTTCCCCCATTATACCACACGATTATAAGGACAGGTTTGTGAGGCGGAGCGTGGAACGGGGACGATAAATGACGTTAATCTGTCACAAAAGCCAAACGTCATTGATGGTACCCAATTCCGTGGAATATTTTCAAATAAAATCTTTTGTTTAAACAGTTCATTGCCATGTGCGGTATTTGTGTGGACAGTGGAAAATGTAGGTGATAGCGATCGCAAAGTGTCGATTTCATTTACCTTTAAAAATGGAACGGGCAATAAAAAACAGGATGCGGATGGAAATGCTACAACGTATCCTTTTTCCGAAGGAGCTGCTAAGGGAGCATCGATTAAACAGACAATATTTGGCATGGAATGTACATATTGTGTTGCATGCAAAGTATCACCGGAAATTAACATCAGTCGTTGCCACAAATTCGATCCGTGTGGAAGCGGCGAGAAGTTGTGGAACGATCTCAAAGAAAATGGAAAACTGACGGAGAAATCTGTCGATGAAAATTTGAAATGTAAATTGTGGTCGTCCGACACGGTGATTTGAATTGAAATTAATTGAATTTCGGTCTGTTGCTTTTTAGCGAAAGACGTTGCAGTGGCTGTGTCGGCTCAGGTTCACGTGAAAAGTAAATGCCAGTCGGATTTGGAATTTGTGTTGGCATGGGATATGCCGAGTGTGAAATTTTTCAAAAATACCAAACAATATTGGAGATACTATACGAAATTCTTCGGTCGTACTGGTGAGGCCGGACCACCAATTTGTGAGCATGCGCTACAAAACTATGGTAAATGGGAACAATCGATCGATTCGTGGCAACGGCCAATTTTAGACGACAAGTAAGTGATAGGCTTTTCTCTTGTACCCTTTTATACACTAGATTTTACGACCGTTGCATTTTCAGAGATCTTCCCGATTGGTACAAGTCAGCTATTTTTAATGAACTGTACTACATAGCCGATGGTAAGAGTTTTATGATTCTTTTAATGGATTATCTATTAATCAATTATTTAAAATTAGGCGGAACAGTTTGGCTAGTGGTAGAACCAAGCGACGATATTGAATTCAGCGATCCTCGTTTAGCCTATGGACGATTTGCTTATTTGGAGGGGCAAGGTATGTCGACGATTTTTATGTTTTTATCAAACAATTTCCAGTAAAACCTCCTGTTGTCACTCCAGAATACAGAATGTACAATACCTACGACGTTCATTTTTATGCATCTCACGCTCTAGCTAGCTTATGGCCTAATTTACAGGTTTGTTGTTGATCGACACGGTGGTGGGACAAATCTACACGACAGGAATTATCGTTTTTAGACGAATCGTTCAAAATGCGACAAAATGCGATGTTATTGTTCAAAAGGCGATGTGATTGTTCAAAATGCGATGTTATCGTTCAAAATACGATATTATCGTTTAAAATGCGATATTATCGTTCCTGACTCTATTTACCGTGTAGAAATGTCGCATCTTCTTATCGACGATATATCAAACCGCAGACGAAGCATAATAACTTTGTAAATTGTAGGTGAGCTTGCAGTATGACTTCAAAGATAGTATTTATGCAGAAATCACCGAATCGCGCAAGAATTTGTACGACGGAAAGTATACAAGCCGGAAGGTCAAGAATTCGGTTCCACATGATCTGGGCGATCCAGGTAACATTTACTGAACTTAACGAGTGTTTCGACTCGACATTTATACCGATGATATGTACGAACTGATTTAGACGAGGAACCATTTCTGCTGATCAATTCCTATCCAATTCACGATGTGTCCGAATGGCGCGATCTAAACATCAAATTTGTATTGCAAGTGTACCGAGATTACTATACGTTGAACAAACTAGCTCGTACCAATGGTGACAATGCAAACAAATTCAGTTCAATCGAATACATTGACAAGGATAGCCTGTTCGAAATGTATATGGACAATCGGAATAAATTGTCGCCGGACGAAAAAGGTAAGGCGTTGAATAACTTAGAACACAACGAAATTTACAATCATTTGGCTTTCTCTGCGGTTGTCCAGTTTCGAAGAAACCCGCCTCGATGTACATCAATGAATCAAACGGAAAAGTTTATCTGATGGATTCAATGACCTACTTAAAGGCTATGTACCCAGCGTGCAAATTGGTGGTAGAGAAATCTTTACAGTGGGATAAGGTAATTGAAAAACTCGCAGTTCATTCGTTTTCTTCGCTGAAAATCATTTTCTAACCAACCAGGACAATGATGGTCTCATTGAAAACGGAAGATTCCCAGATCAGACGTTCGACACCTGGCTAATGGATGGACCCAGGTATGTCCAATGTGAAAAGTTGGTCATTCAATAATTCCTTAATTCGATTACCTATATCAGTGCTTATTGTGGTGGTCTATGGTTGGCCGGCCTTCATTGCATGTCTGTGATGGCAAATTTACTCGATCATCCAGACGATTGTATCAAATTTACCGAAATTTTGGAGAAAGGAAAGGCGTCCTTCGAGGACAAATTGTGGAACAAAACGTACTACAAATTCGATACGTCAAGCAGTTCAAAGGAGTCCGTGATGGCCGATCAATTGTGCGGTCATTGGTATTTGAGATGTTGCGGATTTGATTATGATGTAAGACCGATTCGCTCGGAACGAAACGGAAAAGCAATCTCAAATCTTTCCCGCTTGTAGGTCTTTCCAAAAGAAAACGTTCGAACTGCACTGCAAACCATTTACAAGAACAATGTGATGAGCTTTTGCAAAGGGAATATGGGCGCCGTAAATGGTTTCGTTTTGAATTCGAATCCGGATAAGCCGGGTCATCCGGACAACACAACCATACAAAGTGAAGAGGTTTGGACGGGTGTGACGTATGGTTTGGCAGCTACAATGATACAGGAGGTAAGTGAGTCCGTTTTTGTACGAAGAGAATGTCGGCTCTCAATTAGGAAACCAATTGTTTGCCTTCGCTAAATGTCAGGAGTTGTCCCATTTCCTGTTTAGCGTCAAGATTATATTTTCTTCGACCAAACCCGTGCAAAAGAGCCCCAAGTGTTCGCAATTTCGGCTGGGAGGTGCGGGAAATCAGGAAAATAGTTTTGTTTGCTTTCTCGCCAATAACTACTTTTGTTTCGTCTTGTCAATGCACATTTGACATATCGAAAACGATTTTTGAACCAGTGGAAAACAGGCAAAACAAAAACAATGATCCTGCAAATACGCCGACTATTTGAGGCAGTTAGAGGCAGTGAAATTTCAGCATCAGTTTTTCAGCTGATCCACACAATCAAAGCTGTTTATACGTCTTTATACGGTTTTACTACTTCTAGCGTGCGTGTAGCAGCTTCAACCGTACAAACAGTTTTGATTGTATGTGTGGATCAGCTGCAAAACTGCTGAAGCAAATGCATGTTGAAAATTCACTGACCTCGGCTGTACGTTGTTTACCTCAAACCTGCATAAATTCATACCTTTCCTATTTTCCCGCTAAAATCTCAAAGTGTGAATGCACAGACTTGAATACTGACTTGATACTTCGTGTAACTGACATGGGAGCGCTGATCGGAGTGCCTTTTGTCGGTTTTTTTTTCTGTACCAACCACATTTCCACTGCCTGAATGAAAAGAAATATTTTCCTTCACAGGGTATGATCGACGAAGCGTTCCAAACTGCTGGCGGAATGTACAAATCAATGTCGGAGAAATTTGGCATGAATTTTGAGACACCAGAAGCTTTTTATGCCGAAAAATACTTTCGATCGATTTCGTACATGCGACCGCTAAGCATTTGGTCCATGCAAACCGCTTGGGAACGACGAAAGTCGCAACGTGATTAGTTGTATTATCGAGTTGAGTTGGAATTAAGACCTTGTGAAACCCAATCATGAGGTATTACGAAAATGTTTTTTTAAAGATTTTTTCCTTCTTCAGACACATAAGTTACTGGCACACTAAAAATTGATAGCTTAAAGCAAAGAACAATTTTATAGAATTTATAGAAGAAAACCAAATTTGATGGAACGATTTGAAATTAATGATTTATTTCGAATTGAAAGTGATCGCCTTTTGAAGTGATGAAGATTTACTTTTGGTGTGCTTCAGTATTTTTATTTAGAATGTTAGGTACGGATGGGGGGACGAAATGTTTTGTTTGCAAAATGCTTCTGTTAACGTCATGTCACGAAAATGTAGCGAACGAAGGATTTTTTAATGATTTTTTATATATAAGTACAAAATCCTGTGAGTAAAGACAGATGACCATTTGGTTTGTTACGAAGTTATGCGCTGATTCTTAGTTTTAGTCTACGACAGGATCAATCAATTTAATATGAATTAGTGACCTATTCTAGTCTAGCTTTTTATAATTTTATATAAAAAAAAATTGTAATGTCCGTTCTAGTTCGTTTTTCTATTATTATGATTAGACCACAGATCATCTTTCTAGTGAAACAAGAATTATTTTTTAGTCAATATTGTAGTGATTTTCGAAATAAGAGTCTATTTTTACCATAACAATTTTCACAAACCTTTTTACTAATATACAAAATCAATGTCGCTTGTTGCGCCAATTTATTTATATATGCATGTACCTCACAAACACACAAAGCGAAGCACTTAAATAACATATTATAACGACGGGATGTTTGTCTGTTTGTCCGCTATTTACCGTCAAAATACCTTTTTTTTTAGTTTGAACGGAAGAGTCAAGAGGAATTTTTTTGCGTTCAAGCGGAGGAGTCAAGAGGATTTCGTTTTTGTTTTTATTTTGTGTGTGTGGTGTGTGTGAAAAATGTGTGTTCGGTGAGTTAGAAGCGGGTGTTTCAACGGAAGAGTCAAGAGGAATTTTTTTGCGTTCAAGCGGAGGAGTCAAGAGGATTTCGTTTTTGTTTTTATTTTGTGTGTGTGGTGTGTGTGAAAAATGTGTGTTCGGTGAGTTAGAAGCGGGTGTTTCAACGGAAGAGTCAAGAGGAATTTTTTTGCGTTCAAGCGGAGGAGTCAAGAGGATTTCGTTTTTGTTTTTATTTTGTGTGTGTGGTGTGTGTGAAAAATGTGTGTTCGGTGAGTTAGAAGCGGGTGTAACATATTATAATGACGGGATGTTTGTCTGTTTGTCCGCTATTTGACGTCAAAATAAAAGTTCAGAGCAAAACAAAAAAAAACACTTTTTGATATGTTGTAGGGAAGGGTCTGAAACGTGGAGAAAACGTGGTCCGGCGAAAAGTTTGTTCGGAGATAGTGAAGTTATGACTGTGGGGAGGTGGAAAATGGGAGAATCGATATAACTCGGTTATTTTGAGAGTTGGAGCGTCGGGTGGGAAGAAGAAATGTTCAATTTATTGCGGTGAACAAAGTTGCAAAAGAAAGTTTTTTTCTAACTTTTCATCGGGAGGTGGTAGAGTGGATTTTATGGGTTTTTTTGGGCGTCCAGAAAATGTTTTAAATTGTCGAGCGGCTGTTTTGCAAGTTGGTGAGGCGTGTGAGGCCTCAAATGAAAGGTATTGATGGTACGAAGCGAAGAAAAAAAACTGGAAAAAAATTGGATTCAATTTGTTGGAGTTATAGGTGGCAAGTAGGGTGTTTGCCCACCAACGGGAAGACGTTTGTAATTGCGGAGCGGCTGTTTTAGAAGCTAGAGGGGCGTGTGAGGGTTTCAAAAAAAGGTATGGATTGTGCCAATCGAGGAAAAAAAATTTAGGAAATTCGGATCAATTTCGAGCGAGTGACAGCTCTCCAAGTAGGTCATTTCTGAGCTACTCCAACGTACAGTGATCGATGATGATTTTGAGTTTTTCTTTGGGTGAAATGGATTTGTTTTTGGGGAAAGTTGAATGAGTTGTAGAGGTGAGTGGTGTGGTTGAATAGAAGTGACCACGGTGTACGCTTTTGTGTGTGAGTGACCACCCCCTCGATTTTTGTATCTTTGGCTGTGAAGCAGATAGAAAGTTCGTTTCTTCGGCAAAGTTGGTCGGTATTGAAAGAGTGGTTGTATGGAAGTGACCACAGTGTACGCTTTTGTGTGTGAGTGACCACCCCCTCGATTTTTGTAACTGTTTATGTGAAGCAGATGGAAAGTTGGTTTCTTCGGCAAAGTTGTTGGTTATTGAAAGAGTGGTCGTCTGAAAGTGACCACAGTGTACGCTTTTGTGTGTGAGTGACCACCCCCTCGATTTTTGTAACTTTTTGTGTGAAGCAGATGGAAAGTTGGTTTCTTCGGCAAAGTTGTTGGTTATCGAAAGTGTTGTCGACTGAAAGTGACCGCAGTGTACGCTTTTGTGTTTGAGTGACCACCCCCTCGATTTTTGTAACTTTTTATGTGAAGCAGATGGAAAGTTGGTTTCTTCGACAAAGTTATTTACTATCGAAAGAGTTGTCGTCTGAAAGTGACCACAGTGTACGCTTTTGTGTGTGAGTGACAAGTCCCTCGATTTGTATAACTTTTTTAATGAAGCAAATGGAAAATTAGTTTCTTCGGCAAAGTTGTTCGGTATTGAAACAGTAGTTGTGGCGTGAGTTGTAGAAGGTAAGGGATTCACCAAAAATCGATGTAACACGGGAAGAGGTGTTTGTTGGAAAAGGTGTAAGAGTGGTGATTGCGGGGGTCCAGGGGGCGGCAGCCCCCTGGCATGAAAAATAAATAATGAAAAGACGATATTAGGCATTAGGCATTAGGCATTAGCGGAACGAAGCGATTTTCGTATAGCTCTTTAGCAGACTTAGAGTTGCTTTCGAATAGATGTTAGTCTCTAACAGGTGTCTGCCCGGTCTAGCTTGCTAGGATGCGACGTGGCACGAAGTGCCACAGGATGCAGACTAGTAACATATTATAACGACGGGATGTTTGTCTTTCTTTCTTTCTTTCTTTCTGTCTGTCTGTTTGTCCGCTATTTACCGTCAAAATGAAAGTTCAGAGCAAAAAAAAAAAAAAAAAAAAAACACTTTTTGATATGTTGTAGGGAATGGTCTGAAACGTGGAGAAAACGTGGTCCGGTGAAAAGTCTGTTCGGAGATAGTGAAGTTATGACTGTGGGGAGGTGGAAAATGGCAGAATCGATATAACTCGGTCATTTTGAGAGATGGAGCATCGGTTGGGGAAGAAGAAATGTTCCATTTATTGCGGGGAACAAAGTTGCTGAAGAAAGTTTTTTTCTAACTTTTCATCAGGAGGTGGTAGAGTGCATTTTATGCGTTTTTTTGAGGGTCTGGAAAATGTTTTAAATTGTGGAGCGGCTGTTTTGGAGTCTGTTGGAGTTAAGGTGGTAAGTAGGGTGTTTGACCACCAACGGGAAGACGTTTGTAATTGCGGAGCGGCTGCTTTAGAAGATAGAGGGGCGTGTGAGAGTTTCAATGAAAGGTATGGATTGTACGAATCGAGGAAAAAAAAATTTAGGAAATTTCGAGCGAGTGACAGCTCTCCAAGTGGGCCATTTTTGAGCTACTCCAACGTACAGTGATCGATGATGATTTTGAGTTTTTCTTTGAGAAAAATGGATTTGTTTTTGGGAAAAGTTGAATGAGTTGTAGAGGTGAGTGGTGTGGTTGAATAGAAGTGAACACGGTGTACGCTTTTATGTGTGAGTGACCACCCCCTCGATTTTTGTATCTTTGGCTGTGAAGCAGATGGAAGGTTGGTTTCTTCGGCAAAGTTATTCGTTATCGAAAGAGTGGTTGTATGGAAGTGACCACGGTGTACGCTTTTGTGTGTGAGTGACCACCCCCTCGATTTTTGTAACTTTTTATGTGAAGCAGATGGAAAGTTGGTTTCTTCGGCAAAGTTGTTGGTTCTTGAAAGAGTGGTTGTATGGAAGTGACCACAGTGTCCCCTTTTGTGTGTGAGTGACCACCCCCTCGATTTTTATAACTTTTTGTGTGAAGCAGATGGACAGTTGGTTTCTTCGACGAAGTTGTTGGTTAACGAAAGTGTTGTCCATTTATTGCGGGGAACAAAGTTGCAGAAGAAAGTTTTTTTCTAACTTTTCATCGGGAGGTGGTGGAGTGCATTTTATGGGTTTTTTTGAGGGTCTGGAAAATGTTTTAAATTGTGGAGCGGATGTTTTGGAAGGTGGTGAGGCGTGAGCGGGCTCAAATGAAAGGTATTGATGGTACGAAGCGAAGAAAAAAAACTGGAAAAAAATTGGATTCAATTTGTTGGAGTTAAGGTGGTAAGTAGGGTGTTTGACCACCAACGGGAACACGTTTGTAATTGCGGAGCGGCTGTTTTAGAAGCTAGAGGGGCGTGTGAGGGTTTCAATGAAAGGTAAGAATCCTACGAATCGAGGAAAAAAAATTTTAGGAAATTCGGATCAATTTCGAGCGAGTGACAGCTCTCCAAGTGGGCCATTTTTGAGCTACTCCAACGTACAGTGATCGGTGATGATTTTGAGTTTTTCTTTGGGTGAAATGGATTTGTTTTCGGGGAAAGTTGTGAGTGAGTGGTGTGGTTGAATAGAAGTGAACACGGTGTACGCTTTTGTGTGTGAGTGACCACCCCCTCGATTTTTGTATCTTTGGCTGTGAAGCAGATAGAGAGTTCGTTTCTTCGGCAAAGTTGTTGTTTATTGAAAGAGTGGTTGTATGGAAGTGACCACAGTGTACGCTTTTAGGTAATAGTGACCACCCCCTCGATTTTTGTAACTTTTTATGTGAAGCAGATGGAAAGTTGGTTTCTTCGACAAAGTTGTTCGGTATTGATGATTTTCTGTAAAGTTTGACACGGGAAGAGGTGTTTTTTCGAAAAGGTGTATTAATGGTGATTGCGGGGGTCCAGGGGGCGGCAGCCCCCTGGCATGAAAAATAAATAGTAAAAAGACGATATTAGGCGTTACAAAAGAAGAAGGTGTTGTTTGGGGCTAACTTTTCATAAGAATGTTTGAGCGGAGCGAAGCTCCGCTCAAACCATTCGAATGCAGAGGGGTCGAAGACCCCGATCGTTGTTTATTTGTGTTGGCGCTAGCGCCACGGGATACACCTAGTAACTGATATAGAAGGAGGATATTCAGAGAGATGATAATTTAGCGACTGGGACTTCGCTTCGACAGATAGAGCTCGACATTTCGGACAAATTCTATAGAAAGAATAAAATGTCAAAATTGACTGAATATTTGCAAAATTGGTCGGTTGTTAACCAAATAATTAATTTTTGACTAATGTGGGTTTTTTTATCTCTGAAAATATTTGACATTTGTTAGAGTTTTAAAGGTCATGTTTCCAATGTCAATAAAGTGTTTCCCAGAACATATTTTGGCACAAAATTTGAAAATCGCTTAGCGAATTCAAATTTTGGTTTCATTTAATTGATGACTTTTAAAACACTGACAAGTTTAAAATTGTGTTTTCTAACGATGAATAAACTGTACAATGATTAGAGTCAAACATTATGGCAATATTTTTCTTCTGTGTCATGATGCCAGAATTGACGTAAAGTAATTAATTGTGTAAAACTGTTTCCATATTACCTTCTGTCGAAGCGATGTCTTAGTTGCCTAATTATCATCTTTCTGTGGATATCGAACAAAAAATGCGAGATCGACACTTCGAGACATTTCTGACATCAAGCGAGATAAATCGGTATACACCCTCTCTTGCAACCAAACTATAAAAAATAAAGTGGTAAACATTGACAGTGTGCGCTGTCACAGAAAATTTTACACTTTAAAAAATAAATTAAATGAAGTATGAGCAGCGATGACCTTTTTTGTGTTGAAAATATTACGTCTACTGTCACCGTTTCGGTGTTCGAAAGTCAATAATTTGTCATTGTGATGTCTTTTTTTGTGTGTTGCTCCGTCGATATTGCTTTAAAAAAAAGCGCGGAACGGCAACTCCATTACAAAAAAAGTCAGTGTGAAATTTGTCAAAATAAGGTGGTATGTTGACTGTACTGAGGAAAAAGTAGTTACCTGCTACAACTGCGATCTGTCTCCAGCTGTAGTTTTTGAGAAAATACAGCTGTCACAGAAAATATTTCGGCCCGTAGCTGTCACAGCTGTATTTTTCTACTTGCTATCAGAGCTGTAGTTGTGATTACCTACAATAGCTGTGTGATTGCCTACAATCAAAATGTTGTGATCGATAGGCACGGGTTCGAATCATGTCGGAGTTTTTTTTTTTTTTAAATAATATTAATAAACATTATTCATTTCCGATAAAAGTCAGTTCAAAATTAACTCAATAATTTAAAAAGAAAATATTTCTGGCCTTTCGGAGTTATATTTGACAGTACTGGGGAGTATTTCGATATTCTGTTGTATTACATCCGACGAGTTAATTTTGAACTGAATTTTAGCTGAAATGAAACGAAATTGATTTTTTATTAATAATTATTTGAAATAAAAACTTGCCTTGTTGGGGCGCGCACCCGGGACCTCTCGATCTCCAGTCCAGAATAATCCACCTGAGCTACGGAACATGTATGCTACAAATGCTTAATGTTAATGTAAGCTATATTACCGTTGATAGGTAATATACATCCCTGTAGTAGCTGTATTGTGGGTTTAACATTAACTACATGAGATACACATATGAAAACTGTGTATACAACACGTAATGTGTCGTCATTAATAATTGAAAGATATTATTGCGACAATATTGATTCACGTAAAAATGAAAATCATGCCGTATTTGGGAGCATTCAAAAATATTAAGACTAAAAACTGGAAAAATGGTTCGACGAGCACAGGCTAGAGACCCGCCGACACTTTTTCACCCAACCGAGTCGCCGGTTGTTCTTAGATTGGAGGATATTTTTTTTTTTCTCAATAAAATAAAAGAAATTTCGACTGACCGAAATCGGCGCTATTTTATATATGCCTAGTTAGGCTTTGGTGCCTAGGCCCCAACACTAGTCTCATATATTTTTGATCTTCCATAACTGGCTGCTTGACTATCCATATATAAAAAGTCCCGGAAAAAATAGCACCGATTTCACCACAGGTAATAGACGTTACTTTCTAGGAAGAGACTATTGGCACCGGGTGCCAATAGTCTTTTTATAATACTGTGGCTAATGTCACCGGGTGCCAATAGTCTTTTTATAATACTGTGGCTAAAGGCACCGGGTGCCAATAGTCTCTTTATTATACTAATGCTAATCGCACCCGGTGCCATTAGCCACAGTATTATAAAGAGACTATTGGCACCCCGTGCCATTAGCCACAGTATTATAAAAAGACTATTGGCACCCGGAAAAATTAAAATTTGAATAAAAAATCCGGACATTTTGAAAATTAAACTTGTTTTGTACACAATTCTAGGGAATTCATATTTTTACAAAATGTAAGGTAAAGGCTGATTGTTCGATCCTGAGGAACTCATCGTTTTACAAAATGTAACGTAAAGGTAGTTTGTTCGATCTTAGTGAATTCGTCCTTTTACGAAATATAACGTAAAGGCGGATTGTTTGATCCTGAGGAATTCATCCTTTTACGAAATGTAACGTAAAGGTATCGAACAATCGGCCTTTACATTACATATCTCAATACGATGAATTCCCTATGATCGATGAAACTACCTTTACGTTAAATTTCGTAAAAGGAATAATTCCTCAGGATTGAACAAACCGCCTTTACGTTAAATTTCGTAGAAAGATGAATTCCCTAGTATTCTACAAAACGCATTTGCGTTATATTTCGTAAAGGGATTAATTCCCTAGTATCGAACAACCCTTCTTTACGTTACATTTCGTAACAGGATTAATTCCTTAGGATCGAACGATCCGCCTTTACGTTAAATTTCGTAAAAGGACGAATTCCCTAAGATCGAACAAACTACCTTTACGTTACATTTCGTAAAAGGATGAATTCCTCAGGATCGAACGATCCGCCTCTACGTTAAATTTCGTAAAAGAAGGAGTTCCCTAAGATCGACCAAACTACCTTTACGTTACATTTCGTAAAAGGATTTATTCCTTAGGATCGAACAATCCGCCTCTACGTTAAATTTCGTAAAAGGACGAGTTCCCTAAGATCGACCAAACTACCTTTACGTTACATTTCGTAAAAGGATGAATTCCTCAGCATCGAATGATCCGCCTTTACGTTCAATTTCGTAAAAGGACGAATTCCCTAAGATCGAACAAACTACCCTTACGTTACATTTTGTAAAAAGATGGATTCCCTAGTATTGTGTAAAGTTTAGTTTTCAAAATATTCGGATTTTTTATTCAGATTTAAATTTTTCCGGGTGCCAATAGTCTCTTTATAATACTGTGGCTAATGGCGCCAGGTGCCAATAGTCTCTTTATAATACTGTGGCTAATGGCACCGGGTGCGATTAGCATTAGTATAATAAAGAGACTATTGGCACCTGGTGCCATTAGCCACAGTATAATAAAAAGACTATTGGCACCAGGTGCCATTAGCCACACTATTATAAAGAGACTATTGGCACCCGGTGCCAATAGCATATTCGTACTTTCTATGGGTAATTCTTCCAAACATTACCAATTACAGCTGATCTATTACCTACTGCAGCTGTAGTTTTCAAATCTTTTTCCTCAGTGTGCGTCAAAACGAAGTTTGGTTGCTAGAGAGGGTATTGGTATACATGTCTCGAGGTGTTGATCTCGCATTTTGTATATATTTTTCGATATCCTCATTCTATCAATTATTTAAGTTCTTTGCATTTAAGTATATAGAGTTGAAACCGAGGCCCATTTCGACGAAAACGTTTTCTAAAACTTTCTAGAACTTCCTAGAAATTCTAGAAATTCTACAAATTTTTAGAAATCGCAAAATTTTGTAGAAAAATTTGGAAGTTTCTCTTGAAACACAAAACAAACCCAAACAAACAATCAAGCAAAAAATGATATTAAAATCAAATATTTTTGACGATTTAATTTCATCAAAAATTTTATCCAAAAATATTAAAAGAGCTTAGGACACCGAATACGGAAGGAGTCAATAAAGACATCTAAAAATTTCAACATCTCAGAATATCTAACCACTAAAACTTCTAAAAGAGATGAAGCGATAAGACCAGGTAAGCGGCAGCTCATCTTGTATTGTTATCCTAACCGTTTATTGATACGCCTAACGTAAATCTTCTAGGCTCGCTTGATAGTAAAGTGGTAGTTTTACTGAATCTTGAGATGTTTTAATTTTACGAAGGAGTCATTTGCACTAGCATGCAAATACTCAACTACAGTGTGAAATGTCCTTAATTTTATCGAACAAATTTTTTGATGAACAAAACTCGATTCTACTTCTTACACTATGACTTACTACACTTAACAGATTCAGCTCGAGATGTACCTAGACACTTTCATACTAAATTTTTTTAATTTTAATTTTTCTTTTCTGATGGGACCAATCCAATTCCATTTTCAATCTGAACAAACTTTACCTTTAGATGAATATTCTACCGGATCTCCTTCAATGTGCTGCTTCTGTTACGACTGTTAATCAAATAAGAGTCCACTGCTGCTATGCTATAGCCCTTGTAGATCATTTTAAAAAAACTCATTCTCAAATTAGACGTTCAATGAAAATGGTGGTAGAGTGTTTTGCGGTGTCTGATTTAATCAGAGATGGGGGAATGTGGTGTATAACGGCGGTGACGATTTTTCCACTTAAAATTTAAGATTCAATTTGATATGGATAAAAAATCAAATGTGGTAATGGTTGGACCATTGTATTACCTTTTTGTGATGTTAAATCATTGTGTCGCTGTGCTAAAATGTAATTGTTAGTTTCAAAAATTGTAAAAGAAAAATTAGTAACCAAAATTTAAAGATGTTACCGAGCTGTAAAATCGACTATATTTAAAGAAAATGCTATTTAAAATATATTATACACCCAGACAATGCCCGAGAGTTAAAATGGTGTGCATTTAAATTGTTGTTTTTATTTCTCAGCAATTGTCCCGACACAATCGACAATACTCACTTTGTGAACCTAATTTAGGTGGCTGCACGCACACTAATCATCATCAGTTAACTAGGAACATAGATCATCTTCAAGGACGTTAAAAATACCATCTACGGTAAGAAAGGCCATCCACGTTAAGAAATGTCATCCATGTTTAAAAAAATTCAAACTTGAATAAATGAACGAAACATTTAACGAAACTAAAGTGAGGTTACGTCTGAAAGTACAGTAACTTGGATATGATCTATTGCGATTTTCACTTACGACTGAGCAATTTTACGTTGATGGGAACGACTATTATGTTGCGTTAATTCACAACCGAAAACGCAGCACAATTGTCGATCGTATCAACGCTCATGTGTTTTCGGCCAAAAACTGGCGATTTATTGCAAGCGCATTATATGGTCTAGTCAATCATTTTTACTGTGTCAATCGAAATTTTCCCGCTAAATTCAATCATAACTTCAGGTCGCCGATTCTCGTGGTCCATACAATTCGTACTTTTAAGGTAACAACTGTCAAGTTACGAATACTTAAATTACTTCTATATAATAAAACCGAAAGGTCGTTACACTTAGGTTCACCTAGCTTCACTTGCGTTCACCTGGGTTCACCTATCTTTACCTGTTCTCAACTAGCTTCACCTGGGTTCACCTAGCTTTACCTGGCTACCACCCCGTCCAACGGTCACAAGGCTGACCTTTACGACGTGTGTTTGCCTACTCCCCATCCAACGACTACTCAGCTGACCTCTAGGAAGATGGTTTGGCATTTGAATTTATTATGTCAGTGTGGTTAAGATTTTCAGTACATCCCGGGCGAACCTTGGGTTACAGTGCTAGTAATTAAATAGTCTTAACCTGTTCTTTCAGAACCTTGAGGGGAAGTGCCTTTTCCCTCGCTAGGGAAAAGTATTTCCTTCACTAGGAAAAAGTGTTTCCCTCGCTTGTAAAGTAAAACGCAGCACTATACCAGCGATGGAGTTTGATATCTCGTATCACGATGAGTAAAAGTACCTCGGACTGAAGCCCTTGGATTCTTTTACTCATCTGGATACAAGATATCAAATTCCTTCAGGGGCCGTTCATAAATTACGTAACGTATGAGGGGGGAGGGGGGTCTGAGGCTAGCGTTACGGCTAGAACAAAAATGGGTCAAATTTGTTTTTTAGCGTGACAGGGGGGGAGGGGGGAGTCTAAAGAATGTCAATTTTTGCGTTACGTAATTTATGAACGGCCCCTCACTGGTATAGTAATGCACTATTACGTGGTCACGCGTGAACTCCCCAAAGTTTACAGTCCTGGTCAGTATGCAACTAGCTGAATCGTTAAGGAAATTAAATTTAGAACGAAATTTTAAAAGCAGAACTTCAATCAATCGAACAAAATTTATTTATAGAAGAGGATGACCAGCACATATTCGTAAAAAAACGTTTTTGATTACAAATCATTGCAAAAACATTATCGATCGAAAATTCCAACCCATTCAGAAACTCAGATTAATAGCGGGTAAATCATCGAGATCATCAACCCCACTATCCAGAGACGGTGTGTCAATGCAAACAACCGAACAGTCAAGTTCTGGCAATAAATTTGTTAAAGACGATCGCCGTGGTAAAAGCAGCTGCAGCGATGAAGGGTCCGATTTAGGCGGGTCCGATTTAGGCACATCCATGAAGATGAGATTGAATTGCTTTTCAGTCAACGAAGCGACTAGCTTTTCATTTCTATAATCTATTTCGTCGTTTTGCTGAACCATTTCATAAGCAATCGGTGATTCCGAAGCTGCTACATCATCATTTTTTGCCTTTGATTTTGCAATTAGTGTAGCTCGCTGAACCGTCATATCGTTTTTCGGTTGCGTCGACGAAAATTCCTTCGGTGTGGAATTAACAGTGCGGTGTAATTTCCCAAGATCGTCCGATTTTCTTAGCACTGTGCTGTGTTTTTGGCTTTCTCGCAAAGTGTGGTGATAGGTTCCTTTGATGAGATATTTGAAGTAATTGCTTCAAACACATTGCGACACTTAAAACATATGAAGCAGCAGATTTAATGATCATATATCCGTTTCCGCTTCCGTAAGGGTTAAGGTTACAGCTCCACAAAAATATTCGATGGACAAATAAGATCTTCCAACGGATGTAACTACTAGCATTTCATGGAGAATTTGATGTACGACTAACACGGGAGAAGCTGCGGGAAACGTAAGTTTGTTTAAAAAATGGAAGTGTAGAGTTGTGCTTCGTTTGACAAATGTCTTAAGAAACATCTGTGTGTGAAGACTAGACATGCAATACACAATTTTGATACGGCATATAGTTACATCATAATGATGACAATGGACAATAAAATAAACAAAAACTTGGGGTCAACACGAGGACATATCTGTCATGTCATCAAGCATGTGCTTGAAAACACTTCTTTTACAGCTAATAAGAAACTAGCTTTATTTCTAAGTTTACTCTGAGTTAAAGCACCGTTTACCACTCTGTGATATCCCGCAAATCCCCAGAACGAAGAAAACGCTCATGAATGTATGACGTCGAGGAGGTGCGGGAAAACAGGAAAAGTAGAAACATATGCAGTTGTACAAATCCGATTTTGTTAAATAATAAATATTTCGGTTCGTCTCGTCTCGTCAATACCGTTCATTGCCGTCGGAATATAACGGCAAACAGGCATTTACGCCGACTATTTTGAGACCCAACATAAAAAATTATGAGTTTTATGTTTTTCACCTCTGTTTTGCATGTCCATCTAACTTTCTAGCGGAAAAAAGTGGTGGCGATTAAACGGGAAGTGCTCCAAAACAGCGACAGTATTTTGGTTGTTTGGAGTCAAGTTCTCAGAACAGTGTCTTTGTTTTGTTTTGCCTGTTTTTCACTAGTTTTTCATGCATATCTATACTATGGATGTTTCAAAATCGTGTGCAATATATCAAAGGAAAGGTATTGACTAGACGAATCAGAATATTTCAGTTGTAGCAAAATCTGTTTGGTAGATCAGTAGAACTATTGGCAAGAAAGCAAGCAAAACTGCAAAACTCTAGAAAATTTTATTTTATTCGCATTATTCAGTTTACATGGATTCAACTGCAAAACTGTTTTCCCGTACCTCCCAATCTGATTAAGTATTACGAATGATCAATTGATCAAGCACATCAAAGAAAACGACAAAGTTTACACGTTAAACTTCATTTAATTTAAAATATTCATTTCCTTTTAAAAAATAAAAAGTTTGAACTGACAATTCTTTTGCAGCATCCATTTACATTTTACGCGTTTCAAGTATTGCATTATTTTTGCATTCGACACAATACATTCACCCACAACAAATTACATTTTCTTTATGTCAACACATCATTATGCACATACAATGTTCATGTATAAATGCGTATCCATATCCGTATCCGTATTATCCATTTTGAACGTGTTTCACTCGCTTCAACGCAACAAAACATTCTTTGGACCCAATCAACTGATAACCGACTGGACCCATCTCACAATCGGCACAAATCAAATACTTGGCCGTTTCGACTACATTCGAAAATCCAATATTTTCAAACGTAAACATGTCCTTGACCCGCCAGAAGTGTTTCAAATTTTCCGTTTCCATTTCCTGAGGTTGCGGTTGGGATTGAGTTGGTTTTTTCTTCTGGTGCATCAGCGGTAAACTGAACTGTAACGGAAGACGAGAGTTATGAAAAATTCATATAAAACAACGACCTTGAAATTTCGATGGGATTTTTTTTTGGTGCAGTGCAAGGGCGCTACCTTTAATCGAATGGGATTTTTTTGTTGTTGTTGTTTCATTTACCTCGTCTTCCATGTAAGATGCAGTTTTCGGTTTCAGCATTAAAGAATCACAATATTGACAGTAAATGCTATTTTTATTCCTATTTTCATCAATTTGTGATGGAAAATCGCTTTCGTCGGTCATATTTTCTTCTTAAAAAAAAAACAAAATCCAATTTAACTTTTAAATCACACGACAAATTAGTATTATCACAATAAAAATTATTGAGTCGCAGCAAAAAAAAAAATTACTGCATTGAATATTTGATTTCTTGTATAGTCTGTACTTGATCAATTATTGCATAGTTACAAGTTTTATCGATTATTTTTTTAATACAAAATACTCTGTACGATTTAATGCAGAGGAAAATCAGTGAACAGCTTTGACTGTTTACAAAGTTTTATTTAATAAAAAAAAAGTCAACACAGTGTTTTGTTTCCTAGGAAAAAAGTATGGGGGAACTGTCATCGTGACAGCTGACTCGACTAAATGTATCGATTTTCACAGATGGCGCTCATTCTTCAAATGACAGCACTTCTGGCGCGCTAAGCGAAAGCAAAATTTGAAATGATACAAGCATAGTGTATAATAGGCATTGAGGGCAAATGGGGTTGATTTCAGTCTGTTGAAAATACTTAAATCCGACATTCTATCAATGAATATAACAGATTTAATCACTCAATCTTTATCGAATCTGTTACATCACAGCACTGTTTCTAGCATGAACACAGAAGATATTCGGAGCCTGATGAAATCACAGTAGGCACTGCGTTTCTTTTGTGAAGATAGCTCACTTGTTTTCGTTGTATGAGAAAACATACAATACAAACAATACTCTTATCACTCAAGGTTCTGAACCTTGACGTTAGCGGCTGTATTGCTTGGTAGTTTAAGATGCTTTGCTGAAACCAACTGTCCAAGACGGAGTCTTTCGCACACGACTAACTTGTACCTAAAATAGCCGCTGTCTGTTTAGTTGTAATTCGGGATTGCAAATAGCTCTCCGCCCAGCATCACACAGGTGGATCTTTCAGCACACGCCCTAATTATTTACTTGACTGTAGTCAAGGGTCTTATGTCAGAAAGTGAGTATGCGTGTAACGCTTCCACTACTATGATCAAAAATGTATGGAAATGTGATCAAAAAACGTTAAATGTAACATTTTCTCAGGTTAAGTTCGAAAATGAACACGATTCGTCTCGCGCGGGTCGCGAGTTATTCGTCTGGCCCTTAATAACACGATAACTTGAGTAAATCTCAACCGATTTTCAAAAAAACAAGGCATCAGAACAGTCGGAGCGTTTGCTGCGACTTAGCCCCGTACGATCCGTAATCCTATTTCGTCCGTAACCATAATACGTCCGTAGCCGTAATACGCCCGGAACCCTAATACGTCTACAACCCTCTAATGCGTCTGTTACCAAAATGCAAGTCAAGTTGGGCATGGTCAAATTTACTGAAAGTGTTCATTTTTAAAATTGCGCATAGCGCAATTACGAAAGCCCGTACGAAGTACCTCTCAAATAAAACCAACAATTTACGACATTATTTTATAAACCCAAATTTTTTTGCCAACTTTCCATTGGGTATTCAATTACCTCTCAAATAAAACAAAAACTAGCAAAATCGGTTGAGATTTACTCGATTTATGTGCAAAAAGCACTTAGGGCCGAGTAGCGGCCTTAGTCCAAGGGCGCAAATTTGAAACTTTTTTTGCCATCATTCTATTCGGCATTCAATTATCTCTCAAATGAAACAAAAACTAGCAAAATCGGATGAGATTTACTCGATTTATGTGCAAAAAACACTTAGGGCCGAGTAGCGGCCTTAGTCCAAGGGCCCAAATTTGAAAAATTTTTCGCCACGTTCTTTTCGGTATTCAATTACCTTCCATAAAAAACTAAATCTAGCAAAATCGGATGAGATTTACTCGATTTATGTGCAAAAAACACTTAGGGCCGAGTAGCGGCCTTAGTCCAAGGGCCCAAATTTTAAACTTTTTTCGCCACGTTCTTTTCGGTATTCAATTACCTTCCATAAAAAACTAAATCTAGCAAAATCGGATGAGATTTACTCGATTTATGTGCAAAAAACACTTAGGGCCGAGTAGCGGCCTTAGTCCAAGGGCCCAAATTTGAAACTTTTTTTGCCATCATTCTATTCGGCATTCAACTATCTCTCAAATGAAACAAAATCTAGCAAAATCGGATGAGATTTACTCGATTTATGTGCAAAAAACACTTAGGGCCGAGTAGCGGCCTTAGTCCAAGGGCCCAAATTTGAAACATTTTTTGCCATCATTCTATTCGGTATTCAATTATCTCTCAAATAAAACAAAATCTAGCAAAATCGGATGAGATTTACTCGATTTATGTGCAAAAAACACTTAGGGCCGAGTAGCGGCCTTAGTCCAAGGGCCCAAATTTGAAACTTTTTTCGCCACGTTCTTTTCGGTATTCAATTACCTTCCATAAAAAACTAAATCTGGCAAAATCGGATGAGATTTACTCGATTTATGTGGAAAAAACACTTAGGGCCGAGTAACGACCTTTGAGCCCTCCCAACAAGCTCGCGTTGCATCCTACACAAAAACAATGTTCAGCAACTTTGTTCTACTCGTCAATACCTTTCATTTGATATATCACAAGCAGCTATTACGTGCGTATTTCGGTAGATATCGTCGAAAGACTGAAAAACACCTATAGGGCCCTAGCTCTGGAAGGGCCGACCCTACCATGCCCATTTTCGAACTTGACCTTACTTTTGTCGATACCAATCGGGGAAAAAAAGAATTTTGAAAAAAGGTTGTGATTTGCTCAAGCTAGAGGGGTCACGGACGGACGGACGGACGTACGGACATTTTTAGCCCCGTACGAAGTACTGGGGGCTTATAAGATTAATATGCCGTTTGTAACACGTCGAATTGGAAGCAGACAGTAAGGGCAAAGCTTTTGGTTATGTTCATAGATGACGAATCCGCAATAAAAAAAATGTCCGTCCGTCCGTCCGTCCGTCCGTCCGTCCGTCCGTCCGTGACCCCTCTAGCTTGAGCAAATCACAACCTTTTTTCAAAATTCTTTTTTTCCCCGATTGGTATCGACAAAAGTAAGGTCAAGTTCGAAAATGGGCATGGTAGGGTCGGCCCTTCCAGAGCTAGGGCCCTATAGGTGTTTTTCAGTCTTTCGACGATATCTACCGAAATACGCACGTAATAGCTGCTTGTGATATATCAAATGAAAGGTATTGACGAGTAGAACAAAGTTGCTGAACATTGTTTTTGTGTAGGATGCAACGCGAGCTTGTTGGGAGGGCTCAAAGGTCGTTACTCGGCCCTAAGTGTTTTTTCCACATAAATCGAGTAAATCTCATCCGATTTTGCCAGATTTAGTTTTTTATGGAAGGTAATTGAATACCGAAAAGAACGTGGCGAAAAAAGTTTAAAATTTGGGCCCTTGAACTAAGGCCGCTACTCGGCCCTAAGTGTTTTTTGCACATAAATCGAGTAAATCTCATCCGATTTTGCTAGATTTAGTTTTTTATGGAAGGTAATTGAATACCGAAAAGAACGTGGCGAAAAATTTTTCAAATTTGGGCCCTTGGACTAAGGCCGCTACTCGGCCCTAAGTGTTTTTTGCACATAAATCGAGTAAATCTCATCCGATTTTGCTAGTTTTTGTTTCATTTGAGAGATAATTGAATGCCGAATAGAATGATGGCAAAAAAAGTTTCAAATTTGCGCCCTTGGACTAAGGCCGCTACTCGGCCCTAAGTGCTTTTTGCACATAAATCGAGTAAATCTCATCCAATTTTGCTAGTTTTTGTTTTATTTGAGAGGTAATTGAATACCCAATGGAAAGTTGGCAAAAAAATTTGGGTTTATAAAATAATGTCGTAAATTGTTGGTTTTATTTGAGAGGTACTTCGTACGGGCTTTCGTAATTGCGCTATGCGCAATTTTAAAAATGAACACTTTCAGTAAATTTGACCATGCCCAACTTGACTTGCATTTTGGTAACAGACGCATTAGAGGGTTGTAGACGTATTAGGGTTCCGGGCGTATTACGGCTACGGACGTATTATGGTTACGGACGAAATAGGATTACGGATCGTACGGGGCTAAGTCGCAGCAAACGCTCCGACTGTTCTGATGCCTTGTTTTTATTGCGGATTCGTCATCTATGAACATAACCAAAAGCTTTGCCCTTACTGTCTGCTTCCAATTCGACGTGTTACAAACGGCATATTAATCTTATAAGCCCCCAGTACTTCGTACGGGGCTAAAAATTTGCATTCGACGAAGAATCTAATTCGTCAGGTTAATTCCGATAATGGGCGGCAAGGTAACGAAGAATTTCGCGCCGTGCGAGAATCCTACTTTATGGTAGAATTTCGAACCCATACAAATCAAGGCTAATTTCAGTTTTTCTGTTTTAATTTTGTTTGTAGGGGCCTGAAAGTTGGAAATGGGTGCGAAATCGATTTAGAGAATTTTCAGAGAAACCAAACGCGAATAGGGTGAAAGCTCGAAAAATACTTTTGGGAAAGCAAGAAATTATTGCATTTCGAGATGTTCCGGACTTTATAGTTAACTCGTTTTTTGGGAACTGTATTGTGTGTTCGTTCTCATTCTTGAACGGAATATCTCAATATCAGCTTTCACCACAACTAATACGCTGGAAATATAACAGTCAGGCCGAGGTAACAAAAGATGAAAAGTTACTTCTTGACTTACAACGACCAGACTACCTCTGGAAAATGAAAAATGAAAATTCAAATGATCTGATTGGTCGTTGTCTTCTTGTGAGAATTTCCATAGATTAAATTGACTGGATTGATTGAAAGTTTATCTGATGATAGTGGATTTTTCTTGACTGTTGAGTGTTCATTGTGTGGTGAAACGAACGCAGAGGATCGAATGTAAGTCTTTTGTCTTCTGTGAACCTTTGTTTTGAATGATTTTTTTCGAATGGATTTTCGGTTGTGATTCCGCTGCGATTTTTAGGCTGTTTTCATAGCAGTGTTTTCTTTCGAGACTAGTTCAACCGAAAGATTTAATGCTTTCTTGTGAAGGGTGCTAGATGAGCAACTGACGATGGCCAGACCATTCTGACCCAGGACCGCTTCTAGTACCTGAGGTCAAATCATTGAACTCCGTTTGTCGTTTCATTTTGTTCTTCTGAAATGTGTACGATTAGCCCGTTGCCAATTCGTCACATAAAAAAACCTCACGTCCCAATGTGTCCCGTCCCAAGAATTTTTGATGAAGCGAATAAATTAAACAGTCGAACGACGGAACGCCTTGCTTACCTCAATCGAATAAAACTTTTTGCAGTGAACCGACTGATGATGCTCCTTTTTATTTCAGCTCTTTGGTCGGTTCTCCATCTGTTCCACCCGAAAATTCCCTACTGCTTGTTCCTCGCCTGCTCTGTTGTCAGTTATCTCAACTGCTTTTTGTATCAGTTCATACTTCGAACGGACCCCTAATATTAGAACATTTCGGATGAGGTCCACATATTCCTCAAATTATTGCTAAACTGACCATTGATTCGACATATTATCAATAGCGACTGATGAGTGTTGGACCTATTCTAACCGGGCCACTGATATATTATTCCGATGGAAGAGCTGAGAGGTGTATGCTCTGCTGTATTTTGTTCTCTATTGTATTTGGATGATGGTTAGACCAAAAACGTCTTCCTAGACCGTTACTACTTCGCAACGTGTAAAAACCCAGCGATGAAATGACGTGCATCAGATGATGTTGACGCAAACCAATATACTCCACAAAACAAAAAACAAAATAACTATGACAATTTGTTCTTCACAATCCATTAATTACCAGTCAAGGGACCTGACCCACCCAACAGGTGGGACCTAGTGTAATATAGCCTATCAGCACTGGATGTGTGGTCTGGTCAGGACGCGTTTGTAAAGGTAGGTGCCTACTATTTTGCTGTAATTGATTTCGACAAAAAAATCTTTAATATATGGATCACTTACACGATTTAGTGTAATCATATTAGACTCGGATCTTGCAAAAATTAGGACAAAAGGGGACTTAACGGTTTTCGGTAGACCTTGGGGCCCTCTATCACCTCCCAAAAGTCCCACTCGATCCCGGCCCAAAATCTCGAGAAATTCGAGAAAAACCGAAAAATTTGAGGTTAAGTGCAAGCATTTTTTCGTTGTTCGACCAAAAGCTGGGTTTCCAAAAATTTTCTCGAAAATTTATTTTTACCTCATTCCAGATACCCCAAAGTATCGAAAACAAGTTAAAACCAGAAATTTTTTTTTTTTACTCACGAGATATGAATTTTCGAAGTCAAAATTTCATGAAAAAATCGACTTCCGTGAAACTAAACTTTGACTTTATACCGCCATATCGAAAGTCCGTATCTCTAAATTTTTGCGGAAAGTAGCTTAAAAACATCTTTGGACTATCCTGAACATTTTATAAGCAGCATGTCATAACTTTTTTTCAGAAACAAAAAATTTTCTCGCATGTCGAAAATTTGCTTACACGCTGAAAAACGGCCGACTCAAAGAATATTCCATGCGTCGATAATTTTGTTCGAAGATTTTTGTTAAAATGAGTGAATATCGGTTGCAAATGAATTATAATTGTTTAATAACTAATAAAAAGTAGTTTTGAAAGGTTTTTGTGGAAAATAGGTAGTAAATTTAGGCCAATTTCCCGAATTTTTATATTTCTTGGTAAATTTCCATACAAAAAAAAACATCTTAGCATAAGTTAGGAACAATGTTCTGTTTGTAGTGGGCTGGAAATGAGCGACGAAGTCGCGATATTTCATCACTAGACAAACAAATATTTATGAATATCATACTAGCCGGCCGCCGAAGGGTGTCGGCTACGTTTTAGCCGCCAACTGTCCATCGGCTGAACGGCGCAGTGCTCTATCTGGAATGAGGTAAAAATAAATTTTCGAGAAAATTTTTGGAAACCCAGCTTTTGGTCGAACAACGAAAAAATGCTTGCACTTAACCTCAAATTTTTCGTATTTTCTCGAATTTCTCGAGATTTTGGGCCGGGATCGAGGGGGACTTTTGGGAGGTGATAGAGGGCCCCAAGGTCTACCGAAAACCATTAAGTCCCCTTTTCTCCTAATTTTTGCAACCTCTTCCACATAAAAATTTCTAATATGATTACACTAATTTGTACGACTTGGCTCCCTTATTCAAATTATAAAGCATTTAGTTATTAACGTTGATTTAAATATTTCGTGAAAGATGTCGCTTGTTTCATAGTGACAGCACCGATGGTACTCTGTGACCACCGATAAATTGGATGTGTTGTTTACATCGCTTTATCAATTCCGCGCTCTAAACAATATTAAACAGATGGGTTCAACGCCAGAAGAAGTATCTGGCGTAAGTTTATAATTAAAAAAAAGGAATTTTCGTGCCTTAACGAATTATTAAAACGAATTCTTGTTGCCTCTCTATAGATGGAAGCTGTGTTGTACCTATTTAATACCGGATGATTTGCCGAAAGCGGTCGTTCGCGATTTGCATAAGTTGGTCCCACAAATATACGGATTTAAGGATTTTTGGGACTTCAAAGCGTTCATTCAAATCGTAAGTTATTCAAATAAGGCTCGGAACGCGTTGAACATCTTTAGTGTTTCTACGACTCTATGACTCATTGCCTAGATTTCGACGTGGCATTTGAGTCAATTTCGTGTGACCCAAGTAGTTTATGTGACTATAACCGATCTCTTATCTTTTATTGAACAGGAATTTGTGACGAAGAAGAAGGCAGAAGCGGCGCGATCGAATGGATTCGATTATGTCTACAATGGTGGTCAGTGTAATCAGAGATACGCACCGTCTGCACGTGTATCTTGTTTCGTTGCGGCGAATTTGGCACCCAATGTAGGCGAAGGCCATTAGCTAAATTAAATAAAATGAAAAATGCAGAGATCCAAAGAACGTTTTCAACCGTTTCAACCTTATCGAATACTAAATTGGCCAAAATGATGTACAGCTTATAAGCAACATCGCATTTCCTTTCTGATAAAGTATTCAAAATTGCCAACTGTGATAAGACGATTGATTGTAAAGTGCTGATCATAATGTACTTGCATGACCAGAAACCCCACCGAGTGTAGCCGTCGCCGACACTTTTCGTACTGTTTCTAGAATATGTAACCACTGTGCATATTGATGCTGATTAAGGCTTACTATCGGGTCAGGTCAACCTGAAAATTTCAGGTCAATTAAAATCATGACCTGAAATGACCTGAAACCTGAATTTGACCTAATAACTTGACCTGAATATTATCAGATTGACCTGACATTTTTTAAGTTTTTTCTAAAATAGTTTTGTTAATAATCAAATCGAAAAAACAATTGATTCCTGATAAGGCCTACTATAATTTTTTGTTGTCTTAGAGCGGACGCTTATGGTTTCTTTGTAAACAAATCCAAAGGTACGGAAAGTCGTACAATCTTCACCAGGATCATTAGCTACACTTCGAACATTTTACATTTTTTATGGGGTCAATAAGTAACTTCTAGGACTGAAAGCTCTCATCAGCTAACCTGATAAGGTTTAATGACTCGTTGATGTCAATAAAAATTTAAAATGTTCAAAGTGTCGATACTAAACCTAATAAAGATTGTGCGACTTTTCTGGATGTTTTGCATTCCGAAATAACTGATTCAGTGCCTAAATTCGTGAAACAAATTATATTTTCGTTTCTTAAGTTCTCTTTGTTTGTATTACAGAAAAATTGGTAAGAGAATCGGGAAGGTGAATATTTTGGGCTCAGTACCCACCAATGCGCCAAGTTACTATTCTAAAGTACACATGCCCACTATCAGAGTACATTTCAGAACTTGCTCTCTAATCACTTAACTCTAATCTGTTGGTAAATTATAACGTCAAAAACCACAGACATTGATGGAATTTTTTTTTTAACGCACTCTGATATGAGATGAGAATATCGTGAATCACTCACATACAACGCTGCGTTTGATTTGTAGTTTACACTTAAAATTTTGAATTTTCAGCGAACGGTGTGAATACATGTGTGCCAAATTGATAAAATAAAGTAAAAACGAATATTGCTAGAACTAACGCACTCCAAGAACAGGCAAAAGAACCGAATTTAGATAAGGATCCTCCTCGTCGTGGACTACTCATGCTCATATAAATTCAGTTTTTTACGTTGGTATAATGCCACTGTCCATACAAGATAGGGGGACAAATGACAGTCAATAAAATCTGTTCCTGTGCCTGATCTTGGAGTGCGTTACTTAGACAAATTCTGAGCAAGGTTCTGAAAGCTGACCTCTGAATTGATCACGAAGGCAGGCGGTATACTAGCGTATATCGTGTTCGTCGTTACCGACTGCTACTATTGTTGCATAATGATAAGCATAGTAAGCATAGTAAACATGTAATCGATAAATAAGAGACGGAAGTAAAGTTTTTGTCGCCTTTCGAAAGACATTTTATTCGCTAAGTTTTAGATTCAATGTGACTACGCTTTACCAGAAGACTACGCTACGGCTTGTTTCGGTTTCGGAGAACCATCCCATTATTAGAATTGATTTTTTTTATTGATGAACCATTCGAATGTTTTGTGAATGTGACTATGCATAATATGTGTGCGTTAACCCAAAAGGAACAACTCACACAGAACAGCGATTCAACAAAATAAGACCCGTGGGGTTGATTGTCAGATGGTAAGTCCGTTTTTGTAAGTACTGTTTGGTTTGTATGGTGGTGGTCTGGGTCGAAGTGTAGAATTCGTTCGAGGACTACCGTCGACACGGTAGCTGTTGTTTGGGCTGTGACAATAAAACATACAGGATATTCATCGGTGTCGTTTCGGTGTTGTAAGAATATCTTTTTCCGATTATACCTTTGAGATTGTAGACTGCTGTGGTCATCATCAATTGGTTCCTTAAGACTTTTCAAAGTAGTGATCGGTTGGTTGGTCTCTGGTGAATATTGAACCATCTGAACCGTTGCATTATTTCCTTTGATTGACTCATCACTGAATTAGAGAAAAGTTTTAAGACAACCGCTTTTTTGACTATTATTTCTATCGTTTAAATTTAAAGTGTTAAGTTAGTGTCAGTAGGTCGGAGGGTCTTATATTTGAGTATAAGATTTGGTAAAAAATTCTAGTTTGAGAGCATTTTCAGCCAGTCCTGTATTCAATTCATTCTCAAATATAAGACCCAAAAACATTGTGTGTGAGGGTAACATTGTTCACCTTAAATTGTCTGTACAATTCTGAAATATGTATCGGAAAAATGTTTCTGAGTGTTCATCGTGTCTGTAAAATAAAAATTAAATCTAAAGTTTTACCGAACAGAAAAACGATTAAATCATTCCACGCGAGTATTTCTACGCGAGAGATTTTCTTTTTAATACAGTCTCCTGAATCAAGTGAGTTGTACTCAGTGCATCCACATTAGAGATTAACCAAATCATTTCACTCGTTCCGCCTTCGGCTCCACTCGTTCCACGAACATTCACACTCTCGCACACATTTACGCGTGTAATCATGACTCACTTACTCGACCAACTATAACATACTAATACTATCAAGCTCTTTTAACCTTCCCAAAGAGGTATTTCCTGGCCGCTTCGCGCTTCTAAACAATCCTTAGGTTGGAACACTCGATTGGAGTAATCCAAACCTGTAAATCGAAATTTTCTCTTACATTTTATCATGATAGAAGCATAAAACGGCAGATAGTAGTGCGACCAGAAGTGTCAATATCAGTCCGGGAATAGCAATGACAAACGCTAATTCGTCAATGTAGTTACGTTCTGGTACTTCACTTTTCGCCATCGGTTCCCATCGATCCTGCTTCAATGATGTACTCTTTTCCGAGCCATGAGCCTTGCTCAAGTCCTTACTATTGCCGACAATTCGAAAAGCACACCAGTCCATTTTAAAGCCAGCATTTTCGATGATTGTCTGAACTGATGTTCGCTTGAACGAACATGTTGTGATTTTGTACAGTGGTTTGACCTCTTCTTGAAGATCGATTAGTCGAGCCGAAAATGGCGATGTACTGCCCAGATGGATGATAACACTAAAATGTTTCGAATAGAATTGTCGTTGACATCTGGCGTGACGGATAAATGAGTTCCAGTTTTACCCTTCTTTTTGCTGCGGACGAAGAGGAATTCTACCACCCATTTTAATGGCTGATTCCATGAATACAATGTGAAGATCCTTTTTGCTTTCAGGCCACAAATCGTTTCTAAAATTTAAGAAAACCTTGAAAACACGCACTCAGTTGCGTCAATTCTCGACGAAACAGCCACATAGAACATTTGCCTAAACAACCACAATACATCGTATGTCTAAGTAACTACCTGAAAATGTTTTTCAAATTCTCCACCCTTCCGGGATCCATTAGTTGGACCCAATTTAAGTTGTCGATTTTCATTTGCACAGTGTTCACTGGACTCTGATGCTTGTTGTCGACAAACAGTTGAGTGGTAATACATTTTGTCTCATAGTTCAATTTATTCAAACCAACAATTTCAATTTGCACCTGAAAAACCGAAACCGGAATCCTCTGTCCAAATCTTGAACATTTCCAATTTTCAATGTGTTACACGAACCTCTCGTCCTGCGTAACTCAATGGTGGTGTTCCGTACAGATAGCCCGCATAATATTCACTACTATACGTATATCTCATCCAAGATGGCAAATCTGGATAGCCTTTTAGCGACGGACGATATTGAAATTGTTCAGGCCGACCGAATGTCCAATTAAACATTTGAGGCTCGATTTTCGTGGAAAACAATTCCGATACATACACACGACCCAAGTTTAATGCATCTGCCGTGCATAGTTGATATGCAACGAGAAAAAGAAATTTCCCAATCATTATTTTCTTGTGTGGGCGTGAAAACTTTTATACGACAAACACGAAACTCTGATCTTTTTGTAAAACTAACACTTCAGAATTTTTACTACACTTTACTGGCTCTACAAACAGAGCTATTATATTTAAAGTTTTCGTCAAAATATTTTTACAATCTATTTGCGCGAAAAATCAATGTTTCCACAGATTTGGAAGAGACACAGTTCTTTACAATAGACATTCACCTTTCTGTTTTTCATCAGAAAAGTGTCTAAAAAATCGTACCGTGCATTTTGTTCGTATGTTTACATACTCTCTCCGTAGATTTACTCTCTTTATCGATATATGGGAAAACAGAGGAAAATGAGTGTGAAAATGAAATGCATCGTTGGTAATGTAGGTATATATACCTATAATGCGTGGCTTCAGTACGCACACACAGATGCGAAATGTTCTATGATATTTATTTTGTGAATAATCATTAAATGGTTGGGCTAGCTGTCAGTTAAATTTTTAAATTTCATAATTAAACTGATCATTTGAAAATTATATTTCGTAGAGAAAATACAAATCAATTGCAAAAAACTAGGCCCCATCTTTTCAGTGGGTGATGTCTCATTGGTCTCAACGAATCTCGCACGGTTCGAGATTCCTTTTTTCACTATTATATATAAAAGTAGAGATTTCGCGCTCGATGGGCCACGCATATGAATAGTGGTCATGAATCAACAACGATGATAAGACGATGGAATAAAAAGAGCGTTCCATGACTGTAGTGACTTACGCGTTAGAGGTCTGAGGATATTACCAACATCTTTAGATTTGTGTCACGTGATATTTTCTTGGACCAAAGCTCGGGTGGTAAGTACTAGACTAGCGATATGAGTGAATCCGTCGCAACGTTAAACCTCGTTCAGTAATTTAATACTGGAGAATATTGATGAATATACTGAGACCTGCTTGGCTTCGAGCTTGGCTTTCTGGACATTCTACATTCTACATTACGGTGAACGCGTCCCAATATATATCTAATTCCTTTCTAAGAAATATCAGAAAAATTGGTTCTAATGGCGGGAGATATTGCTACGGTTGGATATACATCTCAGAAGTTAACAACTATGTATGTCGACCAGTAAACTCTTAATTTCAACACCGTTCTGCGTAATATTTGAAACCATTTTTTTTATGTTAACCTGTTACAGATGGCAAGGGTCTATTACTTCTATCGATCAGAGTGTTTTTAATCTGTTGATTTCAAATCTTGTACTTTAATTTTTTTAACATGCATTTTACTATATAAAGGATGCTACTCAGAGCTTGTCATTGTTTTTGTCGTCGTTATCGATAACAGATGAATAGCCGTATGTGACAGGTTTTATTTAGAATTTTTGAAACCGCTTTTAAAGCAGATCCCTCTATGAACACCATCATTGACTTAGTGATAGTGAAATTGAGTAGATGTGTCATTATGTCTAATTTTTGAACAAACAATAACATAATAACTCTACCTCCAGTAGTAAGAAAAATGAGCACAAAAAACGTTGTGACTTGTTTGTTCGAAGGATATTGTGTTTTGGAAGCTGAAAAGAATCGAATGTTAGCGAACTGCACGTGTACCTTAGTCCGAACTAGAAGTGGCAATAATATTCTTGTCGATACAATGACTCCGTGGGACCGCGATAAACTACTTCAAGGTAGCTATTTGATCATAAGGCTAAGCACAGGATTTACCATTATTTTCCTTAGCACTAGCAAATGTCAATCTGTTACCGGAGAATATATCACATCTGATTAACACCCATGGCCATTCCGACCATATCGGCAATAATAACCTCTTCCTGCAGGCAAAACATATCGTCGGTCAAAACGTTTCGTTCAAAGATCAATACGAGCTGCATGATTTCAAGGATCCATACGTCATTGAGGACGGTATCGAAGTAGTTGCAACGAAAGGACATACATTGGGATGTGTATCGCTTATTGTGCGGAATGGAATTTGTAATGGAATTGACGGTGTGATTGGAATTGTGGGCGATTTATTTGAACGGTATGATGATATTGACGACGATACAGTTTGGATGGACGCAGGCAGCGAAGATCCGATAGCTCAACGGCATAGTCGCTGTGCTGTTGCAGACATTGCAGATTATATTTTACCTGGTCACGGTGCTGGTTTTGTTGTTACGGAGTGTATTCGATCTAAGTTAAGGTCTCAATTTTCGATGGATTAAATAGATTTTTGATAATCGCGAAACGAACAATCACCTTTCGTTATCCTTTCAAAGTAACACATTAGGACAACCACTCTTCACTGTCGACAAACAAATTCGAAAAATAAGTTGCCGCTCGTCCGCTGGTTATTTACTATTAATTTCACAGATGGCACAGATGGTTGAGAAACGTCTTTTGTGTGTGTATGTGACAGATAGGTCAACAACAAGACCAAGTAAATAAAACTTTGTTTTGAGACAGCCTTCAGGACTTACTATAAAGCTAAAAAAAAATCTTTTTTGGAAACCGCAATCTCCTTAAATCGATTTTCCATCAATCCAAAATGATGACTAACAGCGATGCTGAACTCAACATAAAAGTGAAAAAGAGTGAGTCCAACAATTGAAATTATCCCTTACTTACCCGACAATGTATCGACAACAAATTTCCAGCTACGGAAAAAATATCCGAAAACATGCACATTGTAGCCAACGAACCGTCGTTAGCATTTTACCGGATACAGGAACATGTCCGCAAGGTCTTACCGATGATAGTCGACCGAAAAGCGGAAGTGGCAAACTTAAACCAAGAACTACAAGGACACTGTTACGACATGGAATACGCCCTCAAGTCAATCAAATCGATCGAAAATTCGGATGCCACGTTCAAGAACATCCAAGAGTCACTGAAAAATGCCATCTTCCTAAAGCAACAGCTAAAGTTCGAAGAAGCACGGACGCGAAAAAAGGACACAAGTTCGAATTCGGTGTACAAACGACTGTCAGCGCACATTACGCTAGATCTACCGGATCTGCCCGATTTATCCGGTGTGGTCCGAGAGACAACCAATCGTGTCGAGCATATGATGTCGCAGGCTAGGCAATCGTCCAGTTACAACGGATCGGAATTGCAGAGGTCACACACAACGCTGCATTGAAATAAGTTTTGAGCTCATTTACATCCCGCTGAAGGTACAGCCATCATTTTTGTGATATTGGTTTTTGAATTTATTTTCGGTTTCTATTTCGATTAGTAGAAAAGAATTATTTAATTAAACCGCCCAACAAGGCGAACAACGTCCACCCGCATTTCATTCATACTCGATGTAATCATAGTACTGTAGTATCCTTTGCCGTTCGATTCGTTCTCGTTGTTGCTTTCTCCATCGAAAGGCAACGATGACCAACAAAATCATACAGATTGCGCTCAGTACGATAACGATTATACATCCCGGTCCGGCAGTTAGACTCAAGTGGATGTTTCCTAATGACCGCTCGAAGCTAGATAGTTGAATCTGGTCCTCAGTCGAGGCCATTCGCATTGCTGAATTTGGATTGCAGAATGCCGCTCGTTTCTTGTAGTATTTCACGAACCGTTGACCTTTGAAGTCTTCAGGTCCGTTGCACCTACGGAATGAGTTCAGAGTTAAATTAGGCTCAGGCAGCGTGAGAGAATTACCCAACGTACTTTAAATTGTACAGCAAATGCTGCTGTGACTCGTTCAAATACAGTTGTTGCAGTATGACATCCAACATCCACTGCTCAGAGCAGCTACATTCGAATGGATTACCTTGCAAATCGATACCTTCAGTTAGTCGGGTCCAGTTAGTAAGTAGCTCCGGAATCGATGACAAATTGTTGTAGCTTAAGTCGAGCTGAAATTTGACGGATCTCATTAAAATCAGAGTTTAGTGGGATTCTTATGAAAAACATTTTCCAGTGGAATTTCTTATGTGTGGCCTGAAAGGTATTCGACCCTAGAAGCTAAAACTGCTTTCAAAAAAATTCTTCGAAGCTTGTGTGGCTAGTGTGAGGTGATCACAAACCGAAAACTTTTCTTACAGAAATTTCTCCAGTTACACGAGTCGTACAGGATCGTGTGGAGTGTCATTAGAAAAGTAATTGCATGTACTTCCGGGGCAAATTGGGTCTTATTGGGTTTAAAATTCATCCACACTGAGATATGTGCAGTTGAAGTTTTCAACCAAAAAACACGAAAAACTTACACTTTTCTTACAGAAGTTTCTCGAGGTACATGAAACGTACATGGTCGTGTGGGGTGTCATTAGAAAGATAATTTTATGTTGTTTCAGGGTCTTATGGGGGTTTGGATGCATCTACGATGAAATATGAACACTTAAACATTTCAACTTCTTATATTTCATCGTAGATGCACCCAAACACCCATAAGACCCTATTTGCCCTAAACAACATAAAATTACCTTTCTAATGACACCCCACACAACCACGTACGGTTCGTATACCTCGGGAAGTTTCTGTAAGAAAATTGTAAGTTTTCAGTCTTTTTCCGTTGAAAACTTCAACTGCTCATAACTCAATTGATGAATTTTAAACCTAATCAGACCCTATTTGCCCTGAAACAACATAAAATTACCTTTCTAATGACACCTCACACGACCCTGTACGGCTCGTGGAACTGGAGAAATTTCTTTAAGAAAAGTGCAAGTTTTCGGTAATCGAACCTCCCACTAGTTACACAAACTTCGAAGAATTTTTTTGAAAGTGATTTTGGGGCCGGAATACCTTTCTGGTCACATTGAAAAAATGAGTCCGATTCGGTGGGTTGTTTTTCAAAAGAATCCCTCCATTGGAATGACATACGTAGCACAGATCTAAATGTCTCATTGCGTTGCGATCGATATTCGACAACTTTTCGCAGTGGCTTATCACAACTTCCATGCAATCGTCCTGTCCATCTGTTGATGAAACAAAACAATTCTCATCGTCGCAAACATTGTAAAGATAGTTCGTCTTAAACATACCAACATTTCTCAACGCAGCCGCACTTACATCCTGCAGCAGGGACATATTTTTCAAGGACAATTTTCTCAAATAAATCGGATCCACAAAATCAACGATCTCAATGGGATTGTGGTCCAAAATAAGCGTATCAAGCCTTGGTGCCTTAGCACCCAAATTCTGTGGCACGGTGGTGAATGCATTGAACGATAAATCTAAAATCTCCAGCTGGGCGTACTCGACATACGGTAGAAATTCGATGAAATTGTGCGAAACGTTCAACGATTTCAAATTGTTGGAAAACCACTTGGTGCTGAACAGTTCCGTTAGCTTGTTGTTCTGTATTTCGATATGAATGAGTGTCGCGGGAAAGTTGACAAGTGGCCAGGAATTCAAATGATTCGATGATAAGGTAAGATGCTCAATGACATCTGGAAGTGCCAGTGACAGATGGTTGAGAGCGTTGTTGGAGATATCTAAATATTTCAATTTGGTGAGCTGTGTGAATGAGTCTGCTTCGATTACTTCTATCGAATTGTTGGAAAGGTCAAGTGTTTCGCTACAAAGATAAAAATGAATAATCGGATCGGTGAGGCTGGTCGTCAAAGAGCGTACAGATTTCCGAAATACTGCAATGTTGCCACTCCAACCAGGGAAAGTTTATTGCTTGCCAGATTTAGATTTCTTAATACCGGCAATGTCCGTCTTTCCGGAATTTGAATGAAGATAATGTCATTCCCTTCCAAATTTAGTATCTCAACGTTGTCCAACGTATCCACTATCTACAAATCGTTACCTATACACTCACTTCATCAGACATGTTGATTCATTAAAATTAACACTTACCCCAACAGACAATGTTTTCAGTTTGTTATAGCTCAGATCAATACTACGTAAAGATGTTAAATGCGATAAGACTCCGCTATCAATGTCTGATAGTGAATTGTGCGATAGATTTAGGTGACGCAGTAAGTGTGTTGATTTTAGAAAATCTGTAAATGAGTTGGTTTGATAAGGAATTGTATTCAGTTCAGGTTTCACAATGTTTCCATTGTGTGAGGGAAAAAAAGCGCTACGACCGAAAATTGGCAAGTGGGAGCATTATCATAGCACAGAATTCCTTGTTGACAACCCGTACGGGACTAGTTTGAACTTAGTTTAGACATTCGCAAAATTCTTTCGAGTCTATGGCTAAGGCTCGGAACAGGTCAGGTTTACCTGAACTTGACCTGAAAATACCTGAACCGTTTACGACCTGAACCTGTTTCAATCAACTTTGACCTGACCTGATTTTACCTGAAACCTGATTAGAGTGATCAGGTCTGACCTGACCTGAAAATTTATATGAAAATTTCAGGTCAACCTGAAACCTGACCTGACAGGTTTCATAAATTCAGGTTCAGGTCAGGTCAGATTTCTTCATTAATGAAAACCTGACCTGACCAGAAGTTTCAGGTCAGTCACTTTTTTGACCGTGGTCGACCTCGGTCAACCGATTCCGATCTATGGCTGACAAGATGAATTTTCGATGATTCAAACTATGCGGCTGAAGACACGACTGTCAAGAAAAGTTTTAGCCTTTTCACACTAACCTACCACAATAACAAAAATAAGCAACTTGCCTATTCTGTTAAACGTTAGTGTTTCCCGAAAAACAACTCAATACAGACTCAAGGCTCGTTTAAAGCAGGACTGTATGCACTCTTGGTAAAAAAAAATAGAATTTTTTTTGAAAGGACTTCCCAAACCTAAATATTTTGACGACTTGTGGAAAGTGCATATGATTTAGTGCTAGTGCAACAAGGATTGGGCATTCTACTGGGGTCGAAAGTGGCTTATTACAGACCTAAGGAAAACAAGAAAATTGGCTCAGGTTTCAAAAGCATGTAAAATCTACTCTGGATACAAATGAAAAGTCTAGTTTTCGTGTGTTTATAGAACTCGGCTTCGCCTCGGATCAACAAAATTCACACGAAAACTCTACTTTTTATTCCCCTTTTATGTAAATAACTATTTAAAATGCAGTGTGCTTAGGCCGAAACACACGAGCCATTTTCCGTTGATGGGATCGACAATTATGCTTTGCTGTCTTGCGGCCAGAAAACGACTCAAAACGTGTTGGACCCATTCCTCGCTTTCGGCTCGAAATACAAACTTCCCACACACCTCAACAAAAAATGTCCCAGAGAGACAGTAATGTACTAATTCCATTGTAATCAGATATTCACCACAGGCTGAACAATGGAAAACGTAGCATAATTGATCGATCCCATCAAAGCAGAAATTGCTCGTGTGTTTTCAGCCTTATATAGACTCTTCGTAATCATATTTTCCTTTAATTGCGCCCTTTCGGCCGTAACACATTTCGCAATTGATAAGAAAAACCACAAAACTGTTAGCTGTGTACACATCAGCACCGTTATCAATATTATTATTGCCATTGCTTCCATACCTTTTGGTAGATCGTGTATTGAGTTGTTTGCTATCGATAACGATTTCAAATTCTTGCACTGTTTGAACGGATCACTTTTTATTGTTTCAATTAAGTTATGATCTAAATTGATGGCTTTAACCGTGGCTGATCCCAATAGCTTTGGTAAATGATCGAATTGCAAGTCGTTGAAGTGAGCTTCAACAGATTTATTTATCGTTGGCCATTGAATGTTCTCCAAGTCTACGTTCAAACCGAGTTTCGTTTCCGTTAAACATTTTATACGCAAAACTGTTTCACTTTCTTCACCGTCACAGGAGCACAGATCACAAATATCAGCTCGAACAACGACTATGTGAAGTATACACAAAGTTAACGAGAAACACCAACAAATAATCGAATTCATTGCAAATATCAGGACTGTTCTTGCAGTCTTTTCGAATCGAAGTTTTGAATATAACTACCAAAAAACGATTGAAAATAACTCCGAACTGTGAGTGAGTAATCTTATCAGTGTGATTATCATAATACTAACCAGAGAGGCACACACATATAGAAAGGTAGTATTGTGATAAGAGCATAATCGGAAACGAGATAAGAAAGTTCAGTCATTGCAGTTAATGCGTAAAGTATTGGTGTCATCGTTTGCAGATCTCTGAAGGCGAATTTTATGAATACATGTTTCCTACACCTTCTATCACTTCATTAGAGCGTTATCGGCTTCTGTCAAAGTAGATATAACAGGCTTTATGGTGGTACGTCCATCGCTACTATAGCTAAAATATGTACCTGATTGAAATGGTTACCAATAGGGAGAAAATAACAAATTTCTCACCTGAACTGTCATCAGAGAGAGCGTCAACAAAGCGCCATCTTCTTATCACATTTGATTGGAGAAAATAAGGATATTCACGCCGCAGGTAATAAGGCTCGGAACAGGTCGACCGAACCTGACCTGTGACCTGCAGTCGGTGATTGATCAGGTCAGGTCGGGTTCAGGTCGTTCAAAAAAAATGACCTGACCTGACCTGACCAGATTTTTGAAATACCTGAAATGACCTGGTCAACCTGAATGACCTGATAGTAAAATTTGTAATCTTGACCATGAAACCGAAATTTATCGACATTTCCGACCTATTCACTGACCTACAAAAAAGATTCGTACAAATTACTGTGAGTTCTATATCTTAACAATTTTTGGGATTTTCTCATCATCTTCAGGTTCACCATTATTTGGATTTTCAGTATTATCCTCATCATTTTTAGAGTCTTGTACAATGTTTTGTGGATCTTCAGCCTTATTACTAACGGTGCGGTGTGGTTGCAAAGTAGTTTTCTTTCCTATTTATTATTGGTAATGATCTCCTGATCATTTTAGACATAAAGAAAGAAAAAAGTCGGCGGGCTGTTCTTGAGATATGGACCCCAGTGAAAGTTTTGGCATTTCAACAGATCTGGATCGAACATTCTTTTCTGTTTTTGTTTGTGTGTCGGGTAGCTGAAGTCACTAGCTTTCCAACGATACCACGCATCACATGCTACTGACACCATAGACATATTTTTCATCAACTTTACTTTAAACATCACTAGGCCACAACAAAAAATTTTCGACTCTTCCGGAAAGGTGGTATAGTATGTTTTATTTAGAGTCGGTCCCTGATTCTGAAATTCTGTACCATTGGTCTGAAAGACGGCTACTGCGTCCAGAAGAAGGACTAAAATTTAGATTTAGGGAAAAACTAAAGTTGTTAAAGTGGCGGATGTTGAGTATGCCGTGTCCAGATATGAATGTAGGGCGACAGAAAAAGGATGTAGCTACCTTAAAATCCTTGTTCTGCCGCCCAACAATCATAACTGGACGTGATTCACACCCGTCACTCCATAAAATTCAATTTTATTTCAATTCATTCTACAATTCAATTTATCTCAAAAACCGCCCGCCGACTTTTTTCTTTCTTTATGCCTAAAACGATCAGGAGATCATTACCAATAATAAATTAGGAAAGTAAACTACTTTGCATTACACTTTTAATTAGACTTTGTTCAACCACACCGTATACTACTATCAAAACATTGAAAGTCTACAGAATCATCCGAAAACTCATCCATTTTTAAAGTGTTTACGAAGTGTTTCGTTTGAATATCAAAAATGCAACCACAATAACTCTATACTTACACGAATTATTGAATAGGCCAACTCAAAAGTACCTTCGGAATATTTTAGACAATCGCACTAAAATGAATATGTTTTAATCTGATCTCAAATAGCAAATCACAAATTTGTAGGAGTCAACAACTTTCACATTAGCAATGTGTGTATACATTAATGCTTGTTTAAGCTACAAACATAAATAAGACGTCTCATAATCCCTATAATATGTTACATCGTAAAAGAAAGAATTGTTCAACGGGCTATAAGTTATCACAATTAGATTTAATGAAAAGATACAACATCTACAAGTGCACTAGATTCTGTTACTTGGAATATAGCATTTAGGAGATCGTTTTTCGCGACAAAAATTGAAACCAGATGTCTAATATACAGCTTTTAAATAGTGAAACAGCTGAATTGCACGTTCTGCTATATTTATTCTTCAGGTCAATTCAGGTTGTTCAGGTCATTCAGGTTTTTTCAAGATTAGATTTTCAGGTTTTCAGGTCAATCAGGTCAGGTCAAAATTTAACAGATCAGGTTTCAGGTCAAATCAGGTTCAGGTGACCTGACTCAGGTTTCAGGTCGACCTGACCTGATTCCGAGCCTTAGCAGGTATGAACATGTATAAGCATTCTTTCAACGACGACGTCGATTACACTTTACACAGTGTAAACATGATTTTTTAGGAAGACATTGACGCGTGACGTGTTAAAGCCAGTAAAGTTTTAGTTTAATTTTCATACCTTGTCGCACTTTTTCTCCGTCGGATATGAAAAATATTGTTCGTTCGGCTCGTTCTGGAAACTTCTCACACGCTAAAAACTACTTTTAGTCCTATACTAGGTACGAAATGTACTATTTTATCCCTTCACACGACTATACTTGATACAAAATATGTGGATCTCAGTTGGGATACCGGTATCCTAACGTTTTGTAAAAGGAAAGTCCACACTTCCGGAGTCGGGATACCGGTATCCTTGATACAAAATACGTGTATCTCAGTTGGGATACCGGTATCCTAACGTTTTGTAAAAGGAAAATCCACACTTTCTAAGTCGGAATACCGGTATCCTTGATACAAAATACGTGTATCTCAGTTGGGATACCGGTATCCTAACGTTTTGTAAAAGGAAAGTCCACACTTTCGGAGTCGGGATACCGGTATCCTTGATACAAAGTACGTGTATCTCAGTTGGGATACCGGTATCCTAACGTTTTGTAAAAGGAAAATCCACACTTTCTAAGGATTTAATTTATTTATTTTTATCAACGGCAATACAGCTTACTGATAATTATGGTAGAGATAGAGGTAGATACCGGCATACCTGATACAAAGTTCGTGGGTGTTAGAATAAAATTCGCATCTCAAAAATTTATGTGCCTGATACTCAACTGAATCTACCGCCAAGTACTCGTAAAATTTCTCTAAATCAAGTTAGCCATTAAAAAATGTATGGGCGCGAAATTCCACTATATATGTGTAATCTCGCGCGGCGTGAAATTACTCGTTACCCTTCACAAACCTTCATGTCCAAGGCTGTATACTTTGGGGAGGTCACGCAGATACAGATACGCGGGTTACACACCACAGTTGATGATAAAATGGCCGATTTCATACAAAAATTCACCTACTCTGATGATTCTCGTCGTCTTGATGATGTGGTGAATTTTTTTACATGTAAAATCATCAGAAGTGGTGTGTTCCCGCGTATCTAATAAAATGGCGGTCTGCGTGTCCTCCTCAAAGTATACAGCCTTGTTCATGTCCGCATTTGTTCAACTTTCATCATAGGGTGCATGAAATTCTTCAAATATCGATGTTTTGATACACCCTGCTAAAATAAGATTTTTTTCAAGAACCACCAGCGCCATCTGTTAATATATTCGTGAAGGTGGTAGCATCACGCACGCCACTCTTTCGATGCATCGGTTTGACACTTGTCACCGCTGTATGTGTCTCTTAAATTTTGTTCTGATTATTTTAAACAGGACGCCTGATTATTTCGATAAACTTTTGTGCTACAATATTACCGTTAACTGTTCCATTAAAAGAAGTTGTGCATTGTGTGCGGTTAGCGATTTGATGGACATCAATACTGATTGCATTTCGTTTTTTGTTTTCCCTGCCTGATTGTGTGAAGTTATTTGCGTTCTACGAACCGGTACAAACAGCAAAATTTAAAATTGAATTTCGAATAAAGGCGTAAAAATATGCCGCCGCGTAAGAGAAAAGTCCCCGAAAAGGCGACGAGCGACGATAATGTTTTCGACAGTCCGTCGGAGTCACAGAAAAATGACAAAGCTGAACGAAAGCGTAAGCTTCAGAAAAAGAAATCATCCACCGAAGGTGAAACGGTCACATCACCTCAACCAACGGAAAAACATGTTGTCGTAAAAATATTGGTCAATGCACAGTCCAACGAAGCGTTCCACTCCAAGTACATAAAAGAATTGACGAATCAGTACGCTAAGGTAGGATTGGCCGTCTCTCGTCCATGGAATGGAAATTTGTTATTTATTTCGGTTTTTCATTTTCGGCAGATTGGACACGACGAATTCTTGGCAATGTTCATCTCTTGTTTGAAACAATTGATTGAGAAAGATGAATCGGTTGCAAAGTATGCGAACATTGGTCTGCTATTCATGGCCAAATTTGCAACGTCCTTGTCGGATGAAGACTCAGATGATATGCATAAATTTTTGGAAGCCGTTTTCGACTGGGTGCTTAAGGTTCGACGAGCCGTTTTGATTTTGATTCGATTTTAACAAAAAAAAAATATTTTCTTTGCAATCCCGTTCTCCAGACTGTCAGTTTGTCACACAATATTCGAGCAAGATTGTGTGGATTCGTCAATTCGTTACTCGATTCGCTTGGTTCGAATGCATCGCTGGATGATACACTTTTCGACAATATCCTGAAGTACATGTTCGATCGACTGAAGGTAATCAACGTAATCGGTTTTTAATGTAACAACCCCGACGACTAACAATAAACCAAACCAAAACCTTTCACAGGACATGTACCCATCCGTTCGTGTTCAAGCAATAAGAGCCCTGCAGCGGCTTCAAATGCCCGACGATCCAGACGATCCGATTGTAAAAATCTACACTTTTCACCTTGCATCGGATCCATCCGGTCCCGTACGACAGGCGGTTCTGACATGTTTGGGACGTAACATACACACCATCCCAGTGATTTTGGAACGTCTGTGGGACATCGATGAAAGAGTTCGACGGCATGTTTACGTGCACATGGCCAATTATCCCGTGAAAACATACAAAGTGATCCATCGGTTGACGTTCCTCGAACAGGGGCTGAACGATCGTTCAGATTCGGTTCGAAAGGTACGTTGTCTCTACTGACTTCGCTGCGGTGAAAATCATTTCCGTTTTTCCTATGTGTTTTAGGTTGTAACTTCGATCATGATACCGCAGTGGCTGGAATCGTACAATAAGAACTATCTTGCGTTCCTCAGCGGTTTGAAACTTGATGCCAGTGAGGCTGAAATTGATCGCTTTCGAGCCATTGCAAGACTGGCCCTGCCCGAAATATTCAGGTATGTGACGTGTTTGCTCCAATAATTGAATGTGTTCCATTTAAATCTCGATTTTTTCGTTAGAACACAAAATCCTGAGGATCTAATCGCCACTCTATCTCTGGATGTTGAAGAAAACAGCCCACAACTGAAGTGCATTCCATTCGATAAGCTGACCATTGAATCGAGCATGTTTTGGTGTTCGTTGATCGTATTCTTCCAACAGGACGAACGGAGATCCGACTATTTGGAAAGAGTCATTCCCGAACTGTCCATATTCTGTAAATATGTTGAGAAGTAAGCGTCAGCATCCAGATAAGATTTTTCCGTCGCCATGAACACGCCTTCCATTTCAGATACAATGACACAATCATCGGCGAGGATAAGGAACCCTGGGAGATAATGATTGCGCAGAGCATTCTGTTCAATCTCATCGAAATATTGATCAGTTTCGACTACGGCGACGAAATTGGACGACAGTGCTTGCGAACACTGGCCGTTCATTTGCTGACCACGAATCCATGCAACGAACAGATCATCAAGTCGCTGATCAACATTTGCGAAAAACTGATACCCAGCTCGGACGATCGTTTGCAGGTGTATGTGGATGTGATTCGCAGTTTGGTCGATCAGGACCTGCTGGAAAAATCGCTGAATTTCATGGATCCCAATGTGGTCGAAGCGATGGAAAAAGATCCGAATTTGAATTTGCAGGTGTCGGCATTGAAGCTGAAACTGTTCGAGTTGAAGGAGGAGGAGAGCAAATTTGTCAAGGTGAAGGATTTCGCACGCGTATCGTGCATAGCTGAAGACATTGCGCTGACTCAGGATCGATTGGTGGCTTTGATACGACCGTTTATGACGGGAGGCTCGGTAAGATTAAAAGCGATCAAAATGTTAACGGAATCGGTTGGTCAATTATCCCTTCTCTTTTGACTTTAGACTTCACTGCAACAAAAACGTGTCACCAAGGAGCTCCAAATCAAAGCATTAAAATTGGCATTCCACGGAGTTTGTTCCAAAAATGTGACAAAGTTGAATCCTGCTATGTGCCAGCTGTACACGGTAAATGTTTGCTACACCAAATTCAACGTTCTTCAATCTAACTCAAAATTTCCGGTTTCCATTTTCATATGGCAGGACTTCATTCGTCTGAAAATTGAGTCTAGTGACATGGACGTGCGCAATTGGGCATTAAAGTGTGGAGCAACGTTCAGTCTGTTGTACGAACAGTTGGCTAAAGATGTGTTCGTGGCTTTGAACAAACAGTTCTTCGACCATCATCACACCGACGTTTGGACGACAAGTGTTGGTGCGATGTTTCAGCTGATTGATCGGTGAGTGTGGATTTGTCGTTGCTATTGTACCAAAGCTCAACCTGTCGACACAATTTCAGATACGGATTCTCCTATTTCGATGAAGATCCGAACGGCGAAGCCGGAGAGAAGCAAAAGGAAAAGCCGAAGAAGAGTCGCCTGCTGTACAACACCACTGAATATGCCGATGATCCCGAAGACGACAGTACCATTGAGAAAGAAAACGGTGAGTTAACCGAAGTCAGTCCTCAGCAGTTCGTTGACTCAACCGACGTTTCTTTCAGTTACCATCAAAGGATTGATTTACCTGTTCGGTCATTTCATGGACACGTGCGACGACATTCACTTGATGAGTGCGCTGATCGATGGTTTCGGGCTGCTCATTTTGCACGGACTGTATGTCGACGAAAAATTGGTGTCGCGACTCATACTCCTCTACTTCAATCCGACCACCGAAGCGGAAGTGAATCAAATTCTGAGCATTTTCTTCGAAACGCTGATCCATCACAAAAAGCAAGAGTGCCTGGAAGCTGCGCTTATTCAAACCCTGACGAAAATCATCGAAGCATCCAACGAGAGTCCGTTACATGAGGTTAAAATCGAGACTGTGCTCCGATTCATAATAAGCTCAACGTTGCCAGTTTACTGCAAAGCAGGTAAGTTCCACTGAAGAAAACTGGCCGAACTGAATCCTGCTAATTGTTGAGCTCTTATCGTTTCCAGGTGCAAAAATCCATGACAACATTGCCTTATCACTGCTGAAATGGATGAAAACTAATGCTGCAAATCGGGACGTTTTGAAAATTGCATCGAAAGAAATTCTTTCGCTCGACATATCCGATGACAATGCCGTTCGACAGACATCACAGGAATATGTCGACGATCTGTTGGAAATGCCGATGGATTCGAAAACTGAAAAGAATCTGAAGTCGTTCAACGAGCGGATGAAAGGTAACTGTCCTGCCGAAATACAATTCTCATCCGTTGCGCCAGCTACTGGTGTCGATGGCGAAATCGAACAGGACGAAATGGAAAACGAGACCCAGTCAGATAGCAGTTCGATCAGAAACGACGAAGATGTCGATGGACAATCGGATGGAGCGACGAATGATGGTAAAACTGCAATTGCAAATGAAGTGGCAGAAGACGGTCAGAGTGAGTCGAATGACAGTAGTGTCGAGGCGTCAGCACCCGTGGTTGAAAAGCCGAGTAAAGGGAAAAAACGCGTGTCATCACCGGAAGAACCGACAACAGAAGATACCACTCCACGAAGTGAACCGGCGAACAGTGTTGTATCTCCACCAGCGGAACCGTATAACACGACTAATGAAGTACGAATTTTGGTGCGAAATTTTGAGATTTTGTTTTTTACAAATTCCGATTGTTCCAGGAGTCTACCGATGACGATACACGGCCTCAGCAATTTGTATTACAAGTGGACGTACACACTATGCCAGTTCGTTCTGAAGAAGCAGTGAGCCCTTCCAAAATGAGAAAGAGAGTACAGCACCTTCAGCAGCAACAATCGAATTCGCCAGAGATACAGTCAGCACCTTTGGTAAGTGCAGAAATTTGAGTATTTTGACTTCAATGGCTATGTAAATTTATAAGCGATGCTTCTCGCGATGTTTAAAATGTTCATGAAATTTTGTAATTTGGTTTACGTGCACTGTATGTGTCCCTTCCTAATTTACTTAATTTACTATTCGTCGCATGTTCTTTCTTTTGTAATAAAGATCCAACCGACAAAAAACAATAAAAAGACAAACAATGTCATTGATGTAATCTACCAACGCGTTTTGTTACATCTCCGTTCGAATACATGAAGAAATTTTCCGTCATTTTTGCAATGAATCGTTGTCGCCTTGAGACGAGAGAACATAAAAAGTTTATCGAAAATTCCACATGAAGAATGTGAATCGGTGTAGTGAATTGGGACCAAAACTGCGACTTACGATTTTATTTTGGGTTGAAGTTTGTTTGTGGGTCAACTTGAAAATCCACACCCATTCCCATTCATAACTCGGTGAGGATATATAATCCCAGGAGGTGCGGGAAATGAGGAATAGTAATCAGGGATTCTTTTGAAAAACAAACAGCAAACCGAAATCGGAATCCAGCGGATTTTTTTTTGTATATGCGTAGATAGCTGTTGTTCCCTTGAAGACAAAAATATATTTTTTATAAATTCATCGACGCTTGTGGACAGGAGGCGATCGAAAACCGAAAACATGCACTTTTCTCATTGGAAATTTCTTCTAGGTCACGTAACGTATAAGGTCGTGTGGGGTGTCATTAGAAAAGTAATAGCATGTACTTTCGGGGCAAATAGGGTCTTGTTGGGTGTAGAATTCATTCACACTGAGATACGGGTAGTTAAAAGTATGAGTACATTCTACGGGCAGCAGGTCCCGAATAAATGACTTCTGTTTCAAAAAAATTCTGACTGGTCTCCTCAATACCTCTCATTTGATGTATCGGTCATCGATTTCGAGAATATATCGTGAAAAAAACTGAAGAACAAGCAAAACTCGCTATTTTGAACTGTTTTGCGTGCTTTCTGGTCAAGAATGCGATTTTAGACAAATTTCAATATTGTTATTTGTTTCGCCAATACTTTCCATTAAATTGACGCATTGATAATCAATTTCGAGCGAAGATATACGGTGAAAGTCTGTGAAAAACAAGCGAAACAAATCCCTGGTTCGTTGAGTCTGACTCCAAACTTCTCTCGCTGTTTTACAGCATAGGGAGTCAAATTTTGTACACTGTTAGGTTGGCACTCAGGTAAACAGCGTTAAATCTACAAATTTCCTCCAGGATGAGTTTCTAAACAGTATGAGTTTCTAAACAGTATGAGTTTCTAAACAGTATGAGTTTCTAAACAGTATGAGTTTCTAAACAGTATGAGTTTCCAGCCGGAAAAAAACGTGGGAAATAAAGACAAAGCTAGAGATATCTCTGATGTAAATGGTTTCTTGATGTAAAAGTTATTCTGGTCGTCACTCTGGCGTTTCAACGTCTTTGTACAGCATATTTTCCTACTTTTCGTCAATTCTCGCACCTCCCTCAGGCGCAAATAGAAAAATTTCAGTTTGCAAGCCACAATTTTCAAAAATTTTCATTTATGTTCGAAATTCTTGGCTCTTCTGAAAGTCGGAAAGGATGATGTGTAGAACATGTCTGAAGTCGTTTAAACCATTTCCGATCATCAAATTACTTCTACCGAAATTGTAAGCGATTCGATTCCAATCCACTACACGAGAAGCATATGTGTGAAGTTAGACCTAGCCCCGTACACACACCGAAGACATTTGATGGATCGGATGGTATCAATAATAAAATCGGATCCACAAACAAGACACTCGGAAAAATGTTTGGTCTAATTTCACCCAATTGAATAAATTATGACGAAAAGCTTGCAGAGCCATTTTTTAACCAAATTCCTGTCGGACTAACAACTGTTGTAATTATTTTACAGGACGAGCCAATACAGAAGAAGAAAAAGGTACTCTTATAGTTAAATTGCGAAAGCTTTAAAACACTGAACTTGACCAAATCTTCACTAATAATTGTAAATTTAACAAAATCGGAACTTTAAAATAAAAAATTTGTAAAATTTGTCAGCATTAAAATCGTGCGTTTCTGTCTGATTAAAATTCCATTCGTCTGGACACATATATTTAGTTCATGCTTCCAATAACGTAGCCGTTTGCAATAATGCTAAATCGCAGTTGCTCGATCATGTACATAATAGCGTAGTAGAGTAATATCTTAGCGTAAGGTCAGTTGAATCATTGAGACGCTAATTAAAATTGATTTTTTTTTTTGTAGCGGAAAGTTCTCCCATCCAGATCTAAAGTGACCATCGAGCCCAAAAAAACACTCAAGAGAAAATCTGATACTTTGAAGTCGAGTGAAGGTGACGACGACGTCGAGGTACAACCCACGAAAAAATTGAAAACCGATAATGTTTCAGAAAGCAGCAATAAAGTAGCGCAAAGAGCCACTAAAGGAAGGGTTGCAAAGACCACCGAAATCGAGAAACCAAAGTCAGCGGAACGATTGACCAGACAAAGGAGGAACATGGATGATAAAAATGCTGCGGATAAAGAAACGACCAAACCAAATCTACGAAATGTTAAAGATTCGAAATCATCTAAAGGGGGACCGAAGCAAACAGCATCTAATACTCCGACCAGTTCGAAAAATCAAGTCAACAAAGACAATCAAACGAAACGAGCGACTCCACAAAAGAAAACCGCACCGAATGAGAAACCAAAGACTCCAGCAGCGAAACGATCAGATACTCAACCTGTGTCCGCATCGAAAAGATCCACAAGGCCAGTGACAGTGAACGTGAAAAATATTCCTGCAAAAAAGTCAACTCCGAACAAATCATCGACTGTTACACCGCAAACAACGCTCTCCGATCAACGATCCACACGACAACGATTAATCGCATCCGAACCACCAGCGCAAAAACCGAAATCCAAAACTGGAACGAAAAGTTCAGTCACATCAAAAACCGAAAAAGAACGGCCACCGAAGCAGCGCTCATCACTGTCCAATCTGAACGATGCGAAAAGTTTAGATACACCGCAACACCGTACACGACGTGCGTTAGCTAAGGAATTCTTGGTGAACAATGTGATCACACGTAATCGTTCGTCCATCGATGGAGTGAAACTGTTAGAAAATCTACAGCCGACGAGACGTAAAAGCGTTGGAATCAGCCTGGTAGAAAAACCCTTATCGACGAAAAGCGCTGGATCAACAACGGCGGTACCGCTGCGTCGAGTTAGAACGTTAGAAAAGAAATAATTTTAAATTTTTTTAAAGCTTTCTGTTAAGTTAATTTTAACCGCACGTTTGCCAGTGTAACACTTTTATTTATAATTTCAATACAGAACGGAAAACAAATGCATTTCGTTTGCGAAACAACCGAATAACCAAAAAGAACCCAATCCCATTTACCCATAAATCAGCCATTCGAATCCAGACTCATTTCGTATCATACTCCTCAGCTACCCGTTCCGCAATAATCAAAGTTTGAACGTCCGTCACACCACCATAGATCTGCGTGATCCGAGCATCTCGGTAGTGTCGCTCTGCTGCCATATTACTGACGTAGCCCCTAATATTAAAGAAATCACAGAATGAGCATCCGAAACTATTATTGCCGTCGCCATGAACATCGTTTATCTTACATGCCACCCAGTATTTGTACACACTGATGAGCATTCGATGTAGCACACCTACTAGCCGCATACTTTGCCATCGATGACAGTTTTCGGTAATCACTATTCGCATCTCTCAGTCGGGCCGCTTTCCATGTTAACAGTCGTGCCGATTCCAAATCGACAGCCATTTTGGCGATCTTCGACTTAACCAATTGCAGGTCAATCATTTGTTTGCCGAACAGATGCCGTGTACTGGCATAAGATACGGCCAAATCCAACGTAACTTGACCGATTCCAAGCGCTTGCGATGCAACACCAATTCGAGCCAATTGCAACTGAGCCATAGCGATTTGAAAACCTTCGCCGATGTTTCCGATTAAATTGTCTTTGTGCACTCGACAGTCTTGTAGAATGATGCTACTGGTTGACGTTCCTTTGATTCCCATTTTATCGTCGGCTGGTCCGAGCGACACTTCCAGTTGGTTGTTCAGAGGAATGAGAAATGCTACAAATACAGATAGAAGAGATGTGAGATGAACACTCTCTGGAGCTGTTTCCTCATTCAACCTTACCTGATATTCCTTTGTGACCCAGTTGTCTATCAACAGTTGCAAAGATAATCGCCGCCTTAGCTTGATAAGCCGAAGTAACCCAAGCCTTTGATCCATTCAAAACGAAAAAATCTCCATCCCTACGAGCTGTTGTTGATATATTTACCACGTCCGAACCGGCATCTACAATTGTTCCGTCAGCATAACCAAGAACATCTCTTCTACTACTAACATACTATATTCGCTAAGTGCAAAGGCTCCAATGTCTCCAGTGGTAAATGGACGCAAAAACTCCTCTTTTTGTTTCTCTGTACCATGACGGTTCACTAGATCCGCGTACAAGCAATTGTGTATCGCTAAAATGATTCCGGTACTAGCACACCCATTCGAAATTTCTTCGACGACTATGGACGTTGCCAATGTATCGAGCTCGCTGCCACCATATTTTTTGCTTACATTTATACCCATAAAACCCAGATCAGCTAGCTTCTTTATCTGTTCACCTGGAAACCTGACATCTTACTGATGGAATTATGTGGACAGTAAATTAAAATTAAACTACCTCTTTAATCGATCGGTTTCACTGGCAATTGGTCTCAATTCGTTGTTGGCGAAGTCTTTGCATGTTTTCTGTAGACTATTATAGTCACTGCTCAGGTCGAACGTTGCAAATAAGCGGACTATTTTTCCCAAGGAGCAGCCTGAACGTACCCGTTGGTTTATCAACAACTTTAACAGTACGAATCGTTCAGAACATTGATCTTACCTACAACCGTTGACTTTGTGTTCAGTATACTCATGTTGTTTGTGTAACAATTAAGGACATTCTACAACTAGAAATCTTTGTCTTTATCACTAAAATTTGCATTTATCGCAACAGGTGACTTTGTAATAAAAATGTAAACATTTTTGGTACGTGGAATGTCCGTATCTATACACGTCGCTATTGTTTCAAACGAATTTCGGCGGTAAAAATGAATCGAAAAAGGCTGCATTAGTGCACTTATTGCATAGTCAAATCTAAACAGCCTCGATGAAAAAATTTTACTGGAAACAACCAAAATTTTACCAAAAAAGTCTGCGTCGCAAAGTGGCAGATGTTCAGGAACAGACCAGCAAGAAAATTTATCTGCCACATGCGACGCAGATTTTTTTAGTAAAGTTTTTGGTGTTTCCAGTCAAATTTTTTTTTGGTAAAAATTATTTGGCAGATTATGAGAAAAACTAAGCCAGCTTGTTTGAACTAATTGGGTGTAAAATTTAATTTTTGCGTAACGAAGCTGGAAGCGTCAACTCTAGCGATATCATTCATTTTAGAAATTGTACTTCATAGACTGCGTCACACTTTTCTCGAAGAGATTTTTGTTGAGATATCAATCGTTTTAGAAGTTTTATAACATAGCTTCGAAAATTTAACGAAAATTTAACGAAGATCGAAATGCGATATTAAACATTGCAACAGAATTTTATGAGAATTTGTTTTCTTCAGCAAGACAGAGTCCAACGGAAGAAACCGAAGATAGACCAATAATAAGAAACGTGGGATCGGAGGATATGCCCGACATAACTGTTGATGAAGTCAAGGCCGCAGTAGCCGATATGAAAAACAAAAAGTCTCCCGGAGAAGATGGTGTTCCAGTGGAAGCCATTAAACTAGGTGGAGACTCCTTATTAAAGGCAATCACGGCTTTGTTTAATCAATGTCTCAAATGGGAAGAAGTACCAGAAGCCTGGGAAAATGCGGTAATTACATTGCTGCATAAAAAAGGAGACATAACAAAGCTGGAAAATTACCGACCCATAAGCCTATTGTCAACACTCTACAAGTTGTTTATGAAAATCATTACGAAGAGGAACACTAACAAGTTCGACTTCTACCAACCTGTTGAACAAGCTGCTTTCAGATCTGGTTTCAGCACAAACGACCATTTGCAGGTGATGATAACGCTTATTGAGAAGTGTCGTGAATACAACATCGACATAGTCTTGCTATTCATAGACTTCGAAAAAGCTTTCGATTCAGTGGAAACATGGTCGATATTGGACGCATTAGACGAATGTAGAGTAGACTCAAGGTACTCCAACACAAATCGATGTGTGTACAAAAATGCTACTTCATGTATAAAACTTTATAAGAGCACGGAGAAATTCAGAATTGGCCGAGGTGTAAGGCAGGGTGACACCATTTCACCGAAATTATTCACGGCGATTCTGCAGAGTGTTTTTAGGAAGTTAAACTGGAGTAAAATGGGAATAAAGATAAATGGAGAGTACCTGAGCAATCTCCGCTTCGCTGATGACATTGTACCGATAGCAGCGAATCTAGGTCAGGCTCAGCTTATGCTACAACAGTTAAGTGAAGAGGCAAGCAAAGTTGGCCTCAAGATGAACTTATCGAAAACAAAAGTCATGACCAACATCGGGGACGATAGAGAGATCAAAATTGGTGACACTGTCATTGAACGAGTCGACAGCTATGTATATCTAGGACATAAACTGAAGTTAGGTCTGGACAACCAAACTGCAGAAATAAGACGTAGAATTGGTCTTGCATGGGCAGCGTTCGGAAAACTCAGACTAATTTTCAAAAGCAAAATGAATAATAGTCTGAAACGCAAAGTTTTCGACACTTGTGTCCTTCCAGTGCTCACTTATGGAGCGGAAACGTTAACTTTAACGAAAGCATCCGAAGATAAATTGAGAGTGACAGAATGACGAATCAATGGATTCGACAACAGACCAGGGTCGTTGATGCCATGGAAAGAATAGCATCTCTGAAATGGAGCTGGGCGGGACATCGTCATGTGAAAATTATCTTTGCAAATCAGTTTTTCGCGCTACTTTTCGGCAGAAAAATATCCTCTCGAATTTTTGAAAAAGGATTTTTTTTTCTAAGTAGGCTAAGCACAAGATGTGTAACCGTCATTCAGTTTTTATTGAATGTTTTGATTGGTATCCATATTTTGCTAATATCGTAATATTCTGGAAAGGAATTATGGATAATCTTGATACCGAGTCTCAAATCGAAATTATTTCGATTGGAAATATTGCTTCTGATGAAGAAATAGTTGAAACGTATATTGTTCAAGAGGATGGATCCTTTTTGGAAATCTGTGATACAACTGAACCTGAGCCGAAGAAATTGACGAGGAAGCGAAAAAGAAATTGTGATAAGTGGAAGCGGAATGTAGCAAAGATGAATCGACAGTCTGGACAGTTATATAAGAATTGCAGAGGAGCAATACAACCAGGAAGACGTGTCAAGAGTAAAGGCTGTTCAAATCCATCACTGTGTCCTTATAAATGCGTGACAAAAATAAGCTCGGCTGGCCGGCAGAGTATTTTCGATTCTTTTTGGGCTTTATCTGACGATAATAAAAGACACTTTTACGTGGCCAACGTAAAGAGAAGCCGATGCATTCGTCAACGTACTGAAGCTGTGTCCAGTCAAAAATCGTACAATTTCAACTATCATTTTAATTACATGGACGAAGATGTACAGGTTTGCCAACAATTTTTTAACAACACACTCAATATAAGCCCGGGCCGTGTGTATTATTATTTTGGTCAAAATAAGAATAAGGTGACCATAACGCCAGGTGTTTCACGTCATGGAAAGCATCCGAAAAAAGTTTTGTCCATCGAGCAAAAGCAAGGAATTAGAGATCATATCAATAGATTTCCAGTCGTAGAGTCACATTATTGTCGTCAGAATACCAACAAAAACTATTTGAATCAAGGCCTGAATTTATCTATAATGTACCGGTTATACACAGAGGATACTGCAAATCCAGCTAAATTGAGTGCTTATCGCAATATTTTTAACTATGAATTCAACTTAGCCTTTTTCCGTCCAAAAAAGGATCGATGCGATAAGTGCATGGCATTCGAGATTCTTACCAGTCCAAGTCAGGAAGAGGAGGATGGCCATCATCTGCATGTTGTACGAAAAAACAATGCTGCTGTTGAACGAAAAAAAGACCGAGACATCCTTCCAGCTGTGCATAAACAACGACGAAGTGCCATTGTGGCTGCAGACATGGAAAATGTTTTCCAACTGCCTATTACCAATGCATCGATTGCTTACTACATGCGAAAATTTGCAGTTCTCAGTTTCACGGCCGTAGTAAACAAAACTGTGTACAATGCAACTTGGAATGAAGCTCTCTGTGGACGAGAAGGAACGCATATTGCTAACGCAATGGTAAAACTGTTGACAAAAATAACTGAAGACGATCCGGATCTCGAACACATCACAATATGGTCTGATAGCTGTGTACCTCAGAATCGCAATTCTATTATGTCAGCTGCAATTCAACGATTTATTGACTCGTCGATCTCCTGTATTCAACAAATCGATCAGAAGTTTTCTGAACCTGGACACAGCAAAATTCAAGAAGTCGATACAGCGCACAGTGTGATTGAAAAGACTCTTCGACACAAGTTTATTTACAGTCCAACAGTTTTAATCGACGAAATTCGTAACATTCCTGAAGATAAACTAAAATTTGTTGTGGTGGAAATGGTAGCAGCTGATTATTTGGACTATCAGCTTCTTGCTCAAGGATATAATTACACTGTTGTACCATACACTAAAGTCAAACAGTTAACGTACAAGAAAAATGAATCGAAGATTTGGATAAAATACGATTTTCCTGCTGATTTTGAAGAAAAACCCATCAACATAAAGCCAAGCAAAATATCGGGAATTCAAGGCCCCTTGAACTTAGAGTTGACTTCGAAATTGTCTACGCAAAAGATTGCGGATATTCGAAACATGTTTGGAATAATGCCAGAAGCCGATCGTTTCTTTTACGAAAATGTATTCTTGAGTGTAAGCAACAAAAACTTCGAACACGAGAACAACGAAAATGAAACAGGTGCTGTTGTGCAAAAAACCCGGCCAATAAAGCCAGCGTTTCGTGACACGACGAAGAAATCAGACGGCCGAACATCACTCATTGTAAATCAATCCCACGAACTGGACAGCTTTGCAAACTTTGACGATGCATTCGAACCGCAACGGATTTCCAACACACCGGTTGGACTAGACTCATTGAAGCTTCGACAGAAAAGCATCTGTTATCAACATGCGACGCCACACAAAACCAGAAACCTGAAAGGTATAAACACAAAAACCAAAACATTTCACTTCCAAAATTTTTACAAATTTTCCTAGGTCAACAAAATAAAATTCAATCAGCCGTACGTGTAAATGAATCCGAGATGGGCGGTCAGATCGTCGAAGCCAGACGTACAAGCACACGGATCAAGAAACTGCCCGCATCACTTAAATGTTTTGATTTATAATGAAATTGTGAAAAGATGTCCGACATTTAAGTGAAATACATGTTGTCCGCACTAGAAAGCGTTGTTTAGTAGAATCTTTGACATTTTGACAGATCCACACACACACGACTTGTCTCGTTCACTCATAGGCACCCACACAACAACATTTGCATAAAGATCCTAAAATATCCCAAAGTGCATTCTGATTATTTGAATTTGGGAATTGGAGGTTTCTTAACATAATTTTCAACTGACGATTATTGCAAGAAGGACAGACGAACGTTGGACCAAAAAGATCATGAACCGGCGACCATATAAAAGACGAGCTATAGGTAGACCACCAGAGAGATGGACAAACGGAATTAAGAATATTACAGGTACAAACTGGCAGCAAATGGCAATGGATCGTACAAAATGGAAAGAAGTTGGAGACGCCTACATCCAGCAGTGGATAGAAACAGGCTGAAAAAGAAGAAGAAGAAGAAGAAGAAGAAGAAAATTTGACGAAATTCGAAAATTTGACGAAATTCGAAAATTTGACGAAATTTGAAAATTTGACGAAATTTGAAAATTTGACGAAGAAAGTAATTCTCTATCTGCCACCATTCAAGAAATACCTCTGAAAACATAATTGACCCACCCATTTCCAACTTTCGACATTTTTCACATATGCCCTTCTTTTCTACTCGTAAAACTCTGAGACTTTGCCGAAGAAAGTAACTCTCTATCTTTCATAGCCCAAAAAAATATTAGTCCTTTCATCCTACGCTCGAGTAGATCAAAATTTGGTCACTCTAATCACTCTACTCAAACGAATCTGACCCGATTTTTTTAATTATTTTTTTGTTCGAATCGTGTTACGAATACCTTTCATTTGATGGGTCGCACGCCTCTGTAGGTTTCAATACAGCTAAGCTACAGCCGAAAACGCGTTACCGACCCTCGAAAACCACACTCAGAAACCACTTCGAGGCCAATAAAACAAAATTCTGGTTTTTCATGGCGTAATGGCGTATCGACGGTCGATCTCGGAAACTAGTCAGCCAATCTCCATGAAATTTTGCAGGAACCTCAGGGTGGGCATAAAAATGAAATTGTGATACGCCCATCTTCGAACGTAGCCTGTCTTTTGACATTACCAAACGGGGAAAAAAAGAATTTTCAAAATCGGATGCGTTTTATAGGGTTGCCATTCGTCCTCTTTTTAGAGGACATGTCCTCTTTTTTCGTCTAATTCTTCTTTTTTGTAAAAATTCTAAGAACATCACTTTTTTCACACAACGTCCTCTTTTGTCCTCTTTTTTCTAAAATATTGTTAAATTTTAGCAAAACTCTGTTAAGTTTGGTGGTCAAATTTTACGGAAAAAATTTCGCTGCGCAGCTATTTCTAAAACTACATAGTTTCTACAGCATTCGAATGATATAGTTGACTAGTCCTCGCAGTCAAAAATTCGACTCCATATTTAGGAATTAAGGAAGCTTTAGCATTATGATTGGGAATTTTTATGTTTTTATATGCATAAAATAAGGAGTAAACCAGGAGTATTAAAAAAACGAAATTAAGTTGAAATCGAAACATATTCTAGCAGCAATTTAAAAATGCAACTAAATTGGTGTGAAATAGGCAGAATGTAGGAAATTCGTGAGAAACGGAAAGGTTTTAGAAAATTTTCCTACATTGGTCAGAAACAGTCAGATTTCAGAAAATGTGCCTAGAACAGGCCTAGATTTCTAAATTATTAAGAAACACGTTTCTTATTTTTTAGATTTTTACTTCTTAACAAAAATGGAGTATCGAAAAAAACTTATGAATTTCTTCTGAGATAAGTGCATGTTTGTAGCTTACAGTTCAAGAACTCCAAGTAAAGTTAGCAAAAAAAGTAAAAGAATCACTTTTCTGGAAAATAAGGAAGAATATAAAGGTTTTTATAAAAAAAGGAAAAAAGGTCATGTTTACGAATGGTACTGAAACCTCGGATTCGCCTCAAACCAAATGAAATTTTAATTTTAACTTTTCTCACTAATTATTTGAATATCTATTGGTCCACATAGAATAATAAAAGAGCTAAGACTCTATATTTGTCCTCTTTTCGTCCTCTTTTTCGAATTAAAAGGCGTCCTCTTTTTGTCCTCTTTTTTCGTACAAAATGTCCTCTTTTCGAATTTTCAAAAATGGCAACCCTAGTTTTACTCAAGTTAGAGAACGGAGAGACAGACGGACGGACATTTTTTTTCGCGGATTTTGCATCTCTATACAACCACAATAGGTTTCCCCTTACTCAGGGAGTCCAATTCAACGTCTAAAAATTGGTGCAGATCCGGTTGAGCTAGAGTGGTCAGAGTGATCAAATTTTGAGCTACTCGAGCGTAGGATGAAAGGTAGGGTTTTATATATGAAATGAAAATGAACTCAGATAAACACTGACATAAATGGAATAAATTTTATTCACAAAATGTAAGGCTACTAGATAATTCAGATTCCTACTCAAACCAAACACTCCTGCCTGATTTATTTTACTCTGCCGTGATGAAAAACGTTGTGTTCACCTCTAAGAGAAATAAGAAATTCCAACTCGATATAAACTTCGCTCTTGTTGGAATTTCCTATTTTCTCCACTCGGTAAACATATAACTATTTGTTCTTCTTTTCTTTTTGTAAAAGGGATCCAATGTTTATTATATGTGACAGTTCATAAAATGGGTTGATAACTCCTTTCATGCTATTAACCTGTCACAGACGGCAAGCATATGACGAGTATTATTACTGAGTCTATTACTTCAATCGATCAATAGTACATTACTGTACCAGTGAAATTATTTCACGTGTAAAGTATGGCGTTTTACTTTACGAGCGAGGGAAAGGGTCTTCACTAGTAAGGGAAAGGCCACATTACCTCACTAATAAAGTAAAGTATCTTTATTGCCTATCCACCCGGAATATTGTTGTTACACGTACATTTCCCACCCGCGGAAAGCGGTCGTTACATATGGGAACTTTTTCATTACATCACAAGTGAAGGAATATTCATATGAAAATTCATTACATATCAGGAGATTTTCATTACATACCAGCAGATTTTCATTACTTATCAGTAAAAATGTATCACATGAAATATTCTTTAGCACTGAAATCGAAACAATACTCGCGATGTTATTTTAGTTTTGATATCACAAACTTTGTCACTTGAATTAAGTGCACACCAATCTAAGCAAATTCATTAAAAACTTTCAAAAAACAAGGCATCAGAACAGTCGGAGCGTTTGCTGCGACTTAGCCCCGTACGACCCGTAATCCTATTTCGTCCGTAACCATAATACGTCCGTAGCCGTAATACGCCCGGAACCCTAATACGACCCTCTAATGCGTCTGTTACCAAAATGCAAGTCCAAAAAGCCCGTACGAAGTACCTCTCAAATAAAACCAACAATTTACGATATTATTTTAGAAACCCAACTTTTTTCGCCATCATTCTATTCGGCATTCAATTATCTCTCAAATGAAACAAAATCTAGCAAAATCGGATGAGATTTACTCGATTTATGTGCAAAAAACACTTAGGGCCGAGTAGCGGCCTTAGTCCAAGGGCCCTAATTTGAAACTTTTTTCGTCACGTTCTTTTCGTTATTCAATTACCTTCCATAAAAAACTAAAACTAGCAAAATCGGATGAGATTTACTCGATTTATGTGCAAAAAACACTTAGGGCCGAGTAACGACCTTTGAGCCCTCCCAACAAGCCCGCGTTGCATCTTACCCAAAAACAATGTTCAGCAACTTTGTTCTACTCGTCAATACCTTTATATCAGAAGCAGCTATTGCGTGCGTATTTCGGTAGATATCGTCGAAAGACTGAAAAACACCTATAGGGCCCTAGCTCTGGAAGGGCCGACCCTACCATGCCCATTTTCGAACTTGACCTTACTTTTGTCGATACCAACTGGAAACAACCAAAATTTTACCAAAAAAATCTGCGTCGCAAAGTGGCAAATGTTCAGGAACAGATCAGCAAGAAAATTTATCTGCCGCATGCGACGCAGATTTTTTTGGTAAAATTTTGGTTGTTTCCAGTCAAATTTTTTTTTGGTAAATGATGATGAGAAAAACTAAGCCAGCTTGTTTGAACTAAAATTGTGTGTAAAATTTAATTTTTGCGTAACGAAGCTGGAAGCGTCAACTCTAGCGATATCATTCATTTTAGAAATTGTATTTCAAAGACTGCGTCACACTTTTCTCGAAGAGATTTTTGTTGGGATATCAGTCGTTTTAGAAGTGTAGTCAACACTGCTTTTTATAACAGTTTACAGTTTTAATTCAAAAATTTTACGAAAATCGAAAATTTGACAAAATTCGAAAATTTAACGAAATTTGACGAAATTCGAAAATTTGACGAAATTCGAAAATTTGACGAAATTCGAAAATTTGACGAAATTCGAAAATTTGACGAAATTCGAAAATTTGACGAAATTCGAAAATTTGACGAAATTCGAAAATTTGACGAAATTCGAAAATTTGACGAAATTTGACAAAATTCGAAAATTTGACAAAATTCGAAAATTTGACAAAATTCGAAAATTTGACGAAATTCGAAAATTTGACGAAATTTGAAAATTTGACGAAACTTGACGAAAATCGAAAACTTGACGAAAATCGAAAATTTGACGAAATTCGAAAATTTGACGAAATTTGACGAAATTCGAAAATTTGACGAAATTTGACGAAATTCGAAAATTTGACGAAATTCGAAATTTTGACGAAATTCGAAATTTTGACGAAATTAAAAAATTTGACGAAATTTGAAAATTTGACGAAATTTGAAAATTTGACGAAAGTAATTCTCTATCTGCCACCATTCAAGAAATATCTCCAAAACCCCAATTGACCCACCCATTTCCAACTTTCGACATTTTTCACATATGCCCCTCTGTTCTACTCGTAAAACTCTGAGACTTTGCCGAAGAAAGTAACTCTCTATCTCTCATAATCGCAAAAATATTAGTCCTTTCATCCTACGCTCGAGTAGCTCAAAATTTGGTCACTCTAATCACTCTAGCTCAAACGAATCTGACCCGATTTTTTTAATAATTTTTTTGTTTGAATCGTGTTACGAATACCTTTGAAGATTTATTCAATATAGCGAAAAAAAGGCTGCTAGGCGCAACCAGCAAAAAAACGATCTTTTCAAAAAACAAGTTTACAATAAATAAAAATCATCAATTCTATTCGTTCCTAATGTACCTTTCATTTGATGGGTCACACGCCTCTGTAGGTTTCAATACAGCTAAGCTACAGCCGAAAACGCGTTCCCGACCCTCGAAAACCACACTCAGAAACCACTTCGAGGCCAATAAAACCAAATTCTGGTTTTTCCTGGGGTAATGGCGTATCACATTTTCATTTTTATGCCCACCCTGAGGTTCCTCCAAAATTTCATGGAGATTGGCTGACTAGTTTCCGAGATCGACCGTCGATAGACAGATAGACAGATAGATAGAAACATACAGAGTAAGTTGAAAGATTTTGATTGTTTGGAAAACGTTAATTTGGTGCATTTTCTATCAAAATGACCAACTTCAAAACGATGTATCTCCGGCAATTTTAAAGTTACATAGTCGAGTGATAGCTCGTTTTGCTCGTATTTGAAGCGCGAATAAGATAGATAAGGATTTGTGGTGATACAGGCCAAAGGAAAGAATCTTAAATTCTCGCCTATATATAGTTGCCGCGTCTCAAAAAAATTTCTTCGTTCTTTTTTTGGAAGTTAGACTGCGTCAAGTCCTCCGCTATCGCTCCGGACTTGATAAGCCCCCAGTACTTCGTACGGGGCTAAAAATGAAATAAAAAACACAAAAATAAAAGTGACGGCCATTTTGTCTTTAGCCATAATTTCAATTTTTTCAACTTCGACGAACACCAATGGCCAAATAATTTTAATTTTTGCATTTTTCACTTATTTTCAAAAACAATCAACACTTTTACTTTTATTATCATGTATTCACTTCACTTCACAGCAAAATTTATTGAAACACCACCAAAATCGACAAATATTACGCAAAATATGAATCTAGCACTTCACAAAAACAAAACAGTCGAAGTAGTTTGTCAACATGTCACCAAAACAGTAGTGTTGCCAGTGATGCTTTCGGGATTAATATAATGAAGAAGTGTGAAACGTTTCAATGCAACAACAGATATTTTTGTTGGTTTTGTTGTATCGGTAGTTTTTATGTTTAGTATTAGTCTGGCAGTGAATGAAATAGCGCGACATAAATGTTGTGAAATTGTGCATTAATTTAGAATAATCTTTTGATATTCAAGAGTCTGCCAGTTGTATCCTGGAACAGTGTTCTAGGAACACTTTTGGTTTTGAACTCTCAGGTCCTTGGGTGGGAAAATGTACTCGTAACAACAATATTCCGAGTGGATAGGCAATAAAACAGCATACATTGGATGCTGCTTGGTAGTTCATTACTCGCGAACTCACTCGTGTGGTTTTAAGCAACTCGCTTTGGAAACGGTTATTTTGACTTGTGTAGTTGCATACCTCGCCTTCGGCTCGGATATGCAAACTCGACACTTGTCAAAATAACCGTTTCCAAAGCTTGTTGCTTATAACCACACTTGTGAGTTCGGCTCGTATCACAAAATTGATCCCTTTATTTTCGTGTCGTTTATGGTTATTTCAGCAAATAATAATAATGACCAACAGAAGTGATTTTGTTTGAACTACAATCGCTAAACCGAACTGGTGTGCATGTGTTATTTTGCACCAGCTGGTCCCATTTGGAATTGTATGTGACCAGCTGGTGCAAAATAACGTGTGCACACCAGTTCGGTTTAGCGATTGTAGTAAGAAAAAAGTAAATATCTCATTAAGATTGGGGAATTAATTCCCAAAATTCTTAAAAATTCACAAAAATTCCTAAAAATCCCAAAAATTTCCAAAAATTCCCAAAATTCCCAAAAATTCCCAAATGGATTCCCCAATCTTAGAGCCTGGCACCGTTGTTGAGTCGTTTGTCCTTCAAGACATTAGTGAGAGCTTTTGGTTTGACTGACGAGGTTTTGAAGAGAAACGGGTTCTTGTTGCGTGTGACTTGACGTTCTACATCTTGTCTGTTTAATCAACCCAACAACGTACATTATTACAATTTGATTTTGCGTCATTGATATGTGAATTCTTTTTTAAATTCATATGTTTCGCCATCTGCGCTGTGGACTCCACGTGTTTCACCGTTCCATCCATATGTACGACATCGTAACATAGCAGAAGGCGTATGGAAGCTCCGACGGGTCGACTGGGCCAACATATTGCCTCCGGTTTCTGCTTCAGCGGCAACATTGAGTTTAGTTTAACGTTTTGCCGCCTTATGTATTTTGAGTTGATAGGTCACGCAGATGCAGATACGCGGGTTACACACCACGTTTCATACAAAAAATTCACCACGCCATACAAATTCAATTTTGGTGAATTTGTTTGTATGGAAAAGGTGTGTTCCCGCGTATCTAATAAAATGGCGATCTGCGTGACCTCCCCAAAGTATACAGCCTTGGATATGACGCCACGTTATTGTATGTATTTATTGTCGCCAGCCAGTTAGCATATATTGCCGTTGGTTTAGAATATAAAATAAAATTAAAAAAAACTTTATCAAATGTCTTCGACAATGACGCATTCACAATTACGATAGATTCGATAACGAAGAAACTAACATTTATGAAAAAGAACTTGAAGATCCTGAAACGAATACCTAAAGGAGCAAGACTCTTAGCAGCACACAACTTATCAGAAGTTATCGATACGTGTGAAGAACAACGACCTTAAGAGTTGGTGCGATTTGTTGTTTTTCTCCTATGCAGCGTTTCAAATACCGGATGAAAAGGTAAAATCAAGTTCTCTAACTCGATTAGTAAAGAAAAATATCAACGATCTTCAATTACCGAATGTAAAACCTACGAATGCAACGAAACAAGCTGATTTATATAAAAGAATTGAATCAAAAATATCAGAAGGAGACGTATGTACTTATAAACCGTAAGCCGTAAAACTTTTGGTATCAACAGAAGGATTGGCTGAACAAAATATAAACACATTGCAGCAGTTACAACTTAAACATCCTTCGCCAGGACGAAAGTTACATTTTCCAGAGCCAGAACCATTTTCCAGAATGGTTCAGCATCTGGAATAGATGGAATTCGTCCTCAACATCTTAAAGATCTAGTTGCAGAATCGAATGGTGAAGCAGCTCCAAGATTACTGCAATCGGTAATGAACCTGGAAAATCTAATGCTATCTGGAAAAGTTGTGTCGTCGGTCTGCCCCATAATTTACAGAGTTACTTTATGTGCTCTTTCAAAAAAAATGTGGTAGCTTACGGCCAATCGCGGTTGGTTCAATTATCCGGAGGCTAGCAGCAAAAATAGCTTGCAAATTTGTTCGTGAAGAAACTGGTGATTACCTTCGACCAATACAAGTAGGAGTAAACACTAAAGGTGGATGTGAAGCAGTAGTACACACAGCAAGGATATATTTACAATTAAATAAGAATTCAAGTAAGATTATGTTGAAAATCGATTTCGTTAACGCATTCAATTCCATAGAGAGAGACATGATGTTGAAAGAAATAAGAAATAAAACACCCAGTATCTACTCATTCATGTGGCAGTGTAATGCAACACCTTCGTTGTTATTCTATGGAAATGATACCATTATGTCAGAAGTAGGTGCTCAACAGGGCGATCCTTGCGGTCCGCTTGCATTCAGCCTTTGACTGCAACCAATTCTTGAAAGAATGGCAACAGAACTAAACATATGGTATCTGGATGATGGCACGCTATGTGGAGATCCAAAGGAAGTATTATCCAATTTTGAAAAATTAATCATTGAATGTGAACATATCGGATTGAAAATTAACCCATCTAAATGTGAAATATTTTTCTGCTCAAATACAGATGACTCAGTTATATCAAGTTTTAACGAAGTTTCTCCTGGAATCAAAGTAATAACTGAAGACTTAGTATTACTTGGAGCACCACTAACGAATATCGCAACAAAAAGACTTTTGAACAAGAAGAAGATTGAATTGTCAACAATGATGGAACGGCTGTCCAATTTGAAACATCATATCGCCTTTTACATCTTGAGGCACTGCCTATCGATTCCGAAATTAACATATATACTGAGAACAAGTTGCAGCTTTGACGTTGAACAAGATCTACAAGTAATTGATTTCACTATCAAGCGGTCACTTTAAGAAAATGTTAATTCACGTTTAAGCGATGAACAATGGACAATATCATCTTTACCAGTGCATTTTGGTGGTCTAAGAATCAGGAAAGTTACGGATGTCGCACTACCAGCTTTTTTAGCTTCCATAAATTCAGTGATTGAACTCGTCAACATGATGTTACCACAAATTTCAGATGAGTCAATCGTTGCAAATTATATGGAAAGCTTATCTAAGTGGTCATGTATGAATGAGAGTAATCTCCCAGAAAACAAAGAAAATCAGAAAGCTTGGGATCTCATTATCATCAACAAAATAGTCAATTCTCTGCAACTTTCAACCGAAAAACAAAAGGTACGCTACAATGCATCTCTTGCAAAAGAATCTAATGGATGGCTCACTGTCTTACCATCACGACATATCGGAACTTTACTTGATGATAACACTTTCCGAATCTCGGTTGCATTACGTTTGGGCTTAGACATATGTATTCCTCATCAATGCAAATGTGGACGCCAAGTGGAGAAAAATGGAATACACGGATTGTCTTACGGTCCAACTACAATTACTGTATGTGTATGCAATCATTTAATTTCACCTCGTACTGAGCTAGAGAAATTGCATGTTTCAGTCGATATTTCCGATTCGGTCTTACCTGACATACAATTTTCCAAATTAAAAGACTTTAAACTTTTTACCAGATCCGAGTGCCACTGAACGGATTTCTCGTAAATAAGACATGTATTCTGGTTGTTTATGTTTTGACTCGGTAGTAGAGTTTGTATTTTTTAAGTAAAATTACAAAATTATTCCCGTTTGAGTAGAAATTACGTGTGAAATTCGAGAAAGAAAATTACAAAGTTGGCGCTGGAGTCAATTTTTGCGGCTAAATCTGTAACTTCCATCACAACCCGTTAAAAATATCGAATCTTCTGTTTAATTTCCATACACAACGACTAATATAATATCTATGTACAAAGCACCTAGCAGGGTAATAGAAAAAATAAAGTAGTACTTTAATCGAAGTATGCGAATATTTCCATACCTTTTTTTCATAATGTCATTGCAAAATTACCATTAAGGCTGCTAATGGTATTATTGGTATCAAAAAACTACTCTATTTGACGTGTAAAAACGTCTATTACCCTGCTAGGTGCTTTGCTATGTACAGACCCTTCACATATACACATCCAATCTAGCATGCTACATTTATGTTCTTTCGACCCACAATTTTCCAATTTTCAGAAATCGTTGTTTTGGTTTTATGAGTCGCATCGTAAACTTTCAATTTCGTTTTCAGTTCGTTCAACGTTTTCGCATCGTAGAGAATCGATTTACTTGGTTGATATCTGAACAATGAAGGTTCGTCCAAATCCGGTCCGATTTTCCGCATATCGTAGTAGAATTCGAGATACGATTCCGACGCTAGCTTTTTCTTATGCATCAACTTCCTATGAATTTCGTAGCTTGACAACTCTTCGTTGAATTCTCTTTTCCGTTTCTCTGCCAGGTAAATAGAACACGATGTGATTTATCTAATTTTTTATTAAATAATTTTTAAATTCTTTATTGTGAACAAGTCAATAGTGTCAATTAAATATAAATTTTACAGAATCTTACAAATAAATAACTTTTTTTGGACCAAACTTCATCCACTTAAAAGTTTCTCCGAAATATACAAAATACGAAATACACAAAAGAAAGTCCTTGTCGATTTCCCTGGTTGGAGGATGTTAAAAGTTGATTTTGGTAGTTACTTCCTGACACAATATTGTTGAGTATCACGAGATATTCGGAATGTCAGTACAGTAATATCAGCTAAGGTTCGACGGTGATCAATTAGGCGAGATCTTTTTCGGATCATTAGTTTTTTCACGTATATAAATCAAGTTTTATAACGTTGGCAATCATGATTTAGTGCTAATTATTTATAGGACACTACCAACTGTATAAAAAAAACTCACAGCAAAGTGACAGGGTTCGTACAAGTAAGACTTTTTCAAAACAAACCCGAACATAAAAGATTAAGTCATCGATCGACTCTTATTTATTTACATTTTTTCGTATTTACAGCACAGCAGCACATTTATTTAAACAAAAGGAAGCATGACGCATGTTCTCGTCTAATCTAGGAAGAATTTCATAGCAGCCATCTACTTGCTCTTTAGAAGCAAATTACAGTTAGAGGCAATGAAATCTGTGCATTAATTTCTTTCATCTGTTTTTCATCTGATCCACACAAACAATCAAAACAGTTACGTCTATATACAGGTTTACTACTACCACACGCATGAAGACAACATCTTCAATCGTACATTTTTGATTGTATGTGTGGATCAACTGACTAAAGCAAATTTATGCTGAAATTTCAATGCCTCTGACTATGAGGCAGTGCTCAATACTTTCTCGGAAATTCAGAACATGAAAATACCGAAAATATATTCCTCTGTCCATTTGTGAGTGCAACTGATAAAATCTTAAACAATTCCTGTCTGACATCCAAACACAACTCGCAGTACCACAAAATCATCTCAAAATACAAATTATGTTCTGTGACGCGGCGAACATATATCATCGCCAAACTATTAATATTAACCCTATCAGAAACGACCGTCACAGTCCTTTTTTTACCATAAAGCCTTGCGTCGACTACAAATATGTCATGCAGTTTCAAAAAGGTTAATAATACAAAATTTATAAACATTTTGGTACAGCTATGCGGTTAATTGTGTTCGGTATAATTGTTTCATTGTCCCAACTATATATATAAAGTGTGAGCAAGTATTCTTCAAAAATTGGTCTGCCAGTAAATTGTCACGTCAAAAGTACAGTCAGAGACAGTGAAATTTCACCATGAATTTGCTTCAGCTGTTTTTCAGCTGATCCACACAAACAAGTAAAACTGTTTATAAGTCTTTAGTGGAAAAATCATGAAAATTGGTTTGATTGCTTGCTGAAAAACAGCTGAAGGAAATTTATGCCGAAATTTCACTGCCTCAAACTGTACGAACAAAAAAAAAAATGCTAAAATGGAATGTACCAGATGTACAGATGTGTTATATGGAATCGTGGAATACGGTGTAGTCAGTCAATAGAAGTCAGAGCTTGATTCGACTGACTTCTGTTTAGTTCTGGCTCTGTTCCAATTTATATAGAATCTTTTTGAATTTTTTGGGACCAAACTGCAGAATTTTTCTCTAAATAATTCCGTCCGAATCGATCCACTGACCAGCAGAACAAGCCTGATTCTGGCTTTATTTAATCTATATAAGTTATCCTTATAAAGTTTACGCCTTAGAAGTGGTTCAGAAGTGAAATACGTTTTGCTTTTCGTAGATATCTATCGGGACAAGCTGTATCGAAACTTTGGACAAAGATATCTAATCGCACAACCTATTTTACACAGTATCACTGCAGCAGACGTCAAACAATTCACCAATTAATATTCTATCGAATCTTTTGATCTACGAACTTATAACGGACTGATACAATGCTTTACTTGACTGACTGACTTCAACTTTTAACCTGTAGGTGTTATATAAGACCGCGTGTGCAAACAACGTTTTCTTCCTGGTATCCAAATCCGTTTTCTCCCGGTATCCACTAAAATTCGAACAAATTTCCCGGTAAAACTTTTGCGACTTCCAATGAACCAACATATGCCTACGTAGATCCTCTTTAAGGTTCCCAAACACATATATGGCATCATTTCATCATAATCGATAACGCTGGAAAACAATTTCCGCTCATTCCATATTTCGTGTCATTTCCCAAATTCTGGTCATTTCCCAATTTCCTATCATTTCCCGATTTTTAGTGAAATTTCCCACTTCCGGTCATTTCCGATTTCTTGTTATTTACCAATTTCCGGTCATTTCCCGATTTCAAGTCATTTTCCTTTTCCCCTTTTCATTATTTATTCCAGCTGAACCCGAAATATTTCTCGGTATCCGGTTTTGCAGCAAACAAATTCCAGGTATACTGGATACCAAGGCTTCACATCATTTGCACACGCGTATAAGACTGCAATAAACAGAATTTTGTCATCGGTGTCTGCAGAAGGTTAGCAATTGATTAATACCGCCAAGAAAGTGTACCGTCATTCGAAACATTAGTTATTAGATGTCGTTTTAGTCTTTTCGTTGCCAATATACTTTGGAATTCATTGTACCCCTCAGTGGAGTTCAAAGCTTCTGACCGCCTGACACAAGTTCTCCTTTCTATTTAAATTTCAAAAACCTCCAAGAATTAGATCGAAACCGCAATTTCGCTCGCCTAGTCAATAATAATAACAAAATAAAACGATGATCACAGAACGCTTAAACTGAAGTAGTCTTTCACGAGTATTTTTGTACAAATCGCCATCTCTGCGAATCAATTCCAGAATTACATCGTTCGGCCGTGACGCCACGCTGCTGGACGTATCGAGTATCCAAGCACACGTTCATTTTGGCATGCTGTATGAGACCGCTGTCACGTAGCTTCCACATTTGGTTTTCGGTATCGTCGCACGGCCGAATGATAACAGTTGAGCCTTTCGCAAATTTAACGACGGTTAAGCACAGATCGTAATGTTTGACCTGGCCCTTTTTGGTATAAGTCCATTCCTGGTTGCCACCAGACTCGTGGCATTGGTAGAGTCCTTTTTCACACACAAAAAATTGGATCGATTAGATGCGGTCACTCGAGAAAACATTTCTAATATTACCAACTGTCCCATCAATTAAATGGCCTAAGGTGTCCATACAGTATGCACCTTGTCGTATGGTACCAGTCTGAGCACTTTCAGGAACCACTAGTTCAGGGTACACATTTTCCAAGTACCATTTGAATGGTTTACACTGTAGATCCTCCCGCAATTTCAGACGATCGTCAACACTGAAACAAACATATGGAATGAATGGCCAATTACAATTTCGTCTCGATTTTTGATCTTACTTTCCGAATGGAATGTTCTTCGCTAACGGTACAGACGCATAGTAATACTGTTTGTACTCATCCATCCATACTTCGGCTGCTCGTCTTGTATTTTTAGCAAAAACATTTCCACTTCCCCCGGGGAATGTGTACGGATGACGTTTACGGAAAACGTGACCAACTCGACTGCACGGCAATATTTCCAGACTGCCACCGCACTGCCATACACGGAACGAAATTTCCAAGTTTTCGCCGCCTATGAAAGAGGGAAAATTTGAATGCAAAAAACTCAGTAGATGAGCATGAAAACTACCCCAGACATCCATCTTCATGTCGTACTTTCCCAGTTTTTCGAAATATTTTTTGTTTATTACAAACAATCCACCGGCTATCATGGGGGTACTAATGGCCGTTGTTGGGTCCTTTTGTCGGGCAGCGCGTTCTTGTGGACTTAGATATTCCCACTTAAAGACCTGCATAGACGTTTAGGTAAATATTAAGAACGTCGAACAGTACTCTAAGCGAGTTTCAGCACAAAAATTTCTGTTCAAATTAAGAAACACAAAAAAGCTTTGCCACCACTTTCAACTTACTAAATTCCAATCGAAACCTCCTCTAAGATCGGCTGACGCACCAATATACTGAAATGAATCCATGCTGATTACATCTATCACCGGACACACAACCCTCGTTGGATCCTCATCAACACGCTCTAATAAAGGCTCCAGCCAGTTTTCATTGCATTCGCAATGGCTGTCTAGGAATGTTAGGACTTCAGCCGTTGCAATGTTTGCACCTTTCACACGTGACCGTACCAATCCTTCTCTTTTGTCGTTACGAATAACTTTGACTTTGTTTATTTTCGCCAGCTCCAGTCCATCCTCGGCTAAAAGGGAATTAAAACAGAAACTTCTGTAATGTGGTGACGAGCGACTAGGAAAATACAATCTTCAGGAGTTGCGAGAGTATTTCGTAATTAAAGTTTGTTTAGAGGTTGCAATGTTAGTAGAAGATAACTTACGATGATCGCTGAAGTCATCTACAAGAATTATTTCTTTTATAAGATGATCAGGACTTCGATTCAAGACGCTGATAATAAAGAGAGAAATTGTTAGGCTCATGTCTCTTCGTAGATACGAAGTATCGCTTAGAATTCAATCAAATTTGCATACCTGACTATAGTCCTTAGCAACGTTGACCTTGCTTCATTGTGGAATGTAATTATAACACTCGACGGTGGCAGATCTTTCCGCCACTTCTTTTTTCGGCACCTGAAAGACGACAATTTATTTGAAATTATCATCAGCAAGTCTTATGGTTGATGAGTGGACGTGCGGGTCCTGGATGAAAACATGTTGTATTTGAGATGAAACTTCGCATAAAATTTAGAAAATTCGAAAGAAACTTATCGACCGATTTGCCAAGACTATAAAAACTCACTCCAAACATTCTAACCTACACTTACATTGCATTCCTAGTATCCGGAATATTTCGATTACTCGGCAATGCATCGCTGGCTTGCTGATTAAATCTATTTCTAACGTATGGATCTTCGCCGGCTCTTAAGCTGCCGCGTTGAACATAGCCAATTTCATCGAAATAATCAAAGGTCATTCGTGGTGATGAATCGGGAACATTAGGTATCGGTGCGAGTTGGTGTGAAGGTGAAGTTGATGGTGATAAGTCTTCAATTAGTTGCGCTGCAGTAAATGTTTCTCTTAGTCTAAGTGCTCTGTTTTCCATCTGCAAATAAGAAAGAATGGTTTTTACTAATGACTTATCAATGACTTGTACCGTTTGTATCTTTAACATACACACAAAAGAAAAATTGCAATGAAAATGCTTTATAAACAATTCGTAACGAATGATGATTATACTTATACTACGATTAGTCTAAGGTTGTAGAGAACACAAAATAGGAATGTGACAAGTGACTCCTTGGTAGTGGAACGGTTATGGTTTAAAGCGTTTTCCTTTTAATATTTCCTTGATTGTTCCACAATTTGTTCTTCAAACAAATGGAAGTAGCAGATTTTAACCATACCACTCCGCCACGAGAGTGATACATTATCCGTTGACTTGCTGGTATCGCACATATTTCTACAATCAGCATTCTGAGCACTTTCCTTTCACAAAGGCCGAAAAGCCATCCTTGTATCCACTTTGTATTGAAGTTTGCATTCACATCATCAAAGCAATTAAATCGATTTCGGTTGATCAAGCAGCTTTTCTGGAGAAACTAATGAGTTTACATATGAGAAGCAGAACTGATAAGAAGCAGTTTATTATTCTCTTTTAATTCCGAGTTTCACTGAATTTAATGTCACAGAACTTCGGAGATTTCAACAGGTTATGGGCCCAGGATCGTCTGGAGATATTGCTTTCGTGAAATTAAAATTACGGTTACGGAAAACAGATTTTAATTTGGTGACCAGAAAGAAGAACATGTTGACGACAGGAATGAAACAGGAACAAAGATTTACTACAGCTATAGCACAAATTGAAGAAGAAACAAACAAAATAGATTTACGGTAATGACATCGGCAAAGTTTAATGTATACAAGGAAGAGAAGATAAAAGAGGAGAAAAAGAAAAAGAAAAGTGAGGAAACGAAAAGAAATCAAGAGAGGTAGAATAAAAAAAAGCAGAACAGTGAAGAAAGATGACGATGAGTAGAAGAAGGCGATGATGGACAGAAGAACACCTAAATCTATAAGCCATCAAAATTTGTGCGATGAGTAGATTACGACAAAGGAATAGTTATTTGGATCACAAGGGACGAAAGTAAAGAAATTCAACCGTGTGCGAGAGTTGCTGCCCGCGCCGAAGGCAAGGGCCGCAATCGCACAGGTTGAATTTCTTTATGTCGTCCCGTGTGATCCACATAACTTTTTATCACGAGAACTACGAAAATTGTGATTGAGGCACATAAACTCGAAGAAATGCGTTATCTAATGATGAATTAAACCAAAATATGGTTACTTTTGCGGGGGTCCAGGGGGCGGCAGCCTCCTGGTATAAGAAAATATTAATATTATCAACCATCACAACAATCAGACGTAAAAACAACAACAATATCCTTTTCATGCTTCGGGGCCGAAAATGAGGGCAATTTTTCGAATTTTCTCGGGTTTCCGGCCCTCTGCATGAAAACTCACATGTGCACCTGTTTGGGACGGTTGATTTAAGGCACTTTCGCTTGTAGACCTCACTTCGTTCGGCCTACAATCCGCGAAATTGCCTAAAATCAATCGTCCAAAACAGGTACACAATAGTCATTTGTGTACCTGTTTTGGACGATTGATTTTAGGCAATTCCGCGGATTGTAGGCCGAACGAAGTGAGGCTTACAAGCGAAAGTGCCTTAAATCAACCGTCCCAAACAGGTGCACATGTGAGTTTTCATGCAGAGGGCCGGAAACCCGAGAAAATTCGAAAAATTGCCCTCATTTTCGGCCCCGAAGCATGAAAATGACTATTGAATTATTCGTCATCAACTTTGTATGCTATTATTAATCAGAGCACTGGCGCACGGTTTGTTTAATATTGATCAAAGTAAACATCTTGACAAGATTTGACTTTCGCATTATGTACATCGACTTTCGCATTATATACGTAGACTTTCGCATTATGTATTAACCGATTTCGATACATAACTTGCATTTTTTTACTTTCGCTTCCCGTTTGGGAACCGAAATAGTCATTTGTGTACCTGTTTTGGACGATTGATTTTAGGCAATTTCGCGGATTGTAGGCCGAACGAAGTGAGGTCTACAAGCGAAAGTGCCTTAAATCAACCGTCCCAAACAGGTGCACATGTGAGTTTTCATGCAGAGGGCCGGAAACCCGAGAAAATTCGAAAAATTGCCCTCATTTTCGGCCCCGAAGCATGAAAATTACAATTTTCGTAGTTCGTGTGATGAAATTAGTTATTTACGTATCGATTGAGTAGGCCGAAAGAGTTACGTATTAAGTGAAATTGCCTAAAATCAATCGTCCAAAACAGGTACACAAATGACTATTTTTATGCCAAATACTGCGAAAGTTTGTATTTTCGGTCCTCAAATGGTGACCGAAAGTAAAAAAATTCAGGCCTTGGGCCGAAAGTAAATGTCACTGTCATCATTTTACTTTCGCCCCGTGGGCTTGCGTATTTGCGGGCCGAAAGTAAATGTCACTGTCATCATTTTACTTTCGGTCCTCATATGCCTCGAAAACACATGTTCACTTGATTGAAAGTACGCATTGAGTGTTGTGTTGACGATAGCCAAATGTTTTGTGAGCAAGTGAATGTATGTTTACAGTAATTTCATTTGTTAAATTGTTTTTATTTTTATACCAGGGGGCTGCCGCCCCCTGGACCCCCGCGCTTTTCGGTATTTTGGTGTTTCTACAGTAAATTTTGTTGATAACTCAACAGTTTAATTAAAATTATGTTTTGTTTCGGACCGAAAATACAAATCTTCCGCAGTATTTGGCATAAAAAATAGTATGCATCACTCGGGGCAAAAGTAAAAAAATTCAAATCGTGTGATTGCCGCCCTTGCCTGCGGCGCGGGCTGCAAACTTCACACGTTTGAATTTTTTTACTTTCGCCCCTTGTTATGCAAAATACTATTGTATGCTTGCTAAGAGGACCGAAAGTAAAGAAATGTCAATTCAAGGGGCGAAAGCGAAAGCTTTCGCCCCGCGAATTGACAGCTTTACTTTTGGTCATCTTAGCAAGCATACAAAGATGAATTTGAAGAAGCACGATATGCGTAAATAAGGAGGAATATTATAGGTTTGTTTACATAGTTTGTACAGTGTAACAAATCGATTTCAGATCACAGTAGCCTTTGTGGAGAACTAAATTATGCATTGACGAGGAGCAAATTATTATTCTTTTGCAATTTCAAGTTTCACTGAATGTAATGTCACAGAACTTCAAAGATTAGAACACTTTGTAGATGTATAGTATGTTACACACAAACTTCTCCAAGTAAATTTCACTCAATAAATTCAAGCCACAAACTCTAAAATTCAAGTTCCAAATGTAACACCAATGTATGAGTGTCAGCACACATCATTACCGATACTCGGTAAAATTGGATCTAAAAATTCTAAAAATGTAATCGCGTTATAAATTCTGATCAACGATAAAATATAATTGGACATTCGAATCAGCATCATATTTCAATTATGTGGTTTGAACTTTCTAAAAATAGCCCGGCGCTGGAAAGAAAATTCGATAATTGAATTCTCTGGGGTGTGATAGAATAATGCTTTTAAGGATCAGACATGACTTTGATTTTTTTGAACTAGGTACAGCTACAGCATACAGTTTATTTCAGTATATGGGTAACTCCAGGGTTAGTCCAAGCATAAAGTGAGCTGTGTTGGCTATGTTTTGCGGTAACAAATCATTCTATAAATTTTCTAATACTCAGGAGACCCAGTGCTTTCATGCCAACAAGAATTGGAATTTTTAGCCTGCGAAGTGTGACATGTGATCGAAGAAGTCGGCGGTTAGTTGCGTTACACGTTTGTGACTTTTCGAAATATTTTCACCAAATGTAAATTTCGGTAAATTTTTTTGTCGCATACGCGGTGTAATTCCCCGAAAAAATTATTCACCTAGGATATATAAACAAACATTATAATTCTGTAAATTGTCAAAGTGTCATTCGCATATCTTGTTGTATCGTTGTATCGGCAAGCCTCGACCGCTTTGTCATACGTGCATAATATTTATTTTGTTTGGTAGCCCAAAATTTGTTGAAGATATGTCAGATATATCTATAAAAGTGATAATTTCCGGTGGTCATTAATAGCCAGAAATATTTTTTTTCGAAATTGGTGGTTGTTACCCCCCAGAAAATTTTGCTTTGGCTCAAAACCATCTAAAAAATGGTTACAAATTTTTTCGAGATAACCTCGACGAGTCAAAATTCGAGGATGATACTTATCACCACTGGGAAGCTGATTTCACCTACTTCACTCTTCCAACTAACCTGATTGAGCCAAAGTTATTTTTCTCGTGAAGTCATATGCTGTAGCTTTCGAATGACATCGATCTTCAGTTTTTACACTGAGAAAAAAGTTGACAGTTGCGTCCCCAGGTAATGTAATTTTTCATACAAAAATCACATTATCTGTGACAGGTAATGCTGTTTTTGTATGAGAAATTACATTACCTGGGGAAAGATTATCTGTCACAGGTAATAATCTGAAAACTTTTTTGTCAGTGTATATCAAAACATGTAATTTTGGCAATGTTTGGGTCGAGGTGATTTCACCTTTCTTCGAAGCAGAATGAACCAAAAATCTTCTAAAAATTTAATTTCGTGTCATTTAGTGCAATTGTTGAATTATATATAGCGTTCGTTTCTACAGGGAAACAATTTTACAGAAATCATTTGAGATTTATTGAGAATATCTTGGAAAGTCGAATACAAACAAACACTTTTTGGTCATATCTTCCCGAGACGTTATACCAATGACCTCATGTTGGTGTCAAACTACGCGTCTTGTCAATAGCTTTTAGCAAAAAAGAAAATTAGTGAAATCGGTTCAGGTTTCGTGAAATAAACTAGAATTTTCAAAAATTTGCAAAAAATAAGCATACACTTTTATGGTGGTATCTCCCCGAGATTTTCAGCGACCGACCTAATATGCGTCTGGTCAACAGCTTTCCAGAAAAAAAAAGTTTACTGAAATCGGTTTTCATTTCGTGAAAATATTTCGAAAAGTCTCAAATTAGGTGGAGTTACCCATATACCATCTTTTAAATGTCATAGGCTGACAATATCATGGAAAACTTTGAATGCGAAAATTCATTTTTCATCGAATGTTTACGTAATTTTTGAAATACTAATGTTCCTGCCACACACTTCCCTTTTCCTTCCTTTATGCTGAAATTTACATTAGCTATATAATACACAAAATCTCAGTGACATGAATGCCTAAAGTTATGTGTACCGATTACAGGTATTAATGTGGCACACACAGCAGCATACTTCATCTCAATCGTTATGATTTATATAAGATGCATGAATGGGAAATGCTATTAGCATTTTGAGCTTAGAGATCGTGACATTACTGCTTTTAATGTATACTTTACCGTACAATTGAACGAAAGGTTAGAAGATTTTATAATTTTTACAAAATGTGTCTGGAGTTTCAACATCGTATCGTATAAAAACAAATTGACATTTTGAATGTTTTTGGGTAAACTTTTCATTCTAATAAATTACAAAAGTCAAACGATTCGGCTGTTTTGATAAATGAGCTTTTGCAATTATACAAATATCGATGCCAATTATGTTTAGTACATGCTTATGCTTAAAGAGGATGACCTAATTTGTTGTATGTGATAATAGTAAACTAATTTCGTTTCTCTTGACCGTGGAATATTTTGGGTGTGCTCGCAGAAAACATAATCTTATTACACCAAAAACTAAAAAAAAAACTTCTGAAAGCTCTCCTTCACAAGCCGTCAATTTTGTAAAAGATATCTTAAGCTCCTTGTTATTCACTTTCTTGAAAGAGCAAAAGCTTCTTGAGTTACATTTGGTAAAAGGGAGCATAGGCTTCTTGTGTTACATTTGACCGTACAACACGGGCTTTTTAAGCGTGTATTTGACACATTGTGTGTAAAAACTTTGTAAAAAAGTGTACTTTACACACGTTTTGTGCACACACAAAAGTGTGTGAAATACACACTTGCAACAAGAAGAAAAAAGAGAAAGCGATGACTTTCTGAAGAAACGTCGAGTTCTTTGTAGAAGGAATATTCCATTTACAAAACGTTGAACAAGTTTAGTAAAAAATTTAGGCGCTGTGTTGATTCGTCTTAATCTATTTTCTTCAGTTCGGAAACGTTGAATTAGCGTACCTTTAGTCAATATAGGTAATTTTTCCTCTGTACTCGCGTCATTTCAAAGGAACAGAATTCAAACGTCTGGACATTTACTAGTCTAATTTTTTTTGCTCGCTGAGCTCGCGCCATTGTTTTCTTAATAGTTACACTTTTATTTGTCCTTAAGGCTCTAATAGATTAAGATTAGGTCCTTATGTATGTGTAATAATAGCTAGGTGGAAGCACCGACATTTGGTGGGGTTTAAAATGCAGTTTTTTTTTTTAACTTGCCAATAACATTATACAATGTGAAAAATTTCGGCTTCGCCTCGGATCAACAAAATTCACACGAAAACTCTACTTTTCATCTTTTTACCCTAGTCATGTAAAATATTATTCAAATTTTTCGGATTTTTATACCACGCCACATTGTGACCAACAAAGGCCCGAAAAGAATACTTTATTCTGATTAATAGAAATTTTCGTACAATAAAAAATCAAGCATCGGTTCGACTTTAGAAAAATTTCATCAACGACAAAAGCGAAATTTTAAAGAATAGTACATTTCGTACCTAGGACTGACAGTCTTTTTTAGCGTGTGAGAAGTTTCCAGACAGAGCCGAAGGCGAGGTCTGGAATCGAATGCGCTAAAAATGACTTTTAGTCCGTGGTACGAATAGTATTTTTCATATTGGACCGAGGTATGAAAAAGAAGTAACAGTTAAACGCTGAACTTGTGCCGTTTATAAAACGTTATAAATGTCTCCATCTAAACTGTAATTTTTGCTTCTGTAGTCAGAATGATGTTATGCATCACGTTCAAACGGTAATTAATTTAGCTGGAAGCTGTGACAACAAAAATCAATACCTCAAAGTAAATATTTAGGTGACAAAATATTAAAAACATGAAAATAAAACCAAAACATAGCTAACGCCGACCCGTACGAAACACCTATTCGTATCAAAAGCCTTTAATGTGAAACTCTTCATTTCTCTTACTTCATTTTCTTCTCTGCTGAAAAACTATTCTCCCTTTAAAATCACTTACATTATCCACTCTTTGCCTTGTTATCATATACAATTAAATTGCCGGAGGCAATATAGACAGCCCCGTACGAAGTCAAATTTCATAAATTCCTATTTAAACAGCTATATACCGCTATATTATAATGACGAGATGTCTGTCTTTCTTTCTGTCTGTTTGTCCGCTATTTACCGTCAAAATGAAAGTTCAGAGCAAAAAAAAAAAAAAAAAAAAAACACTTTTTGATATGTTGTAGGGAATGGTCTGAAACGTGGAGAAAACGTGGTCCGGTGAAAAGTCTGTTCGGAGATAGTGAAGTTATGACTGTGCGGAGGTGGAAAATGGCAGAATCGATATAACTCGGTCATTTTGAGAGATGGAGCGTCGGTGGGGGAAGAAGAAATGTTCCATTTATTGCGGTGAACAAAGTTGCAGAAGAAAGTTTTTTTCTAACTTTTCATCGGGAGGTGGTAGAGTGGATTTTATGGGGTTTTTTGAGGGTCTGGAAAATGTTTTAAATTGTGGAGCGGCTGTTTTGGAAGGTGGTGAGGCGTGAGCGGGCTCAAATGAAAGGTATTGATGGTACGAAGCGAAGAAAAAAAACTGGAAAAAAATTGGATTCAATTTGTTGGAATTAAGGTGGTAAGTAGGGTGTTTGACCACCAACGGGAACACGTTTGTAATTGCGGCGCGGCTGTTTTAGAAGCTAGAATGGCGTGTGAGCGTTTCAACGAAAGGTATGGATTGTACGAATCGAGGAAAAAAAAATTTAGGAAATTCGGATCAATTTCGAGCGAGTGACAGCTCTTCAAGTGGGCCATTTTTGAGCTACTCCAACGTACAGTGATCGATGATGATTTTGAGTTTTTCTTTAGGTGAAATGGATTTGTTTTCGGGGAAAGTTGAATGGGTTTTAGAGGTGAGTGGTGTGGTTGAATAGAAGTGAACACGGTGTACGCTTTTGTGTTTGAGTGACCACCCCCTCGATTTTTGTATCTTTGGCTGTGAAGCAGATGAGAGTTGGTTTCTTCTGCAAAGTTGTTGGTTATTGAAAGAGTGGTTGTATGGAAGTGACCACAGTGTACGCTTTTGTGTGTGAGTGACCACCCCCTCGATTTTTGTAACTTTTTATGTGAAGCACATGGAAAGTTGGTTTCTTCGGCAAAGTTATTGGTTATCGAAAGAGTTGTCGTCTGAAAGTGACCACAATGTACTCTTTTTATGTGAAGCAGATGGAAAGTTGGTTTCTTCGGCAAAGTTGTTGGGTATTGAAAGATTGGTTGTATGGAAGTGACCACAGTGTACACTTTTGTGTGTGAGTGACCACCCCCTCAATTTTTGTAACTTTTTGTGTGAAGCAGATGGAGAGTTCGTTTCTTCGGCAAAGTTGTTGGTTATCGAAAGAGTGGTTGTATGGAAGTGACCACAGTGTACGCTTTTGTGTGTGAGTGACCACCCCTTTGATTTTTGTAACTTTTTGTGTGAGGCAGATGGAGAGTTGGTTTTTTCGGCAAAATTGTTGTTAATTGAGAGAGTGGTTGAATGGAAATGACCACGGTGTACGCTTTTGTGTTTGAGTGACCACCCCCTCGATTTTTGTATCTTTGGCTGTGAAGCAGATGGAAAGTTGGTTTCTTCGGCAAAGTTGTTCGGTATTGAAAGAGTGGTTGTATGGAAGTGATCACAGTGTACGCTTTTAGGTAATAGTGACCACCCCCTCAATTTTTGTGACTTTTGATGTGAAGCAGATGGAAAGTTGGTTTTTCGGCAAAGGTGGTCGGTATTGAAAGAGTGGTTGTATGGAAGTGATCACAGTGTACGCTTTTGTGTGTGAGTGACCACCCCCTCGATTTTTGTAACTTTTTGTGTGAAGCAGATGGAAAGTTGGTTTCTTCGGCAAAATTGTTGGTTATTGAAAGTGTTGTCGTCTGAAAGTGACCACAGTGTACGCTTTTGTGTGTGAGTGACCACCCCCTCGATTTTTGTAACTTTTTATGTGAAGCAGATGGAAAGTTTGTTTCTTCGGCAAAGTTGGTGGTTATTGAAAATGTTGTTGTCTGAATGTGACCACAGTGTACGCTTTTGTGTGTGAGTGACCACCCCCTCGATTTTTGTAACTTTTTGTGTGAAGCAGATGGAAAGTTGGTTTCTTCGGCAAAGTTGTTGGGTATTGAAGGAGTGGTTGTATGGAAGTGACCACAGTGTACACTTTTGTGTGAGAGTGACCACCCCCTCGATTTTTGTAACTTTTTATGTGAAGCAGATGGAAAGTTGGTTTATTCGGCAAAGTTGTTGGTTATTGAAAGAGTTGTTGTCTGAATGTGACCACAGTGTATGCTTTTGTGTGTGAGTGACCACCCCCTAGATTTTTGTAACTTTTTGTGTGAAGCAGATGGAAAGGTAGTTTCTTCGGCAAAGTTGTTCGGTATTGAAACAGTAGTTGTGGCATGAGTTGTAGAAGGGTACGGGATTCACCAAAAATTGATGGTTTTCAGCAGAGTGTAACACGGGAAGAGGTGTTTTGTTCGAAAAGGTGTAAGAGTGGTGATTGCGGGGGTCCAGGGGGCGGCAGCCTCTTGGCATGAAAAATATAAATAATGGAAAGACGATATTAGGCGTTACAAAAGAAGAAGTTATTGTTTCGGGCTAACTTAACTGTAAATATGTGGGAGTGTCACACGGAAAGAGGTGTTTAGTTGGAAAAGGTGTAAGAGTGGTGATTGCGGGGGTCCAGGGGGCGGCAGCCCCCTGGCATGAAAAATAAATAATGAAAAGACGATATTAGGCATTACAAAAGAAGAATGTGATGTTTTGGACTAACTTTTCATAAGAATGTTTGAGCGGAGCGAAGCGATTTTCGTATAGCTCTTTACCAGATAGATGTTTGTCTCTAATTTCTCTGTTTGTCTGTAACAGGTGTTAGTCTCTAACAGGTGTCTGCCCGGTCTAGCTTGCTAGGATGCGACGTGGCACGAAGTGCCACAGGATGCAGACTAGTACCGCTATATTTACCTATATTTCACTGTAAATAAACATTTCACAGAGGAATATGCTATTATATAGCTCTATATGCCTGTATATAGCTTAATATAGCTGTATATAGGTATATATAGATGTCCATATATGGAATCCCTGAAACCCCTCACACTTAACACATTATTTCCATGTTAACAGAAACTCTCTAAGCATTCGGTCAAAATTTACTCGAGATATTGTCAAAATACACCACGTTCACTGTACTTCCGAGTAGCCAGATAAGAGCTCACTCCAAGAGACCTAGCTCACGCTCCGGAGAACATAATTTCATAAAAAAAAATTTCCCTGATTGGTACGGTCAATACCTATCTAATAAAGCTAAAACAGACGAAATATGTTCAAATGTGGCCGACCTACAAGCAAAAACTGCTTGCCGCCCTGTGCCTGTTCCACACCAAGGGGTCTAACTCACGAGTCGGTCATCCGATTTCCATAAACTTTTTTTTTGTCGATCGGTATTGTAAACACCTTTTATTTGACGTATCACTTACAAGTTTAACGTTTAAATGTCCGGAGATATCTTCGAAAAACCGTAAAGCACTTATTGGGCCACAGCTCGGGAGGGGTCGATCCAAAATCACTCATCTTCGAACTTAGCCTGTCTTTTGACATTACCAAACGGGAAAAAAAAAGAATTTTCAAGATCGGATGCGTTTTACTCAAGTTATCGTGCAGACAGACAGACGGACAGACTGACAGACAGGCGGACATTTTTTTTCCGCGGATTTGGCATCTCTAGACAACCACAATAGGTTTCCCCTTACTCAGCGAGTCCAATTCGACGTGTTACAAACGTATGCGTAAACCTATAAGACCCCAGTACTTCGTACGGGTCTAAAAAGACGAACAGACAACATAAATCCAATTTTATATGCAAATTCATTGTTGGAAAACGTAAAATATCTGCAAACTGCGTTATCGGATGTGTAATGGTGTTCCAATTACATGATCAAATTATAATTTTATTTCCTTGCGATTGGAAATTTAGTATTCGTGGTCACGTACAATCTGAATATAGGCGGTTTTTCTCTTTTGTCTGTCCGTCTGTCTGTCTGTCCGTCTGTCTGTCTGCACGATAACTTGAGTAAAACGCATCCGATCTTGAAAATTCTTTTTTTTCCCGTTTGGTAATGTCAAAAGACAGGCTAAGTTCGAAGATGAGTGATTTTGGATCGACCACTCCCGAGCTGTGGCCCAATAAGTGCTTTACGGTTTTTCGAAGATATCTCCGGACATTTAAAAGTTAAACTTGTAAGTGATACGTCAAATAAAAGGTGTTTACAATACCGATCGACAAAAAAAAAGTTTATGGAAATCGGATGACCGACTCGTGAGTTAGACCCCTTGGTGTGGAACAGGCACAGGGCGGCAAGCAGTTTTTGCTTGTAGGTCGGCCACATTTGAACATATTTCGTCTGTTTTAGCTTTATTAGATAGGTATTGACCGTACCAATCAGGGAAAATTTTTTTTATGAAATTATGTTCTCCGAAGCGTGAGCTAGGTCTCTTGGAGTGAGCTCTTATCTGGCTACTCGGAAGTACAGTGAACGTGGTGTATTTTGACAATATCTCGAGTAAATTTTGACCGAATTTCATGAATTTTTTTTTGTTTGAAAGGTATTAACGAATGTAAAGCGTCGGTACTATTTCCGGTCTCCTAACAAAATGGCTGCCGGCGGCCATATTGGATTTTATTAAAAGTGATATATCTTGGGAAAAATGGTACTTAGAGAGTTTCTGTTAACATGGAAATAATTTGTTATGTGTGTGGGGTGTTTCAGGGATTCCATATATGGACATCTATATATACCTATATACAGCTATATTGAGCTATATACAGGCATATAGAGCTATATAATAGCATATATTCCTCTGTGAAATGTTTATTTATAGTGAAATATAGGTAAATAAAGCGGTATATAGCTGTTTAAATAGGAATTTATTAAATTTGTCTTCGTACAGGGCTGTCTATATTGGCTCCGGCAATTTATTTGTATATGATAACAAGGCAAAGAGTGGATAATGTAAGTGATTTTAAAGGCTTTTGACACGAATAGGTGTTTCGTACGGGTCGGCGTTAGCTATGTTTTTTATTTATTTCAATTTCTTTTTATTGCGGGCTACAATATCTCGCATTGGAAAGCAAATGTAATACCTACATCGTCTGCCAGCAATGAAGTACATTAAATCCCTAAACTTGAAATCGCTTAAATTCAAAGTTATTCCCGGGTGCAAATAGTCATATAAACACTATTTGCACCCAACTCCAACATAAATCCCGCTTTTGTTATGGAAAAATAAGAAAACAAGGCATCAGAACAGTCGGAGCGTTTGCTGCGACTTAACCCCGTACGACCCGTAATCCTATTTCGTCCGTAACCATAATACGTCCGTAGCCGTAATACGCCCGGAACCCTAATACGTCTTCTTCTTCTCTTCTTCTACAACCCTCTAATGCGTCTGTTACCAAAATGCAAGTCAAGTTGGGCATGGTCAAATTTACTGAAAGTGTTCATTTTTAAAATTGCGCATAGCGCAATTACGAAAGCCCGTACGAAGTACCTCTCAAATAAAACCAACAATTTACGATATTATTTTAGAAACCCAAAATTTTTTGCCAACTTTCTATTGGGTATTCAATTATCTCTCAAATGAAAGAAAAACTAGCAAAATCGGATGAGATTTACTCGATTTATGTGCAAAAAACACTTAGAGCCGAGTAGCGGCCTTAGTCCAAGGGCCCAAATTTGAAACTTTTTTCGCCACATTCTTTTCGGTATTCAATTACCTTCCATAAAAAACTAAATCTAGCAAAATCGGATGAGATTTACTCGATTTATGTGCAAAAAACACTTAGGGCCTTAGTCCAAGGGACCAAATTTGAGACTTTTTTTGCCATCATTCTATTCGGCATTCAATTATCTCTCAAATAAAACAAAATCTAGCAAAATCGGATGAGATTTACTCGATTTATGTGGAAAAAACACTTAGGGCCGAGTAACGACCTTTGAGCCCTCCCAAAAAGCTCGCGTTTCATCCTACACAAAAACAATGTTCAGCAACTTTCTTCTACTCGTCAATACCTTTCATTTAATATATCACAAGCAGCTATTGCGTGCGTATTTCGGTAGATATCGTCGAAAGACTGAAAAACACCTATAGCGCCCTAGCTCTGGAAGGGCCGACCCTACCATGCCCATTTTCGAACTTGACCTTACTTTTGTCGATACCAATCGGGGAAAAAAAGAATTTTGAAAAAAGGTTGTGATTTGCTCAAGCTAGAGGGGTTACAGACGGACGGACGGACGGACATTTTTTTTATTGCGGATTCGTCATCTATGAACATAACCAAATGCTTTGCCCTTACTGTCTGCTTCCAATTCGACGTGTTACAAACGGCATATTAATCTTATAAGCCCCCAGTACTTCGTACGGGGCTAAAAACGTAATTTCCTTGGATTTTGATATAGTTGGGTGCAAATAGTGTTTATATGACTATTTGCACCCGGGTGCAAATAGCATCTACCTAAAAATTAAACACTTTCAATGCTTAGCCTCAGCCTCACCTCACAAGTACTTTAATCCAATTTTATGGAGTAATATGCTTGAGCGTAAAGCCATTAATTGAAATGAAAAATCGAAAAGAATTTCGTTCGTCTAACTAGAGCAATACAAATGTACAAAAGAGATCATCATTGTTGCTGATTCAATAAAAGACCGGAACTTTACTTCTGAAATTCGTTAGCAGTGAATCTATTGAAAATTTGTACCAACGTTATTGTAACGTATACATGATTCTCGACACATATTTATTCAAAACATATTTCAATTTCATGGACACACGGGCTGAATGAATTACTGATTTTATCACATTTTGCTCTGGGATGTTCGTTTCGTTTGCAACAAGGCAACATTGATTAAATGTGTGAGCGTAAAACAGTGACGGATAGTAAAGCTTTCGTTTCAGTTTTTGAGAAAAACTCGTTGACCAATTATTTTCCAGGCTCATGATAGTTACTGCTACTTGCTATGCACTCGGCTTCCGGTCTCATGTGACAACACGCCTCAAAAAGTATAAGTGCTCGGTTGCATAAATAACTAAACCTCAAATCTAGAATTTATTTTAACTAAACCGAAACCATAGGAGAGTATATAACACTACGATTGCACCCATAACGTTTCGTCATGTGCAAAATAAATCCATATTGTATGAACGGAAATAAACTACTGTGGCTACCCTGAGATGTGTGTAACCCAAATACTCGCAAAAAAGTTTGAAAATTCATTCTAAATTAATTTGAATTTATTTTCGCGCCATCAATTCATTCATGTAACTTATTTTGCCATATGCCGGAACGCTGAATTAATTTTGGATTTATTCGAGTGAAAATATATATTTTTTTAACTCGCTCCACAAATCTGTGAATTAGTTTTATGACTTCGTTTTGGTTCATTAACAAACCAAACGAATATTATGTATGCGCTTAGCTGGGATATGCTAATGAAAACGTTATAATGTTTGGAAATAATCACTATTGTTTACAATGGTTATTATGGCAAAGGAAAAAGCGGTTGCTTAAGTGAAAATAATTTCGGTTGAACATGTTTTGCTGGAAATTGATTTTCTTATCGTAATCAAGACTTGTACTGTACTTCGAAGCTATTATTTTCTGCTAAATTGTTTAACTAGCAATTTTAAATTGACCCAAAAATGTAGTTAAATAACCATGGCGTATAGTTATTGAGTAATCATAGTACCAGGTTTGTTATGCAATTTTTTCACCGAAAAATTTGTCGGTACAAATTTATTCACTTTGAGTTTTTACAAAAATCTGAAAGAAGTTCTCTACCGGCTCCGAAATTCGGCGAAGTGAGGAAATTGCAGTGTTAAAATTTCCTTTACTTGTAGCTTTGATCTTTTTGGTTTTTCCGTTCGCAGATTGTAAATTGCGGCTCTTTCCTCATCTGTAAATCGGTATGGACGGTCGGTATCTCGAATATGTCGATTCTTTTTGGACCACCAGCTCAACTGATCTTTTGTGACTTCAATTCCGATCTGGTCTTGGACTCTGGTTGCCAATTTCTGATATGTACCGACTCTGACCTTATGTATCCCGCTTTCGTCATCAATCAACTTACGAACTATTTTCGATTGTATATTATCAAATATTGTAATGCCTGAAGTGTGTTGCTTGGCCGGTGCGGTTTTCTTCGATTCGTCATTCCTTCTATCGTCAGTAGGCGGTTCATCGAAGATGGAGATATCCTCGAAACCGAAGGTTTTGTAGTGGTCCATGTACTCTCCAAATTGTTCGTGATTAATCGGCGAGTATGATAATGTAGCGAATGAAATGGACATGAAACATTCAATCAATCTTAACACATTCAAAATAATTGCGGCTTGTCAACTTTCGGCACCCTGGACTTTACTTAAATAGTCGTGGAATGCCTCCAAATAAATTTCTAAAAATCTAGAATTCAGTTTTGGATTTTTAGAAATTTATTTGGAGACATTCCTCGACTATTTAAGTAAAGTCCAGGGTGCCGAAAGTTGACAAGCCGCAATTATTTTCAATGTAACAGGAAGTAGTTTTATAAAGGGTGATGAATGTGAAGCGACATTTTGAGTTCATTTAGGAGAAAAATTCTTTGGAGTTCAAATTTTCAAATTTTATTCACGTAAACGAAAGTAAACCGTTGCACGAATCAAATGAGACAGTTAATAGGGAACTCCAGCCAATTTGGACACGTACAACAGCGCCCAAAGGATTTTCGAATTTTCGAATTTTTTGGTTTTAATATTACTAATGGCATGCAATAAACTGATACAACCATCCACGGAAAATTATAAAATTAAAATAAAGAGCCGGTAGGCGGTACAAGCAATACCTAAGATATCTATCCATTAAAAATATACATTTTACATAATGCACGTTCCGTTTAGCTAGAAGTATAACGAAAATTTAAATTAATTTCGGAAGATTCAATGTAACCCATTCTATATAATTGCCGTAGAGATTGACCATTAAACCTTTTTTTACACATCCTCACCTCTTTTGGGTCGTGAAATTTTAAAACTTTTCCTTTCAATGTTATTCCCTACGTGCAACATTTCTGTAAATGGAAACACTTTTCCAAGAAGTCGCAATTATCGAGAAACATTTTCGCAAGAATACCGGTGAAGTTTTGTCATTCTTTTCGTATAAAACGACTCGCTCCAACGCACTTCAAGCAAAATTGGTACTCTAAATAGGGTACTGAAACTTGACAGTGCTTTATACAAAATTTTACACTGTAAAAAGAGTGGGGATAAAATTTTATACAAAATATTACTCTATTTGTCAGGTGTCAATCGAAGCATTTTGCTTGAAGTGCGTTGCTCGCTCCCGTTAAAAGAGACGTTTTTCCGTTTTTCATACCTCCTGCCTTGTCTGGTCTGTTTTCGACAATACAGCTAAATTCACGTCCAATACCAGGCAAATTAAATTTGTATTGTGAGAATAACTAAATAAAACGACGCACCAGATCTCCTCGACCAGTGAACTATTTTGTGGTCATCAAATCGTCATTAATCAAAGATGAATCCATAACATATTATCATCTTTCGAAAAGAGGACGCCAGATACATCCAATTACATGTAAAAAAAGGTTTCTTCCCTTCTGTAATCAATGAAAACCAAAGCGTAACCTCAATTTAATTTAATGTAACAGAACCTTAAGCAGACACACACATATAATTTACAACATTCCCATAAACGTAACTATCCGAAATGTTAAATTTAATTAGTGAACCAATTTTGTAGACGTAATTGATGTGTTACAGTATACCAAATTGTGGCACTTTAATGAAACAAGTAAGATAATTTTCTTAAATCACCTCCAAAACGGCGACGTTACATTATACAATGTATAGGTCGATAGATAAGATAAGTTATTACGATGAAGAAGGTATAAGAGGTGCTGTTATTATTATTATTTTTTTCGGTACATTGAGATCGACTGTATACATCAGAAAAATCTAAGGCAGGCAGTCCATAAATGATTTATGAAAATATGCTCTAATAACTTATAGAAACAGATTTTCTTAATATTAGGCATACATACAGTAATTACAAGCATCGTCTACATTTTAATCTATACAGAAAGCTGATGTACAGACAAAACCGTTCTTTAAATTAAACACGCAAATGTGAACCTATTTTTTTACCGATATTTCGGTTGTATCTTGAACATATTTCATTTTTTCAAACGAAATGATTCAGAATATTTAAGTGTTCGATGTGCAGTTCTCGTCTTTTGATCTAAACATATTTTAAGAATGCGAATTAGTTGGTGTAAGCCCACCCATAAATGAGGCAGAAAAATAGCTTGTTTAAGGTACACCTGTATCAAATTTTGAACGAATTCCAAGCAATACTTCTGGTAGCGTAAAACAAGCTTCACCCGAGGTGGTAACCACTGTGGAATTTTCGGGACAGACAATGGAATTCTTTGAAAATAAAAAATTGTATTTTGGATTCAAATGGAAATATTTGAATTTGCGCCGCCTCAATTTAACTTTTTTAAGATTTATTTGTACTTTTGTCTTTGTCTTTATATTATGACTGTTGGAACCATTTTTGGAGGTAAATGGAACTTGTGGAAATAAATTGGAATGAAACCAGTTCCATCTATGAACTAAACTGTGATTTTTGGAATTGAATGGAATTTTTTGAATTAAATTGAAGTTTTGGAATTTCGAGTGGAATCTTGAGGAGATATTGAAATTTCGAATGGAAATTAAATATTTAGGATTGTTGCGTTGATGAATACGTGGTTGACTCCGCTTTAATTTATTTTCTTCATGTTTTATTTGCATTTTGGTTTTTATATTATCACTCCTAAAACCATTTTGGAAACTGAATGTAATTTTTGGAGTTGAATGGAATTTTCGAGACTAAATTGGATTTTTCAAACTAAACCGGAATTTTCGGAATTAAAACGGAATTTTTGGAACTAAATCGAAATTTTTGAAATTAGATGGATTTCTTGGAGCTAAACCGGATTTTTTTAAATTAAACAGGAATTTTTGGATTTGAATGGAATTTTTGGAATTTTTTGAATTTTGAATTCGAGTAGTGGAAATGGCACAGATTATTTTCCAGCAGTTACCCCCTAGACTTCACCAGATAAAAGATTAAATTATCTCCGAATAAGGTATCGTCAGGCTATTCGTTTAAATTGGTACACAGTGTTGAAAAACAAATCTAAAACTATTTTCGAAGTTTGTGTGACAAAAACAAATTATGCAAACGGCGCACAAAAGTTAGAGATAAAACTACATAACTTGATAAGCATTTCGAAGGTAACATCACGCGAATAATTTTATTTTGAAGTCAACAAGAAAACTAATAGCTAGATGCTAACGATTCCGTTCAATTACACTAATTCAATTGCAAAAAAGAAAATCACTGACCCGAAATTGAATAATGCTAAAAGGTAGAGCAAAATTCAAGAAAAACAAATCATTTAGAGATTGACTTTCGTTTTCGTTTTTTTTTAATAATTGAATTTTGTCGATGTTAAATTTAAAAAAAAAATCTTCTCACCTTGGTTGTGCCGGACTGGAAGTAATACACCATAAAGAACATCCATGAAATTGACAGGAATATCACTACTTTCAGGTTTCTCCTCATTTTCGTTGGTATTACAAAGTACACCACTTTCATGTCCAATCCTATTTATGTCGTTTGATAAAATGGCATAAAATTCACAATTATATGCACTGATAACATGTAACGCCAACGCAATTATAGCACAAAATAAAATATTAATTTTCAAGTAGTTCACTGTTAATGTTACTTTAGTTGTAATTTTTTTTTTTTTTGTTTAAAAAATGTTTGTGGTAGTGCAACGCACTCACTTGTACATTTTGTATTTGATCATAGAATTTGTATGCGCTCTCTACAAAAACCACTGGTTAATTAATTATATTAATTTTGTAATTTCTTTTTTGTTATTTTTTGTTCGTTTGGTTTTGTTATGTATCTACGGTTACAATTCGTTGATTTAATTTATGAATGAATGCATCTGCACAAGTAGCAATTGTCTCAATTGTTGTTGTTTTATGAATTAGAAAATAATTAATTGCTTGAAACCAACGTATAATGTTTTGTTCCCTTTTCTCTAATAATCATTAGTTGCGGTATGGATAAAAACTATATGAAACTGTACTTAAAGTACTGAAGTAATTTATGTCGATAAACAGCGATGTATGATCTAATAGATGGGAAAACTGAGTTTTAACGTTTCGATGTTCTCGATGCGAAATATACTCATCCCACTCCAAAACATATTGTTGTGTATTACAGATCTTTCTGTCTGCTTTATTTATTTGGTTTAAAATGTTAACTTCTCATTTTCACAGCATGAAAAACAGTTAATATGTCTGAAGAATCAGATTTGAAACGAATACTAAAAAGAGTCTAGATTCCTATATGGATAATAATTGTCTAATATCCATCATTATTACTTAATAAAAATCGTCTTCTTCTTCTTTTTACTGGCGATGTTCATGTTTTTTGTTTATTTTTTCTCGGCTAAATGTTTTTCAGATTTTTTTCTTTCCTATTTATTGATACAGTTTCTCTATTATATAAGTGGGCCGATTTGTTGAAAATTAAAATAGACTAATGGTGAGTGAAAACCATAATTCGATGATCTAATTAAATTACTTGGAAGTAATTCCGACAGGGAAAATACAGAGATAGTCGATTTTTCGCCTTGTCGAAGGAAAACATGATTTAAATTTCGGGTTTATGGTAAACAGGTTTTCGAAGCTACACAGACAAAAATAAGGGATTAGAATTTTTAGGTCCGAGGGGATTACTTTAAACAAGTAATTTTTTCGGGATTAGATTTTTAATCTTCGCCAGAAATTGAAAAAATGTAATTCCATCAGGGATTAAAAGTAGGTCTAAACAATAATATTGGGGATTGAATGATGATACTACTGCTTTTTATTTTCCGTTATAATTTGATTGTCTTGAAATCACACTTTTGAGTTAATTAAATTCGAACACGATTTACGAGCAAGATACGGTTTTGTAAGAAAAACTAATTTGGTCTTAAAATGTTGCAATAGGACTACCGATGGATTATTCTGCCTTACGATACCAGGCTTAGAATAAAAATTTTAAGTCGGTTTGTAAAGATACTACCAGATTCAATAAATCATTAAATCAATATAAACATTACAAAGATAGTATAGATATAGAGAAATTCTAGATCGAAATTTGCAGGAAGGTCAATTTTAGCCGCGAACTATCCCCATTACCACGGGAAACCAGACATTTTTGAATGTAAATGGTTAAATACTTATTAAAAATGGTAAGAAAACTTCAGAAGAATATAAAAATGAAAATCATGAAAAAATATTGAGGTTTGAAGTGACGATTTTGTCATCTGGCAATTTGAATTTTAATCCCACGAGGTATTAGTTTCTTTGAACAACGGTTCACAATAAGCCACGTTGGGATTAAGAACGAATTGCAGCAGTGGTAAGATCGTAGACTGAAGTGCAGGAGGTCTCGGGTTCAAATCTCGTCAGATAAATAAAAAAAAATCTGTTTAATAAAAACATTTCTCATTCCAGATTCACAAACAAGCTTCTTCTCATATCAGACGTGTAGATAAAAACTATAACAATATACGTAAAAATCGTTTTTTTTATTATTTTTTTTCTGAAGTAAAAGTAGGAAGGGTTAGAATATTTTTTTTATTGCATTACAAATAACATTTATATCAGATTAAAATGAGTAAACTAGTAAACAAGCGTCAAACGTCAGGGCCTAAAAGATTAAAATGTAATTCTTCTAGGGATTACTCATTTGGGGATAAGTTCAAGTAATCCCTGAGGGGATTAAAATTAAATTCTAAAAAAGATTTGGTCGCGTACTGTTAATCCCAAAAAGATTTAGATCTGGGTCCATATTTTTATCTGTGTAGCACCCATACCTTCGAGTGTAATTACTAATTTAAGATCTACAAATACCAATCAACTAAGGAGTCGTTTTTGTATAGAACAAAATAGCTATTTTGCTTACTAGTTAGGAAATGGGGCTCTTTTGTGCACTAGATATGAGTTTGCCGAAACGAGCGAAGCGAGTTGGGCAACCCACCGTGTGCGCAAAACAACCACGTAAACGTTGTAGATGCTTTTCTTGAATAGTAATTTTTTTTTGAATGCGTCGAAACCCGTACTTTTCATGTTTGAAGCACGTCTTTCGACGCCCTCAACATGTAAAATCCATTACATAGCTCGGGATAAAAAGATAAAAACTCTACTTTTCATCTTTTTATCCCTTGTCATGTAAAATGCTATTGTATCGCATGAAAATTTTTCACTCTTGAAAATATTTTTCAATGTTTGTTTCGGTCAAGCGAAAACTTGGAAATTTTAAAGGGGAAAAACTCTATGTCTGGCGGTGCAATTGAACCAGGAACATATCGATTTTGAGTCGACTTCTCTGACCGTTACACCACTAGATCGAAAATATTTGTAAAAAAAAATATTTTTTTCAATAAAGTAATCCCGGGCAAAGAAGGGTACTCCATTTATATATTGGTTATATGCATGAAGCACGGAAATTTTCGTGTTTAATTCGACTACATTTCCTATAGATTGATGCTAAAGACTATGAATATTTTCAATTTACAGGAGATAATGATATTATAGATAGACCGACCAAACTTAAACGCATTCCATGAAACGATTGGCCATACAATATACTCTTTCGCTAGCGATTTCATTGTATTGTTCGGCTATCAATCACACGCTTCGTCGTTTATCATGAGCAGAATAAGTTTATTTGAGAAACTGTACAAAGCTTTCTGGATAAAAGAAAATTTTCAGCCCAGTAAAAGTAACTCATCAAGAGTCTCCAGGCAAATGTTGAATTCTGATTTACACACTCAGTCAATAAGGTGTTTGTGATGTTATATGAAGCAATCTCGTTTTTTTTTTTAAAGTAAGAAGAGGTTGAAGAGTCTTGGTAAACATAAATTAAACGTCTGAAGATAACGTAATATGAGTCTTATACACAATCAACCATAATTGCGAGACAGTGCTGCTTGTTATTGAAAAAAAAAACCTATTGAGTTCCTCTGATATGAGAAATAATATTGAATCCAATGAATTCATAACTCGCAGCGAAAGTGTGTAGGCAATAAGTGCGAAATTGAATCGAATGAACTACAATTTTAATCGTAACCTTGACCAACACGCGGTTAGCAAAAATATTTGTGTGGACATATGACGTAAACAAAGATTTCAAAAAACCATAAATTTCAACGGAAGCATTTAATCAGATTTGAGCATACAGCACACATATCATCACACATTAGTTAAATACATTCATTTCAATTATCCAAACTGCTATACTCAAAATTAGCGCACATATTTATCTATCCAGAAATTAATCCGAAATTAAACACTTCTCTCACGTCGGACCATAAAATGTGTACATTAAACATTTTGTATACATTACATCACTCTCACATCAATTCCACTGTGATTATTTATATTACAATTAACGTTCTTTTTTGCTGGTATAATGTAAATGAAGTCAATCGGATTCCAGGTAGCGCGATATTACAATGGAAATTCGGCTCTATTTATATGCGATGTCAATTTAAAAAACACCGCGGAATTTTCTAACAAATTTTATGGAAAAGTAAAACGCTAAACACACCAACTCTTTCACCCGATAAGCCAATTTAAGTTTTCCTACCCAAATTGACTTTCAAACTGTTTCCCGTACACTTTAAAAATTTTCGCGTTTAACTTTCGATGCGAGACACAAAATAAAATACAATAATTTCACATCATTCCGTATGCACGTAACGACTCTATGGTACAGAAAGTTGTTTTCCTTTCATTTAATGTTACAATCTGATCTCGGATGCTATATTCTGTGTGTTCGAAACTATTATTAATTTTACAGTTTATTGGAAATGAAAAATCCGACTAGTTCGATCGAAAACCTTGGCACAAATAAAACACTGATGAAACGAATTTTGCTTCAGAAGCCCGTTACCACTCACCGCAGAGTGTTTTTCTTCTGTTATTTTTTCGGTTTTGTTATGCCAAAAGCATTTGCGTTCGATGGTCGTCGGTGTTTGGTATGGCTCACAGCTCAGTATTGAAACAGTCGTTATGTTGTGTTCGGCAGTTTCGCAGTATCATTTTTGTATTTTACACAGTCTGTCTTTGTTGATTTAAAAAATTTACCACTCCAAAAACAATCTCTTTTATATCGGAGAGCGGATTTGTTTTGGTTGTTCAGTGTGCGCACACCGAGAAAAAGTTGCTGGTACAAAACATTTTTGTATATGCAAGAAAAATGAAAAAAAAGCAGAAAAGTTTAACTTCGAGAATTACAATTTGCAATTTTCTCAAGCAGTTTTCGGTATATTTTGTGCATGCTGTTTGTATATAGTTACAATACACGTACCATTTTACCAGACACTTTGGCAGAGAGCAATAATACCATCAACAACGTATTTTTATTGTGCGAAAAACTATTTTATGGATGGCCTTAGGAAATGATATAACAACGAGAAGTGAACTAGATGATTGAGAAAATAAGTTTATTGTTTATTCCATTCTCTTTGTTGTTTATTGGGTGGGAAGAAAATGTATCATCCGTGCGGTTGTTGGTTTCGCTTCTGCTCTTTTTTTTTATTTATAAAACGAAATCAATGAAAGTTGCAGAGCAAATGAAATAATTTCTTGGATCAATTTAAAATGTTAGATGCTGTGTCGAATGCATCCGATGCTTTGTGCACGAAAGATAAAGATTTTTCGTTATTGAATAGAATGATTTCAGGGTATAATTACATCGATTGCAAGAGTAACATTTCAACAGTGCAACATAAAAATTGACTTTAGACTTTGGATAGTTAATTTGACTTCCGATAGATTTCTAATGTTGCGGAGAAGCCGTGTAACTCAAAATGTGTGGTACAATAATGTGAATAACAGCAGAATAAACAGATTGAAATGAATACCAGTAAAATGTTATTTTACGTAAAACCTTTTCCAATTGCATAATATTTTAAGATCACTAAGAGGATGTTTTTACAATAAGACTGCCATTTAAATGCACTTACTTCCTTAAACTCTGTAATCTATATATTTCTACCGTATTAATATGCTTAAACATGAAATGAAACTGGTCCACAGGTATATAGTCATCCAACGAAAGTTATACAGAATCCGCTATGGTTACAACACTTTTATTTGCATTGTAAAATTGGTACTCCATTTGATTAATGGCAAAATTCATTAAATAAATTAGTCATACGCCGTGACGTTGCTATATTCGAAATTACTTTCCAAAAACTCTAAAACAAAGAATGCGACCTTGAGTCTCTTATTACTATATACACCGAAAATATAGTCATCAATTTTATTGGAGCCGTTAGTTTTGTGGTAACACAATCATTTGTATTCATATAGCGCTGTTACGTAACTTAATGTTTCCAATCAATTTAGCATTCGAATTTTGACAATACTTAATGGTGAGAGTCTTTAAATTGTTGAGAGCAAATAATCCCGATATACCAATTCAATTTGCATGAAATTCTACCATGTGGGAGGTTGGGTTGGTATTTAAGAAAAAGTTTCTAGTTTTTCGATTTTCTAGTGCCATTTTTCTGGATATTGTGATCATCGACGGTAGTACTACAAGTAATAGTTATTTATTAACTAAGCGAATGTGGAAAACTAGTACCGGACTGGCTACCCAAAAGCACTTCGGGCGATGAATGATGAACATTTGAAAAGTACCAGTTCTAGTCTGTGAAAAGTTGTTTTCGAAAGTGGAACGTTTCAATCTTTCCGAATTTAACGCGTAATTATTCCCTTGACTGAAAGTCGTTGGTCTTACATGGGTCACAAAAAGTTCACTACTATGATCAAAAATGCATGAATGTATGACCAAAAACCTTATACATGAAAATGTTTGTCTCACCTAGATCATTCCTTTATAACACGATAACTAGAGTTAATATTCAACGAATTTCCAACAATCTTTTTGTAATCGACGAGGAATGAAATTTCTAAGGCTAAAAGTTTATTAATTGAAAGTATCGGAGTAATAATCTAGGAGTTATTCCGAAACGAAAAAACTAAACGAGTGTGAACATTCCAAACGAGTTTCATTGAGTTTGAAAATAGAAAACATTAGTTCATTTTGCTTATTCTAAAATTTGTTATGAATAAAATAAAAGGAATGAGCAATTCATGATAAAGCAAGTCAGTTGTATGATATTTTTGTAGCAATCGCAAAAATTGATTGAGAAAATCAGTCAGTCAAGGGATCTGACCCACCCAAAAGGTGGACTTAGATATTACCAACAGTGGAATCCAGTGGTCCATCTGCATTGCAGATTCTGCAGTAAGAAAATGGTTACTTTCTCACCGGTGCTGTGAACGATCTGTAGCACATTCAACTTCGGTTGGTTGAAGTTCGCATTTTGCCAACTTAATTTTCTTGTAATTTTTAATTTGATTGAGCTTGAGTATAAATTAAAAAATTCTTTGATTAAAAAAGTCATTCAAACTGATATGAGTACTAATAATTGAAGGTATTCTGTTGTTGCTGGTTCTAACAAAAGACGTCGGTTTTTCTATTATTTTATGAAATTTTAGTGGATTTTAGGATTTGTATATTTATACGTGTACAGACAGGTCGATAAAACGAAAATCAAATTACTTTTTTTGAGTCAGTTTATCTGAAATACAAATCGCAATTGGTTCGATAAAATGATAGTGATGACATGGTTGGCTGTTTAATTAAAAACTCGATTTACCACTTTCACCCAAACATACCAAAATAATCCATAATTTTAAGTTAAAAAATAAAAACGAAATTCACATTCACAGTTCTCAACCAAAGTGTATGAAAGAATATTAACCGGAATGATTGTGGTGTACATATAAATTTCGTTGATACGACCAGCGACCACACTTAATTAACATCATACAAAACTAAAATATATACTTCTCCGTTCAGTGAGATAGGCTTTTTTATATTCAGTTTAATTTCGCGCAAATACCATGACCGCATAAACAAAGTAGTATAATAAAATAATTCGACTGTAAGCACACATTTTGATGCATTAATAAATTCAACGGTAAGACACCACAGAAATATTCGAGTATATATTATGAGTGTGTGTCATTTCTCCATATGAACAGAAATGCAATTTTATATTATCTTTAATTATTATTCCACCAATTTATATCATCTCATTTAATTGCATTAAGTAATCTCACACATTCCAGTTTAATGTACAATCGTCTTTTCGCCAGAGAACACAAAACACTTTTTCTACACATACTTGACATAGCCGAACGATCTCTTGAACTGAAAGTTTTATTATCATTGCAACAACATTATCGTCTGTGGATTGTATATGTATCACGAGATGCAAGATGTTCTACGATAGTTTGTGTTCGAGTAAAAAAAAAAAAAAAAATCTCTTTTAAACTTTACTTACATTGAGTTACATTCCGCAAGACATTCCGTAAATTTATATTGATGGTACGCTGTGACACACAGATTTATATTGTTCGCATACGGTATGCAACCCATGTATATTACGAATAAATATTGCGATATGCGCAAGACAATTATTTTGTGTTTTTTTTAGATAAGTAATTTGGCTTCCTATTAGAAAATGAATGTGTATATAAACCGTCGTCGCATGCCATCGTATATATATCTACTTATGATGAGTTAAGTGAGTTTTTTATTATTTCATAATGTTACTTGATGTTTGTGTATAGAGAAGAAGTCTAGTTCGATACTGGAACGACGGAAAATAGATAACCGTTGTTTACCATTTTCGTCCAGTTAGTATGCCTTCGGCTACGCCGGATTTAATATTGCTTTATATATGATATTTAAAGGATACAAATAAAATATGGAAATCAATAGAGTTATGAAATTTTTGCCACAAAATTCAATAAAAAAAAATTCCTGGAATTTAGAGATAAATTTAAGGACTTTTTCTGATACTAAACAGCGTCACTTGGGTGGGTCAGATCCCATGACTAAATTTTGTTCAAATTGTTTTTAAAAGGTTTAGAAATTCTATTTGATCATGAAAGGACCTTAAACCGTGGATTTTGTTCGCTCCACTCGATCTATTTGTCCCACACACATAAGGGTCCCACACACATAAGGGTCCCACACACCCATACATTTATTCCACACCATTTTTTGAACAAGATCCTTTATGTTTTGGGGTTTACCATGGGAAAAATTAAGGTATAAGCGTAAGGTGAAAACACTCGTTATCCAGAAAAGTTATTGTGGTAACAAACAAGTGAAATCAGTGTTACAGACTATAGAAGTGGTTTTCTGTCATAGGACCCTGACTTTCAGTCAAGGTAACTTTCAGTCAACAACACATTATGTTCTCGGCTAGGACGACAGGCTACCAGTCATCAAAACAATAAAAATTGAATCACATTAGAAGTTCTAATTTAGAACTGACATTCTGTTCATCCCTCGTTATGTAAATGACCATCTGCTAACGGAAGGAATATTTTAATTTTTCTTTTTATTTATTTTCATAAAAAACAAAGAAAACTTTCGCTTCGGCAAAATGACATAACAAACATTTATTCAAGAACATTTTGAACTCTAAACAGGAGTTTTTGTTACGAAAGATGAGAGAAGTATAGGAGAGTTTGACTACACTTTACGGGAATTCACACCATAAGTCCGCTGCAAATTCAAAATGAAACGCACACCACCCAAATCAAAGGTTGTGTTTGGTCCACTCGCTTTATTTTCATATAAGAATGCGTTGAAATTTATTTTTTAATTCAATTTCTGAAGCGCACTTATAGCATGGCGTGAATAGTCAGTTTGACGAAAAGAAGTGAAAAGAAGACGGAAAAAAGTGCGATGAAGTCCTAGGTATGAAAAAGCTCTGGTTGCCCTATGGGAGAAATAAGAGGTGAGAAAATAAAAATTTTCTCAACCGAACTTTCATCAGAAAGATCGTCAGCAAAACTTCATCTTCTCACTGTGTTTGAGGGGAGAAAATAAGGTTATTCACGCCGCACGGATGAAAAAATAGTTGGTGACCTTTAGGTTATGGTGGTCTTACACACACGGAATTTTGAAAACCGACACATTCTGTGTTTTGTGGTTTATTGATTTTTTGTGAATTTTGCATGCATTTTTATATGGAGAAATCAAAAACTCAAGTAATAGTAGATTACAGCAGAGCCTATGTAAATGAGTAATACATGTGTGCGATGTTTGCGGCGTTCACATAGACTCTTCTGAACTGTTCTTTAATGTGTAGGCATCCTGTGCGTTGTATTTACATTGTCCAAGATGAAAACTACGAAACAATTTTGCATAAAACAGCATTTCGGAATCTTTCCACTTCTAACCATTTTGAACTAAAATTTCATTTTCATTTAGTAGGCATCGGTTGTGCACGCCATTTCAACTATATTTAATTGACTTTTTTGTTGTTGTCATTCTCAGTTTTAGTGCAAAATTTTTGATTTTGTTGTTTTAAACTATACATTCAGTGTGATTTTAGTGTTTTCTTAATGTTATCGATGACAGGTGTACCAAAAAATAGTTCTGCCTGTGTAAATCATCGAAAAACCTAACATGTAAGTTTCATTTACATTCTCATCGCAGACAACGTACAGGATGCCTACACATTAAAACACAGAACCATAAAATATGTCGGTTTTCAAAATTCCGTGTGTGTAAAGCAAAATTTAAAATCCAAATCGCAATGAGTAACACGCCCAAAATAATTATCCCGGTGATAACCTTGCGGTCAAACGTAACACTTTTAGACTCCCTAAAAATCCATTTCGCTTTCATTCGGTTTACAATTGCAGACATTATGATGACAAAGGGAAATTGTAAACAAATGATAATGAGTTTCACAGTGAAACAAGAGGGGTTGAATGAATAACTGTTCCGATCATAAAATTCTGTCACCGCTGTCCGATGGGAAAATCATTGGATTTGGGACGATTTTGCGCAGTATACCTTATATACATTAGACAGATGTATATATTAATTGTGCAATAACGAAGAATATTGTTTGCGAATATCGATGCGAACAGAAAAAAATAACAAAAAAATTTTGTTTATCACTTTGATCAGTAAGGTCCATTTGCATTCGTTACCTTTTAAAACATATAATCCGTAATATTTCAACAGTTACCTCTTCACTTTTTGTTCGTTCAATTAATGCTCCAAATATATTCACGAACTGAAATAAAATCTTCACTCTTTTTACTGATGGACGAACTGAATAAAATTTTTTTTTTTTTCGTACAACAGCTCAGCAAAACAATATACTTTCACTGCCATTTAACGGCATTAAGTGTATTTTTAGTTGGCACACATAACAGACACTAATTGCACACACATTAGACAACAATGTAATAATTATGCATAAAAATATTACTTCATAATTCAGAAGAAGTTTTTTTGTTTGATTCGTATTGTAAATATATTGAAAACGACAAAGTCTAGCGGTCTGAATCAGCGAAGAAGCAAATTAATTGTTCAGAAAAAAAACCTTTTTTTTGTTCACTTTCGGGGCTTTTTTGTCTTAACTTCATTTGGTTCGTTCCAATTCGCGATAATGTACGGATAACCTAACAACCTTGCATAAATTGAGATTGTAGGTTGAGCCATCATTGGCGTTATTAGGAGAGCAATAACATTTTAGCAAATATAGACGTTGTATGCATTCGCATGAATTCAGAATACATAACAGAGTTCATTACTATCGGCTGAACCCACACCGCATTCCCATACATTTTTTTAGTGTTTTATTTTTATGCTTTTTTCACAGGATTATTACGATGAAACTTTTAAGTTTTCTTGTCATTCTATTCACTGAGTAAATTAATGAATTGTTTTCGGTAATCATGAACTTATGGGAACGGTGGTGGGTTTACTGTATTACACTGAAACATGATGTACGCATGAGTCAAATTAACAATCGATACACAATCAGCTGTTCCATGTTTTTATCAATCTGGTTTCAACAGAAACAGGCTGAAAAAGAAGAAAGAAGAAGAAGGTTTCAAAGATGTGTGTGTGTGGGTGTGTGACTTATATATAAAATGATTTTACCGGCTGTGATTGAACCCCATCCGATCCATCACTATCCGCTACTCCGGTTCAAATGTAACGGTATTCTATTTGTATGTGGAATTTAAACTGTGCCTTATTTAAACTAAATCAAGCACAGCCGTATTTGTAGATTTATCTAAATCACTGTCCAGACCAGTTATTATAGACAGTCAGGGTATCGATGAAAAAAGCGAGATCAACACCTCTAGGTATTTTTAGAAGTTTCGATAGTTTTTACCTACAATCTTCACCTATCTATCGGCATATAGATCATCCTTATACGGTACGGTACTTTCAGACGTAACCTCACTTTTTTTTAACGTGGATGGCATTTCAAGCGGCCTTGAAGTTGACGACAAGCATATCAGCAGTTTTAAAATCGAATCTATTACTTCATTTAATATAAATATTTTCCTACTATTTTCTGTTACTTTCCAATAATAAGAAAAGTCGATGTAGCTCAGTCTTTCAGTTACGTTTCTTCATTTGCCAAATATTTCTCAATGGAGGACGCCAGCTTTTCTGCCAATAACGATCATTTCAAACACTAACAGTAAAGCTGGCATCCTCTAATAGCTAATTTTCACTGATCAATTTCATCAATCAGTTACGTCAATTTGATTTTATCACAGATTCGATTACTATGTGATAAAATATTTTTAAGAGATTGATAAATCTTTTACTTCATTTTTAGGAACATGTTTTCTGCTATACAAGATCGCATTAGTCAGACTTGATTAATAGCACGTTTGCTACGAGACTGTGAATAATTATCACTCCGATCGCTTCGCATTCTAACTAAATTGGGTCATTGGGTTCTCTCGGATAAAATTGGTGCTTAATTCTTAATTAATTGATTTTTATACGATGCACTCAGAGTCTACCTCTCACCTCTGTCATTGGGCTCTCACGGTTAGAGCTCGTTCAGAAACTCTTCGTTAAGTTTCTCTGGTGAGGATTTTGAAACTTCTTTCATATAAAATATGTCAAAATCTTCACTTTGGGTCACGAATTTTTAGTTCCTGAACAAGTTCTTAAAATTGGCGCTTAATTCTTGATTAACCGTGGGTGCCAACTTTTCTTTCAATTTACATGTCCACTAATCTAAGATCTAAAGACTGCAGTACAACAGTACAAAATACTCTCAACAAAGACTCATAATCTACTAACATATGCTCGTATTATACTTAGAACTACACAATATGCGATATGATGCCATTCATCTACTAACTTTGAAACTACTTTTGGCACACAAAATACATTTACTGAGCACATGGATTCGACACTAAAATTTCTTGAGATCTTCCTCTTTAATGCCTATCAAAGCAGAAACTTCTTGATTTTTTTTTTCTCACATCTAACTCTTTGGATTTTAAACCAAATTATTTTTGAATTTGAATTTTTCGCATCCTCATCTTTTTCAAAGTGTCCACATCGTTTCACACAGATGGCGCTTCATTAGCCGTATGGAATGTGTGTTCAGTTCAATGGCTCAAACAGATGATGTGTGCTTTGTTGACATATTTGCATTCCATAACCAAACTTTTCGATTTTCGTTCTATTTTCTGTCAAATCAAAAACATTTGCAAATATCAATAGGAATATCTGTTATTGATGTGTTTTTTTGAATAATTTTGCCGTTAAAATGTTAACATTTTTGATAATTTAGTTCGGTAATCAATTGTTGAAAAGACCCTTGCTTTTATTTGGCTATTTTCGAGCCTATGTGTCCAGCTAGCTTGTTTCAGCTGAATATTAAATTGTGTATGGTGATCTGTTCGTAAAAAATAATATTTCTTTTTTTTTTTGCAAATATTTTCAACGCTACACTGGCAAAAGTCCAGAAATATCGGAAGTTAAATTAGGCGCGCGCTATAAGTGTTCGATTTGAACTCATTAACAAGTGTTCGGTGTGCGCATGATAAAAATTTGATTAAAAGCAAAAGTTGCGTCGTGTTATATGTTACATCACATCTATTATATTGTTGATGTCATGAGCATAAATATTTGCGAGCACAGTTATTTACATGTTCTGACGGATAAGCCAATCAGAAGAGTTTCATTGATGTGATTTTACTTAAATCTCTGTTTTATGTGAGCAGCCAATTCCATCAGCTGCACGTTATTTTGTAGATTAGTAAACAATTGTTTTTTTTGGGAATTATATTTTGGAGGTAAGTTGACCGAAACATATAAACTACTAATACTCAAAACGAATGCATTATGAATGCACTCATAATATAAGATCATTGTTTAGCAACTTAAGATTCGAATTGAAGCTTTCCCAACAGAGTAAGGTAAACGAGGTAGTAGCTGACCGGCTAAGCAATTTTTCAACTTTGGTCATCAGTATCTCCAGATGGTTTCGATGAAGCTAAGTTTTTCCTTCGTCAGAATTTAATTTGATCTGTTCCCATTCCGTAGAATATCAGAAATATTGACAATTAATTAATTTTTATTGTAAAAAACTAATTTCACTGAAGCACTGTTTTTGATGCAGTAGCTGACCACTAAAAAACGGATGTTTTTATACCTGACCAGTCTTGTTGCAGGAGTTGACCGCTACAAAATTAAGACATTTTTCGCAATAATTTCGCATTATTCGACACATTTTCACTCTTAATTCACTGATATTAACCAATTTCAATGATAAAAACTCATAAAAACACAAAATATCAACGAATTTTAGTCACATCATTTTGTACACAACAATGCACATGGAAGGTGAATTTGTCACATGAAGAAAAATGTACGGAATTTGGTGCGGTCAACTACACAAACATGGCATATTTTTGATGCAATGTTTTGACCACCATGTAATTAATCAAATATTAACTTTTAGACGCTATTTATGTTAATAATATTACTTGTCGAACTATTTACTACCTAAAAACACCAAAACTTTGTCCATTAATAATTCTTTTGTCAATAAAAACATTAAATTAGACCACACCGATCTTTCGATTTTCTTATGAAATGTGCAACTTTGTACTGAGATGGTGCACTGGTTTCATTTTATGGTTTTATCAAATAAGTAAACATAATAATCGCATTATTTTCAAGAAAAAATTAATCTTTAGGCTCTAAAGATTAATTATAACGTTAATTTGCGTATTTTCATTTGTAATTATTTTCCGAAACTGATAAATAATGTAGCTGGTCAGGTACACCTGCACGGTCAGCTATACCCTCGCTTACCTTACAGACGAAAATCTTATGTGCTGCTTTCGCCAATATCTGTTCTACATTGCAATAATTCTAATCATACATGAATGCAACGCTACAGTTGCCCTATGTGCTTCTAATGTAAAGTAGTTTTTTTTTTAGTTTAATGAAAGAACATAGATCTGAGATGAGGTTGACCGGGTTGGCCTTTGAATTTTATTGATAAAAAAAAGTCTCTAATGCTTAGCTGAGGTCATCAATGTGTTATATTTGATTGCAATGATGTCAGTTAATATGATCTTATTGTGCGATAACTGAGAATTTAGGGCAAAGTTTCGTTCCAAGTGATTGCTTGATTTAACCAATGCTAAATCAATGTTCCAAGTGCTCTGATTTAACATAACGTTTCCGTAAATATATTTTGACCATAAACCAGTACGAGCAACGATAGGGTTTGTAGTAAATGTTCAGAAAGTTGTTTTGTTGGCGCCTCTACGTACATTCAAAAGTATTTTCGATCACTACAGGTACTCAATTATATTACGACTATAGGTTTCTTCCAAGGCCGTTCAAAATGTCAATCGTCATCCACAGAGAAGCCAACACAACCTCACTTTGAAGTTTTAACGAATAAATTTGTTTAAGTTGCGGTTATGTTTGCCTCTGTGGATGACGGTCGGTTGTTTTCGGCCTGTCAAAATTCGTTTTTACCGTACGATGGAAGAAACATATGGGATTGTAGGATACATTACTTTTACATCCTACACACTTCCCACATTCAATTGAACCAACGAATTCAATTTCATTTTTGATTTTGTCAATTGGCACCATTGACATACAAGTGGTTAGTTCTCATTATCTGCTTGTGGTGGCACCACATACATTGCGTGTCCAAGCAGTTAAAGAAGCACTAGGTAGCGTCAATTAAAAGTAACAGTTTAGATCACATCTGATTTGATCGCAAAGGCAGTAAGCAATTTAGAAGGTTTTTTTTGTGCACTATATGTATTTTACATGCTACATGCGTCGAAAACGGTACTTTTCATGTTTCACGCACTAATTTCGACTTCCAAAGCATGCAAAAACCACTCGGTATAAAAAGATGAAATGTCTCGTTTTCGCGTGTTTTCGGCTACGCCTCGGATCAACAAAATTCACACGAAAACCATACTTTTCATCTTTTTATCCCAAGTCATGTAAAATACTAATGCTTTTCTGATCTTTCAAACATGAGAAGGAAATTCGTGTGAAATAGGAGAAATGTAAAACCCTAATGAAATACATGTAGAATGAATGGAACGAATTACATGAAGAAAACCAACAAAACCGTTAAAAACGTGTGTTGATTGTTGAGTTTAAATTGGAAAAAATAGCAAAATTCTAATCATTGTGCAACAAAATGACGATCGGCTGTACCTCTACCAGAGCCTAATATTTGGGAATTAATTCTCTAAATTCCCAAAATTCCCAAAAAACAACAACAAATATTTCAAAACATATTTAAAATATATATTCAGTAAATACATCTTGCAGTATATCGCCAAAACTGCAGGTGATAGTGATAGGGGAACAAGCGGTCTCCGATTTTAAGGAGTGATAGCTCGTTAGATTGGTCTTTCAATTCTAGAGAATCGTATCTTTAATTTTTTTCGAATATTTTTTTCAATTTTTGGTTAAAGCGTTCAAAGTTGAAAGCATGTAAGAGGGTCCCGAAAACCTTTTCTCGGCAATAACTCAAGAATAATTATTTTAACTTATTGTAATGTTGTACTGATGTCAGCTTTGGAGAGGCCTACATAAATGGAAAAATAACTAAAAATTGCTCACCCCTGGCTGGTGCGAGTACATCCACGAGAATTATACCCTTCAGAGCCAAGTATTTAGGAAATAATTATCAAAAGTTCCCTAAAATTACAAAAAATTGTTGCCTACATTTCGGGGCAAAATTATTATTATTGTGATGATAATTTTGGACTAGGATTCTTTTTAGAAAACGTACGACCATCGTTTGGTGTTAAAATGTGTTAGCTTTCAACAAAAATATAAATGTTTGCGGTGATGCAACCTACCTCCGAGAAAACTCAAAATATGTGTCAATTTTCGTGACTCGGACTGAGAGACATTTAAATTTTTACTAAAAGCTAGCACATTTTAACACCAAACGATGGTCGTTCGTTTTATAAAAAGAATCCTAGTCCAAAAGTATCATTAAAATAATTATAGCTTTGTCCCAAAATGTAGGCAGCAATTTAGCCATGTGTAGATTCTTTTAATCCGTCAGGAAAATCAAAAATTTTTATTAATTTTTTTGATTCATTCGATTCGTTGACTTATTTTAAGACAAAAGTTGTTCAACGTTATATGGAAAAACGCATTTTTAGGTGGCTAAAAGTGAAATCAAAACTCACAACATTTTCTGTTTTAAAAAACGCCGAAACACTGTGCCAACAAAATGTATCGACTTTTTTTTAGTACGGCTATGGTATCGCTTTATATTCATGACATTTCAATTTGTATTTGTATACGTGTATTGGTGTTAGCAACTTACTGCCTGCTGACAGTCTGCTGACAGTTTCCTAGACAGCATTAACAAAAATGTCGTTTCGTTTGGTTCGAGAGTGAGAAATAATTTAGAAATGAATTTATAAAAAAATTCGTTCGTTTTAAATTGTTTCTAATGATGCGAATATTTTTTTTTTGGTTGTAGAACCAAAATAAATTATAAAAAAAATTTCATTTTCCCGACGGATTATAAAACTGCGAAAAAAAGAAATTTTGGAATTTTTTGGGAATTTTTGGGAATTAATTCCCAAAATTCCCTTAATTCTCTAAAATTCCCTAAATTCCCTAAAATTCCCAAAAATTCCCTATATTCCCAAAAATTCCCAAAAACGATTCCCAAATATTAGGCTCTGCTCCACCGTTTTTGATATCCGCCTTCTTGGTACATGACATATGCAAGATTCGAGGGGTAACCGACTGGCCAAAATGGTGGCAAATCAATTTCTAATTCCTTTCAATTCTGTTTAATTATCTCAATTACTCAACTCACTCGTCTAATTGCCGGATTCGCTCTATTTCCTTTCAATTCCATTCAATTCCGTTCAATTTCTTTCAATTCCTTTTCAATTTCCTTTCAATTACGTTCAATTCCTGTCAATTTCTTTCAATTCCCTTTAATTGCTCTTACTTCCTTTTATTTCTATAATTACCGGATTAACACCACTACTTGCCGGATTCGCCCTGCAATTCCTATAATTCCAATAAAATCCTTCAATTCCACGAATTTTCGAAATAATTGCTCGATATTTTCAAATAGATACAAATTTAAAGTATAAAAAAAAAAAAAAATTAAAGTCAAATTTAAACCCTTAAGCATTTTGGAAAAAGAATCGTCAGACTATATCAAACTAAAATTTGGAACAACTATGTTGTCCTACATTTGTGACTCATTTTGTTAGAATCTTTACTTTTTACTCATACTTTTTAGAAGAGATTTTTCAATTTCAATTTAGATTAAACCGTAATTGACTGCAGTTTTGTTTAAAATGATTTCACATCGCAAATCATTGTTTATTTTAGATAAATAGTATTTATATTATACGAAGACAGGAAATGACGAAAAACTTTTGTGCATTCGACAACTGAAATACGACATATTTTGCCATGAATCCGTAATTCCGTAATTTGAGCCCAAGGCATGAAAAAAAACTTCATTTCTTTACGATTTATGGTGCGGGAAAGGAATTACATGAATTTTTCCATGATTCTTCGATTGATTAAATTTAATATGGTGAATGTGAAGTGTGTATATTTTCAAGTAAATTGATGTGTTTTGTCTATTTCAGTTGTCCGATGCACAAAACGTTGTTCATACCTCGACAGGAAACGGATTTGTTCAGCACACGTCAGCAAAATCCAAAGTATTCAATTTTTTGTTTCGTTAAGGTGATCGACATCGTAATATTTTAGGCTTTTGAAAAGTTGATGGAATAGATGATATTGTCGGTGATGGATTTTTTTGTAAATTTGGTTTGAAACTGGAGCATTTCGCAACGGCATTGCCACAGCCTAACATTCCCCCGACGAATATTCACTTGTTTGTTGCGGCTCAAACTCTCCCGTATCTGACTCACAAGAATCCTCTGAAGAAGAATCCTTCAGTGTGCATTTTTTGAACATAAAAGAACGTTGGACTTGTTCTAAAATGGAACTGATCAACACTGTACACTGTTATTTATTGCGTGGGAGCTTTTAAAATTTAAACAAAAAGGAAATAATGTGGTTTTGCATTCGCTGGTACTTCTTTCCGATAATCACACTTATCAGCATTTACTCTCATTTACTTTCAATTCCTTACAATTCCACATATTTCCAGTCAATTCTGGTCGATTCCGGTCAATTCCTGTCAATTCCGGTCAATTCCATCAATTACAATTATTTACCAGATACTCCGGCAATTCCTTTGAGGGTGTGCAGTCAATTACCCGAGTCGGTTACCCCGAGGCAAGATTATTTTCATAACATTTTCATTGTTCATTTGTCAACAGATTGCGAAGTGACATTTCAGTTATTTTTAAGCTTTTCGTGATATCGCAAAAACTGCAGGTTATTTCATTATCTTTGGGAACACGGGTTCTCCAATTCAAATGAGTGATAGATCGTTGGATTCATCTTTGAATTCTAGAGAAGTCACATCTTTAATTTTTTCGATTAATTTTGTTTGTTTTCGGTGCAAAGCGGTCAAAAGAGGGTCCCGTGAACAGTTTTTCAGCAATAACTCAAGAAATCATTGTTATTGGTTATGCTGTACTAATGTCGGTCATGGGAAGACGTACTACAGGTGGAGTGTATGCACTGGTTGGTGCAAGTATACATCCACAAAAGTTATGACAAAACACTTTTTTGGACCTAATAACGTTTTAACGTTTTATTTCTTTTTATTGGCAAGCGAAAAAAAGACTGCTCAGTAGGGTGTAGCGGTTTTTACAAAATGTCTTAGTTCTTTTAAGGCTCAGCCGGAAATCCACTCAGCTGGTCCATCTGATCATTTTATGGAAGAAAAAAAAATTCAAACTTCAATTTTGTGCTGCCGCCAGATCGATTTTCGAAAATTTCGTCGTTTTCGGTCCACCTCACATATATCGATTTTTTACGGTGGGCTCAATGTACATAAAAAGTTGAGTCAACATGGTAATCTAATCTCCAGGCTTCACAGATTATTATTTTATAAAAATGATCTAGTCTAAAAAATATTTTTTGAGTTCATGACTGATTGTCAAAGTTCCCCGATGGTGATTTTGAGACTTTAATCTCGCCACAAAATTTGATGAAAATGTGCAAATATGTAAATTAAACTTTAAATATGCTAAATGGACCGCGGTGAGTCAAATACAACATCTGATTTGATTTGGGACACCTAAATTTGATATTTACCTAACAAAAAGTTGTGTTTTCGGTACATGGAATATTGGTGGCGAAAGTCGAATTACCTTAAATATGGCATATGTTATGTACCAAGAAGGCGGATATCAAAAACGGTGGAGGTACAGCCGATCGTCATTTTGTTGCACAACATCTTATGATTAGAATTTTGTTATTTTTTCCAATTTAAACTCAACAATCAACACATGTTTTTAACGGTTTTGTTGGTTAACGTGTATTTCATTAGGGTTAAACTTGCCAAAACTACGCAAGACAATTGGAAAAGGCCAGAAAACAAACGAATTTTATGTCAAAATCGCGTTGCTTTGTGTATCACCAGTTACACTGAAAACATACAATGATCGAATACTTTTGAACAGTAAAATATCCACTAAGAATATGACAATGTTTAAAAATCTTCCCGTTTTTAGCGTAGTTTTTCTGGGTTTCTGAGAAAGGTCTAGCCTATTATGCCGAGAGTTTTGTCTAAATAATTGTGCAAACGTAAATCAACCAGGTCAACCGTGGCTTTACAGAAGGCTTATCTATAGTTCTAATGCTACATTTACGAGAAGGACAGTATCTATCCAAATTTTGGTCTTAAACAAAAACATTTGATCAAGGCGCTAATTCTAGTGAATTGAAGATTTCTTAACTTGACTCGTTAATGTTAAGAGTGGTTAAAACGATTCATAACTTTTAAAGGTGACAAATGTCAAGTTACGAATTTTTAATTCATGAGAGGCGCCGTTCCCATAAGAACTGTCAAGTCACGAATTATTAAAGTACCTTACGTACGTATGAGAATTGAGACCCAGAGCTAATAAAACTACGTTAGAAATTTTGTTCCTTCATGTTCAATAATTCTTAGACTTTGAAGCACTAGGTTTTGACCTTCTGGGCCAATTAAAGCAACAGTTAAGGCAACATCGAATCAGAAAAGAATTTCTAATTTTGTTGGTTCTATCTACAAACGATTTAGGAGCAAAATCTGGAGGATTTCGGACTTTTCCCGATCTTCTATAATTTAGCATAGATTAGTATTTGGCAATTTCATATATTTTTAGAATATAACTCTTTGATCTAATTAAGATAATATAATGAACTTTTGACATTTTTTGTATTTAGATTAAGAATGTTATTGTAAACAAAAAATTGTTCTACACTATTGCCGAATTTTCAAGTTTTTTACTTTTAATTTATATTTCAATTACGACTACGAGCCAAATTCAACCCAAAAGCATACCTTTTTCGTGAGAGAATTAAGAAAAAATGACATGAGAAGAAAAGAGAGGCACATAGAGTCTTTTTTATGTTTGACTGATCTTTGAAAATCAGAAAACAATTAATTAAAAATATAAATGTCTATAATTTTACGATAGTGTAGAATAATTTGTTGAATAATGTTGTCTATCGAAATTATTGAAACTTCAGTCCCCCATTGTAATTGTATCTATTAAACAGCCTCGATGAAGCGGGTAACAGTGGCAGAGACAGAAATTTACGACATGAGAAAATGCGACAAAGTGGTTCTGTCGTAAAATTTGGATTTTCTTAGCGCAACATTTTTGAATTTGAATTTTTAAGAATTCGATTTTAATTGATTGAACACAAGAAACAATCAACATTTTTCTAATTAATACTCGCAACAGCCAGGGACTAACCTAAGGAACATCGTGGGTGGGAATTTTCCCACCCGCGCCTTTTGAATTCCCATCCACGAATTCAATTTTGACCACACTATAAATTTTTACAAAAACGTAAAAAGTACTTTGATTTTAACAGTCAGGAGGTCGACAGATCCGTACCACTTAAATTCCAAGTCGTTAATTGATGATTTGATTAAGAATTCCTGTGTACAAGACTGTCGACCACTCGCCGACTCTAGACAAAATGATATTAAAGTTAATATCACTTAGAAATTACAAAAATCGACAGTGGCAGCGAAACCATGTCCTCAGCATTGACAAGAAAATTAACCATCTGAACATATTGATCAAAGCTCAATTTAAATTCTTCAATAAGGAAATGTGGAACGACCGGCTTTCACAGTTGAAAAAATACTCTAACCAACTGTGGAAAATTACTAGGCTGGTTAGCAATTGCAAAAGCAGTCTTCATTCCTTAAGGATACATCAGGTGCTAGCAACTACAGACCAATTAGCCTGCCAAACTCCATCAGCAAAATCTTAGGTAATCATATCCAACAAGCTCTAAATAAGAAAAACTCTGCAGGATTGTTCACATTTGACATAGAGAAGGCCTCTGATAGTGCATGGCATAAGAGTCTAATACACAAAATGTTCCTTCGAAAGTTTCCTTTCTATCTTATTAAAATTGTTCAATCATTTCCACAAAAACGGTCTTTGTACCATATTGTCAGAAATCTAGGATATCTAGCTCATATCCTAGCAGTAGTCCCACAAGGAAGCGTGCTGAGTGCTACCCTTTATTACATATTCACTTCAGATTTGATTGTAACGTAAGTCACGTTCTTTGTGAAAAGAATTTTTTCGCAGATGATTACTGCAAATCTGTTTTGCCAAATGGCAAAATTATCAAGAAATTGCATGCCATTGGTAAGATCTCAAATTATTCTGCAAAATAGGAAATCAAATTAAATGACAACAAAACAAACGCGGGCTTTTTCACCAGAAGAAGGGCTCAGAAGTGGAAGGAAAATGTGTTTCAAATCTCCCTAGGAAAAATTCGACTTTTTTTAATCATTGTTTTTGGCGCCTCTAAGTAAGAATTAGGAAGTCATTTTTGCGCCTTTTCGTCGAAATCCCACCCACGGGAAAATCCTTACGTTAGTCCCTGGCAACAGCTCAAACCTAGCCTGAAACGAGAAAGTCTAATTGAAATCAGGTTGGGTTTAGGTTTTTAATCGATTGATCACAGGAACTGAAACAGCGAAAATCTCATCACATAAACAGATTCAGAAAAAGTCTCAGGCCTAGAATCTAGACCGTTTAGAGCACAGGAAATGAATCAGGTCGTGTGAGTGCTATCCTAGGTACATATCTCAATGTAACAGTTTCTTTGGATCTATTCACATAAAAACAATTTTAATGTTTATGAAAGCGAGAACATTAGCCACGGGTTTTTACGTTTTTGAAAACATTGAACACCGATTTTAATATCTATGAGCACACTGTACACGGATGGTACATTGCTAACCAATTATTAATAATAAAATCATAATTTTGCACACTTTTTCACACAAAAAACGAAAAATCATCAAAATCAACCACATCAAAACAAGAAATCTGATTTATAATTTTCTCAACTGTCACTTTTTCGTTGTACCACTTTGTCGCAATATGACGCAACGACAAAACGACTCTGCCACTGTTACCCGCTTCATCGAGGCTGTTTAGTATCTATAAGAATCTTAAAAGTGGATTCCACCAAACGCGTGTGTTGACCTAACTTTCATAATTAATTTTTTGATTGTGAAAACTTACAGCAGGTGAATTTCTGAATAATCAATAGAAATCAGAATAAAAAGTGTTAAATAGTTGAAACGAAAATGAGTGACATACCATCGGTAGATCTATCTGAAACCGAATCGGTTAAAAGTGATACAAAATCAACGAAATCGACTGCGTCGATAGCCAAACCATCTAGTATAAAACCACCATCAACAACCACAAGAATCGGTAGACCATGCTGTGCTGGACACTTACCGAAGCCGGGAATACCACCGATGGAGCCGAAACGTAAGTCAGATTTTTTTCTTATTTACAGTTTTCAGATTTAAATTGCGATTACTTGCACACTGTTCTTCCCATTTTTCTTTCTAACTCCAATGTTGCACAAACTAATTGATATTGTAAGACTCTGTGGTACGGTTATGTAGATACAATGTTCTAATATCATAGTCTTTGTACGCTTGGTATACGTCGTATTCATTTCACTAAATCGTGTGGTGTCAAGAGAAGGACTATAGCAGCTTTAAAACTAATTTAAAAGTTAATTAACCAACAACTCAGACCTCTCAGCATTTACTTAAAACACGATTCGTCATGTCTCTATTTTTCCTAATTTTTTGAATCAAAAGACTAATAGATCAATATGCTGTAGAGCGAACTCTTCCTTGGTGTTCACTACCACGCTCTAATAACATACAAACTTCCAGCCCGAATCGAAATGATCTCAAAATGTTGGAAGTTACTATGAGGCAGGCGTCTGACGAAGTTTTTTATTTGAGTATGTTAACCCCGTTCATCGACTGTAGTTATCCGACTCTTTTTATGCTCGCGTAAATACCGGTGAATGAGATGTCATCCTGTATTGCGACTAATAATTGCTTAGAATGCGGTCATAAAATCAAATATTATTCAACTTGCGACTAACGACGTGCGCACAGGAAATCTATTTGATGTTGTTGATAGATTGGCTGTAGCAAAGATGTATTTAATGGATGTTTGTCTATTCCGTTAAATTATAATTAAAACACCTTCCAGCGAATTCGTAGGTTTTGGTCGATTTATTTTTATTGCGACGCTCAAATACTAAGTGTACAACACCGTTCACGCAGCTAATATCAAAGCATTACACAAACGTTTTGTTTTCGAACAAAAACACCCATTTACCCATTTACATGACGATCCCATTTTGTAAATTAGGCGCCAAAATTATATTCGGAGATATTACCTGAGTTTCGTTACTGATGTGTATTACATCGACAACAACAACAGGAACAAAAAAAAACTGTCCGCTAACACTACTAGGTATGCTTCCAGTAATTAATATTCATTCATTTACTTCATCAATCATCATAAGCAAATTGGTTTCGCCTATTATTGCAACGATTTGACCTTGTTGCAAAAAAAAACTCTGTGTATTCATCTCCGCTTTCATGTTGTTTATGACAACAAAACCAAAATAGAAGTCACTTTATTTATCAAAATAACATTCTACTCATTCTCTTCGAGTTGTAGTTAATTGAAATGAACGGAAATTTTATCTGGGAAATTAATTTCGGTGAACGTAAAAAAAGAAGAAATGGAACACAATGCCAACTGCCACCTCAAACGGCAAAAGTAGTCAGTAAACCTAACATCTGAAATCTGAAAGCCAACACTTTTGTGGCAGAAAGATTCGAAGCAATGAAATCCTTTTCAACCTGAGAACCCAAAACACGAAATCCTTTTTTCTCTGTCTGTTCTGATGGTTCTGATGGACAAATCAGTACACTTCTAAATTTACTTTTACTCGAGGGGTGACGCACTCGGGATTAAATGGATTTAAATCCCATGTATTTCTTGGATTAAATGTATTAAATGGATTAAATTTGAAGGAGTGCGTGACCCCTCGCTTTTACTAATGGTGTCTGAGGTATCATATTTGGACATTTTGTTTCTAAAGGGAAGTAAAGAGCTCGGGACTTATGCCTCAATCGCTCAACCTTAAAGAATCAAATTGACTCACCTTTTAATAAAGGTTGCGTAGACATACAGGTAGTATGTACATGTACAAATGCTAGAGCGATGCTGCGAAACCCGTCGTTCTTCCCTCAGTTGTTGAACAACATATTTCTGTAACAATATAAGTTAATGTAATGGTGATCAATTTCACGGTGTGATGATGATTAATAATGTTCTTTTGCGTGTTTCGTTGTTGTTTTTGTTGTTATAACAAAATGTCACCTTCTACTTCTCAGTTAGAAGACCATTGCTTTCAGCATTCATTTTTTTCTTCTTCTTTTTATTAATGAGACACAACCGGCAAAAAAATTGTTTTGTCTTGATTATGATTTCATTTGAAGATGTCATCTAATGAAGTCTATTGGACAGTGGGTTATATACAAACGACGGAAAAGTCACAGGTTATTTAATGATCTCGTTGTGTAGATATCGTCATTCATCACTTATGTAATTAAATGTAAGCGTTGCTAGTTAGGAAGTGAGTTTAGTGTTTCCTTACAAACTGCGTTGTAATTTTGTCGGTTAAGAATTGATTGCTTATGTGTATAAGGTGTAATATAGAGTCAAAATAGAGTCAGTCTTTAAGTCGACTGATAATTTACTGTTGGTAATGTTCACTGATAGTAGCATGTTACATCGTTGATCGTTATCATCACCTCTGACGGCCTAGTACTCTGACCATTAAAGGTTGGTTCAGTATTGATTGCCCTGATTATTCGACGACCAGAGTATCGACGACTTTCTGAAGCATCAGCGAGTTTCTGAACAAATGAGGAGTAGTTGCAGTTTCTTCAAAAACTCTCTGCTTCTTCAGAAAGTCGTCGCTTCTCAAATTTTGCAAAAAGAGTATAAAGGGAGAAGAAATGACGACTTTATGAAGAAGCGGCGCCTTCCTGAAGAAACTACAACTACTCATAGTTTCTCCAGGAACTCGATGATACTTATGTCGTCGAATAATCAGGGCAATCTTTCATGTATTGTTCAGTAAATGTCCTTCAATATTAAACTAAAGACTTAAGTGATGGTTTTTGAATTCACAACATTCTTATCTTCTCTACACCAACAGTCACCCCGACCTTATCATAATTCCATTTTTTTGTTCTTCTAAAGTCTACTAAAAATTAGGACAAACCAATAAAATTCCTCTACATCAACTGGGTTAAAATTCAGCTGCGGCTAATAATACCTTAGAAATGAGAATTAAGGCGTTGGTTATTAGAGACGACTCTGAGATGCAAAAGATTAATAAAACCGTACACGGTGCGATTAAACTCAATCTAAAAATACTCTGCGCAAATTAGTCCCGTTAAGGAATGGTTTTCGGTTAAACTTTCTCTCTTTCTATGCTATCAATGAATTGTGAATTAATTTTTAGCATCAGCATTATACATTTGCGTGTTTCGTCACACTTTTATTTCGATTAGAATTTCTTTTCGACTCCAATAACAAACTGGAGGTTTTGCGAAAAATAACACGTTGTGTCTCATCAAGAATATTATTGAATAACAATCTCATTACCATCAAACCGACTATCCGGTACCATAAGTCATTCGTTATTTAAAGCTAAGCACGATGATTCTCCCATATACGTTATCATAACACAAAACTCGCGGCTGAGTTTACCATATCCCACTTTGTCTAATTTTTCATCAACAACAAAAACACAGTGTGCTCAATGAGTTTTTTATTTCACTTCGGCAACATACATACGTTCGAAAGAGGTATCGGTGGGGCTTTTCTACCAGAGATATTGCTGTTACTGTTAGTTTTATATGAGGTACGAACCTGTTAGCAAGTCTTCGTGTTTTTGATCTGAGTTAAACTATAATAAACATAAGCAAAGAAAAAAAAATCGCATAAAAAAGTGTTGATTAATATTGATCCGATTGATGAAAATATTGATTGTGGCGAAAATATTGTGATTGACGAATTGAATAAGCTGTTGACAAAACGGATTGAATATCGATTTTGTAATCTTGTTGGTTGGATTATTTTTTATTTAAGGTGAATTTTAATGTTTTATTAATCGGATTCGTATGCCTATTCAGAATATTGTTCTTTATTGGTAAATTGAGTATAAGTACCACGGTAATAACATCGCCGATCGCATGTTTCCATGCTCTTTGTGAAGTGAATAAAATTAGAATTGCATTTTGAACGTTTTCCATGCGATCGACGAACTGGTCATTTACTTTTAAATGTAGTTTCTGTGACTGAAGTCTCTAGCTCTCGGGCTCTAGAAGCTAAAAAAAAACATTTTTGTCTCTATAGTTGCGTAAGTGACTATTTTGTAACTTCGATAATTATCCAGATATCTTTCGGTTACGTACGTTGCATAATAGAATGTGCCAATTTCACATTGTCTTTTATCTCTAGATTTTCATTTTATATCTTACTTTAGCTCAATAAGTTTGATAAAATTCGAATCAAATACAAAAAAGTGTAGTTTTGTATGTAACATGTTCCACAAAACTTTTTGAGTGAACTGCGCCATTAGTCGGCGTTTCGTATTTAACTTAAATTAAAATTCGCACAACGTTTGCTCTTTTTAAGGTTTCCAGGTGTTAAAAAACATTTGGCAGTAAATGATATTCAGTTTTACTTAGTCAACAGAACTCTATTTTTTAGCTTTACATAAAATGTTTTGAGTTTGTAGAACATTTTAAAAAAAATGTTTCGAACAATAGCTTCAATGATACTGACCAGAGACTCCCGAATATTTCTAAAAATTCCTAAAATTCTTAAATCTTAAGAGTTTAATTCTGAAAATTCTTAAGATTTATTAAATTCCTGAGAATTCACGAAAAAAATTCCGAATAATAAGTCCTGATTGACTGAACATCCCATATCCGAATTCGAACATTACAAATATGTGCATGTGGCAGATGCCCACTTAGACAAATTTTACCAGGACTAGTACAGTCAGAGGCTGTGAAATTTCAGCATGAATTTGCTACAGCTGATTCACATATACAATCAAAACTGTCTATACAGTTCAAGCTGCCACACGCAAGCACGTTGTAGTGGTTAAACCGTATAAAGACGTTAAACACTTTTGATTGGTTGTGTGGATCAGCTGAAAAACAGGTGAAGCAAATTCATGCTGAAATTTCACTGCCACGAACTGTATTTCGTACGATGAAATGTGTCTCCAACATCAGATGCACATTTCGAACGATTTTACGTGCAATGTTACACCAATAGGCGTACGCTTTTGATAGGTCAATTTACCCATATACTAAAGAGGCCAAACACATTTCGCATTTCTTGTTGGGCCACATATTTTACGTAATGTTGTTCAAATTTGTTCTCAAGGTATGATTACTCGTAGGATGCTCTTGATTATAATCAATATGATTAAAAACACAAACTGTTTATACTTCCACTACCGTATCTTTTGTACGCCTCGTACTGATTCCCACAGTACCAATAATTATCAATATAGGATTATCTCGAAGACAATACTGAACATCTGAAGCGCCATTTTATTCTCATTCGATGATCTCTGTGTTAAGAAGCCGCCTGTTAAATTTGTCAATAATATCACAATCGAAATAACAATTTACGAATTTGCACAGTACAATGCTCTACAATCGCAAGCAAAAAAATATCTCGCACTTGCCATGCCGAGTCACATGAAGTGAATTTCAAAGATTTTGTTTGCGTAGTCCAATTTACTTAAATAATTTGGGTATTTGGTTACCAACGTTGACCGAACGAAGTCTAATTGTATTTTCGGTGTACACAAAAACAGGTCGTGTTTCTTCACAATTCATTGCAAATAATGAGAACAGAAAATAACGAGGGAAGATCGGTTGATTTGATTTTATGTTATAAAAAGCTGTTGTGAAATATCAAATTCATCAGCAGAAGTAGGAACATATGTGCAAAAACGCTTCGTCAATAACTTTGAAAATATACCTGTGGGTCAAATGCGCTTGATTTTACTACGCATTTACATTTGTCCGCAACTTCATTAGTTTCAAGCTGATTTTAAGCAACCTCTTCTGCCAGCATCTATCATCACTTCGGCTCTTTATTTATTATTTTGTTCAGACTATCTCGAAAGAGAAAAAAGCAACTCTCAATGCATGACACAATCATCATTAATATCAGCGCGTCAAAATGAAAACAATATTTTGTTTGATGGTTGCGATGAACACGTTTATGTTCTATTGTTTATATTTGGTGGGTTGCGCGTGTAATGGATAGTGAGATTGGATATTTTAAATGTAAGTGTTCGGACCATTAGACCATTTTAAGACATTATGTTATTCGGTAGATAGCTATTACGGACAGTTACTTTATTGCCTTAGTTTATAATTTCCATCAAACATTTATTGAAAGTGCGTAGGATGATTTTATTTTCTTTTGTTGTTGTTTTTAGCACAATAAATTTATTGTATCAAGATCAAGCTAGTAGATTTAGCGATTAGAATTCTTTCTTTTTTCGGAAACAGTGAAATATTGTGTTTGATTCCGCGAGTTTTGTACGAAGATCGATGTAACTATCTCTCATTTTATGACAAACGGATTTTACATTAATCTCAAAGAAGAACACAAACTTTCAAATTTAGTTGAAAAGATTTAGATTTTGATACATTAGCTGTGCAATGTAGATTCCCCGCAAAGTGTTTCTAATTGAAAATTCAAAATTATAGGGCAAAAATTGCGGCGAAGGCTTAGCTCAATTAACGCACTACACATAAAGTCAATTTAAATAATGCAACGAACATGTGCCACTGAATGAGATTGTGAAACAATGTCTTGCAGTTTATGCTAATAACTTTGTGGGAGATATACATGACCAACCGAGAATTATTTGCATTAAATGATTGGTGCAGTAATAACACATATCAGAGAGATAAGTTCGAATTTTTGTTTACTTTTTACAATGGACAACACGATTGTAATCCATTAGTTCATTATTTGTTTTAAGTAAAGTTTAGTGTCTGAAACGAATCTATTATTTCACATAAGCTTTGAGAAAATGGCATGGGATGACGTACTAGTTTACGTGGAAAACTACAAAAGCGCCATCCTTGTTCTGATAGCTGAATACGGTTGTTTCGTGAAGTCTTACCACGAAAACTACAAAGTCGCCATATTCAGCTAAAGAAAATGTGTTGGCATGTGGTGAAAAACGTCAACCAGATCCATGCCCTATTGTGGCCTTAGCTTTACGGTCGTTGTTGATAAAACAGATGACTAGTTACGAGGCTAAAATTTTTGATGATTTAAAACCACACAAATGCGATGACAGCCATATGTTCAGACATAACTACCGACCACCGTTCATTTTTTTTTTTTAAATAATTCTGATAATTCACCACATATCTTCCGTTCATTCATCTGCGCTTTTTTATTGGAACAAAGTCTAGAAAAAATACTTTGAAAAAAAAAATTGTAAATACACACCTACGTAACGTATTTGCTTAAAACATGTTTGCTTAACTTAGTACATTTGAGAGATACGTTAAAAGCTATTTTGCATACAAAATGGGCAAATTTCACTGGTTCTGATAATATTATTCAAATATTTCATTAATTGTGCCAATTTGAAATTTAAACTGAATTTTAAAAAAAACCTCCGTTCTACGAACGGTAACTTTAGTTCGGAAAAAAATTGCAATAAAAGCATTAAAAGCAGTACATGCATTATTGATTCGTATAATCGAGAAAGAGGCGGTTGAAATGGCTAATAATAAATAAATTTTTCTATTTTATTTAAGTTTAGCGTTAGCAAGCATTTTATTAAAATATTTGAAATTCAAAAAGAACCTGTAGGTGTACACTTCTTTATTGACCTTTACATTTTTTTTGTTGTTGATAATTTTCAGCGCTAAAGAAGTCGGTTTTTGTTATTTATTTTTATGCAAATAAAAGACTCACGATCATAATTGGAAGATACGGACTCTTCTGCATAAACACTTTAGCAAGAGGAGAATAAAAACAACAACTGAATTATTCCTCGAGTTCTAAATTACAGGTAGTTTATTGCCATATCTCGAATGTAATTGAGTGGAACCGATGAGATTTTCTTTTGCCATATGTTCAATATTAATGATTTAATCGTTCTTGCCGTAGCAGAACCTCTTTATTACGTTTATAGTCGTAACAAGCCAAAATTATAGAGAAACGAATGTTTGTTGTAAGCTAATAAATTTTCGACAAAACAGCAGTGTCTTCTTTAAAAGTTAAAATTTGTCATGCTTTACACCTTTTTCACAATTTGAATTTAGATGTGACAACAACGTTGTTCGAGAAACAAAAGAAAAAAAAATGAACAATTTAAGAAAGTTTATACTCATGCTCATCATTTAGTTAAAATGAAAAAAGAAAAATGAAATAAAAGCAAATATTCCATAATGTGGATTGTGTGGTTGGCTTTTGAAAGTAATTTATTACTTAGCAGTCCAAAAACGAAGCTAATCTCTACGTTCAAATTCAAATTTAAGCATTAAGAGTAATTTAAAACGGTTTAAGAAAGTCTGTTTCTGATTAATCATTTTCGCTACTGAGTCCATTTGTTTCAGTTCTTCTCCCAAAACGATTGAGCTCGTAGTCTCCCGATTTAGTACGACAGTACAAAATTACATTCACATTTTCAGTCTCCTCAACTCATCTGAATTAACTGTAAATAGTCATTGAATCTGTTACTTCATTTGTTTTGTTACAGAGTATTTTAACATACATTTTGACGTGTAAGAGGGGACTAAGCAGACCACATCGTTTATGTTTGACGTTGTTGTCAGCAATAAATTTTCTTTTCTTTTAATAAAATTAGAAGAGAAACTGCACTCGGGTTTGTGACCTAATAGCAATAACCTTTTCTATTCCCTTCTATTCGGCCATAGTTGTCTGTTTAGTCTAGGTAATCCACCTATGGTGCAAGAATTTGAATCGAATCAAATTTGCAAACGTTTGAGCGTTTTTTGCGAGCGATAGAAAGGGTCATGCGGGTCAATGATTAACATTAATTAGTCAATACTGCAGCTGTACCTCGTTTTGAAATCGAGCAACTTTATTATAATACAAAAATGTTCACTACTAACGTTCGATATCTCATTTTAAATGTATCCTACTCGATAAATATCTCTATTTCCAAAATTGTTTAGTTGTAAACAAGCGTTGGTTTGTTAGTCGCGAATCACGATAGCTCGAAACAAGCCCATATGTTCATAAATAAATAAATTAATTGGTTAACATTTACTCAGTCTTATTATAATGCAATTATAAATGATGAAGTGTTCAGTTAATGCTAATTTAACTCATTGCGATAGTCTCATTTAATTGATGGGTATGCTATGTTTGGAGTATTATTCTAGAAAAAAAAGACATAACCAACACCTTTTCGGTTAATAAAGACGTTATGACTGGTTACTGTGTGCATAAGGTTTTGCCAAAAAGTATTATTTGGCTAACAGAACCGTTTTAATTGCGCCAGTTAAATAGTCTTTCTATGGAAGATAAAAAAGCTGTAAAAACTAGCAAGTATGTGTCGACTTCTGTGAAAAAAACACAGCTCAGATGATGCGAAATGTGGTTCATGCTTTTTTACTTGTAAATATTGATAAGTTTACAGTCGTTTCTCTTTATAGTCGTTAACAGTTCAAATATTTGCACATCTGAATTGCCACAAGAAGATACGCGAACAATTGATTCAATGTTATTGGATATGGATCCTGGTTTTCGGGGTCTCATCGTTTCATCGTGTTAGTAACTTGAATTGAATTGTTTTAAACAAAAATTGTATGCCAATTAGGGCAATAATGGACTAATCAATTAGAAAATATCTATTCAAAACATGACTCGATTAATATTTTAATTAGAAAACCGACAAATTATAATTTAATTAAAATCGAGCTATTAATATATCAGAATGATTGTGTTTCTCGATGAAAATGATATCTGAATTAATTTTCAAGAATAATTTCTGTTGTTTATTTATAGAGTTTATGTCAATAATAATGAAAACATAACCATTCAGTATAAAATTGTCTTGTTGTTTTCGCTTATGGCGAGAACCTCCACAACAATTTCATTTATAACCGATCTGTAATCGATCATACAACATTCAATGAGAAACGATCTGTAGCGCATTTATTGAGAGAAACTGTTGTTAAGGCTAAAAGTAAATAGCCTCAATACGAAGAACACACACTATACGGATAATAGCGGCAGAGTCAAAATGACCCAAAATTATATCGGCTAAATTTGAAGTTTTTGGACAAAATGATGTATAGACGACTTGTCCATTATCAAAAATAAGGGGCACCTTCCATACATCACTTTTCGATAGGACCACGGGAACCACCCGGAACCACCTGAAACCACTTGCGAAAATCAAGCAAAATTTCGACTCTGCCGCTATTATCCGTAGCGTTGTTTGTATTGAGGCTATTTAGCTAAAAGTATCCAGGCTCACATTTAAATTGTACTTGTACAGCGCATGATTTTCTTGATTCAAGAGCAGTGGCATGGTAACCCGGTGTGCTTTCGATTCGACGACACAATTTCATGAACAATTTTAGTCGAATTGTAAATTCCATTTTCACAAAATTTCGTTGTTAGAAAAGAGCATGATTTTTTAGCACGTTTCGACTTCGCTCCATTCGTAGTCCTATCCTATTTTTCTAATCTTGAATTGTAGGCATACTACCAACGACAAGACATGTTTGAGAGACATTAGGCCTCGTCTTCCTCTTCTTCTACTTCTTCTTTTTCAACCTGTTTTTCAGCCACTTCTGGATTTAGGCCTCCCTTATCTCCTTCCATTTCAAACGGTGCATCATGTCCGGAGCGATAGCGGAGGACTTGACGCAGTCTAACTTCCAAAAAAAGAACGAAGAAATTTTTTTGAGACGCGGCAACTATATATAGGCGAGAATTGAAATTTCTTTCCTTTGGCATGTATCACCACAAATCCTATTCTATCTTATTCGCGCTTCAAATACGAGCAAAACGAGCTATCACTCGACTATGTAACTTTAAAATTGCCGGAGATACATCGTTTTGAAGTTGGTCATTTTGATAGAAAATGCACCAAATTAACGTTTTCCAAACAATCAAAATCTTTCAACTTACTCTGTATGTTTCTATCTATCTGTCTATCTGTCTATCTGTCTATCTATCTATCTATCGACGGTCGATCTCGGAAACTAGTCAGCCAATCTCCATGAAATTTTGCAGGAACCTCAGGGTGGGCATAAAAATGAAAATGTGATACGCCATTACCCCAGGAAAAACCAGAATTTTGTTTTATTGGCCTCGAAGTGGTTTCTGAGTGTGGTTTTCGAGGGTCGGGAACGCGTTTTCGGCTGTAGCTTAGCTGTATTGAAACCTACAGAGGCGTGCGACCCAACAAATGAAAGGTATTCGTAACACGATTCGAACAAAAAAATAATTAAAAAAATCGGGGCAGATTCGTTTGAGCTAGAGTGATTAGAGTGACCAAATTTTGAGCTACTCGAGCGTAGGATGAAAGGACTAATATTTTTTGGGTTATGAGAGATAGAGAATTACTTTCTTCGGCAAAGTCTCAGAGTTTTACGAGTAGAACAGAGGGGCATATGTGAAAAATGTCGAAAGTTGGAAATGGGTGGGTCAATTATCTTTTTAGAGGTATTTCTTGAATGGTGACAGATAGAGAGTTAATTTCTTCGGCAAAGTCTCAGAGTTTTACGAGTAGAACAGAAGGGCATATGTGAAAAATGTCGAAAGTTGGAAATGGGTGGGTCAATTGGAGATATTTCTTGAATGGTGGCAGATAGAGAATTACTTTCGTCAAATTTTCGATTTTCGTCAAATTTTCTGAATTTCGTCAGATTTTGGAATTTCGTCAAATTTTCGATTTTCGTCAAATTTTCGAATTTCGTCAAATTTTCGAATTTCATTAAATTTTCAAATTTCGTCACATTTTCAAATTTCGTCAAATTTTCGTATTTCGTCAAATTTTTAAATTTCGTCTTTTCGAATTTCGTCAAATTTCGTCAAATTTTCGAATTTCGTCAAATTCCGTTAAATTTTCGAGTTTCGTCAAATTTCGTCAAATTTTCTAATTTCGTCAAATTTTCTAATTTCGTTAAATTTTCTAATTTCGTCAAATTTTCGATTTTCGTCAAATTTTCGATTTTTGTAAAATTTTTGAATTAAAACTGTAAACTGTTATAAAAAGCAGTGTTGAGTACACTTCTAAAACTACTGATATCCCAACAAAAATCTCTTCGAGAAAAGTGTGACGCAGTCTTTGAAATACAATTTCTAAAATGAATGATATCGCTAGAGTTGACGCTTTCAGCTTCGTTGCGCAAAAATTAAATTTTACACCCAATTAGTTCAAACAAGCTGGCTTAGGTTTTCTCATCATCTGCCAAATAATTTTTACAAAAAAAATTTAGACTGTAAACAACCAAAATTTTACCAAAAAAATCTGCGTCGCAAAGTGGCAGATGTTCAGGAACAGACCAGCAAGAAAATTTATCTGCCACATGCGACGCAGATTTTTTTGGTAAAATTTTGGTTGTTTCCAGCCTTATTTTTTTTTTTTAATTATTTGGCAGATGATGAGAAAACCTAAGCCAGCTTGTTTGAACTAATTGGGTGTAAAATTTAATTTTTGCGTAACGAAGCTGAAAGCGTCAACTCTAGCGATATCATTCATTTTAGAAATTGTATTTCAAAGACTGCGTCACACTTTTCTCGAAGAGATTTTTGTTGGGATTGCCACTTGCTGCCAATTATTGCCTGCTATTTTCTTGATTCCATGCGTCCACCTTTTTTGGTGGTCTTTCTCTAGGTCTTGTTGTGGGTGTTTTAGTTTTTGGTCCAACGCTCATCTATCATTCTCGCAATACGTCCTATCCAGTTAAAATACGCTTTACCGTCCCGAACATATCGAAAGTAATCCCACACGGACCTAAAATCTTAATTACACATTTTTATCTGTATCTGTCAAAAATAACGTATGTTCATACATGTGCACTTGTTAGATCGTTATTTCCGACAGATGAAGACCAACTTTTGATTTTAACAGTTACATATGTCTTCGTCAATAACAAGGTGTGCTGTGTTGTTTCCATTGATACTTTCAACGATCAACTCAGCGAAACTCAGCTATCTTTCAAATCAATACACCAGGCAATACCATACATTCAAATTAAATGCAGAAGATTTCTCAAGTATCTGAAGTTAAGAGACCTTAGATCTTAAGATACGGGGCACTGTTGCGTCTTCAATATTTGCGAATAACGTCAATTCAAACGAGAACATTATACAATTCCGTACAAATAAATTGCGCATCACTGGAAAAATACCAATATTTCAAATTAAACAAATAAGAAAAAAATCCAAATAGAGGTTCTGGTGTGTGAATCACTTTGTACATATTTTCAGTAAAATACCGAATGATTTTTAAGTTTTTCTTTATTTGAATTTTGTTTATTTTTTCTTCGTTTAATCGAAATAACCATAACATAATGACATCACGATATTGTGTGGGTGCGACATAGTTAAACAACTTATATTCTGTTCTGACATACAAACATCGAAAGATCGAAAGATCTACTACGAACACATTCAATTTTCAATATTAACTCAATACTATTAATTAATTAAAAACGTTTAATAACCACAGCTTGGCCATTGTGCTGGTGTGTATCGATCATTTTGCATTTGAATTTGAATTGAAGATTTATGTTGGTTTTATTTCACATTATTACAAATAAAAGTGATTTAGAGAGCTGATTTATTCAGATCTATTTGTTGCATTAATTGTGCAGTCGGCATAATTACGTTCAATGTTCGTTTAATGGTTTAATATAATATAATCCAATTCCATTCCGCTTCTTTATGAAACATCGACTAGGTACTTGTGCAACTTTCAAATTTCAATTGTTAAAACAGATGTTTAGAGTCTTTGTACTTTAAAGAAAAGATTGATATCAAAAGGACAGATAAATTAACCTTATGACTTAGACACTTAGTAATTGTACTCTTTCTCTTTGATAAAACCAGTTGAATGATGTGCTAAATGTTCTACTGAACGATTTAAAGATTTTAGGCCGAAAAGACTCTAGCAATTTTGCGTTTGGGGGACCGACATTAATGTTTCGTTTTCCATTGTAATCAGATGCTTACCACATGCATCAATGGAAAACGCAGCATAATTGTCGATCCCAAGTTAGTAACTTAGTAAGTGTTTCAGTTTATAAGACTCTAAATGTACGTTGGGATTTATGATGAAAATAGACGGAGCGTTGAGAATCTGTGTCGATCAAATTTTTCATTGTTCTAATGTCACTTTTGACGCTTAGAGGGATTCTTTTGAAAAACAGCCTACCGAAATCGGACGCATTTTCCAGTGGACTTTTTTATATGTGCCTAGAAAGGACTTCGACCCTAGAAGCCAGAACCACTCTCAAAAAAATTCTTCGAAGCTTTTGTGACTGGTGAAAGGTGATCAAAAACCGAAAAGTTGCACTTTTCTTACCAAAATTTCTCCGGGTACACGAGCCGTACATGGTCGTGTGGGGTGTCTATTTGGGGTCTCTATTTGGCTCAATAGTACATGTGATTACCTTTCTAATGATACCCCACACGACCATGTACGGCTCGTGTACCCGGAGAAATTTTGGTAAGAAAAGTGCAAGTTTTCGGTTTATGATAACCTTTCACCAGTCACAAAAGCTTCGAAGAATTTTTTTGAAAGTGGTTTTCGGTTATAGGGTCGAAGTCCTTTCTAGGCACAAATAAAAAAGTCCAATGGAAAATGCGTCCGATTTCGGTAGGCTGTTTTTCAAAGGAATCCCTCTTAACGAAATTAGAACAATGAAAAATTTGATCAAAACAGATGCTTCGTCTGTTTTTAGGATTAAAGTTTTGAGAGAACATTTTGAAGACTATTTGCACAACAATTCTTGCCGAAATTTCACTGCCTCTAACTGTATATGGTTTGATAAAAAAAAAACAGAATTTCAGCATTTACCAGGTTCTTCGAACTCTACCAATACTGCTGGCACAACCAATTTTCGGATTAAAAGAAGATTAATTGAATTTTTTAATTTTTGTTTAATTCTTAAAATTTTGTGGACCTGGTACGTACCATTGGGTTAAACAATTCTTTCAACAAATACAAATTCTTGCTCCGCTCGCCGAAAAACGTTATCAGGGAGGCTCTTTTTAGTTGTGAAGATCAAGTACGTCTTTTCCATTTTCGTTGCTCGTTTGCAACTTTACTAAATGGGAAGACACTAAAGATATGCAAAGAGAACACGAATCATGCAAGACTGCAATGATCAACATGTTCAACTAAAATCCTCATGTTTACGTTTACATTAACACAAAATTCGACTCATTTCAGAAACATTAAAGCTAAGTGTGTGCAAAGTGTGTAGAAGTGATTATGTTTAGTTAACAAACGAAATGTTTGGTATTAAATTTCCCCGCTAATTTTGAATTCTCTTAAATATATTTGAGATTAGTCGCTGTGACAATTAGCATGTATGTGCGATTTCGGGCCTTGTTTCCTAAGAAAGTTCTTGGTATTGGCAGTGAGAAGGTATCAATGCCTATATAAAGGAAATGTGCAAATTTAGATCTGTTATTTGAACGAGCTTGGCTTTAAATTTGAGTCGAAAAAAAAGAAGATTTTGTGTGCAGAATAAATTATCGTTTGGCTGGTTTTGAGTGTGTGGAACGAGAAGTCAATTTCAAACTAAATTCTTAGAGGAAAAATACTAAAGAATAATAGTAAATTGTGCGCCTCCGCTCTGTCCAAAATTTTCGTTTTGACGTATTGGATGTTATTTGGATGTTATGTAAACCGAGAAGAAGAACAGATGCAGATACTATTTATAGCGTACTGTTCTAAACAGGGTCAGCTTCTAGGAGTTAAATTCTTTACAAATTCCTTCAAATTCAAAAAATTTCTGAACTTACATATTAAGGACAGGTTTAAGGGTCTTTCATCGCAAGTAAACATTGTGATAGTAAACCGCTTTCAACTGGCCTTAAAGAATTTTTACGATTTTTTTTTATTTTTAAGAATTAAATTCCCAAAAATGTGCACTGATAGCACATTAACGTAACTTTCCAATAATTGTGGGCAAATTTTTAACTTTAATCGATCAACATGATGGTCATAATGGTAGAATCCTCACGACCCCACTTATCACTTCGTTAATTTGGCAATGATCTTAAACTTGAACGGGAAAGAAACAAGTGATGACGATCCATTCCGAAAACAAGAATTTTTCAGTCATTGTAGTTAATTCAAATTTTTTCATTTTTGGTAGTTATCCACTCGCTTTCAATGGACCCAAAATACCAATTTTGAAATTGATTTATTCAATGCGAATATATATTTCAACACAACCACTTGAAATTCTTGTGTTTTAATTAAAAACCTATCTCTTATTGATCTTGTTTCTATAATTTGCAAAGATTCTCACCAATTTAATTTTTTTTTTTGTTGGTGTTTTATAAAGTGAAATCGTCAAGATGAACGAGTCTCTAGTATATGTGCTATGTGGTAAGCTTATGCTAACTCACTACTCAATTCTTTTGTTCAGAATACACATATATCCGAACAACATCAGATCCCTCTAAACCAATTAGGTTAATGTTAACATAAATGTAGTTTTAATATTTAATTTGAATTTAAATTTAAAATTTAGTTTTTTTAGCTATCTTATAGGTGTTATGATGACGTGCGATCGATCGTGTGGTGATATCATTCATTTTAGTATTCTGTTAAGAAGAGTGTCTGTGTGTATATTCAAATGAGTTAGATTAATCGAAGGAGTTTAGCAGCTAAAATGAATGCAAAATTACATTCGAATCGAATTAATTAAATGATGTGATCTTCTTTGTCATTTGTTTTTGACCATTTAATTTTGAAGTCATTTCGATTAATCCGCTCAAACTCATACTGTGTTTGCATAATGAACGGAAAGAAATAATAAATCAACTGAGTATGACAAACGTAACTCAATAATATCGATTATAGTGAATTTGAACGCTATTTTTAATTGATAGTACCTAACTCTGTTCCGTAAATGTCACAAAAATGTAATCACAGGCCATGTAATGTTGTTGGTAATATACATGATCGGATTACCAGCTTTAATCGTATTTAATTACGGAAAATGTTTCTTTTTTTTGCGACAGAATATATTATTTTTGATTACAGTCTGAAAATATTGATTGTTATTCGTTTGAAAATAATTATTTATTCGCATCGTTAGAGTGAAGTCATCGTTACTAAACAGAAATTGAGATGGGAACAATTCGATGATAGAATCAAAACAATTAAATTTAAGACGTAGATGAGGTGGATTTTTCGATTAGATTAAAATTCTTCCTGGGTCAAACATTCTCGTTTTCCGTTTTCAGATTTCCGTTAAAGTGCAGAAGAAAGTCTTTTCTTTTACCACGCGTATCATAGAGTCTAGAGTTCGATATTTACCTAAATATGCTGCATATCTATTGGGCAATTAATTAAAATGAACATAGCATCGCTCCTAGCATTAACATTCGTATGACAGATGTCAAAAAGTCTCTAAGTTTTGATACATGTACAGTTGAATTGGTTATGTGTTTTAACTCACACCAGGATACCTACTGTTTCAACGAAAGACATGCAAAGACTATTCTGGTACCATCAACCTTCCAATATTTTCTATGTTAAAATGCTAGAAGCAGTGCTATGGATGGGAAAATTCCAAAGTCATACTTCTTGATTGAAGTTTTTTTTTTTTAATTTCATTCGAAGATGTGTTTAATAATGAATTGTAGAAACGTAATATTGTTTTTTACTCGAAAAGGAGAAAGACAGTTTCTTGTGCTACAAAGTGAATTAGAATTTACTTCACGCTGCTGCGAGTGATCACTTTACTCCAATTTTTTTTTCCTTTATAATTCACGAACTCGATAACATTTGACTTAATGCTGAGTGCTTTGCAAGTTTTTGTACAATTTATTTTTTAACACAAAACCATTTTGATGTTTAACAAGCATGGATTTTCTTTGTTTCATTTTCACAGACGATAACATGAGACGTCAAAGTGATGATTATTCACGATCACATCTATCAGGTCAGTTATGGTTATTTTCACAGAATTTTTGTTTAATTTTAAGTCTGGTAATACTGTGGGCTTTTCCAATTATAGTTTAAAAAGTTGTATCGTCATTTGGTAATGTAGTTTTAGTCGGGCTTCAAGCATGTCCATTAATAGAAGTAGATCGACTTTTTACTGGCTGTGCAATTTTAGCAGTCTTTTCTTCGTTTATCTTAAAAAAAAAGTAGAGCAATAATAGTAATTTTGCGAAGGATACATTTCGCCGAACAATTCAACTTTAAAACGCCAGAAAACTCAGTAACATCTTTTTGGCCGAGACATTCTTTAAATTAATTTTTTACTATAATACGAAAATTGCTCATTTTTTTGCGCATGATCAAAATATTTTCGTTTAAGATTGTCTTGGCCAAAAATATGATATGATATGAACTAAGTTCTATAGCTCTTCCAGCTGAAACATCTCCTAATTGTGTCAATCACTATTAGGATATTCTATGACGGTCATAAAAATGACTATTATTCCAAAGTTATACATTCTGAGGTCATGCGGAATGTGACACACCATTTTCGAAGCAAATCTTGAATTGTGTGAATATTTTTAGTTGAGAAATGGCGTGTGTCCCGCATCTAATTAAGAAACAGTCCGTGCGGCCTCCCTAAGTTTACAACGTTGTATTGCTTTTCCCAGTCGAGTTCTCATTTTCGTTACCCTAAGGTCAACGACTCACAACCGTCGTACCCATTCACTCACCTAACACCTATTATAACCACCTACCTAATTTTCACTTTCCATAAATTCCGTAATGTTAACCGCAAATCTTAAACCGTTGAATTTGTATTATTAATTTGCAATTCCTATTAAACCTATTAATATAACAACGCGCACTTCACAAGGTTTCTTTCATGTCCGGTTTGGAAAACCAAGAGTAACCACAATGATTAATATGAAGAAAGGACTAAAATGAAACGGGAAACTAAAATATAAATTTCTTATTTTTGTACTCGGTCAGACCTACTCATTCATTTATTGCTTTCGCTTTATTTTTTTCACACGCATCATGTCATTTTTTGTATCAAGTTGCGGCTGTTTTTTTTATATCTTATTTTTTGTGGTTTAGATGTTTTTGAGGAGAATGAGACAGATTTGATGCCTGAAAGATCGACACGATCAATCAAATCAAAATCACCAGATTCGTTTTCGTCGAAACCGCCGAAAAGCGATAGAAAAATTTCAAGTGGGTATTTTTTGTAGTTACAAACGACGTTATGTTTGCAAGACGTTTTCGGTAAAAAAAAAATAATTTTGTTAAATACTATTCACAATATGGATGAGAATAGAGAGTTTGCTCAAATGATGTAAACTTATAAATCCTCATTTATCAGCTATGAGTAAGGCAGTTATAAGTCAGGTGATTATAAGTCAACAATCTATAAATTGGAAGTTATAAGTTTATACGTCAAAAGTATGAAAGTCTTAAGTTATAAAGATGGGAAGATGGTGGGATCATGTAAACTATTTAAACTTTAAGAAACTGACATCAGTAATTCCAAAAATTTAGAAGACAACTCAAAAAAACATGTAAAATCCATCAAAATCTTGATGTTCTTGGGCTAGAGTTAGAAAAGTTAGAAGCGACAGAGGAGAAACAAATTTTGCATCATACTTCCTAACTCGACCTCAGAAACAGAGCTCATGTAAAGGATCCGGGAAATACCGTCAAAAAATAATTGCCCTGACTCTGTCGTCAGTGGTCAGTTGTAGCTCTTCAGGATGAAGGGCTATGAAGTAAGTTTGGTCAGCAAGTTTTGAGCAAAAAGAACTTCAAGACTTTATGGATTTTACATGTTTTTTTGGGTTGTCTTCTGAATTTTTGGGATTGTTGATGTAACTGTAGGCTGACTCCAACAGTTAATAATTTCTCAACATGATCCACTATCTTTCTATCTCTATAACCAGGCCCGGACTGGCTGCACTGGGCGATCGGGCGATGCCCGATGCGCCATTTGCGTTTTGACGCTTCTCAGACAAAAAAAGTTTATTTAGGCGCCTCTGAACCTATTTCAGACAATTCGCCCAATGCGCCTTTTGGTAGCCATCCCGGCCCTGTCTATAACTTCCACTTTATAGGTTGTAGACTTATAACTTATAACTGACTTACCTATAACTTATAAATTTGGATTTATAAGTTAACTTATAATTTATGCCACTCAGCATCATAATTTGCAAAATTTGCAATTTAGATGCCTCTGTGGCATAAAACGTTGTATGAATATCGGTGCAAAGTACTTTATTAGGCTCACGACGTGTATTTTGACACACGGCCTGCGGCCTTATAAATAACTATTATACGTCATTTGCGCAAATTCTCTAATATCATTTTCATTAAATGTCTTATGAATGTAATAAGGAAAATGGCAAAATGTATTTTATTAATGTTGTTCACCATTATATCATTTATTTTTTATTTTTTGTTTATTTATGTACATTGCACGAACCGCACGATTTTGTCTTTACATTTTCATACTTTCAATTGGATGTGAATAATGCATAAAATGTTGTGTAATTTTATCGTATTTTGTTGGTGTTATGTTTGGTTTGGCGTCTATTTTTGCATTTTATGTATTGTGCACTTCTATCAATCACTATTATGGCTGCCTGGATGACATTGTAGATGGATCTACGAATTCTGATTTGTATATGGAAGCTACTGGTAGACGGCATAGTTCAGGTAATTTTGATTATTTGTTTGATGCTTTTATATGTAACAGGCACAGACTCACTACGTGTAATGTCAAACTCGTATAATTTGTAAAAAAAAATCTTTTTAAGTTAATTAAATTCGTCTGGTAACAAGAAGTAGTTTGTGGTATTAGTGGTAAAAAGTTGCTGGAAATAAAGAAATTTTCTCAATTAAAGATTCATCGCGTCGACACCAGACATTTCTTACTTTTTTTTTCTTAAGGAATCAATCACCATCAATCCTCGTGTTATACCACCATTTTGACGTAAATGAATTATTACAGATCAAGGTACCATCTTAACAGCAAACACAGACAGCTTTATTATCGGCCAACGAGTATGGGTCGGAGGCATTCGTCCTGGTCTCATTGCTTACATCGGCGAAACACATTTTGCGCCTGGCGAATGGGCTGGCGTTGTGTTAGACGATCCGAATGGAAAAAATGACGGGTGTGTCGCGGGAAAACGATATTTCCAATGTGAACCGAAGCGCGGTATATTTTCAAGATTGACACGGCTAACGCGAGAACCCTTGCCGGGTGGTGCATCGTCAACGAGCGATTTGTCGATGAATGTCAGTTCACGATCGATAACGTCACCATCACGATCCGGAACCGTATCTCCGACGCAAAGTATGAAAAGTTTTTCGGGGAAAACACCAACAAGTACGTGTACTAGCAAACCAAGCCGAATTGTGTGAATTGAACAATTTTCTTCTTTCGTTTCTATTGAAAACGTTTAGAATCGAATTTGGCTGTTGGTGACAGAGTTATAGTGTCGTCGGGAATGGGAAGTCGTCCCGGTATTTTACAATATATTGGTGAAACCAAATTTGCCGCTGGAAATTGGTGTGGCGTACAGTTAGATGAAGCAACGGGCAAAAATGATGGAAGCGTTGATGGTGTCAAGTATTTTACCGCATAAACATTGGATGACCGAGCTATCCTATCTGAAAAATGATTTTCTTTTAGATATTTTGATTGCCCTCCACAATGCGGTATTTTCGTTCCAGTGGCTAAAGTTTCACTGTCGCCATCTGCACGAAAGTCTCGTTTATCACGATCCGGTTCGAAAGAATCGCTCACTTCCGTTGGTACGATGGGCAGTATTGCTTCAACGGCAACATCACGTTTGCGTATGAGCGCACAGGTACCGCTCACTGCTTCATATTAATATTTTGTTTCTATCGGACACTCTGTGTACATACAAAAATCACTTAAAATTTTCAGTGCACTGCACCAAATAAAAATAAAAATTATTTCTAAGAATTCGTTACATTAACCGAATCAGCTAATTTTGCTAACTGACATTAATCCCATTTATTTTAGCGATTATCGTCGGCCCCGAAGCCTATAACCACACCGAAAAATACATTTTCCTTGCAGGTATGACATTGTTGTTCTTCCATTTTTTGTTTGTTTTCTTTTATTTGTCTGCGAATTATAACGTCAAGATTTGTTGTCAGAACTTGTGTCCAATATATAGTCCATGCGATCAAAAATAATAAGTTCATCTGTCTGCCTCTGGTGAACTTATTCGATTATTTTACGCTTATTTCATTCAGTCACAAAAAAGAAACTCAAAAGTGAAATTCAAAGTCTGGAGTTCTAAACGTTGACTGGGACAATGATACAAAGCTACTGATTTGAAGCAATCGATTTCTATTCTACATAATTCAGTTTTTCGAGGGAGGAAAATTTACAACTTATTTAGTTTCACTCAAACGTTTTTAATAACAGATTCCACTGTCTCACATAAATTGAATGAGAGTTGTTGTTTCTTTAGAGTAGAACTCCCTAAAAATCGATCAACTGTTACAATTCTAACAGACTTCAGATGGTATTTTCAAAGAACCATACGACAGAACTCGTAATTCAGACATTAGATCACATCTAGTGTTTCAATTTACTGGGGGAGGTGTGGGAAACGAGGAAAAATGGGAAAATATGCATTCAAAGACGTTGAAATAGCGTAGAGGTGACCAGAATAACTTTTACATTAGTTGTTGATATATGCAAAAAAAACGGCAAAATACCGAGTTTTGCTTGTTTTTCAGTGTTTTCCACGAATTTTTGCTCAAAATTGATGATCGATACATCAAATGAAATGTATTAAGGAGACCAGTCAGATTTTGTTTAAACACAGGTCAATGGATCTCTGGAGGTAAACTCTGGTGTTTCAAACGTTTTTCAACTGAATATTTTCCTACTTTTCCCGCATCTCCCACTGTAGTTTTCTGATATGCCTAGCCCCACGAATTTCCATAAGAATACGAACTCATCACAAGAAAAACGTGGTTCTGTTGTTGAGTTTGAGAATTTTCGATAAACACAAAAGAATTAGACCTTCCCAGATGTTTCGTTCATTCATCCGACTTCGTTTTTGTTCATCCAATTTCTCAGGTTCTCTTTATGAGTTTTGACATCAAAACCGATCTTAATTATACAAAACATTCCTAATTCTCACTAATTTTTAAAACAAAATCGCTTTTTTGTTACAGTGCCATGTAAATAATAATAAAAAATGAGAAAAAAAATTCAATTTTGTTTTTGAATAAATTGAAACAAGCAAGCAAGCAAGCAAAAAAACCTTAGAAAATTTAATGTCTCAAATTGTTCTACATTTTAAATGCCTTGAACGTGTGAATTTTAATGCTGTACGTTAGTGTCTTACGCTGTCGATTCGTATTTAAATGCGATTTAAGTCAAGCGAAAATACGCACAACATGTCATCTTCAATGTTTGTTTGACTCATGTTCATTTATTGCAATTGCTACTTTCCATTATCATAATATTCATGTGATGCTGGTTCATTGACGAAGGTCTTTAAATGGAGACAATGACAAACGAATGGCTTAAGGTTGATATATTACTATTGATAAGTACATGTACATCGATTCTCGTAAACAGTACGTTTCATAAGAGAATCGGAATAAGATCCATATCAAAAAATGCGTTTCCAGAGATCCACTTTCACAAATGGATAGGCTGAATGGATTTTCTGTCTGCGTCAAAAAGAAATTTAGGTCAAGGTCCGCTTATGAGACCCGCTTTCGTAATGCTACGCACGTACTCGTGTTTTATGTTTATTTTACCATACCAAATTAAGTTCCTCCGCAGCATATGTTTGGCTTACACACATAAGCTTTTTTAATTACTTTTATTTATCCGAATTCTATGCCTATAATAATGTCCATTCGACTCAAATTTGGAGAATTGAAAAACAATCACCAATCGGCGATATTTCAAATTCGAAAAAAAATCAACAAAAGTGGTGCGCATATATTGGATGTGTGTATTGTTGTACGCTTATGCAACATATATAATAACCGCGAAACGTTTAAGGAAACACTTTTGAAAACAAGTTTATTTAAATCCATATTTCAATATCGGCAATCATTCGTTTACATCGGATATATCGGTGTTACTTCAGTCGAATAAAAGACAGAATGCACTTGATTCACGATAATGGGATTCTTAATGTCCAATATAAATAACGTGTGGTATATGATATGAGCGATGTAATGGAGGCACACACATATGATTGCTTGTTCCACTTTTACGATGGAATAATAATTACGAGTGGATGGTGGTACTGTGTGTGGGCTATTTATGTCGAATGTTTAGAATACTTTGTCGTTTACTTTGTATTGACATTAGAAGTTCTGAAAACATTAAAATTGATTTGAAAAATTAGTTGAAAGTGGCCTTGAAACTATTTTTCATTCATATTCTATCTCGAAACATTAGCCGCTTTTCGTATGTGGTGGCAGTAGCGTTTTACAGGCAATTTTTCTTCAGTGTTGAAAATTGAAGTACAACATTTGAAATCAACCGATGGAAGGAATAGCCCAGATAAAAATACTGGTCATATGCTTGCCGTATGTAACAGGTTAAGAATCAGGATTCATTACCGTAGATGATGGCCAATCCTTACATACAGTCTTTGCAAGCTGTTGTTTGTCTGGACCTTAAGATCTGGACCTGTACAGCGTAATTATTAAACACCTAAAGGTTTCCCGCTACTACACCGTTTAGCTGACAGTTCGTTCAAACAATAGAAATAAGGCGGAGTTTTCATTGTTTAAACAAACTGTCACGTAAACGGCGTAGTGCGCGAAGACGCAAACGAGGACACAGTTGTTCGACACAAAAAAAAACAGCATTAAATGCAGCACTTTCCACCAGAGCCTGTAATGGTGAAAACGGTTTCGCTAATTTTCCTTGTTTTTCGTGAAATTTTCGAATTTTTACGAACTCTCGCGATTCTCGTGAATCGAAAAAAAATCGTGAAATTTCGCGGAAACGGTTTCATCATTACAGTCTCTGCTTTTGACTGAAACTATGCCCTTTGCACACATTACATCCAACAATATTCCTAATATGTTTTCAAGGAGGTGCTTCGCGAAAAGCAAAATCACATCGAACATTTGCTCATTGAACGGGATCTGGATCGTCAGGATGCGGAAAATAATGCGATGATGTATCAAAAAACCATAAATCAGGTTTGTAAACAACATCGTTCACTTAATTGTGAACCGTTTAACGTCCTACTTTATCTATCAAATTATACAAAAAAAAAGAATAAAATTGAACAGTAGTATGTTACAGCTACATGAAATATATAACGTGACATGTACATACACGAGAGCTTGCCCGAGGGGTAGTACATTTCGAGTTATATACTTCATGTAGCTGTATTATATTTTACTATACACTCGAGAGTGTGTTGGTGCACACGTCAAGTAATATTCATTCCTCACTTATGTGATGTTCATTCCTTGTTATGTATAACCATTACATTCACACCAAACCACACTCTCACAAGTATAGTAAATGAAAATTAATTTGAAATAACACACAAACTAAAAAAAAAAAAACAACAGAAAGATGACGACGCTGATCGTTGGGCCGAACTTGTGCAACGGCGAAGTGTTCGCTTGGCCGATTTACGTCGTGAGTTCCAAGGATGGCATGGCGCACACGAACGACACTGCATACTACATGATGTGCTACTGACAAACTAAATTTTACTTAGATATTTGACAACGAATTGTTTTAAGCGAATCCTACTAATTTTATTGCAATATAGTACCTACACCCTGTCCGTTTAATCATTTTTGTAATAATTTTTTTGAATGAAAATAATTGCCCGATTTCGTATCAGTTGGTTTTAATTCCATTTAAAACTCTGACGATGTCAATATTTTTCATCATTTTGTATGAATTTGATGAATTATACAATCTAACACAGAATGTCAGTAGATTTTTGTTGAGTGAAAATACTTTCTGGCTAGCTTTTACATTGTAGTTGTAGTAACATTGTTGGGGGTGATATTTTTCGAGAAACAATTTCCAGTGATTGTGGAGATGATTTTTGGTTTCGCAAAATGACGCCCCAGCATACTATCCTTTTTGGAGCAATATTCTAATGCTTTTGTAGCCGCGTTATTTTTTAAAAATTGATTTTGTAATTTTTATTAAAATAAATCGTTTATTTGATTGCTTTTTTCACAATTTCATTCCATTTTTAGTTATAAATATATCATCGGCTGGTTCGATACTTCATATATTATGTGGATGTTAATCAGTTTCAAAAAGTTAACTTCTTTTTCGTGTTCTTTTTTAAACTGAATTGCACATCAGGCAAATGTTCGAATTGAACTATTTCCGCACAGAATACTTTGCATTGATGATACCTTCCGATTACATGTAAAATCTTCGAGAAAAAAATAACTGTCCAACCATAACATTTTTATTGTTTGATTTATTTGAATAAAACATCTCTATAAATCACACCAACCAAAATTACGGTCCAGATTAAAGGTAAGTCTACGAAGTGACCAATTTTCCTTGCCAATTTTTGTTGTTCTTTTTTTTACTCGAGTGGTCCCCGACTTCTTTTTTTTTGAAAGACTATCTGGAATTATTATGAGATTGTTGAGATTTTTTTGAAGTCGGTGACCCCTCGAGCCAACTATTGCTGTCTCTGTGCTTATTCATCAAACGTATAGATCATGATAGGTAAGTTAGTCCAGAATCTGCCACTCTTCACGTTCTCAACAGGGATTTCGAATTTAACCTCCATACCGGCGACTTTGAAATCAATGACGCGTTTTGTTTCAGATGTTTTTCAGCTGATCCACTCATACAAACAAATGTGTTAATATAACTATTTATACGGGCGAACAATGTACACGCGCGTGTTAGTGGTAAAACCGTTTAAAGATGTAAAAAGATCTTTGTTTGGATCAGCTGAAACGAAATGCATCTTTTTTTCAAAGTCACCGACTGTACTTCAACTTTATTCACAGCATAAAATGAGAGTAAAACTACATTCCATTCGTTTTGAGGAGCTGAGCTGTTTTGAATTCTCAATAAATCGAAAATAAAACTATTTCACGAAAGCTTACAACGTCCACTCAATTATTTATCATTGCTGAATAAATTTTTACTCCTTTTTGTATAAAGTGTCATCATCATGCGATTCTTTTACTTCAAAGTCTTTTCAAACAGAGCACGCGACTGAGTTTCTTCGCTTATTCATATTGTCTTCATCGATAATAAATGATTCGCCGCTTGGCTGAATAACAATAAATTTTCAAAGTTCGTTGAGTGACTTTAGAGTTAGAGTCAGGAAGAGTGTTATATGAATTACAGCAAAATTGATCATATTGGTCAGCTGCAGAAGGTACTCTATTTTACATGACACTGTCAAGTTCCAGTACCCTATTTAGAGAACCACTCATGCTTGAAGTGCGTCGATTACAGTGATTTCAATCCACACACGATGACGACGTTTCCATGCGTGTGGTCGTAATGTTGATTCATTCTCATGTAAATTAGATTGACTTCACATACAGTGCTGGAAGTTATAATTCTTTTCTTTATTGCTGGACTATATGAACTCCCGTTAGATGTTTGAACAGGCACAGTTGAGAGTCGAAGGAAATTGTCAAGTAATATTTATAATCACAAAATGATGTCAACCCAAGCTTAACCTCGTAAAAATGACAAGATGTTAAATCTGTCACTTCTAATGTTTAAATTTCCAATGTTTCTCATACAAAATGTTTTATTTCGTTAATTTTATGATAGATTTTGCAAGCTAGGGGCGATGTCGATGACATAGATGATTGGCATGTCTTTAAATGATATGAAATTAATTACTTAAAAAAACGGACTCGCCATATTAAAGAATATCAGAGAAATTTCTTCATTTTTTACACATTTAATGGATTACATTACCTCCTAATACGGACTTCTTATTTCTAAAATTACAGTTAATGTCAACCAAATTTGCTTTACCAGCTGGTCCACTTATACAAACACACATTTAATACGTCTGTATATGGGTTTAATAGACACACGAACGCTCGTGGTACCGAAGTAGATTTAGATACAAATTTGGTTGGCCTCAACTGTATGCATATAAGCGACACAAAGGGAACGAAAATCCATTTTTCATTAAATAATTGGCATTAGTTAAGCGCCATTTGCATATGCATTTTTACTGAATACTTTTCTGGCATTCACTCGTCCTGGAAGTTTTAGTTAGAATAAATCAAACAATAAAAATGTTTCCACATTTGGACATACAATCTGTTCGATTGTTTAAGCATATCGCGATACATATTGTCGTAGTCGAAGAATAATCATTATTTCGATGTACGTACGTAGACCATCAAGTTTTCTCCTTTCAGTAATCTTTGACCATCAACAGTAGCACATCATGCAGTATACGTAAAAGCGTTGCCATCGCTTGTTTATTTCAAAGAAATTTAATTTGTTAATTAGAAATTCTGCTAAAAATCAAACAATTTGCTAATTCTTATTGATTCAGTTGAAGGAAACGATAACGTCTCTAGAGAAGCAGCTAACGAACGAAAAGCAGAAATCGGAAGACCTACAAACTAGCGTTGACGAAGCGACATTTTGTACGGACGAGTTGAATGTAGGTTCAATAAGCTTGCACTGCAAATTAAACGAATAATCTTCACCAACGACACTTTCAGGTACTGACCCAAGAGTACAAAGATCGAGTAGCGGTTCTGGAAGCACAAGTAAGCGGCAAAGAAATTCCGGATGGGGAGCCGACTTTCGAAGACAGCAAACAAAATGAAGGTAAATTTGGTCTCGTATTTTACATGAGCTGAACGTTAACGTTCTTATCGCAGAAATTTCTCGACTTCGGAAACAATGTGAGCTTCTTACCACCAGCCTTGCCGAAAAACAATCCGAAATTCAATCTTTGGAGCAAGCCAACAGGATACTTCAGTCGCAGATTGAATCAAATGGTGAAGTTCAGCAAGCTTCAGTCAACGAATTCACCAGTAAAATTTCGGCACTTGAATCTAGTCAAAAAAGCCTGGAAGACCAGGTGCAGTATTTGACGCATCACACCGAAGGATTGGAATCAGAGTTAAGACTGAAAGATGAAACTAAAGAACAGGAGTACCTGAGTATAAAACATATCGAAAATGAATTGCGCGAAGAGGTGAACGCTTTGAAAATGGATATTCAACAACTCGAAATTGCCAAGGCGGGAGGTGACAGTGATGTACAGAAATTGATTGAAGCGAAAGACACAATTATTGCTGAACAAAAAGAATCAGCCATTGGGTCGGAACAACTGCACATGATAATAGTGAAACAGAAGGAGGAAGAAATAGCTCAAATTAACAGTTCATTGAAACAACTACGAGAGTTGAACGAGAGTCTGAGCAGTGAAAAATCGAACTTCATTAAAGAACGTGAAGAAAACATAAGAGTTGTAGGTGAGCTACAGACGAAAGTGGAGGAAGGTTCAAAATTGTCCGTTAAACTTCAATCTGACTTGGAGGTCAATCTTCGTGTGATTGAAGGCAATAAACAGCAAATTGACCAGCATGAAAAAACAATCAAAACGCTCGAATCGAAAGTGGAGCAGATGTCGACTCGAAATACCGAACTGGAAGCGAAAGTAAATGAATTGCACGAAAGTGCTTCAGATGCCGTTGAGAAAGGAAAAGTCCTGGAGGCAGAACTGAGACAGAATGTCCAGATTACGACTGAGAGTTTAAATGAATCCGAGAAAAGAATGGCTGAACTGCGGGAACTGTTGGTCAGTCGAGACAAATGCCTCGAGGAACAGCAAAAGTCAATCATCGATGAGCAGAGCAAGTTTGAGGAACTATCATCGAGAAACGAAGCATTACTGAAGGAGTTGAACGACTTCAGAACCGATAGTGTGAGCAAAGATGAAGGTGTTTCCAGACTGAACGGTGAACTAACGAATGTTACCAACGAACTGAACAAAAAATGCTCCGAGTTAGAAGTTTCCGAGAAGAATCTGTCATTGGCTGTAGAAGAATCTAAGGTGCTGTCTCAACAGATTTCCGAGTTAACCAACGAGGCGGAATCATTAAAGGCAACACTGAATACTAACGTAAATTCCATTGCTAATTTAAATGCTGAAATTGTACAACTACAGGATGCACATAAATCCGACACACAAATTGCAGATAGTTTGAATAAAGAAGTGCAGGCTCTGAACAGTCAAATTGACCGTATAACCACGGACAATTCATCGTTAAAAGAAGACCTAAAGAATGCGCAAATTGCCTTTGAATCGAAAAAATTAGAAAGCGAAAGCCAGTCCAATGTAACTAAAGAACTGACGCTGGAGATCGATCAGCTACAAAAAACCCTACAAACGAAGAACGAAGCAGTTGATAAGATCCAGAAAATGAACGAAAATTTACAGTCACAATTGGATGCGTCTGTACAAAGTGGTAACGACCTGCAGGAAAAGCTGTCCAAACTGGAGGTGGAGTATGGAGATCTTAACCGTAAAATGGGATTAATGGAGGAGAAATGTGAACAGGTAAGTCGAATAAAAAAGGTCGAGGTTGACGTGCAAATCAAATTAAATTTTTGTTTTTACAATTTTTAGATGTCGCTTGAAAAAGCGTCTCTACAACAAAATGTGGATGCTCTTCAAAACTCATCGTCTGATACAAATTCCGAGGTGCATCGACTATCTGCCGAACTACAACAAAAACAAAAATCGTACGACGAACTCGTGGACAAGTCAAATGCCGTTCAACTAAGCCTGGAAAAGACGTTGCACGAGACCACACAAAACTTGGTTGCCAAATCAGCTCAACTGGATCGCGTCAAAAACGAAATGGAAACCGTAACAATGCAGAAAATCGATCGCGAAAACGAACTGAATGTGGAACTATCGACGATGAAGGAAGCAGCAGTCGAAGAAAAGACTAGGCTGGTGCAAGAAATGGATCAGCTGAAGGCCTCCTATCAGGAGGAGAAGGTACGGTTACTGAAAGAATTGGATGGAAAGCTAAACGATTCGGTGGCACTGAGAAGCGAAATAGAAAATCTAGGGAAGACTGTCAACGAGCTGCAGAATAGTGTTGAACAGTCGAAAAGTGAAATGGTGGGAAAAGAGAATGAATTTGAAGCGAAAGTCAAAATATTGCAATCTGTAGAAGAGGACCTGAAACGTCAATTGGATGAGTCGAGTAGGAAGGAATCGGAGCTGAGAAACTCTTTCACCGAAGTTACCAAGTCCGGTGCCGAGAGTGTCGAACAATTAACGCAACAATTGAATGACAAAATCGTTTATGCCGCGCAACTGGAGTCCAACATCCAAGAACTTCAGACAAGATACGATCGGACAACCGTAGAACACAATGATTTGAAAGCGAAATTATTGGAGATGGAGAAAGTGAACGAAGAACTTACCAAATCTATCAAGGAGGAGAAGAATGAATTCATATCTCTGAAATCAAATCTTGAGCAGCAGTTGACGGAAGCCGTATCAAAGTTTAAGTCAACAGAAGAAGATCAAGTCGATTTGGTCAATCAAAACTCTCAACTGTCACAGCAGATTGAGGAGTTAACCAAAGCAGTCCTTGAAACTAATAACAGCAAAAGCGAAATTAACGATCAACTTACACACCTCCGTGAGGAGGTCGAAGCATTCAAAGTCTCCGCCGAAGCAGAGAAACTGGAAATTTGTTCCAAACTAGTGGAATCTCACAATAAGGAAATCGAAGAGAAACAGAAGGAAATGGACGTCATTTCCACTAGCCTGCGTGAAGCAAACAATGAAAACGAAACACTCAAATCAAATGCAGCTACGTTGAAGGGGTCAACCCAAGCGGAAATCGTTGCTTTGCAGCAGGAGGCAGCCGATCACCTGAAAACCATCCGTTTGCTGGAAGACAAAATCGAGCAGCTTACATCATCTGTCAACTTGTCAGATGACCTGAAAAATGAACTGAATCACAAGTCCGAGGAAATCAAATCCAAAGAAACGAAAATTGCCGAGTTATCGGTTACGGTGAGCACACTGCAGGAACAATTTAATGTGAACGAAAATGATTTGAAGAGATTGGCTGACGAGAAGGAAGTAGAGAAAAAACGCTTAACGGATGTCATTGACAGCAAGGACGATGAAATCAAGACCATGCATCAACAGTTAGCGACAGTGAAGAAGACATTGGATGATAAAATCGTGGAATTAGCCAGCTTGTCAGACGAGAGTTCATCTCTTTTGTTAGAGAAAAATTCACTGGTTGAAGAACTGGCTAGTTTGAACAGCCAGATGCAAGACTACGCAACAAATTCTGTTGACCTGACAGAATTAAACAATTTGAGGGAGGAGTTCAGTATATTCGAAGAGACTAAACGACAAGAAATTGTCGATTTGACGAAACGATTAGTGGAAGTGGAGAAAAGATTGCAGAGTCAAAGCGCAAGCGTGGCCAAGTTTGATATACTGGAAAGAGAACAGAAAGAAATTTTGTACGAAAAAACCGCCTTGCAACGCCGCGAAGCTCAATTGGTCGTAGAAAATAAACAGCTGGCTGACAAACTGCTTCAAATGAAGGTTCTGATAATTCGATAATTTGAGCGAATTATTTTGTCTAAACAAAAAAAAAATATTTTCAATTTACAGGCTAACAGTACAGCAGCACCAGCACCAGAAATCGTGTCCGACACCGAATCTGGAGCACAAATCTCATTTCTCAATTCGATTATCGCAGACATGCAACGGAAGAACGAATCGTTAACCTATCGAATTCAGGCACTGGAAAGTGCACCGTCGGATTTTGTCAAGTGAGTCAAATAATTCCGGTTGATCTCTAAGTGAACAGACAGAACAGGCGACATTTTCACACGGTCAATATAGCCAAGAACGAATCGTTTTTAGACGATATTGACCGTGTAGATATTGTCCCCCCACCCAGTTGATCTAAGAGAACAGACATTGCAGCCGTTTAGAAAAGTCTCAAATATCGCCTTGGGACGGGTGCTGGTAAAACATTCTAGCAGGTTGTGGATGTGGACTGGGTCATACGAACTGTTACAGACGCCCATCCATTTTTATTATTCTTTTAAGAATTTAATCGGATGGGAAATTATTCCCTCTTAACCTCGCAATCAATCCCATCCTAGTCGCCACTTACAGAAAATCTGATCTCCTTTTACTTCCAGCAATGGTCTTTTCGATTTGCCTGTCAAACGGAAACCGGCACCTCGCGTATTTTGCGACATATGCGACGAGTTCGACGCCCACGAAACGGAAGACTGTCCATTGCAATCGTCAGATAGCCCGCCACCGATAAACCTACCGGAGATGACGTCGACCGTTAATTTGATATCGAAAGACGCGACGAAGGAGAGGAAAGTACCACCGCCGCGAAAATATTGTGAAACTTGCGAAGGTAAGTAGGATTGGACACTGTTCCGTTGACGGCGTTAACTGATTGATGGAATTTATTTAGTTTTCGGTCACGATACGAGTGAGTGTGACAGCGCAGAAACGTACTGATCTATGGTGCTGGGGACATCAATTCACCACTTCTTGCCGTCACTTCCGGCGTATTTTAGGTGTGCACTATGTGTTACCATTTTGTGTTTAGGTGAAATTGTTTAGTTTTACGTTAAGAAAAAGCCAGTGTTGCTGCTAAGAGTTCAGAAATGTTCAAATTTAATTGTTTCCCTTTTGTTGCCGTTGTTTATAATTCCAACGATATCTTGTTAATGAAATTAAAATGCAATTTTCAATCGACTCCTTCCTTCTTCTCCTTAAGTGCGTCCTGCGAAAGAATCGGGAAAAATGCAATCAGTGTCGGATTGTTTCCACACAAAAATTGGTTTACGGTTCGAACACTCACTCTGAATCTCTCCTCGAACAGTGACAGCTCGGAGATGACGTCGGTAATTGCATTCATGAAAGCTTCTTGCGGTGAGTATTGGGATGTCGTTTGGATTCGAATCACAAATTTATGTTCCAATGGATGTGGATTTTTGTAGCCGGCGAACAGAACATGTGGATCTTTCAGCAATTGACTGGAAGTTAAAATTTGACCGTGAGAACCCGAAGAGTACATCAACTTAAAACGAAAACTTTAGATCGAATAATTGCAAAAATACAAAGCGTTATTGAAGTGATTGAACGTCTGTACCTAGTTCGGTAAATTACTCAACTTTCATAAAGCCAATCTCATGCAATTGAAGCGTTTAGCCCAAAGACCTTCTTTATCAATTTTCGAAATCAGCACAAAGTACAGACTTTAGGTAACATTTGATCGCTTTTGATTATCGTTGAGCTTCTATAGGGACAACCAACAGTGAAATTTCGGAAATCGACAAAGAAGTTATTTCTTCAAGGGATTATTTGTGGAAACGTTATCAGAGTTGACGAGGTGTATAACAAACGCGTGAAAAAATGTGTTTAGAAGTCTTTGTCTTCATTATTGACATTGGAAAGCCTGTGGTAAGTTTCATAGAGGTAATTTTTGAAAAGCGGCTAGTTGGAAGAAAACAATTGATTTCATAAAGAGCGATTGCTGTCATGGATTAGGTCTACACATTTTGCATATTCTGGATTAAGATTTCCGAACGATTGCCTATTTCAACATTGCTTGCAACCGCTTGCAACGTTATTGTCAGTCTATTTAACGTACGAACAGTAACTCAACTCCCATTACTTACTTTCGAATCATGTTTCCGAGAGTATGGTCCTCTTTGTTGACAGTAAAAATGGCAGCATTCGTCACCTGGAAAACATCGTCTCGAATTTAGTGCATTTTCAGCGAAAATCATTTCCAAATAATTGAATTAATCGTCCTATTCAGGCTAAGCTCAAAATACGTAGCCGACAAAACATGATATGATCTACACAAAGCGAGTATGTTGTGAACCAATTACCTTTGTGTCCAATTCTTTCACAATTCTAAAAATGAACAATTTTTCGATTAGTTTATTGAGCTAACTGAGAGTCGCAAGGGCAACACACTCACTTCTTTTCTTCTTCGTGCAGTAAAAATGACTCAAATGTTGGTGGCGCATTCATCTTAACCAAAAATCAAAGACGCACTGAAAGAACCAAGCAAAATCATTGAGAATGTCACGGATTTGAGGCAGATGACTTACGTTTTAATCGACGAAATAATTTGAAGCAAATACCGGTTTGATTTTCGGTCCTTTAATCGCTCAATTCCGTGCAATTCCTTTCGAAGTGAGTTGTTTTTATGTAAACAAAATTTTCAAAATGTCATTCCGCTGGGGTATATGTGCTGAATATCGTCTGCATGATTTACCATGAGCGTAAAGTATTAGTTCGAATGCTACAAGTTAGGTGTCGCATGGTTTAATTTCAGCGCGATATTTAAATTGTTCTAGGGGCTTAAAAGAGTCCCACATTCAGGAACTTAAGAAAGAGAGCGAACAACTCATTGCAAACATTAAAACATCCGTCTCTCCTTCATACATTTGTGTCATTTGTTGCCGATAGCGGCGACCAACATTAGCGATTATCTCTTATATAATAATAGCTGAGTGCATGCTGAAACTAATGAAGTACCAGAGTTTCCATCAATCTTTTGAAAAAACTTCGATCGAATGACGTACAGATTCGATAAATCTATCAGTAATTTGCATGTCTAGCGACTGTAATAGTTATTTACGTCACAAGGACATTTCATTTTCTCGTGACGTATTAAGTTTTTCATGCTTCATACGAGAGCCGAAAGTAAAGAAATGTCAAAATTAATATTTCTACTCTCGGCTCTCGTATGAAGCATGAAAATTCTTTTATATAAACAGCTTCATCGAGGCTGTTTACTTTTATATGTCTCTGTGTGTTAGGACTTACATTATGCATCAGCTCGGTGAGGGAGTTTGGGTTTATAGTCTGGGTTCTTATGTCGAAAAAAACCGTTGCGCGCTGGGGAACTTATCGAAAATTTGACAATGGAATATAGAGAATATAGAGATAGAGGGGTCAAAGTTGTGGAACTAAATTTTTTTGCGTGTCGCGAACCGGTAATACCGGTTAAATAACCGGTTTAGTGTGAAACTAAAAACTTGAATATCTCCGTTAAAAAACAACATTTTTCTGGGAATGAACTTGATGGAAGTAAACATAATCCGTGATTTCTAGGATCGGGAACGAGGTGGAGCATTCATAAATAATGGAATCATAGGAACTTACCTATATTTACCTCAAAAATGCCAGAAATCCAGCAGAAAACCAAAAAAACTTGACGGAAGTAAACATAATCCGTGATTTCTAGGATTGGGAACGGGTGGAACAAGTATTGAAAGTAATTGTAGGTTCTACTTACTAGTGGGTATTGTAACACTCTGTCCACATTTTGGGCACAAAAAAATCAAAAAGCACCACTTTATAGGTTAAAGAATATGCGAAACGTTACACAAAAAAAAAAATACTTTTGCTACTCTCAGTTTCCAGGCTCGTATCTATGGTCCCTCTAAAAAGCTCAAGCTCGGCCGGCTAGATGTGAAAGTGTTAGTTCTCAGCTTTCCAAAGAGCATATCAATTAAATATGTTTCGATTTGGCCAGGGAATTTGAGATCAAAGTTAGCGGTTTTTTGGGTCACTTTTTTGGGATCCCCAAATATCTAGGACACTTTTCCAGTCCCAGAAAAAAGTTCTTCCATAAAATTGTTCGGCGAATGAGAAATTCGTGGAATTCGTCACTCGTTTCTGTGCTGCTGTCATATTCTATTGTCAAATTTTCGATAAGTTCCCCAGCGCGCGGATGGACATAAGAACCCAGACTATTATCTTTGCATCGACACATAAAACGATATGCCTTCGGCTTAGGATCACAAACACCAACTCGTCAAAATAAAGATTTTGACACAGGTGCATAATATATTTATTGCTGTCTTGCGGCCAGATAATCCGTTATTGCTGTCTTGCTCAAAACCAGTTTTTCGCATTTTCAGGTCATAAGACAACAAAGTACCGTACTGTTTGCAGAGAAATTTTTTGTTGAGGCCTATGTGATGCATTCGGCTCGAAAAACAACCTTCCCACCCGTCTCAACAAAAAATGTCCCAGCAAGAGAGTAATATATTACGATATCACGTAAAGCAGCCCTAATCACTCGTCAAAATGCAAGTTTTGGAAGCTCGGACGTAATGTACTATCATTTAACCGTTAGATCAATTGAGTTTTCCCACCACATGACCCTTCTTCCTGATCAGATAGGAATTCTGATCACCAACCTTTGTTCCTATTCGAATATCTTTGATCTACGATGTTACACTCGACTTCTAATTGTTTTTCTTTACTCAGGCCTCCCGCTACTTTTTTAGGTGTCCTACGTAGGACATTCCGGACATTATTTTGAAAAAGTTAGGAAAAAGTTGGACAATTTTTTACCGTATAGTTAGGACAAAGTTGGACAATTATTCTTTTTAGTATAACGTATAACCAAAATTTTAGTAAATATACCTTACAACGTATAAAATAATTCTGCAAAAAACATACGTTAGGTAAAGTATCGCGGTTCGACATGTCGAAAACGGTTCGTTTTCCGACACTTCGCGTTGAGCATCTTTCTTCTTCTTTTTCAGCCTGTTTCTATCCACTGCTGGATGTAGGCCTCTCCAACTTCTTTCCATTTCGTACGATCCATTGCCATTTGCTGCCAGTTTGTACCTGCAATATTCTTAATTCCGTTTGTCCATCTCTCTGGTGGTCTACCTATAGCTCGTCTTTTATATGGTCGCCAGTTCATGATCTTTTGGGTCCAACGTTCGTCTGTCCTTCTTGCAATATGTCCCGCCCAGCTCCATTTCAGAGATGCTATTCTTTCCATGACATCAACGACCCTGGTTTGTTGTCGAATCCATTGATTCGTCATTCTGTCTCTGAGTGTTATTCCAAGCATACTCCGTTCCATGGCTCTTTGTGTCACTCTCAATTTATCTTCGGATGCTTTTGTTAAAGTTAACGTTTCCGCTCCATAAGTGAGCACTGGAAGGACACAAGTGTCGAAAACTTTGCGTTTCAGACTATTATTCATTTTGCTTTTGAAAATTAGTCTGAGTTTTCCGAACGCTGCCCATGCAAGACCAATCCTACGTCTTATTTCTGCAGTCTGGTTGTCGAGACCTAACTTCAGTTTATGTCCTAGATATACATAGCTGTCGACTCGTTCAATGACAGTGTCACCAATTTTGATTTCTCTATCGTCCCTGATGTTGGTCATCACTTTTGTTTTCGATAAGTTCATCTTGAGGCCAACTTTGCTCGCCTCTTCACTTAACTGTTGTAGCATAAGCTGAGCCTGACCTAGATTCGCTTTGAGCATCTTTAGTAGGTAAAAAGTGAATCAAAACCAAATAATTTAGTGGAAATGTCTTTCGAAGTGAATCAGTAAAATCTAATTAAAATTGAATGTGTTTTCATATTTTAAATAGCCCGAAATGTTGACACAAGAAACAGTGACTTTTCGCATGAATTTTTGTGATTTTTAGCTGAAGATTGCTCAACAACTAATTAACATAAGAACTTGGCAATCACATTACCAACATTATTAATGTTTACTTTTATGAATTCAATCTAAAACAAGTGTAGAAAGAGTTTATTTATGTGAAATTATGTTTAATAAATATGGTTCGCGGTTCGACACGGAAAAAATCGCGGTTCGACAGTGATTGTTGTGACTCAACTCTTACGATTTTACCTGAAAATTTTAGTTTCTTTGCAAGACTTGATATTAGTGAAATTATTGATACTGAACAGTTTAATCAACAAAAATTTAGTGTGTGCATACAAAATTCATCAAAAGTTGTTATTCTTTGAATATTGCGAGGAAAGCTGATTTTCGATTTTCATCCTATAAAACGCAATACTAAATGTTTTTGAGCCCAAACTAAGTGATATGGAAATATTCGCATACTTCGATTAAAGTACTATTTCATTTTTTTCTATTACCCTGCTAGGTGCTTTGGATTTTCATATTTTGTTTTGAAACCTCTAACAACTTGACGTGTCGAACCGCGATTTTTGCCATACTGTCGAACCGATTGAAACCTTAATAATTAACAGAAATTAACATTAAAATTAACATAATTAGACTTGGTTGGTAGAAAATTAATTGATACCATAGTCTAAAACAATTTCCGCAATACATATCTTCCAAGAAACGGAAATAACCGAGTTGAAACTCAGATTTTCAAAATTCTGTCGAACCGCGATACTTTACCTTATGAAGTAAAATAGGGTGTTTTTCTTTTGAACCATGTTAACTTCTGATGCAAAATCTTGAATAATCAGCAATTGGTGCACTGCAGTTTTTCGGCAGATTACAAAAAAGGTAAAAACACCAGAAGTTTCGTGAACTTCTTAGATCGTCACCCCTCACCCCAATCAATTTTTATTGGAGAAAAAACCTATTAGCTTCACTTTGAGTAATTGTCACCTTCTTCTGAACATTTGGGTTCATTTTCGTCAATTTTCATTGAATCTATTCATAGATCCACAAAGTTGTGAAGGTAATTTTTTGTGAGAGTTTTCGCGGCTCGACGCTCATATTTTTATAATATTTTGTTACCTTAAAGATCGGTGTAAAAAATAAAGCAAACATTGCGAATTTATTCCAGTCAGATTTAGCATTTCAGCATTTCCTATTTTTATAGTACATCCGAGGTTCCAAATTTTTATTTTGACGAATGGGGACTTTATAGCCCGACCCGAAGATAAAGGCGGTATTTTTACTCGTCAATTGGAACCTCGTACGTACTGTGCTTTACGTAATTAAGCATTTTTCATATGAGTGGTCATATTGCCGTAACACGTAAAGAATGTTTATTTTAATGTGAAAATGTCTCGGAAAATGTTTTCATTCTTAAGAAATCATGTAAATTCATTGTTCACTTAAAAAACATAGCTAACGCCGACCCGTACGAAACATCTATTCGTATCAAAAGCCTTTAATGTGAAACTCTTCATTTCTCTTACTTCATTTTCTTCTCTGCTGAAAAACTATTCTTCCTTTTAAATCACTTACATTATCCACTCTTTGCCTTGTTATCATATACAATTAAATTGCCGGAGGCAATATAGACAGCCCCGTACGAAGTCAAATTTCATAAATTCCTATTTAAACAGCTATATACCGCTATATTTACCTATATTTCATTGTAAATAAACATTTCACAGAGGAATATGCTATTATATAGCTCTATATGCCTGTATATAGCTCAATATAGCTGTATATAGGTATATATAGATGTCCATATATGGAATCCCTGAAACCCCTCACACTTAACACATTATTTCCATGTTAACAGAAACTCTCTAAGCATCATTTTTCTCACTTTATATCACTTTTAAGTTCAGTTCAGTTAGCCGAGTAATACAGTCGCATTTTTAATTAGCTCTTGAAATAAATTGTTAATTACAATAATCAAAATTGCTTAGCTAGCGAAAACAAAGTTATTATTTTAAGTGCATTCACATTCGCATATATACAGTGATTTACTAAAAAGTGAATGGTGATGTCAGCAAATGGAAAGAACGTTGACCCTCCGGATAAGACTGAAAATAAAAATGCAAGCAACACAGGAAACGAAAAAGAAAAAGAACCAAGTGCCACGGAAAAAACTGAAAAATCCTCAAGACCTCGAGATTCGGATGATGATGTAAGTGATTATGAAAACTCGGAAAAAAAGGCAAAAACCGTGATTGATGAGATTATAACAAAAGCCTCGCAAACTTTATTGAAGAAATCGCTACTCGATACCAACCCGTTTGCAATCTTGGATTCAAATGAAGACACCGACGATCTAGCCGGCAAGATAAGCAGAAATATAAATATCAAGCAATTTGGGGGAAATAACCAATCAGGAAAAACCGCTCAAAAACAACGCGTACCGCCAATCAACATAACAAAGCCATTTAAAAACCCTAAGGAAGCGATCACTAACATTGAACAAATGTTGAAAGGAAAAGTCACCTTTAAGATCTTAACGGAAGGTTACAGCGTCTTATTAGAGTCACTGGAAGCCCACAGTACACTGAAAAGGTTCCTGTCGCAGCAGAAAATCCCTTTTTATACGTACACAACGTCAGATAATAAACCGCTGAGATTAGTACTCAAGGGTGTACACCACTCGTACACACCTGAAGAAATAGTCGAAGATCTAACGGCAAAGAAAGTGAATGTTGTAAGCGTTCAGCAAATGTATGGAAAAGGCAAGATAAATTTAGACATGTTTATCGTAAACTTCGAGCAAGGTACAAAGTTAGCAGAACTTTCAAAGACAATTAAGTACGTCTGTCACCAGAGCATTTCGTGGCAAAATTTCGTTAAAAAACACACCGGAACCCAATGCAGAAAATGTCAGCGATTTGGACATGCCGCAACAAACTGTGGACTGGAATATCGCTGCGTGAAATGCACTGACAGCCATGCACCAGGAGATTGCCCTTTAGAAAATGACCAGCCAGCTACATGCGTAAACTGCAAAGAAAGCCACCCAGCAAGTTATAAGAAATGTCCAGCTTACACCAAATATGTTGAAAACATGAAAAAGCCGCAACGACAAAAAACAGGTAAAAATTTATCTACAGTGAACGACATCTCAAATGTCTCACTGTCATTTTTTTCAGAGAATGTCATTGTGAATTTGCAATGACACAATAAAATTCTCAGAAAAATTTGACAGTGAGACATTTGAGATGTCGTTCACTGTAACACGAATAACGTTAAGAGTTCGATTTTTTCCAGTAAAACTTCATTAGTAAACAACAGCGTATCGTATAGTCAAGCTTTAAAAATGAATAATGCAAACAAAGAGAATAACCTTAATTTTATGAGCAACGAAATCAATAATCTTTTTGACTGTACTTTGATCGATTTACTACAAAAAATGCAAACTTTTGTTCCTGAATACAAAAAGGTAAAAGATGTAATGTTAAAAAAAGTTATGATAATCGACTTCTTATCTCAGTTCACATAGCCATGCTGTCTGTCGACCTAAAGATAATAGCTTGGAATGTAAACTCTTTAAGGAGTAAATCAAAACAGGAGGAAGTTAAATATCTCTTGACTAAGCATAAACCTCACTTGTTACTATTGAGCGAAACAAAACTGCAGCATTGTAATTCTGTGCATATTCCTTGTTACAAAATGTATAGGAATGATCGTATGTCTGATGGTGGAGGGGGTACGGCGATTCTGATTAAGGAAAGTATCAAGCATGAAGTAATTAATACGCCATTGCTAAAACATTCTGAAGCGACATGCGTAAAGGTTTTCCTAAGCAATGCCAAATCAATAGTTATAAACTCGTTCTACTGCCCTAAAAAGATTATGAAACAGGACCTGTCGAATCTCATGAGTTTACACGCGTGTGTCTTTATGGGTGGGGACTTTAATGCAAAGCATTGTTATTGGCACAACTCAGAGAACAACAGCAATGGTAGTACCTTGTATAGATTTCTCGTTGATGATGACTCATCTGATCTGATTCACCCAAATGGCTATACGTGCTACAGAAGCAAAAGCAATCCTAGTACCATAGATTTAGCTCTCTCCAAGGGGGTTCAAGTTGATAGTAGTAGCATTATTGAATTCAATCCGGACCATTGTCCTGTCGAATACATCATAAAGACTGATGCTAACCTTTCGTATGATGCTCCAGTGCAACACTTCATGTATAAGAAAGCAAATTGGGTTAAATTCAAACGAATACTGGACGTTGAACTAGCTCTGATGACGCTATCTGAGGAACACGGAATAGACTCTTGTGTTGAAGGATTAACGAATAGCATTGGTCTCGCGATGAATGAGTCCATTCCCAAAAAGTGTTTCAGTGGGAAGTGCGACTTATCGCCCGAACTGAAGCATTTGATTGAAAAGAAGAAAAAACTAAGGAGAGCCTATTTTCGTGGCAAGAATAAAAACCCGCTGCTGAAAAGAGAAATAAATAACTTGGACAATGACATTAATCAAAGAATAAAAACGAGGGAATCCAGCGTTCTTATGGGAAAGCTAAAACAAATCAAACCGAACAACAAAATGTTTCGTAACATAAATAAACTGCTGAGTACTAGCGGCAAAGTGATCCATGAGTTAAAAGCTAGTGACGGGACTATTGTTAGTAATACGATTGACAAAGCGAATATAATCGCGAACGAGTACGACAAAATTCACAAGCAGAACAGGGACATGGGTGATGAAGAATTTGAAAAATTGGTGACATCTGAGATACACAAGTTTACAGCGTTATCCGAGTCTACCCCACCTAACCCATTTTTAACGGATTTTGATGAAATACGATACGTTCTCAAGAGTCTCAAGAATAAAAAATCCTGCGGACCAGATGCCATTCCGAACATTGTTCTGAAGAAGCTTCCCCCCTCAGCGATAGAATGTCTAACAAATCTGATAAACCGTATCTTACGCGCAGGGCATTCCCCTACGTCTTGGAAATCAGCTCATGTTATACCGATTCCAAAACCGGGTAATCCTGCAAATGAGGCAAAAAACTTGAGACCTATTAGTCTTTTGAATAGCTTGAGCAAAGTACTTGAAAAGGTTCTGCACAATCGTATGCTGAACTTCTGCGATGTTAACGACTTGTTGCCTAACAGCCAATTCGGTTTTAGGAACAAACATTCGACAATGCATGCGCTCTTGAGATTTTACGAAGACGCAATCATTGGCTTCAACGACAAAAAGATTACAATAGCTGCTTTCCTAGACATAGAAAAAGCCTTCGACACAATGTGGGTGGATGGACTCATTTACAAATTGATAAAGTTGAATTTCCCCACATATCTTATCAAAATTATATTATCGTACCTCAAGGATAGAAATTTCAGGGTTAAGTTGGGAGAGGCATTGTCGAACCCAGTAACTGTAAACGATGGGGTACCACAGGGTTCTATACTGGGGCCGCTACTGTTTATAATATTCATGTTTGATCTGCCAACACATATGAACACTACCTTGACAATATTTGCTGACGATACGAATACTTTTTCGAATAGAGTATCCCAAAACAAAGCGAGATCAAATGTTCAAGGCCATCTTAACAGGCTACAGAACTACTATGAAAAGTGGAAGATTAGAGTTAATGCCGGAAAGTCCGAAGCACTCCTTATTTGCAGGGCCAACTACCTGAAATTTTCAGAAGGCGTATCTGCTTTGAGAATCAATGACTCGGATATACCATTCAAGAAAAGTGTTCGTTACCTGGGTTATCACATACAACCCAACCTTAAGCATAACGAACATGTGAATAGAACGTTGCTGAAAGCATACTCAGGGTTGCACAAGCTTTATCCAATTATGAGGATAAATAATGGCATTTCACAAGCTGTGAAGATTAAAACTTATCTAACCATATTGCGACCGGTTCTCACGTATGCTATACCGATTTGGCATAATTTGCCTAAGTATCTTATAAAGAAATTGAAAGTCTTTGAGAATAAATGTCTACGCATGGCAATGGGTTTTCGAAGGTCGGCAACGAACTTCAAGTTTATATCTACTGAAGAATTGCACAGTATCACGAAAGTGCCAAGGCTCAATCTATACCTGTATGACTTGGCGAGGAATATGCTCAAGAAAACGTATTTACATGATAACATTGTCATAAGTAAATTTGGAAATTTTTCAAATGAACGATTTGCTAACAGCACTTACAAGCCTCCCCATGTAATACTGAGGAGTAATGAATCCAAACTATTATCTTTGTAGACGCTCATGATAGTGTATCGAGAATGACAGTACTTGATCATAAAAATAATAGCCACTGGCAGGGCATATTGATAAATCTTGATTTGATTTGGCTACTTTCAATATATATAAAAAACGAGAATATTGATTGTTTTTTCGAGTCTTTTTTCAATCCTCAGGTGGCAACATGCACCAAAGAAATTTCTAAGACAATAATAAATCTCACCATTTTTCTGAATTGTCAAGTTTTAATAACTAATTAATACAAAAGTGTAAAGAAATGTCGTAACATAAATTTGAAAAAGTATGGAAGGCTGTAAATTTATCTTTATCTAGAATATAATTTTGTGTATATTTTCTAATTTGATTGAATAAACGAATTATATAAAAAAAATATCACTTTTAATAAAATCCAATATGGCCGCCGGCAGCCATTTTGTTAGGAAACCGAAAATAGTACCGACGCTTTACATTTGTTAATACCTTTCAAACAAAAAAAAAATCATGAAATTCGGTCAAAATTTACTCGAGATATTGACAAAATACTCCACGTTCACTGTACGGCCGAGTAGCCAGATAAGAGCTCACTCCAAGAGACCTAGCTCACGCTATGGAGAACATAATTTCATTAACTTTTTTTCCCTGATTGGTACGGTCAATACCTATCTAATAAAGCTAAAACGAACGAAATATGTTCAAATTTGGCCGACCTACAAGCAAAAACTGCTTGCCGCCCTGTGCCTGTTCCACACCAAGGGGTCTAAGTCACGAGTCGGTCATCCGATTTCCATAAACTTTTTTTTTGTCGATCGGTATTGTAAATACCTTTTATTTGACGTATCACTTACAAGTTTAACGTTTAAATGTCCGGAGATATCTTCGAAAAACCGTAAAGCACTTATTGGGCCACAGCTCGGGAGGGGTCGATCCAAAATCACTCATCTTGGAACTTAGCCTGTCTTTTGACATTACCAAACCGGAAAAAAAATAATTTTCAAAATCGGATGCGTTTTACTCAAGTTATCGTGCAGACAGACAGACGGACAGACAGACGGACATTTTTTTTTCGCGGATTTGGCATCTCTAGACAACCACAATAGGTTTCCCCTTACTCAGGGAGTCCAATTCGACGTGTTACAAACGTATGCGTAAACCTATAAGACCCCAGTACTTCGTACGGGTCTAAATATGGTAGAAATCACTGATACTAAAATGTACTTTCTATCATATTTTGCTGAAAGACTGGACCTAATTTTTGATTTTCATACTTTTTCGAAATTTTTTCAATTTTGTGCTTAAAGTTAGGACAAGTTGGACAAATTAGGACAAATTTTCAAAAGTAAGGACAAGTTGGACATTTCGGACAAATGGGAGGCCTGTTTACTTTAGTTCATTGAATTGGCTGCACTTTGAGGTTCTTGTTCTTGAAATGTCTTTTCAGTGTTGTTGCCTAATACGATATTTAGTTGTCGAGCTCGAAAAACAGAGATCACGAAAGTTACCACGACAACCAATTTAATCACACGATTAGTGGCCAAATGTTTCGATAATAACCAATTTCATTCATACATTTTATAGTTAAAAATGACAACGCACTCTATGGCAGTGTGACATGAGTGAGTGTTTCTTATCTTATCTTCTATCTTTTACGTGGAAAAAACTCATAGTAAAGCAGGACACAGCGCTTAGTTCACATGGTTCATTAATCATTTACAGTTTGATTGTTATGAAATGTATACGGAAAAGGCAAGAGACCCGTAATTAAATAAAATTTGTGAACTGCAGATATTTTGCTGTATGTACATTGTACAGTCCGACTAATTAAATTCAAAAACGATCTGAATTATGTTAAGCCGGAAATGTCGTTAAAATGTGAAATGTTGATCAGATCATAAAAATGTTAGTGTTTTTAGTAATTTACTGCTAGCAGTGCGCTGACTACAAGCACCTAGCGTTTCTGTCAAAGTTATTGTACTCAGGCAGGCTTGTTCCTTCAGTTCATTTTTTTTAAAACTTACTTTTAGATGGAGGTAGTTTATTGGACAATCATTGTGATTATTAATTGATAAATTGGAATAATTGGCTAAACTAGCTTCAGTTCTTTGCAACAAAATATCGTTGTGATCTGCGTGAATATAAATTTTTCATTCAAAAAATTATGAAATTCAGAGTGAAAGTAATTCTGCTGTTGCTGCTCTCACTGCTAATTATTATTATTTACGGACTCCGGCCAAGAAAAACACACAAAATTGAGGAATACTCGCACACAACAATTGGAAAATCACCACCAATTGTCACCGAAATCTTAGGAGGTAAACTAGAAAAAGATTTTACTCGATAAGCACCCGGGAACATAGTTCATTGGCATGAGCGTGAAAACTTATTTCCCAGTGGCTTAGTGAGTAAAATAGCGAACGTTACTGTTTGGAACTTTTTATTTTGCCTTGTGTGGTTGCATCCGTAGCCTTCGGCTCGAGTGACAAACGCCACACTTGGCAAAATAAAATGTTTCAAACAAGGGCGTAATCTACTATTCCTCTCTGGTCATTGATTAAAATTTCCAATTTTATTTTCAATCAAGGATTAGGTAACCAGTTATTTCAATACGCCGCTGCATACTCCATAGCTAAAAAACGTAATTCCGACATCTACATTTGTGTGAACGGATTTGACGTCAACCTGAAAGCATTCATCTCATCCTACTATTCTTCCGAGCAACGCAAATATTTGTTAGATCACTTCAACGTCCCTCAAGATAAGTTACTGTTTTTGTATCCGTCCGCTAATTTTAAGTGGAATCGATTCGATGAAATCCAGTGTGGCATTGACTATTACTTGAACGGTAGAAAAGTGGAAAATTATATTGTGACCGAAGTGAATGTGTTAGCGGGTGATCTACCCGACGATAAAGTACTTCTGATCAAAGATGTATTCGAGTCGGATGTGTTTTTTGCACCGGACAAATTGGATATTTTGAATATATTTCAACCAACGTTCGATACGCATCCCATCGACGATTTGATAAAAATGGTCTCGTCAACGGAAAACAGTGTTTCGGTTCACATCCGTAGGGGTGATATGGCTCGAAAGGACGATTTTCGACTCATTTCCCTCAGCTATCAGAGAGAAGCCATGCAATTGGTTAAGCGATCATTACAGACTAGAAACGTGACGTTCTTTGTGTTTAGCGACGATTTAGATTATGTGAAAAATCATTTAGATGAGGGAAGTGATACGCCCAACCGCATCATTTATATGTCCGACTTCACCGAAAACAATACGCTGTACGATTTTCTGCTAATGTCACTTTGCCAGCACAACATCATACCGAACAGTAGTTTCAGTTGGTGGGCCGCCTATCTGAATAAAAATCCCGATAAAATTGTTGTCGCTCCACTTCCAAAGTATAGATCGGAGTGGATTAATGAATTCTACCCGAGTGACCACAGCAAATTGCTTCTTGGGGAATTAGCTTATCCCAAAGGATGGCTCACAATTAAGCCAATGTTTTTAAATTATTCGGAACAAAGGGGTCAGTGATAAGGTATGTTGCGCTAAGATCGACGTTGTTGAGACAAATACATTTTCGTGTCACGGGGAACTTGTTGCACAAAAATGTATGAAATCTGCGAAAAAAATGTTTATTTAATAAATAAAAAGTCCACTAAAATTTGACAATAATATTACGGCGACAGCTCTCGATGTCGTGAAAAAAGTGGTGCGTAATTAAGGGATTTTATTTTTCTATTAATTATAAGTAGAAGTAAGATGTAATTGTATAAAGTCAAAAAGATAATCTTTAAGACAATGATATGTATTATGGACGCGCTCAGACTTAACGGCAAATAAAGTTTAATGGAAGCGAATTTTATACTTTCGTTGAAGATACACAGAAGTAAGACGTTTGTTCTACAAACGGCGACTTTTAAATAAGTGACCCATTTTGTTCCATCTGTTTTTCATTATGAAAATTTCATAGAAACAGAAAGGCTTAAACCGTTTTAAAGACAAAAAAAAACACTTCAGTTTGTGACAGAGGATCAGCTGAAAAACGACAAACGTCACTTATTTCAAAGTAGCCGACTGTAATTAGTTTGTGTTATTCTACCACGGCAGAGTAGAGTAACCCAGGTTTATTATACTCTGCCGTGTATTCTATCAATCGTTCATTCCCTCTGTAACTTCTCGTTATTATGTCAAACACTTAAGTTCACATATTATTGTTTATGGTATGTACAAACTAAAGTTACAAGAAGGTGTCTTACGAGCAAAGTAAATTGAATCCAAGTTGAATCCAAGCTTTTTTACGTTACGGTTATTGTCTTATCAAATTTGTGTTTTTGTAGCCACTGAAGATGACGCTAAGTTTTATTTCATATGAGTTCAGATATAAAATTTACCTTACTAGGAAAGTAATAAGGCCATTACTGCCCTAGGGCAAAGTCTTTATCAACCTAATCAAACCATAAGTCCGCTGTAAATTCAAAATGAAACGCAAAGAATGCATTGGTTCATCCATCGATTCATCGAAAATTCACTTCTGAAGCGTAAATTATAACGGTTAACATCTATCTTGATTAGGTCGTCGATGAAAAATATGACTGTTAAGCCATTGACTTCATTTTGACATTTAATTGTTTATATAAATCAGACAAAAAACCCTTACTACAAGGAAACGCAATAGTTCACTAAAATTGGCACAAATTCTGAGTTTTCTCATAGAAGGCTGCATGACCAGAAACATTTATCATTTTTACTCAAAGCAATTCAATTCAATTCAATCTTTATTCGTCAAAAACTACATGATGCCTTACGACCAAATTAACACATTTTGAGAATCAGTTCTGTCCTTACCAAAACTTTACAACAAATGAAACAAGTGAGTTGATCAATCGCGGAGAACATTTGCTAAGGAAGCGTAATAAATCGAAGGGGAAACGACGAAAACCTTCATTCGAACGATTATATAAAAAACCTTAAAACTAGAAACTAAAAGCTAAACGTACCGTTGCGGCATGAACACATAAATTAGTTACATGAACAACTTCATGTAAAAAATTTATCAAGGCAGAATTCTCGTCCACTCGGGACTGACGACGAGCATTGCTTCACCTCCACGGAGACGAACAAGCTCACCTGGTGACTCGCTATTACTCGGCTATTGCTCTTATGAGCTCGAAGTCAGAACTAGCGCATAAATCGTCGAAACGCCGTGTTGATCTACGTATGAAGTCTTGAACTTTCTCGTATCGGGTGTCTCGGTGGAGTTGATCGGTCGGATATTTCCATGGAAGTTTATTGATGAGTTTTAAACTTTTGTTCTGGATGACTTGGAGTTTCTTGGTGTGTGATTTCGCAGCTGTATGCCAAACCGGGCAGCCGTACATCATGATTGGTCGAATCATTGACTTGAACAAAATGTTTTTGTTGATTTGTGATAGTTTGGAATTCCTGGCCAGAAGCGGGTACAGGGATTTGAACGCAGTGCACGATTTTCCGGCGGCTTTTTCAACCTGTTGCTTGAAGGTGAGTTTTTCGTCTAAATCAATCCCGAGGTACGTGGCCGTTTTCGTGAACTTGATTTCTTCACCGTTGAAACACAGCGGCGTAGATTGTTTTCTTTTCGGTGACTTGTTGAAAGGGAACAATATGGCTTGAGTCTTGGTCGTGTTTAGCTGAATTTTCCATTTCTTCAAGTACTTATAACAGGATTTCAGTCCTCCGCGTAGTCTGTTTATGATCGTTTTGGTGTGTTTAGCAACAGCCATCAGACCGGTGTCGTCAGCATAGAAAGAAATTTCACAGTTTCTGGGCGCTTTAAAGTCTGAGATGTAAAGAGAGTACAAGATCGGAGATAAAACGCTACCTTGTGGTACCCCAGCTGGAATCTTCCTAGTGCTTGAGTATGTCCCGTTCAACGAAACCATGAATGATCGATCGGAGATGAAAGACTTTATCAGCTTTAGGAGGTAGCCCGGTACACCGAAGGCATTCAGTTTGTATATTAGACCGTTATGCCAGACTGAGTCGAAAGCTTTTTCAATGTCAAGCAAGATGAGGCCAGTAGACTTTCTATTACGTTTGTTCCTTTTAACTGAATTGACAACTCGTTTGATTTGATGCGTTGTTGAGTGTTGCGGTCGGAAACCAAACTGTTCCTTACTTATGACGTTGTTGACAGTGGCAAATGTACTCAGTCTCGCACATAGACATTTCTCGAAAATTTTCCCCAAGCAACTGAGAAGGCTAATTGGACGGTAGCTAGTGGTGAGTTTATGGTCTTTGCCAGGTTTAGGAATGGGGACAACTTTAGCCAGCTTGAACGCATTCGGGAAATACCCGATCTTAATACATCCGTTGAAAATCTTGGTGATCAGCGTGAGTCCTCTAAACGGCATCTTCTTGAGGAGAATGTTTTGAATCCCATCTGTTCCAGGGGCTTTGAATGATTTTAGTTTCTTTACGATGATCTGAATCTCTTTGGGAGTGGTGTACGTTGAACCATTTAAGTTATGACTGACGTCCTTTTCCAATTGTTTGTTGAATCTATTGACCTTCGTGTCAATGGAATGTTTGTAGTCGGACGTGAGTGCATGGGATCTTTCAAATGTATCAGCTATGGCGTTAACCTTTTCGGCATTCGAATAGAGAACTTTATCTCCTTCCTTCAAAAAGCCGATGCGACTAGAGTGTTTTCCACGTATCGCTTTGGTTACTTTCCAGAATTTCTTGTCTCCAGTCTTGAGGTTGGATAGCATATTGTTGAAGTTCACATTGCGATCATTAAACACTGATTTGTCAATTCGTCTGTTGGTTTTGTTGATCAACGATTTGAGTTCGACTTTCTTTGCCGCATTATTGCATCGTTTCCATTGTCTATTAAGTGTGTTTCTAAGCTGGATGCAAGACTTAGTATCGTCAGAGACGTCGAAAGTGTTACTTTTTTTAACAGCGTAAGGAATGGCATGATCTCTAGCTTCTAATATTAAGTTAGTCAGTCTCCCAATGGCAGCATCAACAGTTGAATTGGTGACGGTCGACGAATCAAAATCAGCATTTAGATCAATAGAACTGTTTAGATAATCTATATAGTTTGTCCAGTTGGCTCGTCTGTAATCAACTATTTTATTCTTCGTTTTATCTATCGTTTCTGCATCGATGTAGCACGTAACTGGAGAGTGATCAGATTTTAGTTCGTCAACATGCGCAACAAGCGGGGAGATGTACAACGATGAGTTAGATATCATGATATCTATGGTGGATGGAGTTGTACCTGAATGTGGATAGTGTGTAGGCACAGGTGGATGTGATATGAAAAAATTTGTCCGGTGCTGCATGTTAAGCAGAACATTTCCTGCTGTGTTGTTCCTGTTGCAGTTCCAAGCTGTGCTTTTTGCATTGAAATCACCAAAGACAATAAATTCTCTGTTTGGCGGTGTGAGCTTTTTGACATCGGACTCGAAACTTTTAAAGTATTTAGGGCAATATGCCGATGTGAACACAACATTCCGTCTGTTAATGTTCACCATTATTGAAACATTTTCAATTTTCTTCGTGTTGTATTGTGGGAGAGGTTCGTGCTTTATCGAGTGTTTAATAGCGATGGCAACACCACCCTTAGCACCATCTAGTCGATCGATGCGGTAAATTATGTATCCATTCAAATGGAGCTTGTGTTTCCCTTTAAGAAATGTTTCAATTTGGTTTGCGAATAAAAATAGTTCTAGTTGTTTAGCAGTTGAAAGACTTGTAATGCTTTGAGCATTCCAGTGAAGAATCTTGAGATGTTTATTGGTAAGCATCGTTGAGCAGTCTAACGATAACTTTGAGCTGTTGACCTTTGCTGGTGCAAGCTGATAAGTCGTCTAGAGCTGTCTGAAATATGTCAAACAGTTCTTCCATAGAGTAAAGATCAGAAGTCCCATTCGATCTTTTAGTTTGTTCAGCGTACGTAGGACGTTTTGGATGTCTAGAAACACAGTCGTCAGTACCAGTATTTTGATGCAAATCCGGAAAATCTTCCTTGTTCAAGTTGAAATTGCTCGACTTAGTATTTGGTCGACTAGCCCGCACAGCGTTCTTGTGATTTATATTGTTTCTAATTTCCAGATAGTCAGAGCGACAAGGACACTTCGGGTCATTTGCTCTGTGGTTCGTATTCTGTAGCTTCTTCGAAATGCAGTTATAGCATTTGAAGACGAAGGCTTCTTTGGTATTCTCATTGTAGTGGCAATTTGCTGTAGCGTGACTTGTGCTGGCACATAACATACATGCTTCGGGGCGATGGCAGTTTTGAGCGCCGTGACCAAGCATGGCACATTTATTGCATTGAGTGGGACCCCTGTTACGGGGTTTGAACGGTTTCCAGTCGACGATGACGTGATCGATAGCTCTAACTTTACGTAGAAGATTTAGCGAAACGTCTTTGGTATTGAATTGAACAAGATACAGGCAGTTGTGCGGGTTCACATTTTTTGTCACTAATTCGGTGACCGAAGATGGCAGAATATTGAACTGTTTCATTTCTTGGATTATAATGCCAGTATCCATCTTTGGAAGGCCGGACAAAACAGCTTTGAATGTCTTTTCGCCCTTGTCACGGTGAGTGAAGAACGCAATCTTACGAGTAGATAGTTCCTCGATGCATTTATCATAATCCGATTTACTGACCAGATCAAGCTTGATGCCTATTGAAATATTCTTTGTTTGAAACAATGTAACTCCGACGTCAGCCAAGAACTCCTTTATATCACATATTTTCAACCTGTCGTCAGTAATCTTGATCGGTGGAGGTTTCATAATCGTCTTCTTCTTGGAACTAGAGCTGTCTGTTTGATTGTCTAAATCATTCCAATTCATTTTGTTCTCATCAGAAAGAACTTTAAACCGATTATGCGTAGGAATAGCCTCAGCATTTCTATTCAAATTCATATGTGCTCCAATAACACGCTTCAATTTCTTGTTCTCTTTAACGAGAACATTGACTGTAGCATTCATCGTGCTTTTGTTCGGCTTTTTCTCAGAAAAGCTTCGAAGAAAATATTTCGATGCAGTGGTATCAGCTACATCAGATGATTTTCGCCTGAGCGGACTTATCCCAAAGGAGGTAGACCCGGTTTAAGGACTAGGCTAGTTAGTCGGCTTTAATGCAACACAAAATCCCGAAAACAAGCGTTTGGATATAGAAAAAACTTTGAAATTATTGACGGCGGTCAAACAATGCGCGACTGTACGAATCGACACTTCGAACGAGACTGTTTTACTCAAAGCCAACACATTTCAACACAACACGATGGTCCCACTTTTTCCAGAAAGAACGCTTATTCGAAGTTATCATAAAAAATGTATCATTTTTCGCACAAATTTAAGCTACAATTTACCGCTGTGTCGAAACGTACCCATCTTAATGATGAATTATGACAATTTCTTAAATAATATTGAGAAATAGATGAAGATCATTCAAAATGTTGGACATAATGCCATCGGACTCATTTTGTATATTTGCGCGGAAACTATGTCGCCAATTTAAAAAGGGGAGAAGCAGGATGCGTCTCTTATCTTATCAGTTACACCACATCTTTAATCTCATGTAAAGCGGCAGACGTGTCGTGCTATAATCATTAAATCTATTCACGCCGTGAGTCCTCTGAAAATTCAAAATTTAAAGTGTCAAACGCAGCGTTCTATGTGGGTGATGCACGATATTCTCATATCAGAGTGCGTTGAAAAATTATTAATATTTTTTATAAATACAATGATTTATCCGAAATTCAAATTGTGAAGAGCACTTACGTGCCGGACCGCTCTTCCTGTGAATTCGGACATTTTTAAATGAACAATTTTAATTGATGGCTTTTTGTAGATTTCACGGGCCTTCCCCCAACGGGCCTTTTGGTAGCCAGAGCGGCACTGACTTGAGGCGTGAATTACTTCTTTTATAACTTGTGGTACGCGCAGGAAAGGTTCATTTATTTCTTTTTTTTAAACACATTTCATTTTCACCTGAACAAACTATATTGAAAAAAATCAACGCACTTCAAGCATGAGTGGTACTCTTAATATGGTACTGAAACTTGACAGGGTGTCAAACAACTGTAAAACACTGTAAAAAACCATTTCGTACAAAATAGTACCCTATTTGGCAGCTGTCGACTATGATCACTTTCGCTTGAAGTGCGTTGACAAAATGCAAAAAAAATCAACATTTACGTCGATTCATTCCAACTTTATTCGAAAACATACATTGAATTCAGAACGTTTGATACGTACTAACTGTCTTAGACCCGCACAAATCCACTTGTGTTCATAGAAGTGGAACTTCACGATACACTATCTGGTACCTTTGAGCGGAAATTAATATTTATAATTCGTTTGTAATTGCAATTGAGTTGTCAATAGTCGATGCCGGGGACGAAGATTTAATCTATTTGAGATCTACAACTTGGAAGGTCAACGTCGACAAGGAATCTTCGTTGGGGTAGTCAGGAATTCGCAAGAAATGGTACAAACCTTTGACTCCTTTGCATATTTTCTAGATTAAACATTATTAATCCGGCAGAAAATGTGTTCACCGTAGTCGATTGTACGTACAGTACAACTTTTGGTGCATTAACATTGTTTCGCATAGTTAATTTAAAACTTCAGTTATGACGTTCAGAGTCAAAATCATTTCGTTTTTCTTGCTCTCATCGCTGATACTTTACACACTAACTCCAAGGAAAGGATGGAAAGTTGGAAAACCTCCGAAAGTTGAAGAGTATCACCAGACAGCGATTAAAAAATCTCCACCGATTGTAGCAGGTCTTATGGGAGGTACTGGACCTACTGGACGGAATTCTTTTTTCTTATTTAGATTTTGAAATAATTTTCCCTTTAAAATTCAGGACTCGGTAACCAGCTATTTCAATATGCTGCTGCATACTCCGTAGCTAAGAAACGAAATTCCGACATCTACATTTGTGTGCATGGAAACGATGCTAAACTCAAAGACATGATCTCATCCTACTCTTCCAAGCAACGCAAATATTCGTTACATCAATTTAACATTCCTCAAGATAAGTTACTGTTTCTGAATCAGTCTGCTAATTTTGGGTGGAATAGATTCGATGAAATCCAGTGCGGCATTGATTATTACTTGAACGGAAGAAAAGTGGAAAATTATGTGGTGACCGAAGTGAATGTGTTAGCGGGTGATCTACCCGACGATAAAGTGCTTAAATTCAACGATTATTTTGAGTCGGATGTATTTTTTGCGCATTATAAATCGGACATTTTGAATCTATTTCAACCAACGTTCGATACACGACCAATTGAACATTTAAAATTATTGGTTTCGTCAACGGAAAACAGTGTTTCGGTTCATATCCGTAGGGGTGATTTTGTTCCAAATCGAGTCATCCCACTCAGTTATCAGAGAGAGGCAATGCAATTGATCAAAGAAAAATTACAGACTAGCAACGTGACGTTCTTTGTGTTCACCGACGATTTAGTTTATGTGAAAAATCATTTAGATGAGGGAAATGATGAGCCCAACCGCATCATTTATATGTCCGACTTCACCGAAGACAATGCTCTGGATGATTTTCTTTTAATGTCACTTTGCCAGCACAACATCATACCGAATAGTAGTTTTAGTTGGTGGGCGGCATATCTGAATAAGAATCCCGATAAAATTGTTGTCGCTCCACTGCCCAGGTATAATTCGGAGTTTATTCATGAACACTATCTCAGTAATCACAAAAAAATGATTATTAGTGAATTGGCTTATCCGAAAGGATGGATAACAATTAAACCGAAATTTTGAAGTTATTCGGGCCATCGATAAAAAACCTTTTTCATTGTTGTCCCGATTCTTGCGATTTATTTTGAAAAGAGAAACCAGGATCTTTGGAACAAATTTGATCATTCATGTGTAATCTAGAATTGTATAAACGATCAAATAAAACTCTTGAAGATGACGCTCCACCTAAAGACAGCACATTTTTGTATTTCTTTCGAAAGATTGGAATATGTTAATAATATCCCTTTACCAAGCCTTTATCACAAACCCTGCACTGCTGAGCAGAGATTTCCCATTTCTTTTTCACTTTTTACAGACGGCAAACGTTTGGAAATTAAAATGTATTTCTACTTTTGTGAAATAATGTCACGCGCTTGATACAGTAGTAAATCCAAAAAACCTCAATAATCCTTCAAAAAAATTCTAGAACTGGGAGCATGTTTCAATGTAATTGTTAAGAGTGAATTCGCCAAAACTTCGAACAGTCGGGATTGAAGCAGAGCTATGGCTCAAATGAATCGTCGTTCAATTCTGAGAATATCGTGGAACAACTTTTTTCCCGAAAAAATTTTGTTGGGCTGTCATGGCCCTTAGAAAATGTTTCTCCGAAGTGGTCGCGAAAATCGTTTTTTATCAATTACTCCAACATGCGAGATATGAATAATGTCAAATTGTGAACATTTGTAAAGGTCAATGAGCTGAATATTATTGACCAACAAACGCCGATGTTCGGCCCACCCAGCCGCCGCAACAAGCGAAAAACCTCGAGAAAACAGAAATTTTTGAAGGGCGGGCGGCTGGAAAAGTCAGTAGCAGGAAGCTTTAACCCAGAGTTTCGTAGCTTATTTCAAGCTCTATCCATTGACACCCCACTCGACCATACCCACCGTCCCAGTTAGAAATGGAGTTGATTTTCCACACTATGTCTCAACCCATAAAACTTTGGAGAATCATCGAACTTTAAAGTTCCCGAAATACCGTTTTTTCGAGCGAATTTTATTATTTATAGGTTTATGAGATAATAGTTAGCAAAACTAACTTGATACAGCCTGAAAATGTCTCATAGAATTTTTTTTGTAGCGGACAGACTTACAAAACGAACCAAAATTCTAAAATTTTACGCGACCACTTCGGAGAAAATTTTTCTAAGGGCCTTGACAGCCCAACAAAAATTTTTCGGGAAAAAAGTTGTTCCACGATATTCTCAGAATTGAACGACGATTCATTTAAGCCATAGCTCGATTGGATCGCCGTCGGCTTGAATCCTGATTCCATATAAGCTGTTCGAAGTTTTGGCGAATAGACTCTTAAACTCTCGAGTTACTAATATTTACAAAAGAAATACAACTTTAAGTCGGTAGTAATGAAAATATTGGACGAACATGTGGTGACTTCACTGTTACTGACGTATCTCTACGAAGAGCTCATCGATTTAAGTAAATAAACAAACGAAAAAGTTAGTATTTGAAACTTCTGAAGAAAGTTTTTTTTTCCAAATTTACATTTTTTCTATCGGTGTCAAGGATTTTCCTTTCAGAAAAAAGTAGTTTGATAACTCTTCTAGTTTACGAATGAAAATTTATAGAGAGCAAATTGACATAACGTCCGCTCACGGGTGAACGATTGAGTTGACGTGTCATTGGCCCACATCAATTAAGAATCAGGAATCGATACTGAACAACTTTCAATCATCGTTAGAACGATTTCGTAAGATACACAATTTAGCCCTTTCTTCAGCCCAATAGAGATCATCTATGAACGTGACACAGTTTAACAGACTGAAACAAAAGCCGACAAGTCTCTGATTGATAGGTCTACTGTTTCTAATTTCGATTTTTACGCACGCATTTATACTGAGCAAAACGTTCTCAGGCCAAACTTTTGCTTTAATGACTTAAACGTTCTTGTTTTGCATCAGTATTTACCATACTTTGAACAAAAGAACTAGCAGATTCAATGATTATATCGGCGACTTGTTCCTTTCAAAATATTATACAGCGCACGTAGTTGTATTAGCCAAGGACTCCGAGTCGGATGTATCTGGATTACAATCAAAATTCCAGTAAGTTCTCGTTTTTCGTGGTCTTTTATTAAATGCAAAAAAAACTTCTCCCTCTCTATCTCTCATAGCTCTCTGGTCTGATTTGTAAGCTTTAAGTGGCATTTTAGAAAACATTAATAAATTATGCAAAAGTAACTGGGTTCAATGTTGCAGTATATAGGTAGTGAGTTCAATAGCCATTCGATCGTTTACTTTGTGTTGGTCTGCTGCTCGAATCGTGGATATTTCGACTCAACTTCGGACCAAATAACTTTACCAAACGATAAATTTCGAACGACCTCAGCAATTTCGTTGACCTACATGCGATAATATCGTCGATAATTACAACTGCGGTACAAAGATCTGAACAAAAAATGAACTCACCGGAATCCGTACTTGTTGCATGGTATCACGTTCGCGCAGCGTCACCGTATTCGGTTCTTTGATCGAATCGAAATCGATTGTGATGCCAAATGGTATGCCAATTTCATCCGTTCTAGCGTACCTCTTTCCAATCGATCCGCTGGAATTGTCCACTTTGTGGGGAACATCGTTGTTGGTCAGAGCAGCACCTGAAAGCCAATCGGCCATGATCGAATCAAATTCACCCGTTAAAATGCAAGAAGAACTCACCGATGGTCTTTATGAATGGATCGAAACTGTTGTCATTGCTTAGCGGCAAAACGGAGCATTTGATTGGAGCAACAACTGGCGGTAACGAGAAATAGCACCGTCGTTCAGAGCCTTCACGCTCAACGAAACGATGTTCCAGCAACGAATACATAATCCGGCCAATGCCAAACGATGGTTCGATTACGCTGGGAATGATCTCATCCACATGGACGGTTTTCATGTAAGTTTTCACATTCACATGGTCCTTGGTCAATGCGATATCTCCTAATTTGAACTCAGTCGAATTGTCGACAGCTCCCTTCAAATCGCTCAATTCCGATATGCTGAGTTTGCTCAATTTTTCGACGATTGTCTTTGCATCGGCTTTGAATTGCTTTCCGATGGCCGCTCGATTCGGAACGGCTTCGGTAACCTCCACCGATTTCGGTTCTTTTAACGGTTTTTCGGCCACCAATTTAACGCCGGTAGCATTCGTATGCTGTGTCAAATCGTATGCTGAGCGGTCAGCACAACCGACACATTCCACCCAACCGTAGCTGGTCAAAATTTCAGCATCCCAACAGTCGCAAGCGTAATGAGCCATTTCGGTGTTCATGTGCTGGCGGAAGCGCAACCGATCCGGCAGAATGCCAATTTTGTGCAAAAACATCTGAATTCGCGACATGAAATATCCAAGAGTTTCGTTGGCTACCAATTTCTGGTCAACGGCATCACCAATCGCTATCTCTTGGGCACTTTTTCCTTCCATTTGATTGCAAGCGGAATATAAAGTCATTTTGATGTGTCGATTGTCGGCGAATTTCGGGTGATCTTTTTCGTTCGGATCGCAGAAATGCTCGATTTCGGCCATGGTGAATTCACGAACTCTTAGTAATCCGGAACGTGGAGATATTTCGTTGCGGAAAGAGTTGCCTGTAATGGAATTTGAACGTTTAACGGAATTTTTGTGGTGGAATTTAAAGCCCTTCTTACCAATCTGAGCGGCTGCAAAAGGCAACTTTCCTTGGTTGAACTCTAACAGACGCTTAAAGTTAACGAAAATTCCTTGAGCCGTTTCCGGTCGCAAGAATCTGTCGAACAAAATCAGAGAATTGAAAAATTGCCATGCCACTCGTCGATAGAGCTTACCCTTTGACCAAACCAGTGGGACCGATTTGTGTAGAGAACATCAAATTGAATTCGACGGGATCAGAGAGAGTGTTGCCCGTAATCGGACTGGTTACGTTTTCTTCCCGCATTTTCTGATGCATTTCGTCCTTCGACATGCCATCCAACTGAAATTATATTTCCATTTGATTTCAAGTGGCAAAGTGTTCAAGGTGTCGCAGATGCCGAGGGACTGACCGTTACACTGACAAAAAAAAAGTTTACAATCTTACCTGTAGCAGGTAACTTTGTCTCCAGGTTATCTAGAACAGCTGACGCAGCTGTTGCGCCTCATACAAGCTATTCTAGACTACCTGGAAACAAAGCTGCCTGCTACAGGTAAGATTGTCAACTCTTTTTTTCAGTGCACTTGACCCAATTAGTAAATTCATGGACATCAACTTACCGTGCTCAAATATAAATTGTAGCGAGTCTTAACCGCCTCATCCGTTGCCGCTTTCATCGCTTTCTCCCAATAGTTTTTCAGCAAATGATCCAAGCGAAAACATTCACCAGTTTTGGTATCTTTGACCATATAATCAGCGAATCGATCAACATGTCCGGATGCCTTGAGTACCGGCTCTGGCGTCAATATCGAACAATCCACTTCGAGCATTTGCTCTTCCAACACAAAGAATTGCCGCCATGCACTCAATATATTCGACTTCAACGCACAACCCATCGGACCGAAATCATACTGGCCGGTGATGCCGCCATAGATAGCAAAACTTTGATCGTAGAAGAACCGACGTTTCAGCACATCTTCCAATACAGCTCGATCGAATGTGGCGGCCTACTTACGGTAGTCACATTAAATATTCACTTTCTAATCACTTATTTAGCTAGACGAATGACTCACAGCTGGTAGTAATTGCAATTCCCTGTCCTGCAAGGTTTTCTTTCGCCGTTTTAATTCAGCAACAGCAACCTTAACATCCAATTCGTTGGCCTTATCGTCTTTCAATTGTCGCACCAAATCTCCCTGGAAACATCACAACACATTGACGTCTGTAACCGAATATTTCACTCAATTTCGTACCTGCTCCTTAACGGCAAGTCTCAATGGCTCCAGAATGATTTCGTTTTCCGGGGTGGTCATAATTGGAAAATTTAATGTAATTTTACGATGAGCTTTCTTACTGCCCCACACAACTTTCTCAGTTTCTGGTGGCGGTGATGATGATGCTGACGCAAGTATGGACTGTACGGAAATGTCACGTTTACAAATTTTTTCGCTCGATTTGAGTGACTGCTGTCGAACACTTGAACAAATACTCTCCAATTGCGATTTATTAAGGTACACTAAAGGGCGACACAAACGAGACAGTAAGTTCATCGATATGTTCATGTCGGTTCAACCTGGCACCTTGTTATTTCATTTATTTTATCGTATTTTCGTCATTATTTTCTTGTTCGATGAATTTATAACCTCAAAATACGATGTTTTGGTTTGGGATGGTAAAGAAGACACAGAAATGTCATCATCCCAGCAAATAAAATTAATAACGAGACTGTTGTCATGGTTGTCATACATTTTCTGACAGCACTTCATTTTGACATGTTTACGTTATTTTTGTTGTTGTTGTTGACGGTGTTTTGATTCAACAAATTTTTTGGAAAAAAGACTTGGAAAGAGACCAAAATGCCCAGGTCATTATCAAAAGGTAATCATCGAATATTCAAACTGAAAAGAACAACTGCCCGAATCATTGGGCCACAATATCGACCACAGAAAGGTCGTGTTCCTAACAATTATTTGTTCTAAACGCTCTAATTAGACCTCGAGGAGGAAACTACGCGAGCAAATCTTATCTTATCTACTTCCATTGGTGACTATTGGTTTGGTAGCTATTGACGGCTATGTCAACAATAGATGCCAATAGACAAAATAGCCAATAGCCAAAGAGTACCAATAGAAGGAAATAGTACGTCAATACATGCCGATGAACCCGTCTAATAGGCGGCTATTAGCATGTATTGCCCTACAATTTCCTTCTATTCTATTGATCCCAACAAAAATCTCTTCGAGAAAAGTGTGACGCAGTCTTTGAAGTACAATTTCTAAAATGAATGATATCGCTAGAGTTGACGCTTTCAGCAACAACCAAAATTTTACCAAAAAAATCTGCGTCGCATGTGGCTGATAAACTGGTCTGTTCCTGAACATTTGCCACTTTGCGACGCAGATTTTATAACAGCTTATAACAGAAATTCGGAAATTTGGCGAAATTCGAAAATTTGGCGAAATTTGAAAATTTGACGAAATTTGAGACAAAATTTGAAAATTTGACGAAATTTGAAAATTTGACGAAGAAAGTAATTCTCTATCTGCCACCATTCAAGAAATATCTCCAAAACCCCAATTGACCCACCCATTTCCAACTTTCGACATTTTTCACATGTGCCGCTCTGATCTACTCGCAAAACTCTGAGACTTTGCCGAAGAAAGTAACTCTCTATCTGCCACCATTCAAGAAATACCTCTAAAAACATAATTGACCCACCCATTTCCAACTTTCGACATTTTTCACATATGACCCTCTGTTCTACTCGTAAAACTCTGAGACTTTGCCGAAGAAAGTAACTCCCTATCTTTCATAACCCAAAAAATAGTAGTCCTTTCATCCTACGCTCGAGTAGCTCAAAATTTGGTCACTCTAATCACTCTAGCTCAAACGAATCTGCCCCGATTTTTTAATTATTTTTTTGTTCGAATCGTGTTACGAATACCTTTCATTTGATGGGTCGCACGCCTCTGTAGGTTTCAATACAGCTAAGCTACAGCCGAAAACGCGTTCCCGACCCTCGAAAACCACACTCAGAAACCACTTCGAGGCCAATAAAACAAAATTCTGGTTTTTCTTGGGGTAATGGCGTATCACATTTTCATTTTTATGCCCACCCTGAGGTTCCTGGCTGACTAGTTTCCGAGATCGACCGTCGATAGATAGATAGACAGATAGATAGATAGAAACATACAGAGTAAGTTGAAAGATTTTGATTGTTTGGGAAAAGTCAATTTGGTGTATTTTGTATGAAAAGTGACCAATTTCAAAACGATGTATCTCCGGCAATTTTAAACCTACATAGTCGAGTGATAGCTCGTTTTGCTCGTATTTGAAGCGAGAATATGTTTTGTGGTGATATAAACCAAAGGGTAGAAACTGAAATGTTCGGCTATATATAGTTGCCGCGTCTCAAAAAATTTTCTTCGATCTTTTTTGGAAGTTAGACTGCGTCAAGTCCTCCGCTATCGCTCCGGGCATGATATGTATTGGTGTACTATTGGCGTCATTGGTGTCTATTGGCATCTGTTGGTATGTGTACCATCAGCAAATAACGTCTATCTCAGTATTTGCTCGCGTAGTTTCCCCATCGAATTTCCTAGGATTTTCTTTACGACTTTCTGCAATTTTGAAGATATCAGAGCGAAGACGTTTCTGCAATTGGGAAGCAAGTACACCAGAGAAAAGGGTGGTTCAACGTCGCCGTATGTAAAATTGAGACGTTTCAAAAATCTCTTCGAAGTTACACCGGAGGTGTGTTTGGTAATTTGGAACAAGATATGTGATAAACTGCCAGACGATTTCAAGCCGATCCACCTACTGTGGACCTTGGCGTTCCTGAAGCATTACACAAATGAGCGTGAGAGACAAACAACTTTCAAAGCTGACCAAAAAACGATGAGAAAATGGATTTGGGTTGCTCTTGATCTTCTGTCTGATTTGGATGTGGTAAGATGTCAAATTTTGTCTGGTTTGTGCAATGCCAATTTTCGCGCATTTGTTTGTTCTCCGTAGATTGTCTGGGAAAACCGAAAACAAAAATCAGTTGGCGGACAAACAGCATTTTGCTCACTAGATTCCATTGACCTCAAAATAAGAGACCAAAACCCGTCCAGCCCAAAATGGTACAGCCACAAACTCAAAGCACCCGGACTGCGATACGAAATCGGTATCAGCATTCAAACCGGTCACATTGTCTGGAAAAATACGGGATATCCGTGCGGTGACTCGTCTGAGACTGCACTTGCACGCGAATCATACACCCTCTGTGTCGAGCCCGGCGAAAAAACGTTCGCGAAAAAGTCATATCGCAACGAACAGTTTTTCATTTTACCGAATCCAAACAATAAAACCGAACATGAACGCATTATGGCTCGCCACCTCGAACTTACTCAACGACTAAAGCGATTCGCATCGTTGAAGCAACCCTTCCGCCACGATCTCGAAAAGCACACCACTGTTTTCAATGCTGTGATTAATGTCATCCAGCTGATGCTGGAAAATGGGGATCCCCTCCGTGATGTGGATTACTCTACACAATTGGAGAAACCGGAAAACGGTGAGCAAGTGTTGTGCATTGCTGTTTACCATTTCATTTATCCGTTGGACTGTAATAGGTCACCCGTCAGCAGAAGAAGTGTTGATTAAGACTGAGCCAGCAGATGACATCCAATCCACTGATCCCCTTGACACGAATTATGACGCCAGCATTTGTAGTATAAAGATCGAACCAGTTAATCAAGTACATTCAGAATGCATCAAGTCAGAAATTACGCTCTGCGATTATGAATGCATCCCTTCAACGGGTTTGTGTTCGCTAACACAACAGAACAATATCAACCAAACGTTTGGTTGAGATGCACAGACACATTATCCAAACGGCAACGTCTCCTCTTGCTCACATTTTACCATCATTCGGGTTCATTAAATTGTCGTTTAATTTTGTCATTTAGTGGAATTTGCATTTTTGACGGAGAAAATCCGTACACCCCTGATACATGTGTGGTTCGATTCATTCAGCCAGATCCACGTAAGTTCTCACAAACCCAAAATGTTTTTCATTCGACAACTATGTGAGGCAGATGACATTCGTAAACAACATTTTTGTAGTGGAGCACACAAAGAAGCCAGAGCTGCTGGAAACTGAAATCAAATTTGATCAGAATTGAATGAGTGATAAAATGTCCATTTGGCGTTGATGTAATTACAAAAAATGTTTACCGAACGAATCGCCTTTTATTCACTCTGAACGTCGTAATTCCTGTATCATTTTCTTAACAAACTACGTCGAAGTAGATGGATCATATTCAGTGGAAACATCAATGGTTCTAAGACGTTTGAAGTAATTTTTGTAAAAATTAGCGTTATAAAAGGAAAGTTATGATTGCAGGGTGGATGTTGAATAAAACCTCGGCATGACCCACATAAAGGCGCAGATGGGAAAAAGGTTTTATTCCCGAGAACCAAACCAAAAAAAATCCCGGTCGTTAGATCGAAGACAATTTCTCGTTAAATTCATATACGGAAACAAAAATTTGCTTTTCAATTAAGTTGTAATGTCACCTTCTTTGAGTACATAACGCTAGCGAAGCGAGTGATTTTTTTGTAAGACTATGTTTCTATCGATTTGTATTTGATAGTTGTAAGGAGGAAACCAACGAAATATGTGTTAATGTTAGAGGGCAATCAAGTGGAACGATTCATTTCACTTCAATTCGCTTACACTAAAATTAAAAGTGAATGTAAATAATGGCGAGCGAAGCGACCGAACTTTTTTTTATGCATTAAAAACTACTTGTTCTGTGCTGTGATTAATTCCCTTTCACCTTTATCGAATGTTGGAAAATCCACAGAAAAATCATGGGCGCGCGTTAGCATAGCGCCCGTGACGCAAGTCCTATTACTAGAAAAAATTTAAAAAAATTTTTTTTTGTCGTAGACTGCAGAATCATGGGCGCGCGTTAGCATAGCGCCCGTGACGCAAGTCCTATTACTAGAAAAAATTTAAAAAAAATTTTTTTGTCGTAGACTGCAGAACGTTCTTGTAGCTTAAAATTTGGCCACGCAATAAATCTTCCAAGAAGCCACTATCCCATACATTTTGGTCTATTACAGTACTTTAAACCGTCCGTCCGTCCGTCCGTGTTTCCAGTTAGAGCCTATCTCCTAAAGTCTTCTTTAGAATTTCTTGAAATTTTGGGAGTAGATTCTAGTCGTCATTCTAGACATTCCAGAAAAAAAAATTTGGGGGGAACGGGCCTCGTTTGGGTTGCTAGGAATCTCGCGCCGCGTCATTCACAATAATTCACATTTTGACACATTTTGTATAAGGAAGATGTCACTTTGTGAATTATTGTGAATGACGTGGCGCGAGATTCCTTAACACCCTCGTTTGGGAGCTAGCGCTCCTTGAAGTTCCCATATAAGTCCCATATAAGAACACCTTTAAGTGTGTGTGTGTGGATTTTTTGAGTGTGAAAATTTGAAAAAAAATTTTTAATGTTGGGCAGTAGGAAAAATTAAATTTGGTGTATGGTTGGGCAGCTGGAAAAATTTGATCACTTTCGGTGTATGGTTGGGCAGCTGGAAAAATTTGATCACTTTCGGTGTATGGTTGGGCAGCTGGAAATATTTGATCACTTTTGGTGTATGTTGGGCAGCGGGAAAAATTTGGTCACTTTTGGTGTATGTTGGGCAGCGGGAAAAATTTGGTCACTTTCGGTGAATGTTGGGCAGCGGGAAAAATTTGGTCACTTTCGGTGAATGTTGGGCAGCGGGAAAAATTTGGTCACTTTTGGTGTATGTTGAGCGGCGGGAAAAATTTGATCACTTTTGGTGTATGTTGGGCAGCGGGAAAAATTTGATCACTTTTGGTGTATGTTGGGCAGCGGGAAAAATTTGGTCACTTTTGGTGTATGTTGGGCAGCGGGAAAAATTTGATCACTTTTGGTGTATGTTGGGCAGCGGGAAAAATTTGATCACTTTTGGTGTATGTTGGGCAACGGGACGTATATATAGCTATATTGACCTTTACATAGCTATATTGACCTATATATAGCTATACTTACCTATATCTAGCTATGTTGACCTATATATAGCTATATTTACCTATATATAGTTAGTATATAGCTATATAGACCTATATGTAGCTATATTGACCTATATATAGCTATATTGACCTATATATAGTTATATTGACCTATATATAGCTATGTTGACCTATATATAGCTATATAGACCTATATATAGCTATATTGACCTATATATAGTTAATATATAGCTATATTTACATATATATATATATATATTGACATATATATAGTTAGTATATCGCTATATTGACATATATATAGCTATATTTACCTATATATAGTTAGTATATAGCTATATTGACCTATATGTAGCTATATTGACCTATATATAGCTATATTGACCTATATGTAGCTATATTGACCTATATATAGCTATATTGACCTATATATAGCTATATTGACCTATATATAGCTATGTTGCCCTATATATAGCTATATAGACCTATATATAGCTATATTGACCTATATATAGTTAATATATAGCTATATTTACCTATATATAGTTAGTATATCGCTATATTGAGATATATATAGCTATATTTACCTATATATAGTTAGTATATAGCTATATTGACCTATATATAGCTATATTGACCTGACCTATATATAGCTATATTGACCTATATATAGCTATATTGACCTATATATAGCTATATTTACCTATATATAGCTATGTTGACCTTTTTATAGTTAGTATATGACTATATTGACCTGTATATAGCTATATTGACCTATATATTGTTAGTATATGACTAAATTGACCTATATATAGATACGTTGACCTATATAAAGTTAGTATATACCTACATTGACCTATATATAGTTAGTATATAGCTATATTGACCTATACATAGTTAGTATATAGCTATATTGACCTATATATAGCTATATTTACCTATATATAGCTATATTTACCTATATATAGCTATATTTACCTATATATAGCTATATTTACCGATATATAGCTATGTTGACCTATATATAGTTAGTATATGACTATATTGACCTATATATAGTTATTATATGACTATATTGACATATATATAGCTATATTGACCTATATATAGCTATATCATGCCCGCACGTTAGTTAGCGGGCGTGACGCAAGTTCACTACCAAAAATGTTTAAAAAAAAAATGGGAACGGCGGAGCATATTTACAGCAACTTTTTGACTTCTCCCCCTTACCTCCAACGACCCCCAAACTAGAATATCTGGAATCTAGGAATCCATACGAGTTCAACGAGCTATCACACGTTACTGCAGCTTCAAAATTGGCCGAGATATTGAACTTCGAAATATTGATGTTTGTATGAAAATAAGCAAAATTTCGTTTTTTCAGATAACTGAAATCGCCTACGTTAGTTAGTTAGTTACTTAGTTAGTTAGTTAGTTCCAGGATTCCGGGATCCAGGAACTCCTAAACGTTTCTATAGATTTTCCTGAAATTTTGGTTATAGGCTAATAATGGCCCAAAAATAAGAATGGAATTTTCAAAAGTTGGAAAAAGCTCATATCTTGGGAGCTGGAGCTCCTCAAAGTCTCCATATACAAATGTCATATAAAAACCAATTTGTATGTGTGTGTGTGTGTGTGTTTTGTATATTTTAGTGCATGATATGGATGGTAATGTGGTGAAAGGTGTGTGTTGTTTTTGGATGTGTTTCTTGTTGGAAATTGTGTGGATTATTAAATATTAACTTACACCAGGTCGGTTCCCAAATTTTGGGATGACAGATGATTCCTCTGGCACTTCCTACCTTCCATCGGATTTTTTGATGGATTTGGGTTATTTTCGAGATAAGTCAGGTGTTCCAAGGTTGGTTCCTAAATTTTGGGATGACAGGTGATTCCTCTGGCACTTCCTAACTTCCATCGGATTTTTTGATGGTTTTGGGTTATTTTCGACATAAGTGAGGTGTTCCAAGGTTGGTTCCTAAATTTTGGGATGACAGATGATTCCTCTGGCCCTTCCTAACTTCCATCGGTTTTTTTGATGGATTCGGGTTATTTTCGACATAAGTGAGGTGTTCCAAGGTTGGCTCCTAAATTTTGGGATGACAGATGATTCCTCTAGCACTTCCTAACTTCCATGGGATTTCTCGATGGATTAGGGTTATTTTCGATATAAGAGAGGTGTTCCAAGGTTGGTTCCTAAATTTTGGGATGACAGATGATTCCTCTAGCACTTCCTAACTTCCATCGGATTTTTTGATGGATTCGGGTTATTTTCGACATAAGTGAGGTGTTTCAAGGTTGGTTCCTAAATTTTGGGATGACAGATGATTCCTCTTGCACTTCCTAACTTCCATCGGATTTTTTGATGGATTCGGGTTATTTTCGACATAAGTGAGGTGTTCCAAGGTTGGTTCCTATATTTTGGGATGACAGATGATTCATCTGGCACTTCCTACCTTCCATCCGATTTTTTGATGGATTTGGGTTATTTTCGACATAAGTGAGGTGTTCCAAGGTTGGTTCCTATATTTTGGGATGACAGATGATTCCTCTAGCACTTTCTAACTTCCATGGGATTTCTCGATGGATTAGGGTTATTTTCGATATAAGAGAGGTGTTCCAAGATTGGTTCCTAAATTTTGGGATGACATATGATTTCTCCGGCACTTCCTAACTTCCATCGTATTTTCGATGGATTTGAGCTGCAGTCGACGTGAGATGCTTACAAAACTAGTGACCCTTACCCCTAAACTTCCAAAAGAACTGATATCCCCCAAAAAACCCAGAAGGGTAAATGTGACGCAAGTCCTTTATCTTACTTACAAAATAACTGATATCGCTGAGGGTGACGCATTCTGCGCCTGTACGTAAACTTTTTATCAACCGAAAAGTGACCCAAAAAGTTTCAGACGAAAAATTGACAAAAAAAAATTGCGTCACAAAGTGGCAGATGATTCGGCCTTCTTCCGTTTAAATTCCATTATTTCACGACGGATTTTGTCCTATTTTCATAGCCATGGTTACCTCAACATCTGCCACTTTGTGACGCAATTTTTTTTTGCCAAATTTTCGTCTGAAACTTTTTGGGTCACTTTTCGGTTGATAAAAAGTTTACGTACAGGCGCAGAATGCGTCACCCTCAGCGATATCAGTTATTTTGTAAGTAAGATAAAGGACTTGCGTCACATTTACCCTTCTGGGTTTTTGGGGGATTAACTTTGCGCTAGATTGAAAAACTTCCGATTCTTCGATATTTGTGAAGATTCAACATAAAAATTAACTCTCGCTTGAATGTGAAAGAGTTACCAATAATTGATGTAGGAAAATCTACAAAAAATGCCATACAGCTTTGTGGAAGCTACAAAATATGGAATTTAATTTGGAATTTTTTGAAAGAATGGCATTTTTGTGACAAATTTTGACTATGCCCAGCGTTATGAAGTCAACAGAAAATTTAAGTCTTGCTCTAATAAGAAACATTTCCCAACACTTAGCATTATAAAAAAAAGCAGCAAAATTTTCCCGGGAACGCGGTTTTCGGAGTCCAGCACTTTTTCCATCTGCGTATTAAGATAAGTTAAATTTTCCTGACCTTTACATTAAAGTCAATGCAGCTTAACGAACTACTGTTTAAAAATTTGAAAGGGAAACCGAAATATTACTGAATTTTTGTTGTCACGGACCAAGTAAAAGTTTTAAAAAAATAGGAATCTATTGTAATACTCGCCGTCTGTGAAAGGTTAAAAAGTTTATCTCTCGAAGAAGATATCAGAGAAAGGTCCTCGTTAATAGTCAACGAATCATTCCAATTTTGGGAAAAAGTGTTTTCCAAAATCACCCAATTGTGCAAAAAATGTCGGCTCACTATCATTGGACAACACCAAGTCAAGCGATTAACATAGGGTGAAAATTATCGTTCGAAAAAAACTAATTTTTTTGAGTGCACTTTCATGACTTTCATAAAGAACAGAGAGAGAGAATGAACAAAGATCAGTTGAAACATTTGTAGTGGCATAACGGAACATCTCGAGACAATTTTCAGAGCCTAACTTTACGTGCTGTTATATGTAGTCGAATCATCTGTTTCGTTAATGTTGGTTTTTGTTTTTCCACTTTAGTTTCAATAGACAACGACAATCTGTTGAATTTATAGAGATTTAAATTGTCACATAACGTTGATTCGTTACACAACATGCAACACTCACTGCATATAGTTGTTTCAATTTTAGGTGGAATAGAAAGAACGGTTGTCCAAAGGATCCAAAGGAAATAAGTTTATAATGTGCCGACTGAAATGCGTACATTCACAATCTATAATGACACAGTTTGTTTGTCGATTTGCTTTTCTCTGAGTGCCTAAGACGAAGCAAGAAAAGTTAGAAAGATTATTGCGTTATTCACAGACAGAGACAGTGAAACTTCAGCATGAATTTGCTGCAGCTTTTTTTAGCTGAAGCTGAACCACACAAACAATCAAAACTGTTTGTATGTCTTTATCCGGTTTTAACACTACCACGCTCGTGCGTATAAACAAATAGAAATAGTTTTGATTGTATGTGTGTTCGCTAAATAACAGCTGAAGCAAATTCATGCTGAGATTTATTGATTATTTTGTGAAACGCTTACCGGTGGTAAACGGTTAGAAATTGTTAGAAACAACTGTTCACTGAAACAACGTGATACGTTAATTAATGGCAAATTGTACTAATTTTATATCCTCTTCGAACTGTAACCGAAATAAGACGACATTCTTAGTTATATTGTCTAACAAAACAAGTAACATCCAACCAACCAATCATCCAACCATTTATAAAACCAAATATTTAAGTTTGAATAAATAAAATTATTGAAAACTTGCATTTTCAAACACTTTCCATAATTCAACTGATTAACAACCCCGATAATAAAAAATATGACTCATTTCCACCGTACTTTCTCTGTTTTATAATATTAATTATCGGAGTAGCCCCGGTTTCGTTTTAGACTACGATAATTTCAAAATTTGTAAATAAGTTTACCCAAAAAATATTTTCACGCGTCAAATATACAGTCAGAGCAGTCAGAGACAGTGAAACCTGCAACTTCTTTTGTTTAAAGAATAATTTTACTGTAATTTTTCGAAGCACTTTTGCTTGAAGTGCCTTGGTTATAGAGACTATATCCAAAAACGCCATGATAAAAATATCAACTTCTTTTGTTTAAAGAATAATTTTACTGTAATTTTTCGAAGCACTTTTGCTTGAAGTGCCTTGGTTATAGAGACTATATCCAAAAACGCCATGATAAAAATATCATGGCGTTTTTGGATATAGTCTCTATAACCAAGGCACTTCAAGCAAAAGTGCTTCGAATGACAGCTGCCGAATAGAGCACTATTTTGTATGAAAAATGTTTCCAGATTTTTTTACAGTGTCAAAATTTGTTTGATAAACTGTCTCGTTTCAGTACTCTATTAAGAGTAGCGCTCATGCGCACTTCAAGTTGCTAAAAGGTTAAGAAACATATCGGTTTTACGTTTAGACAACTGCACAGTTTTCTGCATAGAGGTAGACTACCTAGAGGAATTATGACCCGAAATTCATTGAAAAATCATATCACACACACTACTAAATCCGAAAACGTCAACTTTGCTTCTTCCTTTTTTTATTACAATAATTGTCTTGTTCCATTCATACATATATTCATTCATGTTGTCATTCATTATTCGTTCATAACACGTGGATGAGTTATAATTAAAAGAGTAAATAAAGTTTTCAATTTCTTTTATGAATTGAAAATACTGAGTCACTGAGTCATACTTCCTGATAAGCTACACTGATTTATGCTTACCCCTGACCTATACATCTCGCTGAGCTACGATTCCCAAAGACGTTAAAGTTTACACTTTTTCTTACTTTCATGTCATTGACAATTCCCGCTACCCAACGGTAATTATTCAATGAACTTGAATTCTCACATTCTCGACACTCTCACTAAAGATACCGTCAACATCTAATTTTCTTTATCAATTGGAGCTGAAGGCCCTAATGATTTAAAAAATTAGCTCAGTTTGGACTGTTATTCGGCAACAATTCAAGAACTAAGGCTTACTCTAAAATTGTGGATTTTGTATGGGATCATTCAAAAAAGACGTCCGTAGGGACCCATATTTGGCGAAATTGGACGTCCTTATTTTTAGACCCGTACGAAGTACTGGGGTCTTATAGGTTTACGCATATGTTTGTAACACGTCGAATTGGACTCCCTGAGTAAGGGGAAACCTATTGTGGTTGTCTAGAGATGCCAAATCCGCGAAAAAAAAATGTCCGTCTGTCCGTCTGTCTGTCTGTCTGTCTGCACGATAACTTGTGTAAAACGCATCCGATTTTGAAAATTCTTTTTTTTCCCGTTTGGTAATGTCAAAAGACAGGCTATGTTCGAAGATGAGTGATTTTGGATCGACCCCTCCCGAGCTGTGGCCCAATAAGTGCTTTACGGTTTTTCGAAGATATCTCCGGACATTTAAACGTTAAACTTGTAAGTGATACGTCAAATAAAAGGTATTTACAATACCGATCGACAAAAAAAAAGTTTATGGAAATCGGATGACCGACTCGTGAGTTAGACCCCTTGGTGTGGAACAGGCACAGGGCGGCAAGCAGTTTTTGCTTGTAGGTCGGCCACATTTGAACATATTTCGTCTGTTTTAGCTTTATTAGATAGGTATTGACCAATCAGGGAAATTTTTTTTTTATGAAATTATGTTCTCCGGAGCGTGAGCTAGGTCTCTTGGAGTGAGCTCTTATCTGGCTACTCGGAAGTACAGTGAACGTGGTGTATTTTGACAATATCTCGAGTAAATTTTGACCGAATTTCATGAATTTTTTTTTGTTTGAAAGGTATTAACGAATGTAAAGCGTCGGTACTATTTCCGGTCTCCTAACAAAATGGCTGCCGGCGGCCATATTGGATTTTAGTAAAATAGAAATATCTTGGGAAAAATGATACTTAGAGAGTTTCTGTTAACATGGAAATAATTTGTTATGTGTGTGGGGTTTCAGGGATTCCATATATGGACATCTATATATACCTATATACAGCTATATTGAGCTATATACAGGCATATAGAGCTATATAATAGCATATTCCTCTGTGAAATGTTTATTTACAGTGAAATATAGGTAAATATAGCGGTATATAGCTGTTTAAATAGGAATTTATGAAATTTGTCTTCGTACGGGGCTGTCTATATTGCCTCCGGCAATTTAGTTGTATATGATAACAAGGCAAAGAGTGGATAATGTAAGTGATTTTAAAGGGAGAATAGTTTTTCAGCAGAGAAGAAAATGAAGTAAGAGAAATGAAGAGTTTCACATTAAAGGCTTTTGATACGAATAGGTGTTTCGTACGGGTCGGCGTTAGCTATGTTTCATCATACAAAAACGAGAAAATGTTGTAAATTTTCATTAAAAAATCGTATTATCGTATTATCGTACAAAAACTAAGTACTGGCGCCTGCAAAAACTTTTCAAATTTCTTGGTAAGAACATTTTTGAAATTTTTCTCTCAAAATCAATGTCGTTGATGAAATGAATATATTTTTCGATATTTTAATTGAATTTGTTTTCTTTTTGCTCGGACGTCCAGGGACGGACCCTAAAACAAGAAAAACGGACAGTTTGTGACTATGACATCATTTCGATTCCCGTTCCGATTACGTTGCAGCTTTTGCGATTGATGTTTAAGTATTCCTTGTGGTTTACAATCAAATAGATTATCAGAAAATTCTCTGTTAATTTATTTGTTGAACTGAAAGTAAAACCGAAACTAAAAGATGTTGCAATTTATTCTTGCAGATATTTGTCTCATTAGCAAAATCAAGCCAGAAAACAAACTGATGAATTTAACAAATATGAAACAGACTACATATAAACTAATTCAAATAATTTTCATTCACAAACACCACTTATAACGAAAAAATATATTTTTTTTAAATTAGCATTTCATTTGAAGTAATAATTTCAAAATTTCGCGGACATTTTTGGGACCATAATTTGACAAAGAATCACCAATATGTGGATTGTGTAATCAAGCAGAACAAACATCAGACCATCTATTAACATGCAAAGATCTTAGTACCTTCAGACAAACCATCGAAAACAATGAAGAAGAAGAATTTTTTGCTACGCTCTATTGGCACGTCCGTAGTAAACAATGAATCTTAAAAATTTTATTTTAATTGTTAGAAATAAAAATGCATATGAAAGAGAAAAAAAAATAATTTGACATTATCAATACTCTCTCTAGCATCCAAACTCTCTCAAAAATTCGACTTAGGGGGGAAAATAAGTTTGAGAAACGCTGATTTTTAATATGGCTTAAACACAACAACAACAACACGAGAGAACAAAGTAGCAGTGATTCATAAACGTATCTACCACCTTAATAATTGTAGTTTGGTTGCTAGGGAGGGTATTGACATTATTCTTTTGACATTATGAGTCCCTTACTTTTGACATTAAGAGTCCCTATACTGTCTGTACACGAAGCTGTCACACACACATTTAAACATATGATTTTTCATTTTAATTTGTCAGTTTGTTCTATTGAGAGGGCCCTTGGTTTTCTGTTTCTTTTTCATAAATATACAAAACTTTACATATTTCCATGCAAATGTCGAATTACGCGACTCTCAATACGACACAGCAATCAGAAGACTACACTGACACCTTCGTTGCCTTTTGATTCCGTTGATGTAATTATTTCCACTGAACAATCATACCGTTTTGTGCAAAAGTTGTGACAACGTGATTCACAAAAATATATTTTGTTATCAAAAATTTATTTTTACTGTTGTAACCGTTCCCCATTCGTTTACCTGTAAATTTGTGTTTGATTAATGATGGTAATTTTTTGATGATTTATTCAACCAGAGGCTATCAGTAACGACATGTCTGGTCGCTCTTTTGTTCCTTCCTTTGTTACGAAGCAGTGTACAGTTGATTACAGAGACTATTTTTGAGAATTTTTTTTAGAAATTTTTTGAGAAATTTTGATAAATTTAAGAAATTTTTGAGAAATTTGAAAAATTTGAGGAATTTGAGAAATTTTTGAGAATTCCTATACTATTTGTAGTTTGTATTCTTTTAATGGTTTAAGATATGAAGCGAAGTATGCGTAGCGAAAAAGGCTAAACGTGACAATTTTTGCTCGTGAAATTTATCTTCATTTTTATTAATTTCAATTTATTTCCTGGATTTCTTTTGATGTATTTAATTCGCAAGTGTGTTTACGGTTGTCTGTTTATCGTTTCACTCGAAGAAATCGAAAAAGCTCAGGCGGCCATTCATCTACCCACTGCCGACAGTTGGTCCGTATACCAACTCTATTTCGGGTCTACGCCGGTATCACTAACGTAGACCCGTATCTGACCAAATCTCAAAGCGTGTGAAAGTGCCGACAAGTATGAATGAATAGTCGCATCTCTGAATTCATCCACACAACAATTCAACCGTGCTCAATCTATCCACCTTATGCCAAACCGAAAAAACGTGACCTTCTGCATGTCAACTATTTCTTGTCCAATTCCAATAAATTAATTTCCCAGGAGTCACACAATGACGACTGGATGGTAGGTAATTTAACTGTATACGTATACAGTGCCACGAAAGATACTTGTCGGTTCCCTGGTTCGGGTAATTTAACAATAGTCCAATCATTTGTCCGGCGCTGTTCAATACAATGATACAATGGGTATGCAAAGTATCAACGCAATGAACAAGGAGGGGGATCCGAGTGGGTCATTCCACTGTTAGTGATTCAACGTTCAAGCTCTTCCGGAAAGACCACAAGGTCCTGCTCGAATGTGCAAGGTCAACGTCAATTGTGTAAGATATGAAGCCACTTATTATCATTAAAAATCCAAAATTAAGATAACTCAAAATTTAATAATTTGTGTATGCGACCGATGATAATTATTCGCCTCCGGGAAAACTCCCTTGTACCATTCTTGTTGCTTTGATTTTTCTGCAAGTCGCAGCTTTCGGTTTTTGATAGACATCCAATGTTCAATTGCCGGAATTGGGTCATACTCGCTTAGAGTACACATGTTCATATAAACGTAAATGTTGTTAAAAAGTGTGTCAGGCGATATGTTCGGCCTATCAGTGTCTTTGTACTTGTTGTAAACGTCTGAGAATAGAATTGTAGGCAGAAATAAATTAGTTGAACTTCAAATTTTCAATAAAAATTTGTCGTACTTATCATCCGCTCGACATCAGCCGAATGTGGTTTGATAACTGCGGTCCGAGCTAATTATTTTCAGGGTTGGGAAACGATATGATGTGTCTTCTTCCATCTTGCGCGAAGAGGGTTTTTTCGTTCGTCCTCACTAAACAAATTTGCAGCAGACGAATACTCCGACAAGAAATTGGCTAAGTCCATGTCTGGTATTATGTATGAGTGTGATTGTTCAAGCAGATCCGGATCGATTTCTTGACTTATTTCTAACAGTGGGGTCAAAAGCTCTTGCGTTTCAATGTCAATGTTGATCCAGGCCCGTAGCCAGGATGAAGTGACAGGGGGGGCAGTGCCCCAAATGAATTTACACAAAAATTTTCAAACAACGTATAGTTTAATTCAACGAACTTTTTGATACACTACACATATATTAGTAATTAGTACAGTTGTAGTTTACGATTCGGATTTTTATTGAACTCTTTCATTACTTCGTCAATCGGTAAATTCGACAAACGCTTTTTCTCAAATGCTAAAAACGTAAGGTTCCGCAAGCGATCATTTTTCATGGATATCCGTTTAGGAGTTCCAATTCTGTCTAGTGCAGAAAATGATCACTCACAAACAGAAGTACTACTGCCGAAAGTGTCCATAGCAGCAAACATTTTATATACATCAGGGAACGCACTTTTCATTTTGAATAATTCAGGCAAAATGTTAAAACGTTCTTTGAATAAACGTTTTTCCCCAGACTTCTCAAGCTCCGTTAGGTTTTTGTCATGCTCTTCTCTTCTTTTCTCTAGGAACGCTTTAGCTACGACCAATTCCTCCTTCGAAGGTATTTTTATCCCAATCTGGGCCAGTGGTTCTTAGTGAAATAGAATATAATTTTAAGACAAAATTTTCATTTGTGAAAATGGTAATAACTCTGAGAACTGCTTCAACAATGAACAATGCTTTGCAGGAACAGTTCCTGAGGAACTGCTAGCAAGTAACTTTCCTCAGAATTATCCTTAAAATTCTTTCCTAATTCCTACCTAGTTTGTCAAAGCAAAATTCATTAGCATCGGAAATTGCAATTAAAATCTCGCTGTTATCATTGAATCGCCGTTGCATCTCAGATATGAAAATATCAATGACGGAATAGAAAGCGGACTTCAATTCAACCTGTTCGTCAACGTTTCGCTCTCCAATATATTCGGTGATAATGAAATCAGACAGCCCGGCTGGTCTCCGTTTTTCTCGCTTAGGTCTACCCTCACTGAGAGTATGTGCCTGAGGAACCACCTCTTCACAAAATTTCAATATTCGGTCGAAGTCAGAGGGTGATCGCAGGGCTTTGATTCTCGCTACAACATCATTTATTATGGGCAAAGCTTCCCGGAATCCAACGTCCCTCGACTGCAAAATTTTATCCACGGGAGCGATAAAATTTAAAAAGTCTTTCATGAATACCATCATAAACCGGAAATCCTGAGATAGAACTGTCTGCTTGATGCCTTTAGCCAAGACAATATCGTCTCCATCAAATTTTCGCGCATTGTTTTCGATAACCTACCAATTAAGGATTTAGGCGTACAATTCGAATATAGGTAAATTTCTAACTTACTTGTGTCAACGTATCGAGGATTTCCGCATAATTGCCAAAAATAACGTTCGTCGCTCTAACATGCCCAGCCCATCGAGTTTCAATTAGTTTCAAAAGTGAGGTACCGAAATAAACAGATTGAACTTTAGTTCGATGGAAAAATGTATATACGACCTTGACATTCTCGAAAAATATTTTGGCCAGATAAACACCGTCCAATGCGGATATTATCACCAAATGTAGTCGGTGGTTAAAGCAATGGACATACGGAATTATACGTTTCAGGATTTCCTGTATTATTTTCTGGATTCCGGCATTGATTCCACTCATCACACTAGCGCCATCATAGCACTGACTGAGTATTCTTGATGTATGGAGTCCACACGATATGATTTTTTGTAAAATCAATTTGGCAAACAGTCGTTTGCATCTAACTCATCAGTGGTTTCGAAACCAATAAGCGTCTCAATCGAATTTCCGTTCAGCACGTAGCGGGCAACCATCGAAACGCATTCTTTGTTTTTCCGATCTTTTGTGCCGTCGACGAGGATCGTGAAAAATTCTACATCGGCCGAATTTATTTCGTTGACTATTTGCTGTTCTATTAGTTTGGCAATAATAGAAATCAGTTCATTTTGAATTTCTGGTGATAGGTATGTAGAGTTCTTCGGCATTATCTTCTGGCAGTTACGGAGCTGCTCAGAATCTTTCAATTTGAATTCGAACAGATTTCGAACAGTGCCCATTTCTCGATGTTCGTCTATGTCCCAGTCTCCTCTAAATGCGAGTTCATTTTCGATTAGAAAATAAATACATTCGATGATGCTCTTCACATAAAATCTGCGCTTTTCAAGTATTGCCGTTGACAATAATGTGGAGACGACTGCATCGTTGCCAACTCTTAGCCGTTTCTCTTCCCATGAGCTGGCTGCATTAACGTGACTTGCGGATTCTTCGTGTTGATATAACCCATTCTTCCTCTCCATAGCTTTTTTCCAGTTCTTAAAGCCTTCGATTGTAAATTTTCCGGGAACACCGAATGCTCTGCATGGAAAGCAAAACGCTGCATCTTTTGACACTGAATACTCTAACCAGTTAAAGTTGTCGAGCCATTGTAAATGGAAACTGCGCGCATTTTTTCCGAAGTTTGTCAGAGGGAATGTGTGGGACCTCAAAGATTTAGAAGACATAAGTCGATCTAGACTACTGATTGGAGTTAAGTCCGTTGGTGGAGAAGCTGCCGAACCTAATGCAATTTCAATCTGTTAGCTCAGCACAATTATTTATACAGTTTTAAAAATATATCGGTACGGTACCGGTGGTTTTGATTTCAGAACTAGATACACTAGTAGTTACGCTCGGACAGTGAAGCTGATCCAATGTACTGGAAGTCGCAGCAACATTTTGTTCTGACATCTCATCATTGTGTGCAACTGTTGCATGATTTGGTCTTGGGTTTTAGTAGGTCGGTTAGTTTAACCTGTTTGGTGTTTTTCGTCGGATTATTACTCATTTTAAAACATGAAAAAGACTCACAGATCACAGTAAATAACTAATAGAAAATATTTGTAAATAAAACTTTTATTTTGAATGCTTTTATGGTAATGTCACGTTTGACTTCTTTTTAACTTTCAAAGCTTCAAATAATGCAATGGCCACACCGGGAGATGCGGGAAATCAGAAACAAAACTACGTTTTTTATTTACATCTTTAAAAAAAAAATTCTATTTAAAATCGCTTGATAAGATTTTAGTGTAGACAATTGAGTCGTACAACTTTACTATTGCATAGAAAAATAGGTCAGCATTCTCTTAAATTTTTTGTGTAACAGTAACTTATTACCCGTACGAAGAAACACCTTTGGATTTTTGGCTAAAACATGAAGAATCGATTTTTTTAACTGTGAAAATTCTATGTCTCCAGTTTCGTGGCTGATCACAATGTGAATGTGAGATACTCTCAGAGTTCTACAACAACCAAATACAAAGTATACAGTAGAAGGTTCCAAAAATAACCAAATAAAATTGTACCAAGTCATACAAATCGAAACACTCCGATCCGAAACATGTTTCGAAGACTCTGCAGAATTCTGCGAATCTTGAAGACAGTGATACCGTACATCAAATGCAATGGAAGCGAAGGGAAAATGAATTTTGCCTGGTTTATGGTCCTCATAGACAGAGGACCTCGGCATTGCACGATATTTGTTTCTAAATTTGGTCACCCATGTCAAAAATGGTCTAAAATATCAGTCGATACTGTCCAGAATCTGGAAATAATCTGCAATTCTGGAAAAATTGGTCACTTACATCAAACGCAATGGAGGCGAAACGAAATTTAATTTTGTCTGGTTTATGGCATACATAGACAGAGGACCTGAGCATTGCACGATATTTATTCCAAAACAGGATGATTGCGATATGTGAGCAGCTCCTTCTCCACACAACATATTTCCATTTTAGGTTTTTTCTATTAATTCCATACAAAAGTTGAGATCAAAATTGAAAAAATGTGTATGGGGAAATAGCAGCGCTGATAACACGACAAGGTTTCTGGAGGTCCTCTAGAGTTCATCTACTCCTAACAATGCTCATTTTTTGGGTACCTTTTAAAAACGGAAAAATCTTTCATACTTGATGAGCACTGTGCATTCAAAAAATAACTATCCAATTCTATTTTTTGAAAAGGAAACTGGAAAAATGCAATCTGAATTACTTAACACAACCAAGTCGATTCCGGTTAGCCAACATCCGGTTGTGTTTATATCAGCTGATTTCTTTGACAACGATATAGAGGACTTGCAGGTACAGCACCCTGAGCTCCATATTAGCTTCAAATAAGTCGTTATAGTTTCAGCTATATTTTTATGCACTTTTACAAACCGTAAATGTTTGTTCCCCAAATTGCTACATTTGGAGCATTCACTGAGTCTATCGTTAAAAGTAATTTCAAAAATTGTATTATAGAACACTCAAGGCGCAGATGGCACATTTGTTTCGGAAAGCGTTAAACCGAAAGAAACTGACACTTTCAATCAGCGGTCGGATAAACCTTCGCCATCAGATATAAGTTATGGGCCGTCCGATGAAGAGAACATTAAATCGAACGAATTACCAGTCGTTCAACAGTTATTCCTGCTATCATCAACAGATTTGAGTTCATGTTCGTCCTACGAAGAATATGTTGAAACGTTAATGAATGGGCAAGGCCAATTAAACTTAACTGAGGTACAATGTGGATAATTTTATTTACATCCTTAACCTATTGATGTGGCGAATATGCCAAAACGAAAATTTTTGAAACATTTCTAAGGAAAATTATGATACTGAGGAAATATACGGAACCCCAAATAACTATGAGCCTGATTGCCACATTGCGAATAATTCTGATTTAATTTCGGACGTGGAAAAATCGAATACTAATGAGTCTGGGGCCTTTACCGTGGCCAAAACTATGATAATGGTAGACGGACAAAATGTTGTCACAATGAATTTCGACGAACTGAAAAACGAGAACCTCGAACTGAAGAAAGAAAACCTCGAACTGAAAAAAGAAAATGAGAACTTGAAGAATGACTTGGAAAGTGCAGACAAAAGAAATCGTTTACTCCAAAACTATCTCGTAATTGCTGATGAACGTCTTGGCCAGACAATATTTATAGAAAAGGTACCTAAACATATATTTTGCAGTCAATATTGCTCAATTGTAATCTTTAAGGACGGTGGAAGACTATACAGAGGGGGAGTGTTTCTCAACAAAAATCAGTGTGCTGTATTAGACAAATCAAAGAGCGACCGCGAGTTTTTGAATAATTTGGTAGCTGCGATATTTGGAAGAAAAGTTCTTGAAACTTCTAGTATCACTGGAGCTCCCAGCAATAGAATGAAAGGGAAAAACGTTGCTGAATCTGCAAGTGATGCGAATGTCGTTGCCACCAATGACAAGCAGAAGCTGAAATTAGATCCTGAACTGCTTCAGCTCACATACGGTAAAATATACTCGTTTTTATCATAATTACGAAAAGCCACTCATTCATTCTTCCCTCCTGAAGATATTATGGACGCTCGTTCGGTTACAAATAAAACCCCAAAAATGACCAAAACCGCGAAGAATGTAATAATTGGAAAGAAATGTACAAATGCAGCATCTGCTGCAGATGTGGCTGCAGCTAAAACTAATAATCTGTAGGATAATTTACATCCTGACTCTGTAAAAATTCAACCAAACAAATCGTTAATAAATACTTAAACTGACCGGCTTCGAATTTTCACTAATTTGAGTAGAGTAAGGTAGAGTTTTAGCGACGAAAGAAGTATCCGATGAAAGTGATCGAATTTTGTACTTGTTGTGTACTTATTAATATTTCAGACATTTTCTAGGAGTTGGAACTTTTTGATTCAATTTATAATTTAATCATTTTGGCGTGACAGCGAAGCCAGGGGTAGCCGACTGACCTAAAATACTATAAGACTTATTAACTAATTCTTCAGTGCTTTCTCGCGTCAACTCCTTTTTTATGGCGATTTCATTCAATTCCTTCAGACTTGTGACACAGTCAACTGGCCAGAAACAGAAGCTTACATGAAGTGCTACATTAATTCGGTGTGTATCTCTTCTTAACACTCTTCTTAACACTTCGACTCTGCTACAAAATTTGTTCTTAGATGTCCGCTAGTTCGCATGAGAATTAAACACTTGCTGAGATAGTACAGAATGTCATTACTTCTAATACATTTATATGGAGTAAAAAGTTCGAAATCAGCATAAAATGCAACCTAACTATTCAAAGTATAGCTCAGGGTTCATTTTCCACTCGGGTGGCCGTTCAGAAAACTCAAAATTAATTTAATTTTCTGAATAAACAAAGAGAGCTCTGAGTTGAAGGTTCAGCAAGCGATGTTTTACACCCAATAAATATGAGTCTACTAAAAAGCACTGGAAATGTGGCATATTTCTTACCTACCTCGTGAATTACTGCCCTCGCTTCGCTCTGGTCGCAATAATTACATTCGTTCAAATGTTCCCTTTCATAATTTTATAAGCATGTGAAAAATTCTTTTAAGAATATAATTTCACGCAAAAATTGTCTTAGATTCCAGATTACTAGTCCAATAAAAATTCAATCTTCGAACTTCACTACCCACTAGTCGGAACCACCAGAAAATATTTAATGTCATGTAAATCCATGCTTAAACTTACTTTCAAAACTCACTTTTTTGAACTACGACCGAATGAAGTCTTATAAGACCCATGTACCTCCAAACCACAGACTACCTAAACCCTTATCTCTATAAACAATATGGACAGCAATTCGTATCATATAATTAAATTTCGTCTTTCAGTGATTTCATGTGTATTTTATGTAAACTCAATTTCTAGAGCATAATAACTACAGTGAACGACATCTCAAATGTCTCACTGTCAAATTTTTCTGAGAATTTTATTGTGTCATTGCAAATTCACAATGACATTCTCTGAAAAAAATGACAGTGAGACATTTGAGATGTCGTTCACTGTACTCAACCAACCAAAAAAAAATTTCGTGGCAATAAAAAGAAAAAAGTTGTGTATAGAATTACTCCCATCTCACTACTTCAATATTGCCCATCTACGAACTTAACGTCATGATTTTCATTCTCCATCGATTAAAACCAAAATTTTGAAAATCGGTAAAGAATTACTTGAGTTATCGCGGAAGCAAGTGCACGGACGTTTTCTGTATTTAACGTTTTATGCCAATGTAGAACATTTTCAAAATATCATATTGAACTTAGCGTTACGTACATTAAGGTTATTTTCTGTCATAAAACCCTGACTTTCATATTAAATGCAAAATATTTTTGAATTTTTTTAAAGAATTTTTTAAGAATTTTTTAAGAATTTTTTAAGAATTTTTAAGAATTTTTAAGAATTTTTAAGAATTTTAAGAATTTTTAAAGAATTTTTAAGAATTTTGAGAAATTTTAGAATTTTTTAAGAATTTTTAGAATTTTGAGAACTGAAATTCCCAATAATAAGCCCTGTTCTGCAGATCCAGTGAGACAACTGTTTTAAATTAAATCAAACGTTTTATTAACAAAGGAAATTGAATTGGTCAAAACAACGAAAAAAGTATGAAAACGACGCTTTTTGCGTCAACAAAATGAAAAAAGATAAATGCGAATGTACACTAAAGGTACGAAAATGACGTTTTTTGCGTCAACAAAACGAAAAAAGATAAATGCGAATGTACACTAAAGGTATGAACACGACGCTTTTTGCGTCAACAAAACGAAAAAAGATAAATGCGAATGTACACTAAAGGTACGAAAATGACGTTTTTTGCGTCAAATAAGATTCATGCAAATGTACACCAAAGGTAAGAGACAAAGAGGTAACAATTTCTATTCAGGATCTTTGTCGCTCGTTTCTGATGATATTGAAGCAGATGTTTCTTCTGCTGAACCCATTCGAAACAGCAGCACCTCGGACAAGTCAATGTCTTCCTCAACAGCTTTCAACCGGTCTCAGATATCGAAGAAAATATTTTCTTCAAATGAGACCACTGAACCGGTCTCAGTAATCGAAGATAATATTTTCTTCAAATGAGACCACTGAACCGGTCTCAGAAATCGAAAAAATTATTTCTTCAAATGAGACCACTAAACCGGTCTCAGAAATCGAAAAAATATTTTCTTCAAATGAGACCACTCAACCGGTCTCAGATATCAAAGAAAATATTTTCTTCAAATGAGACCACTCAACCGGTCTCAGATATCAAAGAAAATATTTTCTTCAAATGAGACCACTGAACCGGTCTCAGTAATCGAAGATAATATTTTCTTCAAATGAGACCACTCAACCGGTCTCAGATATCAAAGAAAATATTTTCTTCAAATGAGACCACTCAACCGGTCTCAGATATCAAAGAAAATATTTTCTTCAAATGAGACCACTGAACCGGTCTCAGCAGAGCCGGATTAACCCATGGGCAAAGTGGGCCCGGCCCAGGGCGCTGGGAAAATAGAGGCGCTGAGAAATTAAATTTTTTCGACAGTGTAATCATTTCACGTTCAACATAAGTCATGCACAAATCAACGTCGATTAAAAAAAATTCGCGCTCGCTTCGCTTGCGTCTGTACATTACATTCTTGGGGTAAATGTGAGCTACAAGAAATGCATATATACATCTAACTTGGCTGTTCGTATTTGGTTATTTAAAGCGTTTTTATGATGGTCCTGCTTTAGAAAAGTTGAACTTTGAGGCTTCTGGCTGAAGACACTATAAATAATTTTCAATAACCATTCCATTGCTTCATTTTCGTCAGCCGCCGGTGATAGTCGGATGATGTAAAGCTTTTAGCTCATGAGGAATTTTCGAAAATTTTGTAAATTCCTCATGAGCTGAAACCTGCTCATGATCGCCGGACAACGGGAGTTTGGAACAAATAAAGCAGCTGGAAAAGCTGCAGAGCAAATCCGTTTCCGCCCATTGAAAATTGTTCATGGCATATATTCGCAATTTTTTTTGTCGAAATTCAAGGCCAATTACCTAAATTTCAAGATCTAACACTTTCAGAGTGAAGACAAAGGATCATTCTAGAGTGCCCTAAACTTCAATACTTTGGGGATCCCGAGTCCTAGATCCTTGAAATTGCTTCAACGCAAGTCGTTTTTTCCGAATCATGACCTTACCCAACGCACTGCTCCTAGCATGAACATAAGAAATATTTGGAGGCTGATGAAGTCACAGTAGGCACTGCGTTTCTTTCGTGAAGATAGGTGACTTGTTTTAGTTGTGTGAGTTCAAACACACAATACAATCAATCTTAAGCGGTAGCTCTCATCACAAAAGCCTCCAGATTAGATTAGATTAGATTAGATGGGAGGGTGTAAGCCCAGCACCTAAGCCTCAGATGGGCCTGTTGTGCTATTGTACAAGTCTCTTGATCATATGGACTGTGATTTTACATCATATCTCTCCCGACTTAGATTGTTCACAAATCGACCGTGTGTTAACGTCCCATACGTTGTGAATTCTCCAAGCCGTGGGTGGTATGCGAATACCACAACCATCACTAATTGACCTGTACATTTTCCCAAAGATGGCGCTATCAACATTGTCATGTTGTAGCTCTTTCTACTATTGACATTATGTCGATATGGTTTCTTTTATGGAGAAAGCGAATGTTGGGTTTTTTGATATTTCCGACTTTGTTACGGTTACGGCTATTAGTTTTAGGTAATAGCAAGTGTCTAATCACCATAGGCCATGAGTTGCCTCTTCGTATAAATCGCCATGCCACCATGTGACTGAACTCGTTCTGGCGTTGCAGGTTGTAGCGTCTGAATGATTCGTATTTCGTCATATCCCTTGACATCCATACAACGTATCAATCAATAGATCTGTTAAACCTCGCGGTCATTTTGGAGTACAAGATAGTTTCTGTATCTTGGGATTGTACCACAGCAAATTTGTAAAAATTTGCTATGTGGTTTTGGGGTGTCAAATGAGAACCCGAAGCGTTTGTACCTTACCTGCACTAAAATTGACTGCCAGATGCCATACGGCAATGTGTCATTTTCGTACATTAATCGAGCACGTAATTTAGCATTAGCTTCTGGTAGAGTCGATTGTTAATCCGTAAACCGACGCCACGAAGCACATGTTAAATAACAAAGGAAATAACACAATTGTTGATATCGCACAATGAGGCGAGAACGACTTTATTGATCAAAGAGAAAATGACCTACGAGAACAACACTTTGACTTCGTTAATAAAACCTTTAAAATAATTTCACCATTTAAACATTACAGCAAAATAAAAACACCAAAGCCGTAAAAGTTGGCACAGAAATTAGACAAAATCGAAAATGAATTCACACACAGCCACACAAAAGAAACACTTTTAGAGAGCAACGCATAAACACGTCCGTTCTCTGTGACTGCCGTTGTCCAACCCTACAAAAGCCTCCAAATTCGACGTTTGTCAAAGTAGTGTTCATGCTAGGAGCAGTGCGTTGCCTTACCAAGTAGAGTAAATCTCGCAATATAATGAAACTGTAACAGTATCACAAATATTGTGTCAAAAATTCACGTTTTTTTCTTGGTTTTTCCTCACAACGCGTTCATGTTCTAACGATCTTCCAAGGGAAGTGAAAAGTGAGAATAATGAGAGGACATTCGAGTGTAAATTGAAAGAACACCTGAATGAAACTATAGAATTGTGATGTAAATTTGAAATGTAGTGTTCATTTTTCAATGTCTGTGATTATGGAACTTTGCATTTGAAAATAGCTATTTGCTAAATAAATTTGTTTGATTTGATTTGTTCTTCAAGAAGAATTTCAAGAAAAAATTGTTTCGGATTCATTCTACAAACTTCAAACTTAAAATCCCGAAAAATACGAGCGAAACCTCCTTTTTATAATTTTACTTGATTTTTGTTTGTGGGAAAGTTTTGCGAATTAATCACGAAAACTCTGGTTATATCATATATCTCTCATTCATATATGGTTATATGTTATCATAAGCTTGCCACCTCGCCTCGCTCGCCGTTTCTAACTACACATTACTTAGAAAATAATATTCTTGAGGAAATGTTGAAAACATTTTATTTCATTTGGTTGACAATGTAGGAAACATTGTTTCCGAAACAATTTCTTTAATAAATTTTTCATGCGGCGCTGCAAGGCTCGTTGCCCAGGGCGCTGTAAATGCTAATCCGGCCCTGGGTCTCAGTAATCGAAGATAATATTTTCTTCAAATGAGACCACTGAACCGGTCTCAGAAATCGAAAAAATTATTTCTTCAAATGAGACCACTCTACCGGTCTCAGAAATCGAAAAAATGATTTCTTCAAATGAGACCACTCTACCGGTCTCAGAAATCGAAAAAATGATTTCTTCAAATGAGACCACTCTACCGGTCTCAGAAATCGAAAAAATGATTTCTTCAAATGAGACCACTCTACCGGTCTCAGATATCAAAGAAAATATTTTCTTCAAATGAGACCACTCAACCGGTCTCAGATATCAAAGAAAATATTTTCTTCAAATGAGACCACTCAACCGGTCTCAGTAATTGAAGAAAATATTTTCTTCCAAAAAGACCACTCACTCGGTCTCAGATATCGAAGAAAATATTTTCTTCAAATGAGACCACTGAACCGGTCTCAGTAATTGAAGAAATTATTTTCTTCAAAAAAGACCACTCACTCGGTCTCAAGCCGCCTGCCAATGAGACTGCTCATCCGACCTCGGAAATTGTAACAACGGTTCAAAATTAGAACTCCAAATAGGTATATCTGATTTAGCAGCACGTGAACGTCGACGGCCGTCCAAATTGAAAGTTAAGCATCATTCGTCGCGGTTAGTACTTGGATGGGTGACCGGAAAAAACATTACAAATAAAAAAAGGTAAAATAAAAAAATTCAAATATTACTAACGATTCTACAATTTCAGTCAGTTTGGTCTAGCGAATTATAAAAAAAGTAAAGGGTAGTGGCCATCTGTGAACTCAACATAGAAGTACAAAAAAAGTCTTCCGATAAATAACGAACGAAGAAAAAAGTTCTAAAAAGAAATCAAATATGAAAAGTCTCAAACGGTCTAGAAAAAACTGAAAAAAGAGAAGTCTCAAACGGTCTAGAAAAAACTCAAAAATTAGAAGTCTGAAAAAGTTTTTTTTTTTATGACACTCATTTCTCCTCATCCAGTCTCACAAGGTCTAACAAATCCAAAATGAGACCACTCATCCATTCTCACAACGTCTAACAAACCCAAAAGGAGACCACTCATCCAGTCTCACAAGGTCTAACAAATCCAAAATGAGACCACTCATCCAGTCTCACAAGGTCTAACAAATCCAAAATGAGACCACTCAGTCAGTCTCACTACGTCTAGCAAATCCGAAACCAGACCACTCATCCAGTCTCACTACGTCTAGCAAATCCGAAACCAGACCACTCATCCAGTCTCACTACGTCTAGCAAATCCGAAACCAGACCACTCATCCAGTCTCACTACGTCTAGCAAATCCGAAACCAGACCACTCATCCAGTCTCACTACGTCTAGCAAATCCGAGACCAGACCACTCATCCAGTCTCACTACGTCTAGCAAATCCGAAAGCAGACCACTCAGTCAGTCTCACTACGTCTAGGAAATCCGAAACCAGACCACTCAGTCAGACTAGAACATCCTCAAATGAGTCTAAAGAGAGACGTCTCATGAATTTTGGATGAACTCCGATGAACTATTTCGATAAATTCTCGGTCTCAAATATTCTCAAAGGCTCGAAATACGTAGTCTCACGGCCATACAAAAGTTTCGGTCTCAAAAAGGGTCTCAAATACGTTTTTTTTTTCACCGGGGAGTGGTAGGTGTTACGCTTGTGACGAGGTAGGGCATTGGAAAAGAGACTGTCCGAAAAGATCGCAAAGGAATTATGTGTCCTCAAACAGTAATTCGAGTGGTGGAGCTAGCAACCAGGCAAACAGTAATTCGAGTGGTGGCGCTAGCAACCAGGCAAACATTTCGTACAATCGAGGACTTTTGCGACGCAAGGGTTATGGAATCATTGGAAAGAAACTGATTTACCGAGGAGAGTACGTCCGACGGCCTAGAATATCGCTTCTGTGTTTTTTGGGCGAAACCGGTATTTTGGATACGTATAAAACGGATGGCACGTTCACACGTCTGAAGTTTTTCGAGTGTTGCAAAGAATTCCGCTCAGCGGAACGTGCCAAACTTACCCCGGTAAAAACAGCGTTTGGATACTTGACGGAGCGCGAATTCATTGCCACCCGAGTATCGTCCGATATCTACGCTCCATTGGAATAATTCCAATTTTTCTTCCGGCCTACTCGCCATTTTTTAATCCAATCGAAGTGATTTTTGGCATCGTCAAAAGTCATCTTATCATATAACCACTACTAGAGGCTGCCCTCAAGGAGGTGTTCTACCGCCACTTCTCTGGTGCTTAGTTATTAACGAACTCCTAGCTCTGCTCAATAACCTACACATGCAAACTGAAGGTTTTTCCGACGACCTAGCTACTATTTTAAGAGGCAGGTGCGTAAACACCCTATGTGGCCTGCTACAGTCAACGCTGGATACAGTCTCTAAATGGTGCGACGAAAACGAGCTTAGTATCAACCCTGATAAAACCACCATGGTATTATTTACCAGAAAGAGGAAAATTAGTGGCCTCTTCATCCCTAAAATCAAGGGCATCCCTATCAAAAAAGCTGATCACGTAAAATACCTTGGAATTATCCTTGATCATAGACTTTACTGGATACTTAACCTGGAGTACCGGTTGAATAAATGTACCATCGCTCTATGGCAATGTCGTAAAGCATATGCAACCAGATGGGGCCTTTCTCCCAAGGTAATGTACTGGATTTATACAACAATTATCAGACCTATCCTTCTGTATGGCTCTTTCGTATGGAACCACATTGGAGACCGAAAAAATGTACAAGACAGGCTCAAAAAATTCCAGAGACTGGCTTGCAGAGCCATTACGGGTGCATGGAAATCCACACCAACAGATGCGTTGGAAGCCTTATTAAATCTACCCCCACTTCACATTCTTATACAATCGGAAGCAATTAAGACCTTAGGTAGAATCGCATCCTTGGATGACAAAAACTTGACACCTACTGAACATACCAACACTTGGTTTAAGGCTAAGGATTCTCTACCTGTTCTGTCCATGCCTTCAGATAAAATTACCAAAGTTTTCACTTTAGATAGAGATTTCGAAGTCGTCGTCCCTAGCCGAGAAGAATGGCTGAATGGCACGTTCCCACCAAAGATAGGCACTGTTCTATATACAGACGGTTCAGTTATTAAGGACAATGCTGGAGCAGGCATGTATTGCTCTAAGCTAAACATCGAAATGCAAATTCCACTAGGAGAGTTTTCATCGATTTTTCTTGCCGAACTTCGGGCTATCTTGGCCGCTGGCCATTCTTTGGTAGATGACAATTCCATTCGACAATCAATATATATTTGTTCAGACAGCCAAGCAGCCCTAAAAGCACTTAAGTCGTACACGCAACATGCCCTGTCGTTAGAATGCTAGCACCTAGTGAACCAAATAGCGCAGGTAAACAATTTGAAGCTAGTATGGGTTCCAGCACACTCGGACTTCGAGGGTAACGAAAAAGCTGATACGGTAGCCAAGGCGGCAGCTTTGAGCAAGACATATGGTCCGGAACCCATAACTAGCGTACCGCCGTCGATAGCTGAACGACAGATACTTTCCTTAAGAGAAAAGAAATTCAGAGAACACTGGGCTAATATCAGATCATGTCGACAGTCCAAACATTGCATACGCATCAGCAGGATCAACACCAAGTACTTAATTAATGTCAGTCGTACGAGGTTAAAATTATACACTGGAGTGATCACTGGACACTACGGCTTCAACAAACACCTCACCACTATAGGCAAACGTTCTGATTCGAGCTGTGACCAATGCGGTCACCATACTGACACAGCTGAGCATTTTCTGTGTGACTGCCCTGCCTACATCCTAAACAGGATGAAGCATCTGGGCAACTACACCATTAAATACCAGTCCATCAAACATTTGCTACCCAAGGACGTCCTGAACTTCATCGTTAGTTCAGGTAGATTCCAGGAATCAGCATAGAACCGTAACAAATCATCGATAGTAGCACAATAGGCCCAACAGAGGCCTCCGTGCGCGATTTAACTCACAGTAGTTAATCAGCTATCTCCTTAATAATAAAAATTACCAACGTTACAATAGTTTCACATTTTTTAGTTCCACTTTTTCTGTGGAACTAAAAAAACTGAAACTTTCTTCACCTTGCATATATGCAGCGTTACAATAGTTCCACTTTCTAGAAGTCAGAGTCCGGGATATCTAGACTTTCTAGCTGGAAAAAGTGAAACTATTGTAACGTTGCATATATGCAACGTGAAGAAAGTCTCACTTTTTTTAGTTCCACTTTTTTTGTTAGTTTAGGGAGAGTGAAACTTTCTTCACCTTGCATATATACAGCGTTACAATAGTTTCACCTTTTTTGTTGCACTTTTTTTCTTTAAGTGAAACTCTCTTCACGCTACATATATGCAAGGTTACAATAGTTTCAATTTTTTTTATAACTGTGGTGTGGACTATGTTAGGTCAACTCAAGAATTTTCTTGAGATTTAGTTGACTTGATATCTCAATTTCAACTCTAGAAAATCTTGAGATTGAGTTGAGATCCTAAAAATTTCTTGAATTGAGCTAACAAATTCCACATCGCAGTATGTGGAATGTGTTCTTTTATAATGCATCAGACTGAACGATAGTCAGTCAAATTATCAAAAATCACCGGGGAACGCCATAAAAGGTGATATTCGATAATAAAAACAAAATTGAGGAAAAGATGGTAGACGAATTCAATTAATTTAGTCGTCCATTTAGTTACCGCACTAATACCTACAATATACTAATCGTATATCGGGCATTCTCAAAATATTGTCTCATTTAAAAGATTTTACAAAAAGAAAATCGATGAAAATAGCACTTCCCGCTCAATTTCACACCCAAATCACATTACTGTGAAGTTAGTACATGAGAGAGCCGAGTACATGAAAAGTGAACGGACCCCAAATTCTCTCAGTATTCCGAATATCATGCCCGCACGTTAGTTAGCGGGCGTGACGCAGGTCCACTACCAAAAATGTTTTTTAAAAAAAATTTTGGGGACGGCGGAGCATATTTACAGCAACTTTTTGACTTCTCCCCCTTAACTCCAACGACCCCCAAACTAGGATATCTGGAGTCTAGGAATCCATACGAGTTCAACGAGCTATCACACGTTACTGCAGCTTCAAAATTGGCCGAGATATTGAACTTCGAAATATTGATGTTTGTGTGAAAATAAGCAAAATTTCGTTTTTTCAGATAACTGAAATCGCCTACGTTAGTTAGTTAGTTCCAGGATTCCGGGATCCAGGAACTCCTAAACGTTTCTATAGATTTTCCTGAAATTTTGGTTATAGGCTAATAATGGCCCAAAAATAAGAATGGAATTTTCAAAAGTTGGAAAAAGCTCATATCTTGGGAGCTGGAGCTCCTCAAAGTCTCCATATACAAATGTCATATAAAAACCAATTTGTATGTGTGTGTGTGTGTGTGTTTTGTATATTTTAGTGCATGATATGGATGGTAATGTGGTGAAAGGTGTGTGTTGTTTTTGGATGTGTTTCTTGTTGGAAATTGTGTGGATTATTAAATATTAACTTACACCAGGTTGGTTCCCAAATTTTGGGATGACAGATGATTCCTCTGGCACTTCCTACCTTCCATCGGATTTTTTGATGTATTTGGGTTATTTTCGACATAAGTGAGGTGTTCCAAGGTTGGTTCCTAAATTTTGGGATGACAGATGATTCCTCTGGCACTTCCTAACTTCCATCGGATTTTTTGATGGTTTTGTGTTATTTTCGACATAAGTGAGGCGTTCCAAGGTTGGTTCCTAAATTTTGGGATGACAGATGATTCCTCTGGTACTTCCTAACTTCCATCGGATTTTTTGATGGTTTTGTGTTATTTTCGACATAAGTGAGGCGTTCCAAGGTTGGTTCCTAAATTTTGGGATGACAGATGATTCCTCTGGTACTTCCTAACTTCCATCGGATTTTGTGATGGTTTTGGGTTATTTTCGACATAAGTGAGGCGTTCCAAGGTTGGTTCCTAAATTTTGGGATGACAGATGATTCCTCTGGCACTTCCTACCTTCCATCGGATTTTTTGATGTATTTGGGTTATTTTCGACATAAGTGAGGTGTTCCAAGGTTGGTTCCTAAATTTTGGGATAACAGATGATTCCTCTAGCACTTCCTAACTTCCATCGGATTTTTTGATGGTTTTGTGTTATTTTCGACATAAGTGAGGCGTTCCAAGGTTGGTTCCTAAATTTTGGGATGACAGATGATTCCTCTGGTACTTCCTAACTTCCATCGGATTTTGTGATGGTTTTGGGTTATTTTCGACATAAGTGAGGCGTTCCAAGGTTGGTTCCTAAATTTTGGGATGACAGATGATTCCTCTGGCCCTTCCTAACTTCCATCGGTTTTTTTGATGGATTCGGGTTATTTTCGACATAAGTGAGGTGTTCCAAGGTTGGTTCCTAAATTTTGGGATAACAGATGATTCCTCTAGCACTTCCTAACTTCCATCGGATTTTTTGATGGATTCAGGTTATTTTCGACATAAGTGAGGTGTTCCAAGGTTGGTTCCTAAATTTTGGGATGACAGATGATTCCTCTGGCACTTCCTAACTTCCATCGGATTTTTTGATAATTTTGGGTTATTTTCGACATAAGTAAGGTGTTCTAAGGTTGGTTCCTAAATTTTGGGATGACAGATGATTCCTCTGGCACTTCCTAACTTCCATCGGATTTTTTGATGGTTTTGGGTTATTTTCGACATAAGTGAGGTGTTCCAAGGTTGGTTCCTAAATTTTGGGATGACAGATGATTCCTCTAGCACTTCTTAACTTCCATCGGATTTTTTGATGGATTCAGGTTATTTTCGACATAAGTGAGGTGTTCCAAGGTTGGTTCCTAAATTTTGGGATGACAGATGATTCCTCTAGCACTTGCTAACTTCCATCGGATTTTTTGATGGTTTTGGGTTATTTTCGACATAAGAGAGGTGTTCCAAGGTTGGTTCCTAAATTTTGGGATGACAGATGATTCCTCTGGCACTTCCTAACTTCCATCTGATTTTTTGATGGATTCGGGTTATTTTCGACATAAGTGAGGTGTTCCAAGGTTGGTTCCTAAATTTTGGGATGACAGATGATTCCTCTGGCCTTCCTAACTTCCATCGGATTTTTTGATGGATTTGAGCTGTAGTCGACGTGAGATGCTTACAAAACTAGTGACCCTTACCCCTAAACTTCCAAAAGAACTGATATCCCCCAAAAAACCCAGAAGGGTAAATGTGACGCAAGTCCTTTATCTTACTTACAAAATAACTGATATCGCTGAGGGTGACGCATTCTGCGCCTGTACGCAAACGTTTTATCAACATAAAAGTGACCCAAAAAGTTTCAGAAAGAAAATTTTACCAAAAAAAAATTGCGTCACAAGTGGCAGATGTTGAGGAAACCATGGCTATGAAAATAATTAAAATAGGACAAAATCCGTTGTGAAATAATGGAATTTAAACGGAAGAAGGCCGAATCATCTGCCACTTTGTGACGCAATTTTTTTTTGTAAAATGTCTTTCTGAAACTTTTTGGGTCACTTTTATGTTGGGCAGCGGGAAAAATTTGATCACTTTTGGTGTATGTTGGGCAGCGGGAAAAATTTGGTCACTTTCGGTGAATGTTGGGCAGCGGGAAAAATTTGGTCACTTTCGGTGAATGTTGGGCAGCGGAAAAAATTTGGTCACTTTCGGTGAATGTTGGGCAGCGGGAAAAATTTGGTCACTTTCGGTGAATGTTGGGCAGCGGGAAAAATTTGATCACTTTTGGTGTATGTTGGGCAGCGGGAAAAATTTGGTCACTTTCGGTGAATGTTGGGCAGCGGGAAAAATTTGATCACTTTTGGTGTATGTTGGGCAGCTGGAAAAATTTGGTCACTTTCGGTGAATGTTGGGCAGCGGGAAAAATTTGGTCACTTTCGGTGAATGTTGGGCAGCGGGAAAAATTTGATCACTTTTGGTGTATGTTGGGCAGCGGGAAAAATTTGGTCACTTTCGGTGAATGTTGGGCAGCGGGAAAAATTTGATCACTTTTGGTGTATGTTGGGCAGCGGGAAAAATTTGGTCACTTTCGGTGAATGTTAGGCAGCGGGAAAAATTTGATCACTTTTGGTGTATGTTGGGCAGCTGGAAAAATTTGGTCACTTTCGGTGAATGTTGGGCAGCGGGAAAAATTTGGTCACTTTCAGTGAATGTTGGGCAGCGGGAAAAATTTGGTCACTTTTGGTGTATGTTGGGCAGCGGGAAAAATTTGGTCACTTTTGGTGTATGTTGGGCAGCGGGAAAAATTTGGTCACTTTCGGTGAATGTTGGGCAGCGGGAAAAATTTGATCACTTTTGGTGTATGTTGGGTAGCGGGAAAAATTTGGTCACTTTCGGTGAATGTTGGGCAGCGGGAAAAATTTGGTCACTTTCGGTGAATGTTGGGCAGCGGGAAAAATTTGATCACTTTTGGTGTATGTTGGGCAGCGGGAAAAATTTGGTCACTTTCGGTGAATGTTGGGCAGCGGGAAAAATTTGATCACTTTTGGTGTATGTTGGGCAGCGGGAAAAATTTGATCACTTTTGGTGTATGTTGGGCAGCGGGAAAAATTTGATCACTTTTGGTATATGTTGGGCAACGGGACGTATATATAGCTATATTGACCTTTATATAGCTATATTTACCTATATATAGCTATGTTGACCTATATATAGCTATATTTACCTATATATAGCTATGTTGACCTATATATAGCTATATTTACCTATATATAGTTAGTATATAGCTATATACACCTATATATAGCTATATTGACCTATATATAGCTATATTGACCTATATATAGCTATGTTGACCTATATATAGCTATGTTGACCTATATATAGCTATATTGACCTATATATAGCTATATTGACCTATATATAGCTATATTGACCTATATATAGTTATTATATGACTATATTGACCTATATATAGCTATATCATGCCCGCACGTTAGTTAGCGGGCGTGACGCAAGTCCACTACCAAAAATGTTTTTAAAATTTTTTTTGGTAACGGCGGAGCATATTTACAGCAACTTTTTGACTTCTCCCCCTTAACTCCAACGACCCCCAAACTAGGATATCTGGAATCTAGGAATCCATACGAGTTCAACGAGCTATCACATGTTACTACAGCTTCAAAATTGGCCGAGATATTGAACTTCGAAATATTAATGTTTGTATGAAAATAAGCAAAATTTCGTTTTTTCAGATAACTGAAATCGCCTACGTTAGTTAGTTAGTTACTTAGTTAGTTAGTTCCAGGATTCCGGGATCCAGGAACTCCTAAACGTTTCTATAGATTTTCCTGAAATTTTGGTTATAGGCTAATAATGGCCCAAAAATAAGAATGGAATTTTCAAAAGTTAGAAAAAGCTCATATCTTGGGAGCTGGAGCTCCTCAAAGTCTCCATATACAAATGTCATATAAAAACCAATTTGTATGTGTGTGTGTGTGTGTTTTGTATATTTTAGTGCATGATATGGATGGTAATGTGGTGAAAGGTGTGTGTTGTTTTTGGATGTGTTTCTTGTTGGAAATTGTGTGGATTATTAAATATTAACTTACACCAGGTCGGTTCCCAAATTTTGGGATGACAGATGATTCCTCTGGCACTTCCTACCTTACATCGGATTTTTTGATGGATTTGGGTTATTTTCGACATAAGTGAGGTGTTCCATGGTTGATTCCTAAATTTTGGGATGACAGATGATTCCTCTGGCACTTCCTAACTTCCATCGGATTTTTTGATGGTTTTGGGTTATTTTCGACATAAGTGAGGTGGTCCAAGGTTGGTTCCTTTATTTTTTGATGACAGATGATTCCTCTGGCCCTTCCTAACTTCCATCGGTTTTTTTGATGGATTCGGGTTATTTTCGACATAAGTGAGGTGTTCCAAGGTTGGCTCCTAAATTTTGGGATGACAGATGATTCCTCTGGCACTTCCTAACTTCCATCGGATTTTTTGATGGTTTTGGGTTATTTTCGACATAAGTGAGGCGTTCCAAGGTTGGTTCCTAAATTTTGGGATGACAGATGATTCCTCTGGCCCTTCCTAACTTCCATCGGTTTTTTTTGATGGATTCGGGTTATTTTCGACATAAGTGAGGTGTTCCAAGGTTGGTTCCTAAATTTTGGGATGACAGATGATTCCTCTGGCCCTTCCTAACTTCCATCGGTTTTTTTGATGGATTCGGGTTATTTTCGACATAAGTGAGGTGTTCCAAGGTTGGTTCCTAAATTTTGGGATGACAGATGATTCCTCTGGCCCTTCCTAACTTCCATCGGATTTTTTGATGGATTCGGGTTATTTTCGACATAAGTGAGGTGTTTCAAGGTTGGTTACTAAATTTTGGGATGACAGATGATTCCTCTGGCACTTCCTAACTTCCATCGGATTTTTTGATGGATTCGGGTTATTTTCGACATAAGTGAGGTGTTCCAAGGTTGGTTCCTATATTTTGGGATGACAGATGATTCATCTGGCACTTCCTACCTTCCATCCGATTTTTTGATGGATTTGGGTTATTTTCGACATAAGTGAGGTGTTCCAAGGTTGGTTCCTATATTTTGGGATGACAGATGATTCATCTGGCACTTCCTACCTTCCATCGGATTTTTTGATGGATTTGTGTTATTTTCGACATAAGTGAGGTGTTCCAAGGTTGGTTCCTAAATTTTGGGATGACAGATGATTCCTCTGGCACTTCCTAACTTCCATCGGATTTTTTGATGGTTTTGGGTTATTTTCGACATAAGTGAGGTGTTCCAAGGTTGGTTCCTAAATTTTGGGATGACAGATGATTCCTCTGGCCCTACCTAACTTCCATCGGTTTTTTTGATGGATTCGGGTTATTTTCGACATAAGTGAGGTGTTCCAAGGTTGGTTCCTAAATTTTGGGATGACAGATGATTCCTCTGGCTCTTCCTAACTTCCATCGGATTTTTTGATGGATTCGGGTTATTTTCGACATAAGTGAGGTGTTCCAAGGTTGGTTCTTATATTTTGGGATGACAGATGATTCATCTGGCACTTCCTACCTTCCATCGGATTTTTTGATGGTTTTGGGTTATTTTCGACATAAGTGAGGTGTTCCAAGGTTGGTTCCTAAATTTTGGGATGACAGATGATTCCTCTAGCACTTCCTAACTTCCATCGGATTTTTTGATGGATTCGGGTTATTTTCGACATAAGTGAGGTGTTCCAAGGTTGGTTCCTAAATTTTGGGATGACAGATGATTCCTCTGGCACTTCCTAACTTCCATCGGATTTTTTGATGGATTCGGGTTATTTTCGACATAAGTGAGGTGTTCCAAGGTTGGTTCCTATATTTTGGGATGACAGATGATTCATCTGGCACTTCCTACCTTCCATCGGATTTTTTGATGGATTTGTGTTATTTTCGACATAAGTGAGGTGTTCCAAGGTTGGTTCCTATATTTTGGGATGACAGATGATTCCTCCGGCACTTTCTAACTTCCATGGGATTTCTCGATGGATTAGGGTTATTTTCGATATAAGTGAGGTGTTCCAAGGTTGGTTCCTATATTTTGGGATGACAGAAGATTCATCTGGCACTTCCTACCTTCCATCGGATTTTTTGATGGATTTGTGTTATTTTCGACATAAGTGAGGTGTTCCAAGGTTGGTTCCTAAATTTTGGGATGACAGATGATTCCTCTGGCCCTACCTAACTTCCATCGGTTTTTTTGATGGATTCGGGTTATTTTCGACATAAGTGAGGTGTTCCAAGGTTGGCTCCTAAATTTTGGGATGACAGATGATTCCTCTAGCACTTCCTAACTTTCATGGGATTTCTCGATGGATTAGGGTTATTTTCGATATAAGAGAGGTGTTCCAAGGTTGGTTCCTAAATTTTGGGATGACATATAATTTCTCCGGCACTTCCTAACTTCCATCGTATTTTCGATGGATTTGAGCTGCAGTCGACGTGAGATGCTTACAAAACTAGTGACCCTTACCCCTAAACTTCCAAAAGAACTGATATCCCCCAAAAAACCCAGAAGGGTAAATGTGACGCAAGTCCTTTATCTTACTTACAAAATAACTGATATCGCTGAGGGTGACGCATTCTGCGCCTGTACGTAAACTTTTTATCAACCGAAAAGTGACCCAAAAAGTTTCAGAAAGAAAATTTGACAAAAAAAAATGCGTCACAAAGTGGCAGATGTTGAGGTAACCATGGCTATGAAAATAGGACAACAAAATCCGTCGTGAAATAATGGAATTTAAACGGAAGAAGGCCGAATCATCTGCCACTTTGGGACGCAATTTTTTTTGTCAAATTTTCTTTCTGAAACTTTTTGGGTCACTTTTCGGTTGATAAAAAGTTTTACGTACAGGCGCAGAATGCGTCACCCTCAGCGATATCAGTTATTTTGTAAGTAAGATAAAGGACTTGCGTCACATTTACCCTTCTGGGTTTTTTGGGGGATAAGACATCTAGAAAAAAAATTCAGCCGAGTAACTGACTGCCTTCCCGAGATATCACTCCAAGAATTTTGTTCCTTGGAATAATTGATTGGTCCAAGATGACCAGAAGGCAGGCAGTTACTCATGTCTTATTATACTCGTTTGAAAGCTTGTATCATAAGACATCTAGAAAAAAAATTTCAACCGAGTAACTGACTGCCTTTCCGAGATATCTATCCAAGAATTTTGTTCCTTGGAATAATTGATTGGTCCAAGATGACCAGAAGGCAGTCAGTTACCCATGTCTTACTATACTCGTTTGAAAGCTTGTATCATAAGACATTTAGAAAAAAAAAATTCAACCGAGTAACTGGCTGCCTTCACAAGATATCACTTCAAGAATTTGTTACGAGAAAGTTCTTCTTGTTCGGAAGCCACTAGAAGGCCGGCGTTACCTGTGTCTTATTGTACTCGTTTGAAAGCTTGATTAATATGACTGCAAAAAACAGATAAAAACAGCGCGGGCTGCTTTCTGAAGTTACAGCTTCTAGAATTTTTGAATAAAAATTCTTTCTGTCGATCTTTATATTGTATAGTCAATGACTCACATAATGAGTGTTTTGGGTCACGTGAATTGTCGCCGCCTGGTGTGCTTGAGGTTTTGGGTTCAAACCTCGTCATTGTTTCATTTTTTTTAAGTAACGTCACAACAAATTTATTGCGAACGCTAACAGGTTGGTTCCAAATGCCTGTCAGCCCGAACTTTGACAACACGAACGACGACGATTTCGACCACAGAGATGAACATAACCTAAACGTCAACAAATTTCTTTGTAAACTTTTCGTTAAAATTTGCGTCAACCTGAAAGTTGAGGATAAGTCCTTTGGAACAAACCTATAAAAAAAGTCTTTTGATTTCATTAGCGTCGTCAGTAACGTCTGGTTGAAAATCAAATACAAGTCGAATCTACTACAATCCTACACCGTCTAATGAAGTGACAGCGTTTGACCCTTATAAACATTGTTACTGTTTAATGAAAGATGTGAGCTAGTATTTTTGTTAAACTTGTACACCTGCATTTTATATCGCCCACCATCATTGAATGTTTGGTTATGTTACAGGGAGAGAAAAGTGAAATTCGCCATGTTTTCTGGTTTAAGAGTTTTTGTGTGGACTCCACACAAAATTTCTTGAGCAAATGAAAATCTAGATTTTTTATTTAATTCCTGTTGCGACCACGTGCCTAACAAAAGGAAAAAAAATATATTATTTGTTTAACGAAATTCTTGCGGAATCATTTGAAACCACAACAACACCCAAACTAGAAAACATGTCGAATTTCTCTCCCTGTAACATAACCAAACATTCAATGATGGTGGGCGATATAAAATGCAGATGTACATTGTACAAGTTAAAAAAAGACTAGCTCATATCTTTCATTAAACAGTAACAATGTTTATAAGGGTCAAACGCTGTCATTTCATTAGACAGTGTAGGATTGTACTAGATTCTACTTGTATTTGATTTTGAACCAGACATTACTGACGACGCTTATGAAATGAAAAAAACTTTTTCTATAGGTTTGTTCCAAGGGAAACTTATCCTTAACTTTCAGGTTGACGCGAATTTTAATGAAAAATTTACAAAGAAATTGGTTGACGTTTAGGTTATGTTCATCTCTGTGGTCAAAATAGTCGTCGTTGTCAAAGTTCGGGTTGACAGGTATTTGGAACAAACCTATTAGTGTTTGCAATTTTGTTGCGACGTCCCGAGTAGAAATATTTTTCGAGTTGAGATGTCTCAAATCCTCACACATTTTAATATGGGAGTGAGATATCTGATTTCGACAGATATAGACATGTTTGAGACATTTGTAGCGCTTCTGTAGCGCTGAGGACTCGTGAGACATGTATGATATTGAGACTTTTATGAGACATGAGGACTTTAGTGAGACTTTTTTTAGTTTTCTAGTCAGACATTGAAGACGTTGTGAGACTTTATCGAGACTTTTGTGAGCCACTGAGGACATTGTGAGACATTGAGGACTTCTCGTGAGACTTAGAAGAGAGTTTTGTGAGACATTGAGGACTTCTCGTGAGGCATTGAGGACATTATGAGACTTATAAGAGGGTCTTGTGAGACATTGAGGACTTCTCGTGAGACATCGAGGGCGTTGTGAGACTTAGAAGAGAGTTTTGTGAGACTGTGAGACTGGTGAGATATTGAGGATTGACATTGAGGACTGGTGAGACATTGAGGACTTGTGAGATATTCAGGCCTGGTGAGACATTGAGGACTGGTGAGACATTGAGGACTGGTGAGACATTGAGGACTGGTGAGACATTGAGGCCTGGTGAGACATTGAGGACTTGTGAGATATTCAGGCCTGGTGAGACATTGAGGACTGGTGAGACATTGAGACCTGGTGAGACATTGAGGCCTGGTGAGACATTGAGGACTGGTGAGACATTGATGCCTGGTGAGACATTGAGGACTTTGTGAGTGTTTTTTAATCGAGAAAAAAAAGATATGAGAAATTTTTGCCTACTTTCTTACTAAGTCCTCAATGTCTCACCGGTCCTCAATGTCTCACCGGTCCTCAATGTCTCACTAGGCCTCAATGTCTCACCAGTCCTCAATATCTCACCAGTCCTCAATGCCTCACCAGTCCTCAATGCCTCACCAGTCCTCAATGCCTCACTAGTCCTCAATGTATTATTCTCACTGATACTTTTCTGCGTACATCCTTCATTGCCTTCATTTCGTTTTCGTTATTCTCACTTAGATTATTGCGTTCGTTATCATCTTCTAATATTTTATGCAGAGATGGCAGCACCCTTCATTTTTGTTTATAATTCGCTAATCTGAAATGAGAAATTTGTTATTTTTTTTATTTGAAAATTACCTTATTTTGATGATTTTTGCGGTCACCCACCTAAGTACTAACCGCGCCGATTGATGCTTAACCTAGATATCCGACCGCCAACTGGTTTACGCGTGTTGCTATTTCTGCTTATAGCTTTCCAAATCTTATTTTTGAACCGTTGTTACAAACTTGTGTGAGACAATTTTGAGACACTGAGATTTTTTTCGAGACTTGTTTTTAGAGATATTGAGTATTTTTTTGAGATTGAGGTACTTATTTGTGAGGACTATGGTGAGATGTGAGGCCTTTCATGAGACTTTTTGGGTTGCAGATGAGAACTGTAAAAAGACATGAGGACTTTTGTGAGATTTTTTTTTTTTACACATGACGACTATGGTGAGATGTGAGGCCTTTCATGAGACTTTTTGGGTTGCAGATGAGAACTGTAATAAGACATGAGGACTTTTGTGAGATATTTTTTTACACATGAGGACTATGGTGAGATTTGAGGCCTTTCGTGAGACTTTTTTGGGTTGCAGATGAGAACTGTAATAAGACATGAGGACTTTTGTGAGATATTTTTTTTTACACATGAGGACTATGGTGAGATGTGAGGCCTTTCATGAGACTTTTTGGGTTGCAGATGAGAACTGTAATAAGACATGAGGACTTTTGTGAGATATTTTTTTTTACACATGAGGACTATGGTGAGATGTGAGGCCTTTCGTGAGACATTATTGTTTGTCTTTTTTAACATTTGAACTAACAGAATATAGAATCTTAGGCAAATGATTTCTAGATCTAGACCCTCAATCCTCAACGTAGTCCTCATGTCTAACGAAAAATATCTCACAAAAATTCTCAATCATCAACGTAGTCCTCATGTCTAACGAAAAATATCTCACAAAAATTCTCAATCCTCAACGTAGTCCTCATGTGTAAAAAAATATCTCACAAAAATTCTCAATCCTCAACGTAGTCCTCATGTCTAACAAAAAATATCTCACAAAAATTCTCAATCCTCAACGTAGTCCTCATGTCTAACGAAAAATATCTCACCAAAAAATCTCAAGCCTCATGGTAGTCCTCATGTCTAACGATAAATATCTCACAAAAATTCTCAATCCTCAACGTAGTCCTCATGTCTAACAATTAATATCTCACGAAAATCCTCAAGCCTCAGCGTAGTCCTCATGTCTAACGAAAAATATCTCACGTAAACCCTCAATATTCAACGTAGTCCTCATGTCTAAACAAAAATAATCTCAAGTAAACCCTCAATCCTCAACGTAGACCTCATGTCTAACGAAAAACATCTCACAAAAATGCTCAATCCTCAACGTAGTCCTCATGTCTAACAAAAATATCTCACGAAAATCCTCAAGCCTCATGGTAGTCCTCATGTCTAACGAAAAATATCTCACGAAAATTCTCAATCCTCAACGTAGTCCTCATGTCTAACAATTAATATCTCACGAAAATCCTCAAGCCTCAGCGTAGTCCTCATGTCTAACGAAAAATATCTCACGTAAACCCTCAATCGTCAACGTAGTCCTCATGTCTAACGAAAAATATCTCACGTAAACCCTCAATCTTCAACGTAGTCCTCATGTCTAACGAAAAACATCTCACAAAAATTCTCAATCCTCAACGTAGTCCTCATGTCTAACAATTAATATCTCACAAAAATTCTCAATCCTCAACGTAGTCCTCATGTCTAACGAAAAACATCTCTCAAAAATTCTCAATCCTCAACGTAGTTCTCATGTGTAACAATTAATATCTCACAAAAATTCTCAATCCTCAACGTAGTCCTCATGTCTAACGAAAAATATCTCACCAAAAAATCTCAAGCCTCATCGTAGTCCTCATGTCTAACGAAAAATATCTCACAAAAATGCTCAATCCTCAACGTAGGCCTCATGTCTAACAAAAATATCTCACGAAAATCCTCAAGCCTCAGCGTAGTCCTCATGTCTAACGAAAAATATCTCACAAAAAATCTCAAGCCTCAACATAGTCCTCACTTTTAACAAAAAATATCTCACGAAAATTCTCAAGCCTCAGCGTAGTCCTCATGTCTAACGAAAAATATCTCACAAAAAATCTCAAGCCTCAACATAGTCCTCACTTTTAACAAAAAATATCTCACGAAAATACTCATGTCTCACAAAGTCTTCACGTCTGCAGCGCCACAAATCCTCAATCCTCAAAATTTAAACTTTACCAATATCTCACCAATCCTCAATCAATCCTCAGCCAAGATTTGAGACTTTGAGATAGCTCAAACCGTTCTCAATTGAGACTTTATTTTTACTCGGGGTTACTTATAAAAAAATGAAACAATGCGGAGGTTTGAACCCAGAACCTCAAGCACACCAGGCGGCGATAATACCTGACCCAAAACACTAGGGGAAATCCTCTCATTTTATTTATACTCGATATACGCTCGTATATCCAGTATATCGAGTATAATTGAATATACTCCGAATATCTTTGACAACCGTTACCTGAAAACAATTAAATTTCACCTCGACGGATGTTGGTCAGACAAACTGCCAGTGTGTAGCGCGTGATCTTAGTAGTCCAGTGACGTAATTAGTTTTTCAATCGCGGACCAATATCTGCCGAGCGATAATACTTTGAGAAATCTTGATGTGATCAGTACGTAAAAAAAACTTTTTCCAAAGTCTTAGCGCTCAGCAGATATTGGTTCGCTACACACTGGCAGTTTGCCTGACCCAAATCCTTCAAGGTAAAATTTAATTATTTTTCAGGTGAGTTGTCAAAGATATGCATGCTATTTATACGCAATATATTCAAATATACTCGATATGCTGGATATACGAGCGTACATCGAGTATAACAAAAATGAAAGGGATTCCCCTACCCCTACTCATTATGTGAACGTGTACATTGACTATACAATATCAAGATCGACAGAAACAATTTCAATTCAAAAATTCTAGAAGCTGTAACTTCGGAAGGCAGCCCCTGCCAATAAATTATCTGTGTTTTGTAGTCATCTTAATCAAGCTTTCAAACGAGTACAATAAGACAATAAGGCTGCCTTCTAGTGGCTTCCGAACAAGAAAAACTTGCTAGTAACAAATTGTGGAAGCGATATCTTGTGAAGGCAGCCAGTTACTCATATGCAATTTCGTATTTAGATGTCTTACTCGGTTGAAATTTTTTTTCTAGCTGTCTTATGATACAAACTTTCAAACAAGTATAATAAGACATGGGTAACTGCCTGCCTTCTGGTCATCCTGACCCAATCAATTATTCCAAGGAACAAAATTCTTGGAGTGATATCTCGGGAAGGCAGTCAGTTACTCGGTTGAAATTTTTTTCTAGATGTCTTATGATACAAGCTTTTAAACGAGTATAATAAGACATGAGTAACTGCCTGCCTTCTGGTGATCTTGGACCAATCAATTATTCCAAGGAACAAAATTCTTGGAGTGATATCTCGGGAAGGCAGCCAGTTACTCGGTTGAAAAAAATTTTCTGGATGTCTTATGATACAAGCTTTCAAACGAGTATAATAAGACATGGGTAACTGCCTGCCTTCTGGTCATCTTGGACCAATCAATTATTCCAAAGAACAAAATTCTTGGAGTGATATCTCGGGAAGGCAGTCAGTTACTCGGTTGAAAATTTTTTCTAGATGTCTTATGATACAAGCTTTCAAAAGAGTATAGTAAAACTTGGGTAACTGACTGCCTTCTTGTCATCTTGGACCAATCAATTATTCCAAGGAACAAAATTCTTGGAGTGATATCTCGGGAAGGCAGCCAGTTACTCGGTTGAAATTTTTTTTCTAGCTGTCTTATGATACAAACTTTCAAACAAGTATAATAAGACATGGGTAACTGCCTGCCTTCTGGTCATCTTGGACCAATCAATTATTCCAAGGAACAAAATTCTTGGAGTGATATCTCGGGAAGGCAGTCAGTTACTCGACTGAAATTTTTTTTCTAGATGTCTTATGATACAAGCTTTCAAACGAGTATAATAAGACATGAGTAACTGCCTGCCTTCTGGTCATCTTGGACCAATCAATTATTCCAAGGAACAAAATTCTTGGAGTGATATCTCGGGAAGGCAGTCAGTTACTCGGTTGAATTTTTTTTTTTAGATGTCTTATGATACAAGCTTTCAAACGAGTATAGTAAGACATGGGTAACTGACTGCCTTCTGGTCATCTTGGACCAATCAATTATTCAAAGGAACAAAATTCTTGGAGTGATATCTCGGGAAGCAGCCAGTTACTCGACTGAATTTTTTTTTCTAGATGTCTTATGATACAAGCTTTCAAACGAGTATAATAAGACATGGGTAACTGCCTGCCTTCTGGTCATCTTGGACCAATCAATTATTCCAAGGAACAAAATTCTTGGAGTGATATCTCGGGAAGGCAGCCAGTTACTCGACTGAATTTTTTTTTCTAGATGTCTTATGATAATTAATATCTTATATATGGAACATATGCTAAGTTGAAAGTGTACGACAATTACCTTCTAATCGGTATGAACGATTTAGATCAGAAGAATTATTGTGGACTGGTACGTGAGAGGGCCCGAGTTCAATCCCAGCGGTGAGCGCTTTTTTTATTAATTAGGAGAGATTGTGAGTATTCGGAGTATTGGAAATATTCGGAGTACTGAGAGAATTTGGGTCCGTTCACTTTTCATGTACTCGGCTCTCTCATGTACTAACTTCACAGTAATCAAATCACATCCACTCTGAACTTAATCAAATATGGTTTAACGAAGAAAATCGTCGTCAAAGTCGTTAATCGTAACATGTGTATTGTTTAAATGTGTGTAAGTTTCCGGTAAAATAAATTAGTGCGAAAGCATCAACTTTTGAATAGCTTTACGATAACACCTTTAGTTAGAGTGGTGTCACATCCCTCATTTTACATTTCGTAGATGCACTTGGAGCAAACCTATTGTATGAGCTAAAACATAGCACTGAACCAAGCACTAAAACAGATTTTTTTAACGGATATTTAGCCTCTCTAATATGATCTACCACAAAAAAACAAAATTTTTTGAACCGCCCACAAGTATAAATTTAATGAGAGCCTCTGAAGTGGCAAAAATTTTAAATTTTTAGTTCAATTTAACATGTAGACAAGTATAGTTCATTTCGAACAGATTTACAGAAATTCGCACAAATAATTGTCAAATAGATCATTTTCAAATACTGTATTTTTAGACGAAGATGATTTATATTATCCTTTAATAAAAGTTTGTCAATAAACTATTAGATGAAACATTCTATCTATCTATCGAAACCAAAATACTGTCAACAACTATAACATGTGTGTCCAAAATATAGTAAACCGGCAACTCCCATGTTTCATAATGACAACATAAAAGGATTGTGTACACAGGCCCCTCTTGAAAATCTGTTCTACTGCTTGGTTGTAGATGCTACGGTTAAAACCAACAATACGGGCAATCCTAGATCTTATCACTAAGGCCTCCAAAGTTGACACTTGTCAATTCAGTTGCCAAACTCTCGTTAATCTAACAAAAAAAGTTGTCAAGGATCCGATCCCACACACATACCGTGAAAATTAACATATTTTTTCATCATTTAATTTTATTATTTGATTCGCTAGAGTAATAAATCTTACCGACCATCACGACGGAATATTAATTTTCGTTTGTTTCGTTTATTTTCCAATTATACAGATCATTTCATGTGTGCGAATCTAGCCGAAGCCTTTCAAATTTGAATTATTTCCATCAAATGCTTTGGATGAAAATGATGACTTTGAATCGCGTGTTTTTTCTTCATTTATTTTTAAAATTTTGGGCAATGGAAATCAATTTTTTTTAAGAAGAATTTACTGTTCCATCTTTATCAACTCCATCAACATCCATTCTATTAAGAAACGTATTAAATATATTCCCGATATAAAACTGTCTTAAAAGTCCATCGCTCAAATAAAATATTCAAATTTATTATTATGACAAATGAGAAAATAAACCAACTTCAACATTAAACATAACATAAAGTCCAAATAAATTATACGAATCTGTCAGCGATTTTGTTGGAGAGGTAGATTAGAGGAATTTGTAAAAATAAAACAAATGAAAAAAAGCGAAAAAAATCCAACAGAAAATTAATATTGTCATAAGTCATATCTATTTTCTATCTATACGTCGACAAAATGTTGGATGTCTGACTATACAAATGTTGTCTAACAGAAAAATAAAACACAATCCAACACGAGGTTATAGGACGCTCTCGATATTATTCTACTCGTTCTGTTACATTCTGAGCATATTTCATAAATTAATTTTCCATTCTGCTAAAAGCATATCATAATGGTGGATTTATGTTATATATACGTGTGGAATATATACTATGAATATGTACTACCTAACCCGAAACCATCATCATCAGTTAGTTAGTTAAAAATATATGACGAAAATAGTAAACATTTTGAATATCATTTACCCAATGATTTAGTAAACATGCCGAAAAGTTTAGTAAACAATATAATGTTTATTTATAAACAAATTAAATAAAAATTGTAAACATATAATTTATTTTATTTGTAAAATATGTTCATTAAACGGATAACACTCTACGGAGATGAGAGTGTGGAACCCATAACAAACAAAAAAAAATGTAAACGAAAATGAACTTTTGCTGTAAAAAAAGTGAAAGCAATGCATCTCAATAGTAGACATCTTAGTGAGCGAAGACAGTTTTGCGCTGCCTTAGTACTGGACTCACTATATAATAGTTATTATTATAAAAAGAAGAATGGAACGTAGTAGCATATTTTTAAGCGCTAGACATTCTTTAAATCTATCATAAGGTCATGAATCGGTTCATTTTATTTTGTAAAAGTATTTTGTACATAAAATATGGCTTTTATACACAAAAAACGGTTTTCGTTCACCAAAGAAGTATTTTTGTGCAAAAAAGAAGCCATTATTCCTATGTCCCAGATAAGGAAAATGCTATCGCGCCGTATCTTGCGTACAAAAATTTAATTTTTTGTATTCAAAAAAATGTTTCTCTCTTCGCTCGTAAGGAAAACTTAGGAAAAAATCGTCATTTCCTGGCTTGATACGAAAAATACTATTGTGCACCGGACAACTGAAATACGCAATCAGGTAGGGGGCAGTGCCTAGTTTTTTTATACGTTGCGATTTGGCAACGGACCAAATGCAACACTAGAACTCAAACTCACCCACAGCGCAATACTATTAGGCTAACCTCCTTTCACCTGTTCGTTAAAGAACCAAACATCCAAACTCCTTTCTTGCATTTAAACCACAACGAGAGCGTTGTTTCAAAACGATGCGTTTGGAATGCCTAAAAATACCCCCAGCTGAAATGCCTCTAAATATCAATCTAATAGAAAACAACAAGAACTTATACAACAAACAGAGTCCTCTTCCCTTACCTATGGGTTGCGTGAAGCAAACGTACAGACAAATAAACTGTTCGACCTCGAATACCAACGGCGGTCTCAGACTAGCGTGGTCCAGTGTTCTTCAGTAGTTTCCGTTGCGTTTTTCCCGAGACAGCAGTAAATTATCGGCTGAACAAGCTTCTGAAAATTTGCATAGACAAAAAGAGGGGTGTTAATGTAACGCTACTTTGAAAAATCCCAAACACGTAGGAAAGAAAGAAAAACGTTCAAAACTCACGTCACACAAATCGGGACTTCTGTGAACAAAATTCATATTTTTTACAAAAATAGTGGCTTCTGTCTACAAATTAATTATATTTATGTAAAAAAGGATGTTTTTGTGTACAGAAGTCATTTTTTACCGGCCGAATGATCTAGTTCGTGTGCCCAACTAATCAGCTGCTCAACTAATTTTTGAAGTTTTCAATGTGGAAGGTGGAAGTTTTTAATGAACAATCATGAGCAATAGTTGGCAGGTAGACAAAATCGGTCTAATTCCCTTGACTGAAAATAAAGGACAAAACAAATACAGCGAGGTATAAGGAAAGATAGATTGGGAGATATTGTTGCAAACATTCAAAAATAATCGGTATTTTAACCACTCTGTGAAACGTTAAATGTTAAATGTCTTCATTGTGTCTTCTTATTATTTGCTTAAAATGCATAAGCCAAAACGCCCCAACTCAATAAAAAACGATGGAAACAAACAAAACCCACGGAAAATAGCAACTTATCTCAGTTAAATTTAGTCTATTTGGTTTGCAAATTCTTTTCACTTCAATTCCGCTAGTCCGTCTCTAGTTCCTAACTTATACGATTCGATAGCCATTCACCTATACTTCGTGCATATGAAATCTTATGGTTTCAAATTTAAAATCATGGATCCAGAACCACTCAGTTATAATTGGTAGAAAAACTCGTAATTTGAGCTGCATTGAAGAGCAAACGAAAACATTTCACATTGAAATTGAAATGCACATCAACCTATTCGATATAATGTAATTGTAATAATCCATCGTTAAGGTCTCGATCTCTTATTTTTCCCAATTTCGTAGAATCAGAAAATAAATAAATTCGAAAACCAATATCAGTTGCTGCAACAATAAACAAACGGCGATGATGGTGCAACGAACACACACATACACACGTGCCGCTCATTAAATAATTAGTGAGTTAAATCGTATTATATTTTGTGTATGATGGAAAAATGAAAGTGGATCCAGAGTAAAAACAATTCAGCAGAATTGGTATGTATATCGTACGAAAAATTCATCCGATCGGCCATAATACAACATATAAAAATAATATTACGCTAAATTAATCAACTTCATCTCTGATTATATTCTAATGAAGTGTAATTTAAAACTTTGTCGATAGCTTGGAGCAAATAAACATTTCCGAATATATTACATTGCACAGCACTCGCATATATATATATATATATATATATATATATATATATATATATATATATATATATATATATATATATATATATATATATATATATATATATATATATATATATATACATGATATTCATGAGGCTGATTTTAGCTCGCTAACATATATAAATTTCACTAAATGTTAGCTACTTAATAACATTATTTATTATTTCAAATCGTTTCGTGTTGAACAGCTATATTATTATGGATACATTTATAGAGTTGTTTATACGGTACGATACGTGTTAGGGTGGTCAACGAAAAAAAACAAGGCATCAGAACAGTCGAAGCGTTTGCTGCGACTTAGCCCCGTACGACCCGTAATCCTATTTCGTCCGTAACCATAATACGTCCGTAGCCGTAATACGCCCGGAACCCTACGTCTACAACCCTCTAATGCGTCTGTTACCAAAATGCAAGTCAGGTTGGGCACGGTCCAATTTACTGAAAGTGTTCATTTTTAAAATTGCGCATAGCGCAATTACGAAAGCCCGTACGAAGTACCTCTCAAATGAAACCAACAATTTACGACATTATTTTAGAAACCCAAAATTTTTTGCCAACCTTCCATTGGGTATTCAATTACCTCTCAAATGAGGGCAGTCAATTTTAGTGCAGGTAAGGTACAAACGCTTCGGGTTCTCATTTGACACCCCAAAACCACATAGCAAATTTTTACAAATTTGCTGTGGTACAATCCCAAGATACAGAAACTATCTTGTACTCCAAAATGACCGCGAGGTTTAACAGATCTATTGATTGATACGTTGTATGGATGTCAAGGGATATGACGAAATACGAATCATTCAGACGCTACAACCTGCAACGCCAGAACGAGTTCAGTCACATGGTGGCATGGCGATTTATACGAAGAGGCAACTCATGGCCTATGGTGATTAGACACTTGCTATTACCTAAAACTAATAGCCGTAACCGTAACAAAGTCGGAAATATCAAAAAACCCAACATTCGCTTTCTCCATAAAAGAAACCATATCGACATAATGTCAATAGTAGAAAGAGCTACAACATGACAATGTTGATAGCGCCATCTTTGGGAAAATGTACAGGTCAATTAGTGATGGTTGTGGTATTCGCATACCACCCACGGCTTGGAGAATTCACAACGTATGGGACGTTAACACACGGTCGATTTGTGAACAATCTAAGTCGGGAGAGATATGATGTAAAATCACAGTCCATATGATCAAGAGACTTGTACAATAGCACAACAGGCCCATCTGAGGCTTAGGTGCTGGGCTTACACCCTCCCATCTAATCTAATCTAATCTAACCTCTCAAATGAAACAAAAACTATCAAAATCGGATGAGATTTACTCGATTTATGTGCAAAAAATACTTAGGGCCGAGTAGCGGCCTTAGTCCAAGGGACCAAATTTGAAACTTTTTTTGCCATCATTCTATTCGGCATTCAATTATCTCTCAAATGAAACAAAAACTAGCAAAATCGGATGAGATTTACTCGATTTATGTGCAAAAAACACTTAGAGCCGAGTAGCGGCCTTAGTCCAAGGGCCCAAATTTGAAAAAAAATTTTGCCATCATTCTAATCGACATTCAATTATCTCTCAAATGAAACAAAAACTAGCAAAATCGGATGAGATTTACTCGATTTATGTGCAAAAAACACTTAGGGCCGAGTAGCGGCCTTAATCCAAGGGCCTGAATTTGAAACTTTTTTTCCCATCATTCTATTCGACATTCAATTATCTCTCAAATGAAACAAAAACTAGCAAAATCGGATGAGATTTACTCGATTTATGTGCAAAAAACACTTAGGGCCGAGTAGCGGCCTTAGTCCAAGGGCCCAAATTTGAAACTTTTTTCGCCATGTTCTTTTCGGTATTCAATTACCTTCCATAAAAAACTAAATCTGGCAAAATCGGAAGAGATCTACGCGATTTATGTGCAAAAAACACTAAGGGCCGAGTAGCGGTATTCAATTACCTTCCATAAAAAACTAAATCTGGCAAAATCGGATGAGATTTACTCGATTTATGTGCAAAAAACACTTCTTCTTCTTCTTCTTCTTCTTCTTCTTTTTCAGCCTGTTTCTATCCACTGCTGGATGTAGGCCTCTCCAACTTCTTTCCATTTCGTACGATCCATTGCCATTTGCTGCCAGTTTGTACCTGCAATATTCTTAATTCCGTTTGTCCATCTCTCTGGTGGTCTACCTATAGCTCGTCTTTTATATGGTCGCCAGTTCATGATCTTTTTGGTCCAACGTTCGTCTGTCCTTCTTGCAATATGTCCCGCCCAGCTCCATTTCAGAGATGCTATTCTTTCCATGACATCAACGACCCTGGTTTGTTGTCGAATCCATTGATTCGTCATTCTGTCTCTGAGTGTTATTCCAAGCATACTCCGTTCCATGGCTCTTTGTGTCACTCTCAATTTATCTTCGGATGCTTTCGTTAAAGTTAACGTTTCCGCTCCATAAGTGAGCACTGGAAGGACACAAGTGTCGAAAACTTTGCGTTTCAGACTATTATTCATTTTGCTTTTGAAAGTTAGTCTGAGTTTTCCGAACGCTGCCCATGCAAGACCAATCCTACGTCTTATTTCTGCAGTTTGGTTGTCCAGACCTAACTTCATTTTATGTCCTAGATATACATAGCTGTCGACTCGTTCAACGACAGTGTCACCAATTTTGATTTCTCTATCGTCCCCGATGTTGGTCATGACTTTTGTTTTCGATAAGTTCATCTTGAGGCCAACTTTGCTCGCCTCTTCACTTAACTGTTGTAGCATAAGCTGAGCCTGACCTAGATTCGCTGCTATCGGTACAATGTCATCAGCGAAGCGGAGATTGCTCAGGTATTCTCCATTTATCTTTATTCCCATTTTACTCCAGTTTAACTTCCTAAAAATACTCTGCAGAATCGCCGTGAATAATTTAGGTGAAATGGTGTCACCCTGCCTTACACCTCGGCCAATTCTGAATTTCTCCGTGCTCTTATGAAGTTTTATACATGAAGTAGCATTTTTGTACACATATCGAATTGTGTTGGAGTACCTTGAGTCTACTCTACATTCGTCTAATGCGTCCAATATCGACCATGTTTCCACTGAATCGAAAGCTTTTTCGAAGTCTATGAATAGCAAGGCTATGTCGATGTTGTATTCACGACACTTCTCAATAAGCGTTCTCATCACCTGCAAATGGTCGTTTGTGCTGAAACCAGATCTGAAAGCAGCTTGTTCAACGGGTTGGTAGAAGTCGAACTTGTTAGTGTTCCTCTTCGTAATGATTTTCATAAACAACTTGTAGAGTGTTGACAATAGGCTTATGGGTCGGTAATTTTCCAGCTTTGTTATGTCTCCTTTTTTACAGGCGCGGATCCACCTATGTGCGGTCGAGGCGGTCGCCGGGGGTCAGAAGATGATTTTTATATGGAAACAAATTTTTTAAACGAAAATCGCTCGGGTAAAAATTTTTAGCCCCGTACGAAGTACGAAGGGGATTATAGGATTACGATGCCGTGTGTAATTGATGGAATTCGAAGCAGACGGTAAGGGCAAAGTGTTTGCCTATGTTCATAGATGACGAATCCGCAATAAAAATTTGGCCCGTCTGTCCGTCTGTCTGTCACGTCGATATCTTGAGTAAATCAAATCCGATTTCAAAATTTTTTTTTCCCTGAAAGATAGTCAAAATAGTGAGGCTAAGTTCGAAGATGGGCATATTCGGGTCGGCCCTTCGTGAGTTAGGGCCACCTAAGTGATTTAAGGTCTTTTGGTGATATTTATGGCAAAATAAACGATGGAAATGTAAATGACACGGCAAATGATAGGTATTGTCAATACCAATCCAGGAAAAAAAAGTTTTTTAAAATCGGGTGAGTGGACCGTTAGTTAGGGCCTTAGAAGTGAAAAGCTACTAGGGCCCTATGTGTATTTTACATACAACTCGAGTAAATTTCATTCGTTTTTCGTAATTTTTGTTTCATTTGGAAGGTAATCGAACGCCGAATAGAAAGTTGTTGAAAAAAAATTAAATTTGGGTCCTTGGACTAAGGCCACTACTAGAGCCCTATGTGTATTTTACATATAACTCGAGCAAATTTCATCCGTTTTTCGTATTTTTTGTTTCATTTGGAAGGTAATCATATGCCGAATAGAATGTTGTTGGAAAAAATTTTAAATTGGGGTCCTCGGACTGAGGCCGATACTAGGCCCTTCAAAAAAATATAAATTTTAGGGCGATTTGAATTTTTTGTTTCATTTGAAAGGAACGTCGTACGGGGCTTCGTAATTGCGCTATGCGCAATTTCTAAGATGTACACATTACATAATAATTTTACTTTAACTACTTTAACCGGCGCATAGGCTTACGGTCAAAGTAGGGTGACAGACGCACTAGGGTCACGTACGCAATAGATATACGGGTTTGTACGGGGCTCAGTCTCAGCAAACGCTCCGACTGTTCTGATGGCTCGTTTCTAACCGCCCGAGTCAGAACAAAAGCTGGACCCGCCCCTGCTTTTTTATGCAGCAATGTAATTACCGCATTTTCCCAGGCTTCTGGTACTTCTTCCCATTGGAGACATTGATTAAACAAAGCCGTGATTGCCTTTAATAATGAGTCTCCACCTAGTTTAATGGCTTCCACTGGAACACCATCTTCTCCGGGAGACTTTTTGTTTTTCATCTCGGCTACTGCAGCTTTGACTTCATCAACAGTTATGTCGGGAATATACTCCGATCCCACGTTTCTTATTATTGGTCTATCTTCGGTTTCTTCCGTTGGGCTCTGTCTTGCTGAAGAAAACAAATTCTCATAAAATTCTGTTGCAATGTTTAATATCGCATTTCAATCCGTTTGGATCGTTCCTGTTTTGTCTCGTAATTTGAAGATTTCTTTTTTGGCGTTTGTCATTTTTCTCCGTAGGACTTTCATATTGCAGTTAGCTTCAATTATGTTTTGAGCCAATTGGACATTATATTTTCTTTCATCTGATCTTTGTTGATACTTTTAGACAGGTTCCGGTATTCCACCGAATCTCGTCCTCCGTTTTTTACCAACTCTGCTCTGCTTGCGATCAGGTCTAATGTTTCTCTGCTGAGTTTTGATTCTTTCCCTTGGACGGATTTGCATTTGGATTTCATGAAACCCATTATTGTATCGACGATTTTGGTATTCAATTCGTCCAATGTTTCACATTGATTGTTGACGTTATCTAATTCGGCAGTCATTTTCGTAGCAAATTCTTCATTTTGTGTGTAAAGCCGTTGTACGTCAATCCTTTCACTTTTCTGAACTAGTTGTGATCTTTGAAATCTGGTATTTAACGTGACTCTTGCACGAACCATTCGGTGATCACTACCGGTTGAAAAATTGTTTAGGACCGTAACGTTCTTAACGGTTGACTTACAGCCAGTTATGATGTAATCGATCTCATTTTTCGTTACACCATCTGCACTAGCCCAAGTCCATTTCCGTTGAGGCTTTCCTGCAAAAAATGAATTCATTGCGTACAAATTGTGTTGCTGTAAGAAGTTGAGTAAAGTATTTCCACGCTCATTTCTTTGGTCGTTGCTAAAACTACCAACAGAAACTTCGGAGTCTTCTTCTCGTTTTCCCAGCTTCGCATTGAAATCACCGATTAGATATTGGTAATGTGAAGGGTTTTCGTCCAGAGCTTTCTCGACATCTTCATAGAATCTTTCTACTTCTTCGTCATCATGGGTGGACGTGGGTGCGTAAACCTGAATTAATTTGACACTGTAACTGTTATTTATCTTCAGGCTTCCGTATATCACTCGACCTTTGAGCTCTCCCAACAAGCCCACGTTGGATCTTACCCAAAAACAATGTTCAGCAACTTTGTTCTACTCGTCAATACCTTTCATTTGATTTATCACAAGCAGCTATTGCGTGCGTATTTCGGTAGATATCGTCGAAAGACTGAAAAACACCTACCGACCCTACCATGCCCATTTTCGAACTTGACCTTACTTTTGTCGATACCAATCGGGAAAAAAAAGAATTTTCAAAAAAGGTTGTGATTTACTCAAGCTAGAGGGGTCACAGACGGACGGACGTACGGACATAAATCGAGTAAATCTCATCCGATTTTGCTAGACTTAGTTTTTTATGGAAGGTAATTGAATATCGAAAATAACGTGGCAAAAAAAGTTTCAAATTTGGGCCCTTGGACTAAGGCCGCCACTCGGCCCTAAGTGTTTTTTGCACATAAATCGAGTAAATCTCATCCGATTTTGCTAGTTTTTGTTTCATTTGAGAGGTAATTGAATACCCAATGGAAAGTTGGCCAAAAATTTTGGGTTTCTAAAATAATGTCGTAAATTGTTGGTATTATTTGAGAGGTACTTCGTACGGGCTTTCGTAATTGCGTAATGCGCAATTTTAAAAATGAACACTTTCAGTAAATTTGACCATGCCCAACTTGACTTGCATTTTGGTAACAGATGCATTAGAGGGTTGTAGACGTATTAGGGTTCCGGGCGTATTACGGCTACGGACGTATTATGGTTACGGACGAAATAGGATTACGGGTCGTACGGGGCTAAGTCGCAGCAAACGCTCCGACTGTTCTGATGCCTTGTTTAATAGATAGGCGGTATTTGTAATAATAACAGTAGTGCCAGGGCAGCTGGTCAAATTTGAATTTAAATTGACTTTGATAATTTCCAACGACAATATAAAATCAGAGACAAATCCCATTGATTCCCTTTCTTTGTACACTAAGTCATTATTTTTTCGATCGGCAAACTTCACACGAAAACTCGACTTTTCAACTTTGCCATGTGTATAACTATCACATCATTTTGAGCTTCAAGTCAACTTACTTTTCATCCCTAGGGCTGTAATTTGCCACTTCCGACCATAGTGATCCATTGGGATAAAAAGATGAAAAGTCTCGGTTTCGCCTCGGATCAACAAAATACACACGAAAACTCTACTTTTCATCTTTTTATCCCTTGTTATGCAAAAGACTGTATTACTTACCGCAGTTTTTCCCTACGTTACTGCGTGTTGTGAGACTTTGGTTTGTAAGAAAATTGTTGATAATGAGGGTGCATGTGTTACTGAGCCCTTCGACTCCCATATCCATTTTCCATCATTTCTCCCATAGATAGATATGTAACATACTATAGATTATGGGTTGGAGCATTATTTCACAGGACTCTGAATCATTGGCGCTGTCGGCAAGTCGGTCACTTCTGTCACTTCGAAAATTTAAATTTCTCAACAAATGACTTGTTTCATAGCACTGTTTCTAGCACGAACATTCATTTTTTTACGGCTCCAAATTTTAAAATACATATGCGTGTATGACTGCATGTGTTGTGTGTTTTTATTCACAGAAAGATATGAAGACTCCCACCTTAACGAGAAAATGGAGGGCCTATTCTGATTAGTATTGAATATTTCTTATGTTCACGCTAGAAGCAAAGCTGTTTTTTTTTAATTTTGGAGCTCAAAAGATCAACTCGTAGGCTGCGCCATCGTTGAAATTTGCTTTTGTGACGATAACAATTTCCTCAATCTGTCACTAGATTGTGACCACCCTATTTCGCATCTTGTTGCATAAATACACTAAAAAAATGTGGACCGCCCTAGCACCTATAACAACAATATAGATTGCCATATACTTATATAACACAATATTTTGTGTAGGAGCTCTCTCATTGTTTCGATATTGATACGCTTAATCAACTAATATATCTACCGAAGAAATTTCAATATCAAATTACACATTTTAATGCTGCGACTGTGTGTCCGTATATATTGTTGCACATTATGTTTTATTTATTTTTAATGATTCGAGGGGTGATGATAATAATATAACACATAATTTCGAGTATAGGTCCTTGCTCGGATATAATACGTACGAATCCGTATCGACATGTGTGTTGAAAGGAAAAAAAATATTTCAAATAGCACTCTTTCAAAGACGTTATCTTAAAAGAGTTTAATGTCGTCGCGTTCGTACTATATGTTTTTTTTTTAAGTAGCCGTTATACCGTGGTAGACTATATACTATACTACGTAATGTATTGAGATCGTGTAAAAATTCAATGGAAAAATAACTCGAAATTTTATTGATAATTGCAACTTTTTTTATTTCCATTGATTGTTTATACTTCCGGTCAGATTGATTACTGAATTTGTTTATGTTTTGCGGAACGGACGCAGTGCGAAAAGAAAAAAAGATATTTTTTGATGGGTGGTCTAGATCTAGTTGTTCTCTAAAATTAGTTTTAGAACAAGAAGACTGAATTGTGCTATATTAAAATTTGTATGAGAGTTAGATTTGATTGTGCTTTATATTGGCAACGACCGTTGTTCTTTAAGGTTCTTGTAAACGAGCCGTCAGAACAGTCGGAGCGTTTGCTGCGACTGAGCCCCGTATGAACCCGTACATTTATTGCGCACGTGACCCTAGTTCGTCCGTCGCCCTACTCTTAACGTAAGTCTACTGCGCCCGTAAACGTCGGTAAAGTAAAATTCTTATGGAATTTGTGCGTCTTAAAAATTGCGCATAGCGCAATTACGAAGCCCCGTACGATGTTCCTTTCAAACGTAACACAAATTTAAAATTGACCTAAAATTTCCTCAGTCCTATATTAACCTATATTTACCTATAAATAAACAATTTACTGATAAATATGCTAGTATATAGCTCAAAATAACTATCTATACCGTTATATAGCTCAATATAGCTCAATATAGCTCAATATAGCTATATATATTTATATATATATATATATATATATATATATATATATATCCATATTTGGAATCCTTGAAACACCACACACACATAACCAATCACTTCCCACTGATCAGTAACTTTGTAAGTATCATTTTCACTGATTTATATTGTTTTTACAAAAATCCAAAATGGCGGCCGACGGCCATTTTATTAGGAGACCTGAAACAGTACTGACGATTTATTAATACCTTTCAAACAAAAAAAAATTCATGAAATTCGGTCAAATTTTACTCGAGATATTAACAAAAAACACCACCTTCACTGTACGGCCGAGTAGCCTCATATAAGCTCACTCCAAGAGACCTAGCTCACGCTCCGGTGAACCGAATTTCATGAACTTTTTTTTCCCTTATTGGTACGGTCAACCGGTCAACCTATCTATTAAAGCAAAATCCATCTAAATACGTTCAAATTTGGCCAACCTAAAAGCAAAAACGGCTTGCCGCCCTGCACCTAGTTCACACCAAGGGGTCTAACAAACGAGTCGGTCATCCAATTTCCATAAACTTTTTTTTTGTCGATCGGTATTGTAAATACCTTTCATTTGATGTATCACTTACCAGTGTAGCCTTTAAATGGCCAGAGAAATCTTTGGAAAACGTTAAAGCACTTATGGGGCCCCAACTCGGGAGGGGTCGACCCAAAATCGCCCATCTTCGAACTTAGCCTCACAATTTCAACTACCTTTCAGGGAAAAAAAAATTGAAATAGGATTTGATTTACTCAAGATATCGACGTGACAGACGGACAGACGGACAGACGGACAGACAAAATTTTTATTGTGGATTCGTCATCTATGAACATAGGCAAACACTTTGCCCTTACCGCCTGCTTCGAATTCCATCAATTACACACGGCACCGTAATCCTATAAGCCCCTTCGTACCTCGTACGGGGCTAAAAATAATTTTTAAGCCGACCGAACTTATATACTGTAGGATATCGTCAGCATCGAATCTGTAAACCCAAATTGATATATAAGTCTTCGGTGGACAGATCTCATTGCTTCTATATGACATCCCTGTACAGAAAAACAACGTTGACCGTTGTACGATTTTTATTAATTTTTTTCACCTCACACACAAGTGAGCCCTTTTTAAGGAAATTAAGTATAAAAGTATTGAAGGATCATTTCTTGTATCAAGCTTCATAAAAAACCCATAGTCTTTCAAAGTCCATCATTCTGTTAGATTATTTAAAGAAATTCCGATGTTTATGCCCAAGACATAACGAAAAAAAAACATTCTTGTTGCAACCTTGTTATGTTCTGGTAGAGACAGATGGTGGATTTTTTTGGGTTAGGAACAGAGCCTATGTTAGTGCCTTACAAGTGCAATATAAAAATTTGCGATGGCCTGAAGGCCTTATATGTGCAATTTAAACATTTGCGATAGTAAACACCTTACATTGCGCATGTAAGTAAGGCGTCTTAACCTGGCCTTAAGAAATTTAATTTCCTAAATTCCTTAAGACTCCCTATAGTTAGAGGCAATAAAATTTCAGCATAAATTTGCTTCAAATGTTTTTCAGCTGATCTTCTAACTCCCTCGCTGCCTCTGACTGTAGTTCTGGTTTCTGTTAAATCTCGTTCAGCGGGACTTCGATGTATCGTATTTAGTATTCAGGGAAAAGAGGTAAAAAAATGATACAAAAATTGAATTTTTAAGAATCTATGTCCCTAAAATAGGCCCTGGTTGGCAATATGTTGTATCGAAGTAAATGGAAGTAGCGTTTTAGTTTACTATATTTTCCCGAAAAGTATTCTTGGAAAAATTGGGTTGGGAAAGAATGGAAATGTTGTGGAGAAACTGGAAAAATGTTTTCCTAAAAAGAGTACCTGGTGGTGGTGATTGGAGCGTCTTGTGTAATTTGTACATAGCGAGAAATATAAAAGCTCAGTTCTTCAATTTTTGAACTGGTTTTTATTACGTGATTACAGGGGACGGAAATTTCAAAACCGACACATTTTCGGTTTGGTGGTTTACGGGCTTCTAGTGATTCCTCCATATAAAAATACATGCGAAAAATACTCAAACGCAAAGAAAACACAAAAACAAAAATGTGTCAGTTTTCAAACTGCCGTACGTGTGACCCACTCTCCGCTACAATAAACACTCAACTTTTAATACAATTTTCGTCGCGCAATCAAATTTGTAAAATTCCTTTCTTATCATAATAGTCGTACAACATGTCAAGCATATTTATGTAGACTGGATTCAAATACAATTTCCTCTTGAAATTCATTCCCGTGTCACCTTCATCTAACATATTGTTAATATCCGCATCTTCACAGTCCTTCAGCAGAACTACTGGTAACACGGAAATCGAAGCCATAACACCCAGAAATCCTCTTTGCAGCAAATCAACTTGCAATTCTAAAAGCGTTGGGATACGAGCCTTGTACCCGAGCTGTTTCAATGTTTTTACCAAGTGTTCGTGATAGTGCTGAATAATAGCGTCGAACTCGGCTGTCTTCAATTTCTTTTCGGTTGATGAAACGATAAAATAATGTAAATCGATTGCTGGCGAGCCCCAAACTGGCATTTGAAGATCGATCTATGGACGGCAAAGGGATTGGTTATGCGATATGACGTCGATGTTCGATTTACTCACAAACAGCATATCCTCCACGTTGTCGTTGTCGCCGTACTTAAACATTAAATTGTTCGTCCATAGATCACCGTGATTAAGAACATTGAAACCGTCCGGGTTGCACTTTGTGACTTCTATGGATTTTTCAAAGCATTCATTTTCGTAGTTGTCCTGATTTGAAGATAGACACTTGGTAATCGATTTACGGTATTTCACACTTAGCAACAAAATAGATTTACCATTCGTTTGATATATCTGGTTCCGTTAGGTAATTGCTGAATGCCCTCTTTCAACATGGTCAAATTGCTGTTGAAAAAGACCTCCACCATCGGCTTCAGTTTTTCGTTATACATGCCCTGCAGTAGAATATCACGGTACGGTCCATTATTTGCTTGAAGTACTGCAGACGCTGCATGGAATTTGCTCAGTCTTTCAATAACCAATTTTACGTGATCCCAATTCAATCCCTCGTGACGACTGGCCATTTTGAAGCCTTTCTTCGATAAGTCTTCCAGCACGATCTGTTCGGGTGCGGATGTACTAGTCTTGATGCATCTTTACAAATAAAATTTAAAAAAAAAACTGAAAATTTCTGAGGATGAGACGGGGAATTGTCGTTACTTTGGCGAAATTTGAGTAAAATCTCCAGATTTATGTAGCAGTTGTTCAATGCTTGGTACCACTGACTTATACATTTCAACCTCTTTGGTAAAAACATTGAAAATTTCCATCACTTCTTTGGTTGGTCCATCTTCAAGCGTGTGATTTACTTTCAGGATGTATGACAATTCCTCGGCAACATTTTCTGTAACATACAATTTATATCGTTTTTTTACGGGCTGCATCATTGTGAGCAGCCTTTGTTTCGCATATTTAAATAAAGAGAACATCAATAATGATACAGAGATGTTCGAGGTCGTTCGAGGTAGAAATTGTCGTCAGATCCTCAGTCCAATACATTAATCTTTTAATTCTTAATGATTTCAATGCAGGAGTAACTTCACTGAATTGCAGTGAACTGATCAATGCATCTAACAGGCTTGGACTGGCCATACTGTTTCGGGCTTATTGTTCGGAATTTTAATCCTTAAATTCTTAAAAATTCTTTAAAATTCCTACGAATAATAATCCCTGGGCGATATTCAAGGGGATTTAGAGGGATTTTTTTGAAAGTGGACCAGGCACCGTCGGAGTTTTTTTTGAGCTACATTTTGTTTACATGCACACATAGCTCTTGGCCCCAATAGTCTAAAACGGCAGTCGTTTAATTTCAATATTCTTTTATTGGCTAGTGAACTTACACCAAAAGTCGAAAACGGGTGTTCTTTGTCCGTAATTCATTGCCACTACAGACTATGGACATACATGTGTGGGGGTTCATTGGATAGGTATTGCCCAGTAGATACGGGGCAAGCACAGGTATCTCACATGTTCTGAACCATTGTTCGAAAATAACAACAAAACTATTCAGTCAAAGGCCGGAAATTATAATGAATTATGATCCGAGGTATCTCGCACCTGGTCAGTGTTTTACAATTGTAACAAAATACACTGTGAAAATGACTTTAAAAACTGTGATCTTTCTACTCACAGAACTTTTGTTTCGTCACACCTAATAACTCAGCGCTTTTTCAATTTATCTTATCAGTGACAATGCCAGATAACACTGTTTGCCTGACTGTGTGGCATATTGTCAGCACTGTAATTTGAGCGAGAAAACTTTCGCCAACGATATCGCAAAATTTACCTTTGTTCTCTGCAATTACTTTCACACGATACAAAACCGAAGCATAGTTCTCCCCCTTTTCGTTGGCCATACGGACGTCATGGCTGATATATTTCCATTCACTTTTGCCATCCGAAGCAAGAATTTCCTTGAAATAATCGCTGTTTATCCAACTTGGCAATTCTAACGAAGATTCCTTGCTAGTAGGAATGAGTTCATCGGCTACAATTCCATCAGTTGCACTATCAGCTGCAGTTCCATTAACTTTTTCCATTTTACTATTTTAACGAAAGTTTAACGGTACATCGAGGTAGCTAATTTATTTCTACACAGGATACGGAAACGGATTACTCACTTACAAATTAAAGCAGGAAAACGAACTGTAAAGACACGTAGAAAAGACTTAACCGGACTGTTAATTTGTTCGGATATTGAAAATTACACGTCTGTTTACCTCGACTTCTTGTTATGATGTGGTTTTATCAAGTAAAAAAAACACACAAATTTAACTAACTCACGCAATGACTACAAAAATTTTTTGCGTCGAACAAAAGACTATTTTAAAGATAAATTCAAAATATTAATCTTATCTACGCATTAATAGTGACCAAAGAACAGTTTGAAACTAAACGAAATACAAATCTAATCAATGTGATGTAATAAATAGGTAATATACCTACGAGCAACAACAACAGCAGCAGCAGTAACAGAAAAAAAATACAGTCGATTCCGGTTTCTGCTGTATTGTTGTTGTGCGAAATGTTATTAAAAACACGAAATCAAACAATCTGTTTTTTTTGAGTATATATCTTTGATGGTCATCTCACATTAGCAATGGATTTCACCTACATGCTATAACGTCTAGCATTACGGTAATCTAAACCAGGTCATCATTGAAAAAATAATACCTGTGACAGGTAAAAATCGTAAGACATTAAATACGCTGAAAGGATATTGTGATATTCCATCTGTTTACAGTATAATCTAATGTGTCTAGACTTAAAAATAGTTTTCATCGAATAGTGAAACTGCAGCATTTCTTTTTGCGAGTCGAAGTTGTAAGCGTCACCCCCACCGATATCACTTCTTTTGTAAGTGGATAAAAGGACTTGCGTCACACTTCCACTGTAAGTGGCTTATTGTGCGATATCAGTTCTTTTGTAAGAAGATTTTTTTGAGAATTCGGTACAAGGCAGTAAAATCAGCGACTTTTTTGAAAAACCCTGAAAAATTTGTCGTCTAAAATCTAATGCTCAAAACAAACGAGGCATTGAAAACGTGTTTTGGTCCTATTTTTCATGACGAAATTTTCGAAACTGTCAAATGAAGTTAGAACTTTTTCTATTCAAAATCGCGATTGCTGCATCTGTCAATGAAAACTAGGACCAAAACACGTTTTCAATGCCTCGTTTGTTAATGCCAATATATAGACCACGTAGCTTCCAGTTAAATCGCTTATAACTACCAAATGTACGCCTTAATGAGAACCCTGAATCCAAAACTCTATATCTTTGTCTTTGAATAGAACTTTCTATCTGCTGTAGATATGGTTCACATAGGTCGCACTTAAAACGCTCATAGCTCCCAAATGGGTGATTTTTATGAAAACCCCAGAAACACCTGTGGACTAGAATGTGAAACTCTATAACTTTGTCTTTTAAACGAACTTTCTATCTGCCATATTATAGGTCCCATAGCTCAATAGCTTAAAACGCTCATAGCTCCGAAATTATAAGCTTTTATGAAAATTCCTTCAAATTAGTTTCTTAGAATTACCCTTAACATACCCTGAAAATGTCAGACAAATCCACATAGTAATTCAAAAGTTTCGTTGACAAATTTTCATTTTCATTAAATTATGAATTATTAATTTGACAATTATTTGTTCGAATTTCTATAAATCTGTTTGAAATGACAAGGACATTTTAAAGCGAACTAAGAATTTAACATTTTTTGCCACTTTAGAGGCTCTCTGCTCTCATAAAATTTATATTTGTGGCGGTTCAAAAAATTTGTTTATTTTGTGGCACATTTTCCCTGTCACAAGCAGTGATGTAAAGTGCACTTTACCGTGCATAAGCATGTATAAAATATGACAGCATCAGCACAATTTTTCATTATATTAAATTATAAAAGTGCGATGGACAATATATCACAATGCTAGGCATCTATTTTTGATTTAGTAACATTTTTCTTATCTTATTGTTCTCCTGTAGCATGTTTTCAAATTTTGTGTGTGCGACTAATTCCATTTATTGTCATGAAATCAAATATCTTCAAGATTAATTTTAATTCATGTCCCAGAACATTATTGCTGGTATCGACAAAAAGTTAATTCCCGTTACGTAGGCGAATTGATTCTTTTAATTGCATCAATCCAGTCAATGACTTATAATAAAATTAAAGCACTCTGCTCCAATTTCTTGCAAGAACAATAGAAAATCACGTATGTTTTGTATAAAAGAAATTCCAAGAAATTTTAAAATGAAAATTTAAAAGATATCATTTCGGTTTATAAAAGAGCAGCGCACACCACATCTTTTAAATAATGTAGGCGATCGCTGCGTATAGAAAAACTAACATTATCGTGGATATATAGAACATTTCAGGCTAATAGCAGATAGCATCATACAGATGAGAGGAAAAAAGCGAACGGCCGTTTAAAAAGTCACAAATTTTCACTCATATTGATACATGTAAAACAGCTGGTCTAAAGTGGTTTTCAGTTAAAATAAAAATAAATTTTAGCTTCCGAAAATGTTTTGGTTGACACTTCTATTAATATACCCTTCTGTTTCGGATGGATGAATGTTTGTATTGAATGGATATTGTGTAGTATCATCGAACGGTGACGGCACATTTCTACCGTGTGATTATCGTCTGGAATGGTAATATTTTGCCCAGAAGACGAAAATATGCCATTCATAATATCACCCTCTGGGCGATAATATTGCCCAGACCACCCAAGGTGATATTATCAAACACAATTTTGTGGTCGATATTACTATCTTCTGGGCGATATTACTATCTTCTGAGCAATAATATCATCTTCTAAGCGATATTATCCAGGGTGTCCAGGGTGATAATTTTTGGGCAATAATATAGGAAAGAGGGCGATATTATCATTATCTGGGCGATAATGTTGGTTTTTGCGATAGATAATATTTTATCATAGCGATAATATTGCCTAGAACTACATATTTTCGACGATAATCGCACGGTAGAAATGTCACGTCTTCCATCGAACGTTTGCTATTATAATCATAATACTCTTATTCCAATGTTTAGTTGTATAAAATCGAAACCGATAAAGATTCGAATTGTTCGTTCTTTTCTTCTTCCTGTTCCTCGAAGCGTGAGGTATTTATTTAGCAATAAAACCACACCGAATATAATTGTGCATATATTTGCAATAAAATCCCAGCTACCTAACTAAAAACAAAGTTGAAACCATAAACAATAAATGAATCGCGATGGAATTCTCGTATCAGAGGAATTATTATAAATATTTATTAAACAAGACAAAATGTTTACTAATTTTCAAGCGTAATTTACTCTGCCATATATTTATCACATCATCGTATTAAATTTGTAAATAAACAAATTATTGAATAGATTTTGTTGGATTTTTTCTCTCTTCAATTTAATTTTTTTTGGTTTTTAATTTTTTAAACGAAACAAAAAATTTGCGCTATTTATTGAACATTGGAACAAGAATAATCGTTAAATTATGACAATCGACTATCGATCGAAATTAGAATCTATTAATTAGTTGGTCATTATTTTCTCGTATATTTATATATAAATAGTTTGAAATTACACGAACCTTGACTTCTGATACACTTTTAGCCGAACGATTCAACTGATCTTGATAATTTTTCGTTCTTACAACTTGTACAAATGGCAATTGCATCAACATTAATCTTTCAGTTTCAGTTCAATATTCTTATCAAATTCGATAACCTTTTCGAAAAACTACATATATACTTGTTCACGTAGAGACTGTGACTGTGGAGCTTGTACGTTCTCGCAAAGTGGATTTTGCAACAGAAAAAAAATCGAATTTTATTTTATAATGGCATCGAAGAAAAATTTAATTTTTATTCTTTCTCTTTCTAATCAGAGAAATGAGGTAGTATTACCATAGAACAGGGCGCCGGTTCTCGAAACAATCATAGCTTTAAGAATTCGCAACTTGACAGTTCCTATGGGATTTTATACATGCAACTGTAAAATTATGAATTCCTAATGTTACAAATGCTACAAGAATCTAATCCCTGGCCAGGTTATGGTGTCATCTATCGCAATATGTTTACATAACCTGGGAATTAAATTCCTTGCATTCCTTGAAATTATCGAAAGTTTCTAGATTTTATGTGTTTGTAAATCTTAAGAAAATAAGAAAAAAATTATTGTGTGGCTTACCGAAGACCAACAAGAATCCACAGGTTTTTCAATATGCCTTAAAAGTTAAAAAAAAACTCTAAAAAATTAAGGAATTAAGAAAAATTGGGTTCTGCTTTGAGTCTCTCATAAAGCCACTGCTTCAAACCTATGCCAAATTATAACATTTACCAATACAAAGGTATATAGGAGCCAGATGTCTAGTGCAATCGATTGGTTATTTGTGTACCTGTTTTGGACGATTGATTTCAGGCAATTTCGCGGATTGTAGGCCGAACGAAGTGAGGATTACAAGCGAAAGTGCCTTAAATCAACCGTCCCAAACAGGTGCACATGTGAGTTTTCATGCAGAGGGCCGGAAACCCGAGAAAATTCGAAAAATTGCCCTCATTTTCGGCCCCGAAGCATGAAAATTACAATTGACGTGGCTATGACACCATGTTAGGAACTCAAATGAATCTTCTGAAGTAAACATCATTTCAAGATAGTAATAAATGATGGAATTTGTTTATGTACTGTCCGTTTGACAAGAGGATCGCCACGGTTCAGCAGGGGGTTTTGAACATTTGTTTTTTACACGTTGGCACACGTGCTCTTGTCAGATTCAAGATTCTTTTTACGAAGGTTACGCTGATTATACTTTGTGAAAAAGGCCAATACCTTGCAAATACAGCCTGTAAATATTTTTCATATGCAGAATGAGCACCAGCTGAATATCACCAGCTGGATCTACTAACACACACTTATTGTATGATAAACAATCGAAACACATTCTTAAGAGGGTACAAGGATTTAGCTGTGGACATAAACCAAATACTATGGCGCCACCTCTTTTAATTCAAGTGAAATGCTCATTGTGTCTTCAATAACAAAAGAATCTGGAACATCGAAGACGGCCACCATAGAAATAGTGTGAAAGCAAGATGGCCGCCGTGGTAGAAAAATTTTTGATTTTTATTAATTTAATCAAAACAAAAAGGAATTTTAGAAAAAGGAAAACACATTTTCGTGGTCAGCGACATAAGGAACGGTTTTGATATAGCAACTTATGTGTTTATTCTCGATGTACTGCCGAAAAAATGTACCTAAAGTGGAAAAAAATTTTGCCTTGCAGACGTGTTTTAATTGTGAAAAATAATTGTGAAAATCAAGTAATTTTATAAATGCGAAAACAAATTTCTGTTAAGTAAGGCTCAAATTAATCGTTAATTCCCTTTTTGCTGTATTCCATCTCTTGAGTCCTGAGAATTATGTTCCTAAATATGCCCTATTTTTCGCGCAATTTTGGTTCTTGTCCGAAGCTAAACCCTTGTACCCTCTTAACAATGTGTTTACTTCATTCATACGCGTTATGTGCGCGTAGATGACGTTAACGTAGAAATGCACTGTGTGTAGGTTGTCTTTGAATTGTATACAATACAAATGGTTTTTGTTTGTACACCAGCTGGTGATATTCAGCTGGTGCTCATTCTGCATATGCAAAATATTTACAGGCTATATGTCACATCTTGGACAGAATTTGACACTGCAATATCTGCAACATGAAAAAACTAAATGTTCGAAACCCCTGAAACCCCGTGCTTCTACCTACGTAATATACACAAACTAGGTGAGCCAATCTTAATTTATCTCGCTCGAATGAACGCCTACTCACACCTTCTAGCTCTCATTTTTGTAGAAAAATTCTTGTTTAAACAAATTAAGTAAAAGATTTTGTTGAAAATACTTCTTAGACAGGGACTAACGTAAGGGATTTTCCGTGGGTGGGAATTCGACGAAAAGGCGCAAAAATGACTAGCTCAGAGGATCCAGGTCCAGGTTTTGATTGTTTATTCTTCGAACAATCTATGCCATCCGGATTTTTGAAGTGTATGGTATGAAATCCTTGCTTCATTACGAGTTCAACGAGGTATATCTTGCCTCTCTAGGAATTGTCGTTTTCATTTTAGAGCTGTTTGAAAAATCTGCGGTTCTCAGGTAGAAATTTTTTTACCTTGATTATCTCGGGTAATAAGAAGTCAACTTCTTTCAAATTTTAGGGGATTGTAGTGCTAGACTAGGCCGATCACACAAGACATCACTACATAGGTAATTTTTCATCAAGGTGTACTTTACATTAATAAAGAAAAGTTGTATGAGGAAGCATCTAGTCCGACTTAACGGACCATTGTTTTGAATTCACCTAGGGTCACTCTATTTAGAACAACAATCAATTTTTGGATGTATTTTCGGTAAAACTTTATTTTTGTTCGTCGTACTGTGCTTTATTGTTTACTGATTTTAGATGACAACGAACGGTGTGATTTAGTTCTTTAATCAATTCAAGTGCTTTTTTATATCAGGATTGTCGGAGTAGCTCAAATAAAGACAAAATTGTTTTGCCTGTTGGCAAAAAGTAAAACAATTTTGTCTTTATTTGAGCTACTCCGACAATCCTGATATTAATTAGCTCAGCTCATTAACAATTGAGCAAGTGCTTTTTGTTCTTTTCCTCCTTGCATTGGTCCTGCGATAATTACATCAGGTTTTCGAACTGCAGCATCGCTTAATGTATAATCACATCAGGCAAAATTATGACCGATTTTTGCAAACCTTTTTGCATACTTTTGAAAATGCGGAAAACATAAATGCGGTTAAGTTAAGTGTTTTGGACTCGTTGTACCATGAGTGTAAAAAATCGGATGCCTTTGAAGTGTAATCTGTGGGAGAATCGACGATTTTCTTCTAAACTTTCCGGCAGATTGGTAGATTTTGTTAGACTGCCCTCAACAGCGCCTCTCCATGCTCTGCGAATCTTATTTTATTGAAGTCAGGAAAAGATAAAGGATCGACATCACCAGCCAGTTCGGTTAAAAGTTTAATTGGACATTTCGATGTACAAAAATAGGTGTTAACAGCAATTACATATGCTTTCCAAGATTTAGTTTTGGAATGATGTCCTCTATATCCTCCAGTGCCAAATCCGATCGATGACAAGTGCACCACACTTTTACCGACTTGTGCCCTAGTTCGTTTTTAAGTAAAGTCCAAAATCCTCCTTCCGGACCTTCTTTCAGAACCTTGCTTTTTACGTTCAATCAAGATTTTCATTGCGGGAAACTTCAAGAGGCGCGGAGGGGAATCTAAGAGGCGCGGGTGGGAAGTTTCCCATCCACTGTGTTCCTTAGGTTAGTCCCTGTTCTTAGATCAACAAAAACTGGTAATATGCTTGCCGTCTGTCAAGGATAGATGAATAATTTAACAAATTAAATGTTTGACGACGTCGCTGTCCGTAATTTATCCAGTGAAAGCTAGATTTAATAAGGTAAAACATCAGAGGCTCGTGTTGTCCACAGCTGTTACTTAGTCTGTTACTTAGGCTCCGAACTGTTTGCTATATTCTGTTGCATATCCCATCCTTTTTCGCAATTTTTCGGTGCACCAGCACCATTTAGCATCAAATCTCTCGAATTTCTACATAAAACGACATTACTAAGATGCCATGCCATACAAAAAAAAAGTTATAATTAAACGCAAATTATCTTATCGGTTGGGCGGAGATAGATGACTATTTTATCAGGTCACAGGTTAAATTACAAATGATCCGTACAGAGACAGAATTTTTAATTTTCATTTCTGCGCAAAATATGATGAACGATTCAATGGCTCTACACGAAATATGTTGTCTGGTTATCAGCAGTTCTCATGTAGTTCACAAAACCCAATTCATGTTACTCAAATTTGATGATTATTTCTTTTTTATTTTAAATTAAATTATCTCTCAGTACAACGTCATTGCTTTCGAAATTAATCGAGATTTCTTTTTCTTTGGTATAGTGCAGCTTGTGAAAGTTTGATACTTTGAGTATTTGATTACAAATTGGAATTTTCGTCTCGCTCACTTGTTAATTCGGACAGAGATTTTGGTATCAGTCCTCTTTCCTCTATTCTATATCACTTCTACCGATAGAGCACGATTCACTATTTCACTGGAAGATGCCGCTGCAACAAAGCGACTGAAAAGAAACTAATTTTTCCATCGTACAGCAAATGACCTCATGACTCGGGAACAGTAATCAGCTTTTCTATAGGTCTTATATTTTCTTGGAGATAGGGTCGATTGAAAAACTGAATACTGTTCCAGTTCCAGACATTGGCTTTGTAGCAGCGACATCTTTGACCCCTTTCAGTGAAATAGTGAATTGCATTCTATCGGTAGAGTGGACATAGAATTGAGAAAAAAGAATTAATGTCGTAATCACTCTTCAGGTGGGATTTATCGAATAATTGTGAATAAGATTCTGTCTGCCAGCATAGTAAATTGTGATCGATGTGTACTGTTGCGAAATCGAAAACTCAAACACAATTCAACAGGAAAAAAAAATAAAATTAACCAATTCTAGGCACAAGAGTATACCTTTTGGAGCTGATATGTCAATTTACTAATAATTGTGATCACTTAAACATTTACCTGCCTTCAAAATGTTTGTTTCAGCTGTTTTAATTGCATCAGGTTAGTATATCACTTAACTTTCAATTTCTCTTCCATTATTTAACAATTTAACAACAACTATACGAAAATAATTCGATCCAACTTCCTAATTGAATTTCAAATCATCGTGTACCGTCTGTACCCCAAGCGTACAACGCATTTTCAACTGAATCTTTTAATTTATCTTAAAACATTGAACCACTTACCGTGAATCGTCGACTGAATTCCATTCGGTATATAGTTGAATAGCTATATCAGAAGTGTGCTTTGAATTTTCACATACATTTATATCCTACACATCCTTATCCACTCATTAACATAATGACACTTTTCAGTAACTACATTTTAAGAGTAAACTTGTGTCGTTTTATGGGCATCTTACAAATGCCTATGGGAATGATTAAGGAAGTTATTTGTGTTCATAAATTTTTTCTGAAATTTCGAATATGACACTTCAATCGTATGCCGTAGGGAGGTCGTCGGTAGTTGCAGTTTAACTTGATTTTCTTCATATTTTGAATCTATATGCAAGGAAAACGATAACACAATTTTTGTTTAATATAAATATGTTTTGTTTAATTTACAGAAAAATTAAAAGAATTTTACACAGAGCATTGTTATTCATTCTTAAAGTAAAATAATTGAACAATATTTCGATTATAATAAAATTGGCTTTTGCTGAAACGAACTAAAAATTCTGAATTATTCTTTTATTTTTCTCGATGGTGAACAATGCCAGATCTTGGACGGAAAACAATATTTTCTTTTTCATTTAAATGTACACGTATTATACCTACTGACTACGACAAAGAATGTTTCTCTTTTTGGATTATTTCATTTTGACTTTTTTGTTCTCCGGTCTATTGAATTTTTGGTGACCGAGCAATTTGAAATGTGACGAATTTTTTATCGGGCACAACTAAGATGTATGCCGGAATTCTTTTCGTTATGGACTTACACTGGCGGAAAAGTGAGATCCGACAATATTTCCAATGTGGAAGTGGTTTTGGTCTGTAAATGTTCCCACGTAAATTTAGTCTAACAAACGGAAATCTAGATACAGCGTTTTAGTTTTTCTAGATCTAGATGTTCATTCGGTAAACGAAATTTATGTGAAAATAATTACAAACCGCAAAAACCTCGCAAAACGGAAAATATGTCGGATTGTACTTTTCAGCCAATATAATCGATGAGAAACCAAGAAAAGTGGGTACTCAGGGATCGTTCGCAGCTGGTGGTAATTGGTCGTTCATCGTCCAGCAGAATTTTTCCTACCTCAGGAGTTCCGCAAGGATCAATACTTGGCCCGCTCTTATTCATAATCTTCATCAATGATTTACTCACGTCTCTATCTGCAGATTCTGGACTCGGCTTTGCTGACGATCTGAAAGTCTTTCGCCCAATCATCAATGAGGATGACTGCCTACTCCTACAAAATGACCTAGAGCTGGTTGAGCGGTGGTGCAGATCGAACGATATGAGTCTGAACCACAAGAAGTGCGCTGTCATGTCATTTACGCACAGTCCCAACAAGATCTCATTTCCATACATGCTATGTGGCCAGGTTATTGACCGAGTGCGATCAAAAACCGATCTTGGAGTCATTATCGACGATAAGCTGTCATTCAGCGATCACGTTGATTTCATTACGAGGAAGTCATACCAGCTTATTGGATTTATCTTCCGCTGTGGCAAATATTTTTCCGATCGGTCGAGCTTTGTGACACTCTATAATTCTCTTGTTCGTAGCAGACTTGAATATTGTTCGTCCGTTTGGAGTCCGTTCTATCACAACTCAATCGATCAGTTGGAGCGAGTGCAAAAGAAATTCTCGAGGATGTTTTTCTACAAGTTTAACATGGAACGACAATCGTACGACAAGAGACTACAACATCTTGGACTTCATTCGCTGGAATCCAGGCGACTGGAAAACGATGAAATGATCCTATTCAAATTGATTCATAGCCGAATCGATTCTAAACTTCGTCACCAGCTTTCGTTTGATCATCGTACTAGATCCACCCGACAAAGGAATGTGTTCTACCTACCCAACATTAAGACCAATATCCAGAGGAACTCACCGATTTTCCGAATTCAAGAGCATCATGACTTGTTCTTCTCCGATTTGAATATTATGGATGCTAGACTTTCGGTGTTTAAGAAGCTCGTTAGAGACACTTTCAGTTACTAATTTGTTTATTATTGTTTTTCTGGCAAAGAAACTTGGCATTGTACTTCTGATTTTCTTGTATTTTCCCGACTAACATATTATTGGGCCCCGGCCTGTTTGTTTGGTCGTAAAACGATTAAAAAAAAAAAAAAAAAAAAAAAAAAAAAAAAAAAATAAAAAAAATAGATACTTTACAGGGACGTTGTTATTCCCATATCGTTTGCGACATTATACAACGACGACAGTGCGGAGCATCGATATCGCATATGTAATGAATATATAGAATTTTAATGTTTCATGAATGGCTGGAATTTTATGGCAGTACTTAGGAAACTTGAACTGGAACTCCGCGAATTTTCTCGAAAAAAAAAATCGAAAATAGACCATACGAATCACGACAAATCTTCTATATGTTACGACGAAATATCTTTTTTGTTTGGTCGTAAGCGATCGTAAGCGTCTAACTTTGGTTATGCTGGCCCTTTATTTGACATACGTCACACTAAGCATCGGTGTTAGAGGGAGCATTGATGAACAGAAGATTCATCAAATTATTACAAAGTAATCCAGATTTCGTCAGCAACAATAGAAACGATAATATTGTCCTGTTGACGTTTTTTTGAACGATAATATCGTTGTTTGGGATAATATCGTTCCTGACGATATTTAATGTGTAGAAATGTCCCGTCACCAATCCAGGTTACGGTACTTTTTCATTTACAAAGATTTCGTGCGCTTTATAATTTACAAGATCTAAAATTTCGTACCTGGGATACGGAAAATTCAAGAAAATATTGGAAAATGTTTTCCCAAAACTAGTCCTATAGTCTAAAATTGAAATCATACATCACCAAATAGACGACGATCCGAATGAAAATGCAATCCAAAAAAGATGTAGTCAACTGTTCATCGACCTGTTCGTGAACGAGACCCGTTTCCTAAACTTAAATCTGTAACGACGAAAAATTCCGGCAATTCTTTGTGGTGCCTACCTAATTCTCATATAATTCCATTGACTATTCGTTCAATTTACAAAAATAAATTAAAATTTTTGAAACAAAAAAGAGAAAATTACCGAAGAATTGTTTTTAATAATGAAAATGAAAAGAGTAGCTGCATTAGACTTTTGTAACATAAATAAATAATTTAAATTCGAAGACAAGAATTTTATTCCTTTATAAGAAATATCATAACACTTAAAGTTAAATTTAAAAATTAGAAAAAAAAATAATTAAAAAAAATGATTGTTGCTTTGGTATTTACGTTTTAACCTCGGTGTCCGTACATTCTGTCAATTATTAATGTACAGTTCATATTCATATTGGTTGTAACTAAAATGATGTTCGTACTACTCGTTATGGTTGAGGTAAATAACTTCTTTGGATTGGTTGCTGTGTCGATGATACACTCATTGGACCCTCCTCCTTGATCATTACTGTTTAAAGGTTCATTGGTCAATTCAGTGGATTTAAAATTAAATTTTGAAAGACCCATAGAACTCAGTGTATAATAGCCATAATGTCTCTAAGTCCTACAGGTCTTTCGGTTTGAATGTTGTATTATGGCTGGACATTTCTACACTGTCAATATCGTCAGGAGCGAAAATATCGTTTTTTAGACGATAATATCGTTCATGTAGATATTGATCGCGTAGAAATGTCGCCTCTCCAAGAAAACTATACCCTAAGTTCCTAGAAATAATTTGTTTTAACATAAGTTACTCACATGAAGGATCTGCCCAGAAAGGATATGATGTCGGCTCATATCGTCTAGAACACGGCGGCGAACTGCTTCCTGAAACTGAATAAAGTAAAAAATTAAATTAGATTTTCGACTTGAAGGTTTCAAAATGTGTACGATCAATGTACACCCCCCCTACCGATATTATTGCTCAATGCTCCATATGTGTTGATTGGGACACTTTGCACCGGCTGTTGCATCTGCAATAATCAATTCGTATTACTATCTGTACCTTAAATCGATCGACGGCAATTGTCGTTTTGTTACCCACTGGTGTATTGTATGAATAACTAGATCTTGATGGACAAGGCGAGTAATTGCTTAGTTGAGACGATGGCAACCATGGCGAACTGAAACTAAGAAGTTTTATAAACTTAAAGGTCGTATCGATTGAAAGGTTTTGTTCTTCGTTCAAACCTTGGTTCGTATCTCGGATAAGTTTGGTACGAATTGTGTGGAAATCGTGGAGCAAAATTGGCTGAATTTGTAACGTATGGTTCAGCGAATATTTTTGAAAAATGTGCTCCCGTTCGATACGGTCGTTTCATTCGTCTTCGGCGTCTGTAGTTACCATTTTCAAACATATCTTCGTATTGTGCGTCTGTGGAACAACAGTGGCGTTTTAGTATTTTTGCTACCACTAAGGCAATGCATCTTATTCACTCAATGTGTACACCACATCAGAAATACTTAAATTTAAATGTTTTAACAGAAAGAGAAATGTGCACAAAATGAATTTTATTTTTATTTTTCAAACAAGTCACCCACTCACCCAAGGTCCAGTAATTTCCTTTTCTTTCACCGCCACCTTCACGAGGCACTTTAACAAAACATTCGTTTAATGATAAATTGTGCCTGACAAATAAATTGTAATAAATAACTAATTTTCGTCTAAAACAGCACAAAATCAAATAACGAGAAATACCTGATGGAATTTTGCCAGCCTTTTTTATTTTTCTCGAAATATGGAAATCTCGACGTGATGAATGCATAAATTTCACTAAGTGTTGCACGTTTTAGATGAGAATTCTTTTTACCAGATTGAACGAAAGAAAAGAAAAGAAAAACGAAAAGAATTTTTCATTAATTAATTTGTTGAATGTTTTGGTGTTGTATGGTGTATAATGGTTTAAAGGCGCAGAAGTTTCAAAATTTTTCTTTTTCATTTAGAGAAGAATATCTAATAGATTCGTGTTTGCACTTAATTTTAGGATATTTTCGTGGGCGTGAAAATTTATTTGACGAAATGCAAAGTAAAGATCTAATTAATGAGGTATTCCATACTCAAGTGTCCATCTTCTGTCGCATCGAATTTTTTTTTTATTGAATTTGATAGAGAAGATGAACAGTTTAGTCTGTTTTCGTGTCGATACTTGCGTACCATAATGTCGTTTTTAAACATTTTAAAGTGCAACCCAAATTAATTTATTGACAAAGCTCCAGTTAAGATCCAAGGAAGTCAATTTGATAGAATAGGAAATTAGGAGTTTCATCGATTTCAATCACTAGCGGTGGTTGATTCTGCGGAGCTGCGAAAGAGACCGCTCCACAAAAAATACTAGTGGTCCATAGACCCCGAAAAACTTTTCAGTCTACAGTCGGTGACTTTCAAATGAGTGATGCATTTTATTTCAGCTTATCCAGTCATACAAATAAATGTGCTAATGCTTGTTTATACTGGTGAATAATGTACAATTACATGTGCGTGGTAATGGTAAAACCATATTTGTTTGTTTGTATGAGTGGATCAGCTGGAAAACAGCTGAAACAAAATAGGTCACCTATTCCAAAGTCGACGACAAAAGTCGTATGGAGAAAAACTGAAAATTTTCAAGGATGGAGTGCGATCAGCTTTAATAGTAGGACAAATAGAGATATTTCCAAGTACCAAGTTCTGGAAGTAATTCCCGAAGGTTCACAGTGAATTTCAGTAATACCGGAAAATTTTCTATTGATTTCTGAATAGTTTTGGAATATTTTTTAACGAATTTTCGTGACAACATAGCGGAAAATATTTTACAATGTTTGCAATGTTCACGGTAATCCGCGGCTATTGAGTTCTAAAAGCTTCTGTTCTTCGGAAGTTTTTAGTCAGATTTTCTTAATTTTCTCAAAGTTTTCTTCGAATTATTTATACTTTTTACTTTCCACAATTTTTACGTAACACTTTTACGTATTCAGTTGAGAATATTTATTATCATTGTTTTACGGTACGTGATAAAAACGGGCCTATATCCAAAAATTACCTGTATAGCCATAGCAATTAGTGCAACGTAACTGTAGGGCGGTTTAGACGTTGACGTTCTATCATTATTTGTCGAATTGATTGAACTGAAAATGGTTAAAGAATCGGTAATCAGTTGTTCCTATATCCATAAAAAATTCGTTCCAAATTCATACCTAGTACTATCACGATCGTCTATGGTTAGATTGGACGACAATTCGTCCTGTTTTAAGTTACTAGATGAATTTGGTGTAGAATTAGAATCATTGTTCGTCCGTTCTATAACCGATAGCGGTAAGGGTGATGTTCTCATGTGATCGTAATTACTTCCTGTGCAGAATGAAAAAAAAAAACAAAAAAAAAACATTTAATTCCAACGAAATGAAATAAAAGATTTCGTTCACTGCATGTTTGAAACGGCAAGGTTTCGTCTTACTATCAGAAAAAGATTTCCTCGGAAAAATATTTACGCAAATTTATGCTACGTCGTCGTCTGGTCTAATAACAATGCAAAAAAAATTGTTATTACAACAACAAATAATTAGGTCAGTTGAATTTGTTTTATTTCAACTAAACCCATTGAAATTAGGGTCATCGTTAAGAAATGTAATTTAAATGCAACAACAAAAAATGTCTGTGCAACTAAGAGTGGCATGAATTTCCTTCACTGATATTATTTAGAGTCAATTTCATAATCATTTGTTTTATTTATTTATTTTTCAGTTACGACTGGCTATATGTATACTGTACACTATATTGAGTCATTTATTTTTATTTTCTGTTTACCATAATTATTAGGTGTTTCGTTTTTTAAATGCATTCAAAGTTATGTGATTGTGTTCGTAATCGATATTCTCAGAATTTGCAATTGCATTTTGTTTTAAGGAGATGCTATATGCTCCCAGAAAATGTTTATTTCCAGTGGAAAATAATATTCATTAAAAAAAGAAGCAAAACAGACGCTTTTTACTGATAAGTTTTGTTTCGTTATCTGTTCATTGGCGCCAAATAAAATAACTCTTTTTTTCTGCTTCACATAAATAATATCAAAAAAACTTTACATATCGCGACTGAATAGTGGCAGAAATCACTTTACTACATTAATAATGCAAAAATGTGATAAATCCAAACTCATTTCGTTGTCTATTTATTTACACATGAAAGCTAATTGAGTGTGCGATTATATTTGACCGGAAAGATTGCTATAAATTCACACACTAAAATGTAATATATTAGCTTGGAAAACACTTACCCATGGAAATGACGCCCGGGTACAGCTCTTGCTTTATTTTATTGATGCCAGTTAATATACCCTGAAAAAGAAAAAAATTCATAAACTATCCTAAAAATCTGTGAAATTATGCTCTGAATGTCAGTTGTAGAATTTGCGTCTAACGTTTTACAGTCGGTATATCATCTGTTGTCGTTAGAACCGGAAAGAAAATAAGCGACGAGGTACAGCTATACCGTTTCCATAGTAAAATTAATGTTAAAACTAATGAAGTACAATATTTTGTTTCAATCGATCTTAAATATTTCGATTATGTGAAGTAACCGATTTGATGTTAATATTGGTGATATATGCTTGCGTAAATTTGCACACAGTGTTAGACTAGTCATACTGGGAATTCGGGCGATTCCTGAAGGCCTTTAGCATTTTTGTATGGAAAGTGGTCCTTATTAGAATTTGACGGGCCTTTTCCCGATTTATCTTCAATTCATTATTACAGTCGGCGACTTTGAAATGAGTGACGTATGTTGTTTCACCTGATCCACTCATACAAACAAATGTGCTAATACTTGTTTATACGGATAAACAATGTACAAAAAACAGCGTCACTTATTTCAAAGTCGCCGACTGTAATGTGAGAATGGCTTGAGAATGGTCGCATTGTCGACCGAAACTAGTAGCCAAATAAATCCATACGGTGTAATTTAAACGGTTGTTTTTAGTTCTCGAAATCGAAAACCAATCGAAACGTAATGTGAAGGTTTCGAACTTTCCTTTCTTTCATTAAGTTATTTCATCATTGTATTGTTCCTTATTCTTGAAGCTTGCAAATACTTTCCCACCTCCAATAGATAAATTTAGATTCTTCTGAGAAAGGAGGTTCAAACCTGAGCATGTTTCAAGAGACTATCGAAAGTCAATCAACCGACAGTTATTTCATCATTTATTGGTACTAATACAATGATACCTAAGAGACTAGCACTCCATATCAACAATTAATTGTAAGTCGTAACCACTATAGATCATCTTCAAAGACGTTTGAAATGCCATCCCAAGTTCGTGTGAAAGTACCGCAACTTGAAGAGGATCTATTGTTATTGTTTGTTGAAACTATTTTATTGGTAGATCGAAATTCCTTTGATTTATTCACCCAAGCCAAAATTGATGCATAAATCCCAAATCATTGTTCCATAATGTTCAGGAAAAATGTTCTTTACAGCTATGCCATTCCCAGTTGTTCTATTTGTTCACACATCGTATAACACAACAATAGAAATTCGAAACGCATTCAATCCCTATGCGATCCATACTGTGCATTAATCGGCATTTAGTTAAATAAGGTTTCTCATTAGTCCAATGTGCATATGAATGAAATATTTGAGGCATTTGGGTGGCATTTCAAGTAGATGGTAAAATGGTATGTACAGCAAAGGTGTTAAGTTTGATATTACGAACTGCACTGCGCTTCGCACTGTAGCAATTTGAAAAAGTGGTGAACGATAACACCAAACAGTTCTCACAATCGCTGAGCATATTTTTCACTTGAACCAATTACATGGTTATTGGCAGTGCTATTAATGATCCTCATCGATTTATAGTAAAATTAAAATATTTCACTCACAATTGTACATTTTAGGATGGAAGAAAGAAGATAGAATTTGTGGGATAATCGCTCCATAACAGTTTGGTTGTATAGGCAGCCGAAACAATTCGAATAGGAGAGTCTGCACGGAGTGAAAGAGATGATAATGTTTGTGACATTATTTACGTAAAGCATGTTTGTTCTTAGCATGTTTCATTGACTTGTTGTGTAGCTAAATAAAGACGAATGTGCGTTTAATTGTTCATAAAATTTTAACGATTTGATGTGACTTTTATTTGGTGTAGCGTATTGTTTAACAGCATAACTCACAACACACCGATCCGATTCTATGATTCCTTTTAGTTTTTATTTTCAAAGTATATAATTGAGAAGAGTTAAACCGTACAAGTATTTGGTATTCCAACAAAAGTGATTTACGATGGTAACGAATACGCTCGAAAAGAAGTGATTACACGCTTTTCTACCAACTTAAACAAAACCGGAGTTCTGTTTTGGTGAATGAAATGATTTAGTACTTCCAATGATTTCTGTTCCTTCAGTGTTTGTGTATTCGTTCCATATTAACGAATATGTTTCGGATAATTTAAATTTAAAAATGATCGTGAATTATGCGACACAACGGCCAGAAGCAATAAATATTCTCGAAGAAAGACAAAAAAAAGTTAATTAGACGAAAATCAATTTTTATTTTAAAATTTTAATTTCAGACAAACTGAAAATTTGCCAAATTACACACTCTCTCTCATACGTTTGGATTCAGTTTATCATTCTTAATGGTCGTATGAAGTGAAAGAGGCCAAGTTGAAAATTAAGCGATAATTAAATTGTAATAAATTCTCTGCTGTTTCTGGCTAAAATCGACGATCAATTGCAGAAACAAGTACAATATTGTACGCGCTCACAGCCGCATTTTTCCAGTAATAAACTTTTCCTCTTTAAATAGAATTATTGCGAGTCAGACAATGCGTTCTTGCCCTCGGGATCTGTTAAATAATAAAATTTTCCCAAAGAGGTGCGACAAATGAACAAAAGTACGAAAATATGCAGTACAAAGATGTTGAAACACCAGAGTGGTGACCAAAATACCTTTTACATCAACAGCTATTTACAACAGTTATTACATCTAGAAGTATATGCTTTCAAGAAAAAAAAATGGTTGGTTTGCTGGCTCTTGGTGCAGCAGCTACTGATCCGCGAAACTGTTTTTCGAGACTTCCTGACTTCCTGAGTCAGTAACTTTTTCATAGATGTATGAAAAACAAGCAAAACACGCTGTTTTGCTCTGTTTTTCGTCCCTTCTTTCTTTACTACTTTTCCCCATTTCCCGCACCTCAATGAACAAATAAAAAATGAAAATGGAAAAATGCTACAGAAAGCCGTTCAGTCAATTCAAACCAATAAACTTGGTGTTTAATTGTTGCCGTTTATGGCAAAGGAGATGAAATCATGGAAAATTCACGCATAGTTAAATATTCCGCATCCACATCGAAATGGTTTTAAAAGTTTCTTGCAATAAAATACTCTCATGGTGTATAGTAGTTGAGTACTCAACTCACAGTTTTACAAAACCTATAAAATGAACGAGATTTCTGATTTTTATGATCCAATTTATTTAGCTAATTTTAAAACTGCATTGTTTTATTTTTATACACTTCCCATTGGTTTTGTGTATTTTTACCGTTTCATACAAATTAATATATAAACGTAATGTGTGTGGGTGCATTTAGGATTAAAAACTGCTTGCAACAGTGATATATGCAGAGCAGCTGCTTGTTTTTAACACTCATGAAGAAAATTATAATGTTGTCATGAGACCGTGGAAGCGGTGATGAACATTCTTAATGGAATTTAATTTCATTTTGGATTTTTTTCTTTTTCTTTTTTTTTGTTCCTCTGCGCTTTTGTAATTGATTCAAGATATGGCGATATGGGGACATTAGACTTCATTGAAAATTAATTCAATATAAGTAAACCATGCGGGACAAATATTTGAACGTATCCTTTAGGGAACCAAATGAAAAGTAGGACTTTCGAGTAACTGACAATTTCCGAACTCTCATTATTATTCTAAAAACAATAATAACCTTTCACAGACGATAAGCACTTTTACTATTGGATGTACTACTTCATTTGATATAACAATTGCGAAGAGATTCAAATTTCAAATCTATTACTTCACTTTTTTTGGACGTGCGTTTTGCTTTCAACGTGCGTGTCGAAAGTCATCAGAAAAATACGAAGATGTTGTGGAAGAACTACTACATTCTGATGAATAATAATAATCACTAATAAAAGTCAACGAAATCAATAGATCGATCACTAACTGTGATTGCTCTACTAACTAAGATTAATCTAAAGCAGTTACCAAATACTCGTTTAAGATTAATTTAATAAAAAAAAAAAAACAAGAAAAAAAGACCCAATGACTACGATAATCACTCATCACCAAGGGGAAAAAAACACTTCATTTATCTGTTGCAACTTTAGTGAAAATTGTTTCAGAACGGTAAATAAATAAACGATTATGCTTTCGACTTACCATTGGCCACTTCGAATCTGTATAATTTAAATGTCCACCACCATCCGGTGTCATATCCGAATTTGTAGTTGAAGTCAACACTGTATTGGATGAATTACATTAGATTTGAAGTGAAAATCACAGAAATTTGATTTTTTTCCTTGTCCCAAACTTTCTTCCATTCCGTGTGTAAACTTACTGGTAAAAGTTATTTAATTGAACGTTTGACTGATGTTGAAAGAGACATTCACAAAAAGTTTTTCTCAATATTAAAATGTGATTTTAAGTAATTAATTTAACAATAGAAGTTAATAAACGAACGTCGAAAAAAGACTAAAATTTCTGCCTCTTGTTTCGATTTGTTGTTAATCATTTCCACCACAAAATGCTGTGTGGCGATTATGACTAACTATTTTGATTATCATTTTTGGCAAAGTCACATACGCTGTTCTCTTATTAGGATAAACATTCCCCACAACACGCTGATTCGCCAACTCAATTAAAAGATTCGTCCTCCACAAAACGTTTTGCTACAATCAGTGAGAGAAACCATTGAGCTTAAGGGAAAAAAAGGGAAATATTTTCTTATTTGGAAGTTGTTGTGGTTTTGTTTGGTTTGTTTGTGGTTCGTGTAACAATTGAATATCTAGATTTTAGTTTTATGAATTTTTGATAGATTTGGCAAGCAACGTGCAACAAAATTCTAAATCATTGACAAACGACAACAACTCCTAAATCAGAAAATACGGCGGATTTCCCTATCCCACGAGTGTAATTTTGTTTGTATGCGGTAATTGAAAAAGTAGTCTGAAAATAGCAAGTTTTTCTTAAAAAAAAGCCAACAAAAGTGTTACTTTTTTTGCACTGAATTGAGAAAAGTTACATTTTGATGGTGTTTTTGTGGACAGAATGTGTGGAATTATATTCCTAAAAAATGCACACTTTAATCAGGATTTTTTAGAATTTTTATAGAATTTCCCAATTCCCAAAATAGGCTATGGCTGCGAGGGTCATAAGTCTTCAGAGAAAACGAAACTCTCAATTTCATTCCCGGGGTGAACACATAATTTTCCACGCTGATTCCGGATTTTAAACGCTGAAGGTATCAAATGAAGTGCGTGATTTATGTATGACAGTTCAGGGGAGAAAATTTTTATTTTCTCAACTCTTGTCTTTCCAATGGGGCCCTCGTTCGCCGCTCGTTTCTTTTCTCTTCGCAACTGTCACTTTGTTTTGGTTTTCAAAATGGTAAAACAAGTTCGGATGAAAAATTATGAGTTCACCTCTGGGAGAAATAGGAAATTCCAACACGAGCGAATTGCGGCCCTTTCTTCGCATTGGCCGCAAACTTTCGTCCTTGTGGGAATTTCCTATTTTCTCGCCTTGGTAAACAGATAACCTTTCTCGCCTTGGTAAACAGATAACCATTGTTACTATATGGAAAATCGTAAAACTAGACACTGAATATTGGATTCCGAGATCAGTTATACATTGTTTAAAAAAAAGTTGGACTGAAAATGAAGTGAAATGAATACTCCAACCGAAAGGGTCTACTTGAGGGAACCTCTTGGGCCACATTTTTATTTAAATTGGATTTTTTTAACGTATAGCATTATCAGTAGATTTTGCTTAGAACTTGCTGTGTCTACTCTGAAACTTGTTTGAAAGTTTTTTGTTGAGTGCGTTGAAAGGCCAACATTTTTGTACGCTTCAGAAAAAAAACATAAATTCATTTAATTTTCTTTCACTTAAATTTGTGAACTGTGAACTGTAGAAAAAAGGCATGTAAAATTGACCGTCGGGGTCAACTAATTTGTTAGTCAGTTTGACACGGATAAAATGGAAGGAAATTTATCTGCCTGATGTACACTTTCCACTTACTTTCAATTTTTATTTTCTAAATTCGTCCGGTAGGCTCAAACAAATTTTTCGTACAAAATATAAAATCCAAAATCCAATGCAATCACACAAATATTATCATTGCTTATAGTCTTTTGTTGTAGAATTTCTCTCGAATTATTTTTATGTTCCCGCAAAATTTATTTATTTTTTTAATTAAAAATATATTTCAAAAATATTTTATTTAGGAATTTCTTTTCTTTTCTGTTTTGTCAAATTTTATTATTGTCAGCCGCACAGAAAAAAAATAATCAACAAATCCGCAGCCGTATATCATGTGTCCGTTGATTATTATTAATTTTTGCGTTTATTTATTTATTCTTTTTCGTCTCGAAATTGAAACGTGCCCATACAATTATTGTGATTATTGTTTGTAAAACACTGTGCTTTTTTAAAAGGAGATTTTTTGTTTCTTTTATTTTTTTTTATTTGAAAAGATTTAAAATGAAAAATTATCAAACACTTAAAAAAATTTGTTTACTAACTTCTTAAACATGTTTATTAAATAGATCACCGTTTTATTAGTAAATCTCCGTGTTTACTATACTGTACAGTAGCTAACTAAACACTGGTGACTTTTTAAATGAATTAACTTGTGCCAGACGTATAAAACGACTAAGGACGGCATTTCTCGTTGATAAAATATATGTGTATACCATTTTTCTCGTGTGTGTATGCTCGTGTTGGTATGTATACGTTTATATGCATTTTCGTTTTGTTTGCCTGTGTATAAGGAGACGATTATGGTTTCACTTCGTAACTATGAGGCATTTTCAATGCAGTTTTGCTTATTACACCCATTCGTCACAGTGTAATCAAATCACGGAAAATTTCGTTTTATATTTGGATTTGTGTGGTGTATTCGGATTTTCATTATGGGTAAATGGATTTGTGAAGGATGGATAAGTTAAGCGTATATATGCTTTGCTTATAGCTTGTGAAATTTATTAACTCTACTTATTGCAGCTGTAAAACAATATTACACTGCGTTTTAGTGTAAATGTTTTTGGAGCGGGGGATTAGTCAGAATTCCAAGTAATTTTAATGGAGCAATCAATTTTTAATAAACAGTTCGTTCAGAATGGGTAAAAAAGAGGTTACTCTATAGATTGTACCAAAGATGGTATAAAATGTTGAAATTCACTCAATTACATTCAAGCTTACCCATTTTTTCCATAGTAAATGTGATAGTTACCATCTACTAGCACCAATATATTTACAAGGAAAACTAGAGTGAATTGGCTCCAAAACAAGGTTGTTCTCCTTATACTCATTGTCTCTTTACAATTACCTTATGAACAATAATACTGACGATTCGACTAGCCTAAGAACATAGAAAGATATTATTGTTGGCCTTGATCGGGTTAAGTCACATGGACCGTTGTAATTGAATTTTGTAAGAAGGTTTCGTACTGCAGGATGCACGAGTAAATCAGAGAACAAATAAAAATTTGGCTTCGAAGCTCTCCGATAATTTTACCCGGTATGTTACGAGATTTGTTACTTTTACGAGTATAAACCGTTTTGATTATGTGTGGATCAGCTGAAAAGCAGCTGAAGCAAATTCATGCTAAAATTTCACTGCCTCGACTGTACGAAGTTTCTTCGAAACAGTCCTGTACAAAAACGTTCATTTATAAAGTTCGATGTACTTTTCCGACCTCTGTGACAGTATGATTAATATCGCGTGCGAACTAGCATTTATCTTGGTGTTTATTTGTCCTAATAAAAATGATAAAAACGGTACAGCTTGCAAGCTTAATTGCTATTAATTGCAGTTGGTCTACAAAATGTATTGGTTATTCTATATTGAAATACGTCTAAGTCGAAATGTGTGCTGATAATACCATCCACCGCCGTTAGTTTGCTTATTATTTTTATTTTAATGGGCACAACTTAACAATTTTAAAACAAACCGATTTCATTGTTATGTTTTGCTAACGTTTGAAAACGAAAAAAAAAGAATGAAATCTTCATGACGTAACATTTCGATTTAAAATCGACAAAATGCAAACGCATACAATTTTCGTGCTGGCATCCAAATGCGAAAGCATGAGCATGACTATATACTGGTAGCTCTACATATATTTTAGCAAATCAGGGTTTTTTTTAAATTCATTCGTTATTCATAAAACTGACCTTTGGTTTTAGTAAATATCGTTTATGCAAGCCAGCTTTTTCGCTGCACATACACACGAATGTAACTTTATTAAATTGACTTACTAAGCACAGTGCTCATTTCAAGAAAACGTGCTCGGACAGTGTTCAAAGTTTGTAGAACACGCATTTGATAAAAAAATTTATTGACTTAATGGATTCCTTAATTTGAAGGAAACACTTGATGGTCTCAGAAAGGCGTAGAAAATCTTCAAGATACGGTACTTTCAGACGTTAAGTTTCCCTTAAGTTTCGTTACATTTCTCGTTCATTCATTCATTCAATTGCATGAGTTTTTTTTAACATGGATGGCGTTTCTTGCGTGGATAGCATTTCAACCTTGAAGCCTTGAAGATGATCTATAACGATCATCTTCAAGGACGTTTAAAATTTCACCCATACAAATGAATGAATGAACCAACGATACCTTTAACGAATCTTAAGTGAGGTTACTCCCGAAAGTACCGTAACTTGAAGATGATGAATTGCTACTTTATAAGATAAGAGACTGTTGACGACTTTGTAGGACGACAGTTTCATATTCAAAACTATATTTAATGGAAAGTGGTCTAATTACCCGGAAAAAGTTTAGCTGTGCAGTGTTGAATTCGTCGAACGCTTACTGGAGCGATAAATATTTTCGATTGAAATTTTGCATTTAACGCACTTTCTTAGGTGTACGTGCCTTAAACGAAGGTCTTTAAATTTTTGTTATTTTGCATTGTGTAAACATTTTTTTTTCTTGACAATGATTTGCAATTTTACAAATAAACAGACTGGTCACTGGACTTTCATGTCATTCCACGCGAATGCCCCCATGAATGAATTGTATTGTATGATTTATGGCCTAGAACTCGAACATTAATATGAAAATATATTTCCTAGCAACTTTCACTAACCTGATTCGAAAATCAAATCCAACTGCTGGATAAAGCTTAGATTGTTGCACAATTAAATTAAAAATGTATCAGGGAAATGACATACAACATTAAATTCCAGATGCACTCTAGATTATTGTTCTTACAGTCTTACGATTTAAGAGTGTAAGAACAATCCGTAGAATATCTAATATTCACCTTGATCTCGTTAAGTAAGTTCAACTTCAAGTAACATAAAAATGCGGGTACACTTCAACGATAGCCTAATGTTTTTTCGTCATGGTAACATTCTTGTGCAAGAATAGCTTACCATTGATTTTTAATGCTTTCTGTGCATTGCCATTTATAATCGATGAAGTGAAATATATATACGCTTTACACATTTGTGACTATTTAGTCGGTTTCTCTACTGAAGTTTGATATATTTCGATTTCAGTCAGATGGTGAAACTCGGCAAAATTTGAATTTAAAGTGAGCAATTTCTTCGCATTTCACATTCATTGATAACGATTTCTTAAACATCGCCCATTGTTTAATCAATGCGACACTTTTCCAACAACGATTCCATTTTTGCCGTTTCTCACGAGTTCACCATTAACTGACCATTGAATGGTCAATGGAATGCTAAATCTTTTACTTCATCAGTTCCAACAAAAATCTTCTGCTTTATAATTTAAGGTAACACTGGTCACTGTATCCGTTATGTCGATGTAAGAGATGATCAAAATATTTCTAAAAGGCTCATAAATTATTTTCGTGCGTCGGGCATCGTACTTCAAGCAATAGTGATCATAAAGTTGTGTGTCACATTGTCAATTTTCAGTACCACTCATGCGTGAAGTGTTCGGTGGGCTGACGGTTTCTAGGCATATTTGCATGTAGCCATCACTTCGCTTGGGCAACATTACGCAAAAAGTCTAAAGAGAACTAACACATAAGCTAAATACATCCTGTGATAACAGATTATACCACCCATTTGAACGAAATTTAAGACAATCCTTGGCTGTACTCTTAACTTTGTTACTATAGGATATGTAGCCTTAGTTAGTTTTCAAATCAAAAGATTTTTTACATACGTCGAAAACCTACTTTTCATGTTTCCAGCACTTCTATTGGCGCCATCAGTATGTAACATACATTACATAATTCGGCCTTAAAATTAAAAGTCTCGTTTTCTTGTGTTTATGGAACTCAGCCGCTATTGTCAGCTCATACCGTATCAATGTAAATATTAATTTTTATTAAATCGTTTCTAATGAATTCATGAATTCTTGAAGAAATTAAGCAAAGTGCAGGGAAATGTTGTTTCGAATCGAAAACTCAAATGTAAGAGATTTTTGCTGTGTTCTATTACATTTCTAGCACATCTCGATATAGAATTAGTAATATCAACGCTCTATTTCTTCATGAACCAACTTCATTGCTGTGTTATTTCATGTACCAAAGTGAAGTTAAGGATGAATTTTTTAGCAGAGCGAGGTTGTTTAACAAAAAAAAAGATCGCAAAAAATGAAGTTGAAGCACTGAAAAAATTTGTGGCGCCTCTACTGGCCAACAAAGGTTTCATATACTGGACAGATCCAGTATCGATCTTCTACTGATGCAATTAATGTAAAAAAATAATGAAGAATCAGAATTATCTGGAAATTTGCCAGCGCATCTTGTCTTGCTGGAAGACTCTTGCAAGAGGATGTAAATAAGAATTGCAACGTAGAATTGCAATGTAGTATTGCAACAAAATATTTAAAAGAAACTGTCACGAATAACAATGATTCCAACGGATCATCAGAATACGAGTTAAACTTAATATCGAATAATTGCTGCATGGAATATCCGGTGTAAATTTTCATATTCTGAGAATTACTTAAAATATCCAAAAATTTCACACTGAAAATGCGACCACACTGAATACTGAAAAATTGAAAGAGGAATACCCCATACTAGCAATGGTGGCATACGTATTTACGCAATTAGCCTACAATCAATTGAGAGAACTAAATTCATCGTCCAATATATTTACAAATAATTTTGCCTTTAAATCAATTAACATTTGCCGGTTTCAATAGAAAATTGTTCGGAACGAAATGCAAATTCAGTATTTTGTTATGGCTTCCATATTTTCATTGTAAACATTCTCATTGTGTACATACGAATGTAAATGGTACATAAATATATACTTAGACATGCCTTAATGGCACATAACATAACATAACTGTACTTATACAGCATGTGTATACCTCTCTATCGTGCACTTTACCGGAAGCATGAAAACTTTAACCAATTATTTTTCCTTATAAAACGTCGATTATACGTAAGCATATATGTGTACAACGTTCACACACGGTTTGTAATACATAACCAGCTTCAACAAAATAACTTCGAATCACGTTCAGCCAATGAAAGTTAAAGAAAATATTTGAATACGCCCCATTGTGGGAACAGTCGCTGTAACAACAACCATTCGGTTGATGTTTTATGTTTAAATGGGCAATTGGGGAGAAAGTCTTTTATAATGAACCTTGTATTATCTATATTGAGCATATGATGTGTTTGATGTGGGGAGTTATAGTAACGCAGTTTCGATTCATAAACTTTTGCTTTTCTCGTCTTCCTATTTATTGAATGAAAATGGAATTTTCATATTTTATATGCAAAATAGTCTTACATGCAGTAGTCGATTCGATATTCAATATATGCTTTCGTTAAAAGTGAATGACAGCAAGAGCGTAAATGAAATCTACTAAAGCATCTGATTGGACGAATTTTACTTGTAATCTTTTGTATCCACTTCCCATGCCCAATTATGAGTATGTATCAACTGGTTATAAACAAATATCTGTATCATGTTATGTAAAAAAGGAAATTGAGATAAACGAATGGAAAATCATTTCAATAGACTATTAGACTATGCCAATCAGCTTTAACTAATGTTGCCATTTTGAAGATCCTCGGAAACGTTCACACATTCAAATCAAAGCATTTCCGCCAAAAAATGTTTTTTTTGCAACCATGCTCAATTTTCATAGTTGACCCTTTTGCATGGAAAATTTTTTCTGCCAAATTTTTTTTTCGACTTTTAATCTGATATTTGGTGGGTTTGCTTAGAATGGTTAGAAAAATGCTTAGAAAAAAAAAATGATCTGTGATGTAGTCCTTCAAGGTCTTTTTTGAAATTTTGATTTTATTTATTTTTGCTATTTGTTTTAGAATAGTTTTGACTTGTACTGTGTACGCAAATTTTTTTACTCTATTTTTTGGACTATGTTGGACTATTGTTATATTTCTTTTGTGCTAAATTTTTATAAGACGATGTTAGGAAGACTAAAAAATGTTGGACTAATTTAATTTCAGACAAATTGTTACGTTAATAGATTATAATAGATTCGAGATGTAAATAGTGTTCCACACAGAAATATATTGGGATGATAATAAATAGATTATTTAAAAAAAAAAAATGGTCTAAAAACCAAATAAAACCACTTTTTTGATTAAAAACAAGGCATCAGAACAGTCGGAGCGTTTGCTGCGACTTAGCCCCGTACGACCCGTAATCCTATTTCGTCCGTAAACATAATACGTCCGTAGCCGTAATACGCCCGGAACCCTAATACGTCTACAACCATCTAATGCGTCTGTTACCAAAATGCAAGTCAAGTTGGGCATGGTCAAATTTACTGAAAGTGTTCATTTTTAAAATTGCGCATAGCGCAATTACGAAAGCCCGTACGAAGTACCTCTCTAATAAAACCAACAATTTACGACATTATTTTAGAAACCCAAAATTTTTTGCCAACCTTCCATTGGGTATTCAATTACCTCTCAAATGAAACAAAAACTAGCAAAAACGGATGAGATTTACTCGATTTATGTGCAAAAAAACACTTAGGGCCGAGTAGCGGCCTTAGTCCAAGGGCCCAAATTTGAAACTTTTTTGCCATCATTCTATTCGGCATTCAATTTTCTCTCAAATGAAACAAAAACTGGCAAAATCTAATGAGATTTACTCGATTTATGTGCAAAAAACACTTAGGGCCGAGTAGCGGCCTTAGTCCAAGGGCCCAAATTTGAAACGTTTTTCGCCACGTTATTTTCGGTATTCAATTACCTTCCATAAAAAACTAAATCTAGCAAAATCGGATGAGATTTACTCGATTTATGTGCAAAAAACACTTAGGGCCGAGTAACGACCTTTGAGCCTTTCCAACAAGCCCGCGTTGCATCTTACCCAAAAACAATACCTTTCATTTGATATATCACAAGCAGCTATTGCGTGCGTATTTCGGTAGATATCGACGAAAGACTGAAAAACACCTATAGGGCCCTAGCTCTGGAAGGGCCGACCCAACCATGCCCATTTTCGAACTTGACCTTACTTTTGTCGATACCAATCGGGGAAAAAAAAGAATTTTGAAAAAAGGTTGTGATTTACTCAAGCTAGAGGGGTCACAGACGGACGGATGGACGGACATTTTTTTTATTGCGGATTCGTCATCTATGAACATAACCAAATGCTTTGCCCTTACTGTCTGCTTCCAATTCGACGTGTTACAAACGGCATATTAATCTTATAAGCCCCCAGTACTTCGTACGGGGCTAAAAATGTGTGACCTGTGATGCGAGATAATGTGGGGCGACCCTATTTCAAGCAAATTTCGAAATATTTGAGTGGTATAAGTGGAAAACGCAAAACAAAGCCAATTATAACTATTTTAGTGGAAGATTTTAATATTGTGAAATGATACCATTAAAAAAATCCTTTCCGCCCAGGAGGAGCTTCAACTTATTTTCAAGCATTAGGTCTAGAATGGGAATAAAAATTGATTCATTTCTACATTATTATTGCGTCTGGAGCACTTCTTCAGACTAGTTTACACAATTTCAATGTTGAACGACAATTCGTTGAATGTAACTAGGTTCAGGACTTCTCATCCAGAGGGTCCATTAGCCATTACTCAGAACTGTTAAATTTCACGATTATCGAACTATTCGTCCTGAACTTCTTGAATTACCGCACTTGAATGACTTGAGTTACTTGATGGATTCATCATTTCTCGTCATTTCTCCATCAGGTCAACGGCAAATGATAATGTGGACGGTTCAGAGCATTAATTTATGCAACAAAAATCACCTAGAATTACATGGTGAATTATTTACACTTTCGTTAACTACTCAATATATTTGTACAGTAGACGTCAGTCATATTCCAACGTAAATTTGCTTCAAATTGCAAAAAAAAACATACGAAATAGTGTATAGATCACTTATTCTTGTCGTCAGACATATCAGATGACGAGCTGCTTACGACAATTTTAAATGTTGCTGGCTGAGTGTCTGTTTGAGTGTGAATCCTCTGCCGATCAGGGGAAAAATTGACGAAGATTCCGCATTCGTTTTTACCGCCAGAATTAATTCAAAAACTCAAAAGCTGTACTGGGTCAGTAAAAATGTGTTTTTAGACCCGTACGAAGTACTGGGGCCTTATAGGTTTACGCATACGTTTGTAACACGTCGAATTGGACTACCTGAGTAAGGGGAAACCGATTGTGGTTGTCTAGAGATGTCAAATCCGCGAAAAAAAAAATGTCCGTCTGTCTGTCCGTCTGTCTGTCTGTCTGCACGATAACTTGAGTAAAACGCATCCGATTTTGAAAATTCTTTTTTTCCCCGTTTGGTAATGTCAAAAGACAGGCAAAGTTCGAAGATGAGTGATTTTGGATCGACCCCTCCCGAGCTGTGGCCCAATAAGTGCTTTACGGTTTTTCGAAGATATCTCCGGACATTTAAACGTTAAACTTGTAAGTGATACGTCAAATAAAAGGTATTTACAATACCGATCGACAGAAAAAAAGTTTATGGAAATCGGATGTCCGACTCGTGAGTTAGACCCCTTGGTGTGAAACAGGCACAGGGCGGGAAGCAGTTTTTGCTTGTAGGTCGGCCACATTTGAACATATTTCGTCTGTTTTCACTTTATTAGATAGGTATTGACCGTACCAATCAGGGAAAAAAAAGTTCATGAAATTATGTTCTCCGGAGCGTGAGCTAGGTCTCTTGAAGTGAGCTCTTATCTGGCTACTCGGAAGTACAGTGAACGTGGTGTATTTTGAGAATATCTCGAGTAAATTTTGACCGAATTTCATGATTTTTTTTTGTTTGAAAGGTATTAACGAATGTAAAGCGTCGGTACTATTTCCGGTCTCCTAACAAAATGGCTGCCGGCGGCCATATTGAATTTTAGTAAAAGCGATATAAAGTTGGAAAATTTGTACTTAGATAGTTTCTGTTAACATGGAAATAATTAGTTATGTGCGTGGGGTTTCAGGGATTCCATATATGGACATCTATATATACCTATATACAGCTATATTGAGCTATATACAGGCATATAGAGCTATATAATAGCATATTCCTCTGTGAAATGTTTATTTATAGTGAAATATAGTTAAATATAGCGGTACATAGCTGTTTAAATAGGAATTTTTGAAATTTGACTTCGTACGGGGCTGTCTATATTGCCTCCGGCAATTTAGTTGTATATGATAACAAGGCAAAGAGTGGATAATGTAACTGATTTTAAAGGGAGAATAGTTTTTCAGCAGAGAAGAAAATGAAGTAAGAGAAATGAAGAGTTTCACATTAAAGGCTCTTGATACGAAAAGGTGTTTCGTACGGGTCGGCGTTAGCTATGTTTTTTTTTGGTTGGGAAGGCGTGAAACTGCCTTATCACCTAAATGTCATCGCGCACATGTTTGATGTACACTGTTGCAAAATTGGTTTTGAACTGTCACAACACATAACCATTACAGTACATCGTCGAATACAGCCAAAATCATGAAAATTAAAACGATCACAACTGCAAATATCAAAAATCCTGCCTACAATGAAAAACATCAAATATTCGTTGGCACACACACCGGCTCATTTAAAAGTAATTTGTCCGAAATTAATCTGTTTTTCCTATAAATTTTTATGACCCAAACTGTTAACCAGGAATCGATGTATTTGCCGACACCCCACATGCACAAGAGAATCTTCAATCAATCAGCTCGCTGAACAAACAATCTCGAGTCACCGCTATGGAGTGGGGCGATGAAAATGAGATACTCGTGGGTCGGACCAACAAGTTCATCAAAATTTACGATGCATCGAATAACGAATTTACCAGCACCATTGAATTGGACGATGGACCAATCGTTGGAGCGGGACGTTTTGATGGTAAAATAATAGCCGGACTCTCTGGGGGAAAAGTTCAAATATTCCAACAGAACCAGGAATTCCTTCAAGCTGGCGACCATCTGTCCCGAATGCGACAGTGCAAAGAAAATAGGAAACTGATTGCTACGGGCGGGAAAGGCAGACAAAACAACTTGAAAGTGTGGGACTTGGAAACGAAGGCGAAAGTTTTTACGTCGAAAAATCTGCCGAACGATTATCTGGAGCTGGAGGTGCCTGTTTGGGATTCGGATATTGTATTCTTAGACGCTCATCAGTTGGCCACTTGTTCCCGACACGGATATCTTCGAGTGTATGATACGCGTAAACAACGACGGCCAGTCTTGGAGTACGTCAATCCGAAAGAGCAAATTGCGTACGGCTGCGCAACCGTACACGAAAATACTTTGTTCGTCGGCAGTGCGTCTGGAATCGTGCGTGCGTTCGACACCAGAAAGATGAAGACAATTGTGCACACGTACAAAGGTTTTACGGGCAGTGTCACCGACATCGTAACGGACAACAGCGGAAAATATCTTTTCACCTCATGTCTGGATCGATTCGTTCGCGTTCATTCCGTTGAATCAACAGCTCTGCAGTATCAATGCTACGTAAAATCGAAGGCCACACAGATTCTAATGAGAACCCATGACGACCAGCCAGACTGCGTTATGTTGGAGGACTCAAATTCAAATGAAGCCGATGACAATCAGCAATCGGATGATGATAGTAATGATGAAACGGAATCGGAGGAATCAGGAAGTGATTCGGAGTATGAGGAAATGTTCCAACAAATGCAGACAGTCGAGTAAGTTTTTGGGATGTTGTGCGAAGAGTTGGCCGAGTTTCTTAATTTCCTTTTTTTTTGGTGTTATTTCAGTGAGGAGAAGCAGGAACGGCCCAACAAGAAGAGGAAAACACAAGAATCGATTAAGAATAGCAAAATTTCCAAGAAGAAGAAATAAATTGTCGATGACGAATGTTTACAAAGAAAATGTTTTCGTGAAAATCTTTTAGCAACTGGAAAATCAGTCAGGTTTGTTTACATCATAAATTCTTTATGTGATCGGATACACTTTCCATCCGATCGCAATGAAATCTTTGAGAATTTAACACTGAGACTTTCAGTGCTCGAAAGTGTTGGTCTTTGAATAGTCAACGTAATCTCTCGATATTTGTAACGACTCAACACAGATAACAAACGTGATCGATAAACTGGCTGGGAGCTGGGGGAATGTACGAAGAGAACCACCTTTTCGACGATTACATTAATATTAGAAGTGAGCGGGCCGAGGTTTTTTCGAAGCCCGACCCGACCCGAATCGATTTTTAAAACCCGAGAACCCTAGACCCGACGGATACTGAAACCCGAGAACCCTAGACCCGACGGATACTGAAACCCGAGCCCGACCCGAATTCAATTTTTGAAACCCGATAACCCGAAGCCCGAAAGATACTGAGACCCGATAATCCGAAACCCGGAAGATACTAAGACCCGATAAAATCCAAAATATTTATGAGACATAAAAAAAAATATTTTTTATCCATATAGTGAGCAGAGTTCCTTCCGAGAAAAACCAGATTGGATAAGTTTGCTCCACTTAAGACCGTGCGACGCTGTGACTTGATGTAATTTGCGTCGGAAATAAGTTCAAAGATATATTTGGAAGTACGCTCAAGGTATAGAGATTACAAAACTATGAAATTTGTTCTTATTTCAACTGTACACACCCCCCCTGAACAAAAATAAAGTTTAACGGACCATCGTTTTGAACTCCTATAGGGTCCCTCTATTTAGAACAGCAATCAATTTTTGGGTGCATTTTCGGTAAAACTTTATTTTTGTTCAGGGCGGGTGTGTGTAGCTCAGGTTTAGGTTTTATGAATTTAACAAAAAATTAATTCGGGTCTGGTTTGAGAGTTTTTAATTCAAAAACCGAACCCGACCCGAATCAAATTTTCGAAACCCGGCAGCCCGACAGCCCGGTAAAAGTCAATCGGGTACGGGTTCGGGCCGGGTCGGGTTCGGGTCGGGCTGGGTTTTTGGCCACTTTCGGGCAGCCCGCTCACCTCTACATTAATATTTTCGTAATTTATTATAATTTCTTTCAATTAGAAGAGTGTACTGGTGAATCTCCCGTGGACGAGCTATATTTGAATGAAGGTCTTTGGTTGATTGTCACTTACTTAATCAAAACAAGTTAAGCACGCCTATGCACTAAGTCTGAATTTGGGTTAGGCACGCGCAACAAAGCTAAACAATCTAGATCTTCATTTGTTAAACAAATTTTGTGTGCAAACCATACAACAACTCCCAAAACAGAAAACAAATTTTCTCTCTGTATTAAGATAATGGTCGAAAAAGTAGTGTTGTTGGTGCATTCCCGCAGCTCAGATATATCAGCTGGGAATATCGCTTGCAGTTACGAAATTCGAGAAATAAATATTGCTCTAAATTGATAATTGGTAAAAATAGGCTGTTGAGGACCATCTTCCCATTTAATTAGCCGCTAAAAGCAAAGTCCCAAATAAAAAAAAAGTTCATATTGATGGGTAAAGTATCCAGATAAGCACGTAGAATTTCGAATTATATTTTTTACTTTGGCTGATTTTGAAAATGGAAGCTTACAGGAGTAGTTGCTGCATAAAAACAATTTTTTGATCAAATCTTTCCGTTGCACGGAATTATTCGAGTAGTGAAACTGAGCCTCAAATTTACACTTCATAGTAGGGAAAGCAGCTTGATGTTTTCGTTGTGTATCGGATTCAGATAAACTGTTAGAACTAGTCAAATTCTTACCCCTTTTTTCAACAGTTTATATCTCAGTGTGGATGGATTTTAAAGCCAATAAGACCCTACTTGCCCCGAAAGTACATGCTATTAGCATAGTATTCGAATCTTCAAATTGACGCAAAATAATAAGCATACAACTCTTTCTGAAACGAGCTGAACGCGGAGATCGACCGTCAAATTCAAACTATCGATGATTTGATGAATTGTCAACCAATGTCCATCTTCAGCCGACCCATCGAAACCAGAGATGTAGACACGTCATACTGCCCTCAAAACGGCGGTGTGGAGTCCGTTAATACAGTGTTCGAAGAGATGGAATCGTAAAACTTGGCTTGTTCTTTAAACGACGGTAAATAAATCGTGCTGTTGACTTGTTTCTGACATCAATCTCTTAATAGATAATAGGAAAAAAGACTAAAAGCTCAGCCAGTAAAATGATGATCTTTTCAAACTTCAAAGGCAGCAGCATGCTTCCTTAACTAAGTCCTAACAAAATGAATTCCGTCCAGAACAATGCCCTTCTATAAAATCTGCATAAAGTAAACGTTTCACACAGCGACAATGCGACATGAACAACATTTCGTGCAGAGCTCTTCGGTCAGCCAATATCCCATCGAGACTCGAACCGCCAATTTTCAGATACATAGGAAAAAGAGCAGACACGGTACAATGTAAAATGCCCATTTACTTACATAATTTATGTATGTGCCACATCTGTGCACTTGCGTCGGTTGTTTTGTCAAAACCAGAATTGCGAAACTTCAAAAATTTATTTTTAAGAGATAATTGAATGCACTTCGTACTGTTAACAGAGAGGCTGTTGAAACATTAAATATATAGAAACTTCATTACAGTAGCCGGCTTCTTTCCAGAGAAGTTCTGCATTCGAATCTTGTTAGATAGTAGAATGGTCGAACGAGTAATGCAGCGAGGTAATTTGCGAAATTCGTCTAGACTTTTCGGCTAACTTCCTCAGCCGTCATCGGATCAGACACCTTGCACAGTCCTTTATCTAAAACATAGCTAACGCCGACCCGTACGAAACACCTATTCGTGTCAAAAGCCTTTAAAATCACTTACATTATCCACTCTTTGCCTTGTTATCATATACAAATAAATTGTCGGAGGCAATATAGACAGCCCCGTACGAAGACAAATTTCATAAATTCCTATTTAAACAGCTATATACCGCTATATTTACCTATAAATAAACATTTCACAGATGAATATGCTATTATATAGCTCTATATGCCTGTATATAGCTCAATATAGCTGTATATAGGTATATATAGATGTCCATATATGGAATGCCTGAAACACCCCACACACATAACAAATTATTTCTATGTTAACAGAAACTCTCTAAGTACCATTTTTCCCAAGATATATCACTTTTAATAAAATCCAATATGGCCGCCGGCAGCCATTTTGTTAGGAGACCGGAAATAGTACCGATGCTTTACATTCGTTAATACCTTTCAAACAAAAAAAAAATTCATGAAATTCGGTCAAAATTTACTCGAGATATTGTCAAAATACACCACGTTCACTGTACTTCCGAGTAGCCAGATAAGAGCTCACTTCAAGAGACCTAGCTCACGCTCCGGAGAACATAATTTCATGAACTTTTTTTCCCTGATTGGTTCGGTCAATACCTATCTAATAAAGCTAAAACAGACGAAATATGTTGAAATGTGGCCGACCTACAAGCAAAAACTGCTTGCCGCCCTGTGCCTGTTTCACACCAAGGGTCGGTCATCCGATTTCCATAAACTTTTTTTTTGTCGATCGGTATTGTAAGTACCTTTTATTTGACGTATCACTGACAAGTGTAGTGCTTAAATGTCTGGAGATATCGTCGAAAAACACTTAGGCACTTATTGGGCCCCAGCTCCGGAGAGGTCGATCCGAAATCACCCATCTTCGAACTTAGCCTGTCTTTTGACATTACCAAACGAGGAAAAAAAGAATTTTTAAAATCGGATGCGTTTTACTCAAGTTAGAGAACCCACGGACAGACGGACGGACATTTTTTTTTCGCGGATTTGGCATCTCTATACAACCACAATAGGTTTCCCCTTACTCAGGGAGTCCAATTCGACGTGTTACAAACGTATGCGTAAACCTATAAGATCCCAGTACTTCGTACTGGTCTAAAAAAAAACAAAACAAATTGATCATTGGAAACTTGAAAACAATTTAGTCACTCCCATACTTGGAGTGGACGTCTCATTCAACTAACTGATGTGAATTCGTCGTAGGTACTACTTAACTTTGTGTTTTGACATATGGCGGTTCAAAGAGGACTTGTGAACGAAGACCGAATCGCAGCTTCCACATTTGAATGGCTTTGAATAAACTGAAAATATTTCGAGATTTCAAATTTTTAGCGGAATTTTCCTTAAATTTAAATGACAACTTACAGATATGAAGATTCACAGAGTGTTGCCGTAGAGACACCTTCCGCTGAAAGGTTTTCGAACAAATGTCGCATGCGAAGCGTTTTTCATCTGAAGCTGAAATTTTCTTGGTAACGCTTCGACTGTGAATTAACATATGTTTGGATAAGTCGGACTTTCGTGCGAAAGATGAATGACATATCCCACATTTGAACGCCTGTTCATCTGAAAATGTTTCAAAATGTCAAAATTTTTGCAGGATTTCGTTCAAACTAAAACCAACTGATGTGAATGTTCATGTGCCTGAATAAGTTGTGCTTCCAGCGAAATGATTTCTTACAAATGTCGCATGTGAACGGGGTTTCACCTGAAGCAGAAATAGAAATTCTGTTTCAGCATCTTTAACGATTGTAAAACTTCAAATTGAATCTGCGGCTGTAATCGCTTCTGTAAGCTCAACCAAAGCTCAAGTTTTTACGTTCTGCAGTTTTATTGGTTCCAGATCGTTTTTTAAGCTTTAATTAAAAGATGCGTATAGAGAGAGTAGTTACACTCACTCGTATGTATGTACGTATGTAGAATGGAAGAAATGAAAAGAGACATGCTATTGTTATGTGATGGAATGTGGAACGAATAAAGAGATGGAAGCAAACAAAACCCACGAAATGCAAAGACCTATTTTGAGATGATTTTACAGCAGTGAGGTTTGAATTTTTTTTTAAGTAAAAGTGCGATATCGAAATTGCTTGGAATAAAGGCTTACCCATTGAGTTTTCCAACGTGTCCATATTGGATACATCTTCTTCCTTGTTTCGGTTGGATGAGATAATCTAAATTAAGTAACAAAAATGAGAAGATGCATTTAAGAGAAGCACTACCATCGTCATTTTACTAGTAAAGATCAGAGGTAAATGTTTGATCAATTCAATGAATCTTTACAGAGAAAACAGTCTTTCACGCAAGCTTTCTGACTCGCCACTGACATGAACACAGTAAATATTGTAGCAGTGCTGTGGTCTCGCTCAAAGCAACCAAGTCAATTATGACGAAACCTTGACCATTTTTCATACCTGTTTCTCGTCTGTTGGACTTCCTGCTTCTGGTTGTTGACGATTCGGTTCACAATTTGTGGCACCATTTGATGAAATTATGGCATTGTCGTGTTGCACCTTTGTAGCACCTGAAAGCAAGTCTGTCATTCACAATTTGTGAACGTTCTTCAAAATGTACGGTTACCGATGTGAATTTCCACATGAGTCCAAATGTCTTTATCTGAGAATATTTGCTTGCAAACGTCACATCTAATTTGCTTTTGAGCTGCAAAATTAGAAATTCTCTTAGATTGTGGCTGACCGGAAAATTATTACGAAGCCAGTCCGTTGTCATCGTCATGGGGATAAAGTTGTTTGGGGTAAAAGTCTACCTTGTCGAGCCTTCAGCCAATCGGCATAGCTATTTTCCACAGGATGTATGTAATTCGTTCTGGCAGCTTCCTTCTTTGAACGCGCCTGCATTGAGATACAACAATGAGAAAAGTTGCATGCACACAGAGCATCGCGATCTTTTTCATGATACAAATCTGTTTTTCAAAAAACTCCAGGAAACAGGAACTCTACTCAAGTCTTACCGTTTTCCTTGTATTTGCAACCATTTTCAGCAAAACCAGTCACCAAAAATAATAGAACGACACGATCGAGCTCTTTGTGCTTTGTGATTACTGCGTCAAGTCGTCAAGAGATAGCTTGTGTAGAAAAGTGTACAAGATTTATGAGCAGTTTCAACAACTGTCGTTAAACGTACCGCTTTGTATTTTTAAATTTGAACTTTCTAACGATATTTACCCTATCATTGCAAATAATTTCTTAGTAAAATGAAATGTCTCTGTCGAGTGGAGCAAACGATGGATGATTTCTATGTTTTTTAGATGTTGAGACAAAGACAAGATCAATGACTCAAGTATTAGGGGTACTCTAAATCAAGGGCCCTCTCAATAGAACAAATTGACAAATTAAAATGAAAAATCATATATTTGAATGTGTGTGTGACAGCTCCGTGTACATACAGTACACGGGACTCTTAATGTCAAAAGTAAAGGGACACTCATAATGTCAAAAGCAAAGCAAAGTTGACGTTTTCGTGGGTAGTCTACCTCTATGCTCTAAATAGGGTAGTGACACTGGACAACTATAACATTTTCGTACAATACTCCAGTCGACAGGTGTCGTATGATCACTTCAGCTAGATGTTCATTGTTCCAAGGTTCTGAAGGAACAGATTAAGACAACTCTGGGTTGATGACGAAGGCGATGACACATAAATTGGGTCAGCGGCTGCGAAGTTTATATGAAAAAGGCAACTTAACAAAAACAAAATTACGAATTTTCCTAAAAGACATTTTCTTCAAGTTTACTTTACATACAATATGTACTGAGTGCGTTTATCAATTTCGGTGTTACCCGCTTTTGGTGGCTGTCTTGACCTGTTCTTTCAGAACCTTGCATTGTTCAATGTCTAACATTATTGTATATTGGTAATTCACGCCGTGAGTGCGGTCGAAATTCAAAATGCAAAGTTCGGAGGTCTTTCTAACGTAGCGTCATTTTCATACAATGAAGCGTTGAAATGTACTTTTCGGTTCACTTTTTCATCGAATCGTTCACTTAAAATTCAAATTTTAGGCACACTTACGGCGTGAATTGCAATAATTTTACAGTTTTAACTGATCGCAAATGAGTTCTTGGGTTTTGAATATCCTAATTAATTTCTTCACTCGCGGAATTTTGAAAACCGACAAATTTTCTGTTTCGTGGTTTACTGGATTTTTGTGAATTTCGCATGTGTTTCTAAATGGAGAAATCAGAAACTCAAATAAAACTAAGAAACTGAAACTGTGTCGGTTTTCAAAATTCCGTGTAACTAAATCATATACATAGCAAAACACCCATAAAGGGTGGCATGAAATTTGTTAAACGCACTTATTTATCATTCATATATAGATTAGGATTGGCTCCTTCGATATGTTTTTTTTATGTGAAATGTCAATTTGCGGATTTTCTTGTTAAGTTTGTTAAGACAACGCACAGTCAGCTGACTTTGACATCACTCAATTAGAAGGCAAAACACACACCTTCTTCTTCTTCTTCTTTTTCAGCCTGTTTCTATCCACTGCTGGATGTAGGCCTCTCCAACTTCTTTCCATTTCGTACGATCCATTGCCATTTGCTGCCAGTTTGTACCTGCAATATTCTTAATTCCGTTTGTCCATCTCTCTGGTGGTCTACCTATAGCTCGTCTTTTATATGGTCGCCAGTTCATGATCTTTTTGGTCCAACGTTCGTCTGTCCTTCTTGCAATATGTCCCGCCCAGCTCCATTTCAGAGATGCTATTCTTTCCATGACATCAACGACCCTGGTTTGTTGTCGAATCCATTTATTCGTCATTCTGTCTCTGAGTGTTATTCCAAGCATACTCCGTTCCATGGCTCTTTGTGTCACTTTCAATTTATCTTCGGATGCTTTCGTTAAAGTTAACGTTTCCGCTCCATAAGTGAGCACTGGAAGGACACAAGTGTCGAAAACTTTGCGTTTCAGACTATTATTCATTTTGCTTTTGAAAATTAGTCTGAGTTTTCCGAACGCTGCCCATGCAAGACCAATCCTACGTCTTATTTCTGCAGTTTGGTTGTCCAGACCTAACTTCAGTTTATGTCCTAGATATACATAGCTGTCGACTCGTTCAATGACAGTGTCACCAATTTTGATTTCTCTATCGTCCCCGATGTTGGTCATGACTTTTGTTTTCGATAAGTTCATCTTGAGGCCAACTTTGCTCGCCTCTTCACTTAACTGTTGTAGCATAAGCTGAGCCTGACCTAGATTCGCTGCTATCGGTACAATGTCATCAGCGAAGCGGACTGTTGACTACTTTTTAAAATTTTTTAATAGCCATTGTATGAAAAAGAATAGTCAACTTTGATCGGTTCAGTCCTCTATTTGAGTGAAGTCAAAGTCAGCTTCGGTGCTAGACAGTGCGTTGGTTAAGACCTTGATATCGCATCGTAGCACTGAGCCAATCACTCGAACAAATTTTTACGGAAAATCGGAGCCTCTTCTGATACATAACATTGCGACGCAGTTGCAAAATACCAACCTTACAGACCTAATTTATATCAGAAATTATTGAAGAAGGCCTCTCTTGAAAATTATGTTCTCGTGCTTGGTTCAGTGCTATGTTGATATGCGTGTACACTTAAGTGTAAACTTATGTATATTTCCTGATCCTGATCTATCCGCAATATCTTTCACAGACAAATTGCACTATTGTATTTTTAGTTCTCTCTACATACTAAATATGCGGAAACCGACCTTAGGCAGCATGTCACTTATTATGCAGAGGAATTCTTATAAGTTTACGTTTACATGTCAATGCGACAAATGTGGTTATGTTGATCCTTGTATGAAGTTCGCGAAACCGAGCAAGAATTCAAAAATTTCATCATTTAACACATTGATATGAGCAAGGTTCTGCAAGAACAGGTTGAGACACTTACGAAGGCGGGTGAAACACAAATCTTGACAATTCAGACATGTATATTGTTTGAAAAGTCAACTTGAAAACAATTTTTTTTTTGTTAAGTTGAAATCGTCTTATAAAATTTTCCAAACCTAGTTGGCACTACAGGAAAATTTTGATCACACCGCCTTCGTGATCAACTCGAAAGTGTCTTAACCTGTTCTTTCAGAACCTTGGATGTGAGAGACAATTTATACAAACAAGAAACAACGCACTGTAATAGTCATTTTCATGCTTCGGGCCCGAAAATGAGGGCAATTTTTCGAATTTTCTCGGGTTTCCGGCCCTCTGCATGAAAACTCACATGTGCACCTGTTTGGAACGGTTGATTTAAGGCCAGGGGTCGTACTACTCCTTATTTTCCTGATTTTCCTTATTTTTGAAAAAACCACCTTATTCCTCCTTATTTTTGAAAAAGTTCCTTTTTTTTCCTTATTTTTCAATAATTTTGACGAGAAAACTACATTTTTGGATAACAGATAATAAAAAAAAATCGCTGCGCGGCAGAATACTGAGCAATAGGGTCATCGTAAATCTTCACCCGATCTCCTACTGCTAGTAAACAAACCATAGAAATGTAGTTCCTTGTTGTCGATTTTACTGAAGAAAAATATCCACGTGGATTACAGTAATTTTGCTACCTTCCCACTCAATGGGAAGAGCGGTGTTGAAGAAGGGGAGGGAGGGTAGAATTGAAGGTAACGGACGAATGTTTGGAATGAATTGCATCTGTCTCACGCTAAAAAGCGCGGTCATACTAAGTCAGTTAAAGCATCGACTTTACAAAAAGTCAGTCTAAGAAACAATCTAACGACAATAGAGCACAGTGGGGGAGGGGGTCCCAAAGTTTCAACATTTTGGTGGACGCCACTTGTGTGCGACCTGTTGGAGGCTTGAAAAGGTCAATGGAATCTACCTGTTCCAAGTCATCTATGGATCTATCATTATTTTATTATTTCACTGATGTACTAAGAGGGAAACTTTCCCAACAAACTATTTGGTGGTAGATCACACAAAAAAACAAGACCTACATAAACTTAAATTCATTTGATCAAATTATTGTGTTGTTTACAAATTTGATATAATTCTGACCTCAAATCTCTACTTCACCTAAAAGAAAATTAAGGAATGTAGCATATTGAGAAATGTACAGTTTTATCCTGAGGTTCAAAACACGACCTACAACCAATGGAATGTTGTAAAGAGCCATAGTCTTATTTTGTGGGTTGTGTGGATTATTTGTATTAATATTTACACGTAAATATTCACAGTCCACAAAATAAACAATTGACATGGTATAAGAAAGTAGCGGTAAGCTAAGGTTAATAATTTCAATAGTTATTTGGATCACAAGGGACGAAAGTAAAGAAATTCAACCGTGTGCGAGAGTTGCTGCCCGCGCCGAAGGCAAGGGCCGCAATCGCACAGGTTGAATTTCTTTATGTCGTCCTTTGTGATCCAATAGTCATTTGTGTATCTGTTTTGGACGATTGATTTAAGGCAATTTCGCGGATTGTAGGCCGAACGAAGTGAGGTCTACAAGCGAAAGTGCCTTAAATCAACCGTCCCAAACAGGTGCACATGTGAGTTTTCATGCAGAGGGCCGGAAACCCGAGAAAATTCGAAAAATTGCCCTCATTTTCGGCCCCGAAGCATGAAAATAACTATTGAAATTATTAACCTTAGCTTACCGCTACTTTCTTATACCATGTCAATTGTTTATTTTGTGGACTGTGATTATCTAATGATGAATTAAACCAAAATATGCTGACTTTTGCGGGGGTCCAGGGGGCGGCAGCCCCCTGGTATAAGAAAATATTAATATTATCAACCATCACAACAATCAGACGTAAAAACAACAACAATATCCTTTGAATTATTCGTCATCAACTTTGTATGCTAACATTAATCAGAGCACTGGCGCACGGTTTGTTTAATATTGATCAAAGTAAACATCTTGACAAGATTTGACTTTCGCATTATGTACATCGACTTTCGCATTATATACGTAGACTTTCGCATTATGTATTAACCGATTTCGATACATAACTTGCATTTTTTTACTTTCGCTTCCCGTTTGGGAACCGAAAATTACAATTTTCGTAGTTCGTGTGATGAAAATTAACTTTTACTATTAAACCATGGTAATTCATAGGCCGCGTTCAGGAACGAAAAATTCTTCACTGAGTGAACATTCGTTTCGTTGAGTTAACGCTGTCAAGTTTAACTTTGAGGTTAGATTTCTCACGATGTACTTTGGTCGTGAAAGTTTACCCAGATGTCATGAACGTTTCGTTTCTGAACGTGGCCCATTGCGTGGATTTAAGTGGATTAAATTAGTGTAAAATCGTTGAATATGGGTATGGGAATTTTTTAAAAATTTCGTAATTTTTGATTATGAGCCTAAAAAAGCGTGCAGGGGGTGTGCGTATAAAAAATCATCAAGATTTTTACCCAAAAATTTACTTCCAAGCTCCTTATTTTCTCCTTAATTTCAACCGAAAAATTCCTTATTTTCTCCTTATTTTTTTAAAAAACCTCCTTATTTCCTTAATAAGGCACGCCATTTTTGAGTGCGAGGTCTGTTTAAGGCACTTTCGCTTGTAAGCCTCACTTCGTTCGGCCTACAATCCGCGAAATTGCCTAAAATCAATCGTCCAAAACAGGTACACAAATTTATATACCGTGCCTGCTAGTGTATCGAGTGTATCTCTTATCGTAGCATCCCATGCGAGCATTTTACCATTGGACCAATGTAACGCCATCTGTTCTCTTTCCGCTGTCTCTCAAAATTTGCGGTTCGAGTCTTGCTGGTATATTGGCTGACCGAAGACCTCTCCACAAAATGTTGTTCATGTCGCTGTGGCAGGCGTGTCTTCCAGCACTATATTTCCAGGACAAACCGTGAATTCCATTCTTGTTCACTTGGGCTCCACAGTTGCACTTGTGTGGTATGCAAATATCACATCCTAAACGTATAGTACTGCAACAGAGATTCGAAAAGTATTGTTGTCGAGTAAGCTTCCAATTTGTCGTGATGGTAATACGGTTAACCAGGCCCTAGATTCCTTTGCAATTGAAGCGTTGTATCGTGCTTTTTGTTCTTCGGTCGACAGCGTTAATGAATTCACGATTTTTTCAATGGAAATGATGTCCCATGCTTTTTGGATCGTTACAGCGCGTTGATTCAAAACACGAGATAGACTTTTGCAGCCGTGAATAAAATATTTTTGTACCTCTCGTTGAGTATGATCATTTTCGGGTAATAAAACTTCTAAAATCCAGTACGTAACACGGTTGAGGGTCCTTTTTGGAATGTGTGATTGTAGCGCTTGCCTTCGCTCCACGTCCAAAAAAAACGTTCTACATTGTATGTACTTGTCCTTGTGATGTAAATGACTATTTAACATTTTAGTGTGAGATCACTGGCAAGTAATCAATGCTGTTACTAACTGTATCACTGAGTGTCCTATCTTCTGCGGAATAACACGTTCCATGAAGTATGAATTCGCAATGGTATAGAGCAAACGTCACAACAACAACCCATAATAAATCATTTTTTGTTTTATTATTTTAGTAAATCCAACCTAATAAAAATTCACGAAAATAGAATTTATATTTATTTAAGTCAAGTCTTGAATATTCATTCATTATTTTTAGACTCGGAATCCTAAATATTAATAAATTATTCAAATAAAATCGAATGGTTGGGTAATTTGGAGTTTGAAAAAACATTTGGAATATTATGAAAGTCGTAAATAATTGCAATGAAAATTCGGAAAAATGGCTTTTATTAGCTGAATTGTTGTAGGTAGTAAATGATGTAATAGCTAAATATTGGGAAGGTCAATGAATTTTACTAAAACAATTCCGGTTCAGCCGGCGTGAAAATCATTGTCGGTGTGTCATTTTCTTCAAATTTTACACTTCAAGTTTGAGTAACAGTTGTAAACATTTTGAACAAACATACAAACCATTGGACTGACTGGACTATGATCTGTGTTCAATATGTAAACAGCGCAAAAAAAAACAAATTTTTTGTTTTGAAAATTTATTAGCTTTCAGCCACATAATAATAATTCAAATTAATCTCTGCCGGTTCTGCCGTTGTAGAAATATTGTCTGTGCGCTGTGATGTCAATGTTTTCACGCAAATTATTGTAATTAAAGACACATCAACTTGGTATAGCAACAATCATCTTTATTTAGCACCTGAGTCAATCGAAATTTTTAACAGAAAAAGTTTTTCATTTCGGCATAATTAAACATCCCAAGTTTTGGTTCCTTCAACCTTCAATTCGTCATCAATCGGCAACATATTTTAATTCACATGGATTCTAACCATCACTTTAACTATCTCCAGCTAGTGTAAGAAGAGCAAATCTATAATCGTCATTCGCTTTACTCTGTAATTGTAAAAGCGTTTTTTTTTTTGGTTAAATTCAAATTTTTCAACGGAAAATGCCGCTAAAGTTTCGTTTACCTTAATATCGCTTCCTAACTTTCGGTTAAATGCACTTTCATAAGCCGCTTTGATATCAGCCAAATCGATTTCTGAACGAAGGGCAATGATGCGAGTCAGCGTTTTGTGGCTAACTTCCCCATTGAAAGCATTGTTCAGGCTGTTTGCGAAGAACGCATTGGTATTTTGGAGACATTCAGCTACCAAGGAAAGAGATTTTTTTAAAGATTTAAATGCAAAAATCCTGTACACTCGTCAAATTTACCAGCGATTGCAACAGCCGCTTTACTTTCATCGGATGTTTCGGCCTGGATCACATCAGCAGCAGTTTGGCCATCATTGATGCCCTTCAGGATGGCTGATGTGAGACGGCGAGCTGGTGTTGAGTCCCCTATGTGACCGACTAACGATCGTTCGTATGCTTTGAAATGGCAAGAATATAAATGAAAGTTTTGGTGAATTCTTATGGAAAATGGTGGTAATTTGGTCTGGTAATTTTCAAATGTCATTTGCAATTGAAAGAAAATAATTCGACCAACGCACTACAAGCACTGGACACTGTTTCAACCAAACTTTAGCACTGTTAAAAAATCTGTAAATTTTTTTAATTTAAAATAGAGTATTCTATGTGACAGCTGTCACTCGAAACACTTTTGCTTGGAGTGCGTTGATTTGACCCAAGTATTAAGTGAACAACTGACAACAACAACTTTGTTTGTGATACTGAGTGTTAGAATAATTTTAGTCCCAGTCCGTTACGTTTTATCGGTCATAAAATATTTGCATTATGTTCCATGTAGGAATTAAGTATGATTGAACCGTTAACTCTATGTTCGCAAAAAATGTAACTCGTTCACAAATGACGTTTCATCCGAAAAAAATTAACGTTGCCTTTTATGAAGCAACTATAAAAACGTGAAACGTCGTGCAGACTTTCACTAATTATGTCGAAACGTTCAAATAGCGCCGACATAACGTTTTGTAAAATTTCTTCACTCAAAAACGTGAGGTTTACTCCAGGGGGCGAAACTTTACCTCAATTGGTCAGTAATGTACTATTTACATGCAAGCGTGCAGTAAAATGTAGTTTACGTCCCTTTGTGACAGTGAAAATGCATTTACCGCCGGTTAGCATGCAATTAGTAATAAGTAGTCATTCACACGACAAGGTGTGAACGACTCCTAGTACTGTGGGACTGTTATGTTATGGTGATAATAGCCAGTGAACGTATGGTAGAATTACGATCCTAACTTAATTTCATTTGGATACTTAGGACCGATAACAGCAAGCAAGAACTGGACTTAATTTCGACATTATCAATGTCCAAAACTCACATTTTGGATATTGGTTGATAATTTCTTTAATTTCGTCACTGCTTCTGGTACAAACTATTTCAATTAGTGCTCTCTCGTCTAAGCTCTCAGCCTCTAGGAGTGAGTTGAACTCGTAACAAAAATACTCGGCTGTGCTTGTAATCAATGCGTACGTCAAATCGTCAAATTTTTCGCCCAGCTCTTCTTTCAGCTCCTCCAGCAGCTCTCGATTGTTTTCTTCTTTAAAGTATTTTACAATTGATAGGCGTTGGCTGTGCGAACTGAAGACAAGAATTCGTATAATTGCTTGTTCGTCCGTTCCGAAACCTTTCATTTCTCGCTTTAATTTTTCTCCATCTTGTGCGTAGCTAAACTTTTCAGCTGGATGTACGGTCGCCTAATGATTCGTATTGAGAGAAAAAAAAAGATGATTTTATCTAGGAATTTTTATATTAAAAAAATCAAATTGTCGCAAATTTCTGTTTTCCAATTTAAAAAGTCACAAGCCTAATGCCACAGATATATTTTATAGCCGTACGGTATGCATATGGTGGGCGACGACACTATTTTTATCATTTTATTAAATTTCTAATTTAACGGAATTTCGATCGAAGAACTCACCATTTTCAATTATAGAATTTTATACACAAAAAGTCTCTCGAATTTCACTAAAAAAATCTTCCAACGGTAATTTCACTATAAACGCTACACTAGCAAAACTTTGATATACGATACAGTTTCTCAGTTGTACATAATTCGTCCTCAACGCATTCGATTTATTCCGAACCAGTTGGAACAAAAAAAAAAGTTCGTTACGGTAAGAGGAACACGGTTCACTTTGAGCAAAAGCTGCCAGCAGACTCATGCAATCGTCGAAAAGAAAATCAACTAAACAGCCGAAACGGAAAATCTCCAATGTCATGCGTCTTGTACGTAGCGGGAGGTTTTCACAATTTGTCTTGTTTTCATCCACAACTATGCGGCCCATTAGAGAGATTGCGTAAAAGACATCAGAATTTTAAGATTAGGAGCTCAATGCGTAGTTGAACTGAACTATGCATAACATCATCGACATTTATACTTTTATCCTGTCCTAGGAAGTATACGTCGAAACATAATAGGAATATCGCGTCAATATCGTTCAATACAATATAGTCAACCTGATCACCGTTTCCAACTGATCGACTGACACAAAATGGACAAAGTGCATACTACTTTACGACTCGATTTAATTATAGATGTTATATGAGTGATTCATCCCGAAAAATAGTGTTTTATGTAGAGCAATGGCAATGGTATAGAAGACGCCTCTATTAAATGTATATAAACATCCATGCTGGACGCAACGTCAATGTTACCAAAATAAAACCGTAAAATCAAAACACTTCTGTTGTTTTGATTGTAGGTAGTTTTTTATTGGAATTTTTAGATTCAACAGCATTATTCGGTGTATTATTTATATATTCAACTGTTCAAACGGTCTGTCGGTAATATAACGCAATATACGCATCTTATGATTTTCTCAGAGAAAGTGAATTACTGGAACAGGAAAATATCGAATGTAATACTGGAATTCGATGAAACAAAGTTATCAGTCGAAAACTGTTCTATTTAACTTACAGACTAAGATGACCTCAATTGTTTTCAGTACTACATCCTACATTCTTTGAACTCTATTTTTCATTCGGAATTTCATGATCAAATGTACTAGAAAGGTAATAGAATTACACAAAATTCCATTACACCTTTCCAAACAACATTGAATCTGAAACCACCAATCCAAGGTATGAGTAACATTTGATGAAATCTTCACAGGAAATGTCCAGTTACTCCAGTATATACTTGCTTGGGAAATCTTGGATGAAATTAAAGGCTTTAGAGCAGAGGTATCCTACGACTGCAATGTTTTTTTTATTCAAAGTGGACCTAACTGTGACGTTCTTCAGATATTTTGTAGTCACGTTGTGACTGCTGCTGATGATGATACTGTCTTATATACGAATTGCACTAGTTAGACTATACATCATCTTATTTTTGACAAAATGTTTGAAAACAAAATACTGAGAAAATAAAAAGTACAGACAAGTGGACGGAATGTATTTGAGTTTTTACATATTTCAATGATTGATGATGCGCCAAATGTGTTAAAAAAATCTGTAAAACCAGATAGAAAAAGTGTAAATGTTTATTAATCGATGAAAGCTGAACAAATGGAGTTTTGCTCTGGATCGTTCATTTGGATATTTATATACATTAACGATGGTTCCAAACATATTTCGATAATATTTTTGGTTTATAGTTTTGTTATAGTATTTTATACTAGTTGAGCGTTCCCGGCCTCGCTCGGGACTCAATATAATTTCAAAATGTTTAAATTAGTTTCATCCGTTTTCCCACTCGTCAAAAGTAAAATATTTTCAAACGTCAAAAATGTTCACACGTTACAAAAACGTTTGCCCGATTAAAGAATGCAACGGACAAAATAAAAAATCATGCGTCAAATACCGCAAGTAAATGCAATAAAATTACATCAGGCGTTGTTTCTTACTTTGCCCAAATAGTCGGTATGCCAAGTTTTAAGCTCGGCTTATTTAACTGACAAAATATTTACGCGTCAAAAAATCGCCCGTCAAATAACGCATGAAAGTGAATAATTTTTCGCGCTCTTCGTGTAAACCTTCCTCATTAGTCAGTATGCGAAGTTTCAAGTCTATAAGACTTTCCGTCTGGGTTCTCATAGAGAGACAAACAAACAAATAAATATTAAACTTTATATTATAGATTGTGACCTACATCAGAGCGCTGTACTTTTGTAAATATTTTTGTAAAGGTTTTTGATGAATGGCAATGTGGCGAATTAAAATCCATTGATGTCCTACATTCAATGAAATGTAAAAATAATAAAACAAAAAACAATTGAAAAACTCGTAGGTCGGTGCTCATTCAAGCGATTCGAAACATGAAGAAGATCTCGTCTTTTACAATTTTACCATTAAATTTTTTACTCTTAAAATGTTTTGTTTTTTCAATTTTTTTAGTGTTCTGTTATAACAACTATAACTCGGACACAAATTGTTGTTTCCCATACTTAATAGGTGACAGGTTGTCGCAGTTATAACACTTTCGACATCATCTAATGTGTATGTACGTACAACATTTCAATAAATTAATTTTTATTTTGTTTTATAATCTTCCTGGATTGGTAGAAGTGATTATGTTTAGAAAATTATTTAAGCAGCTGCGACATAATAACTCTTGCGGTTTTATCACCTATATAACGATATCATAATCTAAGAAATAATTTTGCAAAAATCGTTCTTAAACGATTCGTTCAAAGTGCCTGGTGTTTCGTATAAATTTCCTTGAGCTCCAATTAGACGATGTTTTCGTGAGATATTTTGATTGTGCGTTTCATAAAAAAACATAAATTTTATTAATAAAAATTCCGTTTTGATTCTTTGTGCTTTAGTAATAATAGTAGATTGCTTAGCTCCTCCGAAACCCAGAACTTAAGACGACTTCCACTTAATGCGAGTATACGGACGAATTGACGCGACTTTCCGCCTGCTGTAGAAGTCTATTTACTTACCTATGGACACAAAGTTATAAATTGAAGTCTTTTAGACTCATTACGTTCATTACTCGAGACACAATCAGGAAGATCGTATCTATAGAATACAAGTAAGCCTGGTTTGAATTTAATACCCACATTGAATAAAAAAGTGTATAGGTTTATGTAGAGAGTAGTTCCTGAATGGCTTCGAGAATTTAATGATGACTGGGTAGTACAAAAGATCCGTACGTCACCTGTCTGTATCGTTTAGAAATGATCGACCCTAACTGACGAACTCTCTAAATCTCAGGAGAAGCTGAAGTTCCGAAAGATATTTCATCAATAAAACTACGTGTACTGTTACCCGTTGGTGTGATAGTTCGTCTCCACGTCTCAACGGGTCTAGAATTCCTTCAGCAAAACTTACATTATCTCCCTTTAATTAAGACAATTGATAAATCTTTGTCAATCCTTAACCTTTCACTAAAAAATCTGATTTGGCGAATTTCTTAATTCTATAAGGACTTTCTTCATCTCATAAATATGCCATACCAAGCCTCTATACATGCATACGAAAACCATAATAAAAATCAGCATTAGACCTATTTATAAAAACTCAGTTCTGTTTATTTTTGAACAATCTGTAAATAGAGACACACCTCTTCATAATGTTTTTGTTTAGTGATCACTTCATTTCTAGTATATTGCGCTGTTTTTGTGTTTATTAACAAACGATTTTTGATGCAAATGTTTGGCCCGATGGTCGAATTTCGCATTTGGGCTTTTTAATATAAGAATTTCTGATAGTCAACCAAATGCAGTACTAGATCCAATAGTAAAACTGATGAAGTGCTTGCCGCCTGAGAAAGTGTCGCAGACGAATTTTCTGTGTTGCTCACACCCAAACTGTAAGTATTGGAAATTATGTTTCCATCAGATGTCGGAAATTTCTTACAAACGCGATTTTCTAACAGGTCGCATGAAACGACGTAATAATGAGCGACTGTAGTTCTTACTAAGGTAAAACCATCAGCTCAAAGCGAGGCAGTGTTTTTATATAACAAAATGAATGATTTTTTCGTGATACGTCTGCCGTTTATAAAAGGTTATTAATTGTATGAAACAGGCTAAAATTAACGTTCTTAGGCTCCGAAATGTCCAATATTTTGCGTATCAAAGAAAATATTCGGATGCCGACGAACCACTGTGTGTGCTATCCGAAAATTGAAAATGACTAGATTTTTCGTGTGAACTTTGTTGAGCCGAGGCGAAGCCGAGTGTGTAATGGATTTTACATGCTGAGGGCGTCTAAAGTAGTGCTGGAATACGATTTTCGACGTATGTAACAGGACAGTTGAACAGTACAAATGACAACTAATTTTCAGATTCCATGGATGGTTATACTGTCTGTTTTTAATAACCGAAACAGTTATGGTTTCACATCGTTTAACACGCTTCAACAATAAAATTAATTGTTTACCACATCGTTCCTCCTTCGGAACATACCAGGCCAAGTTAGGAACACACAAATCGTAAACGATACCAATAAACGCGATTATTTTCAATATTTCTGTTCGCAGTGACTTGAACCACCGATTGTAAAAAAAACAATAAAAACATTTAATTTCACAGATCTAAAAAAAAAGAGATGATCATCGTGCATCAGCAGTGTGTATAGGTCTACACATTCCACACGAAAAAGACCAGCATTTTCATGTGTATCGAATTTGATACGATTTGATTATGAGATAGTCAGGGTCGTGACACCAACAAAAAAATATGAAAACTCGAGGTAAAGATTCAATTAAAAACCAAACTATAATTTCCAATCAACCATTTACTGTAACAACTTGATAACTCAATGGTCCTTGTAACTTGAAATAAAATCATGTTTCAACACAGAAGCCTTCAAAATTGCTCCTTTCGACAGATGACTTTGTTTTGCCGAATGGGCTGGCAGATGCAATAAAACATCCGCTCCGCATATACTTTGCAAACGACTGCTAATTTGATCTCCCGTTATTTCTGCATACAATTTCCCATTTATAGACGTTACAGAAGCCCTAGCATATTCCGGACGAGGATCCAATTCGATAGTATCGTTGAGTAGCTCGACAGCGATCACTGACAGGTTCAATTTACTATCGCCCTGTCCTTGGAGATATCTCAGTGCCGGAAGAACGAACAAATGGAATGTAACGAAAGCAGACAGAGGATTGCCTGGTAGACCGAAGACATGTTTTCCGCTAGTGTTGGATGCATACGTCATTGGTTTGCTGGAAAAATTTCGCGGTGCTGAATATCAATGTGGAAATCACATTCGTAAGATCGTCTTACCCTGGCTTCATATTCACTCGTCCGATGGCCAGGTCCATTTTCAGATCCAACAAAGCTTTTTTTACGAAATCTTTGTCACCCATTGATACACCTCCGGTGCATATAATTACATCACAGTTGTTTGTCATCTCGTTCATGCATTCGTACAATGATTCGTAGCTGAGAAATGAGATCAACATTTCAGTGGTCCATTGCAGAAGGAAGGAAATCGAAATCCGAATCATCAAAAGAACAAAAATCTCACCTGTCCTTTGCAATTGTTGTTCGAACATCGGTGAAACCGAATCGACGTAAAAGTTCCTTCAGCATTACACTATTCGAATCATAGATTTTTCCCGGTCGCAATGTCTCCCCTGGTACGATCAATTCATCACCGGTCGATATTATGCCAATTTTTGGTTGGTACTGGAAAAGTGTTCATTTTGATTCTGTAACTTGATGGACATCAGGCTAGGCTTTACTCACGAATTCATGAACAACACCGACACTTGCGAACATTGCCGGATAAGCAACACTATCGGGAGAGCCATGCGTGAATAACCGTTGACCTTTTTGCAAATCGTTGCCTATTGGTCTGGAAATTGGTTGAAACGATTTTGATAAGACTTCTCTGCTGGACGACTCACTACACCATTTGTATACCTTATGTCCAAATCGACAGTTGGTTCCACTAAAATTTCAATGACTTTTTCAACATCAGATTCCACTTCTACAATTTTCGTGTCTTCCACCTGGATCACACAGTCTGCAAAGTCGGGAACTGGAGCTCCAGTATTGATTTTATAGCAACATTCGTCCGGGAAATTCTCACTTTTGACCTGGAAGGAAACAGTTGCAAGCAATTCGAACACTTTTTATGATCTCTCATGACCCCCATACCTCGTCTCCAGCAGCAACATAACCAATAACGATTTTCCTTCCTTTCCCACCTGTTGCCTTAACAGCGTATCCGTCTTTAATGGATGCTCGGAACGGTGGCAGATCAAACGGACTTTCGAAAGACTCAAATTTCTTGCTTTCGATTCTGTTGAACTGTTGCAATTTCGATTTTATAATCCGACGAGCATCGTCGACACTGACCATCGGATATGGTGAGTTGCGATCGTTACCGTCACCGGTACCGGTCTTGTGTGGACAAATATGTTTGACCGACGATTTTGGTTGTTCGTTTTTCACCTCATTTCGGGCGTGTTGTTGAACGTCTTGCACACATCTGTGTGTTGATTGCACTTGATCCAAATCGTTTCGTAGCAATTCAATTGCATGCGGTAATACATCACAGACGGCCGCAAAGCATTCCGACACTGCCTTCTTGCTACCCGGGAAATTGATGATTAGACTCTGTTTGCGAATGCCACTGACAGCACGGGATAGAACAGCAAATTTCGTTTTTTCCAAGCTTGCCAGTGACATTGCTAACTGTAGCTGAGGTGCATCTCTTTCGAGCACTTTTTTCGTTGCTTCTGGTGTCACATCGCGGTGACTAAACCCGGTTCCTCCAGTTGTAAGAATTAAGTTCAGATTTAGCACATCGGTGTAGAAGAGTAAAGTACCCTGAAAGGAATGTTTTGACTCATCGTAAGACAATGACATTGTGATTTGTTACCTCAATTTTCTCCATATCATCCGGAATGACGTCATATTTCACAGTCGTCGGATTGAATTGAACCTTCACCAAGTCAATCAAGTGTGGACCGCTAGCGTCCACAGCCGATCCTTGCGAACAGCTATCACTAACTGAATGAAATTATTTCACCAATTTTTACACTTTCCGGCAAATCGAACTTACTGGTCAATATTCCAACACTGGAAACAGACGATTTTTTCGTAGATTCCATGTTTACGTTTCCGATATCTGATATGTTCAATTGATTTTGTACAAGCAAACTAACAGTACTGATTCGGCCCAAATTTTCTTATCGCATTTTTTGTAACAAAACAATTCAACCGTAACTGCGATACAATGTCCACAAAACATCAAAACAGTCTCAATGCGCAAGAAAACATATGACGATGACGTCTTGAAGAGAAACATTCAACAAAATGTTGAACGACCTATTATACGATAACCACATCGGCAACAGCAGAACAGTAGGGTGTATTGCAGATAATTTAGATGCGCTGTGGATGCGCACTTAGGTAAGCATTGGAAGCATAATTAAATCTGTTCGATTTTAGGATCTGAACATTTTTAACTGATTAATTCAAAATCTTTTACTTCAATGTTTTAACATCTTTGGGGCTTGAGAAATAACTCTAAAATTACTGAAAAGAAAACATTTTCAATGTCTATTTGGGTTTATCAACGCACTATCGTCAAGTGTGTTGGTTATATCTATAAACTATTCCCTCGACGGTTACAAAAAACTCATTTCGAATTCCTGTTGATGTAACAACCAGTTGTGAATGTATCTCGGGGATGGTAGACGCAAATATGGGCTTAATACGATAATCAACCACGGTGGGGTTGAACAAAATTTAAATAGAGTCGCGACACCACCTCTGATTTTTTTTAATATTCTTATTGAGGGACTCGAGTACTATAAGGAACCACATTCAGTTCGAAAAATTTTCCAGCCGTTTCGGAGAACCGGCACTCATGGCCGTGCGGGAGCGACGAGTCAATTTGAATACAGATTGTTATCGCAACGGATAGAGGGACTAATTCTAAGCTAATTCGTATTGAAATGGCTCCCCTTGACAACTTGACCACGTAGCTACAGCCAGCTAAAGTCAAAAATTCAACATCTTTCAATGGTGATATGTCCAAGCCGAAGAAAGTTTGAAACTCTTTGAATAGCGATATTGGTAGAGCATTCCATGCTCTAATAAACGCCGAGAACAGATTTTACAAAATTTGTTTGAATTGTACAATATTTGAAAAATTTTATTTTCACCATCTTCGGTGAAACTAGGACTCATCTGCAATACACAGGTTGATCCTGTCTGCAGCAAAACAATAATGCCTGATCAGCCTGCAGTCTAAGCTTTACAACAATACCACACCCGCCATACCAGCCTCACAACAAGTATCTTTTACGACATTTTGTTTGCAGCAAGGTCACTCTACGACGAAATTTTCAATTTATCATCTATCTTCAAGTGCCCGTTCCTTTAGAATGAGTGGAATTGTTATGCATTCTTCATAAATAAGTGGTATAAGTCATTTGCAGCAATTCTTACATTAATTACGTGTATCTGGAGTCGGTTAAAGCTGATTTCGCTAACCATTAGAGGAAATTTACCGTAAAAATATGTGGAAATCAGCTTTAACCGACTCCAGATACACGTAATTAATTTAAGAATTGCTGCAAATGACTTATACCACTTATTTATGAAGAATGCATAACAATTCCACTCATTCTAAAGGAACGGGCTCTTGAAGATAGATGATAAATTGAAAATTTTGTCGTAGAGTGACCTTGCTGCAAACAAAATGTCGTAAAAGATACTTGTTGTGAGGCTGGTATGGCGAGTGTGGTATTGTTGTAAAGCTTAGACTGCAGGCTGATCAGGCATTATTGTTTTGTTGCAGACAGGATCAACCTGTGTATTGCAGATGAGTCCTAGTTTCGCCGAAGATGGTGAAAATAAAATTTTTCAAATATTTTACAATTCAGACAAATTTTGTAAAATCCATTCTCGGCGTTTATTAGAGCATGGAATCCTCTACCAATATCGCTATTCAAAGAGTTTCAAACTTTCTTCGGCTTGGACATATCAACATTCAAAGATGTCGAATTTTCGACTTTAGCTGGCTGTAGCTACGTGGTCAAGTTGTCGAGTAGAGCCATTTCAATACGAATTAGCTTAGAATTAGTCCCTCTATCCGTTGCGATAACAATCTGTATTCAAATTGACTCGTCGCTCCCGCACGGCCATGAGTGCCGGTTCTCCGAAACGGCTGGAAAATTTTTCGAACTGAATGTGGTTCCTTATAGTACTCGAGTCCCTCAATAAGAATATTAAAAAAAATCAGAGGTGGTGTCGCGACTCTATTTAAATTTTGTTCAACCCCACCGTGCAACCATTTGGTTTTTTTTCTTAAGTTTTTTTGGGCCGATCCAGGCGGTACTGCAATACCTGGCCAACCCGTGACAAGGGTGGAGCAAGCTTCTAGCACTTCGTCTGTATTCAAAAATAAGTTTAATTAATCAGGTTGTCGGATTAGCTCAATAAAGACACATTTTTTACTTATTTTGTCAATATATTTCGTCTTCCAAATGAAGACATCATCAGGGCTGTAACAAAACAATGTTGTCTTTATCAAAAAATTTGTCTTTATTGAGCTATTCCGACAACCTGATTAATTATTAGATCAGGTCATAAAATATTGAAGTTGAAAAATAAGTTTAATATTCATAGATATTAAGCTAATAAGAACATACACTACACCTCAATGACATAATGATTGCATAAATTTTGCAAACATCCGTGACTCTGACATATGCGAAGTGCTTTTTAACGTTACAATTGCGCAACGGACTATTTGTAACATTAGCACTATCCCACAGCGCGAAGCTATTATACTAATCGCGAGCCATTCGTCTGACGTATTTCGACAAATCAGAAAACAACGCAAAAAGGCCAAATCTCTGTCGTCGTAAGTCAAAATTACGTTAAACCGATCAAAATCAAATTGTCTAAGTCGCGTTATCCCTAAAGTACCTAGAGACACCGTTTCGTCCAGCTAATCTCAAAACTCACTAGTTCACTTCCATAAAATTCCCATGAATTTTATGTGGAAACAGAACACTGGGGGACTCGTCAGGAACGACAGTGTCGAGAGTTTTGTTATTGTATGCGCTCTACGGTAGGGAGGGTAAACTTTTTGTAAAAAATCAAGCAAACAAATGAAACCAAAAAGAAGAACAAAAATCAACATTTTAATGAAATAACAAATTCAAACCTCAACCCATCGGCTCACGCACAGATCCATTCACCCATTCATTCACTTTTGCACAAAAACTCACAACAGTAAACTTCACAAACATTTTCACTAAAACTGAAACCGAAAACTAAACAAACGGAAAATACTGACACTAACACTAACAAAAGCCATGGCCACTAATCTGAAAAAACAAAAAGGGAACATTAGAACTAACGAAAAACAAAAATCAAAGAGAAGATCACCTAAGCACTCCATTAACACTGGCAGAAGTGTTAGCACGGCCCACAGCGCAATTCCTCGGTTATTTCTTCTTTTCGAATTAAATGGTCAGTAGTGCTTGTCCGTCTGAGGAAGGTGGTCTGTAGATGAGAGAATGAATGCTCGCCGCAGGCAGAGTCCCCGTTCCAAAAGAATTCCAATGCAGTTTGCCAGAGTTCCATTAGAGAGGTCCATCCAACTAAGAATATGTTCTTAGTTTCTCTATTCTCGGAGCATGGAAGCGGATTCCAATAACTGAAAATCTAAATCTAAATGGGCGTCTAACGTTTGACAATAATAGTCTCAACGAAATAATTTTTTTAAGAATATCATTACGTTATGGCAGTGCCGGTTTTTTAACGTTGCGATTTGGCAACGGACTATTATGTCATTGCTACACCTAAAAAGACAAAAGAAAAAAGTTGATTGGTATATGAGATCCAAAGCCAATGAACGTCAACACAAGGTACGGTCGAATGTCAAACTTTGTATGGAGCGGAGGACATAGCGATTTCATATAAACAAACTCACCTCTCATGGGAGGTGAGTTTGTTTATATGAAATCGCTATGTCCTCCGGTTTGTACATTCATTGTACGGTCGGTGAATTTCTTTATTGCATTAAATTGTACAATTAATTGTAAAAAACAAAATTTCAAAAGAGGAAATCAAAAGAAGAACCCAATGGGTTGTACATCATAAGAGAATCAGAAAATTTGAACAAGCATATTTAAGTATATAGAGTAGATGGTGAAATTTTTTTTGAATCGGACACACCATTTTAGTTTCCGGATGTTTATGGTGCTATCGATAGGTAATTTCAAGGTGATCATTTCGTAGAAGAAGAATTTTTTTAAAACAACCTCTCCGGCTCGGGGCGACTCTAAGAAAATTTGAAAATTTCAAAATCATGACTTTTTCAGAAAATTTTACACCGAAATGAAACGACCCGGTCGGTTTTGATCTAATGGTAGTTTGTAGATAATTGACAGACGATTCTAATAAAAGTATCGTCGGGTCGAAAGGTTGTAGTTGTGAGTCAGGGTGAGGCATCAAAGTCCAATTTTATGGTTTTGTCAATGAGCACCCCAACCGATTTTTTATTTTATTGGCTTAAAATGAAGGCTAGCACATCCCATTTAGCATATCAAAAAATTGGGAGGGGGTTTTTCAATTTTTTCAACAAATCTTAAAAAACTTTCTTATGAGTGCCCACATTCCTGAGATTTTTTACTGGAAATGTATGGGAAGTTCTCCTAAAAATGAAATTAATTGATATATACTGGTTGTCTCTAGTCTACCGAACAATTATATGCACTAACAAGAAATTTAACATTTTTACTTTGTGAATGTGGACAACTTTCACTGATTTTTTCACAATCGGGAAGCTTTCTGGCCATGTCTAGCTCATCCACTGCTGGGTATAGCTTCAGTTGCTACTATATCTCATAGCCTGAGACCGCACCTTTCCAAAAATACCAAACTTGCCCTATTCCCTATCTGGCTTGTATTCTGTACGATGTCAAATATGTGGGTAAGTCGACCTACTCGAATGATTTTTGAGGAAGTTTGTAATTTCCAATTTTAACCGAAATAAAGTTACAAATTATGTCAAATAAGGTTGTTATGGACTCATTTAATGAAGTTCACATGCAAGGTGATACATTTTGATATTTCTTGACAAAGTTCAGGTCAATAGACATAAAGATCATTGAGTACTTCTGGTCACTGAATGACTACTGAAAGTGTTAGGAGATATCAGAATGTATCACCTTGCGTGTAAACTTCATTAAATGAGTCCATAACAACCTTATTTGACATAATTTGTAACTTTATTTCGGTTAAAATTGGAAATTACAAACTTCCTCAAAAATCATTCGAGTAGGTCGACTTACCCACATATTTGACATCGTACAGAATACAAGCCAGATAGGGAATAGGGCAAGTTTGGTATTTTTGGAAAGGTGCGGTCTCAGGCTATGAGATATAGTAGCAACTGAAGCTATACCCAGCAGTGGATGAGCTAGACATGGCCAGAAAGCTTCCCGATTGTGAAAAAATCAGTGAAAGTTGTCCACATTCACAAAGTAAAAATGTTAAATTTCTTGTTAGAGCATATAATTGTTCGGTAGACTAGAGACAACCAATATATAGCAATTAATTTCATTTTTAGGAGAACTTCCCATACATTTCCAGTAAAAAATCTCAGGAATGTGGGCACTCATAAGAAAGTTTTTTAAGATTTGTTGAAAAAATTGAAAAACCCCCTCCCAATTTTTTGATATGTTAAATGGGATGTGCTAGCCTTCATTTTAAGCCAATAAAATAAAAAATCGGTTGGGGTGCTCATTGACAAAACCATAAAATTGGACTTTGATGCCTCACCCTGACTCACAACTACAACCTTTCGACCCGACGATACTTTTATTAGAATCGTCTGTCAATTATCTACAAACTACCATTAGATCAAAACCGACCGGGTCGTTTCATTTCGGTGTAAAATTTTCTGAAAAAGTCATGATTTTGAAATTTTCAAATTTTCTTAGAGTCGCCCCGAGCCGGAGAGGTCGTTTTAAAAAAATTCTTCTTCTACGAAATGATCACCTTGAAATTACCTATCAATTATTCAAAAAAAATTTCACCAGATGTAGGATTTCATTGGGAAAAGCGAGCATCGTGTCATGAATGAAGTAGATAAATATTTTTACAGTGGAGTTTCGAGCAAAATTAGATGTTGAAACAACATTTTTGGTAGACCAAAATTTGGTCGTTTACTGAAGAATTCACAAGTTAAGCGAAATCGACCAAATGGGTGCGAGCATTGAATTTCAACATTTATATGATGTAAGGAAAATTTAATTAAACAATTAATGCAGGGACTGAAAGATAAAAAAAAATATTGTAATTACAGTTGAGAACGGAAATTTACACCGGCGTTAAAGTAAAACCAAAGAAAAACAAAGGCTCAAATGACGATCGAACGATCGAAAAGAAATTTCAAAATGATCCGCTGATTCAACCAGCCGGATATGAATCACAAAGCACAAACATCCAATGAAGCGATTGGCGTGTCCATACAAACGTCACCACTCGATCTCTGCACGCGGGCCTCCTCCGTAATTCCACCCAAAAATGCGTTGGAAACATCAGACAACGATCGATCAAACCGGGCAAAGGGACAATGCTTCAACGGCATACGAACGGGCAAGAGCTGACAATGAAAAAGAAAGGGCGGATAGAGAAAGTCAACGAGCCGACCAAGAAAGAGAGAGGGTCGAACGTGCTGAAGAAGAAATCAGAAATCTACGAGGAATGTTATCGGTACGTACTTTTAGTAATTTCAGGCTACGTTTAGAATGTAAGACGTACATTTAAATTCCTTAGCAACGACGTCGTAAATAATAAATCGCGAATGATTGGATGGGCATCGACCAAAGAAAATTGACAGGTTTTACTAAGGTTTTGTTCAACTATACAATTTTTCTCAATTTTCCATTGAAAATCGTCATGATTTTCATCGACTTCTTTTTCGACTACTGCCTTTGGAATTTTCCACAATGGGGACATTTTCGAATTTTCGGACGTCCACTTTTCAATGTATAACAAAATGGTCATAAGTAATGGCCTGGTTCACATCAAGCGCTTTAAGACACTCACTTGGAAGAAATGTCATTTAGCATTTAGAAAAATTTCAGGATTTGACTCATTCCAACGTCTTAACTTACGAGTCGGTAATCCAATTTTAATTGTTTAATTGTCCGAAGATATCGTCGAAAAACCCTAAAACACTTATTCCCTATAAACGGAAAAAAAAGAATTTTAGAAATCGCTGATTTGGCATCTACGGACAACCACAATAGGTTTACCCTTACTCAGGGAGTCCAATTCGACATGTTACAAACGTATGCGTAAACCTATAAGACCCCAGTACTTCGTACGGGTCTAAAAAGATTTCGTACCAACGAATATCATCACGGTTTGAAAGATGTTCGGAACGAGAATCTTATACTTATTACGAAACGTTTCGACTTGGAATCAACCATAAAATCGAATTCGAAAAGTTTCGATCTTATGGGTCGGTCTCCACGACATAAATATGTAATTTAAAAGCATAACCAGACCATTTGATGACTTAGGCTCTGTCCTATTCATATTTAACTAAACTAAGGAAAACCACTCGTGGAAATGTTAAATTTAGTTCTTTATAGTCTTATGATATGATTGTGATTAGAGCCTTTAGAATAAAAAGAAAACGGAAAATTTCAATTGGAAGGTGGTAATTAGTCCTGTAACTCTTTCAAGTTCTTTCAATGGGTCGTCGGTGGGTTAAATAAAACACCAAAATATTAAAGCAATGAAAAAACTATATAATTGTTCCAATGAGATAAAAAAGATATTTTCCTCCTTTTTTCTTTTGTGTAGTTGTTGTTGTTGCTGTTGTTTTGTTATTATAGTTGGTTATATCAATAGATCCATCTCTCCAACTCTCTCTTTCTAATTTGTATTTGATAAGTATTATAATATAGACATAATTTGTTGAACATAATAAATATGCCTCCTCATTAATCATTCACAAAATACAATGCAAAGCACAATTTCACCCACAGCTTTTCTTTCAATTTATTGGTTCAACAGTAATTCATTTCGTATTGCAAATTTGAATTTTTTTTTAGAGTTTAATTTTTGTTAATTGTTAATAGCTAACTATTGTTTCTTTTTGTTACTTAGATATTTTAGATAGATATTTTGTTTGAATTATAATTTTTTGATCATTTCTTGTTTCGTCTTCCTTTCTTTGGTGTATGAAAAGCGATTATTTTATATGAATTATTAGGGGAATTCACGCAGTCAAATGTAGAGAAATATACTCAGTATAATTCGTAAATCTAGTTAAAACTGTATAAGTTTGACAGCTGTCACCTGAAAAAAAATAATTACGCGTCGGATTTTAATCAAACAAAATGCGAGTGTGTAGCGCGTGATCTCAGGAGTCCGGCAAGGTTTTTTAACCGGACTAATATCTGCCGAGCGATAAGACTTTGAAAACACGAGGTGCTCGACATACGTAAAAAAACATTTTGGCATTTTGTTTGACGATAATCCGTCGAGTCAAAAATTTGACAGTTGTCATTTAAATACGATTTATACCAACGCACTTCAAGCAAAAGTGATCAAGGTTGACAGCTGTCAAATAGAGTACTATTTTGTATGAAATGGTCATACTCATGCCTGATGTGTGTTGTTTATACTCGATATACGCTATTAACTCGATATAGTGAAATAAAAACGCGAGACTTATCGTGTTTCCAAAGTCTAATCGCTCGATAAATATTCGTCAAATTGAAAAACTAATTACCTTGCCGGACCTCAGAGAACACGCGCTACACACTCGCATTTTATTTGATCAAAATCCGTCGAGTAAGAAATGCAATTTTTTTTTCAGGTGACAGTTGTCAAACTTATACAGATTTATAAGATGTACTAGAATCTATAGTATATCTGATATACAAAATATACTGAGCATATTTTTGTATATTTGACTTCGTGAATTCCCTTAATATAACTTGATATAATTTTTTGTTGTTGTTGTTTTTATTTTAGTTTTTATATAAATATATTCATTTGCATTTTATAGTTTATATTTTACGACAATATTTTGTTGTTGTTGTTGTTTTGTATTGATGTTTGATTACAATTTTTCATTTTTGTTTACCTCTTAAGAATTATTTGATTAGAAAATATTTGTTTAAGCTTTAATTATGTAAACAACAGAAAAGAAAATGATTTGCATACTTTCAATATATACCACGAACTATAATATGCAAAAATAATTCTTTTTTTTTCACTTTTTTTTTTGTTTATAAAGTATAAAGCACACATTTGTCATAATGATAAAAAATTTGGATCCAAAATGTTCGGTTGTCTTCTTCTCAATTGATTCAATTACCTGTTCTTTCACTTTCAAATTATATTTTTAATTTTTTTTTTACACTTATTTCATCGCGTCAAATTTGTTCTTCTTTCTTTAGCTACATAAAATTTCCTTAAATTAAAATACAAGAATATATTGTAGACAATAGATTAATAAAAGGCAGCAGAGTGGCGGTTTTTATCATTTAATTCACTTAACATTTTGTTTATTTTTTTTGTGTCTAAAATGTCTGTTTTTCATTTAATCTTAAATCAAAAACTTTTTTGTACAATCATTTAAGCGAGGTGCATTTCAATCAAATAGCATTGTTTATTCGGAGATCAATCGACATTTTTAATTTAATCGATGAGGCTGGAAATTAAAGAATCAGGGTAATAGTGCACCTTAAAGAACTTTTTTTTAGTTAGGTTTCACTTTATGACACTGGTACATACTGGCGTGAAATGTACTTTTCCTAATTAGTGTTGAAATATCACGACTTCGTCACGTCTTTTCAACGTTGTTTTGGAAAGACGTTGTTGGTTGGTACCAACTTATGCTAAATGAACTTTTTTATGGAATTCAATTCCAGCACGAGCCGGAGCCGGAGGCGGAGAATTTTAGCATGCGTTAGGAAAATAACTATTTCGACACTGGAAAAATCGAGTTGATAAATGACTATATCTTCTTCTAATCGTGTTCGATACGCAAAACAAAAAAGGTGTTCTTTCCACGTGATCTATTTCCAAGCCAGCCTTCGGTTCAAATTAGAATCTAAATACTTAATGCAAAAGGCAGCCCATTTTTTGCTAAACAGACTGTTAGAAAAATCAAATACTTTGTCTGGTAATACTATGCATCTTGTAGTTTTGATTTTTTTTCTCCTTTTAAACCTGCTTTAAAATTTAATCCGACTATTCTCTATAATTAACCAATCCAAAAGGATTCTCAAAATATTAATAGTTAAAATTCAGCTCAAACAAAAAGCATTTCAACGAAAGCAAAGCACCATAATAATCCTAAATTGTGTGAAACAAATATATAAGCAGATTGGACTAACTTTTTGTATAAATTTACATTAATGAGTTCACGATTTATGTTTAGAACGACTGAATCAAGAATTTAATAAAAATTGCGGACTGCAATTGAATGAAATTTATCAAATTTACACACCTCAAATGTCCCTACATGAAATTCTCTAGGACAGAAAATAGTTACGATCAATCCTATAGAGATTTAATAAATTGCTTCGGTGCGTTCGGCATGTAATACATAGCTCTAGGAGAATGTGAAAAGTTTTGTTTTTCTTCCTCTTATAACAGTTAACTTCTCATTATTTCATTAATTTTCAACTAAATTTTAGATTTTCAACTTTTGCCGGCTTTTGTTCTTACTTGTTCTTATCAGCGTGAGAATGTCTAACAATATATGTGATTTGGCTTTACAATAATATTCTCGCAAATACTGGCGCTAAAACAAAAAAAAAATTAGGGTATTTTATTGCGTGTGTGCATTTAGCTTTTCTAAAGCAGCAACACTTTCGTTTTCTGTTGTAAAGACTTATTTTATGTAATAGCTTTACACAAAATCCCTTTTTTACAATAATTTTTCAACAGTTTCCAGGAGGAAAAGGTTAACTCTAGCTGAACCTACCGCTTCATTGAGTTATGCGCTTACCACTCGCTAACAGACATTACGTACCACATCAGAATTATTCGTTTTGCCATTGACTAAAAAGTAATAGTGAGCGGAGCGAGTTATAAAAATTTTGTACGGAAAATAGTTATTTTCCAGGGCTCATTAGTCAATTTTTTCAGGCCCTTAATTGCTCCAGCTCCCTGAGCTTAGCCCATTTCACCCATACGCTTTCTTTCGGCTCAGTTTATAATTTTCGCACTAGTCAGATCAAAAACTTGCAAATTAGGTGCGGCACGTAATCCACTAATGGTCTCATGATTCCACCAATTTTATTTTACTTTTTAGAATTTAGCGCCACAGGTTTCAATATTGTTTTTGTTTTACCAAAATGTTTGTCGCTGTCGCAGCATCCAAAGAGGATGCTCTGTAGCGCATATTTTTAATTTTTTCATTTCCAAAATAATACTTAGTCATTTCCTATCCTTAGTTTGGTCTTTTTAAAAAAATGTTACTGTCTTTTCGGTCAATGCGTTTTGTGTCACTCTTATAAATGAGCGCTTTTCTTTGAGCAAAATATGATTATTTCTATAACGTCCATAAGCCAAAAGCTTTATAACATCAGACAAATGAATATATATATTGTGAATGGGTTAAGGTAATTATATGTGTATTTATACTTATATTGTATTGCTTACTACAGTAATTTTACAAACAAATTCTGGCTAAAATTAAAGGATAAAAATTAATACAACAAAATTTTAATTTTCGAGTGTAATTAGCTACGCTCTCCTGTTCTCATGATATATCTTAACATTTTCTTTTTGAATTCGATTAATTGATGATGGGCGAACGGTTACATTAAATTTTTGTTTTTTTAAATTATTTTATTCATTTACCAAAAGCGTTTATCTTGTTTTATAGTTATTATAATTGTGTTTTTGTTGACAATTTTTGTTTGGTTTTTTTTTTCATCTCAAATGAAAAATCTTAAATTCCCGCACGATGCATTTGAAAACTTAGTTTGAAACAAAACGAGAATGAACGAAACGGGAAACCATTTTTTTTTGTTTCATTCAATTAACAACGGGGAAGATCCAAAATTAATTTTTGTTTTATTTTAATTGGACATTTCGCATTTTCCATCGTCCATACCTTCCATTTGTGTGGCCTTTGCTTTGTTTTGACGGACGATTTCAGCACGACGTTCCTGCGATGAAGATGAAATTTTATATTTTAATTGGAATTGAAACATAAATGGACAGTGTCCGTTGGACACGCGCGTGTTGTATGTTGGAAATTGTTCGTTATTTTTATTCATTTGGGACAGGGAGTAAACTATAGGCGGAATGTCTATCCATGCAATTATTTTTCAGCTAATAAAATTAGGTCGAGCGCATTGAATAAAAAAAAATGTAAAAGCGGTAGAGACCTATTTCAAATTTTACGTTTGTTCTTCGGTCAAGCTTGACAGTAAAACAGAAGAAAGATTTGAATTAGGTCTATTTTACACTTTAAGCTTACAAATGTAGCATTTTTTTAACGACACCGTTGTCGCAGTGCGAACAAATTTTCGTTATTTGTCACCCATTCCCCTGTTCGAAATTTTCCAATATCTATCATAAAAGCCCCCCCACACTTGGCTTAGTGTGAACATCCTTTATAGATGGCCAATTGATGGTGAAGTTTTAAAGATTTTTATGTTCTTTCAGTTATTGGGTTATCCTCAAAATCAGAATAAAGATCTGATTTCTCCCAAAAATGTAGATAATTTAGAGTAAAACTAGCACGTTTACGTATCATCTACAGCTGCAATTTTTTAACACAATTTACGAGATGACGTGTCATGACATAGATAAAACCAGAAAGTTAGCGGAACGAATACACCAAAATTTTACAAATCCATGGAGTTTCGTTGTGGGAACTCCTTTCTTGGCTTAAAGTATTTAGTGCGAGTGTCCGATTTAGTCGAATTATCAAGCAGGCATATGATAAACGGACATGTTGAAAACAATGCGAATTGTTCACTCATCTAGGGCCATCACATGAGAATAAATAACACGACAAAACCACTGTGAATACGTAGATCGAATAAATGTTGTAGGAATCATGGGTATAAATGACGTGTCTAGTTCAATTACTTAATCAGGGCCTATTATTTGTGAAATTTGCGAAACTGAATTTCACAAATTTCTTCAACTTTCACCGAATTTCGTTAAATTTCACATAATTTCGTCAAGTTTCATCTAATTTCGTTTTACTTCACTAAATTTCGAATATTTACTAAAATTTTGCAATTTTCACACATTTAGTATAATAGGTCATGTATTTAGAAAATATCGTTTTTCGGATACAGCTCAATAAAATGGGTTGTGTAGGATGACTCCTTCCAACAAGATATAACATTGGGGATTTTTATTCTGGAAAATTCTAAAACGAATTTTTGAATATTTTTTATGAATTTTCAGAATTAAATTTCCCAATGAAAAATACAAAAACGAAAGAAAGAAACTTGGTAATACATAGTTCGCGTCAATGGTTACTTTACTATAACGATGACAACTAAAAACGTACGAAAAAGGATCGTGCTCAACAAAATCAATAAATAAAAGGGAAAACGGCAAAACAAACAAAATGTTTCAATCATCTCAAAACACCTACATGTTCACGTAATTTTTCAAGCTTCTTTCTAACTTCTTCTTCTCGCTTTTGCTCGGCCGCATACAGTTTGTTGTCGAAAATGTGTTTAATTTCCATACATTTTTCGGTTTCCCGGATGTCGGCTGTTATTTTTACCTCGGCAAGTTTATTTATGTTCTGATAGATGACAATGATGGCACGGTGAAGTTGTTTAGTGATTAGATGTTGGGGGTGTAATATTTTATGTTTATGATGAGGTTAGTCATTGTGGAAGCGACAGAAAGTTGGTAAGAAAATATGAAAAGATAATTTTATGAATCATGCCTGAGATTGTTTTATGTACAGATTAACGGGCAAGTCTTTTTTTTTAAAGCCCCACCAAAGCCTAATTAATCAGAAATCATCTCCACAATAACAAATTCACAAAAAGTATCCCAATTTTCACAGAGAAAATTCTGGATTTTTTGCAGTGAATTCTATCGAGTCAATTTCAAAATTTATGAGGCAGAGTAACTGCATGCATGTGTATCAACTCACGTGTTCTTTTAGATGATTCAACATCTTTTTCATGTTCTCATCTCGAATGGCAGCAGCGACTTTATGTTTTTCATCTATCGCCACACGTTCCAATTCCTTTTGCTGTTCCAACAGAATCCGTTTCTTTTCGATTTCTTCGGCATGATCCTAAAAATGAAAAAAATAATATAAGTTTACTTTACTCGTTGACGCTCCGAATAGACTGTACACACTTTTAACTTTTTCTTCATATCACTCATTAAAGCATCCCGTTTCTCGACATGATACTCCATTTTCGCGTCTAGTGCCTCTTTCGTTTGATTTATAAACTCGATATTCAATTCGTCCTTCTTTCGGGCAATCTCTTCGATTTTACTCGCCTTTGCTGTCCAGTCAGCCATTTTCTTCGCTTCAAGTGACTGAAATTTGTTCATTTAAATTAGTTGAACGAATTCAGCCTCGGATCGGAGAATCGCATCATCACTTACAAGTCGACGTTCTTCGGCTTCCTTTAATTTCTTTGCGATTTCATCGTTCGATAAACTCTTATTCGCTTTCGTATTACTTCTAATTGTGACTGGGTTTATCACATTTCCCGTTGGCTCGGCTAAAATAACTTCGTAGCTCAAACCTCCTTTCGATTTTTCTTGGCATCTTATTTCGGTTGCTGGAAAAAAGAGAGTTTTATTGAATCATAGAAGAATAAAGCGACCGTCAATGGAAACAACTTGAAATAGTTCTCGATTCTAAGACTGCAGAGACCGATGAAAGACGAAGCTCTCACTCAATCTGGCCCTTAAAGCAAAGAAACTATGGACAAGGAATAGCCAATCAATTTATTCTCACTTATATTGCGCTAATATAAAAATGGGGGAGTTTACAAAAAATCTGTCTCCCGGCTCCCGGGTTGATATTAGACCATACCTGTATGAGGTGTATCATGTCAGAATCGTTATAATCCGCGTTGTTGATGTAGGATAAGTGCGTTAACACTGGGTGCAGGTGATCGAAATGTTGCGCAAAAATTTTAAATGCATAATTTAAAGAACATGAGAACGAGAAAGTGAGAAAGACACAAGGTCTGCGACTGAAAACATTTTAAACTTTAAAAGACTTTAGCAATTTGTCGACACGTTAAATAATAGCACCTAGTTCTGATGCCGAAGCAAGTACATTTAGTGAAAACTTAAAACTCGCTGTAAAGTAATGACACGATGAGAACGTTGAACACAATAGAAACACTATATGGATAAACATAGCGATATTAAAACACAATGGAATCGGTAACAGTTCTTCATTTTTTTAAACTGTGAAATATGCTCTTTACGTTAGGAGAATCAAGTGGAATTGTGTTAAGTTTATAATTGACTACTACTGCATTCAACAACTCAAATGGGTTGAATGTATTTCATTATTTCAGTCGGTGAGGTGCGGGAAAAAAAAGAAAAGTAGGAAAATATGAAGTTTTGATTGCCTCGCCAATAAATGTTTTGTTTAGTCCCGTCAATAACTTTCACTTGACAGGCAAAACAGGTAAAACAACTCAAAACAAAAACACTGTTCCGGGAGCTTGCCTTCAAACTTCGGTCGTTGTTTTGGAACGGGAAGCTTTGAGTCGCGACAGCGCTTATTCGCTCGAAAGTTAGGGCGGTCAAACCAGAGGTAAACAACAACCTAAAAATCATATTTTTTTATGGGTCTCAAGAAAGTCGGCATGATTGCCTGTTTCCCGCTGTTTTCGGAAGGGAAACAGGGAAATACAAAGACTGTTTCAAATGAAAGGTATTGTCAAGACAAATCAGAAAATTTGAGTTTCAGGAAAGTCTGTTTGTTCGATCAGTATCTACTGGCGAGAAAGTAAACAAAAGTGCATAATTTTCCTGTTTTTTCGCACCTCCCACTGTAAGTTTAACTGTGTAAGCTTTCTACCGTATACATCGAATGTAAAGACATGGCTCTAAAAATAGGCTCCGTAAATACGCTAGGTTCTACTTACTTTTACATAAACAGCGGATGCAGAATTTTTTCAGAATAATTTCCGCAGCTCAGCTGATTCAAAGTGGATAGGATTAGACTAGCATTATGTTGAAGATATCGATCAAGCAACATTTTAGCATAAATGCAACAAAACAATAACCGCTTTGCGGCATTGCATAATACACAAATAATATGCCAGCTTTCACGGAAAGAAAAGACTGTATTACACACATCGCGTGATTTTCTTCGATATGCCGAAAATTCGTAAACGTTTCATAGCCGAGTGAATATAAAAACATAATTTTTGTTCCTTTTTTTATTAAATTATTCAAAAGAGCAAAACCGATATTGTAATGTAATTAATTCATTGCTGTTTTATGTCGATATTTAAGTGCCTTGGACAGCACATGAACTGTGTGTAAAATCAAGATCGATATTCATGGAAATGTAAACTCCAATAAGTCCTTAAACTTGATATAAAGTTACATTTCGAGTCCATTAATTGCATGACGCAAAACAATTGAGCAAACACAACACAGAAGAAAATATATACGAAAATTACGAAACGGCTAGGAAGGAATAGAAAACAAACCAAAATTAGGTTTTTATAAATAGAATCAAGTCCTGAAAAAATCAATAATTATTTTATGTTGAACATGAACAACCACTTCTGCTTTTTGTTGTTACCTAACCAGTTAACCCAGCACTTGAAATGGGTGTTTTTGTATACCTAATATTTTTAAGAGTTTTTTTTTTGAGCTATATATAAAAAAGATAAAATGACGAATTTCGCACCCAAGAATTTCCTATTTCATTTCAAAGACGTAGAAGAGTGGTCGGTGTTAAGCTGCCTTTTATTACGTTTAATACGTGTCGCTGTCATGAAATATTTACTTTAACCATTTTAGCCCGCCAACGAAACACGCACGGTGTATGATGGATATTTTATGTTGGTTAAGGCAATACGTTCGTCAATATCCGAAGTAAAATTTTAAGGAAATAAACCGTATGTTGCTGCTAATTAAAAGGAAATAAAGGAGCGAATTGATGAAAATAAACAATTTAACGAAATTGAAACTTATATGGAATTGATGGTGATCATCAGTTTTTAAATGAATGATTCAATTCAGCGTACCTTCCCCGCATTATAAGAGTCTCACAGTGTGTAGGAAAAGAATCAATTATTTCCCATGCAACCTTTCGTCGGCATAATATATAAATAGTACAGAATCAGACACATGTCTAGTCGTGACGTCTAGTCACGCAACCATACCGCTGTGCCACAGAAAAAAAATGGAATCAATTTGTCGCCTTTTCATGTTATTACCTTTGTGTTCGAATCAACGAAGCAGTTGAAAAAAAATTAATTTAAGCTTTATGCTTGGCTCTGCGCCTAATTAATCGTATTGTTTCATTACGAGTTACGAATTCAATTTGTCATCGGAAACCATTTTTATGGCCGAAATTTGGCGGTTTAGTTTTTTAGTAAAAATTCTTCTTTCATTTACCTTCATCACATTTTATATCCATTTTCGTTGGATGGAAGAATATCTTACGATCACACGATTAATATAAAAGAAATCAAAATTAAAAAATGGTTTTACTTAAAACGCACAACACAATAATTAATAGGACGGGTGACTGTGATGACTTCGATCTAAATACAATCTATTAAATTTGATCTTATTATTATGAGTCAAATGTTGGTAGTGCAATCAGGAGAGATCTCTCACGACAGCAATTACTCATACAAACAAACAAAAATGACTCGAAATCACTATTTTCAGAACCATAACAACATTAACGCTGTTTTTGAAAGAAATTGACTTCTCTCAATGATCTCTCTCTAACACCGCTTCTCAGAATTAAGCGCAATGTAATACTGTCCAAAAGGCTTCATACGAAATTAGCTGTTTGGAAAGCTCAAACAGATTTACATATAGATGTAATGTGATTTTGTGTAATTCTGTTACATTTCTAGCATATTTATACATTTCGTCATAAAATTACTAACGTCAGCGATCTATTTAACGAACCACATTCACTCTAAGGCAATTCAAATGGATATTTACCAGAGTAAATTGTGGGTTTTGTTTCTTCGCCGTTCATGTAAATGTTGAGCTTTTCTTGGATCTAGCGGCGTTGTTCCAAGAAAGCCGCTAGATCCAAGAAAAGCTCAACATTTACCAGAGTAAAGCAATAGTTATTTACGTATCTGTTGTGGACGGTATATTTTAGGTAGAAAGGTAGAATATTCTCGTTGGACATTAATTCATATAGTTTAGGTAATTTCGCGAGTTATAGCCCGAACGAAGTGCCTAAAATAAACCGTCCACAACAGATGCGTATACAACTTTTCATACTGAGGGCCTAAATTACGAGAAAAACTCCGAAAAAAGGATGGCGACATTTTAATTCTCACCACAGAACTATTGAAATTTCTACTTACGTAGCATAGAAAATGATGTTATGTGCGAAGTGGATAAAGTTCGAATAAAATAGAACTTTTGAACAGGCTTTTAAAGCAAACAAGAATTATCATGTCTTACCATCTTGAGTTGTGATGTCCTCAAAATAGATTTTTCGTGTACAGTTGATGAAAAATATGACGTTACAATTACAATCCAATTTTCTCCTCATACAATCCACATGCATTGCTAATGTTACGAAATTTACGTATGTATATATATCATGTGGATTGAACAGCATCAATTGAATTGTATTCGTTAAAAATGTGACTTCTAAGTTGCTTAAATTACACAGCATATTGATCAATCCAATGGACATCGTCGTTACAGACACAGAGTCGAATTCAATTAATCTTTTTACCAAACTCAAACTTTAAAACACATGGTGATGCACAGAAAAGATCTATAGGCATAGAACTGTAGAAGATAAAGTTTACAGGCATAAATAAAATATCAGTTACAGCAACGCACTTCAAGCATGAGCTCTACTCTAAATAGAGTACCGAAACTGGACAGTGAATCATACAAATTTTGGCACTGTAAAATAATTTGGAATAAAATCTTTTCATACAAAATAGTGTTTGGCAGCTTTCACTCGAAGCACTTTCGCTTGAAGTGCGTTGGTTACCGATACGAAAATATGCGGAGCACTGTGTGGCTACTGGCTACTGTTATTTATATTTAGTGTTAAAACTATGACCGCGGGAATTAACTTTACATTATCTGTGGTGTTGATTTACCTGTCTAAAAGAGCTAAAAAGTATTTCTAATGGGAAATTCAGTTTCTGGTCGGAAACCCGCGATATAAAATCCTAACCATTTTTCTACTGCATCAAAATCATAACTCATTGAAAATTAAACCAATTATTAATTTTGAAGGGCATACACTCACGGAATTTTGAAAACCGACACATTTTCTGTTTCTGAGTTTTACTCGAGTTTTTGATTTCTCCATATAAAAATGCATGCAAAATTCACAAAAAACCAGTAAACCACAAAACAGAAAATGGGTTGGTTTTCAAAATTCCGTGAGTGTAACAGTCAGCCACTTTATAACGAGTGACGCATCTCATTTCTGCTGTTTTTCAGCTGATGCACTCATACACATAAATGTTGTAATGCTTATTTATTGCCTATCCACCCGGAATATTGTTATTACACGTACATTTCCCACCCACGGAAAGCGGTCGTTACATATGAGAACTTTTTCATTACATCACAAGTGATGTATAATAGTAGATTACATTGAATGCTGCTTGGTAGTTCATTACACTCGGAATCAATTTTGTGAACTCGCGAACTGACTCATGTGGTTTTAAGCAACTCGCTTTGGAAACGGTCATTTTGACTCGTGTAGTTGCATACCTCGCCTTCGGCTCGGATATGCAAACTCTACACTTGTCAAAATAACCGTTTCCAAAGCTTGTTGCTTATAACCACACTTGTGAGTTCGGCTCGTATCACAAAATTGATCCCTCATGTAATGAACTACCTCCGCAGCATCCAATGTAATCTACTATTATACGGGTGAACTCATGCGCGTGATAATAGTAAAACCGTAAAGATGTAAAATCATATTTGTTTTTGATTGGCTCAGCTAAAAAACAGCTGAAACGAAATACATCACTCATTTGAAAGTCGCCGACTGTAAAGCGAAATGAAGATTTGAAAATTTTATTAAAAAATCAGGAAATTTCCTCTATTCACTTGTAATTTGAAACTTTGCTTGGTGTGGGGTGTAAGCAACCCTTCTAGATTATTTGAGTGTGAAGCCATAAGAATGAGTTATTTATATTGTTTGCGGTTAGTTAAGAACATTACGAGCTAAAATAAAGCTATAAAGGTTGTCTGTATTTACTTACAAGTAATTCAAAGGTATAGAAAAAAGTGGCTCACATCGCGTAAAATCAAGAAAAGGGAAATTCTATTCAATGAACGTATAACGGGATCTGAAGAAGAATTAGTTGTTTCAAAACTGATTTTCTGGCGACACACATTTGTAGCGGCTAAGAGTCACTGGGCAACGAAATATTTTTTAGGAGTGCGCGGAAATGTAGGAATGTCGTTAATGGTGAAAGACCCAATCACGTGTCAACCATAATTATAAAACGACAACTCATAGATTACCATCACATTAGGTTATTTTTCGAGTTGTCAATTTCACCTTGACATATAGTATCATATAGTACCCTTAAGATCAGGAGGGCTTTCATCCTAACTCTTGGGATCTCTTAGAATCCTTGCCTACATTCCAAAAAAAGAAAACATTTTTGTCCCCATCAGAGTACAATTTCGTCCAAATCGATAGTGCACAACAATTGCCGGCCCAATCCGAAAAAATGTTTGAATTCATTACACCCTAGAAAATTGCTATAAATTAACCCATCCAAAATGTGTTTTGATTCATGACCTATCGGGAATTGATTTTCGTACGATTTTCCATACATCGTTCACCCTGGCTTCCGTTCGTAAAACATATATGCATGGGAGAGCTTTTAAATGTTGCGTGATTTACTAGTGACCTTGCGCAAAGTTTCCGGCGTTGTCAATAACATTTTTAAAAAATTTGTGTTGTCGAATGGTAATTTTAACGTATATTAGTCATCAAATCAACATATAATTAACTTATCAACATGCTACAACATAATCATACTCACTTATAAACTTGACTTTCTTCGTCGCTTTTGGCTGAATGGATCGAACTTTTGTAGGTTTTTTAAATAATGCTGATCGATTGCCCACTGGAAGTATTGAAGAAAAAGAAACTCATTATTAACTAATTAATTGCATTAAACCATTAACCGATGGGTTCTTTTCTTGAAAGAAAAGATCGATTTTTTACTGGCTGCGTTATTATTGTGAGCAGTCTTTTTTTTGCTCAATAAAAACGTTCTTTTCTTCATGCAGTCAGTTCGTCATTCCTTCATAGATTTTCAAAAGAAGGTCTAACCGTCTGCACTAGAGTGTATTCAAAATAAGTATATGAAAACCATGGAAGTGAAGTATTTTTCACCCGTGCGGCGTGAATAATCTTATTTTCTCCACTCAATTGCTGTGTTTTCTTGACGCTTTCTCTCCGATGACAGTTCAGGTGAGAAAATTTCCATTTTTTCAGCTCTTGTTTTACCCATGACAAACAAGAGCTTTTTCATGCCTTGGACATACATTTCGGACGGTTGATTTTAGGCACTTTCGCTTGTCGCCCTCACCTCGTATGGGTTACAAAAATCTACCGTCCACAACAGATACGATAATAACTATTTCTCATTACAAACTGTCACTTTTTGTTGATTTTGAAAAATGGTAAAACAAATTGATGTGTCTATTTCGTGGATCAAAACGGTTATTCACGCCACGAAAATTACGTGTTCACCTCGGGGAGAAAATAGGAAATTCCAACTCGAGATAGTTTTGGCCATCGCTTCGCTCTAGACGCAAACTTTCGCTCTTGTTAGGATTTCCTATTGTTTCCCCTTGGTAAACAAATAACCGTTTGACTCATATAGCAAACACTTAAATTTTGAGTGCAAAAGGATTTTCTTTAAAAAAGAAAGGATTTTCTGGGATTCGAAAGTATTTTTTGGTAATATCAAATTAATCCGGCATTTTCACAGGATTTTTAAGGATGTTTCTTTGATTTTCAGTAAATTCCTTAAAATTTAAACAATTTTTTTGGGGATTTCAACGATTATGAGGATTTAAAAAAAAGGGTTTTCTTTCGAGAACAAAAGGGTTTTTTCACAATTTTCTCTATTTATTTGCCCCTCGGAGAGTGCCGTACGTGAGTCATCTTTCAATTTCTTTGGGCAGATATTTCAGAAAATACTTTCAAAATTATTCCGTTCATTCCGCTCCAACAGTCTCCATTTACCAACGTGAAATTATTCCGTCTCCAGAAACTTTATTACAGTAACTGGTAACGAAATTATATACCAAAATCCTATTAATTTTTATCCCTTCTGTTGCTTCCGATTCTCATCAAAATGAATCATAGAGCCGGTATATGCACAAGCACATCCGAGTGTACGAAATAACTTCTTTGTTATATAAAAAAGAAACACGCCTTACATGATATAATGTGAATAACACACGGCAATCCTCAGCTGATTTTTTTGTAACACCGATACATAATGTACGTATCAATAAATTACCATCATCCCAGTCATTCCCTTATATTACTATGATTCAATTTTTGATTTACATTCCTAAACATTGTCTCCGAGATAAATAGTTCCTTTCCAAAATGACTCACTTGTAGATCGTAAGGATATTATCGCCGCTGGTAATGAAATTTTATGACGTTCAGACGACTTCCTTTCTTCTTCATTTATTTTGGAATATTTTTTTTTTATCATTACCTGCCGGTAAAACTGGTGCTCTGCATGTGTGGCAGAAACACTGCATAACAGAATCTCTAACTAATCCAATAAGCATTTTGATGGGAAATGTTTTTGTTCCAGACGTTCGTTTCAAATATTATATCCACAAAAGTCGCAATCGAAAATCAATAGCAACAATTTTACTCGTATCGAATGTAACACAACCGACAGCGATATTGAAATTAATTTAACAAATTCAACCCTGAACCACTATTTTAAATGTAAGAAAAACAAATTGAAATTAAATTAAATTCTACTGTTCTTAGGGCGGGGCGGTATGCACAAAAATATTTCTTCTTTTCTTTAATGTTTCCACTACACTTTTTTCTTGTATTGTACACGGCAATCGGATCTCCGTGGGTTGTATGTTACCACTTTATAGTCAGAAAAAGAACTGCGCGATATATGATTTACTTGCGTTAAAATAAGTCGGAAAAATGTCGAGAAAACTACGAAAGGAAAAACCGATGAACGAGTGTTTCGCACACATTTCGATGTGGAAAATGTTCGGTTTTGTTAGAACATAGAACATGGGAACAATCGATATACAAGGATTCTCATACCATTTCGCTTTTTGGAAATCGACTACCCTCGCATGTTATCACCACCCATCCTGTATTTACAGTATTTTGCGTTAGAATATAATATCTTAACGTATGTTGGATATACGTGCATTGACTGCGTGTTGGATGAATTTCTGTTTATGTATGCGAAAGGTTGAGTCATAGTCTGGTATAAGAGGAGTTCAATGCATAAAGTTAATTCCGTTTAAGGAACAAGGAAGTATAACAGAAATTGTTTTCAACAAATGTGAGACGTTCATAAAACAGTTTCTTTTCATCAATGATTCTGCAATGATTTTTCATTCAGCTGAAACCTTGAATTTGAATAGAAAATTTTAAATTTTGCTGATTTGCTTTGCGAAAGTTTTGCCACGAGCAAACTGTTCTTTTTATGGATATTTTGTTTCACAGTTTTCCCATTAAATACACTTTCATGACTTTCAACCAAAAATGTTATCTAATGTTGAGACGGTTGAGATTGTTGTTCGTTGACAATAAATTAAAGTTTCCCACAGTCAGAAGAAGTGAAATTTCAGCATATATTTGCTTTCGCTGTTTTTCAGCTGATCCACACAAACAATCAAAACAGCTGAAACAATTTTATGCTGACATTGCACTGTGTCTGACCTGACTGTATTTTCATGATTCATAATTTAGATTTACGTGCGATTTACAGCACCACAACTTACCCACCTATGTCAATAATTAGTAAGTTATAAGTAAACGAAAAATTCAATTTTCCTACGTCTACATCTGACAACTATGATAAAGCAGAATAATCGTGAAGAATAAAACAGAAAATTCAATTTTTGCGGAAAATTTTTAATTCGATAAAAGTTGACAAACATATTGATTCATTCACACTGTAAAACAGTGCTTTGTGCTTTCCCTGGATCATTAATTGTTGTGACTAGAGGTGTATTAAATACTGTTCTGTAGAGAGGTAGATAATAGTTATTTTCATGTGTCGGGGCCGAAAATGGGGGAGTTTCGAGATTTTTCTCGGGTTGTCGACCCCTTACATGAAAATTTTTTTGAGTATCTGTTTTGGACGATTGATTTTAGGCACTTTCGCATGTAGCCCTCACTTCGTTCGGGCTACAACTCGCGAAATTGCCTAAAAACAATCGTCCAAAACAGATACACAAATAACTATTGTGTATCTGTTTTGGACGATTGTTTTTAGGCAATTTCACGAGAGTGCGAAAGTGCCTAAAATCAATCGTCCAAAACAGATACTCAAAAAAAATTTCATGTAAGGGGTCGACAACCCGAGAAAAATCTCGAAACTCCTTCATTTTCGGCCCCGACACATGAAAATTGCTTTTTATGCCAAACACTGCGAAAGTTTGTATTTTCGGTCCTCAAATGGTGACCGAAAGTAAAAAAATTCAGGCCTTGGGCCGAAAGTAAATGTTACTGTCATCATTTTACTTTCGCCCCGTGGGCTTGCGTATTTGCGGGCCGAAAGTAAATGTCACTGTCATCATTTTACTTTCGGTCCTCATATGTCTCGAAAACACATGTTCACTTGATTGAAAGTACGCATTGAGTGTAGTGTTGTGTTGACGATAGCCAAATGTTTTGTGAGCAAGTGAATGTATGTTTACAGTAATTTCATTTGTTAAATTGTTTTTATTTTTATACCAGGGGGCTGCCGCCCCCTGGACCCCCGCGCTTTTCGGCATTTTGGTATTTCTACAGCAAATTTTGTTGATAACTCAACAGTTTAATTAAAATTATGTTTTGTTTCGGACCGAAAATACAAATCTTCCGCAGTATTTGGCATAAAAAATAGTATGCATCACTCGGGGCAAAAGTAAAAAAATTCAAATCGTGTGATTGCCGCCCTTGCCTGCGGCGCGGGCTGCAAACTTCACACGTTTGAATTTTTTTACTTTCGCCCCTTGTTATGCAAAATACTATTCTATTTGTGATGATGACCAATATTCTTTGCAAAATTTTGTCGAGTGCAATCACTCGCTTTGTCCACCCCATGCAGCCATAGGACCGAAGATGGGAAATTTCTTATATTTACCGCTTGTCATGTAAGCCTTCATTTGAGGAATATTCTCAAAACGAGTAAGATAGTTGTTAACAACAGCTGCATCTTGAAAAGCGTCTGGGCTGAATAACCGATTAAAGTCGAGAGCGTCGTATAAAAGATAGTCGACGTAAGTCAATTTATCGCCAGCAACCCATTGATTTGTACCCAGAAATTTTTCAATTTCTGCGATCAAATCGGGTAATCGTTTCAGATAAGCCTCTCGGTCTGTTTCGTAATTCGGATTGAAATACACCATACGTATCAATCCATAGCGTAAATCGATTGCTTGCTGTTCAGCCAATTCGATGCGCAGTGTTTCAGCTTCGTTGTCACCGACCAAACCGTATTTCCTTCCCAAATGACGTAAAATCGTCGTACTCTAAACGAGTGTTCGTACAAAGTTCCAGTAATTTTTGCGGCATTCAATTTTACATTCAAAACCATTTAATGTACCTGAGTCAATTTGATATCCCCATCAGAGTAATATGGTAGGTTGGGGAAATCAAGACCTAATATTGGTCGATCGTTCAACCAACCCGAGCCGTCGTACTCGGGTGCCGCTCCGATCGTATACAACTTATCTTCGAATTCAGCTTCTTTGTAATGCAACAAGTTGCGAATAGTCGAAGCGAGTCCTCGAAGATCCCAATATCCCAAAACTGGTGCCATGATTACGTCTTTTCAGTTTTGCTTAGTAACAGCAACTAATTACCTTTTACCTGTCTCTCACCTGTGTATTATATCAGTTACCTGTATTATGTCAAAACTTCAAGACTCATCTCATTGCGCAGCTGTGCTACGAAATTACGTACAGGTAAAATGATTTTGGTGTTCGGTTCACTTTCGCTAACGTAACTCAATTTTTGAAGAAGAAAAATGAAAGAACTTGAGATTCTTTTGTTTCTTCTGCATTTCCTTCTGCTCAAAACAAACGAGGCATTGAAAACGTGTTTTGGTCGCAATTGCTGCATCTGTCAATGAAAACTAGGACCAAAACACGTTTTCAATACCTCGTTTGTTTTCAAGGCTGTATACTTTGGGTATACAGCCTTGGTTTGTTTTGAGCATTCGAATTACTTGAAACATCGAGAAAAATATTTATTTCGGCATTATTTGAATTATCATCGACTGTAGCAGCAGTCCCTTCATTGCCAATTCGATTCCATTTTCGAATGTGGCCACTTCCGAATACCACAAAAATTAAGTTACTTCCGATGAATAGTCCAGCCCGAACGAAAAACAATTTCTGCCACTCTTCTTCGGTGCTCTAATGGAAATCGTAAATAATTTCTTTTTAAATAAATCTCCTTTCAATTTAACTGTTGGTGGTATAAATACCCTGTCCTGTCTTCAGTAAAATAAGCAACAAGCAACGGTATATTAAAATAAATTTGGTTTTTAAACTATAAGGGTTTTTCAAAATCAAAATCAAAACCCACCGCCCGACTCGCTTGACGAACGATCAAATTCCTCAATTTTTCGGAAATAAGACTCTTAAGGCAAGGTAACATTTATTCTCTTGAATATATTCTCTTAAGTAGTGAGAAAACCCTTAGAAAACCCTCTATTTTTACAAAAGAAAATCCTCAAAATCGGAGAAAATCCTCAAAATCGGAGAAAATCCTTAATCTTTTAAAAGGTTCAAGAAAATCCTTGAAAATCGAAAAAAAAACTATGAAAATACATCTAGTCTTTTTGAAAATCCTTTGTCAACGAAATTTGAAAATATCTTTTCCTCTAGTCAAACGATCTGAAAGTTTTTCCCGAAAGATGTTTTTTCGATTTTTTCTCGATGTCACTTGTAAGCATTGAGTGAAACTTTGCAATGGCCGTGATTCACACGAGATTTTTTTACAATTGACAAACAAAACCAAAGGCTCTATACCAGGCAAAAGTTAACAGGTTAAAACTCACGGCTAGCGATCCCTTCAAAAATTCAAAAATATATTGACAAATTTTTCAGTCAAGGGACCTGACCCATTTAAGTGGTGGACCTAGCTGACCTTAGTTTAGCTTGAAGAAGAAAGAGTTGAAAATTTATTTTCATGAATTTCTGCTATATGACTTATCATCAAACTCGTTTTGGCATCTGTTACGCTACATGCTACTCCTGTTTCAGTATAGTGATAAGGTGAGCATTTTATATAAATCACATTTTTAGCTGCTTGTAAATCATTACACTACACTCATACTTTGCTCCTTTTTGTGAAAGGAGACCACGTCATACTTAAGCTTGGAAGGAGTTATCTACTGTGAAGAGCTGCACCATTCTGTAGCAAGTTGAAATGAATCGAATGTAACTGAAAAATATATTTAATATTCACTTTCAACGTGTGAAAGCACAAAAATATAGTTCAACAAATCACTCGGTAAAAAAAACTCCGTCCTATTGAATGCTCCCACCTGTTTCCCGACACATTTAAGAAGTATTAATTCATAAGCGTAAGAATGCAAACTAATTTGTGAACTGTATGTCCAGATTTTGTTTACAGCAGAGAGGTATGGTTATCTGTTTAAACTTGTACATACGTACTGAAGAATGAAGTGAGAGACTTTAAAATCTCACAGAGGACTAGCATGTTATCAGTACATACGTCGAATCTATTACTTCTATTGATCTGTCAATACATTGACATTCGGCTCTCTGATTCTCGATCTGTCGATGGCGTGTTAAAGGATGGAAATATGTTTATATTTCTAAAGTACCTAATGTTCAATCGAATGAAGTAAAAGATTTTGTATCAAGAAGCAGTGCTGTGCACTGATCTATATTTTCTGTGGTTTTCTACGATCATAATAATTAATGACAAACAGCCTCAGCCGCAAGGAAGTTGCATGCAAACGATTTAAAAGCAAACTAAAAGGACTGGCTGGAAATATCAAGGCTGTATACTTTGGGGAGGTCACGCAGATCGCCATTTTATTAGATACGCGGAAACACACCTTTTCCATACAAACAAATTCACCAAAATTGATTCGTATGGCATGGCGTGGTGAATTTTTTGTATGAAACGTGGTGTGTAACCCAAGTATCTGCATCTGCGTGACCTCCCCAAAGTATACAGCCTTGGGAAATATACCTCATTATATTGAGAAATGTTTTAAAGATGAAGTCGTCCGCTATGTCCTCCGATGTCACCTCTTTTAACTTTAGAAACATCTTTATACGTTTGCGTTTGGTTACTGTTTGACACTTTGAATTTTTAATTTTCAGCGGACTTACTGCGTGAATTTCAAAAAAAAGTTCTGAAATAAAAATTTTGCCTGGGCGCGATTTCAATAAAATTTTCGTGCTGGGACAACTGTCTAAAACTTCATCATTGTATTGTTCGTGGTTCTACTTGGTGTGTCAGCTGACTTATTCTTGTGATCTTGTGAAAACTTGTAATCCTCATAAAAATTGCTGAAAAATGTCTGGAAAAGATAGGCTTGCGATTTTCCCGTCTCGGGGGTGAGTTTTTATGCCGTTCGTTCTATTCTTGAGTTTAAATTTCAAGCAAATCTTCTGCGAAGTTGATTTAATGATGAATTTTGGGTGACTTCCCCAAGGCGAAATTATTGACAAGTTCTTGCTACCTTTCAGTGCTCAGATGTTGATGAAGGCTCGCCTTGCTGGAGCACAGAAGGGCCATGGATTACTCAAAAAGAAAGCTGACGCTTTGCAAATGCGTTTCCGACAAATTTTAAGCAAAATTATCGAGGTTTGTTGTTGCATTACTTTCCATTGATTTGTACGCCACCAATTCGCTTATACATTCCCGTATGCCTGTCTCATCCGTTAGACGAAAACATTGATGGGAGAGGTGATGAAAGAGAGTGCATTTTCTCTAGCTGAAGCTAAATTCGCAACTGGCGATTTCAATCAAGTCGTCCTCCAAAACGTTACCAAGGCTCAAATCAAAATTCGTACAAAGAAGGATAATGTTGCTGGTGTCACATTGCCAGTGTTCGAGTCCTACACGGTAAGCCCGACGAAAAATTATGACATAAAATCACAAAAAATAATTTATTTTCTCTATTAGGACGGAGCTGATACATACGAATTGGCTGGTTTGGCGAGAGGTGGTCAGCAGTTGGCTAAGCTCAAGAAGAATTACCAAGCAGCCGTTAAGTTATTGGTCGAATTGGCTTCGCTACAAACGGCTTTCGTCACTTTGGACGAGGTTATCAAGATTACAAACAGAAGAGTTAATGCTATCGAGCACGGTATGTGGTTCAGCTTAAATAATTTGATTCTATTCCATACAGGAGTAGTGTCCCAAACAATTTTTTGTCTGTTTAATGGAAGTTATGTAAATTATGACTGCAAATTCTAGCCAGATAACAAGAGAAGTCCTTCAAAGTGTGACTTTTCATTGATCTGTTTTTCATCTGATCCACACATTCATCAATTTGTTTATACGGTTTTAGTTTTACCACTACGTGTGTGTATCAGCTTCAACAGTAGAGTATAAATGGTTTTGATTGTTTGTGTGGATCATCTGAAAAACAGCTGAAGCAAATTCATGCTGAAATTTCACTGCCTCTGACTGTACGAAAATTAAATGTACGACGAAGTACGGGTTGCTGTCGGCTGTTACGTATTTGATTTTGACGATGTTTTTCTTTCATTTTATTTTTTCGCAACTTACTGACGCGGAGGCATTTCTTCGTTTCAGTTATCATTCCACGTATTGAACGTACCTTGGCTTACATCATTTCCGAGCTAGACGAATTGGAAAGAGAAGAATTCTACCGTTTGAAGAAGATTCAAGTGAGTAAACGTTTGTTGCGTGCGAATTGAGTAGTTTGACGATTTGAATTTGACCTCCAATCCCTTGACTATTGTAGGACAAAAAACGTATTGCTCGTAAGAAGGCGGAAGCCAACAAAGCTGCACTACTGGAGCAGGGAATCGATGTACGCGATCAGGGTAATATGCTTGACGAAGGCGACGATGATATTCTGTTTTAAAATTGAAAGAAAAGTTTTAAAAAAAATCCTAACTCTTTCTTCCGAGATTGAAATTTTTGTTTTCTTTGTTTTCCCATTTTTTCTTGTTTCTTTTGTGTAATTCAGCATTGATCAGTATTTCGTAGCGAATGGAAAATTTATAATTTGGTCGTTTCGATTGTGTTTTTCTTTCTTAATTTTTTTTTGTATAAATTATCAATCGGAAGAGAGTTTGAATTTGTCGGTCGTACAATAACTCTTAAAAAAAAAATGAAAATGAGTAATTTAAGATATTCCGCAAATAGAGCTGTACATAAGGTTATAAACTATTCCACATGGTCTCGGTTTTCGGTCATAAGAATTCTGAATCATGAAAAATTAAATTTATTCGTTGTAATCGTTCAAAAAAAAGATTTTTTTTATTCAATTAAAGACTGCAGGCTGAGCTTCATATTTGCACAGCATTTATTTGTCTTCGGAATGCTCTGGGTCGAAGAATTAGTAGCAGAAATAAGTTGAGATGCTCGTTTTACTTAATGAGTCAGCAAGATTAGACTGACATTTTCTTCAATAAGAAAAACAGGTCTAATGTCGGTCAGGAGGACTTTTTTTAAAGACTTTTTGAACGCATTTAAAAAAAAAAAAAAATTGACATAAAAAGGTGAGTGGGGTCGTTATATAGATAAATCGGCCGATCGGTCATATCGGTTTTATGGAACGTAGTTAACCCGATGACTGGACCTCACAAATTTCCTTAGTTGAATTCGATCATTTCTTGAAGTACAAGTGTCATAGTCAGTTTTATTATGGTACCAAAAGATAGTCCAAAACAAAATTTTTGAACCAGCCTCCTGCAAGATTTAAGACCATCCCCCTGCACATATATGTGTTGCCTCTATGAAGGGCGGAGGCGTGGCTAAAAAGGTCTATGACGAGCGGAGGTGTGGCTAAAAAGGTAAAATGGGTGTGTCCAAATCAGAAATAACTTTGTGGGAGTCACTTCTTATGTATGTGTTTTCTGCGACTCACTTTTTGGGATTAAACACAAAGTATGTTTGTGTCCAAACCACAAAATCTGCTGCGAGTCTCTTTTTGGGAATTAAACACAAAGTATCTTTGTGTCCAAACCACAAAATCTTCTGCGAGTCTCTTTTTGGGAATTAAACACAAAGTGTCTTTGTGTCCAAACCAAAAAATCTGCTGCGAGTCTCTTTTTGGGAATTAAACACAAAGTAACTTTGTGTCCAAACCACAAAATCTTCTGCGAGTCACTTTTTGGGAATTAAACACAAAGTATCTTTGTGTCCAAACCACAAAATCTTCTGCGAGTCTCTTTTTGGGAATTAAACACAAAGTATCTTTGTGTCCAAACCACAAAATCTTCTGCGAGTCACTTTTTGGGAATTAAACACAAAGTATCTTTGTGTCCAAACCACAAAATGTCTTCTGCGAGTCGCTTTTTGGGAATTAAACACAAAGTATCTTTGTGTCCAAACCACAAAATCTTCTGCGAGTCTCTTTTTGGGAATTAAACACAAAGTAACTTTGTGTCCAAACCACAAAATCTTCTGCGAGTCACTTTTTGGAAATTAAACACAAAGTATCTTTGTGTCCAAACCACAAAATGTCTTCTGCGAGTCGCTTTTTGGGAATTAAACACAAAGTATCTTTGTGTCCAAACCACAAAATCTTCTACGAGTCTCTTTTTGGGAATTAAACACAAAGTAACTTTGTGTCCAAACCACAAAATCTTCTGCGAGTCACTTTTTGGGAATTAAACACAAAGTATCTTTGTGTCCAAACCACACAATGTCTTCTGCGAGTCTCTTTTTGGGAATTAAACACAAAGTATCTTTGTGTCCAAACCACAAAATGTCTTCTGCGAGTCGCTTTTTGGGAATTAAACACAAAGTATTCTAGTGTCCAAACCACAAAATCTTCTGCTAGTCTCTTTTTGGGAATTAAACACAAAGTAACTTTGTGTCCAAACCACAAAATCTTCTGCGAGTCACTTTTTGGGAATTAAACACAAAGTATCTTTGTGTCCAAACCACAAAATCTGCTGCGAGTCTCTTTTTGGGAATTAAACACAAAGTAACTTTGTGTCCAAACCACAAAATCTGCTACGAGTCACGTTTTGGGAATCGAGTCGCAGAAGATTTTTTGTGGTTTGGACACAAAGATACTTTGTGTTTAATTCCCAAAAAGAGACTCGCAGAAGATTTTGTGGTTTGGACACAAAGATACTTTGTGTTTAATTCCCAAAAAGCGACTCGCAGAAGATTTTGTGGTTTGGACACAAAGTTACTTTGTGTTTAATTTCCAAAAAGCGACTCGCAGAAGATTTTGTGGTTTGGACACAAAGTTACTTTGTGTTTAATTCCCAAAAAGAGACTCGCAGAAGATTTTGTGGTTTGGACACAAACATACTTTGTGTTTAATTCCCAAAAAGAGACTCGCAGAAGATTTTGTAGTTTGGACACAAAGATACTTTGTGTTTAATTCCCAAAAAGAGACTAGCAGAAGATTTTGTGGTTTGGACACAAAGATACTTTGTGTTTAATTCCCAAAAAGCGACTCGCAGAAGATTTTGTGATTTGGACACAAAGTTACTTTGTGTTTAATTCCCAAAAAGAGACTCGCAGAAGATTTTGTGGTTTGAACACAAAGTTACTTTGTGTTTAATTCCCAAAAAGAGACTCGCAGAAGATTTTGTAGTTTGGACACAAAGTTACTTTGTGTTTAATTCCCAAAAAAGAGACTAGCAGAAGATTTTGTGGTTTGGACACAAAGAAACTTTGTGTTTAATTCCCAAAAAGCGACTCGCAGAAGATTTTGTGATTTGGACACAAAGTTACTTTGTGTTTAATTCCCAAAAAGAGACTCGCAGAAGATTTTGTGGTTTGGACACAAAGATACTTTGTGTTTAATTCCCAAAAAGTGACTCGCAGAAGATTTTGTGGTTTGGACACAAAGACACTTTGTGTTTAATTCCCAAAAAGTGACTCGCAGAAGATTTTGTGGTTTGGACACAAAGACAATTTGTGTTTAATTCCCAAAAAGAGACTCGCAGAAGATTTTGTGGTTTGGACACAAAGTTACTTTGTGTTTAATTCCCAAAAAGTGACTCGGAGAAGATTTTGTGGTTTGGACACATAAAGTTACTTTGTGTTTAATTCCCAAAATGAGACTCGCAGAAGATTTTGTGATTTGGACACAAAGTTACTTTGTGTTTAATTCCCAAAAAGAGACTCGCAGAAGATTTTGTGGTTTGGACACAAAGTTACTTTGTGTTTAATTCCCAAAAAGAGACTCGCAGCAGATTTTGTGGTTTGGACACAGAGATACTTTGTGTTTAATTCCCAAAAAGTGACTCGCAGAAGATTTTGTGGTTTGGACACAAAGACACTTTGTGTATAATTCCCAAAAAGAGACTCGCAGAAGATTTTGTGGTTTGGACACAAAGTTACTTTGTGTTTAATTCTCAAAAAGTGACTCGGAGAAGATTTTGTGGTTTGGACACATAAAGTTACTTTGTGTTTAATTCCCAAAATGAGACTCGCAGAAGATTTTGTGGTTTGGACACAAAGACACTTTGTGTTTAATTCCCAAAAAGTGAGTCGCAGAAAACACATACAGAAGAAGAGACTCCCACAAAGTTATTTCTGATTTGGACACACCCATTTTACCTTTTTAGCCACACCTCCGCTCTTCATAGACCTTATTAGTCACACCTCCGCTCTTCATAGAGGCAACACATATATGTGCAGGGGGATGGTATTAAATCTTGCAGGAGGCTGGTTCAAAAAATTTTGTTTTGGACTAAGTTCACGGACATAGGGTTCCCACAAAAAAATGTCCCAAAATATTCATAAACTTTGAAGCCATTTTCAATTTGTTATTCATCGAAAGCTCTGTTCAAGTACTTATGATTTCAGCCGGCCATGACCCACGTTCAGATATGGCCGGCGTCTGGAAACGTCATGCATGTCCTAATAAGTATTTTTTTGAAGTTTTTTCTAGAAGACCAATTAAAGACACATAGCTTTAATTTGGGACTCCAGTTCCAGTGTTGCTTGCACAGCCATTTCGTCACTACTGGCCCCTCCTTGATTTCTGTTTCATGTGACATAACCATTTTGACTGTATATTATATGGAGTAGCTCATCCAAAACAATGTCGAATCCTGACGTTACTTCTTTGTTCTGAACATTTATTAAGTTTTTTGACATTTATTCGGCTAATATTTGGACTTCTAACAAGTCAGTTCTTAAAAATAAGGGATGTCTTATAGGTCCACTGTCTTCCCTATCCTAGAACTATGTGCTATGAAGTTTTCCAAAAACAAAACAAAGTGAACTTGCTCGTGAGTCTAGCTTTGTGAGTGTGTGCGTTTTAAAAAATCTGACAGAAAGTGACATTTCCTCCGCCATTTCTTTTTCTTCGTGTTCTTCATCATTGCCTGGTTGGACAGAAAGAACAGACTTTTTCAAGGATAAAAAATCGAAAAAATTCTAAAATTTACACAGAATGGTCGATACAGCGCGGCAACTACTTGACGAGTTAATGGGCCGAAATCGAAATTTGGATCCATCGACGGCAATTTGTAGGAAAATCAATTGGGACGACCCAGAGGTAAGATGTTTTGTATATTTATTAGATACGTATCGTTCAGTTATAACGCACGATATACGTCGGATACGATTTTGGCATAAACATTCACTCAATCTTTCAGTTCTGCTTGTACTTTTTGGTAAAATTTTGTCCGCATGACCTCTTTGTCAATACACGAGCGGATCTTGGCGCATGTCCTAAAATACACGACGAGGAAGCTAAGAAACTGTATGATGAAGCACGTCCTAGCAAGCGGAAAAGGAACTATGAAGACGAATTTCTTCGGTTCTCGAACCACATGCTGAACGAGGTCGATCGCAAAATATCGAAAGGAAAGCAACGGTTGCTATTGATGAACAAGGGAGACGGTGCCCCAGTTTACGTGTCTAAGTTCCAAGAGCAATTGAACAATTTGAATGCTCGAATTAAGAAACTGATTGGCGAAGCTGAAGAAGCTGGTAAATATTCACGCGCTCTTTGTGTCGTCAAGTCACGATAAAATCAATAAGTAAATGTGTTTCCAGGCAACCGCGGTGACGTCGACCAAGCGCAAGGTTTAATGACACTTTGCGATCAGTTGAAAGAGGAAAAAGAGGCTCTGGTCAATCAGCACGAGAATGGAGGTCCACCGCCAACTAGTCCCAGCAATGCCACCTCATCAGCATCTGGACCGGCTGCGTGGAATGATTTTACGTCAACCGAAAAACAGATGGAAGTTTGCGAAGTTTGTGGTGCATTTCTAATAGTCGGTGATGCACAACAACGGTTAGAGGATCACTTGACGGGAAAACAACATATGGGATATTCGAAGCTGCGAAAGGCTGTCGATGAAATGTACGAAAAGCGTCGAAACATGGACCGAGATGAAGAGGACCGATTAAACAGTGATGACAGACGAAGTAAATCAGATAATGGTAACCGAGACCGGAGAGATGGCAAAAGGCGGTAAGTGTAAAGTGTTTCTATAAATATTGCGGTCCGGTTTATCACAAATTCGTTTATTTGAATGCAGTGACGATTACGAAGACCGACGTCGTGATCGCCGAGATGATCGCAATAGACGAGACTATGATAGAGGATCAAAAGATCGCCGAGATGGACGCAGCAGTGAGAGTGATCGCCGGGGCGACGGTGATCGTCGAGGGGATCGAAGTCATCGAGATAGAGATAGGAATCGTTACAACCGTAAGTCTCAGCTTCTATTCGATTCCACTTGCGAAGTGTCGTTTTTGCGGCATCTAGTTCGTGTGTCGTTAAGTCTTTATACATAAACAAACCATGTTTTCAGGAGATGATTACCGAGGTGATCGTGACCGTGATGTTGATCGTGACCGCGAACGCTGTCGACGTCGCAGTCGAAGCAAACATTAGAATTTTTTCAGCAACTTTTCGGCATTTAATGAGGTATCCTCAAACCATAACCAAAACACATCAAGTAAGTGATTTTCAAATATTTTTTCGATAAAAAAAAAACTTTCGTTGTTTGGCATTTGCACAGGTTAGTTGCGTAAAATTATTTATATGAAGAAAAAAAAAACAAACAAAAACAATTAGTGTTCACGTCCATCTGTATCCATTGAATTGGAGTTGATATTTTTGTAGCAAAAAAGAAAAATCGCAAACCGGGCAAGTAAGTCTAAGCTGTATGTTTATAGCTTATGTGACTAAAATGATTTTCAATATACAACTCCAATTCAGTGCTCAAGTTGTACAGAGTGTGCGACAAAATGTGCCATTTCCATAAACGACAACAGCGTTGATTCAAAGTGTGATTATTCTGATAGCACCACTTTCGATTCGATAAATCTCTCTACAAATTTGTACTCTCGTCTCCGAACAAGGTATTTCAATTATTTTTTTTTTTACAAATCAAAATAATTTTTTTTAAACGAAAACGGAAAAAAATATTAAAAACCTGCAACAACATCGCATTCATCCAGCCCACATGAAAGATGACACGACTCATCCAACGGTTAAATTAGATAATAATAATAATAAAAAAAATCGTTGACCACACCAAGGTATTACTTTCCACATAAAAGAAAAATCAAAAAACCAAAAATATATTTTAGGGTCTTCTCGCTGAGAGTATGTGTGTGTTGTTCCGCGCGCTGTGACGAGGTACTTTTTAAAATTTTAATTTTTATTAAGACGAAAATTTTTGTTAACTACTATCCCCCCAAACAAATTATTACAAACTAAAACATAAAAATGCGACTGAATGGCCGACCCTTCAGTGTTGGCGTGTTTTGCAAAATGGAAAACTTTCTTCTTTGGTCGTTCAGAATGGATTTTTATGGGAATTGTTTTGACAAAAGAAGAGCATCGAATGAAAGTAATTTATTCGAGTTTAGATCATTGCTGCATGTTGGTGTAGGAAAAGAAAAATATTTGAATTTGGGTAATCTAATCTGGCTTGCATCGTCACAGGCTAACGAAGACTGATAACCGGTCGTGTCAATGGATATTACATTTCTAATGGTTATTTGTCTTCCCCGAGGTGATCACATAATTTTTTCATCCGTGCATGGCGTGAAAAGACATTTCTATCCACGAAATGAACATCACTTGCCCCATGGCAAAATCAAGGGTTGAGAAAGTAACATTTTTCTCACCCGAACTGTCATCAGATAGAGCGTCAAGAAAACGCCATCTTCTCATTGCAATCGAGTGGAGAAAATAAGGTTATTCACGCCACACGTATGAAAAATATTTTTTCTCTTCAATTTATCATTCGATCAGTTTCTGTCATCTCGATTTTCAAGTGGAAACGTAAGGTCAGCTCTGAGCTTCTTTGCTGCAGATTTTTTTTTCGTATTTTCAGGAAATTCTCTTCAAAAACTTTGCTAATCTATGAAAATTGGGCTAGAAGTATTTTGAAATCTGTTAAAAAATCTGGGTGCCACATCGCCGTGACTAGGAAGAGCTTATCTTTGAGTTTTTAATTGAATTCAATATAGAAACCAGAAAAGCTTTACAAATGCTCCAGCAAAAAATCACTAGACGCTGTTTTAACCTTATACGGAAGTGCATCCCTTTCTTATATTGCTATGTCAGTTGGCAATAATAAAGGTATGGCGGATCTAGCATTCGACAGACGTTTAATTTCAATTTAGATTAGACTACTTGGCTCGCGTCTCACGTTTGATGAATCCTTTAAGTACATAAGACGCCCGCTCACAGATTTTGTTCTGAAATTGATCTGATCCGTCGACCCTACAATGACATCGGTATTACATACATAACATAAATCAGACTAGCCCCGCTTGAAACTTTCTTCTATGACCCCCTGCCATTACATCTACAAATACCGATTAAGGAATCAAGTTGAAAGTACGGACTGGATATATGGATGTTCTGTTAGTGATGAACACAAATTTTGAGTCTAGGAAAGTCTACAATCGTGGTACAAATGCTGGTTCTATAGGAGTGACACAGCGATGATTTCATTCCGATCTCGTCGAATCCATAACAATAAAGAAAAAATCCCATTAAAACTCCAGGAAATGCAATCTCGAATTATCTCCAATCATTTTTTGAAAATTTATAGACTACACACAGGTGAAGCCATAATTTAAAAGCAAATCCAATACTCATCTTCCCGTACAACCGACTCGAAACACACACAAAAAAAAATCAAACAAAAATTTCAACGTCAATCAACCGCTGGTGGCACATTTTCAATAAAGATGATCGTGAAGCAGCAGAGGTGGAAAACGCATCGTTCACACACGACATGGACGGACATATTAAATGAGGTGCGCCATTAAACAAATTTAATTATTTTTAAAATATTAATTCTAATTTTAATGAGACAAAAACGGAGAAAAAAAAACATTTTAATTTTAATGGCAACTTACGTTGAATCAAAATTTCGTTTAAAACTTGTAAATTTGAAAAAAGAGAAGAGGAACAACGCACACAACGTGATTGTGTCTGTTCGTTGTGAGAGTGTTCTTTCCTCACACAAAAAAAGGGGTGAATGGTATGTACTCTGTTGTGTAACAAAATTATTTGTTCAAATCTAACTGCATTGAGTACAATATAACATTTCGAATAGAATAAATTTTAGATTAAACAAAAAAAAAATTTAACGAATTTTATTTAATCAGAACAACATCGAAGATCGTTTTAATGGATATCTTGGGATTCCTCCTTCAGGAGCATTGAATGAAAATAGAATTAATCATACTCATAATAGGACCGTTGTTCAGCTTTTCAAGTTAAAAAATGTATGCCAACCCAACCTTTAAGTTTCCTTTTTTAAATTTCAAACGAAGAGTCAAGTCCTAGAGTTAATCGTTCACGAAAGCGAAGCGCATCGCAACATAATCATTAAGTCTTCTGCGTTTCTTTAAGTAATTGCGAGGTGTTTGACAAATAATCTTTTTCTGTTTGACGTTTCACGTTACCTACAACGACATTCGCTTATTCGTGCCATCGTCGTTGAGAGAGGTTAATTTTCGAATGGAAGCAAGTATAATGTCATCAATTCATTCAGTCTTAATTAAGAGGCATCGAGCTACTTAGCTAAAATTGTTGTCTACAATTTGGTGTCTAGTATTTCAGATTTGATGATATCTTTTTCAAAAATGTACGACCACGAATGTGTTAGCTTTAAACAAAAATTAGTTTTGGTTGCAGTCGTTTGACCAGCTCTGAGAAAAGTCAGTAGTTTAAGGAAATTTTCATAAACTGTTCAGTTTTCTCAGAGCTCGTGAAACTGCTACAATCGAATATATTTTTGTTGAAAGCTAACACATTCGTGGTCGTTATTGCGGTCGTACCTTTTTTATGAATTCTGGTGGAAACATTTCATCAAAAGTAAACTAAAATCCAGTATTTAAAAAACGCCCACCACATGTACCCTTTTCAGCAAAGCATCGATCGATGCCTCTTAAGAACCTCACGTTGAGGTCGAGGGGTTAAGGTTAAAGTTAAAAGTTCAGCGATAAAAAAGGCTTGTCGATAAGAGGTAGATATTGCTGACACTGTGAGCAATTTCTCTTAAATCACTGTGGTTAAGAGTAATGGACCCTTTGCAAATTTGTGAGTCATATCTTAATCCAATCTGAGAAACCTGTCGAGATTACATAAATTTACACAATCTGCATAGGTTTCTCCAAGTGGGTTAAGCTATGATTCACAGACCAATTTTATCCTTTAAAAGTGACACATTTTTGCGGGCTTCAATGGTTTTACTTTTTAAAAAAAAGATTTTGGTTCAGAGAAATCATCAAGAAACGATTTTTTTCGACTCTTAACGAAAATACTTTTATGCTTGCTCCAGGATGCCTAATCTCAGCTAAATTTGCGAAGTTCGAATGATAAGACTATGCACTTGATGGACTTGTATGTATGTGTTCTTTGTTCTTCCGCACCCCACACCCGAATGCATTAGCATTACTGAAAAAAGCATCGATCTTCATAAATTAATTTTTATTTTTTCACTTTTTTTACATAAATATACGATAAGACGAACGCTAAATTCAATTTCGAGTTCGTACCGAATTATTGTTTTAACAAAACACGTGCTACAGTCGACAGTTTTGGCAGAAACTTATGCGAAAAAGTGATCGACGAACGTTTTCGAAATTAATTGATTGTGGTCGATGACAATGATTTTATCGTTTGTAGCGAAGCATTTCAATCCTCTCGTTTCTAACGAACGCACAACGAATTGTCTCGGGTTGTACAAATTGAGCAAAAATGATTGGCCATTTTCATACGTGGTGATAAAGTGGTTGGCGATGGTTGCCATTGAAGTGACTCTGTTGATAGAAACACGTACCAGTTTAGGTTTTAGTTTATTAACATGTCTTCTTGTTGGAATGGGTCAAAAATCACAAAAAACGTGAGACACGTACATTATTGGAATTAGCTTTTTTCACTCACTTTGATTCATTCGACGGCATTTTATGCGTACAAATCACCTTCCACGAGTAGTTATTGTTCATGTTGATTGCCAGCAATTTGATAAGTTGACCGTTTCCTACCGGGTCAGCACAAGATTGTACAAGGAAAAGAGCTCGTTCGGTCTGGAAATGCAAAAAAAGTATTGGTAAGTTGGAAGCATTGTCCGCTATTGTTAGCTCGTCGGCCGTAGACAACGGTTCAGTTAATGGGTGGAAAATAAGTCTGTCAGTTTCGATCAGATGAAAGAAACTCTTGGCCGTTAGTACAACTTCTATTGTGGAATTCTACTACGTGAAGCCTCCTACAAAGTCGCAATAACTGAATCTTTGTCCCGAAATCTTAAGCTGCCTGCAGTCGCTAAAATAATTAGACATTGAGCGCTATTACCGTCGGTCTTCGTGTTCTGTTTCGAAATGAAGAAGAAAATGAACCGTAGTGATTCTCGCCAATATCTTCCATTTTCACATCGGTCTACGAAGTGACTGAGTAGATGCGGGCCAAATACGCTCGGAAATTTTCAAAAGCGCAACCGGCTCAGTAGCTTGACTTATCTTTCATATAGCTTCAAGGAATGAACGTTCATCCAAATAGTAGACGATTCAGTCAAGTTCTCCTCTTTACGAACGGGTAACATTCATCACAAGGTATCATTCACTCCGGGGTAAAGTCTGGGCAGCTGCATTCTAGAAATCTTGTGGAAGTGATTGTCGTCCTAGTGTTCTCTAAATGTAGCGAAATGTACCCTGTGGAGTGATAGATTTTGAAGAACCTCAACCTTGCAGAAGAGTTATAAAAATCCTTAGGAATCTCTTTTTATCTTCCAGTTTTGGCTTTGGGAAGAAGGTGGACCTTCCAGATTGGTTAAATTTGAAGAACTGACGAAAAGAGACCTTCTCTCAAATCCAGGAGAGTTCAAAGAATCTGATTTAATTGCTTACCATTCTTCATGAATAGTTCGGGACGCATGTGGCAAGATTTAGGAGTCCTAGTAGCAGTTACAAAGTGTCACATTCCTTAACGGATTCTTGCTCTTATAAGTTCTTCAGAGGAAATGATGGAAATCGATAAAACGGTGCACTTACGTTTTCAATCAACGAAAAGAAATGCAAATTGTCGCCAATGGTCGTATTGGTGTCAATTTTGCATGTAATGTCCCCACTCCGAATGTCCCACATTGTGATTGTAGAATTACCAAATGCAATCACGGTGTCATCTGCAAGGAGGGAAAAATTTGCGTCAAACTGCTCTGATAGCGGACGCAAGCTGTTACACTTACTCTCGAAAAACTGTAGCTTCTTCAGTGGCTCTCGGCAGCCGGGATATATGTGAACACTTTCCAGATTCAACATGTTCGCACTCAGATTGTATTTTCGAATATTGGTGACCGCTTCGAACCAAGAGATAACAAAGCTTCTTGATTTCGGCAGTATTGTGTACCGTATCGATGGAATCGACCTGCAAGATTGATGGTGAATGACATGATTAAGATGGATTAACATGGATTTAGTTAAATTTGTATGCATTACCCATGAACGCGGTCGAGCTCAATGTGTCGCAAAATTAATTGTTGTTGATCGTTCAACGAGTACAAAGTCAAGTAAACTGACATCAGACTTTCACGTGTGTACGCCCCAATCAATTTCTTCGCTCGTAATTCGACGTAAAACGTTTTACTACCCACCAACAGCAATCGATGCTGATATGATGGCGTGCCAATTTCAATATCTGTAAAGGAACGGCCAAAGAATTATCCACCTGCAGGACGGTGATACGGACACAACGGTTAAATCTTACCACAGTTATATCGCTCGATTTTTCCAATGCAATCATATTGCTGGGCTATTCCGAACACGCTAAACAGATCGCTCGATTGTGTCCACAGACTGATTAACCTCTCTTGAATCACCGCAAACTGCTTGTCAAAACTGAGAACGGCCAGTACATCACCATCCCGCTTCTGCAGAAAATTTGTGCTCTTGATGGTTTCGATGGTTTCCAATGGTTTCAAATCAGCACAGTCAGACTCATTCACCATATTTTCGTCAACGATGGTCAGACATGGTTTGGCATCGTCCATTGGAACAGTCTTCGAATCTCTCTTTGCCTCAATGACATCACTGATGGACGCTGACAAATCAAGTGGAATATCGGGCTTGCTCTCCACATTTTCGTTCAGATCGGTCGACGTGATTTCAATCTCGGATTGAACGTCGAATATCGGTGGCTGGAAAGCATTTTTACTTTCCATGGAACTGGTTGGCAGCAGTAAAATGTTCTGCATCGAATGCGATTGAATCAGCTGCAATGTGGTGGATGTGCCGGATTCGATTTTCTGTTTCGGTGCTACTGGTGTTACAATGCCGCTAGCGTTGCTGTTAGTGTTTTGATGAGAATTCGACGGACTGGTCGGTATGATGGGACGCAGCTGAGTCAATTGCACCGACAGTCGTTTGTTCAAGTCAATATTTTTCATATCTCCGCCGGTCACCATCTTTTTGTTGTCGACGTTCTGTTGAGTATTCTTCTCCAATGCACTGCCGGGAGTTTCAATATTTTCTATGGCTCGCATTTGCATCGATGTTGCTCGCTTCGAATTGAAATTGCTATGTACCATCACTTCAATGGCAACATCATTTGCGGTGCTGGTAATATATTGCTTGGAACTTGCTTGCATCGATGACACCTTACTCACGGCAATATTTTGTGTAACAGGCATCGATGACAATGACACTCTTGGATCGTAAGTCGTGAATTTATTCGGAGACACGTTGTTGCTGCTGGAAACGTTCCGCTGTTGATTCATTTGCATCGACGATATGTTATCCTTGTCAGTGGTGTGTGGTAAATAGACCTTACCGGGAGGAACACTGCGAGAGTTCACATTTTCAACTTTTCTTGGCGGCATGACATTATTGACGACAACAACATTCTGTCTAGTATGCGCTTCGTGAATCATAGCTCTCTTCATCTCGCTGCTTAGCTTCGGAGTTATTCGACGCTTCGACACACGATTGTTGCCGATGTTCTTCTGCGAACACGTTTGCAATGTTAGTGCATTGGCCGGACGAATGTTTCTCAACAATGGCGACTGAATTGATGGCTTTCCAGTTGGCTGCTCAACTCCTCTCGCATTTTTCGTAGAATTGTTTTGCTGTAGCGTGGAGCCATTAGTCATGACTGTGTTCTGTACAGTGCGGACCGATTGTACGTGAGTTTTTCGCGAGTCAATTTGTATTTTTCTGTGCGGTGAGACATTACTACCGTTCGACGGGTAATTCGTTTGGAACGTACTGCTTGCAGGGCTAGTTGTGCTGCCAATATTCTTTACGTACACTGACACATCAAGTTTCTGCATTTTTCGATGCGTGGAAATGTTCGTGGTTGTGATCGTGTTCTGCTGATGCAAACTGGCGAACGACGATGAACTGGTATTGGGCTTCGATGGAATATTATTGGCTGTGGTCGGATGCGATGAACTCAATTCAATCCATTGTTCCATTGCCTTACGTTTGATACCGGCCGTTATTAGCGGCGGTCTTCTCTCAGACGGTCGTGCCATTTCCGGTTTCCTTGTCGGTGAAATCTTCGCTGGCCGGCTACCAATCGGTGGCTGACCGTTGGCGGGGCGATTAACAGTTGTTGTATTTGATGTGGTTGATGATAAAATGGATGTTTTGTATTTGTCTGCGTTGACCTGAATGGGACGAGAATCGGTCGGCTGTTGAGGCTTGTAAACGAATCGCTCCATAACGGTACATTTGTTGGTGGTGTTCCGCACCCTAGACGATTGAAACGAGTAAGGAACAAGTTGGTTTGATGAAAGATGCTGCTGATGTTGTTGACTGACGCGACTTGTTGTGACTGTTCGGTAGTTGTTCCGTGATGATTGGGAATTCGTTGTATTATTGACTAAAGTCGTGGACTTGTATGTGGTCTGCGTATAGTGCTGATGATTGGTTTTGTAGTGGTTCAGACGCGGATCGCCATTTTGCGGTTTAACTTGAACCGAAGACTGTTCCGATTGGTATCCGTTGTATCGAACAAGACTTTGAGTATGATTGTTGGCTGCCTCCAATTTTCGATTAGTCTCCAGCTGATTGTAAATCTCTTGATTCCGCAGGGCTATTTGTTTCACCTTAACACGCAATGACGATCGCTTAACAGTCTTGTTTTCCGTTTCCGTTTCCACTTTATTCGTCTGAGACTTGGTCACCACTCCCAGATACGAATACAACTCTTCTTGAGTGGTGGTTATTGACGATGTGTTCGACTCACTTGCGTCGTCGGTCAAATCGATTAGCTCGGCCGAATTGTCGTTTCTCTGCATTGATGTAGGAACTTTGAAATCGTATGAGCTCGGCGAATTGTCACCAAACGACGTGGAAGAGCTTACTTTCCCGTACGAAATTCTCTCTTGAATCGACGACTTTTGAACCGACCGCACCGATTGTCGACGAGGCGAAACTGCTACTTCCTACGAATAAAAGAAAAGGTTTTGTATCAACAAAAGCAGTTCAACCTTTAGATCCAACGTCCTTACATTCCTGTAATAATCGATAGCGAACTGTGTTGATTTCCAGTTTGCTACCCGATCTGATCCGGTCATACAGGGCATGGCTTCGTCTCGTTTCTTCAACAATGATTCCATTTCGCCACGGCTTCGTGGTTGATCGTTGCCATTCTGAACTCTTGCTATTCTGCTTTGACTTGATGACGTTACGGCTGCAGTTGTCTTTACTGCACTACTGGGCGTATTTGCTTGGGTTGCACTTCGTCTTGTTCGTGGCATCGATCCGGCACCAATTCGTTTACCTTTATTTCGCAGGGACAATGCGATGGAACAAAGGAAATTGTCAGATTCTTGTTGTTTGATTTGATTTAATCGCACGAATCGATGTTCGCGACTTACCAATATTGTTGCGATCATTTTGTGCAGTCTTGGCAGGAATTTCTTTTGAATTTCGCGTTCCAATCGTGCGACGAACCGCAGTTTGCGGTTGAGAATTTACTTTTAAATGTCGCATTTCTGATTATCCTTCCGGTGCAAATTCACTTTAACTTTTATCAACAATGATTCAAACAAACCAAAAAACAAAAGAACAAAATTCAAACATTACAGAAACCATTTCGTGAACTCCGACAATTTATTTAATTTTTTCAAACGTTCTTCTACGATTAACAGCAATTTTACAGTCTTGTGCGATGTTCACTAAACACAAAAACACGGATATAACTTCACTTAAACGGGACTGAGATAATTAAATTCATCTTTTTCGATTGAAGTCAATGAAAAATTCAACGCCATTTTCACCTTTTATCTGTGACAATTCCCGTGTATAGATGTTGAGAACCTCAACTAAAATATTTTGAGATTTATTTTGACAGAGCGCTCAGTGCGTTCATTTCAAGAGTTTTTGAATGGATTTTATTCAAACATATTCTCAGGTTTAAGTCAAGTTACAACCAATCGGTGAAACCGGTCAAATGAAATTTTGACAGAAAATGTATGGGCCATCTGTCAAAATTTTCCACTCGTGTGGAAAAATGTGTGAGAATTTAATTTCACCTGACTCTAGTGTTAAAACAAGTTCATCGTTGATCGAGATAATTTTGAGTAATAGAAATGCAGAACAATCTTTCTTTAAATTCCCGCGGACTTTGTACTAGACCTTGTCGTCAGTACTAATAAAGAAAAAGTAAAAAATAATTTAATCACTCGAGCAATGTATAAGTTAAATTGTTTTCGGGTGAAACTAGAACTTCTCAATTTTTCGTGGGTTAATGAAGTTGAAGTTGTCGTAAATAAAAGAACGTCTCAGACTAAATGTGTGAGTCATGTGATTGATATGTTCTATGTTGAAAGGTAAAGTCAATCCCAACAAAAATCTTTTCGAGAAAAGTGTGAAGCAGTCTTTGAAGTACAATTTCTAAAATGAATGATATCGCTAGAGTTGACGCTTTCAGCTTCGTTACGCAAAAATTAAATTTTACACCCAATTAGTTCAAACAAGCTGGCTTAGTTTTATCTCATCATCTGCCAAATAATTTTTACCAACAAAAATTTGCCGAAGAAAGTAACTCTCTATCTTTCATAACCCAAAAAAATGTTAGTCCTTTCATCCTACGCTCGAGTAGCTCAAAATTTGGTCACTCTAATCACTCTAGCTCAAACGAATCTGCCCGATTTTTTTAAATTATTTTTTTGTTCGAATCGTGTTACGAATACCTTTCATTTGATGGGTCACACGCCTCTGTAGGTTTCAATACAGCTAAGCTACAGCCGAAAACACGTTCCCGACCCTCGAAAACCACACTCAGAAACCACTTCGAGGCCAATAAAACAAAATTCTGGTTTTTCCTGGGGTTTTTATGCCCACCCTGAGGTTCCTGCAAAATTTCATGGAGATTGGCTGACTAGTTTCCGAGATCTACCGTCGATAGATAGACAGATAGATAGAAACATACAGAGTAAGTTGAAAGATTTTGATTGTTTGGGAAAAGTCAATTTGGTGTATTTTGTATGAAAAGTGCCAATTTCAAAACGATGTATATCCGGTAATTTTAAAGGTACATAGTCGAGTGATAGCTCGTTTTCCTCGTATTTGAAGCGAGAATATGTTTTGTGGTGATATAGGCCAAAGGGTAGAAACTGAAATGTTCGGCTATATATAGTTGCCGCGTCTCAAAAAAATTTCTTCGTTCTTTTTTCGGAAGTTAGACTGCGTCAAGTCCTCCGCTATCGCTCCGGACAAGATTCATGCCACAATATTAACTAAATTGTTTACGCAAACGGATCCTAAATTACACATGGACCCATAGGATACGCATACCTATTGTGAAATGCATATACGCTAATGCTTGATTTCCACTTACCAAAAAAGTACTCCGTGAGAGAGACAAAATCGAATTTTTTCAAATTTTGCTTTGTTTACTTGACAGCTCGCTCTCTCACGACTCTCTCACTTTTTGTTGAGTGGAAACAATACTTAACTTACGTTTATTAATATGTTTCTAACGGCTATCATCTGTTATCAATAAAAATTTCAGTAATAAACGACAAGCTCTGACTAAAATTCTTAGATCAAATGAAGTAATAGATCCGAAAGTAGAACTGCTGATTTGCTTGCCGCCTGTGAAAGGCTCACACATTGTCGTGGTCATACATTAGAGAGCTATAGTCAGGTTGTCTACCTCTACCTAGGGAAAAATTACAATTTCTCGGGTGACTTATGATTATTTTGATCACAGCACTGCTTCTAGCACAGAAAACATTCGGAGGCTGATGAAATCACAGTAGGTACTGTGTTTCTTTTGAAAAGACTTGTCTTCGTTAAGTTAAAACATACAAACAATCCTAGGCAGTAGCTCTTATCACTAAATCCTTCAAATTTGAGACTTGTCAATTGGGTGTACACAGCAGCTCTCTAGCAATATCACACCAATTGTTTACAAAATTAGGAGGCCAAAAATCGTACAGTGTCGCTTGTCAATTTCATTACACTGTATTCATACACTTCTAAAATAATGAAATTTTGTAAACAATTGGTGTGATATTGCTAGAGAGTTGCCTTGGTGTACATCGTGTACATACGAGGAGCAGTGCTGTATTTTGATTCAAAAAATAACTATTCAAACTCCTGAAGGAACGATTCAGTTAGGCCTCCCTTTTTTCGAAAAATTCGCCTCGATTTGAAAACGGAACATAGTCGCTGAACTACACACACATCACACATTCACACAAACAGTGTATCTCAGAAAAAAACACCGGACAGACCATTTAGGAATACGATTACGAATCCTGCGTTATTTTCTACATTCACTGAAAAAATTACTCGAAATTTAATTTACCATCAAGTGCCAATCATTAAGTCTAACAATGGTTGTCCGTCCCTACGAGCAGGAATTAAAGTACATTGAGAAAATCAATGACCATTCCTATCGCATCAAAGTCGGATTCCAACCAAACATGAATGTCGAGGGAGTCTTCTACGTAAACAGTCACCTCGAAAAGTTGATGTTCGAAGAATTGCGAAATGCCTGTCGACCAGGCCAAACGGGTGGCTTCTTGCCAGGAGTCAAACAAATAGCCAATGTTGCTGCTCTGCCCGGCATTGTGGGAAAATCGGTCGGTTTACCGGATATACACTCCGGCTACGGATTTGCTATTGGTAACATGGCAGCGTTTGATATTAACGATCCGAATTCGATTGTGTCACCGGGTGGTGTTGGTTTCGACATTAATTGTGGCGTGCGTTTGTTGCGTACGAATTTGTTTGAGAAAGATGTACAGCCAGTCAAAGAGCAAATTGCCCAGAGTTTATTCGATCATATTCCGGTCGGGGTCGGTTCCAAAGGTATTATACCGATGAATGCCAAAGATTTGGAAGAAGCTTTGGAAATGGGAATGGACTGGTCGCTGCGAGAAGGATACGTCTGGGCTGAAGATAAGGAACATTGTGAAGAGTATGGACGCATGTTGAGTGCCGATCCGTCAAAGGTCAGTATGCGTGCAAAGAAGCGAGGTCTACCACAGTTGGGAACATTGGGTGCAGGGAATCACTACGCCGAGATTCAAGTGGTTGACGAAATCTACGATAAATTTGCGGCGAGCAAAATGGGAATTGAAGATAAAGGGCAAGTTTGTGTGATGATTCATTCAGGAAGTCGAGGCTTCGGTCATCAAGTTGCTACGGATGCATTGGTTCAAATGGAAAAGGCAATGAAACGTGACAAAATTGAAACCAACGATCGACAACTAGCTTGTGCACGGATCAAATCCACCGAGGGACAAGACTATCTAAAGGCCATGGCTGCTGCAGCAAATTTCGCTTGGGTTAACCGAAGTTCGATGACATTTTTGACTAGACAGGTAACGCTTACACAAATTAAAAGTTTTTTCTTGGTCTTCATCACATTTTCCGTGCATCAGGCCTTTGCAAAACAGTTCAAAACTACCCCGGATGACCTGGATATGCATGTCATTTACGACGTGTCACATAACGTTGCCAAAATTGAAGAGCACATGGTAGATGGAAAACAAAAAACGCTTCTAGTCCATCGAAAAGGCGCTACAAGAGCCTTCCCGCCACATCACCCATTGATACCAGTCGACTATCAATTAACTGGTCAGCCAGTGCTGGTTGGTGGCACTATGGGAACTTGCAGTTACGTTTTGACGGGAACCGAAAAAGGAATGAGCGAAACGTTTGGCTCGACGTGTCATGGAGCGGTAAGATAGTGGTGTTTCCAACCGAAGCAAACTCAGCAAAACAAACGATTCTCTTTGTAGGGACGAGCTCTGTCGCGCGCCAAGTCACGCAGAAATTTAGATTATTTGGACGTGCTCGAAAATATGAAATCTCTTGGCATAGCGATACGCGTTGCATCACCGAAATTGGTAATGGAAGAGGCACCAGAGTCCTATAAAAATGTTACCGACGTTGTTGATACTTGTCATGCCGCTGGAATTAGCAAAAAATGCATTAAGTTGAGACCGATCGCTGTAATCAAAGGCTAAATAAAATTTTCATAATTTTCGTGCGCATCTTTTTTGGAAAGACTCAGGGTCGCTAAGACATGTAAAAAATCGTTCAGATACAAAATGGAAGCTCCCAGAGACTTATAATCTCATAATAAATATAAAAAGCCTTAAACCGAAGCGATACTGTAGTATAGACGGAACTGTGAATCTAGGACACGGTTAAAATCGTCAGGAACGATATTATCGTTCAAAAAACGATAATATCGTTTGATAATGTTGTCGTGGGCGATATTATCGTGCGGCGGAAATAAATTGAGTAGAAAATTCGTATTATGAGGAAACGTGCAGCTAGCTAGAGATTGCTCGGCGATTCTTTTATTTTAATTAACTGTAAAGGCAGACACTTTTCTATGAAAACTTTTTCCGATTTTTGTAAAAAAAATCCAATTTTTTCCCGATTTTCCACCAAATTTTCACGATTTTCCCTAAAATTGTTTTTAATTTTTTTTTTAAATTGTGAAAATCGTTTTCATAAAAAAAGGTTTTGTTTCAAAGCTTGAACCGAAGTTATAAGCAAGAAACATTTTTTTATCAGTTCAAAATTACAGAACCTGGGATAAAAATGAAAATACTAGTTTTTGTGAGTTTTTTGACCTAGGCCTCGCCTCGGCTTTTAATACGTATAGTTATGTAGAAGACTAGTCGAGCATTGTTATGATGTCGTCGGTCATAAAATCATAAAATGTTTTTTCATGTGTCGGGGCCGAAAATGAGGAAGTTTTGAGATTTTTCTCGGGTTTTCGACCACTTACATGAAATTTTTTTTGAGTATCTGTTTTGGACGATTGATCTTAGGCACTTTCGCATGTAGCCCTCACTTCATTCGGGCTACAACTCGCGAAATTGCCTAAAAACAATCGTCCAAAGCAGATACACAAATAACCAAGGGCCCTCTCAATAGAACAAACTGACAAATTAAAATGAAAAATCATATGTTTAAATGTGTGTGTGACAGCTTCGTGTGCAGACAGTATAGGGACTCTTAATGTCAAAAGTAAGGGACTCATAACGTCAAATAACTATTGTTTTTCTGTCACTACGATTTGTTTTGTAATAAATGTTTCTTCTCTTTTTCCTGAAAAGTAAGACTTTTCTTTAAACGGACCGTTGTCGTATTGTTGTTGTGTAGCTAAAAATATTGTTTTTAGCCCCGTACGAAGTACTGGAGGCTTATAAGATTAATATGCCGTTTGTAACATGTTGAATTGGAAGCAGACGGTTACGGCAAAAAATTAGTCTATGTTCATAGATAACGAATCCGCAATAAAAAACAAGGCATCAGAACAGTCGGAGCGTTTGCTGCGACTTAGTTCCGTACGATCCGTAATCCTATTTCGTCCGTAACCATAATACGTCCGTAGCCGTAATACGCCCGGAACCCTAATACGTCTACAACCCTCTAATGCGTCTGTTACCAAAATGCAAGTCAAGTTGGGCATGGTCAAATTTACTGAAAGTGTTCATTTTTAAAATTGCGCATAGCGCAATTACGAAAGCCCGTACGAAGTACCTCTCAAATAAAACCAACAATTTACGACATTATTTTATAAACCCAAATTTTTTTGCCAACTTTCCATTGGGTATTCAATTACCTCTCAAATAAAACAAAAACTAGCAAAATCGGTTGAGATTTACTCGATTTATGTGCAAAAAGCACTTAGGGCCGAGTAGCGGCCTTAGTCCAAGGGCGCAAATTTGAAACTTTTTTTGCCATCATTCTATTCGGCATTCAATTATCTCTCAAATGAAACAAAAACTAGCAAAATCGGATGAGATTTACTCGATTTATGTGCAAAAAACACTTAGGGCCGAGTAGCGGCCTTAGTCCAAGGGCCCAAATTTGAAAAATTTTTCGCCACGTTCTTTTCGGTATTCAATTACCTTCCATAAAAAACTAAATCTAGCAAAATCGGATGAGATTTACTCGATTTATGTGCAAAAAACACTTAGGGCCGAGTAGCGGCCTTAGTCCAAGGGCCCAAATTTTAAACTTCTTTCGCCACGTTCTTTTCGGTATTCAATTACCTTCCATAAAAAACTAAATCTAGCAAAATCGGATGAGATTTACTCGATTTATGTGCAAAAAACACTTAGGGCCGAGTAGCGGCCTTAGTCCAAGGGCCCAAATTTGAAACTTTTTTTGCCATCATTCTATTCGGCATTCAACTATCTCTCAAATGAAACAAAATCTAGCAAAATCGGATGAGATTTACTCGATTTATGTGCAAAAAACACTTAGGGCCGAGTAGCGGCCTTAGTCCAAGGGCCCAAATTTGAAACATTTTTTGCCATCATTCTATTCGGTATTCAATTATCTCTCAAATAAAACAAAATCTAGCAAAATCGGATGAGATTTACTCGATTTATGTGCAAAAAACACTTAGGGCCGAGTAGCGGCCTTAGTCCAAGGGCCCAAATTTGAAACTTTTTTTGCCATCATTCTATTCGGCATTCAACTATCTCTCAAATGAAACAAAATCTAGCAAAATCGGATGAGATTTACTCGATTTATGTGCAAAAAACACTTAGGGCCGAGTAGCGGCCTTAGTCCAAGGGCCCAAATTTGAAACATTTTTTGCCATCATTCTATTCGGTATTCAATTATCTCTCAAATAAAACAAAATCTAGCAAAATCGGATGAGATTTACTCGATTTATGTGCAAAAAACACTTAGGGCCGAGTAGCGGCCTTAGTCCAAGGGCCCAAATTTGAAACTTTTTTCGCCACGTTCTTTTCGGTATTCAATTACCTTCCATAAAAAACTAAATCTGGCAAAATCGGATGAGATTTACTCGATTTATGTGGAAAAAACACTTAGGGCCGAGTAACGACCTTTGAGCCCTCCCAACAAGCTCGCGTTGCATCCCACACAAAAACAATGTTCAGCAACTTTGTTCTACTCGTCAATACCTTTCATTTGATATATCACAAGCAGCTATTACGTGCGTATTTCGGTAGATATCGTCGAAAGACTGAAAAACACCTATAGGGCCCTAGCTCTGGAAGGGCCGACCCTACCATGCCCATTTTCGAACTTGACCTTACTTTTGTCGATACCAATCGGGGAAAAAAAGAATTTTGAAAAAAGGTTGTGATTTGCTCAAGCTAGAGGGGTCACGGACGGACGGACGGACGGACATTTTTTTTATTGCGGATTCGTCATCTATGAACATAACCAAAAGCTTTGCCCTTACTGTCTGCTTCCAATTCGACGTGTTACAAACGGCATATTAATCTTATAAGCCCCCAGTACTTCGTACGGGGCTAAAAATGTCCGTCCGTCTGTCCGTCCGTCTGTGACCCCTATAACTCGAGTAAATCACAACCTTTCTTGAAAATTCTTTTTTTTCCCGTTTGGTAATGCCAAAAGAAAGGCTAAGTTCGAAGATGGGCGATTTTGGGTCGACCCCTCCCGAGCTGGGGCCCAATAAGCGAATTAAGGCTTTTCGATTATATCTCCGGAAATTTAAACGCTACACTTGTTAGTGATACGTCAAATGAAAGGTATTCACAATACCAATAGACAAAAAAAAATTTCATGGAAATTGGATGACCGACTCGTGAGTTAGAGCCCATGATGTGAACCAGGTACAGGGCGGCAAGCCGTTTTTGATTGTAGGTCGGCCAAATTTGAATTTTGCTTTATTAAATAGGTATTGAACGTACCAATAGATTCTATTGCTCTGCGACCAAATGACCGAGAGCAATAATTTTTACATAGTTGTTCTTAGAATTTGTCCCTCTACCGATTCCAGTTTCAAACACTGGTCCAGCAACTTCCACTGGGCCAGGCGACGCTGTTCCTAGTTCTCAGAAACGGCTCAGTGGTTGCGCCTGCAGCATGTGCCGTTGTATAGTACATGTCTCCCCTAACTCAGATATGAAAAGTGTATTAAACAACTTGATGTAACCGGAAAACGTTTATATTTGAAGTTAAGGAAAATAAAGTCACTAAATTGTTCCAAAAATGCTAAAATTTGTTGTTGAATTTCTCGGGAATTTAAAAAATATTCCGCTGTAGGGATGTTGGCTGTAATTAGTTAGCACACAAAATTAATAGTCAAAGTGAACTGGGTACTGTCATTAGTTTCGCCAACTGAAGAGATCTATACAAACGTCACTGCTCTCGCTGGAGTGTTGCCAACGTTGCCAAGTGTGTTTGTGTAAAAATGACATTCATTCATTCATTACACGCCAATTTATTTATTTTGTGTACAGATCACGTCCAAATTTTGTAATTTTTTGTAAAAAAAATGAGTGGAACGAGCGCAATTGAAATGCGAAATCAAGAAAAAATGAATGGTAATTATGTTACTAGATAGATCCAAATATCTACAATTTTTCTGAGAAGTTGTTCTTTGTTAGATGTTGCCCAGACGACTTAGTTAACTCTTTCGAACAACAACATCGACAAAATTTATTCAATTCTTTGGTAGTAGAGTAACTGCACACTGAACGACGTTTTCTATGTAAGTCCCTTCCAACGTCTTCCTGATCTGCTTGCACCTTCACAACTAAGTCTTTGATCATTTTATAATCTTTCGACTTGTTTGACTGTCCGATTTGCAAAGGACCCGCAATTTTCCACTAAAGTTTATATTTGGATCAGTTTTCGATTCAACCAGATGCTGGGCTTCACACTATTCTGTGCATAAAATTTCGCTTTGAACTTTCCCGTCAGACAATTTTTCGATTGCGTTCTCATGTTGTCGCCTCAATTACTCATTTTCTTTGAATTACGTCGATTCACTTTCCAGTTTCCGTTTTAAAAGATAACATTTATGAGCCTGATCCTACAGTTGCTATTCGATTTGAACACGACCCTCGAAGTCAGAACTTTCATATGAGATCTACACAATTCTTGGCCAGAAAACGATTAATTTTGGTGTCTTCGGTTTACTTTTAGGTTACGTCACTTTTGTTATCTATGATTTTGAAGGGCTGAACCCGACAATGTTCATCTCGAAGGATAGAGAAGAGCTGTATACACAAATTAAAAACGCGGCTAAAACGGAAGCAGACCCCCGACTTTTTGATTACAGTACAAAGTTTGAAGTGAAAGATGCCCTAACACTATTCCGAAATCAGACGACATCATACTATGCTGTATTCCCTGGGGAAACTTTACCATCCGTCGGAGTGCATATTCAACACCAATCGTCATCAAGCATCCATGATTCAGTAGCCGGACAGCAAATTCAATACCAGTCTATATCAACAATCAATGGTTTCAGTGGTATGTGGGAAGAGATAAAACGTAAGTTGACAAACAAAATGCCATAAGACTAAGATCCGGTGCTACATACTCCTTAGTAAGTTATGTATTTGGCTTGCTTAATCGGCCTTTAATTTATAGTTAATTCGAATTGGTTTTAGAAATATTGCGATTTTTACTCATAATTATCGTTCATGGAGGCTCAATTTATAAGTTTCATGATATACGTCAATTTTTTAATATGCGTAAAAATCACAATCTCTCCAATTATTTTAATTCCTGCATCAAACGCAAAGCAATACCAAGCATTAATACAGATTTTCAACGTTCATTGTATGTACTGTAGAGTATGTATACTGTATACGGCGCTACCTAATGTTTTCGAAAATATTCTCTTTCTTAATTTCTGTTATTTTTCCAAAATTTTCGAAGCTGCGTTTGATGAAGGTTCATGAAAATCAAGAATTTACTTGGTATTTCAGTGCGAGGTTCGAATTTTTTGATGTTTTATTTTTTTTTCGTTTTTTTTTTCTATTCAGCCTATTTGATGCCCTTAGATATGGGCAGTAGATTCGCAATAGTTTATAGCGCGAACGACTGCATTGTGAAATTATGTGACGACAATCAAATTTTAAATTATTTCTTAGTATCTGTAGTCAGTCTGCTTTTGTACTTTAACGTAATGATTAATTTATGTATCGTAATATTTAGAAGAAATCCACTTTTTGGGATTTTATTTTTATGTTTATTTATTGGCCTTATTTCATGGGTCATAGTTATAACCAAAGTCTTTGTTAATTCAAATAATAAGACGCATCAACCAGAATGTTGCGAAACGTTGCATCAAAATTTCACTGTACTGCTACATCTTATGAAAAATTGCACGTGGACTAACTAATCAAAAGCAGCATTTTCATCAATTATACTTCAACAACAATCAAACCAAATGGTAAGGAAATATTTTAAACATTTTGTTCGTACAGTTCAACGTATTTAAGTTCATTCATTATGTTAATAAGTCGTTCAATATTTTGAGTGGCTGCCATGTAAACATCGGGCGTATGTGAATGTAAATTTGTTTCGAAAACACGGTTTTAATGAAGTATAATCTTGTGACGACAATTATGTTGGTACAATCGTTGTCGAGTTTATGTTTAAAACTTTTTGTCATATCGGAATTGAATTAACTTTTTCATTTAATTTCAATAATTTCCATGATGTCTCTGGCTCGTTGGTTACTTTACCAACTTTACCTTCACCTTTCAGTCTTGTGAAGAAATTTTACTTCAAGTTTCTCACCTCTACCAACTACTTCAATGTCGAAATTCTTGAACACTAACCACTAACATTTGGTCGAGTTTATGGATGCATGGCGATGGCGGTAGGACAGTTACTGACTTTGATCTTAGAACGTAGTTTGACTTTTACCAGCCCGGATAACGGGCTCACAATAACATCAATCTGATTCGGTAACCGTTACCGAATCAGGTTGATGTTATTGTGGGTAACCTCCCCGATTTCCTTCTTCTATGCCATTAATGGGACAACACTCAATGCATGGATTACCAAGACAAATATATCCGAATTTTCCGATTGAATTAAATAATTTTGCGGTACGCGTTGTTACTCTTTTAAAACGGGAAACATTTCCAGGCGAATAAGAAAAATGTGTCCTTTGGAGTCGCTATTTCGTATTATATGCAGACGAACTGAACGTTTTTTTTTTGTTATTGTCACAGATGCATCCACATTTCAATGCAACACCGTATGGCATCACCACATTACCAGCCGAATATGCGAAACACGCCCGTCTCTGTCAACCAATTCAATCAATGTTTAGTGCAGGAAATTCAACAAAATCATCCCATGTTGCCGTTCAATCGATTGAACAATAACTTTAACCATCATCCGCAACTGAATCAAATTCAAATGCAACATCACAATAACAGCAACAACAACAACAACAATAATGGAAATCATACAATGAATGGAAAGAATTCTCAGATGATGCAGCAGATGAAGGTGAACGGAAATTTGGTAAGAATTCTACACCGGTTGCATAGCGGAATTCAATTTACTGATGATTTTCGTTCAATTGCCATTGATAGCACGAAGAGTATGACGAATATGCCAATTTGATAAGCACAGTTGAATACCGGCACAGTGTCCAAGGAACGCAAGTCGAAATTGAAGGGCGAACGAGAAAACAAGGACCACAAAGATGTGGTGGGCCCGGAATCGTCAAGCCCATTTATAACGTCAATTGAAATATCTGCCCAAAGAAAATCTCGCCAGATATTGATGCACATCGAAACGCTGTACCGCATCGTGTTGAAATTGGAGGATCTGGAAAAGTTTATTCGATCATATTCCGGTCGGGGTCGGTTCCAAAGGTATTATACCGATGAATGCCAAAGATTTGGAAGAAGCTTTGGAAATGGGAATGGACTGGTCGCTGCGAGAAGGATACGTCTGGGCTGAAGATAAGGAACATTGTGAAGAGTATGGACGCATGTTGAGTGCCGATCCGTCAAAGGTCAGTATGCGTGCAAAGAAGCGAGGTCTACCACAGTTGGGAACATTGGGTGCAGGGAATCACTACGCCGAGATTCAAGTGGTTGACGAAATCTACGATAAATTTGCGGCGAGCAAAATGGGAATTGAAGATAAAGGGCAAGTTTGTGTGATGATTCATTCAGGAAGTCGAGGCTTCGGTCATCAAGTTGCTACGGATGCATTGGTTCAAATGGAAAAGGCAATGAAACGTGACAAAATTGAAACCAACGATCGACAACTAGCTTGTGCACGGATCAAATCCACCGAGGGACAAGACTATCTAAAGGCCATGGCTGCTGCAGCAAATTTCGCTTGGGTTAACCGAAGTTCGATGACATTTTTGACTAGACAGGTAACGCTTACACAAATTAAAAGTTTTTTCTTGGTCTTCATCACATTTTCCGTGCATCAGGCCTTTGCAAAACAGTTCAAAACTACCCCGGATGACCTGGATATGCATGTCATTTACGACGTGTCACATAACGTTGCCAAAATTGAAGAGCACATGGTAGATGGAAAACAAAAAACGCTTCTAGTCCATCGAAAAGGCGCTACAAGAGCCTTCCCGCCACATCACCCATTGATACCAGTCGACTATCAATTAACTGGTCAGCCAGTGCTGGTTGGTGGCACTATGGGAACTTTGCAGTTACGTTTTGACGGGAACCGAAAAAGGAATGAGCGAAACGTTTGGCTCGACGTGTCATGGAGCGGTAAGATAGTGGTGTTTCCAACCGAAGAAAACTCAGCAAAACAAACGATTCTCTTTGTAGGGAAGAGCTCTGTCGCGCGCCAAGTCACGCAGAAATTTAGATTATTTGGACGTGCTCGAAAATATGAAATCTCTTGGCATAGCGATACGCGTTGCATCACCGAAATTGGTAATGGAAGAGGCACCAGAGTCCTATAAAAATGTTACCGACGTTGTTGATACTTGTCATGCCGCTGGAATTAACAAAAAATGCATTAAGTTGAGACCGATCGCTGTAATCAAAGGCTAAATAAAATTTTCATAATTTTCGTGCGCATCTTTTTTGGAAAGACTCAGGGTCGCTAAGACATGTAGAAAAATCGTTCAGATACAAAATGGAAGCTCCCAGAGACTTATAATCTCATAATAAATATAAAAAGCCTTAAACCGAACCGATACTGTAGTATAGACGGAACTGTGAATCTAGGACACGGTTAAAATCGTCAGGAACGATATTATCGTTCAAAAAACGATAATATCGTTTGATAATGTTGTCGTGGGCGATATTATCGTGCGGCGGAAATAAATTGAATTGAAAATTCGTATTATGAGGAAACGTACAGCTAGCTAGAGATTGCTCGGCGATTCTTTTATTTTAATTAACTGTAAAGGCAGACACTTTTCTATGAAAACTTTTTCCGATTTTCCACCAAATTTTCACTATTTTCCCTAAAATTGTTTTTATTTTTTTTTTAATTGTGAAAATCGTTTTCATAAAAAAAAGGTTTTGTTTCAAAGCTTGAACCGAAGTTAAAAGCAAGAAACATTTTTTTATCAGTTCAAAATTACAGAACCTGGGATAAAAATGAAAATACTAGTTTTTGTGAGTTTTTTGACCTAGGCCTCGCCTCGGCTTTTAATACGTATAGTTATGTAGAAGACTAGTCGAGCATTGTTATGATGTCGTCGGTAAATGGTTTCTTTGAAAATAAAAACCCGCGCATGTCCATCAATCATAAAATGTTTTTGTTTTTCTGTCACTACGATCTGTTTTGTAATAAATGTTTCTTCTCTTTTTCCTGAAAAGTTAGACTTTTCTTTAAACGGACCGTTGTTGTATTGTTGTTGTGTAGCTAAAAATATTGTTTTTAGCCCCGTACGAAGTACTGGGGGCTTATAAGATTAATATGCCGTAATTTTGAGGTAAAATTCCAAAAATTAATTGAAATGGGCAATAATTGTTAATAGCTGTGGATGGAGTTGTGTTATAACAATACGTAAAATATGATAACCAATCATCCCAATCAGTTTTACTGTCATTGATGTAAGATCGAATATACTCATTAAAAGTTCTGTGTGATCTTTCTACTGTACCTAACGTTCTATGATGATATGCAGTTGACGTGTTATGAGGAATTTTCAAAAGTTTACACAATTCCTTAATAACATTATTCAAATATTCTGTACCTCTATCAGTCAATATCTGCTTCATAGGTCCATAGATAAGAATAAAATTCTCAAATATAGCTTTAGCTACAGTTTGAGCTTTATGATCTACAGTTGGAATAGTAACTAAGTATTTAGTCAAGTCACATATAATCGTAACAGCATATTTATTGCCATTATTGGACGTTGGAAGTGGTCCAACAGTATCAATTGAAACTAAATCGAAAGCACTTTGTGGTGTTGGAGTTAAAGTCAATTCTTCTTTCGTTTTAGGAAAAGTTTTGTTCATTTGACACTTTTTGCAACCCTTACCGAATCTATAAACATCTTTAGCCATATTTGACCAAAAATATTTAAGTTTCAGTTTGGATAACAAGCGCTTTTGTCCACAATGACCTCCAAATAACGGATCATTATGAAATTTCTCGAGAAGTTCTGTTATCATTTTATCGTCTTCTTTATCTATTCTGATGATTCTGGGCGTTAACGCTATTCTCAAAGATGTTAAAGATTTACCTGCCGTTTTTAATTCAAGTGCACTGATAATACTAAAAATTGGCGAGTCCATGGTAACTGCCGCTAATTTGACACCATGTAAGTTACTTTCTTTCTCGAGTTTGTACAAAAATTGATCTAAATCAATTTTATCCCTAGAAATGTAAGTAAGCAAATCTATTTTAAATAACGATCGTTTTCCAATTTTCATTAAACAATATTTCTTTTTAGTCTTCATATAAAATAGTAAACGGGGTATTTGCTTAATTTCATTCATATTCATTACTTCACTAGTCTCTTATATATCTCATTCGCTGCTGATGATCCAAACAAAGTTGTAAACTCAAAAGGAGGCACATCTTAAGCAGCTAAAGCTGCTTAACCATCATCCTAGGTTTTCCGACGTTTTACATAGTGACTCCGTTGAAGATTGAAAATGAAAGAGAAAAAGGACACACGAAGGCGATGATTCTTTCTTTTAAAAAATTGACTGAAAATTCTTAATCTTCGGAAAATTGGTTCAAGAAGTTTTACACTAATAGCCGATGCGATTCCTTCGCCATGTAACGAGGTAACGTGGCCATTTATTTAAGATCCGTTCGAACGTCGCAAAAGATTATTTAAAATTTAGATCAATCCACGAAATAGATGTTCCAAATTTTTAAAGGCAAAACTGTTATCCTATAACAATTCGTAAAAGGATGAATTCAGTTGAACCAAAGCAAATATTTCACTTTAAAATTATTGAAAGTGTAGTAAAATAGATGGTGTCAAACAATTTGCAATCGTCATAGCGATCCCATGTAATCGATCTACAGCAAATTACCGTAAAAATTTGATGTTTTTTGCATTAGATTTAAAAATTAGAAATTTTAATTTTGTGTACGTCAACTTTAACGTATTGAATGGCAAAACAGTGAAGCAATCAATCAGTATCCCGTTGCATGTGAACTTATGAACTTTTTCGAATTTTAGCGCTCACAAAAAACAAACGATTTGTTACACCTCTTGATCTAGTACGTTCAGTACTGCCATTTTGACGTATTGAGAAAGCGAAAAGAAAAACATTGTTGATGTTTACAAAATGGTTCGTTGTATTAATGGAATTCTGTAAGTAAGAGTTGGCATCAAAACTCAAATATTTTAATATAAAATATGTAGTGTTTGATGACGAAATGTTGTGGAATTGATAGGCCTTATCTTTAAACAGGTAATTTAATTCATAAACATGCATCGAAAGATGCACTGATTGAAATTTTCGAATTCTTTTAGGAAAATGATCCAGCATCAACTGTTTACATTAGATTAGATCAGATTATTGACGGTCCAAACTTTGGGAAATAGATTTTTGTCTTAGAATCGATGCGTTATGATGATATTGTTGTATAAAAAATCCAAGTGACATAAAGATCTCTACTGTAAAATGAAATTTTGGTGCCGCACATTGAGACTCTTGGAACATCGAGTGACTTAAAATCTCAAATCGGTCTACTGACCTCGGCCATCAAAAATTTGTTCTGGGACCCCCCCTCAACTTTCTTGTGTGAACCTTTTCTCCGAAGAAACCAAAACTCTACGACGCCATCTTGTCGCCGTACCAACGTCGAAGTTGTTGCTATGTTTTGGCACATTTTTCGACATTTCTCAAAAACGCTTCCGACGATTTTTTTGATATGCACATCAATCGATAGGTATTTCCAGTGGCTATCGATTGATGTACATATCAAAAAAATCCATCGACAAATTTTGGAGAAAATCGAGAAAAACTGTCAGAAAAAGCAGTCTTTTGCTATTTGCGGCAGTTCACAGGCTTCTGGCGGCTCTCAAATGTGTTCTATTGGAAGCGCCGACCTCAAAAACCCTTTAGACGCAACTATCACGCCAATCCACTGATTTTACGCGAAATGACAGCTATTTTAACTTTCAAAAATTCCGACTTTGAAGCCACCTAGCGGCCAAGCGACGCATAAAAAAAAATTTTGACCCACATTTCCTGAATCAGCATCAAAAGCACTACCGAAATCAATGATAACATCATTAGGTCCGAGGTACGGCCTCAGTCCTAACCTAGGTCCGAACTCGACTTTTTCCCATCTCTCCAACCTAAAAAACACTTCTACCTACTTTTTAGATTTTTAAAAACGACGATGCCCTTCGGGCATCGTTTTTTAGATTGTTGTAAAGTCATGTATTAAGGCGCAGCGCTGCGCGCTGCGCTTGCAATAAACATTCGAATCATCATTTTTGTCTTCTTCTATTTCATTATTTTGTTGTGACGTCACGTTAGTCTTGTCTGGTTGTTGTTTTCGATTTAATTTTTTAGTTTCAGACCTTGTTGTCATTTTAGCTATTGAAACTTCTTGATTAGTCAGTTGTTTCATGTCTCTGAAATCAATACGGGATAATGCGTCTGCAGTAACATTATTTTTTCCCTTAATGTATTCAATTTCAAAATCATACTCCTCAAGATCTAGTCGCATTCGAGTTAACTTGGATGACGGATCTTTCATTGAGAACAAATAGATCAACGGTCTGTGATCAGTTCTGATCAAAAACTTTCTTCCAAAAATGTAAGGACGGAAGAATTTACAAGACCAATGGATTGAAGCTAGTTCCTGTTCAATCGTAGACTTATTACTTTCACCTTTAGTGACCCGGGTAAAAAAAAAAGTGAATGTGAGACCCCTTTTGAGACCGTTTTTTTTTGTATGGAGGTGAGACGTCTCTTTTCGAACCTTTGAGACTGGTTTCTTCTCATATACTGATGAATTGATGATGATGATGATTGCGAAACCGATGAGAAGTCTCGTTTTAAATGTTTTAATAGACTGTATGAAACTGACTGAGTGGTCTCTTCTGCTGTATTTTACGAGACTGACCGAGTGGTCGCTTCTTCTGTATTTTACGAGACTGACCGAGTGGTCTCTTCTCCTGTATTTTACGAGACCGACCGAGTGGTCTCTTCTTCTGTATTTTACGAGACTGACCGAGAGGTCTCTTCTTCTGTATTTTACGAGACTGACCGAGTGGTCTCTTCTTCTGTATTTTACGAGACTGACCGTGTGGTCTCTTTTTCTTTATTTTACGAGACTGACCGAGTGGTCTCTTCTTCTGTATTTTACGAGACTGACCGAAAGGTCTCTTCTCCTGTATTTTACGAGACTGACCGAGTGGTCTCTTCTTCTGTATTTTACGAGACTGACCGAGTGGTCTCTTCTCCTGTATTTTACTAGACCGACCGAGTGGTCTCTTTTTCTTTATTTTACGAGACTGACCGAGTGGTCTCTTCTTCTGTATTTTACGAGACTGACCGAGTGGTCTCTTTTTCTTTATTTTACGAGACTGACCGAGTGGTCTCTTCTTCTGTATTTTACGAGACTGACCGAAAGGTCTCTTCTCCTGTATTTTACGAGACTGACCGAGTGGTCTCTTCTTCTGTATTTTACGAGACTGACCGAGTGGTCTCTTCTCCTGTATTTTACTAGACCGACCGAGTGGTCTCTTTTTCTTTATTTTACGAGACTGACCGAGTGGTCTCTTCTTCTGTATTTTACGAGACTGACCGAGTGGTCTCTTTTTAAATAATTTGCGAGACCGACTGAGTGGTCTCTTTTCAAAATAGTTTACGAGACCGACTGAGTGGTCTCTTTTTTAGATTTGACTATGTTTGAGACTCAAAATATTTTTGAGACTCTTTGAGAAGTCTCATGTCAGTTTTTTCTAGATCCTTTAGAGGCCATCTGAGAACTCTCACTTTCTTTTCGACGTCTTTTGAGACTATCTGAGAACTCTCACTTTCTTTTCGATATTTTTTGAGGTTATTTGAGAAGTCTCATTTTAATTTTTTTTTCTATATCCTTTTGAGGCCCATCTGAGAACTCTCACTTTCTTTTCGACATTTTCTGAGACCATCTGAGAACTCTCATCTCCATTTTCCATCTGTGAGATATTTCATTTTCTTTAGGCTGTAGTTTCTTCCCGCATTCACAGATGGCACAGTTTTTTATTTTTCCTTATAATTCGCTGAAATGATAGAAATTTTAGTGATATTTGATTTTTTTTTACCTTTTTTTTTATTTCGTAATGTATTTTCCGGTCACCACTCCAAGTACTAACCGCGCCGAATGATGCTTAACTTTTGGATTGGACTGCCAGCCACCTTACGCGTGTTGCTAAATTGGATATATCTTCGATAGGTCTTATTTCGAACCGTTGTTACAAAAACTTTGAGACCGAACGAGTGGTCTTTCTTGGATTATTTTTCGTTGGACTTTGGGAGACTGACCGAGAAGTCTCGTTTTGAATATTTTACGAGAATGTAAGAGACCGACCGAGTGGTCTTTCTTGGATTATTTTTCGTTGGACTTTGGGAGACTGACCGAGAAGTCTCGTTTTGAATATTTTACGAGAATGTAAGAGACCGACCGAGTGGTCTTTCTTGGATTATTTTTCGTTGGACTTTGGGAGACTGACCGAGTGGTCTCGTTTTGAATATTTTACGAGAATGTAAGAGACCGACCGAGTGGTCTTCCTTGGATTATTTTTCGTTGGACTTTGGGAGACTAACCGAGTGGTCTCGTTTTGAATATTTTACGAGAATGTAAGAGACCGATAGAGTGGTCTTTCTTGGATTATTTTCGTTGGACTTTAGGAGACTGACCGAGAAGTCTCGTTTTTGAACATTTACGAGAATGTAAGAGACCGAACGAGTAGTCTTTTCGGATTATTTTTCATTGGACTTTACGAGACCGGCCGAGTAGTCTCGTTTTGAATATTTTACGAAAATGTAAGAGACCGACCGAGTGGTCTTTCTTGGATTATTTTTCGTTGGACTTTGGGAGACTGACCGAGTAGTCTCGTTTTTGAACATTTTACGAAAATGTAAGAGACCGACCGAGTGGTCCGAGTGGACCGAGTGAGTAGTCTCGTTTTTGAACATTTTACGAAAATGTAAGAGACCGACCGAGTGGTCTTTCTAGGATTTTTTTTTTCGTTGGACTTTATGAGACCGACTGAGTGCTCTCATTTCAAGAACATATTTTTTCGAAATGCAGAGACCGACTGAGTGGTCTCATTTCAAAAACATATTTTTTCGTAATGCAGAGACCGACTGAGTGGTCTCATTTCAAGAACATATTTTTTCGAAATAAAGAGACCAACTGTTTCAATTTTTGACATACTTTGACTCTGACCCACTGCAGAGACCTTTGAGAGTTCTCCTTAGAACTAAACTTTTATTTTACCTAATTATTTAAATTATTTGTGAGACTAATGATACAGTAATGATGAGAGTAACAAAAAATTTTAGAAAATAGTTACGAAACCAATACCAGCTGATCAATATAAACACGCCGTCGAAATGGCTACTTGTTCACAGAACTCGATGCAAACACAGCAGCAAAACTTGATAGAAACAAAATTGCGTTTATAATTAAAAGTTAAGTTCAAAAGAGAACTCTCATAGGTCTCTGCAGTCGGTCAGAGTCAAAGTATGTCAAATATTGAAAAAGAGACCGCTCAATTGTTTTCCATTTCAAAAAAATGAGACCGCTGATTTGGTCTCTGTATTTCAAAAAAATATTTTCTTGAAGTGAGACCACTCGGTCGGTCTCTTACATTCTCATAAAATGTTCAAAAACGAGACTTCTCGGTCAGTCTCCCAAAGTCCGACGAAAAATAATCTAAGAAAGACCACTTGGTCGGTCTCTTACATTCTCGTAAAATATCCAAAACGAGACCACTCGGTCAGTCTCCCAAATTCCAACGAAAAATAATCCAGGAAAGACCACTCGTTCGGTCTCTTACATTCTCGTAAAATGTTCAAAAACGAGACTTCTCGGTCAGTCTCCCAAAGTCCAACGAAAAATAATCCAAGAAAGACCACTCGGTCGGTCTCTTACATTCTCGTAAAATATTCAAAACGAGACCACTCGGTCAGTCTCCCAAAGTCCAACGAAAAATAATCTAGGAAAGACCACTCGTTCGGTCTCTTACATTCTCGTAAAATGTTCAAAAACGAGACTTCTCGGTCAGTCTCCCAAAGTCCAACGAAAAATAATCTAGGAAAGACCACTCGTTCGGTCTCTTACATTCTCGTAAAATGTTCAAAAACGAGACTTCTCGGTCAGTCTCCCAAAGTCCAACGAAAAATAATCCAGGAAAGACCACTCGGTCGGTCTCTTAGATTCTCGTAAAATATTCAAAACGAGACCACTCGGTCAGTCTCCCAAAGTCCAACGAAAAATAATCCAGGAAAGACCACTCGTTCGGTCTCTTACATTCGCGTAAAATGTTCAAAAACGAGACTTCTCGGTCAGTCTCCCAAAGTCCAACGAAAAATGATCCAGGAAAGACCACTCGGTCGGTCTCTTTCATTCTCGTAAAATATTCAAAACGAGACTTCTCGGTCAGCGAAGTCCAACGAAAAATAATCCAAGAAAGACCACTCGGTCGGTCTCAAAAATCTCGTAAAATATTGAAAAAGAGACCACTCGGTCAGTCTCGTTCAGCCAAAGTTCAACAATCATCAAAGAAATAAAATATTGAGAATGAAATGAGACTGAAAACGTAATGAGACTGAAATGAGACCGTTGATCATGCTCATTTTACAGTCTCACTGAGACCTTAATTTTCACCCGGGGAAAGAACGAGATGCAAAAGAAACTGGAAGTTCTATTCCATCGTATGTTTGACTGAGAACTGCACAACATGCTATTTTACTAGCATCAGTTGTAATGCAAAATGGTTTGCTAAAATCTGGATATTGCAAAATCGTTGGCTGCATTAAAGCACTTTTGAGATATTGAAATGATTTCTCACACTCATCAGACCAAACAAAATCAACCTTTTTACGTGTTAGTTTTGTCAAGTGACAAGCATAGTGTGCGAAATTCGGAACGAATCGTCTATAATAATTACAAAATGCAACAAATATGCGTACAGAATCAGCATCTGTAGGCTTGGGATAGTTTTTAATTACCTCGTATTTTGATTCATCAGGTAAAATACCTTTATTAGTACATCTGTGACCTAAATATGTCACTTCTTACAGGAAAAATTTGCATTTGTGTGGATTAAGTTTGAGATTAAATTTTCTACACTCCTGGAATACTTCAGTAAGATTTTTAATCATAATGTTTTCACTCGGTGCTGCCAAAATCAAATCATCCATATAAATAAAACATTTGGCTGGTGATAATCCACTAAAAGCTATGGACATCATTCGTTGAAAAGAATTTGGACCAATTTTTAGTCCGAATGGGATTGAATTGAATCGAAATGAACCTTTATCGGTTGAAAATGAAGTGAGGTTCTTTGAATTTTCCTCTAGTCCTATTTGAAAAAATCCATTTAGAAGGTCAACACAGGAAAAATACCTAGCTCGTCCCAATTGATCAAGAAGTTCATCCATTCTAGGTAATGGAAACTTGTCAGCTAATAATTTCTTATTGAGCTGTCTATAATCTACACAAAATCTCCATTTCTTCGCAGTACTACCTGGTAGATTTTTCTTCGGAACTAAAAGAACTGGGCTATTATATTTGGAAACAGATGGTTCAATTGTACCATTCTCTAACATAACCTCTACTTTACGATTGATTTCCTCTTTATGAGACTGAGGAATTCTATAATTCTTGATGTAAACTGGATTATCATCATTCAAACGTAGCTTTTGTTTATAGAAATTATTTACTGTGAGAGTATCTGTTTCTAATGCAAAAACATCTTGAAACTCTGTACACAATTTTGTCATCTTGTCCTTAACAAATTCTGGAAAATTCTTTTCCAATATCTCAATAACTTCAGATCTGTCATTAGTTTCGTATGTTTTCATATTTAGAACATGATAATTATCAAGTTCGTCGTAATCTAGTTTGGCATTTCTTAAAATTTGGATTTTATTTGTGGTATTCAAGATTCGGACATAAGGCCTATCTGTCGAAACTATCGTACTACCAACAAATACTCCGGGAAAATTTTCTTGGTTTTTTACCAGAAATTCTTTTTTCTTTGTTTTAAAATCTACTTTGCGAATCACTTCGCATCAAGCTGGTAAAACTATAGAATTATAATCTAAGTCATACTTTATTGGCATAATTATTTTATAAGAAAGAAAATTTGGCTTAATTACTAATTTCCAATTTTCTTGATTAAAATCCAACTTACAATTATATTTCTGAATAAAATCTAAACCTAAAATTCCATCTGACGGAACTGGGAAATCTTTACTGACTATATGAAATTTATGCTTAAACTCTACATTTTCAATTCCATTAACTGAAAAGTTAGTATAAATCGATCCTAACGTTTTAACTGATCCTTCGCTTATTCCGTTAATCTTACACCTATCATTGAAATTTATGTTTGTGCCTTCAGGCAAAAATTTTTCTTCTAAAGTAGAAATGGTAGCTCCAGTATCTAACAGGTAAGTATTTGGTTGACCTGTTAACGTGCTACGAAAAGTTACATAACTACTCAAAGCTATGTTTATAGAAAAAACATTCACATATCCCTCAGCTGAAGTTTCTCCGTCAACGACTGAGGGTCGTCGGAGTTTTCCGTCTCAGCTTCAGCATAACGAATTTTACCGCGGAAATTATTTCCATTTCCACGATTGTTGAAATTGAAACCTCGGTTGTTAAAATTTTGATTGGAATTCTTCTTAAAAGAATTGGAGAAATTTGTCGCATTACTGCTAGTGTTCGGACCGTGGCCCTAGATAAACGAAATTTTTCGTTCCGTTTCGAAACGTCCTCAATGGCACGTTTAGCGCTGAAACGAAACCGTAACGAAACGACTATTTCGAAACTGATAGAACAAACCGTTTCAATAAGTTGCGTTATGATTCAAATCTAGTAGGCATTTGAGAGAGAAAATTCGAAACAATTTAAAATTAGGACAAACTTCGGCACCGGCATAAGTATTTTTCGGCAAATAAAATTATTCGTTCAAAGCCATGGACTTGGCAATCGGTCAAATTATTTATATAAATGAAAATGAAAGCGGTACGATCGATCAACAGGTGGTAATTTCTTCGGAAAATGTTAAACAATTGAAAAAACCAAGTAAGACTCGGTCTCCCGTCTACAAATTCTTCGAATGGGATGAGGAAGTATCTCAGTGGAAGTGCATTGTGTGCAAGTAATTCATTGTGCATCTATTCTCCGCTTAAACACATAATCAAATACCATTCCTTCAATGCTAGGGCTACTTATTCTCTACAAGAGTCTGGAAGCACCGGGTCGCTGGTAAACCACATGAAACGAAAGCATGCGTCCATGTTCAACGAAGAAATTTCGAAAATCGTGCCGTCGAAAGTCGAAAAGCGATTGGTGACGAAAGAGATTTTCCGACAAAAGATCTCCCAATTTATTGTCTGCTGTGACGAGCCGTTTAGTGTGGTTGAAAGTCCATATTTCATTGATCTCATTGACTACTGCTCCGAAGGAAACGAGGCCTGCAAACTATTCAGTGCTAAAACTGCCAAAGAACACATCGATAAGCTCTTCATTGAATTCAAAGCGGATCTGAAGACCACTCTACAAAGCAACGCGGGGAAAATAAGCTTCGTCATTGATTGCTGGACATCGTCGAATCAGCACCCTTTCCAGGGAGTTATTGCAAGATGGATTACGGACGACTGGGAATTGCGAAACGTTGTAATTGATTTGACGATTCTTCAAGGAAGTCATACGGGCATAAACATTGCGAAGTCGTTTTGGGATGTGCTGTTGGATTATGGAATTGTCGATAAGCTCCTAAGTGTCACTACGGACAATGCTGCTAACATGGATACGCTGTTCGAAGAGCTTGAGAAGCTGGCGGCTGCTTTCGGCCTTCCGTTCGATTCCAAAAATTTCAGAGTGAGATGCTTCATTCACATTTTGAATTTGGCTAGTCGAGCAATGATCAATACCATTGGCGATGGAGACAGCACTAAATATCCTAGTGCTGTTAAAAATACAACGTCCACGGTGTCGCCCAGATTATGCCGGATCTTAAGTCATTTCGGTTGGAGGATCGACATAAGTTGTTCAATTTCGACTACGTATCTATGTTCACGAATGTTGACGTTTCGGCAACCCTTTCGATTATTGATGAACTTTACGGATTCATCTCTGAAACCACGACCGTTCCTGTCGATATGTTCTTGGAATGTTTGAATTTCTTTATCAAGGATTCCACGTATTTTGGCTTCAATGGAATGCTATACTACCAGACTAAAGGTCTAGCAATGGGCAATAATCTGGCACAGATCCTGGCAGATATTCGGACAAATTACGCCTTACTGACTGTCATGAAAACTATGGAAGCAGAAATAATGTCTTTCTTGTTTAAGTACGTGGATGACGTTTTTTCATCAATACATGAAGACCACATCGAGGTCGTGATGCGCAAAATCCAAGACACTGTTGGAATGGAGGTTACCGTCACACCAGAGAATGAAAATTCTGAAGTAACGTTTCTTGACTGTACACTGAAGCGCAATGAGGATAATTCTTTGTCGTCAAGATGGTTCAAGAAAGAATGCAGTTCTTTCTCAGTTCTCAATTATCACTCTTATCATCCGTGGAATGTGAAGTATAACGTCGTTTGTCAGATGATTAGAAAGGCTCTATCAGTAACTACGGCTGACCAATTACAACTGACGAGGGATTTGATCATGACCGTTCTCAAGAATAGCAGTTACCCGGAGTCGCTCGTCAGAGAAGTGCTTGTTTCGTGTGAGACCAGCGGATGCGTCGAGTCGAAATCAGAATGCGTACCTTCCAGATACGTTTCTTGTCCTTACTTCCAGCCTGTTTTTCAAAGAATGAAATCGACGGTACAAGGTGTACAGCTACCTGTGAGGTTAGCTCCGAGTCCCTATGCAAGGAATCGAACTGTGGTTTTTTCGAGACTTAAAGATGCATTACCTGTCGACACTGCGAAGAATTCACTCTTTCGTGTTCGATGCCTTGACTGTAATTTTTCGTACGAGTGCTTCTCGACCGCAGTTGATGTGAAGAGGACTATACGGAAGTGCTTGGCCGATAAGAGTTGTAGATTGACCCAGCATTACGCTTCGTACCCGCTGCATGTACTCAACGAGACGCCGGAGTTGGTGAAGACCTTTCGTAACCGTTTTGATGCTGCTCGCTCGCTTAATGTTTTGAAAGACGTGCTTCGGTTGTAGTTCCTACTTCGTGCCCGTTTTGTTGTCCCTTGTGAGTTTGATTGGTTGCTGAAATAAAGGTCTGTTTTTGTCCTTCTCCGTTTTTCTTATTGTAATAGCTGCTGTCGTTCCCGCAGTTTAATGAATCTGAATGTGTTCGTATGTCTTGTTTTCCAGGATGAGGTCTTCTTGAGAGAACTTCGAGGCGAGTTGGCAGCTGACAATGAGAGCTCTACGCAAGTGGTTCATCTCATTGTTAAGACGATGTCGCGCATTATGGATCTCCAACGGTTAAGTGCTGAAAAAGAGTCGAAGAGGAATTTTGTACGCAGAGGACTTGAAAAGGGTGTCGTTTTGGATCGTGACGTTGACGTTCAGAAAGTTGTTACGAAGCTTTTGAGCAACCCTTATGGCGATAGGGACGGTGTGTTGCGCTTCCAGGATTCCATTTACAAAGAGATGATGCAGCTAGAGTCAAAAGCCTTGGAAGGTGAGATGGTTGAGCTAAACCGTTTAGGCTCACAACAGAGGCGTTTTCTGAAGGCGATTGCGACCGAGTCCGTGTTTAAGATTTGCGTCGATTTTCTGACTGTTGAGAGGGCTGTCTGTATGAATCGGTGTGGTAGGCAGAATGAAGTCGTCTGGAAGGCTGCGTTGATTGAGAAGGAAACTCGAGACAAGTCAGTTAATGCTTGGACACGATTGACTGCGAATTTGAAAGGCGCGTGTAAGGATGATGATTTGTTTAAGGCCGGAAAGTCGTCCGCGATCGGCTGCTTGAGCTTCTCCAATGGTGGCACGGTCGATATCCCACCTACGCGCGAAAGTGATGCTCGCTCTTCGTCGACGTTTGCTGAAGCACCGCCTCAATGTAGCTCGCGTAGGTTGTCCGACGTTTCTGATGAAGTAGAAAACGGCTATTCTGGTAATGATGGTTCCAATGGCATCCGAAATGCGGATGTCCAAGGTACTGACGCCTTGAAGTCCGTTGATGACCAAGCTGAGTTTACGAAGAGTTGTTGTGTTTGGTCAACTTAGAGAAGAGCAAGGCACACAGTGACGATGACGACGTACCTGAAAAGGTCTTAAACGACGTACCTGAAAAGATCTTGAACGACGTACCTGAAAAGATCTTGAACGGCGTACCTAGAGAGACCTCGAGTAGTGTGCTTTTAGGCAAACCCGAGAAAGCCGAGAGCGACGGTGGAAAGAATGTTGGTTCGAACAATGGTGTCCCGTTGCGTGGAAATTTCGATGGAAAAGAAAACCGGTCCGAACGTAGCCGGGTCCGTTATCGTCGCCCTAGAGTGAAAGTTCCCTTTACCGACAGTAACGGGAGGAATTTAGTTCGTCGTCGCGACGGTCTGCATGCGCAAACTCCGTACGGAAATAGGAGTTCTTATGTCGGTCAGAACCCGTACGGTAATCGAGATTCGGAAGGTCGTTTGGGTTTTGCGGGCTACGAGCGTGATGTCCGTGGTCGTCGGTTTGTTAGGCGGCTGGATTATTGACCCATGGGCTCATCATCTCTTTGTTAAGGTGTGGATCTTTGTGAAGACTTTTCTCTTCTTAGTTTCAATTTTCTTTGATTTTCTTGATTTCAATTTTCTTTGATTTTCTTAGTTTCAATTTTCTTGTAGTAGCAACCGTTGAAATTGTGTTGAGAATAAAATTTGTTCGACAATTTTCTTTGATTTTCTTGATTTCAATTTTCTTTGATTTTCTTAGTTTCAATTTTCTTGTAGTAGCAACCGTTGAAATTGTGTTGAGAATAAAATTTGTTCGACGATGAGTGAGTAGCCTTTTACTTTTACTTTTACTTTTGGTGTTCGTTGTCAAGCTGAGAAAAGGATTTCTGTTCTCGTGACTGCCTGAACCAGAAGTCGTGCTGTGTCTGATTTAGATCCGTGTCAGACTGTTTTTCTCCGTGCGTAAGTTTGAGCTCGTTGAGGTATCAGCGTTTGTTTAACTAGATCTCGACTTTAGGAATTGGTGAGATTTTTCGCGACGAAGCTGATAAGAGAAGTGAGTCTGAAAACCGGATTGTTTCCTTCACGAGAAGCGAAGTGAGGTTTTTCCTGCTGTTTGCGTGCGTGTGTCCAGCTTCGTCCATCTGTCCGGCTATTGATTTTGGCGTGCGTTATGAGTGAGACTGAGGTGAGAGATTTTCCTACTTTTTCCATTATGACTACCTTTTTCCGTTGTAACTGCGTTTTCCGTCTGACATGGAGTTTGTCATATGTGTTTTTTGTATCGTTGTTGTGCGCTGTGGTGTCTTGCTGCTGAGGAAGAGACGATCAACCGTTCGATCGAAATTTCTTATTAATGTCATTTCGGACGTACGTCCAAATATCCTGACATTGTACACACTTCGCGTTCAATTGTACATGTCCCCTGTATCGATGGCACATTTAGGAAACCTCTATGGACTGTTTGCCACCGACTGATGAGTAGCAGTTCCTAGAGCTCCTAAATGACGAAACAGGTTGTCTCTGTTTAGAACCTGATTTTATCAAGATCACCTTCTCCTTAACGGAGTCCCGTGTATAGGCTCCAACGAGAGTTCTTGTTTGTTACGTTTGTCTGAAGCTACATGTCATATTATACTTGAATGGTCCGTTGCCAATTTGCAACGTTAAAAAACTGAGTGAATTTGTGCACTCCTTGACTGTGGGATAGTGCTAATGTTAGAAATAGTCCGTTGCGAAATTGTAACGTTGCGCAATTGTAACGTTAAAAAGCACTTCGCATATGTCAGAGTCACGGATGTTTGCAAAATTTATGCAATCAACCTAAATATGGTGAATCTGTTCATGATTTGTCTGAAATATTCTTAAAGAAGCCTCTGTTATTGTAATGGTTGCCTCTGTAACTGTGAAAATTTTTCCGCTGAAAATAATTTATCTGAGTGTTGATCTGAGAATTTTCAGACTTACCTGACAAAATTTTTTCAGAAACCTCTGATACAGATGTGAATGCGCCTGCATCTAAGATGACTTTCAATTTATCATCTGTCGTGTTAGCTTTTATGGACTGAATTACATTATCTGCTGTGTAGCTTTCAGCTAAATCAATCGAAAAACCTTCGGTTATGTAAGCTCTTTTCAAAGACGTAGACAGATTTTCAACCTCTTTTATGTAATCATTCGGAGACTTGTTAAATTGTTTTAAACTTTTCAGTTTAGAAATAATCAATTTAGGAGACTCAGCTTTAATGTTTGCCTGCAATTTAGTAATAATATCTGGCAAGGAAGCTTCATTGGTTATAAAATTGCGTGCTGTTCCTTTAAGTTTAGATTTCACTACCTCTACAGCACTTTCGACAAATTCGCCTACATTTTTATTTACCAAATTTACTGCGTCTATGAAACGCTGTAATTCAGCTGGAGTACCGTCATATTCGGGAATTGTTTTTGAAGCGAAATTGATGAAGTCAAAAGCCGTTATTGCCATTTCGTCTTCGTAATCACTTAGTTCTGAATTTATGATTGTATCGTCGTTATCAGTATCAGAATTGGATTCAACAATTAGATTTTTTAAATCAATCAAGTACCCTACTTCTGGAATTACAACTTGCAAATCAATATGTAAAAATATTTTAGCAATCTTAGCTCGAAATCTGTTCAATGTTTCATGAATATGAGACTTTAAATTTTGATCCACTAGGGTGGAATTTGAATTAAATAAATTTGTTATGAAATTATATTCATAAACTAATGTGTTCACATGTAATTCCACTATATTACTTTTTGGTAAGTTGGTTTTATTTAAGCACTTATAAACTCTTTCAAATTCTTTACCATGTACATCTAATAAGTCTATTATTTTATCGGAGTTAACCATAATTCACGTCCAAAAATCATCATAATTGTTTTATATACACAATTTCAAGGTTGCACTAGCGTCGCTAGTCATTAGCGACGCTACTAGCGTCGCTACTAGCGCCGCTAATAGCGACGCTTATTTTCAAAATTTGTCGCTACTAGCGTTAGCGCTCGCTAGAATATTATTAGCGAATATTTTTTCGCTGATCGCTAATCACTTCGCTAATGAAAAATAGAACATTCTAGGTATTGAACAATTTAATATTGAATTATTAGAATTGTTATTTGCATAACTGTTCCTCATTTTTTATCGGTAGTTTATTATTTATATCGGTCGTTTATTACCACCCAATCAACGTAGTGGGTTGTCCAATGAAATAAATCGATTGTGCAAAATTCTAAGAGATTGCACAATCCACAAAGCCGATTGTACAAAGTTATAAGTGATTACTCGACACCCAACTTGGACAGACACCATTCGCATAAACTCGCACACCACTTCTACTCACATGTGTACTTTCACTGACTAGCACACCATTTCTATAAACTTGTACATCATTTCTATAAACTCGCACAACATTTCTATAAACTCGCACACCATTTCTATAGACTCGCACACCATTTCTATAAACTCTCACACAAGTTCTATAAACTCGCACACTAGTTTTATAAACTCGCACACTAGTTTTATGAACTCGCAAACCATTTCTATAGACTCGCACACCATTTCTATGAACTCGCACTCGAATTCTATAAACTCGCACACACAATATAATTCGTGCGAGATTCACCTACAAGGGGGAATCTCGCACTGTACGCGAGATTGCCCCTGTGGTGGAATCTCGCACACTCCAAAAATGGCCCGTGTGCGAGATTCCCCGTACTCATGAGCTCACTCCAAGGGACCTAGCTCACGCTCTGGTCAACCAAATTTCCTAAACTTTTTTTTTCCCTGATTGGTACGTTCAATACCTATCTAATAAAGCAAAATTCAAATTTGGCCGACCTACAATCAAAAACGGCTTGCCGCCCTGTACCTGGTTCAGATCATGGACTCTAACTCACGAGTCGGTCATCCAATTTCCATGAACTTTTTTTTTGTCTATTGGTATTGTGAATACCTTTCATTTTGTAAAGGAATTATTTCTCAATCATTAATTAATTCAAATAATTCTTGAAGATCTCATACTACTTAATTTTGAGATAACGCCTTTAAATAGATTATCATTATAGTAGCAAGTTAGGCGATTAAAGATGATGCAACAAGAATTTTGTATATCATTGTCGATTGCATTATATTTGCAATATTCGTTAAATAACCGCCAAATGCTTGCGGGAGTATTTCTACTCAAGAAAGTCTTTTGATTTATGAGAAATTCAAAATACATTGACTATATGGAAAATGTATGATTGAACTAGTACAAGAGAAAGACCTCTTAGAGAGAAAAACAATTAAGAAATTCCGAAGATGAAAATCTTGGTTTTTTATGAATAAGCGCATATGGGAAAACAATAAAATTTAATGGGTTTTTTACGACTTGCTATACCTTCAATGTTAAATTCACTATAAGTAAAGGTTTAACGCTAGCTAAGGATTCATTCAGTTTAATTCAGTTTAATTTGTCTCACCCGACCCGCGACTATTAGAATTAATCATACTAAAAGTGACCTTGTGTTTTTGTGTGCAATTTAATTAATTTCTAATAAAGTGTTTGAAAATAAAGAAGTGATTTTTAATATTCTTCATGGCGATCCTAAGCCAGTACGAATTTCTGGCGTGATTTTTTTTCAAAGCGGACTTAGAAAAATTTCAATAATTAAAATAAAACACTTTGAAAAATTTTGTGAAAAATAAAATGTTGTGGACTTAGACGAAATATTAATTTAAAATAACTTAGAAAAATTTGTGAGGTGATGTTCTTGTGAAAAAAAAAAAGATTTTGGCTTAAATAAAATGAAACAATCTTACAGTTTTATTTTCCATATAAATATTTTTGGAGCAAAAACCTAAGAAAGGAAAAGTAATCTAGGAGTACTGTAAGTACGCGGCTCTTCGGGGCACTAGACGAAACCGAGTAAAGGTTAAGTTGTAAAATACGTTGATGGAAAATATGTCGAAACAATAAAACATTTGATTAAAAACAATTGTGCAAATAATAAATTCTAAAAGAAATTTCCGATACGCAATTTATAATAGTCTGGTTCGAGTTGTCCTTTCGCTCATGTTGAATTGGACTTGAATTTTTATAGAAAATATGCAAATATCAGAAGCGTATTAAAAAAGTATCAACGACGAAACATTTCGAGTATGCAGCAATACACGACTATATCCAGTAGAGGTGATTGACTTTCCAGACGAATAATGCACGACAACCCAGTGACGATATAGCAACAACAACAACAACAGGAGCAGCCAGCACTCACTCGATCGAACATCCAGAATACACAAGAATTGGAATATTCAGCGTTAAGCACAATAATTTTGTTTTTTTTTTCTTGTAAATTGTGCAAGGTTGCGATCGCTAACGATTTTTATTAGCGACGCTAACGCTAACGCTAATTTCGAAAAATGTTAGCGACGCTAAACTTATTCGCTAACCAAAAAAAAGTTAGCGCGCTAGTAGCGGCCGCTAATAGCGATCGTTAATGTTTCGCTAAAAGATCTCATGAATAAGACGATTTCTTAATTTAAAATTTTTTTAAACATTTTTAATCATGCTGAACATGATGAAATCTCAATAATTTTTAAAATTTTGCTTTTGATGAACTTTGATTGCATTTTGTTCAATCGTTTTTTGAGGAAAATTTATTAGATTTTATGATTATGATGAAGATTTATGTTGAAGCTTACCTTTTTACGGAAGTTGCAAAAGATTGAGTATAGTAGCTATTTGCATACTAGTGATGAACAATTAGAAAGTCAAGCTTTCATGTGAATTTTGTTAATCAAAAGCATGAAAAGTAATTTACACGATTGCGAGTTGGAGCTGGTGTAATACATGAAATTTCATAAACTTTTAATGGACTTTGAATGTGAAGTACATTTCATAACTCTATTTTTCAACGCTTCACTTCTGTGTCGAAGGCACCTCCACCATTTATGGCTGAGTATTTCTGAGTATGTGAAATTTTATTAGCGTGTTATTTTGTAAAAGGGCTAATTATTAGACGGTGCGAGAGAAAATAACTCCTAAGTTACCGACACCGTTCCGACGCCCGGCTCGCATTGCGGCCCTCCGCTTCGCTCCGGGGCAATGGGCCGGATCGCTCGGCGTGCTAAAACGCTTTTTTTGTACACTGAAAATTGGTATTCATTTCGTAAAAAGTTGAATTCTTTAGGGACAAACTAAAATCCTTAACGTTACATTTCATAAAAGGATGAATTCCCTAGGAATGAACTAAACGCATTTACGTTTCATTTCGTAAAAGGAAGAATTCCTTAGGAACCAACAAAACAATCTCAACTCAACTCAACGAAATCTTGAGTTGTGCTAAGATATTCCACATTTCTATCGGTCGAATACCATATCCCAAGTCGATTGTGCAAACGTTTAGGTGATTGCACAATCAACTAAATCGGTGTAGGTGATTGAACAATCCACCTAGTTGATTGTACAAACGTTTAGATAACGATTGACCAATTGGACGATTGTGCAACCTTCGTGTTGAATGCACAATACACCTAGACGATTGTGCAACCTTCCTGTTGGATGCACAATACACCTAGACGATTGTGCAACCTTCCTGTTGGATGCACAATACACTTAGACGATTGTGTAACCTTCGTGTTGAATGCACAATACACATAGACGATTGTGCAACCTTCCTGTTGGATGCACAATACACCTAGACGACTGTGTAACCTTCGTGTTGAATGCACAATACACATAGACGATTGTGCAACCTTCCTGTTGGATGCACAATACACCTAGACGACTGTGTAACCTTCGTGTTGAATGCACAATACATTTAGACGATTGTGCAACCTTCCCGTTGGATACACAATACACCTAGACGACTGTGTAACCTTCGTGTTGAATGCACAATACATTTAGACGATTGTGCAACCTTCCCGTTGGATACACAATACACCTAGACGATTGTGTAACCTTCCTGTTGGATGCACAATACACCTAGACGATTGTGCAACCTTCCTGTTGGATGCACAATACACCTAGACGACTGTGTAACCTTAGTGTTGAATGCACAATACACATAGACGATTGTGCAACCTTCCTGTTGGATGCACAATACACCTAGACGACTGTGTAACCTTCGTGTTGAATGCACAATACATTTAGACGATTGTGCAACCTTCCTGTTGGATGCACAATACACCTAGACGACTGTGTAACCTTCGTGTTGAATGCACAATACACATAGACGATTGTGCAACCTTCCTGTTGGATGCACAATACACCTAGACGACTGTGTAACCTTAGTGTTGAATGCACAATACACATAGACGATTGTGCAACCTTCCTGTTGGATGCGCAATACACCTGTACGATTGTACAACCTTCGCGTTGGATGCACAGTACACCTTTACGTTTGTGCAACCTTCCTGTTCTATGTCCAATACACCTATACGATTGTAAAACCTTCGTGTTGGATGCACAGTACACCTAGACGATTGTGCAACCTTCCTGTTCAACTCGCACACGAGTTCTTTAAATCCACACACGAGTTCTATAAACTCGCACACGAGTTCTATAAACTCGCACACGAGTTCTATAAACTCGCACACGAGTTCTATAAACTCGCACACGAGTTCTATAAACTCGCACACGAGTTCTATAAACTCGCACACCAGTTCTATAAACTCGCACACCAGTTCCATAAACTCGCACACCAGTTCCATAAACTCGCACACCAGTTCCATAAACTCGTGTGCGAGATTCCCTTATAGAGGGGAATTTCGCACTGTGCGAGATTCCCCGACGCCGACCCCGACGCCAACCCCGACGCTACTGTGTTTTTTGCACATAAATCGAGTAAATCTCAACCGATTTTGCTAGTTTTTGTTTCATTTGAGAGATAATTGAATACCGAATGGAAAATTGGGTTTCTAAAATAATGTCGTAAATTGTTGGTTTTAATTGAGAGGTACTTCGTACGGGCTTTCGTAATTGCGCTATGCGCAATTTTAAAAATGAACACTTTCAGTAAATTTGACCATGCCCAACTTCGGCTAGGTGGGCAATAATGTCAAGGACGCAATCGGGTTGCGGAAGCATTTTGGTAACAGACGCATAAGAGTGTTGTAGACGTATTAGGGTTATGAGCGTATTAGGGCTACGGACGTATTATGGTTACGGACGAAATAGGATTACGGGTCGTACGGGGCTAAGTCGCAGCAAACGCTCCGACTTTTCTGATGCCTTGTTTTTTATTATCCAAAAAATATTTCTTTTTCCATTTTTTTTTGATTTTCTTGAGTTTTGAACTATTTTAATGAGAATAAAGGCACATTAACGCCTTAGTTCTTCTTCTTTCTATTTCTTTTTCCTTTTTTTTAATTAAATAAACTTTTCGTCGTAAAAATTGCTTCTTAATCATTAATTTCCAATTTCCGTTTATTCATCAAAGTAATTACAATTCGACAATTAATTTAATGATTCAAATGACCTTCGAAACGCACAATTATGCTGTAGAATTTAATGAAATTAGTACTGAAAGTGAGTTTAGCGTTCAGTTTTTACTGATAAGTGTCATTGTTGTGAGTGTTCAATAAGTTATTTCACCCTTTCACAAACGGTAAGCATGTCAGCAAATCTACTATCGCATCTATTACTTCATTTGGATGTAAACCTTTTCAAACAGTTGATAGGCTTCGTTGCTCATTTCCGACACAATTTTTGCTATAGGACGGCATTAGGAGAATTAAGAAGAAATGTATTAGAGCTTTCCCATATCTTAGTACATTCTGTCATAAAATTACTGCTGTCACTGCGCTTATTTTCATGTGAACCAACTTAATTGCTGTGACATTTCATGGGAATGAATCAATGTGAAGTTGTTTCACAAAAAAATAGTCCAGTAAGAATCAAGGCTTACACACCACAGTTGATGATAAAATGGCCGATTTCAAACAAAAATCCATCTACTCTGATGATTTTCGTCGTCTTGATGATGTGGTGAATTTTTTGTATATGTGAAGTCATCAGAAGTGATGTGTTCCCGCGTATCTAATAAAATGGCGGTCTGCGTGACCTCCCCAAAGTATACAGCCTTGGTAAGAATGAAGTACTACAAAAAAATGTGGCGCCTCTACAGGCCAACCGACTAGGCGATTAGTCAGAGATTGTCGTTTATCAGTGCAGTCGTTATCTCCGACAGATGACCACTTTTTCACTGCCATGTAATTCGCCACAATTTCTGTGCTGAAATGCAAATGTTCAAATTGTTTCTCTGAACATTTTACTTTAAAGGCCATAACAACAGTAATGTTTGTATAGATGTCTGAATACTATTACAACAACGCCAATAGTAGATTATCATGTCCGGAGCGTTAGCGGAGAACTTGACGCAGTCTAACTTCCAAAAAAAGAACGAAGAAATTTTTTTGAGACGCGGCAACTATATATAGGCGAGAATTTAAGTTTCTTTCCTTTGGCCTGTATCACCACAAATCCTATTTTATCTTATTCGCGCTTCAAGTACGAACAAAACGAGCTATCACTCGACTATGTAGCTTTAAAATTACCGGTGATACATCGTTTTGAAATTGGCACTTTTCATCATGCCCGCACGTTAGTTAGCGGGCGTGACGCAAGTCCACTACCAAAAATGTTTTACAAAATAAAATTTTGGGGACGGCGGAGCATATTTACAGCAACTTTTTGACTTCTCCCCCTTAACTCCAACGACCCCAAAACTAGGATATCTGGACTCTAAGAATCCATACGAGTTCAACGAGCTATCACACGTTACTGCAGCTTCAAAATTGGCTGAGATATTGAACTTCGAAATATTGATGTTTGTATGGAAATAAGCAAAATTTCGTTTTTTCAGATAACTGAAATCGCCTACGTTAGTTAGTTACTTAGTTAGTTACTTAGTTCCAGGATTCCAGGATCCAGGAACTCCTAAACGTTTCTATAGATTTTCCTGAAATTTTGGTTATACGCTAATAATGGCCCAAAAAAAAACAATGGAATTTTCAAAAGTTGGAAAAAGCTCATATCTTGGGAGCTGGAGCTCCTCAAAGTCTCCATATACAAAGGTGTGTGTTGTTTTTGGATGTGTTTCTTGTTGGAAATTGTGTGAATTATTAACACCTGTTATTAACACCTTATTATTATTATTATTATTATTATTATTATTATTTTAATGCTTTGATTCGTTATATCTAGTTATGTTGCCAGTAGCAATTGATTTGTTAGTTAAGTTTGTGGTTTGATAAATTTTTTCTTTTAGTCTTCATTCAGTTTGTTTGCTGTAATTATTTGAGATGAACAGTTCTTGGGCTGTTTCTTTATCGATAAAAATGCAACAAATAAACTGGTATAATCATTTAAATGTCAATAATATTCTAATAGGAATTGTTTGGCAAACAAACAAATCGTCTGTTTAATACCTTGTCATGGATGTGGTCGCATTCGTTCGCACGGATGGGTGAAGATTGGGTGTATTTAGCACTATTAGGTATCATAATGGCGTTGCTGTCATACATTATGGACAAAGGCATTGCGATGTGTACAAATGGTAAGAAAAATAAAAAAAATCATTTTTGGGTGATAAATTATATCTGACTACTCTTAAGCATCATAATAATTTTCCAAAAAATAGCGTACGAAGTAGCGCTAGGCGGGCCACTACGTATACGAGAAAATTTTATTTTCTTGTTGATTGTGTAGCTTGTATTCCAGACCGAATAAAACTGTTGTTTATCAAAAGTAATTTTATTGATTTTTATCGATTTTCTTTGATCATCTCATAATAATTTTATTTTTGGGCGAGTTTCTCGAATCAAAAGATTCGATTGTTTATGTTTTTCGGCATATATTTCATCTCCATTAGGCAGACATATTCAATATTCACTAAGGGAATTCACGAAGCTGAAATATAGAGAAATATACGTTGTATATCTCGAATATCTTGTATATGTTTAACTAAGTTGGCCATGCGTGTTAACTTACGATTTGTCTCTAGTATTCATTCTCTTGCATAAAAATAAAATTCAATTTTTCAAAATGCAGAAAGTTCAGAATACTAAAATTTTAAAAAACTCGACTACGCAACCCTTCAAGTAAAATGTGGTCAGACGAAGAGGTCTGTTTTATATAATAGATCGCCAAAACGAAGGCAGTTTGAATCAGTTTGAGGCAATCAAAGTGTTGATTTCTCCACGTAAGACTAATGACATGTTTGTCTTTCAAAAGAAACCAACCCACGAAATGTTCTACGGATCATTTATGGAAAAATTTAATTTGACCATTGTCAAATGGCAGCAAGTCAAGGTAAAAAATTCACAATCTTCGTACGCGGTACATTGAAGTAAAGAACTGGTTGCAACAAACAGGTCAAGGAGTTGATTCTGGAAACATTGAGGGTACATGAAATTTTATGTGATTCTCGTTGCTGAGACACCAGGTCGGTTCCCAAATTTTGGGATGACAGATGATTCCTCTGGCACTTCCTACCTTCCATCGGATTTTTTAATGGATTTGGGTTATTTTCGACATAAGTGAGGTGTTCCAAGGTTGGTTTCTAAATTTTGGGATGACAGATGATTCCTCTGGCACTTCCAAACTTCCATCGGATTTTTTGATGGTTTTGTGTTATTTTCGACATAAGTGAGGCGTTCCAAGGTTGGTTCCTAAATTTTGGGATGACAGATGATTCCTCTGGCACTTCCTAACTTCCATCGGATTTTTTGATGGTTTTGGGTTATTTTCGACATAAGTGAGGTGTTCCAAGGTTGGTTCCTAAATTTTGGGATGACAGATGATTCCTCTGGCCCTTCCTAACTTCCATCGGTTTTTTTGATGGATTCGGGTTATTTTCGACATAAGTGAGGTGTTCCAAGGTTGGCTCCTAAATTTTGGGATGACAGATGATTCCTCTAGCACTTCCTAACTTCCATCGGATTTTTTTATGGATTCAGGTTATTTTCGACATAAGTGAGGTGTTCCAAGGTTGGTTCCTAAATTTTGGGATGACAGATGATTCCTCTGGCACTTCCTAACTTCCATCGGTTTTTTTGATGGATTTGGGTTATTTTCGACATAAGTGAGGTGCTCCAAGGTTGGTTCCTAAATTTTGGGATGACAGATGATTCCTCTAGCACTTCCTAACTTCCATCGGATTTTTTGATGGATTCAGGTTATTTTCGACATAAGTGAGGTGTTCCAAGGTTGGTTCCTAAATTTTGGGATGACAGATGATTCCTCTGGCACTTCCTAACTTCCATCGGATTTTTTGATGGTTTTGGGTTATTTTCGACATAAGTGAGGTGTTCCAAGGTTGGTTCCTAAATTTTGGGATGACAGATGATTCCTCTGGCCCTTCCTAACTTCCATCGGTTTTTTTGATGGATTCGGGTTATTTTCGACATAAGTGAGGTGTTCCAAGGTTGGTTCCTAAATTTTGGGATGACAGATGATTCCTCTAGCACTTCCTAACTTCCTTCGGATTTTTTGATGGATTCGGGTTATTTTCGACATAAGTGAGGTGTTCCAAGGTTGGTTCCTATATTTTGGGATGACAGATGATTCATCTGGCACTTCCTAACTTCCATCGTATTTTCGATGGATTTGAGCTGCAGTCGACGTGAGATGCTTACAAAACTAGTGACCCTTACCCCTAAACTTCCAAAAGAACTGATATCCCCCAAAAAACCCAGAAGGGTAAATGTGACGCAAGTCCTTTATCTTACTTACAAAATAACTGATATCGCTGAGGGTGACGCATTCTGCGCCTGTACGTAAACTTTTTATCAACCGAAAAGTGACCCAAAAAGTTTCAGAAAGAAAATTTGACAAAAAAAAATGCGTCACAAAGTGGCAGATGTTGAGGTAACCATGGCTATGAAAATAGGACAAAATCCGTCGTGAAATGATGGAATTTAAACGGAAGAAGGCCGAATCATCTGCCACTTTGTGACGCAATTTTTTTTTGTCAAATTTTCTTTCTGAAACTTTTTGGGTCACTTTTCGGTTGATAAAAAGTTTACGTACAGGCGCAGAATGCGTCACCCTCAGCGATATCAGTTATTTTGTAAGTAAGATAAAGGACTTGCGTCACATTTACCCTTCTGGGTTTTTTGGGGGATAGAAAATACACCAAATTGACTTTTCGTCAAATTTTCGAATTTCGTCAAATTTTCAAATTTTGCCAAATTTCCGAATTTCTGTTATAAACTGTTATAAAAAGCAGTGTTCTAAAACTTCTAAAACGACTGATATCCCAACAAAAATCTCTTCGAGAAAAGTGAGGTACAATTTCTAAAATGAATGATATCGCTAGAGTTGACGCTTTCAGCTTCGTTACGCAAAAATTAAATTTTACACTCAATTTTAGTTCAAACAAGCTCGCTTAGTTTTATCTCATCATCTGCCAAATAATTTTTACCAAAAAAAAATTTGACTGGAAACAGCCAAAATTTTACCAAAAAAATCTGCGTCGCAAAGTGGCAAATGTTCAAGAACAGACCAGCAAGAAAATTTATCTGCCACATGCGACATATCCAAAACTCTTGAGTACGAAACACAGAAACCCATTTCAAACAGCTCGTCAATTGTAAGAATTGACTTCAGCCTTCGATGTTTCTGATATCAATCTTACGAAATTTTCATTACTTGAATTTCGATCTTAATCACTTGATTTCAATCTTTTTTCCTTTCTGGAATTATTCAAACTCTTGAGTTAATTCAGTTAAGTAACTAACTTTATTTCCAAATTTACAGGTCTTTTTATACCTAAAAATGATTTGATTGTCACGATTATTGTTGTGATCAAATAAAGTATTAATTATTTTGCAATCTTGCAGAACCAATATACATGACATTCTATAAATTGATCAGAACATTAATTCGTGACATTTTTAATTCCTGATTGATTAATTTGACAATTGTTTACCAATTCAACATTTTATATTTTTGCACGTATATCTTCGTGCCTATTTCCTTTTCGTGCCCTTAGTGAATTAATCACATTTGCGCATTTATTTTAATTATATCATATGTCTGATTTAGACATCCTCCCGCTCTATAGCAACAGATGAAGAATTTGTTGATTCTGGTTGCATAATAGCAATTAATGATGGGTCACCAGTATTGCTCTGATGAATATTATTTTCTTCATTACCAATTTTGTTTTTTGCATATATCATCAAATTAATAATAATTCTCCATAACCATTTCCAAACTATAAGCATGATGATTCCGATGAACAGTATTATGCCAATTATGTCTTTCGTTTTTTGTTGTTGTTGTTCTGTGTTGTATTCATCTCGAATTATTTTTATTTCTGATTGAATTTGGTTGAATTGATCGGTGTGATCGCTGATATTCAGGTTTAGTTTCGTTGAGTGCTCTTTCACTGCTTCACTTAATTGCATTTGTGGTTGGAAATCAATGTATCCCGTTGTTTTAATAATTGAAGTTGCAATAAACGTATTTCCATCGTAACTGGCTTCACATCCAGCATCCATTTCCAGAATTCCCGAACCAGTTAAAGTCATTGTGTTCACGTCATTGTGGCAGACAATATTTACTGTAATGTCTTTTTTTAGATTGTAGATCCATTGATTTCTATTGGTTAGTGCATGCCAGAAATCTTCATCAGATGACACCGTAATTTTACATTTTGGATTTAACATTGGTTGTCTTGCCAGAATGTCTCGTTCACATTTACTTTTTTCGGATAAAGCCGTGTTCCAAGGTTTTGTTATTTCGCATGTAATTGTTCCACTTGGTGGTCGCATACATGTTGTTAGTTCTTCTTTAGTCAATTGGTAAAATACATCTTTTTGCAGGGTCATCAACAAATATTCTGATTCAACCTGAATTGAAACGCGTTGATTATTATATTTCGTTGGAACTGGTATTAAATGGAATATTTGAAATTCAAACGTTGATACTAGTGGAATATGAATTTCAATGAGTACAACTTTATTCATTACTCTGATAGTTCCCCTCATCAATTCATAGAATGATTTCATGTCATTTTGGGGATCAGAAGGAAGTTTTGTGCCCACAGGTATGTTATCATTGATTACAGCCAACTGTTCTTTGAATTGTCGTGGAGTGAAGAGGTAACTACTGATGTGTCCTTGTTGCAAATCGGTTAACATTTGTACAATTTCGCGTTGTATTTCTTCGGTTCGGTCAATCCAACTTGAAACATACACAGTCCAACCCAGTACTTGATTCTGCATCTTGTTCAATTCGGTTACGTTCATTAGTGTATCAATTGCATTTGTAAGTTTTTGATAATTCGATGCACCTTCCGTTTGCAATGATTTCATGATATTTGCTGTTAATTCTACAGTATATGTTTGCCTTTTTATAAGATTGGTTAAATAGTTGACATCAGTTTTGCATTTCTCGATGTCGTTATTCAGAATTGTTGCATGCTCTGCATCCATGATGCCAAATAGCTTATTGCTCAACCATCCAATTCCGTCGAATGCACCTCGTTTCTTTCTGGTTTCATGTAATTTGTTCTCTCGAAGTAATTCATTCATTGTTTTAATGTTCGTAATTCGATGCATCGATATTAATTCTTTGCAGTGTGATTGCTCTTTCGTAGGTTGTAATTTCTCACACAATTCATTGATTGTATTTTTCTAAGTCAAAATATACCACCAAATTCCAATGAGATTTTGTTAAACTGGCTCGTCCCAGATTTTCAAAGTATATTCCGGCATTCGTTTCAAAGGGTGTTATTTTTATAGGAGTTTCTGTTGCTCCACACAATAAAATCAAACCAAACAAGGCAACCATAGCAGAAACCTTGCTTACTTTGATACGAGGTCTCAATGAGCGCGAGTTTTGACTATTCCTTTTTTCCGATTTTTCCAGCTGTTGCTCGCTTTGTTTCTTTAATTCCAAGCTTTTTTGCTGTACCTCATCCATTTCCGTTAATAATGGACATAATTTAACAATTGGTCGCGTTATGAGAGTTGCCTTTGCAGGGTTTCCGGTAGCTACTTTCAATGTTGCCACCCTAACATGGCCATCTACTCCTGCATGCGTTTCTGTTATTCGTCCCACTAACCATTTTTGAGGTGGCAAATTTTCTTCTTTTACCGCTACTATATCTCCAACTTTCAGATTTGGTGCTTCCTGTTGCCATTTGTGTCTTTTTTGTAATGTGCTCAGGTACTCGTTGCTCCATCTTGCCCATATTTGTCGATTAAGTAATTGTACGTATTCCCACCGTTTATTGCGTGTAATCATATGGTCCATTTTTCTTGGTTCCGGTGGTGCCATTAAAGCATTCCCGATCAAAAAATGACCTGGTGTTAGTACGTCTAATGATTCGATGTCATTACTTATAGCGCAAATTGGTCTTGAATTCAGACATGCTTCAACTTTAGTCAGAAGGGTGCCATACTCTTCAAACGTTAGTGACGACTTTCCCAGTCTTTTTCAAGTGTCCTTTCATCGATCTCACACCACGTTCCCAGAGTCCGCCAAAATAAGAGTCGCTGGTGGAAAGAATTCCCAGTGAATTCTTCGATTTACCAGCAGTTCTGCCATCTCGTCATTTTTTACTTTAAAGAAATCTCGCTCCATTTTATTTGCAGCACCTACAAAATTTGTCCCATTATCGCTATACATAACAGTTGGTAGGCCCCTTCTACTGATAAATCGATCAAATGCTGCTAGAAAGCTTGTTGTGGTTGCATTGCTGACAAGTTCCAAATGAATTGCCTTTGTTGCCATGCACACGAAAATAGCTATGTATCCTTCTTCTATTTTAGCCGATCTCAAATTCGATGATTTCACTTGGATTGGCCCCGCATAATCAACTCCTGTATGTAAAAAACTTCGTCCTGGCGTCACTCTTGCAGCTGGCAAATTTCCCATTTTTTGTTGATTAGTTTGTCCAGCGAATTTACGACAAGTAATACATTGGTTGAATGCGTCCTTTGCTATTCGTTTACCTTGAATAGTCCAGAAACGTTTCCTTATTAGATTTTGTATTAACTGAGGCCCACCATGTAACGTGATTCGATGCATTTTTTGATACAACAATTTTGTGATTATATGTCCGTTTGGTAATATTATCGGATGTTTCTCTTCAAATGAAATTGATGCGTTCTCTAATCTTCCTCCCACTCTTAACAAACCGGTTTTGTCCAAAAATGGGTCCAAAGATAAAAGCTTACTCTTTTTTGAAATTGGTAGGTCCCTTTTTAAGTCAAACAATTCTTGAGGAAAGCTTTCTATTTGACATTGTCTTAGTACGATGATTTCTGCTTCCTTTAATTCTGGTACTGTTAGTCTGCCCACTTGTCGATCCTTGAATCTTTTGCAATATGCTATCACCCGTACCAATTTATCAAATGATGAAAAACGTTCCTAAAGCGAATCCTGTTCCATCATTGCTATATTTACAATTATTCGTCTTTTTTCCAAAGTTGGTTCTGGTATTTCTGTGGTTGTCCATGTTTTAGGATTTTGTTTTAACCACAATGGGCCAGTAAACCAAATGTGATTTATTTCCAATTTTGACGGCATTATTCCTCGAGATGCGCAATCAGCGGGATTCTCTTCGGATTTAACATGTTCCCAAATTTCAATTTTGTCACTGATGATTTCTGATACTCTGTTCGCCACGAAAGTTTTCCAACGTTCAGGTCCTGATTTTATCCATCCCAACGTTATCATAGAATCACTCCACGCAAATGTAGGTGCATCGTTTATCTGAAGGGCCTTTTTCGTTTTTGACATTAATTTACTCAAAAGTACGGCTGCGCATAGCTCCAATTGAGGTAATGTCAATTTTGATTTTTTCGATGCTACTCGCGTCTTTGAAGTGATCATTGTTACTTTCACTTCATCTTCAGATTCCACCCGAGTGTATACTACTGCCGCGTATTTTTGTTCTGATGCGTCACAAAATCCGCACAATATCAATTCATTTCCAGTTCTCAAATGCATCCAACGTGGGATCTTCAAATTTTCGATTGATGTCAACTCATTTTTGAACGTCTTCCAATCATTAATAACCAATTCCGGTAATTGATCGTCCCAGTCTAAATCCGTCAGATAAGCCCCTTGCATTATCAGTTTTGCTTTTATCATCACTGGCGCTATCCATCCCAATGGGTCGTATAATCGTGACGCTTGTGACAATAATTTCCTTTTTGTGGTTGCTTCTTCTTCAAAAATCCAATTAACCTTAAAACTGAAGGTGTCATTTTTTGGATTCCAACGTATGCCTAATGCCTTTGTTTCGTCTTCCTCAAACATTTGTAATGCTGCTTCCGTTTGTTCATGTGGAATAGTTTTTAGCAGCTCCTTGTTATTTGAGGTCCACTTTCTTAGTACCATTCCTCCAGTTTTTAAAGATTCTATAACTGCATCCTTTTCTAAGACTGCCTGTTCTAGATTATCGCTCCCAGATATTAAATCATCCACGTAGAAATCATCTTTTATTATTCGTTCAGCTTATACTTATTTTTCATATCATTTGCGATTTGAATCAAGGTCCTGGTTGCCATGAATGGTGCTGCAGCTGTTCCGAATGTAGCTGTAGTTAATTGAAATTCCTTTATCTGAGAGTTGGGATCTGTTCTCCACAGAATGGTGTGGTACTGTTGATCATCAGTATCCAAATTTATCTGTCGATACATTTTTTCAATATCAGCTTTAAATACTATATTATGCTTGCGCCGACGGATCAAAATTGCTGTCAAATCTTGCTGTTGTTGACGTCCGATGTGCATGCATTCATTTAATGAAACACCTGTACTCGTTTTCGCTGATGCGTCAAATACAACACGCAATTTTGTAGTTAAGCTGTTTGCATTTAATACTGCGTGATGCGGTATGAAATATTTCTTTTTGTTCTGATCTAAACTTGTCACTTCTTTCATGTGACCAAGACTCAGGTATTCATTCATTACCTTTGAGTATTCCATTTTTAGCTTTGAATCAGATTTAAAACGTTTCTCTAAATGAAGAAATCGTGCCATGCATTGACCTCTGGAGTTCCCCAGACGATCTGGTCCCATTTTTTCCTTAAATGGAATCTTTACTACATATTTTCCATTGATGTCCCGTTTTACTGTTTTTTGATAAAAACTTTCACACTCCAATTCCTCCTTGGTTGCCTGTCGTTCTGGTTTTAATTCTTCTATTTCCCAGAATTTTGCCAAGTCGAGTTTATCGAGACTGCAGTTATATTCCTCATTATTTGATGTGCTGATGAGACATTTTACCTCCTTTGAGTGCCATTGCCGATCTATATTTCCAGACATTATCCATCCAAGTGCTGTCTCTTGTGTCATGGGTTGTCCTTGAGGACCCTTTATGAAACCTGTCCTCATTATTTCGACCAATGCATCCATCCCAATGAGCATATCGATTGGACCGCGCTTATAAAAATATGGATCTGCCCATGTAAGTCCTTTTAGATGATTCCATTCATCAGGATTGTAGTTATTGTCCGGAAGCATATGCGTCAATTTTTTTAAAACGTAGCATTCTATTTCCAAACTCCAGTTTGATCTAAATCTTGCAAATAGCTCAATGGTTATGCGCTTTACATCATTTACATCTGATCCACCCAACCCGGTAATATTCCGTCCAGTGGATGTAATAGGTAGCAATAACCTCTCTGCAGCTTGCTTTGTCATCATTGATCCTTGTGATCCAGAATCGATTAAAGCTCGTAACATGACCAGCTGTTACAATCACTGTTACAATTGCAGTTGCCAGCATTATGTCTTGTGGCAATATTGTTGAATGTAATACAACCAGACCATTGGATGATTCATTCTCCTTTGTTTCATGAAGCCATGTTCTGTGTTTCTCATTGCACTTTTGGCATGGTTTCTTTTTATTGCAACTCAATTTCTCAGAATGTTGCTTTAGGCAATTAAAACACAATTTTTTCTTTGTAGCTAAATCCCACCTGTTTTTAACTTCCATCCCTTTGAAAGTGTCGCATGAAAATAGATGGTGATCCTTATCACAAGCCACACACTTCACTTGACCTACTGCCGATTGGTAAGTCTTTATTGGTTTTTTCAGGACCATCCGTAAATTTTCCGTTCGAAGATTATTTGCTTCAATACGTTCCATAATCCTGTATTGCCCTTCCATGAATTCTTTCAGTTGTTCCCATCTTGGTAATTCTGCTGAATTACTGATGTATTTTTCCCATTCTCGATGGAGGTCGGATGTGAATTTTTGGGTGACGCACAAAACGATCCAGTCGTCCCAATGTTCTATTGGTCGATCCAAATTCTGTAAAGCTAGTAACGTTTGATCTGTTAGATCTAGCATAGTTTTAATGGATCTAGCGTCCCCTTTTTGCATCGACTGGGCTGTTACCTTTCCTAACAGCTTATAGACAACCACCTTTTTGTTTTCAAACCTGTGTACTAGCCTATCCCAGGCGCACTGCATGTTTACTTCAGAAACTGTTAAATCTCCGATTAGTCGTTCAGCTTCACCAGTGAGGTTTGTTTTCAATAATTGCATTCGTTGACTGTTCGAAAGTTGCACATTTTCCAACACCATTGTTTTGAACAAGTCCCGGAATGTCACCCATTTGAAATAATCACCATTGAATTTTGGAATTGTAACTCTGCTTAGTTTCAATCCTTCAACTTTATGATCCATTTCTCGTTGCATCTGCCCCTGTAGCAGTACCAACATTTCTTCTACTTCACCTTCAACCTTCAGAAAGGTTTCAGTATATATTTCTGTAGAATCTTTCGTTTGAATTTCTTCATCGTCTAGCTCAACTCGTTTCCATAATTCGTTGATTTTTTTTGCTTTAACCTGTGCATATACTGAAGTGATTGATTGTATGCCATTGTCTCGAATTTTTTGTGAAACTTCTGCGATATGTCGTCTTAACGTTTCAAATCTGATTTCCTGAAGAAACAATTTCGACGTGTCTTCGGTTTCCTGATCTTCCTCTTCTTCTGCTGGAATAGCCACTAACACTGCCATGTAGTCGTGATAAATCTTTTTGTACTTCTCCACAAGTTGAGTGAATTGTCTGGTGTTAATTCCTCTTCGAGCTCATTTTGTGTTTTAAGGAATTCTTGCCATGTAGCCAAAGCTTCACTTATTTTCTTCTTTTTGTAATTTGCATGTTGAGACTGTTTGTTCCTTTTCTTGTGCTTTTCCCAGAGAATATCGAATTTTTCTCCGGCTTTGTTGAGCTCGCTGATTTGCTCGCTTCGTTGCATCTCGGAACCTTTGTACTTCCAAATCGAACCACTGCTGTATTATTTTTGACTGTTTCGCTTGTGGATGTTCCGCGTATCTACTTTCTATTGCCAATGCGATATTAGTCTTTTTTGCTACAGAAAACTTTTTCACTTCTTGACACTGTGATTTAAAAACCTTTAGATTAGGGCGCGTACTTTGATTAGGGTTCCCATTCGTCCTCTTTTTAGAGGACATGTCCTCTTTTTTCGTCTCGTTCTTCTTTTTTACAAAAGTTCTAAGAACATCACTTTTTTGATGAAAACGTCCTCTTTGTCCTCTTTTTTTCAGGTCTTCTTCTTTTTTAAGTAAATTTAATACCTAAAAAACGAAAAAATTTCGCTGCGCGGCATTAACTAATGATCTTCTCTGTCAGAGAATCTCTAAAAGGAAATACAACAAACTCTTCACATCAAAAAAAAATTTCGCTCGCTCCGGTCGCATTCTTTACCTAATCCTTTCCTTACATTAAAACAAAAGTTAGTAATTTTACAAGAAAGAAAATAGTGTAGCGTTGTGTGAAATACCAATGATCACGCAATGATAAGGTAAAACGAATTCTGTATTCAGATAATATGGAGTGGATGTTATCACTGAGAAGGAATCCAAAAGAATATCAGGACTATTTCAGAGCATTTTTGAATTTTTTGTTTTCAGCATGAACTGTGGCGTAAATTACACAATAGTTGCACAAAGTGAATGTACAGATGTACAGTCGTTGTAATTCCGCGTCAGAAATTCACTTTTCGTCCTTTTTTTTGAATGTGAAGGCGTCCTCTTTTCGTCCTCTTTTTTGACGCCGAAATGTCCTCTTTTTCAAAATTGAAAAATGGGAACCCTAACTTTGATTCACTTCTATATTTTTGGTTAGAAAATGAGAAATTCTTTGTATCTTCATTTATACTTGTAATAATCTGATTATTACACCACTTAACTTTGTGGATGTATACTTCCTTGCCGATCCGGCTCGAAGGACCAATGTAAGAATTGACTTCAGCCTTCGATGTTTCTGATATCAATCTTACGAAATTTTCATTACTTGAATTTCGATCTTAATCACTTGATTTCAATCTTTTTTCCTTTCTGGAATTATTCAAACTCTTGAGTTAATTCAGTTAAGTAACTAACTTTATTTCCAAATTTACAGGTCTTTTTATACCTAAAAATGATTTGATTGTCACGATTATTGTTGTGATCAAATAAAGTATTAATTATTTTGCAATCTTGCAGAACCAATATACATGTCATTCTATAAATTGATCAGAACATTAATTCGTGACATTTTTAATTCCTGATTGATTAATTTGACAATTTTTTACCAATTCAACATTTTATATTTTTGCACGTATATCTTCGTGCCTTTTCCTTTTCGTTCCCTTAGTGAATTAATCACATTTGCGCATTTATTTTAATTATATCATATGTCTGATTTAGACATCAATCAAACTTCTTTTGCCGCTTAGGGAATGGACCAGTAAGGCAATATATATGGGTAAGGGCTGCTCCCGCTTTATACTGTGCCGCACATACGTTGACTGAGGTTTCCGCTTTTTCACACTGTTGAACTGTATGATCTGAGCTATATTTTCGGAAATTTTCAAATCTGCTGCATCACCGCCTATCAAATTTGATACAAAGTTGACCAACAGCTTTGATGTTGTGTTTTCAGCGCAGAAATTTTTGTTCAGGGACCCACTGAAAAGCGATTCATTTTCGACAAACGATTCGGTCAGTATTGTCACTGCTTGACTAAGGATGTCTTCTTTGGCATCGTTTTTCATGGTGTTTTCAATAAGATTTTTTACATTTCGTCGAATGAAAATAGTATCTCTCTTCCTATTTTGTCAGCTCGGAATCCTGGAACTGCTAACAGCAGCTGATCGTTTAACCTGGATGTATGTACCGTCACATTCTCGAACCCGAGCTGATGGAGACGTCCAGACATAGTCTTTGCTAGTTGAGATAATTTATAAAATTCGTTTTCGGAAGACTCTCAATCAGTTTAACGATTTCTTGAATGGCGGAGTTGTAACAGTCATTGAATTTCGGTTGAACACTTACAGTAACATTGGATTCGGTTGTTGGTTGATTATGGTGCTCTGTCAACGCGACTGCAGGACTGGTACCGGTTGTCACTTCTTTTTTACATCGATTTTCAAGCCGTTGTAGGTTCTGAGAATTGTACAGGTTCCGGCATTGCTTGTGATACCGTGCTTCGTTACTCAATAGCAACTCCTCAAACTGGTTTGGGTTTTGAAACGATGATCCAATGTGGATTGGTACTGAATCGGGTTTACATTGGATGAAACTTGCGAAATCTCGGGAAATTGATGCATATCCCTGTTGTGTCGGTTTGGAGAACTGTTCTCCATTTTTAGCTTTGATCTGGCAGATGAAGCACTTGGCAAAGTCTATTTGCCACAAGTTAGAATTTTCGTCCAGGTTAATGGCTCTGATCGAATCACTGGTCATTTCCTGATAATAAATTTTTAGCGACTTAACATTTGACCAGAAGTTACACACAATGTGTAGATCATACTTACGATTAGTCCAAAAACTTTAAATTTGTAATTTAAATTAACCGTAACTTAATTTAACGATCAAAATCGCGTAATAACTTGTGCAAAATAGAAAGTAAGTGAATAGTCTGTTGACATTATTATTTGTTACTTTCAATTATATTAATTCAGATATCGTAGATGCTTACATATGTCAATAAATTTTTGATGAATAAGTTAAATTAAATCGGAGGCTATGATACTGAAATACTGTTGCCTATTGCAAATACAACCGATATTTTCATAATACAATCGCTAAACCGAACTGGTGTGCATACGTTATTTTGCACCAGCTGGTCACATACAATTTCAAATGGGACCAGCTGGTGCAAAATAACGTATGCACACCAGTTCGGCTTAGCGATTGTATATCAGCTTTGCTTCGAATTGACTATTTTGGTATATTTTACGCAAAACTTCCATTTAAGCTCGAGTTAGAAATACGATGAAACATGACACAAAAACTTGTTCCTAACTTGTGCCTAAATAGTAATTTTACGCTTACGATCGACATCGCCTGCGGTTGAAATTTTTCACATCTATTGCGCAAAATTACTATTTAGACACGTGGTATGAAAGCTGCTATTATATACGGCAACAATTTCACAATGTCATAAAATCAATATCTACGAACGCAAAATGAATTCATCCTTCATTATACAATCATTTATCGTTTTGATAAATTGGTTATTTTTCTTTATCAGAGATTTTTATTTATAAAACCATCGCTTCATAATTTCCGTCATAATTTCAGAGTGGATAAGACAGTTTTGTCTAGCGTAAATTTAATGACATTAACCGATTCATCATGGTAGAAAATCTAAATAATCAAAACCATAAATTTGCCGTGCATATTTATTATATTTTAAAATGCAACCGCCAAACTTTCAGCGTTTAGCAAATAAATGTTATAATCTGATGCGACAAAAAATGACTAGTACGTTTTTGTGTGAAATGTCAATAAAACAGTTTTCGTAAACAAATTTAAAATTTTAAATCGAAGGAATCTAAAATATTTCCAGATGAGAGTTTCTCCATTAAATTGTGTACGAAAATGTTTTTTATTTATTAAAAACAATCACCGGTTTCAGAGAAACCACTTTAAAAATAAAACGAGCCATCAGAACAGTCGGAGCGTTTGCTGCGACTGAGCCCCGTACAAACCCGTATATCTATTGCGTACGTGACCCTAGTGCGTCTGTCACCCTACTTTGACCGTAAGCCTATGCGCCGGTTAAAGTAGTTAAAGTAAAATTATTATGTAATGTGTACATCTTAGAAATTGCGCATAGCGCAATTACGAAGCCCCGTACGACGTTCCTTTCAAATAAAACAAAAATTTCAAATAGCCCTAAAATTTTAATTTATTGAGTATAAATACACATAGGGCCTAGTATCGGCCTCAGTCCGAGGATCCAATTTTTTTTTTCAACTACATTCTATTCGGCCTTTGATTACCTTCCAAATGAAACAAAAAATACGAAAAACGGATGAAATTTGCTCGAGTTATATGTAAAATACACATAGGGCCCTAGTAGCGGCCTTAGTCCGAGGACCCAAATTTAATTTTTTTTCAACAACATTCTATTCGGCCTTTGATTACCTTCCAAATGAAACAAAAATTACGAAAAACGGATGAAATTTGCTCGAGTTATATGTAAAATACACATAGGGCCCTAGTAGCGGCCTTAGTCCAAGGAACCAAATTTAATTTTTTTTTCAACAACATTCTATTCGGTGTTCGATTATCTTTCAAATGAAACAAAAATTACGAAAAACGGATGAAATTTACTCGAGTTGTATGTAAAATACGCATAGGGCCCTAGTAGCGGCCTTAGTCCGAGGACCCAAATTTAATTTTTTTTCAACAACATTCTATTCGGCCTTTGATTACCTTCCAAATGAAACAAAAATTACGAAAAACGGATGAAATTTGCTCGAGTTATATGTAAAATACACATAGGGCCCTAGTAGCGGCCTTAGTCCGAGGACCCCAATTTAATTTTTTTTCAACAACATTCTATTCGGCCTTTGATTACCTTTCAAATGAAACAAAAATTACGAAAAACGGATGAAATTTGCTCGAGTTATATGTAAAACACACATAGGGCCCTAGTAGCGGCCTTAGTCCGAGGACCCAAATTTAATTTTTTTTCAACAACATTCTATTCGGCCTTTGATTACCTTCCAAATGAAACAAAAATTACGAAAAACGGATGAAATTTGCTCGAGTTATATGTAAAATACACATAGTGTCGAGTATTTTAATGAATCTAAGAAGCCGGTTTTATGAATGAATCAAAGTACCCGTGAGAATTATAATGAAAAATCATTCTACCAGTAACATTATAATAGAATCGACGTGAATTGAAATCTCTTAAATAAAAATCATTTTTCCTTTTGTAAATTCCTGTTTTCCTAATCCTACCTGATCCTGAAATTTCGAACACATAGGGCCCTAGTAGCGGCCTTAGTCCAAGGACCCAAATTTAATTTTTTTCAACAACATTCTATTCGGTGTTCGATTATCTTTCAAATGAAACAAAAATTACGAAAAACGGATGAAATTTACTTGAGTTCTATGTAAAATACACATAGGGCCCTAGTAGCTTTTCACTTCTAAGGCCCTAACTCACGGTCCACTCACCCGATTTTAAAAAACTTTTTTTTCCTGGATTGGTATTGACAATACCTATCATTTGCCGTGTCATTTCCATCGTTTATTTTGCCATAAATATCACCAAAAGACCTTAAATCACTTAGGTGGCCCTAACTCACGAAGGGCCGACCCGAATATGCCCATCTTCGAACTTAGCCTCACTATTTTGACTATCTTTCAGGGAAAAATTTTTTGTTTGAAATCGGATTTGATTTACTCAAGATATCGACGTGACGGACAGACGGCCCAAATTTTTATTGCGGATTCGTCATCTATAAACATAGGCAAACACTTTGCCCTTACCGTCTGCTTCGAATTCCATCAATTACACACGGCATCGTAATCCTATAAGCCCCTTCGTACTTCGTACGGGGCTAAAAAATCGGTGCAACCACCGAATAACGCGTTTTTATTGCCAGAATGGCCCAACTTTGGAAGGCTCTAATTTCAGGCCTTTACATTTTCCTGAGTGTCTGACGATGGTAATCTGTCCCAAAGGATGTATTTTATAGATTCTGTAAATTCTGTAACTAAATTCTACTTTGCAAGAAAAAGAGACGTACATGCCCTTCACTAACGTAGGGCCATGATGAGTCTAAAGAAACACCCTTTTTCGGCCTTCGGGCATCTTCCACCAGCTATCAGGAGACTGTCTGAGGCCTGTTTTGAGGTATAACTGCCGACGTATAACTGCCCATGCCTTTCGACTGGAGTACGTAAAGTTCATTTCTTCAACGGTCTTCAACCATTTTTCTCTCTTTGCATTGTCAAGGGAATGTATCAGGTCATCAGCAACCTCACTGTCTCCGGACACACAAAGGTCGTTGTAGTGTCTTTCAGTTTCGGTGTTCCAGCACGGCACGTACTCTTTTCTGTTGCCTCTCGGTAACACGAACTGTACTCATCTTATGGTTAGGAGTGGTCGGTTCTGCGTAGCGCGAAACAACCTGGTACACAAACAATTCTAAGCCCCCAAAAACCAATGATTCAGAGGTCACAACAGATGGTGTTGCTTCCGCCTCGCCGGTCCATGATGAATGGAAACGACTCTCAATTAATCAAATGTTTAAGTTTATTTAACGAGAACGAACTGAGTTGGATGGCTTGGAACAACAATTTTGAAATTCAGTTCATGGCATGCGACTAAATTGCTAAACAAAATCAAAAACGAAATTTGTGATGGGATCTTTGTGATTCAAATAATGAGATTCGACGTTGCACATCAGCAGTCCATCTATTCGGTTGTGCTGCTCTTGCCACCTGTAACAAAGTAATTTTGTCAACGTCACGATAAATGAATTAAAAATTTAGATTGTGCGAGAATAAGAGCAACGTCCTACCTTGCCAGCACAAATAATTCGGTTTCGTAGCGGCTTCATACTCCTGAATCAAGCAGTCGACCACTTCTCGGGAGTCATCCAACTCTGTTAAATCCTCTTTGAACATATCCTCACGTTTGAATTGATCCAGAAATGCGCCACGCTTGCGAAGTTTGTCGTACTGTGACAACGCGCTCTTGAACAGCTGAACGAACAATTGGGAGAAACTCGAATCACTTTACTCGACAACACCCCCCCTTTTCCCGCTGACTTACCGACGAAATGCTGGTGTGATTGGCCAACATCAGTCCGGACACACGATGATTGCTCTGCACATACGGACTACTTTTCGACAAAGCAACTTGAATCGATGTCGGACCCCATGGAATGAATTGGGCCAATTTGCGTTCACGAATCCGTTGCAGTGACTTGTGCACTTGCGTTGGATCGACCTCGCCTTGAATGATATTCAAAATTGATATGTAGCAATGGTGATTGCTCTTGTCCAGTCCCGTTGACACCATCATATTCTTTGGTTGCAGCAGACGTCTCATGACATCCAGTACGGTTGTTTTGCGTATGTTGACGGTTTGCTGTTGGTGGGAGTGAACGAAATATAAAATTGACATACGCGACCATAGAAAAATCCGCTTTGTTAACTCACATCATTGTCTGTAGTCAATGGAGTGTAACCAGTCATTAGGAAATGAAGTTGAGGCGTCGGAATCAATGGAGCGGTAAGACCGATCAATGTATTGTTCATATACGATGGATAACGCAACGTTGTTGTACTGACCGACATAATGGTCGATACCAATGAGTTGATTTGGGTGAAGCTGGGATTCTGTTGAGTGAATTTGAGTGGTTGACGGTGGCGCAACGATCAAAAATACGAAAAATTACCTCAATATGCAAACGATCGGTGGCGATGCGATTCAAAGCAGTGTTGTCTAATACTACGACGCAATCAGCACAGCTGGTTAATCGCTTGAGCGTCAGCATTGAATTGTATGGCTGAACCACGACATCGCTTAAATGTGAAGAAAATTTCAATTGAGAACATTTTCGGCCAGCTTGGCCCGTCAGAACGCCTACCTAATTTCATCCTGGTTCGGGAACACACTGTACGTTTGAATGAGTTTCTTCGGGAACCGGTCGGACAATCGTTCCATGATATAGGATCCCATCCCCGACCCAGTTCCACCGGCAATTGAATGGCACAAAACGAATCCCTCCAAACTGTCACTGCCATCCGCTTCTCTGTCGATAATGTCAAACACATCCTCTTGCAGTTGATCGCCCTGACTGAATCCAGACGCCCAATTGTTACCGGCTCCGCCACCATCTTTGGATAAATAAACATTTTCCGGATTGTACAATTTGGCGTACGGTGATGTCATGATCGTGTTGATGACTCTCGGTTCCAGATCCAACAGAACCGCTCTCGGTATATAATGATCATCGTCAGCCTAGATGGTAAGCTTTTTAGAGATCAGCTAACACCGAAAAACGTCTTCGTTTACCTGATAGAAGAACACATCCTTCCGATCAATGTTGTCGGTCGCAAAGTCTTCAATCACACCCGTCGGTGATATTCCATGTTCCAAGCACAATCTCTTCCAAAATTCGAAACCGACTGCGGAAGGAAAACGTTTTTGGTTTTTCATTCATCACCTTAACCAATTTTGTTTGGTGCGAAACTTACTTTGATTACCACATTGCCCCAACTGTAGCGTTATGATTTCACTTGGCATCTTTGGCTTGAACTTACGCAAACAAATTATTTACAAATTGATCGTTTTCTCGATTCTTCATCAAATTTAAACAGTAACCGTATAAATCTTTGTGACAAATTGTTGTTGAAAACCAGTTTTTTTTATGTATTTTACAAGTTGACATTTCGGTATTTTGTTTTACTGGGAAAAATAAGCACAGGGTGGTGTAGGTTTGCTCCAAGTAACTGTAAACACGACCTTTGACAACCCGAACAACGACAATTTCATCCACAGCAACGTCGCTTACGTGATATTTCATACAAATCGAACAACGTCGCAAACGCGATTTACACAGAAATATTATTATGGCTCTGTGGATGAAATTTGACAATTCATATGGCCTTGGAACAAACCTGTAGCATAGTAGAGTCAACACTTTGACGATTTTACTTAGCAATTCATCATTGTTGGTTGATTTGTTAAATCACCAAAAAAAGTCAAGATAAAACGTCAAAGTAAGAAGAAACACCATTAAGACAAATCTACCATTCTTGATGTCTCTCGGCGTTTCTTCAGACTTTGGCGATTTTTCTTGGCGTCACTTCACATTCTGGCGATGTTTCTTGACGTCACTTCACATGCTGGCGATTTTTCTTGGTGATTCAACAAATCAGATGATTCAAATTGGCCAGAATGTGAAGAAACGCCAAAGTGAGAAATACGTTTTTGATTGGTTAAAAAGGCTGTTGCATACGCATTATATCTCTCGGATAAAACATCTTACATTTTGTCTATGGGATCGAACAAAACGTTTTTTCGCTACCTTTCGTAGAAGGATAAATTCCATAGGATCGAACAAGACGCTAGAGCATTAGCTATGAACAATTGTGGACATTAGCTAGGAACATTTTTAATATTATTTTGCGCAAAAACCTCAACCCAAGCTGATTTAAAGCCTCAACCCAACCTGATTTAAATTATATTTTCTCGATTCAGACAAGGTTTGAGCTGTTCTGAGCATTACCTAGGAATATTTTGATTATTTTTTGCATTCAATCAATTCAAATCCAATTCTAAAAACTTCACATTCAAAAATGTTGCGCTATAAAAATTCCAAATTTTACGACAGAACCACTTTGTCGCATTTTCTCATGTCGCATATTTCCGTCTCTGCCACTCTTACCCGCTTCATCGAGGCTGTTTAATTGTATATTAGTGAGTGCGCCAATCTCCATTTTTATTAGATGTGAGATGGCATTCCACGCTTACGTTCATATGAAATCATCCTACAGATCACACTTCTGCAGCATAAAGCTCATTTTTTGTGTAACCGAAACTCGTCTGCTCCTTATGTCTCAGTTTTGACTGCTGCATGTATTTCAACTGGGACTTTGCTCCTTTTGACACCCTGTATTGTGTATAAACACCGGCTCTATGAGGCATTATTTATGCACGAAACAGCTGATCAAAGGTCTATATTACTAAGCAGCACTACGCATTACCCCATCACTATCTCATACCGAAAGTCAATAGGTACTTGATTGTTATTTTCCATTGTGTGTTTTTTCATGAACTTATCAAGAAATGTCAAAGTTAATACCTTAATCATCGTCAGTATAATTGTGGTCATTACATCAGCGTATTTACATTTACATCAGCAAGTCATCGGCAACGAACTACGAACCACACAAATTCATCAGACTCTGATGTTGTTCGGTCTTGGTTCGTGGTTGACAAAGTTTGGAATAATGGCACCGCAAACGCCCCAATTGAATCAAATTGGTCCGGGATTCTGGAATGTACGTGCATCTTTTAAACTATTCAAATTGATTGACATTGGAACACACATGTCGTTGGTTCAACTGCGCAATGGAAATTTTCTGGTTATCGATACGGTGGAAATGAACGACCAACTGAAGAAAGAGTTGGATGATTTGACCAATAATGGGACGAAAATTGAGGCTGTTGTCGGCGTTCACCCTTTTCACACATTGGCCTTTCCTGGCTTTTACAAACTGTACCCGGACGCTAAGTACTACGGCACTCCGAGACATTTAAGGAATTTGAAAGATGTTCAATGGACGGGTCAACTCGACGACAATAAGGAAAGTTTGTCCAGATGGGAACCGGAAGTCGAGCTACGTATTCCAGCAGGTAAGCTACGAGCATTCAAACTATTCAATGCAAAGCTTCAACGAAAGACATCGTTTAGGTGCTGAATACATCAATCCTCAACCGGAAAAGAGCAACCATTTCGTCAGCGTATTTGTTCATCATCGCGATTCGAAAACTCTGCACGTCGACGATACGCTCATGTACGCCGAGAATCCCGGAATCATGTTCCGATTGTTCGGATTGAAAGCCGGCTCAACGGTGTTCCATCCATCGATCAAGGATCATGGACTGTATCCGACTGCAGAGGCACCGCTACAGTTCCGTGATTGGATAAATCAGATGCTGAAAGATTGGGACTTTGATAATCTGTGTACCGCTCACATTGGCGTTAAGTCTGGTGGAGCGCATGCAGCTGTGGAGGAATTGATGAAAAATTCGGAAAAGTTTTTCATCGATCTCAGTGAACGAAATAAGAAGAAAATTCCGCCAACAGTGGGCAAACAAGGCGAATGGGTTTCGGGCAATGAATGTGGTTGATCGAATTGGGAAATTAACTGAAAATTCTTTTTCTGTTAAGTGTAGCTCTAGGGCTTTTGAGTTAATAATAATGATAATTTATTATCGTGTTTTGTTTCAAATGTGTCTTTCAATGGGTGTATAATCTCTCCTTATACTCTCTGGTTCTTTTGACTTCTCTTGAGCTTTCTCGACAGTGAACAACAAAATGGGTTCATGTCTAACACAGTCTAACTTTGAGACACCTTTGTGTCACCGCCTTCGTGATCAACTCAGAATTGTTAGAATATTTAGCGTTTTGCGTCGAAAAGGTTGAAATACAGGTTTATTCAATCGTAAAAACGATTTTTGACTGACCGCAAACGAACGAGAGCTACAGAGCCGCATAACCTTAACGCTTTTGCGAGCATTTCGTCAACAATAATTTTGTGGCTATAACATTTTGACAGCAAAAGAAACCTTGGAAGAGACCTATAGATCATCATCAAGTTACGGTACTTTTAGACGTAACCTCACTAAAGTTTCGTTAAATGTTTCGTTCATTCATTTGTTTTACTTTTTAACGTGGATGGCATTTCAAACGGCCTTGAAGAGATGACCAATAGGAAACCTCGGTTGACCTGTACAGGCGAAACGATTTTCTTCAGTTTTTTTTTGCGAAATAACTTCACAGAAAACATCGTGGCGCCTCTACAGGCGAGCCGAGGTTTCCTATAGCCGTACTTAATTGGTTTGCACCAAGGTAATTTCGAAATTTCAAATTTCATCCACAGAAGGCAACTTAACCAGAACTTTCAGGTTGTCGAAAATTTTAACGAAAAACTTACAAAGAAATTCGTTGACGTTTAGGCTATGTTCATCTCTGTGGATGAAATCGTTGTCGTTTGTGTTGTCAAAGTTCGGGTTTACAGTTATTTGCAACAAACCTATTGGCATTGCATTTGGTTTGTCAAGGCTGCTGTTGTTTATTTCACTTATCAATTGTCGTGATCAGCGTATACACAATACATAAAAGTTGTATTATATACTTATAGCCGTTGGTCTTGAACACTTCTTCTTCTCTTCTTCTTTTTCAGCCTGTTTCGATCCACTGCTGGATGTAGGCCTCTCCAACTTCTTTCCATTTCGTACGATCCATTGCCATTTGCTGCCAGTTTGTACCTGCAATATTCTTAATTCCGTTTGTCCATCTCTCTGGTGGTCTACCTGTAGCTCGTCTTTTATATGGTCGCCAGTTCATGATCTTTTTGGTCCAACGTTCGTCTGTCCTTCTTGCAATATGTCCCGCCCAGCTCCATTTCAGAGATGCTATTCTTTCCATGACATCAACGACCCTGGTTTGTTGTCGAATCCATTGATTCGTCATTCTGTCTCTGAGTGTTATTCCAAGCATACTCCGTTCCATGGCTCTTTGTGTCACTCTCAATTTATCTTCGGATGCTTTTGTTAAAGTTAACGTTTCCGCTCCATAAGTGAGCACTGGAAGGACACAAGTGTCGAAAACTTTGCGTTTCAGACTATTATTCATTTTGCTTTTGAAAATTAGTCTGAGTTTTCCGAACGCTGCCCATGCAAGACCAATCCTACGTCTTATTTCTGCAGTTTGGTTGTCCAGACCTAACTTCAGTTTATGTCCTAGATATACATAGCTGTCGACTCGTTCAATGACAGTGTCACCAATTTTGATTTCTCTATCGTCCCCGATGTTGGTCATGACTTTTGTTTTCGATAAGTTCATCTTGAGGCCAACTTTGCTCGCCTCTTCACTTAACTGTTGTAGCATAAGCTGAGCCTGACCTAGATTCGCTGCTATCGGTACAATGTCATCAGCGAAGCGTAGATTGCTCAGGTACTCTCCATTTATCTTTATTCCCATTTTACTCCAGTTTAACTTCCTAAAAATACTCTGCAGAATCGCCGTGAATAATTTCGGTGAAATGGTGTCACCCTGCCTTACACCTCGGCCAATTCTGAATTTCTCCGTGCTCTTATGAAGTTTTATACATGAAGTAGCATTTTTGTACACATATCGAATTGTGTTGGAGTACCTTGAGTCTACTCTACATTCGTCTAATGCGTCCAATATCGACCATGTTTCCACTGAATCGAAAGCTTTTTCGAAGTCTATGAATAGCAAGACTATGTCGATGTTGTATTCACGACACTTCTCAATAAGCGTTCTCATCACCTGCAAATGGTCGTTTGTGCTGAAACCAGATCTGAAAGCAGCTTGTTCAACAGGTTGGTAGAAGTCGAACTTGTTCGTGTTCCTCTTCGTAATGATTTTCATAAACAACTTGTAGAGTGTTGACAATAGGCTTATGGGTCGGTAATTTTCCAGCTTTGTTATGTCTCCTTTTTTATGCAGCAATGTAATTACCGCGAAGTGCATTAATTCGAAATATTTATTTCATTTATTAGTCGCATAACAGATTTTTATTTAAATTTGAAGAGATAGAAACAAAACTGCCGTGAGTCTGCGCTAATGTCTTTATGCGGGTGAAATAGTTACACGCACAGCCTGTGTACCACCTGCACCACTGCCACACAGCTTATAAAAACGTTTGAGAAGTTTTGTTTGGTTGAGTATATCAGCTGAAAACCTGCTGAAGCAAATTCATGTCTAAATTTCATTGACGTCCCCTGTTTAATATTACCTCAACTAATACCCTCTATAGCAACCAAACTACTGTTTTTAAGGTGGTGAAAGAATCAAGTAGCCTTTGGAATTTACATGTAGATTACAGAGTAGTCAGTCAAAATGTAAAATAGTGTTTGTAGAATACAAAGAAATAAGGTGTGAAATTGACACAGAAAACTGAGAGTTTGTTTGCTAGAGAGAGTATTGCCTCATCCGACGCACTTCAAGCATGAGTGGTATTCTAAATAGGGTACTGAAACTTGACAGTGTGTATCAGAACTGTAAAAACCTATTTCATACGAAATAGTACTATAGATTTGGCTGCTGTCGACTATGATCACTTTTGCTTGAAGTGTACTTCAAGCGAAAGTGATCATAGTCGAAAGCTGCCAAATAAGTTATTGTTCCAAGGCCATACGAGTTGACAAATTACTATCTTTCATCCATAGAGACATAATCTCATCAATATTTATAGAGTGTTATGATCAGAGCGAGAAAATCGAAGATCATTTAATTATAACTTGCCTTGGGGTACTTGTCAAAATATTTCTTTCTCTTTCATCATAACACTCTTTATGAAAACCGATCTCTATGGATGAAATTGTATTCGCTCAGCCAGTGAAAATTTGTGTTTACAGTTACATGGAACAACCTTAGTGAGTACTATTTTGTATGAAATGATTTTTTACAGTTGCATGATACACTGTCCAGTTTCAGTACCCTATATAGAGTACCACCCACGCTTGAAGTACGTTGAGGAATGTACAAATAGTTAAAAACTATAATGTAAAACGCACACACAAGGGCGAATAATCAGTCCGATTGGCGAAATTCGTTGTTCTAAGGTAATAACGTTTCTTCCATGTTATGTAATAGAACTCAGTGTTTCAACGTGTCCAGTCGTTGAATTGATTTTTTTCAAACAAAAGCCGATTTTTATTATAAAAGAAAAAGGTTATAACGGCTGTCCCTTACCCAAGCAGAGTGGTTTCAATTTGTGTCGTAATTTGTGTCAGTAAATTTTTTGTTGCAATAAATTAATTTCAGTCGATCGGTTTTTAAAAATGGAACACTTGAACGGAATACATATAATTGACTGCAAAACTATCAGTGGTAAGCCTCTGAAGGAAATCGAAAATACGATAGAGTTCAAAGATTTTGCGGAACAGTTCGGCAATGGCATGAAACTGAACGGAATCGTTTATTTGATAAACACGGGGATTGAAGAAGCGGCGGTGAGACGCAAATCCATTTTTTGGCGCGCTTGAACAAAGAAAAAAAAAACTTACGAAAAACTCAATCCGTTTGTAGATTTCTAATTTCGAACAAAAGTTAGCCGAATTTTACGCACTTCCAGTCGATAATAAGAAACTGTACAGTCCGGAAGCATTTCAACTTCAACAATATGGTTCTTGGGGATGGAAGGGACCAACTGCTAGTCAAATGTACGTTTGAGGAATTTTGCGATTTCTTCATTTGATAAAAAAAAACCTAATTTCCACAGTGCCAAGAACTACACGCTGGAAACATTTGACTTTACCATCAATCCACGATTCGAAGATGATGCCCTGTATCCGAAAGAAATCAACGGGTTCAAGGATGCTGTTTTTACATTTAGAAAACAAACACGCCTCCTGAGCACGAAATTATTGCGTAGTCTAGGTGAATATTTGGACTTGGCTGATAAGGATTTTTTCGTTCACAATCATCGAGCGAATGAAGAGAACTATGCGCTTTCCAAATTTTCCGTTCGTACATTGTATTATCCCAAAGAGCCTGTGCTTCGCGAAACGGCAGCAAAACTGCGACTACCAGAACATCAGGATTTCGGAACGCTCTCACATATCTGTCAAACTTCGAAAGCTGGAGGATTACAGGCTAAACTGAGTACTGGCGAATGGGTCGATGTTGCCTACATTCCGAATAGTTTTGTCGTGAATGCCGGTAGATCTTTGGAGATGTGGAGTGGAGGCAACATTCCGGCTGTGGTAACTTAAAAATAAATTTTTCATTAAACGTGCTCGAGCGGTTCAAAGTAACATTTTTCTCTGTTCTTCGGTTAGTTCCATCGAGTGGCGTGGACCGATAGAAGCTCAACGGAGAGTCGAATAAGTTTTGGATGTTTTCTTGGACCCGATAGAGACACTTGTTGCTTGCCTCAGGTGGAAGAAAATCCTGATTGGAGACCAGCTTACACGAGAATGCAGCCAGGCGATATGTTCGATGATTATTTTAAAAAGCAAGCTCAGTTAGCTGAGGAAATTAATTCGATTAAGTAATTTGTTTTTAAAAGGGGGGGGGGCAAGATGCGTATAATGTACATTTCTATCGAATTTTATGTTGACGAGATTGATTTTAAATAAAATTTCAATTTAAAAAGAAATTGGCTTTACACAGTTTCCAGGGAAGAAATGCAATTTTAATACGTTTCCGCCATTCCGATAACATTTACAGACTTGAACCTCTACAGACTCAGTTACTTCCCTTAAACTAAACATTTTCAAGATGCAAGACAACGAGAGACCTTACATTAAATTATTTAGATTGATCGTACGTTACATGTTCCCGTGAAGAATCGCCAAAAAAAAAGAAAAAAAAAATCGTTAAGAAAAACACCAAAGTGTCAAGATATGCCAAAGATACAAAAAGAACGGAAAATTTGTCTTTCTGACCTTGCCGCTTCTTCACATTTTAGCGATTTTTCTTGATGATTTAACAAATCAACCAAAAATTATGAAAACGTTATGCTGTCGTTACGCATCGAAAGAGATCTAATGCGTATTACAGCCTTTTTCGAGCAATCGAAAACGTATTTTTTCACTTTCGGGTTTCTTCACTGGCCACTTTTCTTGACGTTTCCGGCATTTCTTCATATTCTGGTGATTTTTCTTGGTGATTCAACTAAAAATGATAAATCGGCCAAAAAAAAAATCTTGACGATTCGACTTTGCCAATAATTCACGGCTACGCGTCACACAACGACCATAATAAACTAAAGTAGTTCAAGTTATGACATTACATTACATTTGTGTGCCTTATAATCCATTTATGAAAAAGGATTCTGATGGAAAGATATCATCAAAAGTAAACTAAAATCCAGTATTTTAAAATCGCCCTCATGTATGATTTTCAGCAAAGCACCGATGCCTCTTAATTTTTGGTGTTTTGTTAACACTTTAAGAGCAATGTATCCTTTGCAAATATGTAGCCTACTAGCCTACGCAAACATTTAGGCGGAAAATATTCGTTTTTTGATGATTTCTCTAAACGAAAATCTTTTTTTGAAACAGTAAAACCATTAAAGCACGTTATTTTTAAAGGAAAAATTGGTTTGTGGGTGATAGCTTATCCCACTTGGAGAAACCTTTGCAGATTACATAAATTTACAAAATTTATTGTAAAGGATTATCCAAGTAAGATAAGGTATCACTCACTAACCAATTTTTCTTTTAAAAGTAAACACATTTTTGCGTGCTTTAATGTCTTTAATTTTTCAAAAAAAGATTTTCGTACAGAGAAATCATCAAAAAACGAATATTTTTCCGCCTAAATGTAGGCTACATATTTGCAATTGGTCCATTGCTTTTAATCCAAATAATCTAACTTAAATTCCATTGTTCACTTATTGCCAGGTCAGGTCACACTCATTGCGGCCATCATCAAAACGAGTAAAATGCTTGAACAATACAAACAAATTCAAATATTTTGCGCCGAAATGTCACTTGAATGTAAACTACTTTGGTCAACCCTGTGACCGACTTGACACACAAAACATTTTTTATTTTCTTCGTTTACAGATGACGTTTCTCTTGACAGTGTGTCGAACTTATTAGGCATAACAATGCGACGTGGAAGTAGCAGCAATTTGTTAAATTTCTAATAGAAAAAAGATTTCGGGAATAAATTCAGCTATGGCACCGACAAAACGGCCCAACGATTTCCTTCTGGCGAGAGTTAACTTTCCGTTATATACCGTGGAAATGCTAACAAATCGCCATTGCCTGGTAGCTGGTGGTGGAGGCTCATCAAAAACTGGTGTTGCTAATGGATTTGTAAGTATTGCCAGCACAATTGATTGCCAGCACTACGAATTAAGCCAATGTTATGGTGTAGTATCACCTTTCCATGATTCCGTTCCCTGATTGTTTCTCACAATAATAAGGTCACTCACAGTGTATTGATTTTCCGGTCGGCACAGCAGTCATCAATTAATTATTTAACGGAACAAAATCAACTTTTTCTTTATCTATTTTTAGGAAATCTACGAAATCTATCACAACGGTAGACATTTCGTAGCCGAAGAAGTGATACGTCACGAAACGGGTGCCAATGTTGTTATGAATTGTGCAGTGACCAGTGATGAAAGACGATCGTATGTTGTTGCCGGCCAGGAGTCGCACTGTCAAATGTACTTAGTCAATTTGAAAGTGGTGGATGAGGACGAAATGGCCAAATCGAAACCGACAACCGAAGACATTCTAAGACGACGGAAGAGTTCAGCAAAACCATCCGGTGTCGAGCCGATTCGTTCAAAGTCCGCCGATGTCAATGCAAATACAAAACACATCAAATTCGAAATACAGCCGGGCGATTCCGTTCAAACGGACTTTACTGCTGTCGATCCACTGCAGCGTGTTGTTAGAATCAGTCCGAATGGTAAGCTTATGGCAACGGGCGGAACGGATGGCGTCGTTCGTGTGTGGAAGTTTCCCAGAATGACAAAATTGATGGAATTCAAAAAGCACACAAAAGAAGTGGACGATCTGGACTTTAGCCCGGACAGCAAAAAACTGGTGTCGATTGCCAAGGACGGCCTTGGTGTCTTGTGGGACATTGAGAATGAAAAGGAATGGAAACGATTGACTTGGGATCCACCAGAGGGCACCAAATATCTATTCAAACGATGTCGTTTCGGCATCTACGAGGGTAAGGTTGGCAAAAGTCGCCTGTTTACGATTGCGAATCCATTCGGGAAAGTTGGAAAGCAGCGTGGATATTTACAAGCATGGGATCCGGACACTGGTAGCTTAACGAATTCCGTTGGCGTTGACGAAAGCCTGGCATCGTTGGCGGTTCGTGACGATGGTCGTTTTGTGGCTATTGGTTCCATGTTCAGTGGTTCTGTGTCGATGTACATTGCATTCAGCCTACAGGTATTAAACCGTCGATTTGGTCGATTGACATGTACTCGACTAACTTGGAAACTGTTTTCAATTTTACAGAAAGTCTTACACATTCCCAATGCTCATTCGATGTTTGTTACTGGACTTCAGTTCATACCAATGCACGGCGATGGGCCACCTATATCGAGTAGTTCGGAAGCTGCTGTTGTATCAATTTCCGTGGATAATAAAGTTTGCATTCACAGCTTACAGTACCGACGTACGTGTTGCGTTATGATTGAATGTTTGGAATCGAGCTTATCAATAATTCTTGTCTCTTCCTTTCAGATACTATACCAGCATGGGTGGCCATTGTGTTAATTATAGTTACGGTGTTTTTAAGTTTTGTGTTTTGCTCATGGATTGGAATCTAGACGGAATTTATTTAAAACGAAAAAAGATGAAAAATAAAAATTATTCGAATATTTGAGACTGAGTTGTCCAATGCTGCATCGTCACAAATTTACAGTTCGAGCACTAGATCGAGGTTTTAATGTGGACTTTAGGGGGTTTAAAATCGTATGGGAAAATAAGAGTGTCGATAAAGTTGACGGAAGTTGAGGCTGAAAACATGTCCTTATGGCATCCTGAACCACATAGAAAATTTATAGATGAGGCCGATGCGAACCGAGTTGGTTGAGAAGTCGCTCAAGGACGAAATGTGTGGAAAAACACGAAAATTGATTTCAGGTTTAAGAAAAATTGAACGTAACTAACAGATGCTGAAAAAGGCCTGTGTAAAGAATTGAAACTTATTCATTGCAAACCTAGGTCATTAACTTCACTAGGTCATCACACTTTTGTGAAATGAAAGGATTGCGCACAATATTTAGTTGGTTGGAGAGGGGTGTCACAATAATTTTACTTCGCGAAATTCATAATCGGTCCAAAAAAAAACCCTGAAAGGGTAAATGTCACGCAAGTCCCTTATTTTACTTACAAAATAACTGATATCGCTGAGGGTGACGTATTATGCGCCGTACGCAAAATTCTTACCCACAAAAAATTGACCCAAAAAATTTGTGAAAAAATTTTACAAAAAGAAAGCGTCACAAGTGGCAGATGATTCGGTTTTCTTCCTTTTAAATTCTTTTCGTACATTTTTTAACCATTTTCCTAATAACAATTGTTTCCTCAACATCTGCCACTTGTGACGCAAATTTCTTTTTGTAAAATTTTCTTACATTTTTTTGGGTAGATTTTTTCTTGATAAAACTTTTGCGTACAGACGCAGAGTGGGGTTAAGGATTTTTTGACTGATATCACCACTTTTGTAAGTACTTATGTCATGTCGACAACATCAAAAAACCTTATGGAAGTAAAAAAAAATCTTGAAAAGACAGTCTGAATCCCAAAATCTAGAAACCAATCTTGGAACGCCTCACTTATATCGAAAATAATCCAAATCCATAAAAAAATCCAATGGAAGTTAGCAAGTGCCAAAGAAATCATCTGTCATCCCAAAATTTCGAAACCAACCTTGGAACACCTCACTCATCATGAGTGACTCATGTCGAAAATAGGCCAAATCCATCGAAAAATCCGATGGAAGTGAGGTAGTGCCATAAGAAACATCTGTCATGCCAATTAGGAACCTACCTAGTGGAAGTTAATGCTTAATGATCCCCACAATTGCCAACAAGAACACAATTCATCCCAAAACAACACACCTTCCATCGCATTACCATTTATTTCATGCTTCATGCACCAAAATATACAACACTCATACATAAAATTGGCCTTTCTATGGCATTTGTATGAAAACTTCCCAAGGTATGGGTTGTATGCAACTTTTGAAAATTGCATTCTTATTTTTACGCCAATATCCTATAGCACGACAGAGTAACGTTTATTTTACTCTGTCGTGCCTATAGCCAAAATCTCTGGAAAATCTATACAAACGTTTAGGAGTTGCTGGTTCCACTTTTCCTTAGGAACTAACTAACTAACGTAGGAAATTTCAGTTATCTGAAAATATATTGAACTCGTATGGATGCATAGATTCCAAGGTATATAGCCAAGAGGGGAAAGTCAAAAAGTCACCGTAAATATGTTCCTTAGTTCAAAAAAAAAACATTTTACCGATGCGAATGTGGAACATGCCGGCCGGCAATGTGGAAATACGATTTTCCATCTTTTTCCATTTGAACCAAAAAGTTAGAAAAAAATATCCATCGTACCTCGTCTCTTTGTACTTGAGTAAAAGATATGGATAATCTCCGTTCCACATTGCTGGCGTGTTACACATTCGCATCGGCTGTACCTATATTTAATGGATTTTTTCAAACTTGAATACGACCCGAAAACGGCTGTTATTGCATTTTTTCGTCTCAAGAGGAATGGAACTTAAGATTCCATTGAGTGAAAGTCCAAGGGTAGTTGTGCAATCAATGAAAATATGTTATGGCTTGATTTCCACTAACCACGAAAGTACTAAATTACATTTTTTTCAATTTTCGCTTTGTTCACTTGACAGCTGGCTCTCTCACGGCTCTCTCACGGAGTTCTTATTGATTGGAAACCATACTTAAGTTTAAAGTTGAGTTTTGCTTACTTTGTTCAATGACCACGGTAACGCAGCTCCGATCAGCAACAAAAAACGAAGAAATCCAATTTGATTTCTTCGAAATGGTACCAATTTAGTGTACTTTTTTGAGTTGTAATGTCGTTGTAAGTCGCTGCTGTTCGCAGCAAAAAACTCTTCGTAGCGTATCTTGCCCACTTTTACCATTTTCAATGCCAGACGAACGACATCAGATTATGATGATGTTAACCAGCTGCATTAGTATTCAAAGATCAGTTCAACGCACTTCAAGCAAAAGTGGTACTCTAAATAGGGTACTGAAACTTGACAATTAACCATTAGATTAATCATTTAAATATTTTAAAAAATATATTTATTTATTTATAAAAATTAACTTATTAAATTTATTTTAATTTATAAAAAATATTATTATAAAATATAAAAATTATAAAAAATGAATTTAATTATTTATATTTGTTTGTATTAAATTATAAATTATAATTGGCTCAATGACCACGGTAACGCAGCTCCGATCAGCAACAAAAAACGAAGAAATCCAATTTGATTTCTTCGAAATGGTACCAATTTAGTGTACTTTTTTGAGTTGTAATGTCGTTGTAAGTCGCTGCTGTTCGCAGCAAAAAACTCTTCGTAGCGTATCTTGCCCACTTTTACCATTTTCAATGCCAGACGAACGACATCAGATTATGATGATGTTAACCAGCTGCATTAGTATTCAAAGATCAGTTCAACGCACTTCAAGCAAAAGTGGTACTCTAAATAGGGTACTGAAACTTGACAGTGCTCCATACAAAATTTTACACTGTAAAAAGAGTGGGGATAAAATTTCATACAAAATAGTACTCTATTTGGCAGCTGTCATTAATAGAACTTTTGCTTGAAGTGCGTTGATCAGTTACTTTACTCATCCCTAAAAGTAAATTGTAAATATTTACAATGAATTTTTCGACGATTTTCGCGTAAAATCAAACTTACAATTGCATAGATTTAACCAACCAAGCATAAGTGGTACTCTAAATAGTGTACTGAAACTTAACAGTTAACAGTTAACATAACTCAACTGTAAAGAACCATTTCATACTCTATTTGGCAGCTGTCGACTACGATCACTTTTGCTTGAAGTGCGTTGGTGCAACTGAATTATATTTTTTTTTATTTCAGCAACGCACTTCAAGCAAAAGTCCTCATAGTCGACAGCTGCCAAATTATAGGGTATAAAATGGTTTATTACAGTTATGTGACACACTGTCAAATTTCAGTACAACTCTTATACTTAAAGTGCGTTGATTTCAGCAATGGACATAATAGAAGGCTGAAAAGTGACAGTGTACGATTTCAATGAAATGTTTACACTTTTAAAAATGTATCGAGCAATTCTAGGATTTTGCTCGTAAACTCAGAGCTTATTCAGTCGGTCGACTATAATTTGCCAAAAAACAATTGCAACTCATACTTCATCAGCCCTCTATTAGACATACGTCATTGATTTCAGTCATATTTTACGCGTTTATCCGCATAACGTAACGTAAAACGTGAAACGCGTATCACTTTTGGAAATCATATATTCCAATAAAAGGTATATTATGAGAGGGAAGAATGCCAGAACATTGTCGTCAAGACAAAAATGCAAGAAATGGAAGAAGAGCTAGAAAAGATAAAATGGGATGTTGTGGGAGTGAGCGAAGTGAGAAAGCCTGGAGAGGAATGCCTGAAATTACAATCAGGGCATACATTCTTCTACAGAGGAAGTGACAGCCAGATGCTGATACACGGTGTCGGATTGTTCATACATAAACGATGGTCGGATCGCATAACTCACACGAAAAGCATATCCGATCGAGTGATATACGTAAGCCTGAAGATAAATAACAGATACAGTGTCAAATTAATTCAGGTTTACGCACCCACGTCCACCCATGATGACGAAGAAGTAGAAAGATTCTATGAAGATGTCGAGAAAGCTCTGGACGAAAACCCATCACATTACCAATATCTAATCGGTGATTTCAATGCGAAGCTGGGAAAACGAGAAGAAGACTCAGAAGTTTCTATTGGTAGTTTTAGCAACGACCAAAGAAATGAGCGTGGAAATACTTTACTCAACTTCCTACAACAACACAATTTGTACGCAATGAAGCCTCAACGGAAATGGACTTGGGCTAGTGCAGATGGTGTAACGAAAAATGAGATCGATTACATCATAACTGGCTGTAAGTCAACCGTTAAGAACGTTACGGTCCTAAACAATTTTTCAACCGGTAGTGATCACCGAATGGTTCGTGCAAGAGTCACGTTAAATACCAGATTTCAAAGATCACAACTAGTTCAGAAAAGTGAAAGGATTGACGTACAACGGCTTTACACACAAAATGAAGAATTTGCTACGAAAATGACTGCCGAATTAGATAACGTCAACAATCAATGTGAAACATTGGACGAATTGAATACCAAAATCGTCGATACAATAATGGGATTCATGAAATCCAAATGCAAATCCGTCCAAGGGAAAGAATCAAAACTCAGCAGAGAAACGTTAGACCTGATCGCAAGCAGTTTAGAGTTGGTAAAAAACGGAGGGCGAGATTCGGTGGAATACCGGAACTTGTCTAAAAGTATCAACAAAGCAAGGAGATCAGATGAAAGAAAATATAATGTCCAATTGGCTCAAAACATAATTGAAGCTAACTGCAATATGAAAGTCCTACGGAGAAAAATGACAAACGCCAAAAAAGAAATCTTCAAATTACGAGACAAAACAGGAACGATCCAAACGGATCGAAATGCGATATTAAACATTGCAACAGAATTTTATGAGAATTTGTTTTCTTCAGCAAGACAGAGTCCAACGGAAGAAACCGAAGATAGACCAATAATAAGAAACGTGGGATCGGAGGATATGCCCGACATAACTGTTGATGAAGTCAAGGCCGCAGTAGCCGAGATGAAAAACAAAAAGTCTCCCGGAGAAGATGGTGTTCCAGTGGAAGCCATTAAACTGGGTGAAGACTCCTTATTAAAAGCAATCACTGCTTTGTTTAATCAATGTCTCCAATGGGAAGAAGTACCAGAAGCCTGGGAAAATGCGGTAATTACATTGCTGCATAAAAAAGGAGACATAACAAAGCTGGAAAATTACCGGCCCATAAGCCTATTGTCAACACTCTACAAGTTGTTTATGAAAATCATTAGGAACACTAACAAGTTCGACTTCTACCAACCTGTTGAACAAGCTGCTTTCAGATCTGGTTTCAGCACAAACGACCATTTGCAGGTGATGAGAACGCTTATTGAGAAGTGTCGTGAATACAACATCGACATAGTCTTGCTATTCATAGACTTCGAAAAAGCTTTCGATTCAGTGGAAACATGGTCGATATTGGACGCATTAGACGAATGTAGAGTAGACTCAAGGTACTCCAACACAATTCGATATGTGTACAAAAATACTACTTCATGTATAAAACTTCATAAGAGCACGGAGAAATTCAGAATTGGCCGAGGTGTAAGGCAGGGTGACACCATTTCACCGAAATTATTCACGGCGATTCTGCAGAGTGTTTTTAGGAAGTTAAACTGGAGTAAAATGGGAATAAAGATAAATGGAGAGTACCTGGGCAATCTCCGCTTCGCTGATGACATTGTACCGATAGCAGCGAATATAGGTCAGGCTCAGCTTATGCTACAACAGTTAAGTGAAGAGGCAATCAAAGTTGGCCTCAAGATGAACTTATCGAAAACAAAAGTCATGACCAACATCAGGGACGATAGAGAAATCAAAATTGGTGACACTGTCATTGAACGAGTCGACAGCTATGTATATCTAGGACATAAACTGAAATTAGGTCTGGACAACCAAACTGCAGAAACAAGACGTAGGATTGGTCTTGCATGGGCAGCGTTCGGAAAACTCAGACTAATTTTCAAAAGCAAAATGAATAATAGTCTGCAACGCAAAGTTTTCGACACTTGTGTCCTTCCAGTGCTCACTTATGAAGCGGAAACGTTAACTTTAACGAAAGCATCCGAAGATAAATTGAGAGTGACACAAAGAGCCATGGAACGGAGTATGCTTGGAATAACACTCAGAGACAAAATGACGAATCAATGGATTCGACAACAAACCAGGGTCGTTGATGTCATGGAAAGAATAGCATCTCTGAAATGGAGCTGGGCGGGACATATTGCAAGAAGGACAGACGAACGTTGGACCAAAAAGATCATGAACTGGCGACCATATAAAAGACGAACTATAGGTAGACCACCAGAGAGATGGACAAACGGAATTAAGAATATTGCAGGTACAAACTGGCAGCAAATGGCAATGGATCGTACGAAATGGAAAGAAGTTGGAGAGGCCTACATCCAGCAGTGGATAGAAACAGGCTGAAAAAGAAGAAGAAGAAGAAGTTATCATGCCTGCGATCGGTAAACGGCTTTAAAGATTAGTAAACTTTTTGTGAAACCTGTATCAGAAGATAAAAGACTGCACCGGCAAAATTGTAAAATAAATACTTCCTTACATTTTTATTCCTACTCGGAAATTTTACTATTAATAGTAAATCGATACCTCAATGTAGTAGTCAGTTCGGTTGTGCCGTCGATGCTGATGCTGATATAATAAATTAGTGCAAATTTTTCCTGTTTTCACATTGTCCCACCAATTAGCAATTTAGGCTGTTAGAGCAGAGAAAGGGAAAACTTCGTTTCAAACTGTTGACTTTGATAATTCATTAGGGGTTTTACGTCAGAATGTAAAACCAATCATAGATCCTTTCAGTCCTCCCAAAATATTTGTACAGGGTATGGGTGAATACATATAATTAGTCTGAGTTGTATATGCACTGAAATCTGATACCGAATCAATTTAACATCAATGTAATCTACGCAGAATAAGTTTCATTCACCGGATATACACAATTTTCTCGCTGACAATGGAAATGTTATAGTGAAATTTGCGGAGCCGAAAGCTTGTACATATAATAATGGAAAATATCGTTATATTACCATTTTCCACTCGACATAAATTCCAAAACATTAATCTCAAAAAATATTTCTTTTTATATAGGAGAGCGAGGGTGGAAAAGAAAAACCGGGCTTGATTTCCTCCAGTAAATACATGATTTTTTGATAGAGATTTTACGATTATATTTTACTATTGAATTGGGAGCTATACACTTCCATTGAAAATTATTTTAGTTACTTCGCCGTTCGCGAAACATTTCCCTTTTTATGTGTACCATAAACGCAATAAGTAATCCAGTCATCTCTTAAAGTTGTGCATTCTCTGCTTTTACGGCAATTTCTGAGCAACACTGAGGACTACTGTTCACCGAACAGTTTTTCTTCGAATCAAAATTGAGCCGTTCCTGTGCCATAGTCGACCGTCTTTTCCGTCTGTTGTTTCGATTGTTTGATCGATTTCGACGTCGTTTAGAAAAATGCAAAGCTGACTGGTGCGGATGCCCGCAGTTTACTTCCAACAGATGGGTAATGCGTCGTATTTTGTCGGTGGTCGTACTGATGAAATTGTATTCGCTGTCATTCACATGCTCCAGCTTATTTTCGAATGCAGCTTTTACTTCGTTTAGCTGACGCACCACTTCGCGAAAGCGACAATCTGGTTCGGGAACGATGACGGCTGGTGGTGCTTGTGTTCTTCTTCTTCTTCTTTTTCAGCCTGTTTCTATCTACTGCTGGATGTAGGCCTCTCCACTCCAACTTCTTTCCATTTCGTACGATCCATTGCCATTTGCTGCCAGTTTGTACCTGCAATATTCTTAATTCCGTTTGTCCATCTCTCTGGTGGTCTACCTATAGCTCGTCTTTTATATGGTCGCCAGTTCATGATCTTTTTGGTCCAACGTTCGTCTGTCCTTCTTGCAATATGTCCCGCCCAGCTTCATTTCAGAGATGCTATTCTTTCCATGACATCAACGACCCTGGTTTGTTGTCGAATCCATGTGATTCGTCATTCTGTCTCTGAGTTTATTCCAAGCATACTCCGTTCCATGGCTCTTTGTGTCACTCTCAATTTATCTTCGGATGCTTTCGTTAAAGTTAACGTTTCCGCTCCATAAGTGAGCACTATTATTCATTTTGCTTTTGAAAATTAGTCTGAGTTTTCCGAACGCTGCCCATGCAAGACCAATCCTACGTCTTATTTCTGCAGTTTGGTTGTCCAGACCTAACTTCAGTTTATGTCCTATATATACATAGCTGTCGACTCGTTCAATGACAGTGTCACCAATTTTGATTTCTCTATCGTCCCCGATGTTGGTCATGACTTTTGTTTTCGATAAGTTCATCTTGAGGCCAGCTTTGCTTGCCTCTTCACTTAACTGTTGTAGCATAAGCTGAGCCTGACCTAGATTCGCTGCTATCGGTACAATGTCATCAGCGAAGCGGAGATTGCTCAGGTACTCTCCATTTATCTTTATTCCCATTTTACTCCAGTTTAACTTCCTAAAAATACTCTGAAGAATCGCCGTGAATAATTTCGGTGAAATAGTGTCACCCTGCCTTACACCTCGGCCAATTCTGAATTTATCCGTGCTCTTATGAAGTTTTACACATGAAGTAGCATTTTTGTACACATATCGAATTGTATTGGAGTACCTTGAGTCTACTCTACATTCGTCTAATGCGTCCAATATCGACCATGTTTCCACTGAATCGAAAGCTTTTTCGAAGTCTATGAATAGCAAGACTATGTCGATGCTGTATTCACGACACTTCTCAATAAGCGTTCTCATCACCTGCAAATGGTCGTTTGTGCTGAAACCAGATCTGAAAGCAGCTTGTTCAACAGGTTGGTAGAAGTCGAACTTGTTAGTGTTCCTAATGATTTTCATAAACAACTTGTAGAGTGTTGACAATAGGCTTATGGGTCGGTAATTTTCCAGCTTTGTTATGTCTCCTTTTTTATGCAGCAATGTAATTACCGCATTTTCCCAGGCTTCTGGTACTTCTTCCCATTGGAGACATTGATTGAACAAAGCCGTGATTGCCTTTAATAAGGAGTCTCCACCTAGTTTAATGGCTTCCACTGGAACACCATCTTCTCCGGGAGACTTTTTGTTTTTCATCTCGGCTACTGCGGCCTTGACTTCATCAACAGTTATGTCGGGCATATCCTCCGATCCCACGTTTCTTATTATTGGTCTATCTTCGGTTTCTTCCGTTGGACTCTGTCTTGCTGAAGAAAACAAATTCTCATTATATTCTGTTGCAATATTTAATATCGCATTTCGATCCGTTTGGATCGTTCCTGTTTTGTCTCGTAATTTGAAGATTTCTTTTTTGGCGTTTGTCATTTTTCTCCGTAGGACTTTCATATTGCAGTTAGCTTCAATTATGTTTAGCCAATTGGACATTATATTTTCTTTCATCTGATCTCCTTGCTTTGTTGATACTTTTAGACAAGTTCCGGTATTCCACCGAATCTCGTCCTCCGTTTTTTACCAACTCTGCTCTGCTTGCGATCAGGTCTAATGTTTCCCTGCTAAGTTTTGATTTATTCCCTTGGACGGATTTGCATTTGGATTTCATGAAACCCATTATTGTATCGACGATTTTGGTATTTAATTCGTCCAATGTTTCACATTGATTGTTGACTGACGTTATCTAATTCGGCAGTCATTTTGGTAGCAAATTCTTCATTTTGTGTGTAAAGCCGTTGTACGTCAATCCTTTCACTTTTTTGAACTAGTCGTGATCTTTGAAATCTGGTATTTAACGTGACTCTTGCACGAACCATTCGGTGATCACTACCAGTTGAAAAACTGTTTAGGACCGTAACGTTCTTAACGGTTGACTTACAGCCAGTTATGATGTAATCTATCTCATTTTTCGTTACACAATCTGCACTAGCCCAAGTCCATTTCCGTTGAGGCTTTCCTGCAAAAAATGAATTCATTGCGTACAAATTGTGTTGCTGTAGGAAGTTGAGTAAAGTATTTCCACGCTCATTTCTTTGGTCGTTGCTAAAACTACCAATAGAAACTTCGGAGTCTTCTTCTCGTTCTCCCAGCTTCGCATTGAAATCACCGATTAGTTATTGGTAATGTGATGGGTTTTCGTTAAGAGTTTTCTCGACATCTTCATAGAATCTTTCGACTTCTTCGTCATCATGGGTGGACATGGGTGCGTGCGTAAACCTGAATTAATTTGACACTGTATCTGTTATTTATCTTCAGGCTTACGTATATCACTCGATCGGATATGCTTTTCGTGTGAGTTATGCGATCCGACCACCGCTTGTTTATGAACAATCCGACACCGTGCGTCAGCATCTGACTGTCACTTCCTCAGTAGAAGAATGTATGCCCTGATTGTAATCACAACATCCCATTTTATCTTTTCTAGCTCTTCTTCCATTTCTTGCATTTTTTGTCTTGACGACAATGTTCTGGCATTATATGTGGCAATTTATAATTCGTTGTGGCTTCGTTTGAAGGTTTTTAGCATTAAAACACCACGCTTGCTACTGCGGGTTGGTGAGTATGAAAGCTTTACTTTGCTCGCCCCCGGTAATCCCCGAGCTCTGACCCGCACATTTCTGCACGTACCGGGGCCACAGTGCCTATCAAAGTGCACAGTGCCCGACGGAGTAGTGTTACTCTTTTTGAACATTCTTTTCCATAAAGCTTTGCCCATTCTTTTGAACCTATCTGAGCAAAAGTTTATTGGCGTCTTTTAAAAGACGTCCTTTAAAAGCTTAACCTAGTAGCTAATAAGAATTCTGGGATCGTTCTATCCTTAGGCTTCCTGATCGTGTTGTTTCACCTCAACGTTGGTCCCTTAACCCCAATTCTTTCGGCTTCCAGTACACGATTCATTCAGCCTTATGTATCTACCGTATATATCTACCGAGGTATCTACACATTCTTGGAGTCTACTACGAAACATTTGATTTAAAAGTATCAAATCACGACAGAGTAAAGTAAACCCAAAGGGGGACCTAAATTCATAGGGCTACTAGATTATTCAGGTCTCTAGTCAAACAAGCGCTCCTGCCTGGGTTACTTTTACTCTGCCGTGGAGCAACTGGTTGATCTTTACAGATTGAGTGCTGGTGAGTCATTCTCTGTAAATAGAGTTTCGTCATCCAGAATTTTGGGCCAATTAGTGTAGCTTGCGGCCGTACTTCACTCTTTACGAGAGTATTCAGTATTCAGTGTTCAGTATTGTTGCTGCACATAAGGCTAAGAAATATTTTCAGTCAAATTGATTTCGATCGAAGGTTTTTCGCAAGATTTTCGCATTGTTTTCCGTTGAGTTGTTGCTGTTGTTTGCCGGTAGTTGTGCAATTCTCGCTGGCTGGATGAATGGTTGGCTGATCCGTTGATCAGACGGTTGGTGATGTAATTTTTTCGAGGGGGTATTCACATTATATTTGATGAAATCTTGTGACTTTTTTAGATGTTTTCATATGAATAAAAAACATCTACTTAGAATAGAATCCCATTCTTCGAAAGAGACTCCTAATCATTAAAATAGAATCCTAATCTTGGCAAGAGAATCCCAATCATCACTAGAGAATCTCAATAATTACAATAGAATCTTTATATTCACAAGAGTCTTTGTCTTCAAATATCTTCACTAGAGACTCCTTATTATCACAATAGAATCCTATTCTTAGCAAGAAAATCCCAATCATCACAATAGAATCCCATTCTTAGCAAGAGAATCCCAATCATCACTATAGAATCCCAATCTTGGCAAGAGAATCACAATGGAATCTCAATAATCACACTAAACGTACTCATAAACCATTTCCAAGATTCATTCCAAGATTCCGAGATTCATTTCAAGATTCCAAGATTTTAAAGTGAGATTCCTCGCAGTGAATACCTTTATTTTTACTTTCGCTTTTGGAGCTCAGGCTCAATTCTTTTGTTTGCTTTGCTACATTTTTTGGTGATTTCTTAGCAGCTTTCCACGATTTCCCCAAATTTTCCATCAGCAGATGGCAATGTCTCAATGCAAACTATCCTACGCTTGTTCATGGAAAGTTTTGCTGTGTAAGAGGCTAGCGGAAGCAACTGACGATGGTCAGTCCACTCTGACCTGTGACCACCACTAGTTCTCGAGGTCGAAACAGATTTTCTTTTTTTGCCACTTTACGTGATGTGCTATAGCTCTGTTTGTCGTTCCAAAGGATGTTTCTCCGAAGGATTTTTTATTGAAGTTCAATAAATGTGAAAAGGAGTCATGTTTTGGTTTCTGTGTGCGGAAATTCGGTTCTTGCAATTTGGGCCCCTGAGCTTTTCGTCTCAGGTTAAGCAAAATTGTTATGTACGAAGTTCAGTGCTATGCTGAGAGTGAAGCGTTAGCTTAATAAAAATTTTATTGTGACGAAGAAAGGGAAGAAGGCCTAAAATGCATGGGAAAGTTCCATAGATGGATCTACCATCATTAGATGGCAAGTGACTTAACGACTTCTTATCGAAAACAGTCTTTACAGAGGGATCGAGGAGCACGATTGTCGTCCATCGCGGGGTAGAGGAGTCGAAGACATTGGAGAAGATCGCTTCATTTCGTAATGGCCGCTTCAGAATCACTAATTTTCATTTCGAAGTGTCCTAATTTACATGAATTAGGAACAATGTGATTGTCATTACATTGGAAAATTTGTTGGAACATAACCGTGGTGTTTGTGCAGGTGAGGATCTAAGAGTAATTATACCTGGAGAGGAAATTTGTACGACGAATGTGGTTCCAACATTATAGTTTGTATAAGATACGCATTTCGTATAATTTTACACCAACACAAGTACGCGATGACGCTTTTGATAGTTCAATTTGCCCACTTAATTAAGAGGGCAAACACATACCAATAAACATTTCGCATTGCATGTTGGATTTTTTGAATTGAATTGAATTTATTGACACCGCCAAAAAACTGGCTGAATATAAAAATGTACAAAATATACAAAATATACAAACGTAGATAACATAAATACTTCAGACTACTTCCATCAAACACTAAAAACCAAGCTCCTCTAAAATTAAACTTTTAAACGTCGTTCTATTCTCACACCTAGTCACAACCGCTTTATGTTTATTAATAAGTCTAATCAGCCGAACGATCGGTTGTTCTGATAAATACACATTCGAAAACCGCGGCTCAAACAGCAATTTCATAGTAGTCTCTCGAAAACCGTAAACACTTTCACTTCGAACAAATCTAGGCGAGATAATATCATCAGTCACGTTTCCTTTATACAAATCAAAAGCAAGCATTGCATCAGCTATTGTTCGACGAGTATCCAAACTTTGTAACTTCAGTTGCTTGCATCGATCCTCGTACGGAGCCAACCTGTATGTCGTTGCGTTGCTACGGCTTTCTAGCAAATAGATAACGAACTGTTTCTGTATAGATTCAATATCATCTTTGTAGATTTACGCTGCAGGATTCCAAATTGTTGATGCAAATTCCAGCCTTGGACGTACATAAGCCAAATAGAGTATACGTTGTGTCGCTTTGGTAAAATTGCCGTTGGAAAAATGTTTAATGCATCCAATAATCTTGCGACACTTCATTCCCATATGCTCAATGTGACTGCCCGGGTGAAACCACCTGTTGATCAAAAATCCCAAATCGTTCATTTCTTCGACTCTCTCTATGACGTGATCACCCATTGTGTAATCGGCTTTGATGAACGATGATTCACTTCGGTAAATGCTGAATATGTAACATTTGTCCTTGTTGAATTGAAGACGATTCTCTGTGTTCCATCTATTAACGTTATCGATATCTCGCTGCATTCGATGTACATTACATCGCTGTGATCGAAGATAATGGACGCCAACTTGATGTCATCCGCAAATAGTAGAGGGCACACAAATTCAAGAACGTCGACTACATCATCGATAAACACTGTGAACATTTGTGGGCCAAGAGAACTTCCGGCCGGTACTCCAGATGTAGATTCGTACAATCTTGACTTAAAAATGCTGATTTGAACGTAATTTGTCCTCCCAACCAGATATTGACACATCCACCTTGCTGTTTTCTTCCCAATACCAAATCTCGCAAATTTCACAATTAACAAACGTATTATCACTTTGTCGAAGGCAGTTTTGTAATCATCAAGACATTGGAGAAGATCGCTTCATTTCGTAATGGCCGCTTCAGAATCACTAATTTTCATTTCGAAGTGTCCTAATTTACATGAATTAGGAACAATGTGATTGTCATTACATTGGAAAATTTGTTGGAACATAACCGTGGTGTTTGTGCAGGTGAGGATCTAAGAGTAATTATACCTAGAGAGGAAATTTGTACGACGAATGTGGTCCCAACATTATAGTTTGTATAAGATACACATTTCGTATAATTTTACACCAACACAAGTACGCGATGACGCTTTTGATAGTTCAATTTGCCCACTTAATTAAGAGGGCAAACACATACCAATAAACATTTCGCATTGCATGTTGGAACAACATATTTTTGTTCGAGATTTCCTCTCTAGGTATAATTACTGTTAGGTGAGGATGCGATAGCGATTACGATGATGATGAAAATTTGCACTTGCTCAGATATGTTCTAAAATTATGCGTTGTGTGGGGGCGTTCTCATGTTGCATTTAGTGCATTCAATACTCTCTCTAGCAAACAAAGGTTGTTTTCAATGCCGCCAAATGGGCCAAATACCACCTTATTCCTTTTTTGTGGAATAATTCACTGTTGACTAATATCTAATTTTAGATGTAGAATTCAAAGGACAGATATAGTTCAGTTGCTTCTGTTAATCCGCTTGCTTTGCGTTGTCCGAGACTTTCAGTTAGCCAATTGGAAACGAAAATCTGTGTAAACATTTCGTTACTTCGAAAATCTACTTTTTCATACCTAGGGCCCGAAAAGTGCTTTTTTTCTCCGTCCAATATGAAAAATACTATTCGTACCACGGACTAAAAGTATTTTTTAGCGAATTCGATTCCAGACCTCGCCTTCGGCTCTGTCTCACACGCTTCTCACTTCTCACACGCTAAAAAAGACTTTTAGTCCGTGGTACGAAATGTACTATTTCCATAAATTTTTTGCGAGCGGGGTTGCTTTTTATGACACAAGCGCCTATATTATAGCAAAGCACCTAGCAGGGTAATAAGAGGTTTTACCACGTCAAATAGAGTAGTTTTTTGATACCAATGGTAATTTAAAATTACTAATTTTGCAATGACATTATGAAAAAAAAGGTATGGAAATATAGTATTCGGAATAATATTACACACTTGTCACGAAGAAGTCAAGGCTTGCCAAGACTGATAGTGACAAGTGTGTACTCTATTTTATCACATAAGCGAAAACGAGACAACAACATAGACCTGAAGTGTAATGTTTGAATTAAATTTCTAGTGAAGTAATTTTGACATCCGAACACCGCGCGTATGTGATAATAGTACATTACTATACCAGTGAAGTAATTTGATATATCGTATCCAGACGAGTAAAAGTATCCGAGGGCTTCAGCCCGAGGTACTTTTACTCATCGTGATACGAGATATCAAATTATTTCACGTGTAAAGTATGGCGTTTTACTTTACGAGCACGGGAAAGGGTCTTCACTAGTGAGGGAAAGGCCACATTACCTCACTAGTAAAGTAAAAGTTTTTTACTTGCCACCAGAAGGAAGTATAAAGTAGTACTCTGTTTTTTCTCTATTACTCTACTAGGTGTCCTTTTCTAAGTCGATGAAGGAGCCACTAGAACAAGCAAGAACAATAAATCCTGATACACGAAAGGCATTTTGAAAACCGACACATTTTCTTTTTCTGTCTCTGTTTTACTTGAGTTTCTGATTTCTCCATACAAAAATACATTCAAAATTCACAAAAAAACAGTAAACCACGAAACGAGTGTAATTACTTTAAGCAACGCACTTCAAGCAAAAGTGGTACTATAAATAGGGTACTGAAACTTGACAGTGCTCCATACAAAATTTTACACTGTACAAAATAGTGGCAGCTGTCATTAATAGGACTTTTGCTTGAAGTGCGTTGATTGTGTGCAAATAGTCTCTATATACTTAAACGGCCATTTCAGTTCAAAAACAATTGTTACTTGCGTCTCACCATGACTGATTTTTGTCTCGCTTCTCGACCCTATCGGTGTTTATTTGAAAAAATTCAAACATTGTATGTACATTGAATAGAACATTGAATGTACATCCGCCAATGACAAAATGACTAAACATATTTTCATCCCTGATGTTTAAAATTTCTGTCTCTCACCTTTCCAAATTACATTGTCTACTATTTATATATACTGGTGTGCCGTGTGCTCCAGCAGCACCATGAACTGAACGAATATTTTTCATGTGATCGTGAATATAATAAAATCATAAAATTCAGAAAGCGTGACATGAAATTTCCTTGGCAAAAATGATAAAATTATTCAGATGAAATTTATGATGATATTCTTTCACTTCTTTTATGCTTTGCATAAATTCAAAATATCAAAATACTTATATAAAGGAAATATGTTCACAAAAATATGGCTTTCTTGTAGTTTACTTATATTTTACCTAGTTCCTATTGTGACTCGAGTAGACAATAAAGATTGTGGATTGCATTTTCGATGTTAGAGTCGCAACACTTTCTTCTCATTTTTGCTTATAAAGCTACGAACGTATTGTAAGTAAATGTATGTTGCAAGGTGTTTAACCTGATGTTATTATACCCGTATCACAATCAACCATGTATGGAATAAGTAAACGAAATGACATATTTAAGTGTCCATTCCACTCAACAAAAAGTACTCTGTGAGAAAAATTTTGTCTCTCACACGGAGTACTTTTTTGGTAAGACGAAACTAAGCATTAGAAAGAAGTCTTCATAAGTCTCCTAACCTACACACTATTCGTCGTCACATTTTTAAAATTATAGCGGGACCTTCATACATTCTTAATCAGAGTGTGCTAAAATTTAAAAAATGTGGACAACCAAAACAGACAAACCGGACTACCATTGCCGATTTATCTCGCCTAATGTCAAAAATCTCGAGAGGTGTTGATTTCGCATTTCTTTTTCGATATCCACCTTCTATCAGTATATAAATTCATTAGTGTTTATGATTATTGATTGAAAATTTTAAAAAATGGAGCAATTGTTCCGAAAGCAGTAAAAAACACAAATCATGGGCGCGCGTTAGCATAGCGCCCGTGACGCAAGTCCTATTACTAGAAAAAATTTCAAAAAATTTTTTTTGTCGTAGACTGCAGAACCATATATACAGCAAATATTGAAGTTCTACAATTCAAATCCGAATGACTCCAAATTAGCTTTTAAAAACATAGCTAACGCCGACCCGTACGAAACACCTATTCGTACCAAAAGCCTATAATGTGAAACTCTTTATTTCTCTTACTTCATACTCTTCTCTACTGAAAAGCTATTCGCCCTTTAAAATCATTTACATTATCCACTCTTTGCCTTTTTATCATATACAAATCAATTGCCGGGCAATATAGACAGCCCCGTACGAAGTCAACTTTCATAAACTCCTATTTAAACAGCTATATACCGCTATATTTACCTAATATAAATAAACATTTCACAGATGAATATGCTATTATATAGCTCTATATGCCAGTATATAGCTCAATATAGGTGAATATAGACATATATAAATGTCCATATATGGAATGCCTGAAACACCCCACACACATAACAAATTATTTCCATGTTAACAGAAACTCTCTAAGTACCATTTTTCCCAAGATATATCACTTTTATTAAAATCCACCGGCAGCCATTTTGTTAGGAGACCGGAAATTTTACCGACGCTTTACATTCGTTAATACCTTTCAAACAAAAAAAAAATTCATGAAATTCGGTCAAAATTTACTCGAGATATTGACAAAATACACCTCGTTCACTGTACTTCCGAGTAGCCAGATAAGAGCTCACTCCAAGAGACCTAGCTCACGCTCCGGAGAACATAATTTCATAATTTTTTTTTCCCTGATTGGTACGGTCAATACCTATCTAATAAAGCTAAAACAGACGAAATATGTTCAAATGTGGCCGACCTACAAGCAAAAACTGCTTGCCGCCCTGTGCCCGTTCCACACCAAGGGGTCTAACTCACGAGTCGGTCATCCGATTTCCATAAACTTTTTTTTTGTCGATCGGTATTGTAAATACCTTTTATTTGACGTATCCGTTACAAGTGTAACGTTTAAATGTCCGGAGATATCTTCGAAAAACCGTAAGGCACTTATTGGGCCACAGCTCGAGAGGGGTCGATCCAAAATCACTCATCTTCGAACTTAGCCTGTCTTTTGACATTACCAAACGGGAAAAAAAAGAATTTTCAAAATCGGATGCGTTTTAATCAAGTTATCGTGCAGACAGACAGACGGACAGACGGACAGACGGACAGACGGACATTTTTTTTTTCGCGGATTTGGCATCTCTAGACAACCATAGTAGGTTTCCCCTTACTCAGGGAGTCCAATTCGACGTGTTACAAACGTATGCGTAAACCTATAAGACCCCAGTACTTCGTACGGGTCTAAAAATTTATTTAGTTTGGAGGCACTGAACACTTGTGTCACCAGCTCTCCTATCATCGAAAAATCGACTGCCTTCCTGCTCGAACGACTAAACCACCGATTTCCGATAACAGAAAATATGATTGTCGCAGCTTTCTTGGACCCATCGATGCAAAATCTACCTCTTTTATCATCTTATTGCCGCTCACGAGATGTCGATATGTTTCAACTTATGGTGAAAAAATGGGGCCAATACGAACCTGAACTTCGATTACCTCAAGCAGACAAACGTAAGGTGGTGGAACCAAAAAAGCCTGATAGGGCTAAACACATTCGGATGGAAATGATTCAAAAACATGTCAACAAAGAAAATTTCTTAACGAGTGGGGTTGAGCACCAGATGCATCAAGAATATTTGAAGTACACGTCGGTAGCAGATTTGGTTGACGATCCTCTTTTGTGGAAAACTTTCTTGAAATTTAATTTAGCGAAGCAAAGTGAATGACTTACAAATATTTCGAAGAGAAGATACCAGGGAGTACAGTCGTTTGTTGTATTCTGTTTCACCGACTTTTCTCAACTCTTCATATCTGTAGATTAGTAACTTTTTGACTTCTTTCATGTGAGTGATGAGGTCGCGAATTGGCTGCATTTCGGGGTGATTCTGAATTAAATCGTTCGCTACTAACAGATGTAAGTTGTGGCATAGGCACGCTTCTCGTTCTAATTTTAACAACCGACAGGCAAGTGTGATGTTGCCAGTTGCCACCACTGTCTGTAACTTCGATAAATGTTTTCTCGCTCAAACCGAATTCGCCCATAACTCGATTGAACGACTCTGCAATTGCCTCTCCAGTGTGTGGATGAGGAAATTTTTTGAGTCCCAAACATAATTTTTGCATTTCAAATTCGTCGTTGATCCAGTGGATCCAAAAGTTTATGTGAGATATTCTCTTGACGTTATCGGTCCAACAATCCATTGAGTTTGAGATTGTTCGTGGCAAAGTTTTTTGCACAAACTTTTTTATGTATGCTTTTAGAGCATCGTGAATGTCATTTAGAGCAGTATCCGCTAGTGTTGTGCGGTCTGGCAATTTTTCATTGACCTTTATCAATCCAGCATACAAAGAAAAATCATGCAGTCCAGGTTTGTTTGCTGCGTTAAACGGAAGTAGATCACGACAAAACCAAAGACATAATTGTCGTGCAAGAATGAATCTTGTTCCAGCCAGTGGACGATCAACAGCCGAGGGTTCCTTACCGACAGCGAATAACATTTCTGTTACTTTTCTTTGGTTCTTATCGGTCCATCTATGAACAAGACTGATTTCATGCACGGAGGATAAATGATTTCGTAAATTCGTAGTCGCGGTACTGGTCCCGTATCTAAAACGCTGAAGAAAATGAATCAATTAAAACGTTTATTTAGGACCAAGAGAATTATTTTTTGGTCATGTCGCATCGGCCTTAATTTGAATTGGAAAGAATTTATCAGTGACACTTACCTCTTGATTATATGCCCTTTGATGCATACCGAGCAATACTTATGTTTTCGATCAATGACAATATCGTCACGGAGCAGATTTCCGAAGTAATGATTTAGATTAGGATTGCCCTTTTCCGTCAGTTCATTCACATGTACACTTAAATTTTCTGTGTACTCATATTCAGGCTCGGCAGGTGCCGCAAGATCCTTTTTTGGTCGTCCCATCATAAAAACGCGAGTCTATGCAAAGCAAAATTTGTATCAAAACGACAAACTAAACTCAACTAATTGTAGCCGCTTACCTCAAATTACAAATTTAATTTTTTCTAAAATTTGGTTTAGTCTTTGGTTTTTGTTCTACGACTTTTGTTCGCGGTGAACAATCTTTGGATGAAATGTTTTCTTCTGAATTTGATTTCTGTTCGATTGAAGTAGATTGTTTTTGACTTGGAGCAATTGCAATCGATTGATCGATTTTTTTGATATCCTTTTCGTCTTCGCTCTCAGATCCAGAGTCGTATTTTAGTTTCGAATTTGGTTTTGGTGAATACCAGCGGCCCTTTAGACAATACCGACTCATAATATTTTCCCGGACGACTGAAAGAAGGATTCATTTTGTGAATTTAATATGGCAACCGCAATCTGATTGTGTTTCGACAGATGATGGTCTCAATAAACATTGACCGAAATATTGCAAAGAATTCAAGAGAAAAATTTTTGAACCTATTAAATGCTGATGGAACCCGATACCGATAAACAAATCCCAAATATGTTTCTGCTATTCCATAAAATTTTATAGCGTGAACGAGAACTATGAAGCAATGTTATTGCTAAGAACTAATACATTTTTGTAGGCGGATGGATGTAATCTACTCAAATCAACCCAAACAATTGCCTAACGAAATTTTTTATGTTTGGGCGCAGGCTACTTAAAAAGAATTCGAACGGAAATTATCATTAAAATTGTGTTAACCGACTTCGAAGTGACTGAACTATTTTTTTTTTTAAATTTTGCAATTGAATTAGTAAAAAGAAATAGCAGAGAATCAAAATTAATTTCATTTAAAATCCCTATTTCAGCAACATCGTGTAATGTTACATAACATAACACTACAAATCACCTTTAACAACCTTGAATCTAAAGCCTTTTCTTAGAAAGTTCACTGAACACTTTGCAACAACGAAATTTTATAATAAAATATAGTTGCATGTACTTACACTGTGTGTCTTATCCTTTGCTGCTGCTCGTGGATAGTTTAGAAACGCACTATCTTACACATCACTTAATAAGACAGACTTAATTTAATTACTTTTGAATTAATACAAATTAAATTTTATCTGTTACCGCATGCAAAGAGCGCATCAACGCAAATGATTTTTTACACAGAGTATCGACTATAGCCACACAGATTGTCGAATGTGGCTTTGTATGTATACTATAGATGATTATCTATTGTCTTTATCGAATGGGTGTAAGGCAGGGCCTTTTATAAGGAACAAGCGCGTGGGAAAAATCCCCCACAGGCCCACCTGAATCCCCCCCACTTTTTAAAAATCCCCCCCAGTGCCCCCCACTTTAAAAAAATACTCCACAGTCTCTCACTTACAGTCAGTTACTAAAATTATAAGAAGTTGTTATTCTTTAAAAAAATCGCTGCGCGGCAGCTCATTATTAGTCAACTGCGAAGTATCACAATAAAACTTTCGTCCGTATGTTAAGAGAATTTGAGTAAATGTTATTCGGCTCTCTTTTTTTGTTCCACGTTAGTTAAGTGATTGTTGTGGCTTCTTCAGTTCGTCCTTAAGAATTCGATGGTTAAAGAGTTTAGATTCACAAAATGTAAATAAAAAGGTAACTAAAATTTTAATGAGGAAAGGAAAAGCTTATGAAAATTGGATAGTTTCCAATCTAAGGTCTATTGAGTGACCTAAAGTCTGGCTACTCGACCATAGAAGATTTTCAAAATAGAATCGGAATAATAGAACTAAGAAAAGTAAATCGATTTGTCGCTGAAATGGTGACTTTATGTTCATTGTTCTTTTAGCATTTTAACGGAAGCCCAAAAAGTCGAGGATTATTGGAATTATTAGGAAAATTTTACAATTCTATTTTTTCGTTGCGAACCCAAAAAGCTGAACGGAAGTTGCTTGTGTGGTTAATTGGACAAAGCAACTCACGGATCAAATGGCACAACTCTGATTTCTCTAAAAAGCCACTCTGTAAGCGTAAACTAATTGCCGATTCATTAAGAAGTGTTTGATCTTCACAGTACCAATGTTCCCTGCTGGTTTCCGTCAAAATGTTCCAAGAACAAAACTTTGAAACAAAGAAAATCCGGTTCCACTAACTCATTATCAATTATCAATTCCTTAGTAGATTTTTTATTTCTAAAAAGTATGGTATTAGATTCCAGACGGAAAGTTCTTTTAGTTATATAAAAATGTCAAGTACCAAAATATTTAGCGTTAGAAACGTAACTAAGTTTCTACTCATAAATGCCTATTCGGATTTCTGATCACCCTCCTCCCAGTAACTAGTAAAAATAAGATTGCGTTGGATCTACTTACAGGGAGACAAAGGTGAAATTCAGCATATTTTCTCATTTGAAAGTTTTGTGGTCTGTGATTGATTCCAAGAAAAGTTCGTTGAACAAGTGAAGATTTTATTTTTTTGAATTTTGATTAGACACGCGCACAAAACAAGGATGAATAAAATAAAAAATCTAGATTTTCATTTGTTAAATAAATTTTTTGTGGAATCATTTACAAACCAAAACAAATGGCAAAACAGAAAACATGACGAATTACACTTTTCTCTCCCTGTAACTCGTAAAATAACTGCCAAAAAACAAGTAAGGGCCGAAGAACTGACAATAACTCTTTTGAAAACGCCATTAAATCGCGAAAGTTTGACTGAGTTGTCCATGTCCTCCTATGGAAACTTAATAAAGCTTTTTCGGATAGATGATCCATCCTTAGTGTTCCAGGAATTAATATAGAAAATATTGAAAAGATTGTGAAATCATAGTATGTTCTGCAGCTAAAACACACAATATACATGCAACATTAAGCGGCACCTGACAGTACCCTAGTCACTAAAGTTCTCAAATTTGAAACTTGTCTAATTTTTCAAAGAAGGCCCTTCACAATAAAAATATAGGGCCCCTTCACGGAAACAAGGCATCAGAACAGTCGGAGCATTTGCTGCGACTTAGCCCCGTACAACCCGTAATCCTATTTCGTCCGCAACCATAATACGTCCGTAGCTCTAATAAGCCCGGAACCCTAATACGTCTACAACCCTCTAATACGTCTGTTACCAAAATGCAAGTCAGGTTGGGCATTGTCAAATTTACTGAAACTGTTCATTTTTAAAATTGCGCATAGCGCAATTACGAAAGCCCGTACGAAGTACCTTTCAAATAAAACCAACAATTTACGACATTATTTTAGAAACCCAAATTTTTTTGCCAACTTTCCATTGGGTATTCAATTACCTCTCAAATGAAACAAAAACTAGCAAAATCGGTTGAGATTTACTCGATTTATGTGCAAAGAGCATTTAGGGCCGAGTAGCGGCCTTAGTGCAAGGGCCCAAATTTGAAACTTTTTTTGCCATCATTCTATTCGGCATTCAATTATCTCTCAAATAAAACAAAAACTAGCAAAATCGAATGAGATTTACTCGATTTATGTGCAAAAAACACTTAGGGCCGAGTAGCGGCCTTTGTCCAAGGGCCCAAATTTGAAACTTTTTTCGCCACGTTGTTTTCGGTATTCAATTACCTTCCATAAAAAACTAAATCTAGCAAAATCGGATGAGATTTACTCGATTTATGTGCAAAAAACACTTCGGGCCGAGTAGCGGCCTTAGTCCAAGGGCCCAAATTTGAAACTTTTTTCGCCGCGTTGTTTTCGGTATTCAATTACCTTCCATAAAAAACTAAATCTAGCAAAATCGGATGAGATTTACTCGATTTATGTGCAAAAAACACTTAGGGCCGAGTAGCGGCCTTAGTCCAAGGGCCCAAATTTGAAACTTTTTTTGCCATCATTCTATTCGTCATTCAATTATCTCTCAAATGAAACAAAAACTAGCAAAATCGGATGAGATTTACTCGATTTATGTGCAAAAAACACTTAGGGCCGAGTAGCGGCCTTAGTCCAAGGGCCCTAATTTGAAACTTTTTTCGTCACGTTCTTTTCGGTATTCAATTACCTTCCATAAAAAACTAAAACTAGCAAAATCGGATGAGATTTACTCGATTTATGTGCAAAAAACACTTAGGGCCGAGTAGCGGCCTTAGTCCAAGGGCCCTAATTTGAAACTTTTTTCGTCACGTTCTTTTCGGTATTCAATTACCTTCCATAAAAAACTAAAACTAGCAAAATCGGATGAGATTTACTCGATTTATGTGCAAAAAACACTTAGGGCCGAGTAACGACCTTTGAGCCCTCCCAACAAGCCCACGTTGCATCTTACCCAAAAACAATGTTTAGCAACTTTGTTCTACTCGTCAATACCTTTCATTTGATATATCACAAGCAACTATTGCGTGCGTATTTCGGTAGATATCGTCGAAAGACTGAAAAACACCTATAGGGCCCTAGCTCTGGAGGGGCCGACCCTACCATGCCCATTTTCGAACTTGACCTTACTTTTGTCGATACCAATCGGGGAAAAAAAGAATTTTGAAAAAAGGTTGTGATTTACTCAAGCTAGAGGGGTCACGGACGGACGGACGGACGGACGGACGGACGGACGGACGGACATTTTTTTTATTGCGGATTCGTCATCTATGAACATAACCAAAAGCTTTGCCCTTACTGTCTGCTTCCAATTCGACGTGTTACAAACGGCATATTAATCTTATAAGCCCCCAGTACTTCGTACGGGGCTAAAAATTGGGGCCCCCAAATCGAAATCCCCCCCAGTGTGAAACTCTTATAAAAGGCCCTGGGTAAGGGTTGGGTAAATGCTAGTTCAAATGATTGTTCAAATTAGTTTGTTATATTTCTTCAATACAGAAATCAAAAAAAAATTAATTGCCTAATATTTTTGTTTTAAAGTTTTTCTGCTCTTATTTTTTTTTTTTTCTAATTTTTCAAGCCGTTTTGAGTCGGCTGAGCCGGTTTTTTCCCACCTTGTCGACTGGCGGCTCGACTCGACCAAAAAGGCTCGACTTCGGCTTGACCGGCGGCCTATTTTCGACGGCTCTCATGTCTGCTACGAACAGGCCCGTAGCTACGGGGGGCTAGTGGGGGCTAAGCCCACTCTGGAATTTCCAAAAAACCGGTTTTTTTTTTAATTTTCCCCATACTAAAAGTTGTTTAACATCGTTGAGCCCCCTCTGGGATGTCTGAGAAATGGTTTCTAGCTACGGGCCTGCCTACGAAGTACTTCTCAAGTATAAAACAAAAGTTTACGATGTAATTTTAGGAATCCGAATTAACAACTTTTTTATCAATTTTATTTCAATTTTCAAACGAAACAAAGCAAAGTTTGATTAAATATTCTCGATTTATGAGCAAAAACCACATAAGGCCACAAAGCGGCCTTAGTCGAGGGGCCCAAATTTGAAACTTTTTTCACCACGTTCTCTTTGTATTCAACTACCTTCCATAAAAAACTAAATCTAGCTAAATCGGATGAGATTTACTCGATTTACTCGATTTATGTGCAAAAAAACACTTCGGGCCGAGTAGCGGCCTTAGTCCAAGTGCCCAAATTTGAAACTTTTTTCGACATCATTCTATTCGACATTCAATCATCTCTCTAATGAAGCAAAAACTAGCAAAATCGAATGAAATTTACTCGATTTATGTGCAAAAAACACTTAGGGCCGAGTAGCGGCCTTAGTCCAAGGGCCCAAATTTGAAACTTTTTTCGCCATCATTCTATTCGGCATTCAATTATCTTTCAAATGAAACAAAAACTAGCAAAATCGGATGAGATTTACTCGATTTATGTGCAAAAAACACTTAGGGCCGAGTAGCGGCCTTAGTCCAAGGGCTCAAATTTGAAACTTTTTTCGCAACGTTCTTTTCGGTATTCAATTACTTTCCATAAAAAACTAAATCTAGCAAAATCGGATGAGATTTACTCTATTTATGTGCAAAAAACACTTAGGGCCGAGTAACGACCTTTGAGCCCTCCCAACAACCCCACGTTGCATCTTACCCAAAAACAATGTTCAGCAACTTTGTTCTACTCGTCAATACCTTTCATTTGATATATCACAAGCAGCTATTGCGTGCGTATTTCGGTAAATATAGTCGAAAGACTGAAAAACACCTATAGGGCCCTAGCTCTGGAAGGGCCGACCCTACCATGCCCATTTTCGAACTTGACCTTACTTTTGTCGATACCAATCGGGGAAAAAAAGAATTTTGAAAGTCGAACATATTTTTGAATATATCCAGGACTTGTATTCACCGGAAAATATCGGAATTTCGATTGGTTTGAGCTTTAAATTGGACTTCTTGTTCAGATTCAAAACCAAATTTTCTGGTAATTGCAGCGGTGGATGCTGTTGCCGCTGTGATTTCCTCTATTTTTTCATGAATTCGGATGGTGACCTTGTCCAACATATTGAAGGCCCGTTCGTAATTTTTTGTTCATCGGCTGCCACAATTACGTTGTTCATTGTCTCTATCTGTGACCACATCAACATAATTATTTTGTACTTGCCATCGAGGTAACCCTTAGATAAATTCGGTTCAGACATCGATATAACAGATCCACAAAAGTCCAAAAACTTCTCGACCTTTGATATCTGAAGATTAATTTTTCCTTCCATCGCAGCACAGTAAAATATCGGTTAACGGATTTTGAACAAAGATTTATCGAAAAGCAATGATATACTGGTATGTAGCGACGAATAGAATATTTTCTGATAAATTGTGGACTGTATTTTCGTTTTCACTTCGCTGATTCTAATTTTAGGCTCGAAGGACCTTGTTTTCTTAAATTTTTCAGATTTGTCAAATTTTTCAAATTTTTCAAATTTTTCAAACTTTTCAAATTTTTCAAATTTTTCAAACTTTTCAAATTTTTCAAATTTTTCAAATTTTTCAATCTACTAATCTTCCAAAATAACTGATATCAGTCAAAAACACTCAAAAGAGTAAAAGTGACGCAAGTCCCTGTGCATACTTCCAAAACAACTGATATCGCTGGATGTGACGCATTCTGCGCTTGTACGCAAAAACTGTAACAGGAAAAATTTTACCAAAGAAATTCTAGAAACAAAATTTTACAAAAAAATTTTGCGTCGCAAGTGGCAGATGTTGAGGAAAGTAGTTTTAAGAAACATTTTTAAATAGGCAAGAATTCGTCCTAATACGTCCGAATCATCTGCCACTTTGTGACGCAAAATTTTTTTTGGTAAAATTTTGTTTCTAGAATTTCTTTGGTCAAATTTTTCCTGTTACAGTTTTTGCGTACAAGTGCAGAATGCGTCACAACCAGCGATATCAGTTGTTTTGGAAGTATGCACAGGGACTTGCGTCACTTTTACTCTTTTGAGTGTTTTTGACTGATTTAATTTTTGTTAAAATTCGCTAATGCGACAAGTCTCTTTTATCCAATTAACTGTACATACAACAGACAAGTTGTATTCCAACTATAGTTTTATTGAGTTTTTTCAGCAGCGTTTCTTACACCTTCATTCACACCAAGCAAGCGTGTGGGGTAGAGACCCCATATATTTTCTATTAATTCTAGGAGCAGGGCTATGAATGAATCCTAAAATTAGTATCTTCCGGGTTTGTGTATAGTATAGTATAGTCACACAGTTAGATGCAGTGGAATTGCAGCATGAATTTACTTCAGCTGTTTATTAGCACAAACACGTGTGTGTATAGTAGCTTCAACCGTATATAAACAGTTTTGATTGTAAATTGTAAATTCATGCTGAAATTTCACTACCGCTGACTGTATGTGTTCTGTGTGTTAAAAAACTGTTAAAATCTACTAAAAGAAAGTTGACTCACTATAAATTTATATAATCGTTCATGCGTCCTTTTCGTTTTTTTTTCCGCATAAACGAAAAGAAAATATTTAGCTAAGAACAATTTTACCCATGAGCAACTGAGTGTATACAGTTTCGGTAATTTAGGATGCAATACAAATATAAAAGCTCTGATTAAATGAAAAAAGGAGCTCAAATAAAGTTAAATAAAAACATCATTTCCTCTATCAATATGAACACTGTTTTTATGGCCTACCGTTTTTCCACAGGAGATGGAATCGTAAAAACTGATTTTGGCGTAATATATTTTATTTTAAGAGCAGCTGTTGCCCCGAAAATTCATTGTGCAATAAAATTGTGTACATCAGTACATCTCAAAAGCACCGCAAAGAGAGTCAGAAAAAAAGAAGGAAATTATTTGAACATTTTACGATATGTCGTTGGAAATTTCTTTTATTTTCTGTTTTGTTTCATAAAAATTGCTGGTTAGATTGTTAATAGAAGAGATCTCATTGCCAGAAGTTATTTTATTGGGGTTTCGTTTATATTTCAGTTATTAAATTGAACGAGCTTTTTCGCCGTTCTAATGGATGCGACTATACTATGCTAACGGTATACTATATGCGGTTAAAAAAATAGGTGGACTGGGAACAGCGAAAATGACTTCTTTTCAAACATTTACATTAGCGAAACTCGTAAATTTAGTGTGAAACCGTGACTTTGATACGTAAATTTCGTAATATTATGTAGTTCATTGTTGGTTGTGTGTATAAATGCTTAATATAATACGAGCTTTGATAAACCAAATAAATTGTTAACATAAATTTGACTGGTTAATGGCACTCAGACACAACACCAACTGGCCAGTAGTAATAATGACCCATGGAAAAAGTGACTAAATTGTGTTTACAAATTTATGTAATGTCAAGCTGTTTTAAAACAATAAAACCATAGTTTTAATGGGGCGCTGTACGCATTGTATATGGTATCGGATAAAATCTTCCCCTTCCTCAATAAAAATGCGAATTGGCCATTAATTACGCGTTTCAGGTTAACAATTAATTATCATTAACGACCATCCAGAGTGTATTTAATTTGCCTTATATTACCACAGTTCATTAAACGTATTTAAGGTATTGAGTGCTAGATACAAGCTTAATATAACTTGTTACGGACGGCTATCATCTGTCATCGATAATGACTGCAGGAATAAGCGGCAAACTCAGACTAATAAGGTCTTATTGACAAAAAATGTAAAAAAATGAAATAAAATAAATTCAAATTAAAATGAACTCTTCTTATTACATTTACATGACTTGGGATAAACAGATGAAAAGTCTTGTTTTCGTGTGAATTTTGTTGAGCCGAGGCGTAGCCGATGTCAATAACCACATGAAAACGAGACTTTTATACCGAGTTTTCTAATGGATTTTACACACTATTACATGCTTTTGTGTTCCCTAGAGTCGAAAATGGCTTATTATACACCTAGGGAAAACAAGAAAATTGGTTAAGGTTTCGAAAGCATGTAATGTAATACACATTACATAACAATCATGGCAGACTGACTAGAAGGATGCCGAATAGAACGAACTAAATAAAATGTAGGATCATCACGACAAGAGTTTGGTCATTAGTATCGGAATGAATCGGTCTTTGATCTGTAGTGACTGGAACGCACAATGGATTTACGAGTGGAATTTTCTTTAATAAAATTTTTCGTTACGAGTGATGAAAAGTTGAGTTTTTCAGGACTAGTCGTAAGATTGTCCTAACGAGGCGAAGCTCGTTCAACTATCAACTATCATGCACACTCGATTGCGTCCGAAAAAGTATATATGAAATCTGTAAACAATTCCAATCCACACGCTAAGCTCAACTTCGAAGTACAAACCTGCATGCGCAAGCTCAATTCACCAAATAAATATTGTAAATGTTTTGCAAATTGTTCGAAAGCTTGTTAGTAAGTCCTATACATGTTTTCAAATCACAAAACGCTAAAAGTCTACATAATCGATCATTTTAATTTACCTTGCCTATATGCAGAAGATAGGCGAAGCATTGAGAATATGTTTCGATCAAATGTTTGTTCTAATGTCGCTTTCGACGCTTAACAAAACTAAAACAACGAGAAATTTCATCGAAACAGATTTTCAATGTTTTGCTTGCTTCCAGCATTAAAATATTTGAAATCAATTGCTTGGAAACACATTACTTTGATCTAAATAGCCTCAATACAAACGACACATACATGCCCTGTGTGGGTGTGTCGTTTGTATTGAGGCTATTTACTTTGATCAAATGAAGTAAGAGATGGTATACTGAGACTGTTAATAAGCTTGACAAACTAGCTCTTTCCAGTACTCTCTCTAGCAACCTAACTACATTTATTTAGGTATTACAAATGCAACGCAGCCTTTGCATTTTACATGTAAAATTTAGAAATAAGTCAACAGTGTATAAGTCTACAACAAAGGTAGTATTTTGACAGCGTCAAGACGAATTTTGTTTGCTAGAGAGGGTATTGAACTTTCCCAAGTTTACTGACAGTAGACAAACATTAAATTGGTAGATAAGACCTCTCATCCGTTGTTACAAACGGAATTCTTTGACTAATACATTAAATCCAACTGCTCTACTGAAAAACCAAAGAACTCAAATACTCTGAATTAGTTTCTATTATCATCTCTTTGGCACTGACTAATCATCGCTGCGATGTAACCTACCAAAAATTCAAGGTGCAGAATCATTCTAATCTCTGACTATAAAATGTTCTAATGAACCTCCAGCGCATAATCCATATTAATTAGAGCAACCAGACGCTTATGTTATAAATGGTATAAACATCAACGCCAACCCAAACCCTCCCGGCTTCTCGATGCACCATAATATAGTTCATATGTATGAATGTTGAAGTTCATAATTCACAACATTGCTTTTGGAATTGTCCGGGGAAAACGAATATAACACAAAACATGTAAACACAATTCGGTATTATAGTTTGAATTATTTAAATATAACACGTTGATTCACTCGAGCTTAGCTTGGAATTAGCCGTCCCGGGTGAAAATTAAGGTCTCAGTGAGACTGTAAAATGAGCATGATCAACGGTCTCATTTCAGTCTCATTACGTTTTCAGTCTCATTTCATTCTCAATATTTTATTTCTTTGATGATTGTTGAACTTTGGCTGAACGAGACTGACCGAGTGGTCTCTTTTTCAATATTTTATGAGATTTTTGAGACCGACCGAGTGGTCTTCCTTGGATTATTTTTCGTAGGACTTTAGGAGACTGACCGAGAAGTCTCGTTTTGAATATTTTACGAGAATGTAAGAGAGCGACCGAGTGGTCTTTCCTGGATTATTTTTCGTTGGACTTTGGGAGACTGACCGAGTGGTCTCGTTTTGAATATTTTACGAGAATGTAAGAGAGCGACCGAGTGGTCTTTCCTGGATTATTTTTCGTTGGACTTTGGGAGACTGACCGAGTGGTCTCGTTTTGAATATTTTACGAGAATGTAAGAGAGCGACCGAGTGGTCTTTCCTGGATTATTTTTCGTTGGACTTTGGGAGACTGACCGAGTGGTCTCGTTTTGAATATTTTACGAGAATGTAAGAGAGCGACCGAGTGATCTTTCCTGGATTATTTTTCGTTGGACTTTGGGAGACTGATCGAGTGGTCTCGTTTTGAATATTTTACGAGAATGTAAGAGAGCGACCGAGTGGTCTTTCCTGGATTATTTTTCGTTGGACTTTGGGAGACTGACCGAGTGGTCTCGTTTTGAATATTTTACGAGAATGTAAGAGAGCGACCGAGTGATCTTTCCTGGATTATTTTTCGTTGGACTTTGGGAGACTGACCGAGTGGTCTCGTTTTGAATATTTTACGAGAATGTAAGAGAGCGACCGAGTGGTCTTTCCTGGATTATTTTTCGTTGGACTTTGGGAGACTGACCGAGTGGTCTCGTTTTGAATATTTTACGAGAATGTAAGAGAGCGACCGAGTGGTCTTTCCTGGATTATTTTTCGTTGGACTTTGGGAGACTGACCGAGTGGTCTCGTTTTGAATATTTTACGAGAATGTGAGAGAGCGACCGAGTGGTCTTTCCTGGATTATTTTTCGTTGGACTTTGGGAGACTGACCGAGTGGTCTCGTTTTGAATATTTTACGAGAATGTAAGAGAGCGACCGAGTGGTCTTTCCTGGATTATTTTTCGTTGGACTTTGGGAGACTGACCGAGTGGTCTCGTTTTGAATATTTTACGAGAATGTAAGAGAGCGACCGAGTGGTCTTTCCTGGATTATTTTTCGTTGGACTTTGGGAGACTGACCGAGTGGTCTCGTTTTGAATATTTTACGAGAATGTAAGAGAGCGACCGAGTGGTCTTTTCTGGATTATTTTTCGTTGGACTTTGGGAGACTGACCGAGTGGTCTCGTTTTGAATATTTTACGAGAATGTAAGAGAGCGACCGAGTGATCTTTCCTGGATTATTTTTCGTTGGACTTTGGGAGACTGATCGAGTGGTCTCGTTTTGAATATTTTACGAGAATGTAAGAGAGCGACCGAGTGGTCTTTCCTGGATTATTTTTCGTTGGACTTTGGGAGACTGACCGAGTGGTCTCGTTTTGAATATTTTACGAGAATGTAAGAGAGCAACCGAGTGATCTTTCCTGGATTATTTTTCGTTGGACTTTGGGAGACTGACCGAGTGGTCTCGTTTTGAATATTTTACGAGAATGTAAGAGAGCGACCGAGTGGTCTTTCCTGGATTATTTTTCGTTGGACTTTGGGAGACTGACCGAGTGGTCTCGTTTTGAATATTTTACGAGAATGTAAGAGAGCGACCGAGTGGTCTTTCCTGGATTATTTTTCGTTGGACTTTGGGAGACTGACCGAGTGGTCTCGTTTTGAATATTTTACGAGAATGTAAGAGACCGACCGACTGGTCTTTCTTGGATTATTTTTCGTTGGACTTTAGGAGACTGACCGAGTGGTCTCGTTTTGAATATTTTACGAGAATGAAAGAGACCGACCGAGTGGTCTTTCTTGGATTATTTTTCGTAGGACTTTAGGAGACTGACCGAGTGGTCTCGTTTTGAATATTTTACGAGAATGTAAGAGACTGAACGAGTGGTCTTTCTCGGATTATTTTTCGTTGGACTTTGGAAGACTGACCGAGAAGTCTCGTTTTTGAACATTTTACGAGAATGAAAGAGACCGACCGAGTGGTCTTTCCTGGATTATTTTTCGTTGGACTTTGGGAGACTGACCGAGTGGTCTCACTTCAAGAAATAATTTTTTTGAAATACTGAGACCAAATCAGCAGTCTCATTTTTTTGAAATAGAATACAACAGAGCGGTCTCTTTTTCAATATTTGACATACTTTGACTCTGACCGACTGCAGAGACCTATGAGAGTTCTCTGTTGAACTTAACTTTTAATTATAAACGCAATTTTGTTTCTATCAAGTTTTGCTGCTGTGTTTGCATCGAGTTCTGTGAACAAGTAGCCATTTCGACGGCGTATTTATTTTGATCAGCTGGTATTGTTTTCGTAACTATTTTCTAAAAACTTTATTACTCACATCATTACTGTATCATTAGTCTCACAAATAATTTAAATAATTAGGTAAAATAAAAGTTTAGTTCTAAAGAGAACTCTCAAAGGTCTCTACAGTGGATCAGAGTCAAAGTATGTCAAAAATTGAAACAGTTGGCCTCTGCATTTCGAAAAAATATGTTCTTGAAATGAGACCACTCGGTCAGTCTCATAAAGTCCAACGAAAAAAAATCCAAGAAAGACCATTCGGTCGTTCGATTACATTCTCGTAAAATATTCAAAACGAGACTTCTCGGTCACTCTCCTCAAGTCCAACGAAAATAATCCAAGAAAGACCACTCGTTCGGTCTCTTACATTCTCGTAAAATGTTCATAAACGAGACTTCTCGGTCAGTCTCCTAAAGTCCTACGAAAAATAATCCAAGAAAGACCACTCGGTCGGTCCCTTACATTCTCGTAAAATATTCAAAACGAGACTTCTCGGTCAGTCTCCTAAAGTCCTACGAAAAATAATGCAAGAAAGACCACTCGTTCAGTCTCTTACATCCTCGTAAAATATTCAAAACGAGACTTCTAGGTCAGTCTCCTCAAGTCCAACGAAAATAATCCAAGAAAGACCACTCGTTTGGTCTCTTACATTCTCGTAAAATGTTCATAAACGAGACTTCTCGGTCAGTCTCCCAAAGTCCAACGAAAAATAATCCAGGAAAGACCACTCGGTCGCTCTCTTACATTCTCGTAAAATATTCAAAACGAGACTTCTCGGTCAGTCTCCTAAAGTCCTACGAAAAATAATCCAAGGAAGACCACTCGGTCGGTCTCAAAGTTTTTGTAACAACGGTTCGAAATAAGACCTATACGAAGATATATCCAATTTAGCAACACGCGTAAGGTGGCTGGCAGTCCAATCCTAAAGTTAAGCATCATTCGGCGCGGTTAGTACTTGGAGTGGTGACCGGAAAATACATTACGAAATAAAAAACATAGCTAACGCCGACCCGTACGAAACACCTATTCGTATCAAAAGCCTTTAATGTGAAACTCTTCATTTCTCTTACTTCATTTTCTCCTCTGCTGAAAAACTATTCTCCCTTTAAAATCACTTACATTATCCACTCTTTGTCTTGTTATCATATACAACTAAATTGCCGGAGGCAATATAGACAGCCCCGTACGAAGACAAATTTCATAAATTCCTATTTAAACAGCTATATACCGCTATATTTAACTATATTTCACTATAAATAAACATTTCACAGAGGAATATATGCTATTATATAGCTCTATATGCCTGTATATAGCTCAATATAGCTGTATATAGGTATATATAGATGTCCATATATGGAATCCGTGAAACCCCTCACACTTAACACATTATTTCCATGTTAGCAGAAACTCTCTAAGTATCATTTTTCCCAAGATATTTCTATTTTACTAAAATCCAATATGGCCGCCGGCAGCCATTTTGTTAGAAGACCGGAAATAGTACCAACGCTTTACATTCGTTAATACCTTTCAAACAAAAAAAAATTCATGAAATTCGGTCAAAATTTACTCGAGATATTGTCAAAATACACCACGTTCACTGTACTTCCGAGTAGCCAGATAAGAGCTCACTCCAAGAGACCTAGCTCACGCTCCGGAGAACATATTTTCATAAAAAAAATTTTCCCTGATTGGTACGGTCAATACCTATCTAATAAAGCTAAAACAGACGAAATATGTTCAAATGTGGCCGACCTACAAGCAAAAACTGCTTGCCGCCCTGTGCCTGTTCCACACCAAGGGGTCTAACTCACGAGTCGGTCATCCGATTTCCATAAACTTTTTTTTTTGTCGATCGGTATTGTAAATACCTTTTATTTGACGTATCACTTACAAGTTTAACGTTTAAATGTCCGGAGATATCTTCGAAAAACCGTAAAGCACTTATTGGGCCACAGCTCGGGAGGGGTTGATCCAAAATCACTCATCTTCGAACTTAGCCTGTCTTTTGACATTACCAAACGGGAAAAAAAAGAATTTTCAAAATCGGATGCGTTTTACTCAAGTTATCGTGCAGACAGACGGACAGACGGACAGACGGACATTTTTTTTTTCGCGGATTTGGCATCTCTAGACAACCACAATAGGTTTCCCCTTACTCAGGGAGTCCAATTCGACGTGTTACAAACGTATGCGTAAACCCATAAGACCCCAGTACTTCGTACGGGTCTAAAAAGGTAAAAAAAATCAAATATCACTAAAATTTCTATCATTTCAGCGAATTATAAGAAAAAATAAAAAACTGTGCCATCTGTGAATGCGGGAAGAAACTACAGCCTAAAGACAATGAAATATCTCACAGATGGAAAATGGAAATGAGAGTTCTCAGATGGTCTCAGAAAATGTCGAAAAGAAAGTGATAATTCTCAGATGGCCTCAAAAGGATCTCGAAAAAAAATTAAAATGAGACTTCTCAAATAACCTCAAGAAATATCGAAAAGAAAGTGAGAGTTCTCAGATAGTCTCAAAAGACGTCGAAAAGAAAGTGAGAGTTCTCAGATGGCCTCTAAAAGGATCTAGAAAAAACTGAAATGAGACTTCTCAAAGAGTCTCAAAAATATTTTGAGTCTCAAACATAGTCAAATCTAAAAAAGAGACCACTCAGTCGGTCTCGTAAACTATTTTGAAAAGAGACCACTCAGTCGGTCTCGCAAATTATTAAAAAAGAGACCACTCGGTCGGTCTCGTAAAATACAGAAGAAGAGACTACTCGGACAGTCTCGTAAAATACAGAAGAAGAGACCACTCGGTCAGTCTCGTAAAATACAGAAGAAGAGACCACTCGGTCAGTCTCGTAAAATACAGGAGAAGAGACCACTCGGTCAGTCTCGTAAAATACAGAAGAAGAGACCACTCGGTCAGTCTCGTAAAATAAAGAAGAAGAGACCACTCGGTCGGTCTCGTAAAATACAGAAGAAGAGACCACTCGGTCGGTCTCGTAAAATGCAGAAGAAGAGACCACTCGGTCGGTCTCGTAAAATACAGGAGAAGAGACCACTCGGTCAGTCTCGTAAAATACAGAAGAAGAGACCACTCGGTCAGTCTCGTAAAATACAGAAGAAGAGACCACTCGGTCGGTCTCGTAAAATACAGGAGAAGAGACCACTCAGTCAGTCTCGTAAAATACAGAAGTAGAGACCACTCAGTCAGTCTCATACAGTCTATTAAAACATTTAAAACGAGACTTCTCATCGGTTTCGCAATCATCATCATCATCAATTCATCAGTATATGAGAAGAAACCAGTCTCAAAGGTTCGAAAAGAGACGTCTCACCTCCATACAAAAAAAAGGTCTCAAAAGGGGTCTCACATTCACTTTTTTTTTTACCCGGGGTTATATGTAGTTTTAGATGAAAATAATATTTTATTTTTTGAAAATTATTTATTAGTTGTGCTCTGTAGTAATATTTAATTGGAGCTGTGCATTCAAGGAATTTGCACTGGCATTATGCGGTTGATTTTATTAAATCGAACAAATTTGTTACACCAAGACCGTTGTTGAGCTCAGTGGTTTTCTAAAGTTTTGAGTTCCTTTCTATTTCAAGAGCTTGTGTCATTCCGCTCGCTTTTCAGTTGCGATGAAAAATCATTGTTCTCCAATATTTTGCTTTTTTGAAAAGAAAATGTCAGCTACACTAATCCGTGGGAACTTAATGCAACATTATCTATGTTTACGTGTAGCGTGAAATTTTAGTTGTATGTCTTAACGTTTCAGGCTGGATCCATATATTACAAAATAAAATTTGCTCCAGCGTCGGAAGGACCTTTTTCTTATGGTTACGCCTATGATTGCGAAACGATAAAGAGTCATGGAAGATCACTCTTGTGGGATGTTACCGTCCGGGATACCATGGCTGCATCATATATTAATGATTCATCAAAGAAAGCACGGTCCATTGCTGAAAAAGCAGAGAGACATAAGCATAACCATTACGTTTCTTTGAAACAAAACTATTTGCTAACCCCACTTGCTTTCGAGACTTTAGGTTGCATGGGCCCGGAAACGAAGAAATTTATTGATAAATTGGGCTCTTTAATGAAAAAGGCAACGGGTGAGGTAAAATCAAAAGAATACCTTCTGCAAAGAATTTCCATCGCAATTCAACGTGGTAACGCTGCTTGTATTTTGGGAACATTAGGGAAGAAGAAGATCGATGATATTTATTTACTGTAGTTTTTAATTTTTGAGAAAAGATCGATGTTTTACCGGCTGCGCCATAATTGTGAGCAGTCTTTTTTGTCGCATTTAAAATAAATATACATTCATAAAGACAGCTGCAGCCTAGATTTTACCACCTAAGTAAGCTATGTTTTCTTACCCTTTGTAGTGCAATTTTTTATTTTTGTAATCATTACGTACTTTCACTTTACACAATTTCCATAAATTTTCTTTCTTTTGTGTCGTGAGTTGATTTCTTTTTCAAATTTTTTTTTATTGATTTCCAATTCAAATTGGTTACATGTACAGCTTTAAAGTACCTCCACATCACGTACTAAACTGGGGGAGAAAAGAACATTTATTTCGACTTTATATTTTTTGAACACATTCCTTCCCATGTACACAACATGCATATCCACCACATCCATTGTGGAGTCGATCATACCCATCATCATGACATATATGAACTGTACATACATACACACCACACGCAACAATAAATGTATGTAAATGCAAAAAAGAGCATAAAGAAAAACAATAAAAAAATCCAAAGTCTCATTTTCAAACACAAAGTGAAAGCTCTTTATATTGTGTTTGCGGAAAAGATGAAAGTGTGTTTATTTAGATGATGTCGTAAAAGTTGGATTTTTTTCTAAATATTCCAGATGATGTTCCGGTAATTCTATTGGCAGACATTGCGTTGCATAGAATGGAAAATTCATCTATCGTTCAAAAACTAATCATTTTGCCTTTCATTCTATGTAATTGTTCTTGAAAGAAAAGAAAGAAACGAGCCGTCAGAACAGTCGGAGCGTTTGCTGCGACTGAGCCCCGTACGAACCCGTACATCTATTGCGCACGTGACCCTAGTGCGTCTGTCACCGTAGTTGAAGTCAAATTATTATGAAATGTGTACATCTTAGAAATTGCGCATAGTGCAATTACGAAGCCCCGTACGACGTTCCTTTCAAATGTAACACAAATTTCAAGTTGACCTAAAATTTTAATTTATTGAGAGGCCTAAGGCCTAGTTACGGCCTTAGTCCAACGACCCAAATTTATTTTTTTTCAACAGCATTATATTCGGCCTTCGATTACCTTCCAAATGAAACAAAAATTAGGAAAATCGGTCGAAATTTACTCGAGATATATGCAAAATACACTTAGGGCCGAGTAGCGGGCTTAGTCCAAGGACCCATTTTTTTTCCAACAACATTCTATTTGGTGTTCGATTACCCTTCAAATGAAACAAAATTTAGGTAAATCGGATCAAATTTACTCGAGTTATATGCAAAACACACTTAGGGCCGTGGAGCGGCCTTTGTCCAAGGACCCAATTTTTTTTTTTTTCAACAACATTCTATTCGATGTTCAATTACCTTTTAAATGAAACAAAAATTAGGAAAAACGGATGAAATTTACTCGAGTTATATGCAAAATACACTTAGGGCCGAGTAGCGGGCTTAGTCCGAGGACCCAAATTTTTTTTTTCAACAACATTCTATTCCTTGTTCGATTACCTTTCGAATGAAACAAAATTTAGGAAAATCGGATCAAATTTACTCGAGTTATATACAAAATACACTTAGGGCCGAGGAGCGGCCTCAGTCCAAGGACCCAAATTTAAAACGTTCTTCGTCACATTATATTCGGGCTTCGATTACCTTTCAAATGAAACAAAAATTACGAAAAAAGGATGAAATTTACTCGAGTTATATGCAAAATACACTTAGGGCCGAGTAGCCTTTCACTTCTAGGGCCCTAACTCACGGGCCATTCACCCGATTTTAATAAACTTTTTTTTCCTGGATCGGTATCGACATTACCTATCTTTTGCCGTTTCATTTACATTTCCAACGTTTTTTTTTGCCGTAAATATCCCTAAAAGACCTTAAAGCACTTTTTTTTTTATTAAAGTAAGCCGCTCTACTAGCGTAGAGCACGCACGGGGGCCTCCGTTTGGGTCCATTGTACTGGCTTTGGGGTTGGGTTAGACATTCGCTGTTGTATGGGACTATCCCAAACTAACGGTGCAGCTCGGAATGTCCTCCAATTGCAAAGATCTATTTCCTCAGGCTCTGCCTGAGTATGTTTTTGTCAACACATCACTTCATCTATTTAATGATGAAAGTGACAGAAACATCAGTGAAATTTTTAAGGCAACGATATCATCGAGCATTACAATCACTGAAGCACATGTCTGAATATGAAAAAGAACAAAAAGTCTTGTACAAAGCGTATACAGAAGCCTGTACCGTTTGTACCGATAAAAATATCATTCTGCATTTCCAATGGAAATTTTACTTACAAAACAAATTCACTGTTCAATATGAATTTTAACTTAGTTTTGCTCAAAAGAAGTCCAAGTACCGCTACAGATGTAAATAACAATTAGATAGTTTACACATTCAATAATATCATGAGCCATCAGGCAAGAGATCCGTGGATCATTAGAATCAGGTTCATTAAGAGTCCCGACATAGAGCCATACGGCGAAGAGTTCTTTCGAACGATTGTACAACAATTGTACCAGAAATTTCATTGTAAATCCAAACAAAATCATCGCTGTTCATAAGCACACGTCCGTTAACAAAAGAGAACAATAGAATTGTACAAGCCGTACATATTGATCAAAGAAAAAGTGGTTCACGAGCAAACGATTTTGATTTTGTCAATAAATTTTAAATTATTTCACTATTTGACCACACATAATTGGACAAAAAAAAACATCGAAATCATCAAAAAGCAGCACAAAATTAGACAAAATCACAAATCTATTTACACAAAGAAGCACAAAAGAAACACTTTCAGAGAGCGACGTATAAACACGTCCGTTCACTATGCCGTTCATAGGAATGTCGTGACTGTTTACAGCACTTAGGCGGCCCATCTTCGAACTTAGCCTCACTATTTTGACTATCTTTCAGGGATTTTTTTTTTTTTTTGAAATCGGATTTGATTTACTCAAGATATCGACGTGACGGACAGACGGACAGAAGGACAGACGGACAGACAAAATTTTTATTGCGGATTCGTCACCTATGAACATAGGCAAACACTTTGCCCTTACCGTCTGCTTCGAATTCCATCAATTACACACGGCATCGTAATCCTATAAGCCCCTTTGTACTTCGTACGGGGCTAAAAAGAAACGGTGGAAATCTCAATTTTAGCAATAAGTGTATTTATAAGACTCACTCAACGCACTTCAAGCAAAAGTGATCATAGTGGTCAGCTGCAGAAAGTACTCTATTTTACATAAAGATGTTTTTACAGTGTTTTATAGTTGTGTGACACACTGTCAAATTTCAGTACCCTATTTAGAGTGTACCCTAGTTAGAGTACTTGTTTGAAGCAAAGTATATAAACACTGAAGGTAACGCAAATCCGCAAGAACACACGGAACCCTACTTTCGGGTGAATATAGTTTTTATAATGTTGGACACAAGTCAAATTTACTTTGTTAGGTTGCAACACATGCCAAAACTCAATACTATACAACACACTTCCATCAACATTATCGCACCAAACATCACTGATGCAACATAACAAATCCGTAACATAACCCGGAACTTGGGGTCCGCATTTCTTGCTATTCCCTGAGGATTTGCGTTACCTTCAGTATATGTATATTTACCTAGGTTTGAAGTGCGTTGACTCATTCCACTTTACCGTAGTATAAAAATAGTATGTTGTGTTACAAGTATTGTAATGTTGATTTTTTCAGCACTAGATCCAAGTTTTCCAAGGAAAATTGGGTCGTGTGCTGAAAAAATCTCATTACAATACGTGTAACACATCATGCTTTGTGCCAACCGAGAATTGAAATAGACAAATGCCCAAAAAATCATAATTTTCATGGTAAACAATCACTCTTCAAATTTGATCGATCACATTGCTTTGCATTTTCTAAAACGAATGCTGTAATAACTCATACAAATTCCATAACAACACTGCTTTGAGTGTTGAAATATCCCATCAAACGGGTGCTGAAATAAGTCACTTTTTTTTTTTTTTAAGATTTAATCAGTTAGGGTGATCATTTCTGATCAATGCACACAGATCATGGGATCATGGGAATAAGTCACTTTACAACAAATGAGTGCTGAAAAGAGTCGTATTTCAATTCTCGGTGGCACAAAAGTTATTTACGCAACGAGTAGGGAAAAGTGGTTGTCTTGTCACTAGATGCGACAGTGTCACATGTTGCTTACAATGTTATAAATTCTATCTATGGCGAAAAGTAATACTTTCGTTGGATTTATTGATTAAAACGTTGTATGCAACTCGGTGACAAATGCTTCTTTAGCCACGCGTTGTGTATTGTCACACTCGACCCACAACCTCAATTTAAAATCTACTTATCTAGGGCATAAACAATCATTTGTCACTCGGTTGCATAAATAACTATTTATTTTCAAAGTTTCTATAAATTAGACGCGGCACTGAAAGTATAGCACTGATTTTGTGCTTTGCGTATTTAAACTTTTATAAAGATGGGAAACGTATGATAATGGTCTAATAGATATTATGATGTCTTATAGTCGCACCAAACCATATTATCGGTAAAGGTGGAAAAAAGTTTTTTTTTCTGTAAACTTCGCCAACACTAAACATTAGGGATGGCTGAAACGAGGAAGTTGATAAGAAACATAACTTATTAACTTTTTCACCTCAACTTTTTAATTTATTTTGCAAATTTAATTTAAAAACTTTTTTTTTCCTATTATCGGTGCAGAGAGATAGAGAACATTCACGGCATAAATATTGCTGCGTTGGAAAAAAAATATGGAAAAAATTCGACTTCTATTGTTAGGTGATTGTGAATAAGTGAGTCAGCAGCTGCAATTTCCTCCATAAAAAATATTTTTTGATCAAATCTTTCCAGTACACGAAATTTCTCGAGACTAAATATTTAATTTTTAAGAAAATCGGGTCTTTACAACAGTAGATATTGGCGAGAAAGCAAACAAGACTGCATATTCTCGCACTTTTCCTGTTTTCCGCACCTCCCACATGAAAAGTGCATGTTTTCGGTTTTCGATCACCTCGCACAATAATAGAGGAATTTGTTAATAGTGGTTTTTGCTTCTAGCGACGAATACCTACATTATAAAAAGGTTCATCAGTAAACGGAAAATTTCTTCAGTGCGGTTGGTCTTTCTTTTGTATAGATTCTAGATTGCGAATGAAACAACGTTTGCTCATTCGAAAGGAATATCACAATTTGTATTCATGTATCGCAGCACACAGGCCGATATGACAATTTATCGATGAAATAATTAATTAAATAAAGCTTCAGACGTTGCACCTGGCAGGACAGTCGGTTTCGCAAATATCACAAAGTGATTTCTCGTCAGTGTTGTAGAAAACTCGTGACTTGCGTGCTGTAATTGAAAACCAATTTAAAATATGAAAACCGTGGCAACAGATGGACAACGGGGGAAAATTCAACTTACTCGTATCATAATAGTCGTAGACAACAATTGCGGCTGGTTTCTGATGGGCAACTTTATGCGTTCGTATGGCCTTCACTTGCGGACAAATTTTAACGGTCGTCAAACGTTCAAAATACAAAACGATTTGAGTGTCGTCATTTCTCGTTTCAACTTTTTTCACCGATTGCGTCCACTGCAAGGCTTGACGTTGATCCGCGTCGAATTGATAACCACTCGGCAAGTCGATTTCCATTACGGCCATATTCGATTCGGTTGATTCGTCATTCGCAGCACCATCAGCCCTTTTGGGTATGAAGGCAACACACACATCGAATTCTAAGAAACTAGGATACTCGGTTGGTTTTACGGTCGTTTCGATTGTGAATCGTGGTGCCGCAGCTGTTTCGTTGATATAGTATTTGTACGATAGGGATGCCAATGTGAAACCGGTACCACGTGCCTTGACATTGATCTTACGTGCTTGGCTTGGCATTTGAATTTGTTGTAGAATTTGTGCGTTTCCAGAATTTACTTCGAACGACTGGTTACTGTTACCATCTGACGATATATCTATTCCGATAGCATTGCCGGCTGCCGAACCAGTTACTTTTGTAGCGATAGTGGTGATTGCTTGTAGACCAACAATCGTATCTTGTGTAGACACAAAGCCGCCACGTTCATTTCGTTGGGACAGGAGCCATTTCAATATTGGAACCACGTCATCTGTACGATCAGCATGGAAATTTGCCAGCATTGCGTAGCCTGTGATTTCTGTGTCGATCGAACTTGGATAGTAATCTGCAGACGGTTTTCTTGTACTCCAATGTCTGCGCTCTGATTCGGTAATTACTTTCGCATTCAAGTCTCGCAAAATTTTATCTTTATTCGAGTCCTTGGCCAATTGCAACGCATAGGCAACCAAACTGAGTGAATAAACGTCGTCCAAAATATCCAAATGCTGGACGATAAAGCCCGTGGCCCGTTTGATATTGTCTTCGTACGATGGGAAAGCTTCACGATTTTCGAGGAACGCAATTAATGTGTAAGCAGTCAACGCTACATTGCCATCAGCTCCACCTTGCATCCGTCGGTGAATTACGTCTCCATATTCTGTGAAGCTGCCATTTGCCGACTGGGTCTTGTTCAAAAAGTTTAGTGTCTCGTTGATGATGCGGGGCTCGATGTTAATATGCTTGGAAGCTTGCTGGAACGAGCGAGCTACAAATGCTGTCAACCATGTGCTACCACGACGATCTTGCTGCCCGAACGCACTGAACGAACCATTTGAATGACGGAAAGACAGTTGACGTTGATAGCCAATTTCCAGATTTCTGCGCGTTTTTTCCTCTAAGTCTTCGCTCAATTGACCGATTGCAGTCAGATAATTCCGCACGATAATGTTCGGCACAAATTTCGCCATATTCTGTTCACCGCATCCACTCGGCATGTAAATCAAACGGTTCAAATTCTTAACGGTCGATCCGAGAATGTCGCCGACGAGCGAAATTTGAATGAATGCCGAATCGGGCACGGTATGCTCGGGTAAATCAATTGTGAAATCGTGGTCGACGGTGCTGCCATCAGCATTCGGTAGATTCAACATAAGCGCTTTGTTAACGTATTGCGGAACGCCTTCTGGTGTTACAAGTAAAATTTTCTGAATCCCATCACCTGCCAGTGCACTTTCCACAATTACCTTGATGGTCAGTTGTCCCACTTTGAGCGGACGAATTGAGAAGAACAGACCGTTTGCATCGTTCGATTTGATCAACAATTTACGCTGTCGCCGTTGATCGGCATTCACAATTTCGTTGGCTTCATCGTTCAAGTCGACGAATTCAAATTCGCCGTCATCGTTGAAAAAGGTGACGTCAGCGTTAACCGTTGTGTCCAAATAGTTGAAAATTGTCACCGGAATCGACAGAATTTCGCCTCTTTTTACCGAAAACGGTAAACTGACCGACACAAAGAACAACTTGAACGTTGTCACTTTCGTTGGTTCTTTGGTTAAGCCGAGACCGTTGACGGTGCTGACGGAAAAGGCCGATATCACCCATGAAGTAATTGTATCTGGGACACGTTTTTTAAAGTGCTGTTCTCCGCTATCTACCTGAAGGCCATCCCAAATCCATGTTTCTGGGAAATCCTTGCGAACTGTTACCGACGATTGTCCACTTGCTATTGGACTTGCTTGTGCCAGAAATTGAGGAGCAGGTTCATCATGAAGGACGACACTAATTCTTTTAGTATGATAGCCAGCCGTTGTTGTGTAATATTCAACTTCCTCAATGGGTTTCGGTATAAAGTCGTTGACATTACTGAGAACGAACATTCCAGCATTTTCGATGGTTGAAATTGTCTGCGACCAATAATAACGCCGATGATAATTGTGTCGTCGATTCGATACCACGTTGTTGTATTGATCTAGATCATCGGTGACATCGTCAACGGATAGATCATTTCCCGATCTCAGTAACAAAACACTTTGATCGACAGCCAACAGGCCCACATAGGAATTCGGTGCGGTGGTAATTTTGAGATCATATTCAGTGCCCGGTTCCGTCTCGTTCACGGCCGACTCTAACGTTATTTGATTCTGAAGTTTTTTCTGGAGATAAATTCGTCGGGAGGCCGTATCAACGTTGCCATCATCACGGATCGTGTAGGCAACCACCTGTACATTCGGCACCATATCGAATGTTGCAGTAAAATGGAATCCGTTCGCTCCAGCCTGCACAGTTTGTGAATTCGAGATGATGATGTTTCCCCGAGCGATAACTTGATACGTAAAATGTTTGAGGGGAGTGCGCGAAACCAGATCAATTTTAACGGTATCACCAACGGATATACTGGAAGCAGAAAACAATTAGTCAGAAGTCCATATGGCAACCTAGCATAAAATAGACTTACTTTGTGTCGTTCGTCCTTATGTCAAATTCTGGAATCGAATCTGCCCCTCTCGCGTGATAAATGGATGACGAAAAGTGTCCCAATCCTTCGGCATGTTCCTTGTATTTCGCCATCAAATAAACGGTCACCTTTCCCTCGGGGAAAGTAAGCTTCACATTTGCCACACCTTCACCATTCGTCTGTACCGTTTTCGATCCGATGCCATCTTTTGCACTCAGATCGGTAGTCCACCAGATCTCGACCGATTCGTTTCGGATCGGCGTTCCGTCGTACAATTGAAATTGAACATCGAATTCGAATGGTCGTCCATCCAGATAGTCGTAGTGATAGGATTGCTTGGTGATGCTGTATTTGAATCGATGCACTTGAATTCCCATCGATGTGGACTGCTTGCGTCCGGTAAATTCTTCCTCCAGTGTACAACTGATTTGAATGTAATTTGAATTGGCATAGTCCACTTGCAGCTCATCGACGAAGTTAATTTCCAGTGATCCTTTCGTCGTGACTTTGACCAATTTATTTGATTCTTTTCCGTTCCAACTGCCCGTACAATTAGCTGTTCCATGAACAGGTTTACCGAATGTGTATTTACCTCGCACATTTGCACGTATCACCTGGTCTGCATACAGAACATGTTCCGGCGATTCGATGAATGCTTCAAATGTCGGCAAAACATATTCGCCGACCTCGAACGATTTCGATTTTTCTTCACTGTCAGCGGTAAATGTTAACTTCCAATTCCCCATAACTGGCGAATCGGATAATTGGAATTCGTTCGTGTACACACCGTTGGCTGTCGATTGATTTGCGAACAATTTTATTCGGTTACCGTCGCCATCATAGACATTTACTTGAAGTGCACCGACCAAGTTGTGAGCTTTCGTGTCCTTGTCGACGACCAAGACCCGGAACCGAACCAAATCGCCGGGTTTGTACAGCGCTTTGTCGGTTTGTATCAAAAATGAAAAGTATTTCGCCGACAGCGTAAGGTCCGTTTCATTGTGGAAATCAATTTTATCGATACCGTCGGCAATCAATCGATAAAATGAATTCGGTTTCGATTCCAGCGAACTTGTGTCGAATTCAATCAATTCCGTGGTCCACGGTTGCACGGTGACTTGTTTCACGATTTCCTTTTCCGTTTCATTGAATTCGTGAATTAGTTTTAGTCGAACGATGGCAGGCTCGGTCGTATTATGGAGAGTGACGCTGACATGATATGGTCGATGAAGGCTGATTTGCTGCGAACCAATGATTGTGTACAGTCTAATGAAAAGCAAACAAAAAAGAAAAATTTTTAAAAACGAAATAAGAACACTCGCTGCACGTATGGCCACAGTAAGAGTTAGTGTATCACGAGGAGCATAGCAAAATTCTTTGTCAACGCAAAGAAAATCCTTTGAAAATCTTCCAAAATTTTACTAAAAAAAATCAAACTCGTACAAAATCCATAGAAAATACTCAAGACAATTCTTTAAAAGGCTCAATAAAACAAAATAAAACAAGAAACTCCTTGAGAATTGAAAAAAAACCCTTTGAAAATCCATCCAGAATCAGTAAAAAATCATCTGAAAATCATCCTTGGAAAACGATAGGAAAATCCTCGAAATCCCCAGAGAATTGTCTTTTTGAAAATCCTTTGTCAACGAAATTTACAAATATGTGCCCCTCGGTGTACCACTCTTGTGAACTTCATAAAAATAGATGAGGCGAAGCGGAGGTTGACAACACATTCAATTGCGCAAAATTCCAATTTAGGCACAAGTTAGGAACCTTGTTTTTTTGCACCCTTGCAGGTTTACACTTTCATCGAACATCGAATGAATGACGAACTCATAGAGAAAATTTTGTGATTGAAATGTGTGTGGCCACTGTCCCTCAGTTCAATTTACCAATTTTTTTTAGTACACCTATTCGATCTCTCAAAACGACTAGCATAGCACTGTTCCTAGCACTGAAAACATTTGGAAGCTGATGGTATCAGAAAAGGCTTTGGTTAGACAGGTGTCATCACTTTACTCTGCCGTGGAGTCATACTTTTTTGGTGTGAGTTTGTGACGTCTGACATACGAGTGTTGATGTTTAGAGCAATGCTATGTAATAAGAAATTTTCGCTGGAATCAGTAGACAATTCTCACCAAAGCACATTAACAGTGAAACCATTAGCGGATCAGAGAAAATAAGGATCGAGACTTTTCAGGTGAATTCATTTTTGTGATTTTGCTATCGTCATATTTTCTTGTGGTTATTGCTGCACTTGCTAAGTTTGAATGGACTAACTGCAACTTGCCGCAAACGAACTCAATATGTCGTGAAACATAACAAAATTAAGTCCACCTGAAAGTAGGGATCCGTGCGTAACTGCGGATTTGCATTACTTTCAGTGTCTATGTATATACAACAACTTCCGTCGACTTTATAAATAGAGAAAAGATGTATAGTAGCATCGGACGGACGCATAAAAAGTTGAAATTGAAAGAATGTAGACATAACAAGAGCCACATAACAAAGACTCTTTGTACTAAGCTTGGCTACCTTTTAGTAGTTCCAACTGTTCCAACTGCAACATGAAGAAGTTCTGTATAGAAATCTAACGTTAAACGATGTTGCGTGATTGTACTCTTAACAGGAAAACAAAACCTGTCTGCTTTCGAGATCTAACGAAAAGTCTTTCACCCAGTCAACACCGTAAACAGAAAGACAATTTTATGAAGAGATAAAAAAGATTTAAAAAAAATTAATTTCATTTATCAAACCGGTTCAAATGCCAAACTGTTATCGTCAAAAACTTACCCGGTATGATTATTTTCAGATGCTTGAACAGCAATCAACAGAAATACCACGGCAAAGGCCGTTAAATTCAATGTCATCGTGTTTCTGTTACTGACCGTTTGTTGGATAAACAAATTAAATCAAAAACTTAAAAAAAAAAACTGGAAAACTGAACAAAAACGGTGCGATCTCTTCGCTTAACCGGACACGACTGAACAGCTCACAACATAACATAATAAATGAGAGATGTTTAGTTATTCTAATGAAGACTACAAATAATGGATTTCGTTCCACGACCGGCTATACAAAAACTTGCTATGCAATAATTACGTGTACGTGTAGTGCGGTGTGTTGCGGTTTTAAGAACTAGTTTTCAGATATGCTATTTAACACTGCGAAACATCAATGATTGATCGGACTTCGTATTTATTTAAAAATATTTTTTGCTGAACAAAAAGTCATTCGCATGACATTCAGACGAATTATATAATTCGTCTAGGGCATGACATCGATCAACGCACTTCAAGCAAAAGTGATCATAGTCGACAGCTGCCAAATAGAGTACTATTTTGTATGAAATTGTTTTTTGCAGTTATATGACACACTGTCAAGTTTCACTACCCTATTTAGAGTAACGCTCATGCTTGAAGTGCGTTGCACCGATCTAATATAATATATGCCCGTGTGAGAGGATCTGCATCATCTAGAAGTTTTTACATACCATTGTCGAACTGAACTATATATTGTTCTGACGGGCACAGATAAGCATACATTTAAGTTTTTATGACCACTGAGTACAAACTGTGTCGTTCGTATATTATGGATTTTCCGATTAAGCACACTGGATGAATGCAAAGTTTTTTTCCCGACTTTATTTCGACTAAAATTTCGCATAAAAATATCAAAATTATGGACTTCCCCTGACAATTGTATTCACAAATATGAATAGTGTGGTAATCTTTTAATGACTGCTTTCCGAGTGAAATTTCGGTGCAATTTCGTAAGCGATATTACAACATTTGAAATACTCAATCGAATTGCTGTTCAAATATGACATTTGCTGGATGTTTGTTTAGCTGGTTCGAAGCAATCAATTCCTTGATCTTGTATTGCTTGTGTGGACAACCAATGAAACGATTTGTTTACGAAATTTTTGTTTAATTGTTTCCCCTTGCATTCGGTCGTCGTTACCGACCATAATCATGGCTAAAAACAATAAGTAATCATAAACGAATCGGCTCTACATGTTGAAGCTAAGCTTAAGTAAGTTTAAGTGAAGCTTAGTTTCAACATGTAGAGCCGATTCGTTTATGATTACTTATTGTTTTTAGCCATGATTATGGTCTGTAACGACGGCCGAATGCAAGGGGAAACAATAAACAAAATTTCGTAAACAAATCGTTTCATTGGTTGTCCACACAAGCAATACAAGATCAAGGAATTGAACACGGGGTATGCAATCCGGTATACAAAAAAAAGCAACATGGCTGTCGGCAGTCATCTGAAAAATTTTACCGAAACAGTCATAACCAACGTCATTGCGCATAGCCTGACAGCTCGTCGTAATATGAGCAAAATTGGCAAAATTATTTTGTTTATCGTGTTTATGTTGGACTTATATTGAAAATTTGTAATAATTTCAACAATTTTATGCATAATATACTTCTTAATGACAGTTTTGTGTGGCGTGCTTTAATACACCTGTGCCGATTAGATAATTTACCTAATAAATAGATTAAAAAATAAAAGAAAACAGTGCCCCTAACGAATCAAATACATCTTACGAATTCAGAAGAAGTGCAAAATAGTGAATTGGGAGAACGACTCACTTTTAAGGGTCAGTAAATCCTCAGCCATTTATAAATTAAACTACAGGAAAATTATGTTCTTCAGATAAATCTGCTCAGATTTAGTTTTAGTGTAATTCCAAATGTGTTTACAAATTTTCTACAAGCCGTGGAGTATGGCTGGCTGATTGTATAAATTACACATTTACAGACAGCTCGAGAAAATATCACTAATCTTCTAAGTTGGATTAATAATTGTTGACATGTTGTTTACGATTGATTTTCGCGAGTTGTAGCAATTTCGCGAGTTGTAGCCAGAGCCAGGGTAACATACGAGAAAGCGCCTAAATCAGCCGCCCAAACATAAACTTATACAACTTTCCATGCAAAAGGGTTAGCGAAAACACGAGAAAAATTCAAGTCCCCAAGACAAGAAAAGACATTTTTTGGCAAAGTTATCTTAGGAACATAAAAATCGCCAAAAATCTTTAGAATTCTAAAGAAATTGCTTAATTGCCGAAGAATTTCGGACAACCAATTAGCATTGTTTCGCTTTCTTAACGCAGTCATTATTGTGAGGTCATATTTAAGTAATTAGAGTAAGTAGTAATGTAATTATGTCAATGTAATTATTTTATGGAATAGGTAACGAGCTTTTTCTTTTGACGCTCCCCATATCAAATAAATACTAAATGACTTTGGTTTTTGTGAATTGAATCAAAAAACTAACTCTGGAGAAGTTATTATAAGTAACACAGTGTCATATGAAAATTCTGTTGACTAATGTAGAATTAGTAGAAATATTTCTTTAAAAAAAATGGTCAAATTAAACGTTTACATTGAAGAAAGAGAGTTCTCTCCATCTACTGCTTCTCTAAGTTACCCCCATTTATTATACCAAACCACATATAAAGCTGAACTTCTCATATTGAATTATTTATTTTTTGTAAACTTCCTAGGAGACACAACTGGCGATTGGAACGAATCAAATCAGTTTAAGTATTTACAGAATTTTATTGGATAGATTGGTACAATTCAAAGCTTAAAGTGACTTCAACATTTAAAATTAAATACGTTTTTACAAGTAATGTGATCAATATCTCTACTTCAAAGTATTTTTGATTAGTTTGAAGAGTCCAATTACAATTATAATATGCAAATTATTTAGTAATCAAATTAAAATCGTGCGAGCACTTCAACATTGGTTAAATTAATGTAAAAAATGTTCTTTCACAGATTTTTGAAATATATTTTAAATTAACAGAAACAAGAAAGATAAAATATTAATAAATTTAAAAAAACAAATAACAATGAATTTAGTACATTAACAACGATAAATTTAAAAGAAACAACAATTAATTTAAAAGAAATAATAATAAATTTAAGATCAAAAACAAGAAGTTTAGAAACACAAAATTAAAAACAAAAAGGTAAATAATAACGAAGAGCTCAAACATCAACTGTGAATTTTCCTCTCTTATTTTTTTGGCGAAAGGCCAAGGCAACTTCATAAATCTGAACATCTTTACCATAATTAGGTAATACTGTTATTTTCTTCGATAAAAGATCGTTAATGATTTTACAGAATTTGATTATAGCATAAATAGTGGTGGTATTAATAAAAATTTCCTTTAATATTTCATCATGTTTTTCGCAACCCATTTTAAACAGAATTATATTGTTAACATTCGAGACAATTGTTTGTTTTAATTTTTGTTGAGCGCATAAATCTGGCAGCAATATGTCTATACCACACAACAATTTCTTAACATTTAAAACAAACGTATTCGATGGATAGTTTAAAGTTGCCGAACTCGGAGCAAAAAGTTGGTTGGAACCTTCAGATGTTTGAAAAATGTTTAAGCAAAACTTACAATCAATATCTTTTATCATGTCACTACAAATTGAACGTGCAGCCTGTGTCAGTTCATCATTTTGAATACAATTCAATTTTGGTATCGGAGGATCAAAAGCTATAATATCTGAAACATCATATTGTGGGTGGTAAACATCATTTTGGTAGGAAGCTTCGGGATTGGATTGAGAGTCATTATTCAACAAAAATTCGTGAAAATTATATAACAAAGAATTTGAAGAATCTTTTTCGCAGTTCGATTTTAGGGAGTTAGTGCTTGTGAAGTTGCTTAGAATTGATGTGATATACGCAGAACGGAAATGCATTGGTATCGGTTGTTTTGGATTTTGACAATTTGTTTTAATGACTGAGAAAAAATTCTCAAGCCCGTCTTGGTTTGTGTTCCTGTGAAAATCGGTTATAAATAGTATATATGCTAAATTCCAAGAGGGACAATTACACATTTTAAAACGCCACAAGTTTTCGACACAGTAACACAACTGTTTCATCATTTATACTTTTGTCAATCCTTTTGAACGTCGTTTGTTTAATATTTCGCGGTAAATCGCGCTTCGCCCATATGAAATATGCATTTACATTGCCTATTCATGTAAAGCACTTTACGTACGAGGTTCCAAAATTTTTATTTTGACGAGTGGGAATACAGTCCTCTCCATAACGTCCCAACTCGTCAAAATAAAAATTTGAAACTAAGGACGTAATTTACTATTATATGTCTTTGTGTGGTAAGACCGTAAGACTAACATTATGCATCGACATATACAAAATGTTATGCACCTATGTCCAAATGTTTATTTTGACGAGTTGAATTATGATCCGCGCCTTCGGGATTACTCAGGATTACAATCATAAACATTTGGACAAAGGTGCATAATATTTATTATCTGCCAAAAACGATAATCGCGTATTTATCTCTCTAGTAAGTGCAAATTCGCTTATCTCGATATGCTTATGTGTTGCAAAATGTTTAATTTGACGATTTGGACAATGTACCACGCCTTCGGCGGCGCATAATCTACTACTTCATTTTTGAATATTTCTTAACGAAAAGGTAAATAAATGAGAAAACTTTTGGGTTACACAACATACAGTTACTACAAACAAAAACGACAAACATAAAAACAGAACAATGATTGAATAGACCATCTAAGTTTTTTGTTAATTTATCGGATTTTCGCGAGCTTTTTGAGCTGTAACAAAGTTCACTAAAGTTTGTCAAAGCTTATAAAAACTTTATATTGTTGGTTTACCCCAACACATAACTTGCACAACTTGCAACAAATAAATTTTTAAGGCGCAGAATTTTATTGACTGAACCATGAGTCTATGTCTTTCAGACTCTTTCTTAATTATACTTAGCCATTTCGAATAATATAATTATTTTAAATCACATTACACGACTGCTTTCTTTCTGGTAGATTTTTGTACCCAATTTTGACTTTTATCACTATTGATTTTTACGGTAGGTACAAATACGACAAATACAAATAACCGAAAATTGAAATTTGTTTTAGTTGTTTTGGCAGGCTGATACATAAACGTGCACACATAATGTACGATTCGAATATATTACTAAAAAAGACACTTTTGTAATGCTTATGTATGTTTATGACTGCCAAGATACTATCTGAAACAAGCTTCATTTTTCAATAACTTTTATTTTCGAGAATTTAATATAATTCTGTTTGTGTACGTTCTCATTGAGGACTACTCAGTCCCAAAATTTTTTTATTTTATTTTTTTTTCTTAACAATAATTCCTTCTAAGTAATAACATAAAAGTCATTGTGACTTGGTCCCATAATAGCTATATAAGTAAGTAATTACATTCAGAACAACCCGAAAATAAAGCCTAAACACAGTACCTCAACGCGATCTCCATAATACCTAAATCCAAACACTTTTTTGATAGCTCATAATATCCGCGAATAGTGGATTCCCAGTTTTGCAAATTTTTTGTTCTGTTGCTGGCTTCGCCTGTTGCTGGATCAATAAATCTCATTTTTGAAAGCATGTTCAGAGCGTAATCCCAAAATTGGAAGTGATGAGAATTTTTAGTGACGGGGGACTTTAATTGATTGACTGTTAAACTTGATCCGTTTAAGCTATCAAAGAGGTCATTAAAGAAGAACAAAGCATTAGCTGTGCCAGTGAGGTCTCGTTTTAAATATACGCTTTCAGAGAAGTCCATCATGACCTTTCCGTAGGTTGCACTGAAAACTTGCGCAGCCGTGGAAACTTTCATCTTCAATTTATGGGGCTCAATGTGTTCCGGGGTGATCTTTTTCAAAAGCTGTCCGCTTCCTTTCAAACTGCAATCATAAGTTTCCGAAATATCTTTCCATGTAGCTGTCAGTTCTAGCGATTTCTTTACACTGTTTGTTGAATTTCGTTCGGTGCTACTCCATCGTTTGGAAACAAAATGTTTAAGCACCTTCGTTTGCAAATTATTTCGCGTGCCTTTAAGTAGATGAGGCACATCAAAAACATGGATTACGGTGGTATCTCTTAATTTGTACGATAACAATTGGCCGCGATTAACTCCACCATTGGTCGCTGTTTCGGGGTTTGATCTCATCAATGCATTAATCGTAGACACGTTTGTTTGACACTGGTCACACACTGAGGCCAAGATCTTTAAACCTTTTTTTCGAAATAGAAAAATTATTCGATTAATAATCAATAAAACACAAGATAGCAAGTGGAAAAAGCTCTAACAAAGTCATAAATATACGATTTTACAGGAAAAAGGGTCAGCTATCGGCTGAAAGGAATTCTATGTTACGATTTTCAAATTTTTGAGTTGTTAACATTCAACCACATGGGATTCGAATTGAATATAATCAGGCAAATAAATCGTGGCTTAAAGCTCAGACATTTCATGGTTGCGTCCATGAACCCTCGAAAAATGAAACTAACGATATGCGACCTTGAGTATAGGAACTGTAGAAAATAAATAAAGCATTAACCTGCATCAAGAACCGCAACGCCAACAAGCTTCACCATTTCAACCAGTTCAAAATGTTTAAGGCCGTCCGTGTAAAAGTACGATAACGGCTGTTTGTACTGTCGATTAATTCCTCTTGCCATGAAAACCAGGGCGTGCGTAGCAAAACTGGGCCTTCTCATTAATATCATTTCCACGAAACCGTCGATGACATCTCTGTTCGGACTGTAGTCAATATGAGGAGTAAGGGCCATCTCATCCCACACAAGAATACAGTTCTTGTCGATTTCATTCATGCTTTGTACGGCATGTCCAAGATATTTGAAGTATTTACCGTTGATACCAGATTCGAACATCATTTTGGCACTGTGTCTACCGAGTGTACGTTTGCTCGGTAAATGGAAATATCGTGCAAGTGTGTTGCGATATGTTTTTGGACTTTGTTTGTAAATAGCTAGACACAGGCTCTTCTCATCTGCACTGTATCGTCGAGCATTTTAACGTTTGCCAGCATTTTTTAATTGCATATCGAAGAACAAGACCTTTTCTTTATCACTGTCTTCGTGGAAAACTTTCCGTATGCTCTGCATTATGTTCGACTTATTTGTTTTCCTCAATTTCAGTTTGCTTCGCAGCAACAATACTTGGTTTTCCTTGACGCGAAGCGATCTTTTCTGAATCGAAATGACTTTCTCCTTAAAATCCAGCTTTGCTTTAAGCTGTAATATCGTCAGCTGCATGGAATGATAAATCGAAATGAGTTGTGATCTTTCTCAATTAGGTAAAGCTTACCTTAAGTTCTCTCACTTCTTCCTTACTGTGTTTGCTGCTAGAAGGCACATTGACTGTTCCATTGTCGTAGTCGACATCAACTTCCTGATATAAAATTAACAATAAAGAAATAACCCAATCAGAAATTCAAGTAAAAACTTGCTTTTGAAGCTGGCTTCTTCTTGGTAATATTCTGTCGACCATTATTGGATCGCTTAAAGGTCTTGGGATTCTAGAAATATTTTAGTTTTTAGGTGTGCTGTGCATATGTTTTGCGATCTCAATAGACTTACGATTGTACATTTCCGATTTATGTAACTATGTTCCATCCATACTGGATTAGGTAAATATTCACTTGGTACAGAATTGTATTTTAAACGAACAATACCATTTGCATGTGTATGATAGTCGCTAGGCACAAAATGCTTTTTGCATATTTTGCGAAACGAGCTCGAAACCGTTTCTTCATCAAAATGAAAAATTTGAATTGCGTTTAGCCATTTTAACCGTATCTCTCTGCTAGCAGGAAAATTGTGAAATCCCGAGGATCCTTTCGTTCTACAATAAGGCACGCAACACTCAATAACCATCGCGACGAATTTTACATACTTTTTAATAATAAATATTTCAAATAATTATCCAAAAACAAATTTTAACCATGAATCTCGTTGAATTCGTTTCAAAACAAAATAATTTTGCTCATATCATAACGAACTGTCAGACTATGCGCAATGACGTTGGTTATGACTGTTTCGGTAAAAATTTTCAGATGACTGCTGACAGCCATGTTGCTTTTTTTTGTATACCGGATTGCATACCCCGTGGAATTGAATCAAATATGACAGACGTAAATATTGTTGTTGGTGGCCTCGAAAACATGAAGTTCCGCCCTGATATTAGTCACTTCATTGCATCCATTTGCTACGGGCAGTATATGAATGGGTTGTGATGGAAGTTCATGGTTTGACCGTTGAAACTGATCGCCAGCGCCAATGTCAACATTTTCTTTTTGATTTTTCACATCAATGATCTATTGAAATTGAGATATAGACTCAATAAACCAATTTATTCAACGTATACTACATGTCTGGAACATAAATAGTTTCACAAATTGCGTATTTACTGAGCGTCATAGACCTGAAACGTCATTCTTCTTCTTCTTAAAATGGCGAAAATCACAACCCATTGTCAGTAGATGTTCTTAAGTTGGTAGCGAGCGTAGCGATAGCTACAAGTCACCCAAAAATGAAATCCCCTCTTTTTTCCTGATGTCAGCACATAGTTTTTCCCGAAGTTTCAGCTAAGCTGAGAAAATGAATATTTTCTCGCCTGCCTGCGTTGTGTCATGGTATTGTCTTTGTATGGTACTTGGACAATTTATTGGAAATCTCAACAATGTGTTTAGGATACAAATAGAAATTGTGCGTTGAGTAACGAATGTTGTCTAAAATGGAGCCGTGATATATTTGACTGTTAAGAACGTGTCACGATGGTCAGTCAAAAGTATATAAATCCTTCACACAACTTCATTGGGTCACTGCCAACATATGAGCCGAAACTTGTTTTTTTTTTTGATCAAGCGTTGTTTGAGTAACAGTATGACCAATTTTCAGTTTTGCTGATTTTTCACTTTAATCTCGTGGTTTATATTCACCTTTTAACACTTTTATATAAACACTTCGAGCTTGTTAAATTCTAAACTTTGTTTGAATGATGTGGCCTTACATTTGAATGTGTTTTCAAGTTTTTCGTCAGATATGTGAAAACAAACTTGGTTTTTAAATCTTCCATCTTTATCTCCTTAAATCCATTTCGATCCTTTTCAACACTTTTACTTTCGAAGCCATATTTTTCACATAAATCAGCTTGAACTGGAGATTTAACATTTTACAGAAGGTTTTTCATTTTATTTATTTCTCTTTTTGGATAAAAAAAAACCGTTTCCAAGATAAAACATATTTCTGGCGAAATAAATTCAAAACGAAAGGGATATTGTATCCAATAAATTTGCATTGAAATAATCTATTCTCGGTGGAAAATTCTCACACTTTTCGGTTTACAATATATTTAATGTCAGCCAGTAGTAAAAAAAAAAATTGTGACCACATTCAGGATGGAGCAGATGTTTTTAAGTCTGCACGATCTTTACTGACCTGAGCTTACATCAAGTGCAACAAACACATTGTTCACCAGTTGAATTTGTATCCTGGCTAGGCTAGTTTCATATCAAAAATAAATGAATTCAATGCTTCTGAGCGAAATTGTACTCTTTCTGTCTTATAAAGTTATCTACATCCCGCAAATCGTTGAAGGTTTTTTGACTGAAAAAAGTTCCGTCTGTGGTACGAACGTTAAAGGAAGCAAATGGAGTTTGAGATATCACCGAATCTTGCATTATAAAGCATCCGTTGGGGGACAAAAAGTCCGTCAGTACAACAAAAACTTCTTGGTCATTTCATAGTGCGATTATTCCTCCTCTTTGTAGATTTGCAAAAACACAGACTTATCTAGAACGCGAGAAACAAGAGTCTTGTTACGTTTGACTACCATGCATCAAGCTCATTGTCTGCAACTCTCACTATAACACTACTTATTATGTGCGAGATATAATATTCCACATTTTATTACCGAAAATTAATTTTCCAGATAACTTACTGAAAAAAGAAGGAAGAACAGACATTCAACACAGCGAAATAATTTTCTTCATGATTAACCGATTCTAATAAAAGTTTTCCATTCATAATTTTTAAACTCTATTTTACTGTTTCTGGGGGACAAAGGATATATAAATTCCAGTCAACGTAGCAAACTTTTCTCTTATCCGCCGTACTTTTAATTGTAATATTTTCGCTACACCTTTTTCTTCTCGTTTTTCTTTTCCAAATGTGCAACGAAAATGTTTATTAAAAATGTGGAATCAAATAAACTATCTGCTCTACTCTCTCTCTTTTTTTTTGCTCTATTTCTATCTGCTTTATTGCGTCGGGCTGGCTTCTCGTTTAAGGTAATACTTTCCGCAAACAGGAAAAAAAAAGATCCCTCATACCAAAAAGCACTTTGTCATGACTCGTAATATTATCAACAATAAATCACAAAACGGAATTATTTCCACTAACTTTAATTTGATTTATAGCAAACTTTCAGACAATGAAATTTTCTTTATTATTTAATAACTATAGGAGATTAGACTGTGTTCTTGCGGGGTTCAATTTATGGTCTGCGGCCGAAAAGAAAGTGAAAATTGACTTATATACTAAAAGGATTTGGTCAGTGCGATAAAAATCAGAAGAGAATATATTTGTCTCAATTTATGACAAACGAACGATTTAGTCGAATTGTTTTCCCGTTTTCGGACAACTTTTGTCCGCACATTAATGGAAAGTTGTGGACGAGATTGTGAAGCAATATATACAGCCACAGCACATTAATTGTCGTAAACTTCTTTCATTTGTTATTCCATTACATTGTCACTGTATTGTTATAGTACTAGCATAGTGTGGCTTTGGTTTAATCGAAAATTGTGGAAAATTAAACATTCCTGTTTGATTTGTAAACTTTGTGAAATCCTGCTCGTTGCCACAGAATGTAAGTAAATAAAAAAGAACTTTTCATTTAAATCAATAATTTATTTCCGAAAAAGCAATTACGTGAATACCAAAAATTATTATCCTAATTATTTCTCATGGGAAAATTCAGCACGGAAAATCTCCGAAACGAGAATATTTTTCGTTTACTTTTGCCCGGGCAAATTAAATAAATGAATTACAGAATTAAATGAGAAAGAACAAAACAATTTAAATAAATTTTCAAACTTTTTTAATGTTTTGCAAGTTCATCGTTTAATGTATGTGGCGTGGAAAGTATAGTCTATACGCTGGAAGGAAAAGTCATCTGAAGGAAAAGTGGTATAAATTAAATGAATAATTGTAAATCGAGTAAATAAATTTAGCGAAAGAAAAAATAACAGCTAGACACTGAAACTCACTGAACAGCGTTTCGGTAACATCACTGGAACAATTACAAATATTTTGTATCTAACCAAGGCAATCTCTCTAGCAATTGTTTACAAAATTACGCTGTATTCATACACTTCTAAAATAATGTAATTTACAAGCGTACACTGTACGATTTTTGGCCTCATAATTTTGTAAACAATTGGTGTGATATTGATAGAGAGTTACCTTGATCAGAGACAAATGCCGCCCAATTTTTTTATTGGCACTATGGCAGATAGATGCTAATTTGATGACTCGGTCGTTTCGACGAACAGAGGGATTTCGAATGATTTTGAATTCGGTCGATAGAAAATGGATTGAAAATGTTCGTCGTTTACAGCACGTTGTAAAATTAATAAATTTTTTCCAGCTCAATGTCAGTGTCTTGATGCAACTGAGCATCATAATGTTCGAAAACTGTGAAATCAACATTGCCCTTTCATTAAAAAAGGTATTCAAAGTGTGCAATGTGTTTCATTTTCTTTGCTGGATTTATAATAGGACTGCGATTAATAGTACATTACTATGCAAGGGAAGTAAAGTGATATCTCGTATCCAGATGAGAAAAAGTATTCGAGGGCGGCAGCCCGAGGTACTTTTACTCATCGTGATACGAGATATCACTTTATTTTCCGTGTGTAGTACGACGTTTTACTATGCGAGTGATGTAAAGGTTATTGCCTATACATGTAATAGCCTTATTACATGCACCAGCATAGTAAACACATTTTTCGCGCATTTTGCAACTTGTGGTACGAACATCATTTTTCATGCATTTTGAATGTATTTTTCACCAACTGTGTATTAGCCTATAATTTCCAAATTTAGCGACATTACCTTTGCATGTCCTAAATATTTGTCATGGCCACAACACAATATCAGTTGTCGATATTAGTGGATCCGATTTATAAGCCACATATTGTTCCTGCATCATCTTGTTGCAATCAAATATGCAATTAACCGATGACATTTTGATCGAAATACAATGGAAATACATTATACCGTTTTCGGTATGAGATGGCAGGCAAAGCCAACGGTGTATGCTAGGCAGTAGTAGTTCGATTATGTCATATTATGTATATAACGTTCGATGTTTGGCATAAATTGTCTTTCCAATTTAAAATTATTTATGAGTTATTTGTAGTGATTACTATAAAACAATGGCGCAGACGTTTAATTATGCATCATTGGTTGCATACCATCCCATGTACCTGAAATTGTCAGAATTTGTATTGATTTTCATTATCGTGTCAATGAAACCTATGGTTTACTTCATTTATTTATATCGGAAATATATCTGTCTGCACTTACAGTATACATAACTCCAGCATGATTGTCATTACCGACCAATTTATTAATTGCAAATTGTCATCATAATTAATACATGAGAGAACAAAATGATCCCACACACAGCCATCTATGTATTTTCGCAATTCCGGGCCATAATCATCACCTTTTTCCATGCATCCACTTAATGTCGTTCTCATAGTTATTTACCTACCTACCACTGTATTATTGGACAAAGTGAAATACAAATTTTTAGCACGCAGTAAAACTTACGCGACTTATATGTAATGTCGTTTGAAGTTTTTAGCCCCGTACGAAGTACGAAGGGGCTTATGGGATTACGATGCCGTGTGTAATTGATGGAATTCGAAGCAGACGGTAAGGGCAAAGTGTTTGCCTATGTTCATAGATAACGAATCCGCAATAAAAATTTTGTCCGTCCGTCCGTCCGTCTGTCCGTCTGTCTGTCCGTCCGTCTGTCCGTCCGTCTGTCACGTCGATATCTTGAGTAAATCAAATCCGATTAAAATTTTTTTTTTCCCTGAAAGATAGTCAAAATAGTGAGCCTAAGTTCGAAGATGGGCGATTTTGGGTCGACCCTTCCGGAGCTGGGGCCCAATAAGTGCCTAACTGTTTTTCGACGATATCTCCAGGCATTTAAGCACTACACTTGTAAGTGATACGTCAAATGAAAGGTATTTACAATACCGATCGACAAAAAAAAAGTTTATGAAAATTGGATGACCGACTCGTGAGTTAGACCCCTTGGTGTGAACTAGGTACAGGGCGGCAAGCCGTTTTTGCTTGTAGGTTGGCCAAATTTGAACGTATTTAGATGGATTTTGCTTTATTAAATAGGTATTGACCGTACCAATCAGTGAAAAAAAGTTTATGAAATTCTATTCACCGGAGCGTGAGCTAGGTCTCTTGGAGTGAGCTTATATGTGGCTAATCGGCCGTACAGTGAAGGTGGTGTTTTTTGTTAATATCTCGAGTAAACTTTGACCGAATTTCAAATATTTTTTTTTGTTTGAAAGGTACTAACGAATGTAAAGCAGCCGCACTACTTTCCACCTCCTAACAAAATGGCCGTCGGCCGCCATTTTGGATTTTTCAATATAAATCGGTGAAAATGATACTTACTTAATTTTAGGTCAATTCGAAATTTGTGTTACATTTGAAAGGAACGTCGTACGGGGCTTCGTAATTGCGTTATGCGCAATTTTTAAGACGTACACATTTCATAAGAATTTTACTTTACCGACGTTTACGGGCGCAGTAGGCTTACGGTAAGAGTAGGGCGACGGACGAACTAGGGTCACGTACGCAATAGATGTACGGGTTTGTACGGGGCTCAGTCGCAGCAAACGCTCCGACTGTTCTGACGGCTCGTTTAATAATTGGATACGTGGTTTGATTTTTTGATAATTTGAAGTAGTTTTATTTAATACATTTCATACATTTACATAGAAGTGAGCGACGCGTATGTAAATTTGTGTCTTCGCCTCGGGTTGACAATCGACATATATAGTACGATAAAATACCTTCACACGATTTTAGTTACAGAAATAACTATTATCCTGTGGTGTGTACTAATTAAAGCCCGTCTGTCACGCTATATTGTTGAATGTTGTGTCTAGTCATCGGATCAAAAAACTCTTTAGGAGAAGGCAACTTTCCGAAAGATACCCATGGGTATCTGATTTATTAAAAGTAATTTGATCCACAACAAACTTTAAATTGCTTTTACGGTATACATAACCGGAGTGCATTTATTTCCCAATTAACCATTGAACCGAAGAGCTTCATTAAATTTAATATTTACATCACCCATCACTAATGATTGTTTAAAGTTCACCGTACAAATTTTAGGTTCAAAGAACTGAAGTAAATTACTGTAAGGATCCAAAGTTTAACCAACAAGAAAGTACTGCTTTACTTGATCTACAAAATATTTCGCTTATTTTGATTGGAGAGTATGATGATGAAACATAAATCCTACGTATGATGGACAATCTTGTCCCGCTAAAGGAAAAGGTGGTGTCATCGCTTTTTCTATACATCGTTTAAATTCAAGTAGTGATATGGTATATACTACACTATTTCGTTATTATTATGATTATGAGAACGTCCCAGGCTACCACTTTGTTTAGATTGGTTTTATATTTACCCCTTTTAAGACCGTCAAAATTTTTGTGATGTCCCAAAATATTTGTGATATCACAATAAACGGAATAAACTGATCGATAGGAAGTCGTCACACCAGCTTTTCCAACAAAAATTTACCCATTCGCTGACGTTACAATTGATGAGCCGGGTGAGAAATTCAACATCCTTCAATGTCATAAAATGGCCCAATATCATCTCAATTAGTATTATTTACTCGATTAAGCGCCGACTTCGCTCCCGCTGCCGTGTTAAGCATTCTATTTTGTGAATGCAGTTTAAGAGAAGTTAAAACGATGGAAACCCTACTGCCGAAGAAAAGTGATCCAAACGACAAAAGTTGCTTTAATGGCTCATAGAGTGATATCAACCTTTCTAACAACATCATCTGAAATTTCGTTTCGGAAAGGAGAAACTATCGTACGGTTATGATAAAGATGGTTCTGTCAAATGTCAATATCAATGGTCGACAAATAATTCCGTTAGCAACGTTGTATGATGAGTTGGCGACATCATTACGGGCATTAAAATCACTTGCGTAGTATGCAACGACGTTGCATCCTTCGGCACTTTACAATCGGAAGATGTACGAAGTACTAAGTACTTAGGAACGAATTCGAAATCAACGGGAAGAAACTGGTGACATCGATTCTTTATATAAAAAGTTGTACCATATCCCATATATTTTGGTCAGGTTGTACTCCATGTACTGATTTTTACCATTTCCCATATATTTTGGTCAGGTTTAATGTTTACCCGTTCAAGGGATGCATATACGACGCAAAAATCACGTGTGTGTTCTTTTCCTCGACTAGGGAGTTTCAACTCTGTACGACTTTTCGCAACATTAAACTTTACATTATGGTGAAGTGCCTCCTCAAATGTCACGCGTTAAAAATAAATTTTCAAAAATATTTTTGTGCGTCAAAAATTTGCACACATTACAAAAATGTTTCCCTCATTTTAACGAATGCATCCAAAACGTAAATAGGGCACAAAAATTCAACTATACCATAGCTTAGAGGGACGTCAACTTTGATTTTTTTTTTGTAATTTACCCTTCTACATAATCCTAGACAACTAGATACTGATTCCCGTGGAATCGCCAAAAAAAATCACCAGAATGTGAAGTAACGCCAAAAAACCGCAAAAATGTGATAAAACGCCCAGAAACATAAAGGATAGAAAAGTCTTTATGACGTTTCTTCACACTTTGACAATTTTTCCTGGCGTTTTTTCACATTCTGGCGACCTTTATTCAACCAAATATTATGTATTGCCAAGAAAAGTCGTCAAAGTGTGAAAACGTTACGAAAACCGAATCACCCGAAAAAATCTTGACGATTTGACTTTGGCGATACATCACAGTATTAGATACTGGGCGAATGGTTTCTCTGATAATTCAACTGTCGCAGTTGATTCGTAATAATCAAATAGATATTATTATGCCAGAGAAAGGATGTTGATGTCTCTAGTTGTTGAATTCAGTGGCAAAAGACTACCAGCCGATTGTATAAATTCTGCTCCGGTCACTCTACTAGTTCTACAACTATACTGGTGGGATATTCTCCCCAGCCCGAAAGCGCCAGTAGGACTACTTTTGAGAAACACCCTTTGATCAATTTTACTTTAAAGAGTGAAAACACTCTATGTTCAGGATTTAACACTGGTTGTTATCTTGCCTACGTTCACGATCAATTAGAAAATTGACAGTGATGTCTTAAAGTTGTTCAAAACTTTCGCACCTAATTGAGATCTCTCCTCACTGGAAGAGCATCCAATGTGACACTAAATTTTTTTAAACAAGTTCAATATTGTGCTCCATTTAATATGCGAACAGAAGACTATATTATGGTGGAATGAAGCATTCCTTTACTGGGTACATATAATATAAATAGAGTTCATAAATTAAAGCAAATAATGCATAAAACATAACCGAATCTAAACCTCATAACATATTTTTTACGCTTTATCTCTTCAAATCACATTTGAATATTTTATAGATATATACATACCCGACACACTCCTAGCCATTTGTTGGTAAGACGAGAAAACTTATGCGTTTAAAATTTAAATTTTCTATCTATAGGAAAAATCTCAGAGTTGATACAAAAATTGTGTATTGTCTTACCAGAGTATTATTTCTCCGCCAGCGAAATCCATCAACATTTATGCCATTTACCCCGTACCTAAAACGGACATGGAACGATTTCACAGCGAAAAGGAAAAAAAAAGTCCCCCTTTTGTTGCCGCTCGTTGAATAATGCAAAACATTTGTTTCATGCGTGCAATGGAATTATGAGTAGAAAATACGCATCGTCACTTCAACTTTCTTCCGCATTCTTTAATACACACTCCCCTCCATCATCAATGTGTGTGTGCCGTGCAGTGAAACTTTGAATTTTTATGTAGGTTACGGTCGTTTAATTCGTTTTTAAGTATACCGAACTTTAACCGAAATCGTTTTAGTAACCCATAAATTTGCGAATCTGGATAAAATATGGTGAGAGAATCTTAAATTTGGATTTTTTTCGGTTTTTTGTTCCCTATTTATATACTAAAACGATTATTACAACGAAGGCCGAAGTGGTGAGGTGGAGATAATTTAATTCATATCGTTTTTGGGGAGGTTAGTCATGGTTATTCTTTAGGAGATTTTGTAGCGCATCTCTATTACAGAAGGCACAGATGCATGTTCTGCAGCCTCGACCCAATTAGCTGGTGTGTTTATGCTTCTGCTGTAATACGGGTAAGGTAACAATATTCCTAGACAACAATAGACGAAATCCATAAATTACTGCCCAGAAGTCACCTAGAAACTTGTGCCTCTGATCAACGTGTTTTGAACATTAGTCCCAAAATATTCTACAGAAAATCAGGACTGATGAACCCCAAAGTATTTTATTCGCAATCTGGACGGCCATACAAGTTCAACGAGCTATCACACGCCACATAAGTTTAAGATTTGGCTGAGATATTAAATTTCAAAATTTGTATGAAGAAACGGATTTTCATACGTTTTGAAATTGATGAATTTTACCAACCTTTGTCACTTTGTTACAACGAAACTTTTGAATTACTCGGTGGATTTGGTTAAAATTGTCAGTGTACGTCAATGACGTAATTCTAAGAAACCAATTTGAAGGAATTTTCACAAAAGCTAATAATGTCAGAGCTATGAGCGTTTTAAGCTATTGAGCTATGGAACCTATATCTCGGAAAATACAGCAGATATAAAGTTCTATTCAAAGACAAAGTAATAGAGTTTTGGAATCTAGTCAACACGTGTTTCAGGGCTTTTCAAAAAAGTCGCTGTTTTTATTGCGTTATACCAAATTCTCAAAAAAATCTTTTTACAAAAGAACTGATATCGCCCAAAACCACTTACAGGTGTGACGCAAGTTCTTTTATCCACTGATATCGGTGGGGTGACGCTTAAATTGTTAAATTAGGGAAACATGCGTCCTGAAACAAAGGAAAAACGGAAAAAGGCGAATCATCTGTCACTTTGTGACGCAAAATTTGTTTGGTAACTTTTTTCTATAATTTTTTCGGTAAAATTTTTGCGTTTCTTTTTGCTAGTTGAAGCTGTAAGTGTCACCCTCACCTATATAAGTTCTTTTGTAAGTGGACAAAAGGACTTGCGTCACACCTCCACTGTAAGTGGTTTTGGGCGATTTTAATTTCACAAATTTTGCAACTACTTCAGGTGCGTCTCCAGTTTTGCAATACAATAATTTTGGTGGATCTTCAGAAAATGTATTAATTACAGTCGCAACCACATGCATCGTTTTACTGTGTCCTTCCCATTAAAAACACTTCGTGTATTCTTATTTACCATGCCTATGCTTATTATGTCCGCGGGAAAGCCTTCTCGTATAAATTATTTTTTCTCTGTAAAATTTCTCATTTAACTCGTCTAAATAAACAATTTGATGTCACTACGGAAGGAAAAAAAGCACCCTTCTCATCGGACATTCATAAATAGTTAAACGAAACAAACTCCCATTGTTTCAACCAAATAAATTTAATGACATTGCAACCATTATGTTGTAGCTACTTTCCATTCACGTTTTGAATACTTTTACAGTAAATTTAACAAATTTCCACTTAGGGAACTGAAATTGCTTTACTACTGTTCGTCTTTACAAGTATACCACGCAAAATATCCACGAGTTCACCACACTTTTCGTTAGGACTTGAAATTGAACGATTTTTTTTTATTATTATTCTGCACAAAAACATGCAGGAGCAGGCGAACGAACATAAAACAATCCAAGTGGATCCATACCATGAAACTATACGGAAAAGGAACAATTTTTTTGTGCAGATATAATAAATCTCAAATAGAAACGAAACGACAATAATAAATGCTTCTTTATATATCATTTTAGGAAAACGGGGCACACTGCAATATTGTATTATATGTGCGACTGTGATTGTCTTTTTTGTATTCCCAAAGAATATCTGTAAAATTTCACGTCCTTTTTTTAAATAAAACTTTTTCTTCCCATCTTATTCCTTTTGCATATAATCGGAATATGGTTGGAAGGTATAGGAATCACGTACCGAAAATAAAAGCAATAAAATGTCCCAAACGAAATCGTATGCTGGCTGCCGACGTCGCTGTGTGTTCGAGATACATTTATATATATTTTACCAGTTATACTTATTTTAAATGCACCCCTTGAGATATTTTGTTGCCATTATCCCTTATTTCACTACTTAAGTTTGTATAACAAGGGTTAGGAAATCTGGCTGTAACAAACCTTAACAGCTATAAAGATCATGACGAAGCTTTCGTCATATAAATTTAGTTTGCCTAACATTTTTATTATTTTGCACTTTTTAAATGTTCGTTTTCCTCGCACATATGCTTCCAGCAATTTACATGTGAAAACGAATTCGTTAAAGTCTCAAATGAAGTTGTAACATTGCGGATGGCGGAAGTTAAGGGATTTCCGATTTTAAATTTTTCGATAACATTATGATGAATGGTTAACTGATGCTGACATCACAGCATTATTCCTAGCATGAACACCGAATTGACATGTGTCAAATTTGGAGGCTTTATTGATAAGAGCTACCATTGTATTGTACGTTTTTGTTAGAAGTTGTGGACTGGCTGCAGGATATTTCGGATAGAACTTATATCTGGGCCTTCAATAAAACAGAACTCAACCTTTCGGCTGTTTATTGAAAAGTGACTTAACACAATTTTTCTCTTAACTGAGGCCACTTAGACCTGATCCATTTAGACTGCTTGTCTATATCACTAGATTAGATAGGCTTATATCAAGTGAATATTCCAACAGTTTCAACTCATATAACGAAAACAAGTTATCTATCACAGTGCCTACTGTGATTCAATCAGCCTCCGAATAATTACTATGATCATGCTAGGAGAAGTGCTGTGCAAGGCTATGAACTTTGTGGAGGTCACGCAGTAACAGATACGCGGGTGACACACCACTGTTGACGATAAAATGGCGATCTGAGTGATCTAGTAAAATGGCGATCTATGTGACCTCCCCAAAGTTTACTAGTTGTTCCGTTCACAACTAACTGTTGCGTACATTAAAAAAAGTGTGGATTTTGTAAATGTTCCCTTTCTACCCATTCTCTGCGTTTGAGAAACAATGCTCCCAATACTCAAGGAATTTCTAAAGTGAGTCCATGCTGCTGTCATTAACATTTTAATCCACGCCATAAGAGCGCTAACAATTCAAAAAGGAACGTGAGAAGGTCTTTTTGACGTAGCCTTAAATCGTCCCGTTCTCTTATAAGGAAGGGTATTTTTTTCTTGAAATTAATTATAAAGCGCATCTGTGGCGTGAACTCAAGTGAATGCATCGTTTTACGTAAGGTATAGCCGATACTAATATGACCGAACTGTGACTATTACGAAACTACTGATTTATCTGCATCCCTAAGCCGTACACAATTTATTATTATGAAAGAGAATGCTCTCCACAATGCAAGATTGCTAATCGAACAACAAAACAATAAATATATCTGACCACACCCTTCACCTCAATATAAGCTTTCAAAGACGAGTTATCTGGATATTGTCATAGTATCCCCGGAAAAGAATATATCGCGTTTTTATCTTGCAGAAAAAAAAAAGAAACAAAAAAGAAAAGAAAAACCAAACATTCTGGGGACATTTTTGATGTAATAATGCCTACTTTCAACAATAAAGAGAGTAATTTTGTCAAAATCCCAATAATCCAATAAAAAGTAGCAAATCGTTACAACTTTCTTTACTTTCTTAGAGAAGATTATTGACCCATTTTTTATTGTTAAGCTTTGAGGGCTTTTTTATTTATATAATTTATCCGTTTTCCTTTCATTTTACTTGGGAAAAACAAATCTTAGAACAGCACTCCTAAATACGATTATAATATAGGTCAAAATGTGATGTGTGTATCTCTCTGCTTTTGTATTTATTGTGTTGTAATGTGTTATGTTTAGTGTCGAGAGCTGGTAGCATTATTATTATTTTGTCTTTATGCCGACGTTGGATTTATGCTCTTGTTCTAGGTGAATAAATATTTGTTTTAGAAACAAGAAGTCCATGTTCTGTTTTTTTTTTGGAACAGAATAATAAATCGGTTCTAGTTAGGTAACTCTTTTAATTTTTCTTTCACCCTCGGCAACGATGTTTTTAGCCCCGTACGAAGTACGAAGGGGCTTATAGGATTACGATGCCGTGTGTAATTGATGGAATTCGAAGCAGACGGTAAGGGCAAAGTGTTTGCCTATGTTCATAGATGACGAATCCGCAATAAAAATTTGGGCCGTCTGTCCGTCTGTCCGTCTGTCCGTCTGTCCGTCACGTCGATATCTTGAGTAAATCAAATCCGATTTCAAAAATTTTTTTTTTCCCTGAAAGATAGTCAAAATAGTGAGGCTAAGTTCGAAGATGGGCATATTCGGGTCGGCCCTTCGTGAGTTAGGGCCACCTAAGTGATTTAAGGTCTTTTGGTGATATTTATGGCAAAATAAACGATGGAAATGTAAATGACACTGCAAATGATAGGCATTGTCAATACCAATCCAGGAAAAAAAAGTTTTTTAAAATCGGGTGAGTGGACCGTGAGTTAGGGCCTTAGAAGTGAAAAGCTACTAGGGCCCTATGTGTATTTTACATATAACTCGACTAAATTTCATATGTTTTTCGTAATTTTTGTTTCATTTGAAAGATAATCGAACACCGAATAGAATGTTGTTGAAAAAAAAAAATGGGTCCTTGGACTAAGGCCGCTACTAGGGCCCTATGTGTATTTTACATATAACTCGAGCAAATTTCATCCGTTTTTCGTAATTTTTGTGTCATTTGGAAGGTAATCGAACGCCGAATAGAAAGTTGTTGAAAAAAAAATTAAATTTGGGTCCTTGGACTAAGGCCACTACTAGGGCCCTATGTGTATTTTACATAGAACTCGAGTAAATTTCATTCGTTTTTCGTAATTTTTGTGTCATTTGGAAGGTAATCGAACGCCGAATAGAAAGTTGTTGAAAAAAAATTAAATTTGGGTCCTTGGACTAAGGCCACTATTAGGGCCCTATGTGTATTTTACATTGAACTCGAGTAAATTTCATTCGTTTTTCGTAATTTTTGTGTCATTTGGAAGGTAATCAAAGGCCGAATAGAATGTTGTTGAAAAAAAATTTAATTTGGGTCCTCGGACTAAGGACGCTACTAGGGCCCTATGTGTATTTTACATACAACTCGAGTAAATTTCATCCGTTTTTCGTAATTTTTGTTTCATTTGAAAGATAATCGAACACCGAATAGAATGTTGTTGAAAAAAAAATTAAATTTGGGTCCTTGGACTAAGGCCGTTACTAGGGCCCTATGTGTATTTTACATATAATTCGAGCAAATTTCATCCGTTTTTCGTAATTTTTGTTTCATTTGGAAGGTAATCAAAGGCCGAATAGAATGTTGTTGAAAAAAAATTAAATTTGGGTCCTTGGACTAAGGCCGCTACTAGGGCCCTATGTGTATTTTACATATAACTCGAGCAAATTTCATACGTTTTTCGTATTTTTTGTTTCATTTGGAAGGTAATCAAAGGCCGAATAGAATGTAGTTGAAAAAAAAAATTTGGATCCTCGGACTGAGGTCGATACTAGGCCTATGTGTATTTATACTCAATAAATTAAAATTTTAGGGCTATTTGAAAGTTTTGTTTTATTTGAAAGGAACGTCGTACGGGGCTTCGTAATTGCGCTATGCGCAATTTCTAAGATGTACACATTACATAATAATTTTACTTTAACTACTTTAACCGGCGCATAGGCTTACGGTCAAAGTAGGGTGACAGACGCATTAGGGTCACGTACGCAATAGATATACGGGTTTGTACGGGGCTCAGTCGCAGCAAACGCTCCGACTGTTCTGATGGCTCGTTTTTTCTTTAAATTAGGCCGCTAAGTATATTTTTGTTTCGTCTTTCTGCTTCTTTTTTTCGTTATTTCATTCTGAAATTGGATTGTTTCGGTTCGTGTAACAAAATTGATTATCGTGTTGGAAAAAGGGAAAACTTTTGCGATGAAATATTTTTTCTACCATTGTTTACGTAGAATAAAAATAAGATGAAAACGAAATTTCAGATTTTTTTCGATAATTTTTGTAATAATATTTTCAATGAATGTTACATGGATGGTGATACTCAAGCGTTATTAGTTTTTGGTTGAGCATTAGAGGTGAGCGGGCCGAGGTTTTTTCAAACCCGACGCGTGCCCGACCCGAATCGATTTTTAAAACCCGAAACCCGGCAGATACTGAAACCCGGCCCGACCCGAACCCGACCCGAATTAAATTTTTGAGACCCGATAACCCGAATCTTGACAGATACTGAGACCCGAAAGATACTGAAACGCGCTAAAATCGAAAATTATTTAGAAAACGCAAAAAAATATTTCAATTTGAAACAGTTTCTTGAATTTCTTCCAAGAAAAACGAAATTGCCTAAGTTAGATCCATATATAAGTGTCCGACGCTGTGACTTTACATAGAAAACTTTAATTCGGGTCGGTTTCGAATTTAAAATTTAAAACCCGACCCGAACCCGACCCGAATTGAATTTTGGGAACCCGAACAACACGAAGCATTAAAAATAATTCATTTTACCAATATTTTCGTCAAATGATGATTAAGTGATTTAAAATATTTGTAAAAGGAAAATTAAGGTAAGCGAGGGTATAGCTGACCGTGCAGGTGTACCTGACCATCTACATTATTTATCAGTTTTGGAAAATAATTACGAATGAAAATACGCAAATTAACGTTCTAATTAATCTTTAGAGCCTAAAGATTAATTTTTTCATGAAAATAATGCGATTATTATGTTTACTTATTTGATAAAACCATAAAATGAAACCAGTGCACCATCTCAGTACAAAGTTGCACATTTCTTAAGAAAATCGTATGATCGGTGTGGTCTAATTTTAGGGGTTTTATTGACAAAAGAATTATTAACGGACAAAGTTTTGGTGTTTTTAGGTAGTAAATAGTTCGACAATTAATATGATTAACATAAATAGCGTCTAAAAGTTAATATTTGATTAATTAAATGGTGGTCAAAACATTGCATCAAAAATATGCCATGTTTGTGTAGTTGACCGCACCAAATTCCGTACATTTTTCTTCATGTGTCAAATTCACCTTCCATGTGCATTGTTGTGTACAAAATGATGTGATTAAAATTCGTTGATATTTTGTGTTTTTATGCGTTTTTATCATTGAAATTGGTTAATATCAGTGAATTAAGAGTGAAAATGTGTCGAATAATGCGAAATTATTGCGAAAAATTTGAAAAATGTCTTAATTTTGTAGCGGTCAACTACTGCAACAAGACTGGTCAGGTATAAAAACATCCGTTTTTTAGTGGTCAGCTACTGCATCAAAAACAGTGCTTCAGTAAAATCAGTTTTTTACAATAAAAATTAATTAATTGTCAATATTTCTGATATTCTACGGAATGGGAACAGATCAAATTAAATTCTGACGAAGGAAAAACTTAGCTTCATCGAAATCATCCTGAGATACTGATGACCAAAGTTGAAAAATTGCTTAGCCGGTCAGCTACTACCTCGCTTACCTTATATTGGGAGATAACATTGCAGAAAGTGAAAAAACATCCAAAAATAATCGGTATTTCATGTTCGTCTCTGAAATTTTCCCCTAACGAATTAACTAAGAAGGGGCAATCTTAACATTTTCCTAAATACCAAATGTCAGTCCTTCCAAAGGGATTGCAATTTTATGGCTTAAAATGCAAAAGCCCAAACGCGCTGTATATAGTTAACAGTGACTGTGACAAAAAAAAAACAATCGAAGACATAGACTGGAAGGGGAGATAGTGTCGCAGGAAGTCAGTCCAAAAATAAAATCGGTATTTCAACCCTTCTGTGAAAGGCACAATGTCTGAATGTAAATTTATTCAAAATTCTGAAAGAACAGGCTAGGACACTCACGAAGGCGGTTGACATCAATTTTGTTAAACGCACTCATTACATATTGTGTGAAAAGTCCAAGGTTCTGAAAGAACAGGTTAAGACACTTACGAAGGCGGGTGAAACACAAATTTTGACAATTTAGACATGTTTTGTTGAATGATTGATTGTATGAAAAAAAAACTTGAAGATTTTTTTTTATCAAGTTGACATTTCACACAATCTGTAATGATTTAATAAAACCTGTCTAAATTTGTGTTTCACAGCCTTCGTGAACTCAGAAGTGTCTTAACCTGCCTGTTCCTTCAGAACCTTGGAAAAGTGAAGTTGAAAACAATTTTTTTTTGTTAATGTCTCCTTTCAGGACCTTGGATTTATTGAATGCGCGCTGTAAATACGATGTACAAACGACTGCAACTTTATCTCCCAATCTATGAATTTCTGAATTTCCAATCTGAACGAAACGTTCAGCGCATTTTTGCTAATGCGTTTTTCAATAATGAAAACGATAAAATTTTCAGTTTTTTACTTTTAATGTTAAAAAGATGGGTTAAAAAAACCGATAATTTTTGGATGTCTGTAACTTCCTGCGACATAATCTCCCAATCTATGAATTTGATTGGATTGTTTCTTTCACAGTGTCGTTTTTTGATTCGTTCAGCGCGTTAGGGCTTATGTGTTATATGTTATAATTTTCGGAAGCTTCATATTTTTTCCAAAAATTAAATATTCGCGATGCCGAGACGGCTTGTCATACGTGCATATTATTTTTTATCGCATAAGCGAAAACGAGACAACAAGATATGCGAATGACACTTTGACAATTTACAGAAGTATAATGTTTGTTTATATATCCTAGGTGAATAATTTTTTCGAGGAATCACACCGCGTATGCGATAAATAATTATTTAATGCATTCCAGCCGATGAGCCATCGAAAATTTTTCGATGATTTATTGTAAAGGAAGTGTAACCTTAAAAACATGTCTTAACTCATTCCGAAAACAAAATCTCCACATAAATATACGTACATTCGATTCCAGTCTTGTACTTTCATTGACTGCGTTAGCCAAGACATATAACATTTTTTCCTTGGTAGATATTTTTCTTTCTTTTTTACTTTTTTTTGAATCAATGAAGAGAATTCTTTTTGTATTTATAAACCTTCAGGAAACTGGAAACAAAGAATCAAGCTGAAAGAAACTGCTTATGTGTCTCCAGAGGTTCAATCAGTCAATAAAGAGTCAGTTGAACACAATAAAGCAGCTAATAAATTGTTAAAGTTCACTCTTTGGTATAGAGCAGTATTTTTGAACTGTATATGTTACTCGGTCATGTCGGTTTTGTACGAAAATTGTTTTCGCATGTATAGTATACCATTATACCATATACCAATGAATCTTAGTATCTTGCAGATCAAAATAAAACTATGGCTAGTGTTGTCTTGCGTAACGCATGTAAAAACTAATGAAATACAAGATTTTGCAGAAATTAACAAAAGAAGTAACAGATTTAGAAGTAACTTTAACAGGTTTTTGTTTATTTTATGTTTGGAAACCTTTTTGATCTAATTAAAACGTACTTGGGAACACGTTTCTAGATTCAGTTTCTTTGTCACCTGATTTATGCGATGTTACCCCGAGTACCTGAGTGAAAAATAAAAGGAAAATAAAAAAGGCGAATTTAAATAAACGTCGCATTAAAATTTAACGATTTGTGTCACAATTATCATCGAATATCTTCATTTTTTTTAGTTGTTTAAGTAAATTTTTTCCCTCCAACGAAAATTGCATGGTAATTCCAGCAGATATATATCGGTACGTAACAAGTTTGTTTTTATGGAAAACACCAACATAAAATAATCATAAAAACACAAACTAATTCCATCCACTAACTACTACACCAGAATTCATTTCGTATTCTATTATACCTTTTGCCGTATTGTTTACAGCTACAGCTCTCAGATATAAAAAAAAGTATGTGCCAGGCTTCCCACTTTATAATTTTACAGCTATTTAGTCGTAGCAATTCGTTTCAACAGAAATTCTCAACTGACTGGTCAAACGGAGAAGTGCGTTTCAAGTTTCAACACTTCAACACTTATGTCCCAAAAAAATCTGCGTCGCATGTGGCAGATAAATTTTCTTGCTGGTCTGTTCCTGAACATTTGCCACTTTGCGACGCAGATTTTTTTGGTACAATTTTGGTTTTTTCCAGTCAAATTTTTTCTGGTAAAAATTATTTGGCAGATGATGAGAAAAACTAAGCCAGCTTGTTTGAAATTGGGTGTAAAATTTAATTTTTGCGTAACGAAGCTGAAAGCGTCAACTCTAGCGATATCATTCATTTTAGAAATTGTACTTCAAAGACTGCGTCACACTTTTCTCGAAGAGATTTTTGTTGTGATATCAGTCGTTTTAGAAGTTTTAGAAGAAATTCGAAAATTTGACGAAAATAGAAAATTTGACGAAAATAGAAAATTTGACGAAAATAGAAAATTTGACGAAAATAGAAAATTTGACGAAAATAGAAAATTTGACGAAATTCGAAAATTTGACGAAATTCGAAAATTTGACGAAGAAAGTTATTCTCTATCTGCCACCATTCACAAAATAACTCTAAAACCCTAACTGACCCACCCATTTCTAACTTACGACATTTTTCACATATGCCCCTATGTTCTACTCGTAAAACTCTGAGACTTTGCCTAAGAAAGTAACTCTCTACCTCTCATAATCGCAAAAATATTAGTCCTTTCATCCTACGCTCGAGTAGCTCAAAATTTGGTCACTCTAATCACTCTAGCTCAAACGAATCTGCCCCGATTTTTTAAATTATTTTTTTGTTCGAATCGTGTTACGAATACCTTCATTTGATGGGTCGTCTCTGTAGGTTTCAATACAGCTAAGCTATAGCCAAAAACGCGTTCCCGACCCTCGAAAACCACACTCAGAAACCACTTCGAGGCCAATAAAACAAAATTCTGGTTTTTCCTGGGGTAATGGCGTATCACATATTCATTTTTTTGCCCACCCTGAGACTCCTGCAAAATTTCATGGAGATTGGCTGACTGGTTTCCGAGATCGACCGTCGATAGATAGATACATAGATAGAAACATACAGAGTAAGTTGAAAGATTTTGATTGTTTGGGAATTTCAAAACGATGTATCTCCGGCAATTTTAAACCTACATAGTCGAGTGATAGCTCGTTTTGCTCGTATTTGAAGCGAGAATATGATAGAATATGTTTTGTGGTGATATAAACCAAAGGGTAGAAACTGAAATGTTCGGCTATACATAGTTGCCGCGTCTCAAAAAATTTTCTTCGTTCTTTTTTTGGAAGTTAGACTGCGTCAAGTCCTCCGCTATCGCTCCGGACATGATACCAATGATCGAAAATTTTCTGTTGCAATGCCTGAAGCTGTGTTATGAAACAAATGCTCTTGAAAACTTCTGACCATCAAGAGTTGTTTATATATTGTTAACATATAATGGAAACATTGGAATTCAATGGAAAAGAAAGAACCAAGAACCGATGACATATTTTGCTTTAAATTAGAAAAAACGATTTCCACGGGAAGCATGTTTTTCATGCGAAAGACATTTTGCGCCGTGTCGAAGTTAAGTTACCTTATTCTCTTTTTATGTCCATGGCATACAATGTCAACCAACGCATATATTTGCGTTAAAAGACAACGAATGCACTATATTTAGTTGTATTGTTGACGATAATAAATAAACCACTGTTGCCATTTTAATCTACTCCTGATTATGAAATTAACTGACTTTGTTTCAATGGACCAGCTGGTCAAACAGCTGAATCAAAATAGTGCACAAAATTGAAAGTCGGCCACTGTGTTACCTAGGAATTGGTACCTAAATACGGTACTTTTGAGTAGGAATTTACTTCATACTTACTAAGTATTACTTAGCTCAGTTTCACCAAAAGTTTCAGTAAGTTTAACCAGATAGTCCCATATAAATGACTCAAATGGCAAACTTTAATCGAGTGCGAAGCCTGCATGTTGCTTTCAACAAAGTACAATAATTTCACCTTACATATATCGCGCACATATATCTTACCATACGAAAACCCATATCATATATAAAATTGCGTGCATCCCTTATCCATGTGCGTGTATTTTTTTCGCTAATGGATTTTTTAATGATTCCGTAATTATTTTCTACATTCAAATACAAATAAAATTTATGATTTTTCGTTTTCGTTTTGACATGCAAATTATAATAATCATTAATTATGCTATCCTGCGTTAGACAACAGTAATTTTTATGAGTACAAGCGTGTCTACATGGTCATATAATAAAAAAAATGCATGATGTGTGCAACATGGTAAAAATGAGGAAAAAATAGTATTTCCATTGATTATGTTCAGTGTAGAAATTTGTTGAACAGAAATATTTTTAGTCGAAATTCTCTGTCATACAAACAACAATTTCAATTTAATTTAATTTGACAAAAATAAAAACAGAAACCTCTGCCGGTTGTCTAATCTACATTTGATTGATAGCTAATGAAATTACGGAAGACATATAATCTCTGGGCTGAACTTCCAATTAAAAGTTAATCCTAGTTTTGTGTCGGCTGGCCATAGGACTGGTTTTTCGTTGCCGGCATTCGAAATGTACGGTACCGCTGATAAAATTATAACCGAGGGGTTGGAAAATTATATAATTTCATTTTAAACATTTTAAGCACATCGTTTTGCATGATATGAATAATTTAGGTTCGGTGGGAAATCCCTTGTTTATTATAAATTATGGGCTTCACTGTTCTGATTGACCAGATCAGATCAGACAATGTTTTGCATTTAGATGTCTGAAAAGTCCTATGCTTTATTATTTACAAAATAGTCCGTGGTTTTGTTGGTTTGGAATTAGGAGAAGAAGAAACTATTTAGGGTGAGGTACATGCTATCTATTATGTCGTAAAATTGTTTAGCTACTTTTCCAAGCTGTTTTTCTGAATAATTCGCACAAACTTAAAAGCAGGCCTAGCCCAACCTTAATTGATAGAGTTTCACGTTACACCAGATATATATATTTGCCTGACATTCCTTCAGTTCTGTCAGCATCTTTGAAGTGTGCTACAATTGCAACATTTGGGGTTTTAAGTCGGTCTTTTACATCTGTCAATTTGACGTTTTAAACGTCAAACGAAAAAAAAATGTTAGAAGTAGACAGAACATGTTTTATTTCTACTCTTGAGGAAACATAATTGAGGAAAAATAAACTATTTTCTGGCTACTTCGATTTTTTTGAAGTTTAAAACGTCTCTTTGACAGATTGAAAAGACCGACTTGTGATCACCTCCTACACCCTTCGACAAAAAACATATGTGAATAGAGTGATTAGTGTCACTGTCACACCCGTGCTTGTGATCCAAACTGCCACAATTAATGTGTTGTGTCAGTCAATATGAAATCTAGTACTTCAAATGATTCAAGTAAAGAGTGGTTTCCACCTCAATGACGACTGATTTTTAAATTTAATAAAAACAAGAATTACAAAGGGTAACAAAGTTACCAATCAAAATCCATAAAGCGTTGCTGCATTTCCCTTCATAGATTTCCCGACAAACTACTAATCGACTTTGTAACAACTCAGTCATTTTACCGCTTCACTGAGAATGCCATGCTGGAAAAATCAATGATTTTAAATATTTTATTATTTGCATCACAGAGACTACGGATACATAGAGAGAGCCATTACGAAAAATCTATTTTGCGTTAGTTCCTTATCCTATGCTTTGCATATATTTTATGTTTTGAACACATAAGGCTTTTTGGGGGATAAAGTATAGAAGGTGAAATACCTTACTTATACCCAAGGCTTTATCTTGATACCTTTTACATTTCTATTATTCAAATGAGCTTTCACCGCATTTTTTCTATGTCTTTCTGTCCGATATTCTACTTGTTATGCAGAGTGCTTTTCAATTTAATTTACCAAAATTGGAATTTATTTTCGATATAGCTGCTGAGAAGTTCTATAGTCTTTTGGAAAGGAGTTTTTGCGTCGACTTATTCGTTGAGTTGATCGAATTGTTTTTTTTTCTTCGCTAATTGTGTACATTCGAGACTTACTTGTTTCGTTTTATTTCCAACATTTTTTTTGATCTCCCATATTTTTAAGATTAAAAATTTTGCCAATGTTATACTAGTCTATAAGTCACTGTAATTTCAATCAACCCTCATCATTTCCTATTCAAATAATAAATTCTATTCTTTTATGCAAGGCCACAATACAAAGCCACAAAAGCCAAAAGGAAAACGTCTGCATTTATGTATCCCATATTATTGTACCCGATTCATACACTATACCATATGATCAAATAGCAAAATTTCCACATTCACGGTACATAAAAGCTCGTCTAATTGGACGCATAATGGGAGGAAATGTTATACGAAATGTATAACACAGTAAAGTACGAAAATAATGAAAACGAACCGTCGAACCTACACTGTATAAACACACACTCTCCGGCAACTGGCATATTATTTTATGTGAGAAATATTATTAGCCATTATTATGCCGCATTTCGGTAACATATATTATAAGGGGTTATTCATTATGGTTAAAATATATATAAATAACTGAGGGTCAACAGTCGAATGGTGAGATGAGAGAGCGTATTCCACACAAAAACTAATAATGTTCTTTATGTGTACCGTTGTCATAAACCTAATAATACATAATAAATAAGTGTAAGTCGGGGAGCATAGATATCCTTAAATAATGTTGGATAGGTAGCTATTACGTCGTCGGGACAGAAAGGTTTTCATGCAAAATATTTCGTTTACACTGGGCGAGAGAATCGGACGTGGTGCCCTATTGAGGGGAAATGTGTTTTCAGTTATTTTTGGTTTTCTTTTTTGGCTTTCGTTGCAAAGCAAAACCAACCTTCTGTAGTATGCACTCTCTCTCTCTCTTTCTCGGCTACCGTATAGATATAACGTATTTTGTGCATATTTACTATTTTGGTGGTGACATGGTTATTTGTTATCGATTTTACGGTTTTAATGGGACAGGATGCGTGATTATGAAATGACATTTTCATTCGCTTTGGGTTGAAGGTCATATGAAATTAGCGAAATTATATGTCAAGCCATGAATGAAGTTTTGACAGAAAGTGCACGGACTTCTGTCACTTTTTTCGCTAGCAGTGAAGTAATGACATAAGTCCACAAATTGTCTTTCAAAATTTCATTTCACGACTGACTGTATACTCAGTCTTAAGTGTGAAAATTTCCACCTGGCATTACACACAGCGACGTACATATCAAAGTTCTAAATGTCATATTTGAAATAGAACAAAAGAATTTCGATACGTCGCTGCGTGAAGAATACATTCAAATTGTTCAAAAACTTTTATTCAATCTCATTAATCTGAACAGAAACATTTTACGGCGTATAATAAATCCGATTATAACGAATTTTTGTCACCATCCCTGGCGACAGGTGCGATAAAATGTTTACCATTATAGCAACCAGTTCTATTTAACAATTAAACAATTATTACGATAAAATGGTTGTTATTGCTACCATAAATGACTGCTAATTTTCCTCAGTCGACATGCTTACTTGCATTTGTTGCCAAACAAAATGTTTCTTATCGGTGTGTAAAGCTCTGTGTGGCTAAAGCGGTTGAATTGCTGAAATCAATAAGTAAAGTTCAAGCTTCGTATTTTGAAATTAGGCCATGTAACCGCAGTTAGTGTAAATTTAATTGTTTGTTTGATATAATTACCAATTTGATGGTTTTGAATTGAGTTTAGGGAGTCAACCGAATACAATACAAAGTCTAATTAATAAAGAAGAAGGCACAATTATTCAATTGAGAGAGCGGAATCAACTCTTCCCACGTGAAATTCGTTTTGCTCATTTTCATAAATATGAACCGCTCATATCTGGGTCCCTTATATGACTGTTCGAAAAAGGAACCGGAACTGCTACCGTGGTATTACACGTCCGAAACTGTAGGAAACATTTCATCATAGCACTGAACCAAGCACTAAAACAGAATTTTGACTACTGCGCCGAGAAGGTTCCTCTGGAAAATTCTGTTCGTGCTTGGCTTAGTGCTATGATTTTATTCATCACCTCTCACTTACGTTCATTCACTGAAATAAAGGCAATGACTGCGTTCAATTGCGAATAGTAACGATGTTACATTCCGGACCAATGGTTTTATTTTGACTATAACACCAGCCACTTGGTGTGAGGTCGCATTCCACAGTTTCTCGAGATGTCATTTGTATTGGTTCCAGGGCCTATTTTACGAAAACATGTTTCTCAAGTTTCTGAAAGTTTCCAAAATGTTTCTTAAAGTTTCTTAAGGAAACTTTTCAAGAAACTTTAAGAAACTTTGAGAAACATTTTGGAAACTTTCAAAAACTTGAGAAACATGTTTCCGTAAAATAGGCCCTGATTGGTTCTATTGCTGCAGTGAAATGTGAGCAGGTGTCCGGGCAATGTGCCTTTCGCTGAAGAGCTACACAATAAAGACCGTGGCTTTTGCAATGAACATCAATTGTTTGGTGAATGGATAATAGCCAAGGTATACAAAACCGAAGTTATCACAAATTGTTCGAAAATGTTCATACAAAATTTTATGGACGCTGTTCTCTGTTCTGAACCGCTAATATCTTTTAGAGCTTATGCTGTGGTAAACACGATGTACACTTATCCAGCATTCTTAAGATATTTATTACGATGTGTGTATACTGTGAACAGCATGAGGTTGTGGTTCTTAAGAATTTCATTACTTCGGATCAACACTGAACAACATTCCCGAGTATTATGTCAAAATTCCGTCTATTATATTGTGAAAACTTTGCCCAGCCCAAAGCACAAAATGATTAAATGGCCGAACGTTACTCTTGTTACTTGTTGCCATTGGCAATATGTCTTCCGTATTGATATTACATAACATGAAAAAAAAAATTGCTTCTGGGAGTATTAAAGTCTATAATATCCACGACACACACACCAAAAATGAACTTTTTTTTTCGAATTTTCCATTTAGAAAATCACATTTTAGGCAAATTTTATATCACATCTCAAACATGGGCTAGCGGGAAAAAAAAGAGAGAAAGAACTTCATATAAAACGGGATTTATTATCTGATGTGAAACTTTTTATTCTCGTGTCCCCGCAGAATTTATTCCGGTCGTATAAAAATATGTTTTATATTCCTATATAACCGTATAATGCGAAATATCAACATCACCCGAATATATCGTAATAGCTATAAATTTGGCTCCATAAATTTTACATTGTTAAAATTTCCCGGCTTTTTAAATTTACTTGATAAATTCATTGTCACGGTTTGTCAGTTTCATTAAACAACCATATTTTTATATGATTTTTTATATTTTGTATATAAACTCGCTTTGTAGTAGCAACCTTGTCGCAACAGAATTTTCTGTGATTTTGTGAACACAAATACCACTTTTTAAAATCACAGAAGAGTGATAAACAATTTTGCTTTTTTCGTCACAGCAATCACTGATAATAAATAGGTCGTCGATAATATCACAAATTAAGATCGTCGTGTCAAAGTTAAAAGTAGTAAATTCGGGGAAAAAAATATCACAATCAGCACTGAATCGGGAACACGTAGAAGCTCATTTCGGAATTGGTTATGCGGTAACGTTGGATCAATAATACGGACACAGCATTGAACATACGACAGGCATCATTGAATGGCGAATGGTATGAGCGTTGTGTTCTACATGGTCTGATCGAGATAATGCCATTGTGTCTCGTTGACCTCAAGTTGAATGTTATACGGGAGCGAAGCACAGGTGAATGGATCTTACCGATGATCAGTGAGTGAATGAATAAAATGCATGCGTTCGTTCTTCGTCTATTATTGTATATAAAGCAAATAACGCAGGTTAGTATTTTTATCACGTATTGTATTAGAACTCTATCAGCATTCTACAAAAAGCTATTACGTTTGAGCGTTAGTATGCAACCAATTCGACCGCGCCGAAAAACATAGAAACATCATTGCTCGAAAATCACAAGTTTCACGATAGTCGGGTAATCATCCAAATGCAAAATAGTTTTTTAAATAAAACATTTGAAACTTATCAGGTAATCAGCTGATAGCTACGTTTTTCATACATTCAACCGCACGTATAGCACATTTGTTTTATTTCTTATTTCTTAAAACTACTCTACAAAATCAACATAGAAATTTAAACAGATGTAGTTAAACTACGATTTTATGTCAAATTTGATAGGGCTATTCCCTTCATTTTATTTATACTCGATATACGAGTGTATATCCAGCATCGAGTGACTGCATATAAATCGCGACAACTCACCTGAAAAATAATTCACTTTTAACTCGACGGATTTTGGTCAAATAATCTGCCAGTATGTAGCTCATGATGTCAGGAATCCGCGGTGACGTTATTAGCTTTGTCCTGTCTTTAGCGTCGTCGTGACATTTACAAGCTCGTTGTGCGTTCGAAGTGTCATCAATTTAGATTTGAAAAATGCACCAAAGTGTTAAAATTCAATTTTATATGAGAAATAAACTTACGTCAAGCAAGAAAACTTATAATTAGTTTTGTGAATGAAAATGTAGAAAACTTATATTTTTCTCGTTAATAAAATTTATTCCCTTGACTGAAAGTCAGGGTCTTACACCAGAAAATACCGAAAAATGTGGGTAACAAAAAGGTTCGCTGTGATTGAAAATGTATGAAATGCTATGAAAAACGTTAAATGTGGGTAACAAAAAATCGTTGAGGGCACGATAACTTGAGTAATTCTCAATCAATTTGGATGATTCTTTTTTTTTAATTCGTGGAATTAAAATCCCGAGGCTAAGTTCGAAGATGGGCTATATAGGACTAAGGATCTGGAAGCTATCCGAGAAAAACGGGATTTTATACTGTTGATCATAGCCTCAATTAAAAAAGATTACTTTGATGAAATTTGATTTTGTTTGGGGTAGTGTGGGTAAATCATATAAGTTTGTTTTCGACGTGCATGAAACTACAGTGTGTTCAAACTAAATTCGAACACCGTAAGATTTTTTAGAGTTTCTAAAGTCATTAATGTCAAATAGCAAAAATGCGTCCGTTTCAGCCTTTTTCTCAGGCGCACTTTTTATTTTGAATTTGAATTTTTCATATTTTTCAATTTTTCGTTGTTTTGCTACAGAAAGTGTTCAATTTTAGGTTTTATTATTTTATTTTATAATTTGGAGGCTCAATACTGTAATTTACGTCCGGGCAAATAAAAGAATCAATAGAAATAAGTAACTTTTTTTAAAAGTTTTATCAGATTTTTGTCGTATAGTGGCCGACTTTTAATTTTTTGGTATAGTGGCCGCGCGACTTTCAATTTTGTGGACTATTTCGATTCAGCTGTTTGACAGTCTGGTCCATGTAAACAGGGAAAGTCAGTTAATTTTATAATCAGTTGTAGATGAAAGTAGCAACAGTGGTTTGTTTATTATCGTTAACAATACGACTAAAGATAGTGTATTCGTGGTTTTTAGAAGATATTTTTTTGCATGGAAAATATGTTTCGCATGGACAGCATGCTTCAGATGGAAAACATATTTCAGATGGGAAACATATTTCAGATAGAAAACATGTTTCACATAGGAAACATATTTCAGATATTAAACAAATTTCAGATGGAAAGAATGTTTCAAATTAAAAACATGTTCCAAATGGAGAACATGTTTCAAACGGAAAACATTCTTCTGATAGTAAACATATTTCCAATAGAAAAATATTTTAGGTAGAAAACATGTTTCAGATAAGAACATGTTTTAGATGAGGAACATGTTTCAGGCAAGGAACATGTTTAAGATAAGAACATGTTTCAGATAAGGAACGTGTTTCAGACAAGGAACATGTTTAAGATAAGAACATGTTTAAGATAAGGAACATGTTTCAGATAAGGAACATGTTTCAGATAAGTAACATGTTCCAAATGGAAAACATGTTTAAAATGTCAAACATTTTTCAGATATAAAACATGTTTCAGATTCGAAACATGCTTCTGATGGGAAACATATTTCAGATAGAAAACATGTTTCAAATGGGAAACATGGTTCAGATAAGAAATGTGTTTCACATGGAAAAACATGTTCTGTGTGGAAAACATGTTTTGTGTCGAAATAGTATATTATCAGATGGAGAAAAAGTGCGATGAAGTCGCACTTTTTTGGTCCTAGGTATGAAAAGTTTTGTTTTTGACCCAGGTGGTGAAAACGTCCGAAAATGACATGAGTGGGTACGAAAATTGATGTCACTGAAAACGAAAAGTGATGCCACTGTAACGAAAAGTAGAAGAAAAGGTGAGAGATAAAGTTGTTGTTTTGGCTCTCTACCTGGTGAGGGAATGTGAAGTTTTTTTCCGCCTGAATGAAAACTTTTTTTCTAATTTGAGCTGAATATTGGAACTTCATAAAGTACTTCATAAAACTTCGAACAGTTCTTTTTGTCTCTTTTACACATGTTTTTTCTTACAAATTACGGCATATTGGCTCTTCCTTTTCCTTGGAATTTCGATGAATCTAGAGCTTTTGTTTCATAACCCAGCTTTAGGCATTTGTCAGAAAATTTTCGAATGTTTGTATTAACCTTTACGAAGATTTTTTTATGCGATATTCCAAAGTATTAGCATCTAAATTATTCTAATAAGACTTTCCTCTTCGTCTAAAATGATTTTAGTTTTAGTTGAAACAAATGTCAGAGTTTACCGCCATTGATAAACTTACCTTTCGCGATTAAATTTAATTCAAGAAACTTCTAAGCTAGGCTTTGATTTTCTTCCATAAATGGTCTCAATAGAAGCCACACACACTGAACGGTCACTTATAGTCCGTAGAATAAGAATGTGTGTTCTTGGTATTGAATCGACAAATGTGTCGTAAATTCTTCGAATTACCAAATCTGAAAATTTTTAATCAGTAGGGTAAAGGTTAGTCGTGCTTCTATACATTGACGCTGCCTTGTAACGTGTGTATAACCTTGAAAATGTCAATAAATGTTACGCGTTACCGAAGAACTATACTAATACTATTCATCTATGAAAAATTTACGACAAAAATCTGATAAAACTTCAAAATAGGTTATTTATATTAATTCTGTTATTCGCACAGTCTCAAATTAGAGTATCGAACCTCCAAATTATAAAATAAAATATTAAAACCGGAAATTAAACACTTTGCGTAGCAAAACAACAAAAAAATTAAAATGACGAAAAATTCAAATTCAAAATAAAAAGTGCGCCTGCGAGAAAGTGTGAAACGGACGCATCTTCTGTTATAGGCCGATGCCATGAAATCGATGACTTTTAAAACTCTAAAATATCTCAAATGTGTTCTGAAATAAAAAAAACGGACTGTAGTAGGAAGAATAATTTCATCATTCAATGTCCATCTTCTAACGTGTAAACATCTCTTGCTAACAACTTGATAGTTGACTATCAAATTTGATAGTTGACTAACAACTTGATAGTTGACTAACAACTTGATAGTTGACTAACAACTTGATAGTTGACTAACAACTTGATAGTTGACTATCAAATTTGATAGTTGACTGTCAAATTTGATAGTTGACTGTCAAATTTGATAGTTGACTAACAACTTGGTAGTTGGCTATCAAATTTGATAGTTGACTATCAAATTTGATAGTTGACTAACAACTTGATAGTTGACTATCAAATTTGATAGTTGACTAACAACTTGATAGTTGACTAACAATTTGATATTTGACTAACAACTTGATAGTTGACTATCAAATTGTTTGTCATTTATCAAGTAGGTAGTTTTTTTGCTCCCTTTACAACCACATCTTACGCCAGCCAAAATGCCTGTTATCAAATTAGCACACTTTGATTAAAAAGTGTAAGAAATTTTAATAAAAAAGTTAAATTTTTGCAGGCAATATAAGATGAATTATCTCAACTAATTTTTGAAGATTTTTTTAAAATGCATGAATCAATCAATTAAAATTAAATGAATCAAAGAGAATATTGTAAAAATTTTACGAGTGTGAAGTTTGCGGCCAGAGCGAAGCGAGGGCCGTAATTCACACGAGTCGTGACATTTTATTCACGTTTGAAGGTTTTGTGAATGGGAAATCGAGGGATTGTTTTTGCTCGGTCTACCAATAAATTTCTCCTTTTACAAATATTTCTAATCCCTTTACCATTATAGAGTGGTACCAATTTACCGAAAATATTGGTAAACTGAGTTATTTTTAACGATGAACCAAAAACTAATTAAGTTCATTTATTACCATGTCACCATGTGAAGGTATATTAAGTACCGTGGAACTTTCTTTTTTTTCGCAAAAGTGTAAGAGAAGAACATCTATCGCACTTTTTTATTAAACAAGCTTCGCATCTACTCTGATGTAACAAAAGGGCAATCAAACAGAATAATAGAATAAATAATGCTTGGGATCAAGCTTCTCTTCCTTTAGTTTTTGGTGGATTGGGGATTCGGAAAGTTGAAGACTTGGCAATGCCTGCCTATCTGTGTATTCATCATCTGATTTGTCGAATGAAATTTTGAGTAAATTTAATTTGCGAATAATTGATGATGACATTTCAAGCATAGTAGATACCATTCCTAACGATTTTATTCCAGACAATGATGAAATGAGAAAGGTGCAACGAAACTGGGACCTACCGGTAGGAGCAGTTTTAGCGAGATGTTAGATTCTAGTGACCCTGTTACTCGTGCTAGACTACTTGCGTCATCTACCAAAGAATCTTCAAAGTGGCTGCAGGTTGTCCCATCGAGTCAACTAGGTTTACTATTAGATAACAATGCAGCGAGAATTGCTGTTGGTCTTCGTTTAGGATCCCAGTTGTGTGAAGAGTACAAGTGTAATTGTGGTAATGTGGTCAAGAAGGACGGTTTGCATGGTTTATCGTGCAAATTAAAGATGGGGATTACACTACTTCATTTTGGTTTTGGGAAGGAAAGAGTAACGGTTGGGCTTAGATCAGTTTTAAATTCTCTATCCGAATTTGTAATCGAAAATTTTGTGGCACCTCTAATTATTTTCCAAACACCTCTACCACTCCTCATACATTTACCAACCATCATGAGCAAATACTCTTAGCATGAGCATCGGTGAGCATTTCAATAAGCAAGAGATCATAAGCTAAGCAAGTGTGAGAGTGAGCCTTAGCTTACACGTTTTTTGTTCGTTTTTTTTTTAATTCAATTTTTTGTTGGTTTGAAATTCTTTTTATTTGGATGCTATGTATAGAAAGGTATAGAACCATTTGATATGAGGCAAAACCAGTTCATAACAATAAATGTTCGTTGGTGCATTGTAGCATATTTTTGCACATCAAATTTTAAACACTTCTACATTACTGAGCTGCGCACTGATATCAACCAATTTGTTCTCGTAAATTTGAGTGTTGTAAATGTTTTCTGTTTGTTCGCTCGCTATTGTATTCGATAAAAATAACAAATTGATATGAGGGCATATTGGGATTGAATAAAAACTAATTGTACGGTTCATTTGTTGTATAAAATTTCATGGATTTTATTGGCACAAATTTCAAATTAATGTAAGTACAACGAATCTTTTTTTTTACTAGAAATATTAGGGAAATTCATTAAATTTGATGTCGATCGGAACGCAAAATTTTTTCACAAGACAAATTTGTGAGAATTAACGAATTCAAATTAACGCGGTTATCTTACGATAGATTTTTCGTGCATTTGTTTGTTGCAAAGGTTGATTTTCGGTTGTAAGCGTAATTTCTGTTGTCACGTTGTAAAGTCCAGCAATAATCGCTCATCATCGATTCATCCCATCTCCCTTGATATCTCCGTTCCATCGCCGCTATGTCCTGGTGGAAGCGCTCCCCTTGCTCGTCACTCACGTCACCCAAGTTCTCCGGAAAAAAATCCAAGTGCCCATCCAATAAATGAATTTTCAACGATTGTCGGCAACCCATTGCATTGTAGTTCGTCAACAATTTTGAGATGAGATGCTCATAGTTGCTGGCTCTTTCGTTACCCAAGAAGCCATTCACTACTTCCTTGAAAGATTTCCAGGCCATTTTTTCGACACGATCAAGCGTTTTTTCGAATTCTGAATCGTTGAGTAGTTTTCGGATTTGCGGTCCGACAAATACGCCCTCTTTAATTTTTGCGTCAGATAGCCGAGGAAATTTTTGTTTTAAATATTTCAGGGGTCTACCACCGGGCTTCAATTTTTTAACAAAATTTTTAACTAGCCCCAACTTGATGTGTAATGGCGGCAGCAAAATGTTTTGAGGATTGACTAATGGCTGGCTCTCTACATTTGCTTTTCCCGGAACGTAATGCTTTCGTGCTGGCCAATGTTTCTTGGTATAGTGTTGATCGTCTGCTCGGCTATCCCATTCGCATAAGAAACACATGAATTGCGTATAACCGGACTGCATACCCATAAGCATATTAATCACCTTCAAATCTCCACAAAGCTGCCATTCATACTCCTCGTATTTTACCGCCTTCAATATAGCCTTCAAATTTTCGTACGATTCATCCAAATCGACAGAATGACCCACCGGAACGGACGGCTTTTCATTGCCATTATGCAAAAGAACTGCTTTTAAGCTTGCAGTTGAGCTGTCTATGAACAGACGCCATTCATTGGGTTTGTGTTTCCATCCCAAACATTCCATTAGACCATCGATGTCTTGACAATAACAGATGGAATTCTCTTTTTTGAAATATTTCATCAGCGGCAGATTTCGGTCTCTGTAGAAATTGACTAACGTTCCTGTTTTTAGTAATCTCCATTGCAGTAAACGTGATGCAAGCAACTCTGATTTCTGTTTTGTTAAACCCAGATCGCGAATAAGATCGCTCAACTCTGGTTGGTCAATCATATGAGGCTCGCTGCAATCTTCTTCGGGGACATAATCTGGATCGTTCGTTTCTTCCGTCGATAGCAAAAGAGCTTCCAATTTGGCTGTTAGTGCTTTATCTCGAACGGCGGGATTCGGTGTTTTTGGCACTGGATAATTATCTCCGTTCAAAACAATCTTTGAAGCGGATTGGCAGTTGGGGTACTCGATTTTATTTTTATTTTTGGCCGAGAAGCCAGCAACATTGGTCAAGCAAAAATAGCAGTCATTTCGGTGATTCCGTTGTTTTTTCCATACCATTGGAACTGCAAAGGGCATTCGATCACGTGTACCATTCCACCACGAATTTAAAGCTGTTTCACAAGTCTTACAGCAAACGTTTGGTGTCCATTTCTCACTTTTAACCTCTTGCCCAAAATACAATGAATAGTACAGTCTGGTTTTTCCTGTTATATCTTTTCGCTGACCTAGCACACAGTACTTGCCGCAAATATAACAAAAAATATCTGTAGAATTTTTGCATTGAAACTCAATTTTCACCATTTTTATCAGAAAAAAATGCAAAGCGCAAAGAAAATGAATCACGAGATTTTTATTGACTTTAACAATCGATCTATTGTCTAACTGTATAATTTTTAGAAAAAAAAGCATAAGTGACTTTACCATCTCAGAATATAGTACGGCCTACAATCAGGCTCAAAATAATTATTATTTTGATGATAATTTTGGACTCGCATCCTTTTTGGAAAAAGTACGACCATCTTTTAGTGTTAAAATGTGTTAGCTTCCAGTAAAAAATTGAAACATTTGTACTGACGTCACCTAAGTCCGAGAAAACTCAATATTTCACGAAAATTGACACATATTATGAGTTTTCTCGGTCTAAGGTTACATCAATACAAACAACTCAATTTTTTATTGAAAGCTAACACATTTCAACACCAAACGATGGTCTTACTTTTTTCAAAAAGGATGCGATCCCAAGATTACCATCAAAATAATAATAATTTTGTGCCCAAATGTAGGCAACAATTTAGCCATGTGTATCTTAAATGTTTTGTTTAAACTTTAGTAATCTTTGATTTATCATGCTAAAATAATGGTGCAAGTTAAAAGTTTATAAAATAATATCCTTGGGGCTGAATCTGATAGTCCAAATGAAAGTTTACAAATGTGCAGGCAAACTTATTGAGCCCAACCATTTTCATTCTAATGAAGCGTGACCTCATTGTGACCACTGTCTGCACCAATGACATAATAAGTATAGACCGGCCCTCCATACACACGAAAAAAATGTAAAATGTCGATGTACGTTTGAGTCGATTACGATTTACGAGTGAGTCTCAAATACTACATCTCGTATGTAGTATGAACATCAAAGTCGTAAAATTGTGCGTCTAAATCATACAATAAACGGCTGAGTGAACCATTGGTTTTGCGCAACGTAGTCCAGTCTATACTTACTATGTCGTTGGTCTGCGCATGACAAGTGTTACCATAAGTGACAATTAAAATTCAAAGCAAACAGAAAAAAATGGCTGAAGCTTCCGAAGACGTTCTAAAATTTGTTCTTCTTGTGGAACAGCACATTGATGTGCTCCTAAAATCCCAGACTGTTTCTAATAAAGAGAAAAAGAAAGCAGCTGCGGCTTCTATTATTCAAAAGTGGGAGCAGATTTCTAAAGTAAAATCGACTGATGCGAGCCTGCTCAAAAAAATCAGCAACCTAAAAACACGAGCGAAAGCAGCACAAAAAAGTGGCAAACCAATGAATGACTGGCAAATCAAAATATTGCGAATCACGGTACGCGTTAATACATATTTGGTGACATAAGTGACCCATAATAATTTTTGTGAATATTTTTAAAGAGTGATGACCTACAACAAGACGCACCGAGCTCATCAAACAATCAAATTGATAGCCATGAGCACGATGACAGTTCTTCGGAACCGCCGATTGAAGAAATGAATGTCGAACAAATCTTGAACCAGTTTGAAACAGATCAGACAAAGTCATTGAGCATTGAACAACTGCAACGTCTCGTGCTTTTACAAAAATTACACGTCCTTACGCTCCAAAGATCAAGATTGGAAAACTTGAACAGTATTGAGAGCGCGAAGAGTCTCACTATTGATTATATCGGATTCGACGACGCATTAATCGACGACCCTGAACAAGCAAACACAACCATTGCAGACACGTAGTGTGTGAAACTATTTACATTTGGGTCGTACCAATGTAACCAATTTTTTGTATAATAAATTAATTTGAAATTTGCGCCAATAAAATCCATGGAATTTTATACATCAAATGAACCGTACGGTTAGTTTCTATTCAATCCAAATACGAATACAATAGCGAGCGAACAAACATAAAACATTTACAACACTCAAATTTACGAGAACAAATTGAATATTTCGAAAAATATCAGTCTGACTAAGTGAAAAAATTGGCTGATATCGGTGCGCAGCGCAGTAATGTAAAAGTGTCTAAAATTTGATGTGCAAAAATATGCTACAATGCACCAACGAACATTTATTGTTATGAACTGGTTTTGCCTCAAATCAAATGATTCTATTCCTTTCTATGCATAACATCCAAATAAAAAGAATTTCAAACCAACAAAAAATTGAATAAAAAAAACGAACAAAAAACGTGTAAGCTAAGGCTCACTCTCACACTTGCTTAGCTTATGATCTCTTGCTTATTGAAATGCTCACCGATGCTCATGCTAAGAGTATTTGCTCATGATGGTTGGTAAATGTATGAGGAGTGGTAGAGGTGTTTGGAAAATAATTAGAGGTGCCACAAAATTTTCGATTACAAAATCGGATAGAGAATTTAAAACTGATCTAAGCCCAACCGTTACTCTTTCCTCCCCAAAACCAAAATGAAGTAGTGTTATTGCTAAACACGATTCTGTCAATAATGTTTTTGGTCATGCATTTTCCTCTGCAGGATTTCCCAATATTTTGCAACCACCTGGTATTTCTAGAGACGACGGTAAAAGACCTGATGGTATGACAGTAGTTCCGTGGAGTCATGGAAAATCACTTTTATGGGATGTAACAATACGTGATACTTTGGCTCCTTCATACATCAGTGAATCCTCTAAGAAAGCAGGGTCTATTGCAGATAAAGCGGAGAGATTTAAGCATAATCATTATATACGTCTTAAAGAAAACAATTTATTTACCCCCCTTGCCTTTGAATCATTAGGTTGCATGGGTCCAGAAACAAAGAAATTTATTGACAAGTTGGGATCGTTGATGAAGAGAGCATCAGGGGAGCCACGTTCCAAAGATTATCTGTTGCAGAAAATTTCTATTGCTATACAAAGAGGCAATGCGGCATGTATTCTTGGAACTTTAGGAAGTAATAGAGCGGATGATTTTTATTTATTGTAATATTTGTTGATTGAAAAGATCGTTTTTTTACTGACTGCGCCGTATGCGAGCAGTCTTTTTTTTCGCTTTGAATAAATAAATACCAATTTCTGTATACACAAGAACTTTGGAACAAAATGTAGGACATTTTTAGCCCCGTACGAAGTACGAAGGGGCTTATAGGATTACGGTGCCGTGTGTAATTGATGGAATTCGAAGTAGGCGGTAAGGGCAAAGTTTTTGCCTATGTTCATAGATGACGAATCCGCAATAAAATCCGTCTGTCACGTCGATATCTTGAGTAAATCAAATCCGATTTCAAAATATTTTTCTTTCCCTGAAAGATAGTCAAAATAGTGAGGCTAAGTTCGAAGATGGGCGATTTTGGGTCGACCCCTCCCGAGCTGGGGCCCCATAAGTGATTTAACGTTTGCCGAAGATATCTCTGGCCATTTAAAGGCTACACTTGAAAGTGATACGTCAAATGAAAGGTATTTACAATACCGATCGACGAAAAAAAAGTTTAGGGAAATTGGATGACCAACTCGTGAGTTAGACCCCTTGGTGTGAACTAGGTACAGAGCGGCAAGCCGTTTTTGCTTGAACGTTGGTCAAATTTGAACGGATTTAGATAGATTTTGCTTTATTAGATAGGTATTGACCGTACCAATCAGGGAAAAAACAGTTCATGAAATTCGGTTCACCGGAGCGTGAGCTAGGTCTCTTGGAGTGAGCTTATATGAGGCTACTCGGCCGTAGAGTGAAGGTGGTGTTTTTTGTTAATATCTCGAGTAAATTTTGACCGAATTTCATGAATTTTTTTTTGTTTGAAAGGTAAAGGAGCCGTACTACTTTCCACCTCCTAACAAAATGGCCGTCGGCCGCCATTTTGAATTTTTGTAAAATCAATATAAATCGGTGAAAATGATACTTACAAAGTCACTGATCAGTGGGAAGTGAATAGTTACGTGTGTTGGGTGTTTCAAGGATCCCAAATAAATCTATATAATCTATATAATCTATATATAAATATATATAGCTATATTGAGCTATATAACGGTAGAGATAGTTATTTTGAGCTATATACTAGCATATTTATCAGTAAATTGTTTATTTACAGGTAAATATAGGTTAATATAGGACTGAGGAAATTTAAGGTCAATTTTAAATTTGAGTTACGTTTGAAAGGAACATCGTACGGGGCTTCGTAATTGCGCTATGCGCAATTTTTAAGACGTACTTTCATAAGAATTTTACTTTACCGACGTTTACGGGCGCAGTGGACTTACGGCAAGAGTAGGGCGACGGACGAACTAGGGTCATGTGCGCAATAGATGTACGGGTTCGTACGGGGCTCAGTCGCAGCAAACGTTCCGACTGTTCTGACGGCTCGTTTCCATTGGAAAGGTGACTATGGCCCGAAATTGCGAAAAACGTTGTATCTACCAAGGTAGGTACGAAGGTATTTTTTCGCACTAGATGTCGAGGCGAAGCCGAGGTCGACAAGACGTCGTGTGCGAAAAAATACCTTCATACCTACCTTGGTAGATAAATAACTATTTGGCTAGATGGCATGGTAGGTTCTGTTGTTTAAATTGTTTTGACTGTAAAAGGAAATTTTAATCGTCAATGTGTTCTCTCGTTTTGTTGAAGAAAAAAAGATCTCAGTTCAACTCTAAACACTTCTTAAAGCTATCAACGGTATTCGGCGAGTTTCAAAACAATTGAATTAACTCTGATTCCCAGTTGACCGAATGGTGCCTTTGAAAAGAAAAGCTTTTGCAGATAAGAACTATTTATTGAAATCCCATTTAAAAGCACCTTGAACCGTTCTTAGACTTAGTGTCTTCACGTTCTTATGTTTTGTTAGTTATTAGTGAAGTAATAGAAAATGTGTACTAAAGAAATTACAAAATGACTTAGTCATATGCAGGACATGTTTTGCATTGGATAGGTGATTATGGCCCGAAATTGCGAAAAACGTTGTATCTACCACGGTAGGTACCACGGGTCGACATCTAGGCGGAGAAATACCTTCATACCTACCTTGGTAGATAAATAACTATTTCGATTCTTCCATTTACACTAAATTTGGTATGAGATGGCGGGGATTATGACAATTGATAATCGTGCATGCTCTTTACATTCGTTTGTGTACTTTTCGTCTTTATTTCCTTGACAAACGCTACAGCAAAAACGAGTTAAAAATGCAAACGAGTTAAAAAAGTTTGCTTTTTTGACAATAAAGTACTTACGTAAGAAATTTGTTTCTGTTTTCAACGCTATTCAATCCACAAATACAATCCAATGCAATCCATATGAAATCACATTGAAACATAGCTCGATTACACATACCCTTATGCGCGCGAGACGGCAGCATCAGTATGAATGTGCATAACATGTACGAAGTACGTACATGGTATTTACGAAGTTTTTGATGTGGATTGAGAAACTGTGGTATGTAAGTAGAGAGAATAAGAGTTTCTAACCTAAATTTGATTACTGTACATGTATTAGTAATGCAAAAATGGTATGCATTATTGTCTCAAATCGTGTTCTACAAACACAACATTATATCTCTTCATTCGAAATAAAAACTAATTTCCAGAAACGAAACTTTTCCTTTTGAGTACAAAATGTTTTGAAAAGGATGACTCATTAATCTGAAAGGGAATAGTTTACGGAGATCTTTTAATTTTGTTTTAAAACTAAATTTAGGACATGACGTTACACAATATGTAGAAGATAACAGATATAAAAAAAAAACTTTTGACTTTGGCTTACGTTCCATTCAATATCTGCACAGCCCTAACGTATATATAGAACTTACATGATCCTCTCGTTTTTAGCCATAAAGTTTATTTAATACGAAAGAAGATTTAATATTCCATTATATTCCCATTTTCATCTTATTTTAATTAAAGAACCTTTTTTCCTATTTTATTTCTACATTTACATCGCTGCTACGGGTTTCTCTAAGTTGCCAGAGTCGTATAATAAAACACATCGTCGTACATTAATTTACCAAACTGCTGCCAGTTTCTTGTACGGGTAAGAAAAATAAAATTTTAAACTTTAAATATTTTATAACTCGTACAGCGAAAACGTGGCACTATTTAATGAGCTTCTGAAGAGAGAGAAAGAGATAGTGAGAGAAAGTTAGCGGAAATAGCTTTCACAACATAAATGTTCCTAGAAAATGTATAAGTTTTGTCATACACAAAAGTCGAAATGAATTTAATGTTGAATGCTATATGACGAAGAATCTGTTTTCCTTGTCGTTTTATTTATCTCTAGGTGTCATATTGTGTACATTGTGTGGGATTAAGCGACTTATCAGTCCTAATGCTCAACACACTGCATCTGTTCTGGGTTTTATTTATTTAGAAAGTCGTTAGCAATTGGTCTCGTGCTTTTACATATACGGTGATGCTTTTTGGTTCGTACGTAAAACAATAAACAAAGTGAGTCATACATCCTACTATATTGGAGCTTTTATTACTATGTAGCGCAATTATAATCGTGACCGAAAAGTAAATTACATTAAAATTACGATTCAGGTCTTACTTTGGTTGGTTACACGCGAGTGCCCATGCGAGATCCTAATTTGAGCTTCCTAAGCACGTCCCAACTGATGAAATTAACCGAAATAAGCTGAAATATGTGGGGGTCCAGTGGGCGGCAAATAATTGGTTATTTGTGTACCTGTTTTGGGCGATTGATTTTAGGCAATTTCGCGGATTGTAGGCCGAACGAAGTGAGACTTACAAGCGAAAGTGCCTTAAATCAACCGTCCCAAACAGGTGCACATGTAAGTAAGCGAAGCATGAAAAAATTATTGGCAACGTTCTTTTCTATCAAAGCGATCAAAAAGATCACCAGAACACATGTTGTTGCTATCATTTACTTTCGCATCTTCGTTTGAGAAATTGTATAAATAAAAACTTTACACAGACCAGGATTTGAACATCCAACACCAAAATTCTTCCAAACACCAAGCAACGACCATAGCCATTCGGCTACAGAGTCACACAATTATACAGAACGTATTGTTGAAGCGTACATACTAAGCATTGACTACTTGATTTTATTTAGCGCGTCTCTATACATCACATTGCAATGTGTATATAGAACAGGTTGCTTGATCGTTCATGAATTCATGTTTGGTAGAAATTTAGGTAATATCTTGCATTGGAAAGGTGATTATGGCCCGAAATAACTATTTCATGCTTCGGGCCAAAAATGAGGGTAATTTTTTATTTTTTCTCGAGTTTTCGGCCCTTTGCATGAAAACTTACATGTGCACCTGCTTTGGACTATTGATTTTAGGCACTTTCGCTTGTAAGCCTCACTCCGTTCGGCCTACAATCCGCGAAATTGCCTAAAATCAATCGTGCAAATCAGGTACACAAATGACTATTGTTGTGATACCACATTTGCAAACGAATCTAGTATGACGCCGAAATCGGCTCTCACTCCTACAAAAAAGATCCCAAAAAAACATTGATGTTACGTTCTTCTTCCTCTTTTTCAGCCTGTTTCTATCCACTGCTGGATGTAGGCCTCTCCAACTTCTTTCCATTTTGTACGATCCATTGCCATTTGCTGCCAGTTTGTACCTGCAATATTCTTAATTCCGTTTGTCCATCTCTCTGGTGGTCTACCTATAGCTCGTCTTTTATATGGTCGCCAGTTCATGATCTTTTTGGTCCAACGTTCGTCTGTCCTTCTTGCAATATGTCCCGCCCAGCTCCATTTCAGAGATGCTATTCTTTCCATGACATCAACGACCCTGGTTTGTTGTCGAATCCATTGATTCGTCATTCTGTCTCTGAGTGTTATTCCAAGCATACTCCGTTCCATGGCTCTTTGTGTCACTCTCAATTTATCTTCGGATGCTTTTGTTAAAGTTAACGTTTCCGCTCCATAAGTGAGCACTGGAAGGACACAAGTGTCGAAAACTTTGCGTTTCAGACTATTATTCATTTTGCTTTTGAAAATTAGTCTTAGTTTTCCGAACGCTGCCCATGCAAAACCATTCCTACGTCTTATTTCTGCAGTTTGGTTGTCCAGACCTAACTTCAGTTTATGTGCTAGATATACATAGATGTCGACTCGTTCAATGACAGTGTCACCAATTTTGATTTCTCTATCGTCCCCGATGTTGGTCATGACTTTTGTTTTCGATAAGTTCATCTTGAGGCCAACTTTGCTCGCCTCTTCACTTAACTGTTGTAGCATAAGCTGAGCCTGACCTAGATTCGCTGCTATCGGTACAATGTCATCAGCGAAGCGGAGATTGCTCAGGTACTCTCCATTTATCTTTATTCCCATTTTACTCCAGTTTAACTTCCTAAAAATACTCTGCAGAATCGCCGTGAATAATTTCGGTGAAATGGTGTCACCCTGCCTTACACCTCGGCCAATTCTGAATTTCTCCGTGCTCTTATGAAGTTTTATACATGAAGTAGCATTTTTGTACACATATCGAATTGTGTTGGAGTACCTTGAGTCTACTCTACATTCGTCTAATGCGTCCAATATCGACCATGTTTCCACTGAATCGAAAGCTTTTTCGAAGTCTATGAATAGCAAGACTATGTCGATGTTGTATTCACGACACTTCTCAATAAGCGTTCTCATCACCTGCAAATGGTCGTTTGTGCTGAAACCAGATCTGAAAGCAGCTTGTTCAACAGGTTGGTAGAAGTCGAACTTGTTAGTGTTCCTCTTCGTAATGATTTTCATAAACAACTTGTAGAGTGTTGACAATAGGCTTATGGGTCGGTAATTTTCCAGCTTTGTTATGTCTCCTTTTTTATGCAGCAATGTAATTACCGCATTTTCCCAGGCTTCTGTTGTTACGTTGGTATTGTGTAAACAGTAATCTCAATAGAAGACACAACGATAGCAACAATTGGTGGCATGTTGTCATTGAATTGTTTTTCGTTTTATGATAATGCATTAATTTGAGCAATAATATTGTTATTTAGACTACAAATTTTGCAGTGATGTAAAGTGAATTGTGTCTAACATAAGCAAAGTGTTCAGTGTTTCCGAATATAAGTGAAAAATATGCAACTTAAAGTGTTTGCCTCAACAAAAATGGCCGACACTTTCAGTTTTGTCATTTTATTTTGTTGAAATAACGTAAATGCTTTTGCTACATTGAACTCACGCCACTGCAAAATTTAGGTCCAAAAACACAAGACATCATTAACTCTTTTCGTTTCTATGTTGAAAGGCATAAAAAATTTCAAATGATGCATTCTTCTTCAGGCTGGCTGACAACACTGCAAACGTCAACAAGTGTTTTGTTTCTGTGTCTGAATTTAATTATACTTCTTGTAGTCAGAACTGACCAGAAAAACATTTCTGTTGACTAAATCTCAGTTATGAAGTGCCACGGTCGCCGGTAAAGTTGGAGTTCTCGTATAATCATCCAATAAACCAGCGTTTTCGTTCGGCTAATGATACGGTGCTCGTCATAACCTCACACTATGTACGTGTATAAGCATACCAGTGAAAGATAGTGACAGCTGGATCCACCAGAAATTCACGACGAATATTTTGAGAACGTGTTTCAGTGAATTTTTGTACGCTGTAAGCGGAATTTCTTTGCGGAGAGACATTAGGAAGGCTTGTCGAGATTGGTACTCTTCTTAGTGGTGTGTCACTACCAGGACTCTTAGGTGCTTTGCCTCACTCGCCAGCTTTGTCCTTCGGCTGGGTTATGGTCTAAAAGTTTACTCAATGATGTGGCTAGGTCCTATTTTGCTTCTATATGAGTAAAATGATCCGGACTATTCATAGAGCTTAGGCTTTCGGGCTATAGAGTCAACAAGGTCGACGGATGGATTAGTGGTGTTATGCTGCTGAGAGATGCTAGTTTTTACCGACTTTTATTTTGATTCCTCGCAGAGACAGCATTCACTCAATCAGTGTACAGCTCTCTGAATTTATATCCGGGGAATGTACTCGATGTTGTGCAAAACTCTTTGCAAAGGGACGATATGGTCGCCGTGTCGGGTCGTTGTGCTATTCAGTAGTGTGTCATAATCTGGACAAGCTGTCATCTTACCTTTTGCACCGAAGGCCCTCTTCTCAAAGGTGGCTGGTTCGTCAGTCTAATTTGGAAGTAAGGGCTTTTGGGCTAAATAGTGGTAAAGTTTGGCGGTTGGCCATTTGGTGGCACACTGTTGAGTGACGCTTCTGCCTGGCTCGGCTTTTATATTGGCTCACTGCAGAGAAAGCTTACGTTCGAACGGGCTAGTCTGATGAAATATGAGACTGGACCAGGTTAATATCGAGCGGAATGTAAATCACAGTCTTTGTCAATCTCAATGACAAGGACTGTGATTCGGGCGACAATGTTGCCTTACTTGCTTTCATTAGTGTAAGGCCTAAGGGGTGAGACGCAGCCGTCCTCCCAGTGGGTTTCTGACAATCACAATCTAATGAAGCGAGGTTGACGCCAGTCACTCTTTGCTTTCTGCCCTAGAGATTAGCTGATCATTTTGGTACCTAATCATAGGGATCAGTTTGCTCGCCTGGAGTGGCTCGTGTAGAGCGTAAGGTAATAGGTTGAGAAGGAGTTGAGGTCCTAAAAAGGGCTTCAAGATTTTAATGATGACAGGGTAGCACAAAGGATCCCATGATCTGTGTGCATTGATCAGAAATGATCACCCTAACTGATGAAATCTAGAAATCTTAAAAATTCTTATTCATTCAAACTCGTTTTCCGTGAATGACTGCTCCCCGCGAAAATAGAGTTTCCTTGTTGGTATTGTCACGCAAATATCCCTCATGTAATCGACCATTTTAGTAGAGGCCAAATTGATATGTAAGAATCAATTTTCGCATGGGGCAAGCAATAAAATATTTTCTCAACGGCCTCTTACAAAGTTGGTAGAGATATGTACACCATATGCCATATGTAATTTTGTATGCTTGCTAAGAGGACCGAAAGTAAAGCTGTCAATTCACTATGATTAAAAATGTATGGAAATGTGATGAAAAAACGTTAAATGTAAAATTTTGTGCCCTTTGTTAACACGATAACTTGAGTAAATCTCAACCGATTTTCAAAAACTTTTTTTTAATCGACGAAGTATTGAAATCCTCAGGTCAATTTCGAGAATGGGCGGTATTGGTTCAACCATCTGGTGGTAATTCTCGAAAGAAGCCTTTTCTGCTCTTTGTTAACACTATAACTGGAGCAAAGTTCAACCGATTTTCAAAAACTTCTTTTTAGTCGATGAAGTAGTGAAATCCTCAGGTCAAGTTCGAAAATGGGAGGTATCGGTTCAACCATCTGGTGGTAGTTCTCGAAAGAAGCCCTTTCTGCTCTTTGTTAACACGATAACTGGAGCAAAGTTCAACCGATTTTCAAAAACTTTCTTTTATTCGACGAAGTAGTGAAGGCCTCAGGTCACGTTCGAAAATGGGTGGTATCGGTGCAACCATCTGGTGGTAGTTCTCGAAAGAAGCCTTTTCTGCTCTTTGTTAACACTATAACTGGAGCAAAGTTCAACCGATTTTCAAAAAAAAAAAAATTATTCGACGAAGTAGTGAAATCCTCAGATCAAGTTCGAAAATGGGTGGTATCGGTGCAACCATCTGGTGGTAGTTCTCGAAAGAAGCCCATTCTGCTCTTTGTTGACACGATAACTGGAGCAAAGTTCAACCGATTTTCAAAAACTTTTTTTTATTCGACGAAGTAGTGAAATCCTCAGGTCAAGTTCGAAAATTGGTGGTATCAGTTCAACCATCTGGTGGTAGTTCTCGAAAGAAGCCTCTTCTGCTCTTTGTTAACACGATAACTGGAGGAAAGTTCAACCGATTTTCAAAAACTTTTTTTTATTCGACGAAGTAGTGAAATCCTCAGGTCAAGTTCGAACATGGGTGGTATCGGTTCAACCATCTAATGGTAGTTCTTGAAATAAGCCTTTTCTGAACGAAGTATTGAAATCCTCAGGTCAAATTCAAAATGGGCGGTATCGGTTCAACCATCTGGGAGTAGTTCTCGAAGCAGTCTTTTCTGCTTTTTGTTAACACGACAACTGGAGTAATTCTCAACCGATTTAAAAACAAAATGTTTGGTGGAGAACAGGCCCGGACTGGCCATATATGGCAACTAGGCAAAGCACAAGTGCGCTTTTTGGATTTTGCGCCTTTTCAAAAATAAAATGTACTATTGTATCGCCTGTCTAGATTATCATATTATGAATTGTAAAAGGCGCTAATTGTAATTTTTATATTTTTTCGTTCAAAAACGCGAAAATTTTCGCCTTCGGCGCTAATGAAAATAGTTCTTAAACCTTCAACGGAATACAGTTTCACCTTCGATTTCAGGCGCAATAAATGAGTTTTCTTTAGGTGCTTGCATCGTAGGGGCTAATTTAAGCGTGTAAATACTTCGTCTACTTGATTTTGAACAAGCCTAATTTTCGACAGAACGTGTAGTTGCACAAAAATTAGCTGCGGTTGCACACGATAGAGGTTGCACACAAGTTCTGACAATAGTTTCGGCAACTGAAGTGATCTGAAGTTAAGCTTGTAATCAATTTCTTTTGATTCTCCTAGTTCAATTATACGATCTGCGAGTTGTTGAACGTTAGTAATTTATAGTTACTCAAGCTATATTTGTTGGAAATAAAAATTTCGATGTGATTACAATTTCAATCTAACGAACCTCAGGAATTTTATCAATCAACCATTTTTTGATAGAGGTAATTACTCTATTACTTTTGGTAAAAAAATATATTTTTAATATAATTATATAATCTTCCAGATGAAAAGACCAATATTACTACTACTAAAAATAATAAGAAGTTCATTCTTCAGTACAAACTCTTTACTTCGCTTAGAGTCTTCTCTGATCATTATGATAAAATTTGGTTCCAAAAATTTTGAACTGTTAATTTCAACAAGAAGTAGGACTTTTTGGATGGGTCAGATTCTTTGACTGACTGTCTGAATTTCGATTTTGGTTACCTTAATTGAAAATGAAACCCATTGAACAGAACAATCCGTTTTTATTCCATACAAAGAAACACCAAGAAATCATTTCGAGAAATTTTTTAGGAATAATTCCTAGATTACTACTCAGATGTTTTCCTCGTCGAATAACAAAGTTGGAAATATGTTGAGAATTACTCAAAGTATCAAGTGACGAGGCAAATTTTCTGTCGGGAATAACTTCGAGTCACAAGTCCGCCATAGCCCATCTTCGAACTTCACATCGGAAATTTAAATCTCCGTCGTGGTATCAAAGAATTGCTAAATTCTGGCAAACATTTTCTTGCATTTAAGGTTTTTGATCATACATGCATGTATTAGGGAACGTCAGATTTATCGAACAGGAACGCAATGTCCAACGAAACGGAAACACAAACTATCTTTCCTTGCAACAGACGCTTCGCTCCAAGGAATAGTGAACAATTTGTGACCAACATTTTCCCTGACTCACAGTCAAGGAAATAATCTTACGACGTTAATAAGTTAGAAACTTTGGGATTTTAAACGAAAAATTCCATTTGGTCGATTTTCACATGATTATGATTTACCTATGCCTAAAAAACAGTTAAAAAGAATCGCCAAAGTCAAATCGCAAAAAAAAAATTTCTTCAGAATTTACTTCAGACTTTGGCGTTTCATCACACTTTGGCGATTTTTCTTGGCGTTTCATTGTTTTTTGTTAACTTGTTAAATCACAAGAAAAATCGGCAATGCGTGAAGAAACGCCAAGAAAAATCGACAAATTGTGAAGAAACGCCAAAAAACGTGAGGAACGACCAATTTTCCATTCTTGGCGTTTCTTCGTCGATTCTTCTTGGTGTTTCTTCACACTTTTAGTTTTTTCTGGTGATTTAGCAAATCAACAAAAGATGATAAAATTGCTAGGATCTTACGAAGCGCCTTTATGTTACATTTTGTAAAATGATAAAATTACTGTGATCTCACGATGTCAGGGCTTATTATTGGGAATTTTTTAAGAATTTTTTAAGACTTTTTAAGAATTTTTGAGAATTTTATGAATTTTTAAGAATTTTTAGGAATTTTTAAGAATTTTCAAGAATTTTTAGGAATTTTTAAGAAATTTTTGTTTTTGCTGTAAAAAGATAAATTCATGCAATTCATTTGTCAGTTACGTTTATATAATCGAACAATTCAAAATTCAATTTTATCAGATGAAGTTGTGTCTGATACGATTTCGACTGATGAAGTCGCCCCTGACATAGTGCCGACCCATCTTAAACGAGCTGGACAAAACGCTCACAAACTCAAATGAAAGCATTGTCAAAGCGACAAAAAACCATTGTTAATGTTAAGACCATTTTGAGTTTGAAACTAGGCCCTACCTCTTAGGTGGGTCAGGCCGCTTGACTGACTAAATTTTCCAATAATTGCAGTCCCTTACCATTTTTAAATAAGCTGGTGTTTTCAAGAATGGTCTGTTTGCTACATCATTAATTGTGAATCTCTTTTATTTTCACTGACTGTTTAGAAAACTCAAAATTAATTTAATTTTCTGAAGAAACAAAGAGAGCTGTGAGTTGAAGGTTCAGCGAGCGATGTTTTACACCCAATAAATATGAGTCTACTATCTCTTGCCTACCTCTTGAATTAATTAAACTTCTCTGAATTACGGCCCTCGCTTCGCTCTGGCCGCAATATTTACACTCGTTCAAATATTACCTTTCATATGTCCTATAAGAATTTTTTAAGAATTTTTAAGAATTTTTAAGAATTTTAAGAATTTTTTAAGAATTTTAAAGAATTTTGAGAATTTTTAGAATTTTTTAAGAATTTTTAGAATTTTGAGAACTGAAATTCCCAATAATAAGCCCTGCACGATGTGCCTTTATATTACATTTCGTAGAAGGATAAAATTGCTAGGATCGCACTAAACGCTTACGTTTTGTAAATGAATAAAATATGTTAAAGTGAGAAGAAACGTTAAGATAAAAAAAATCACTTTGGTATTTTTTCACACCTCGACGATTTTTTTTGCGTTTGTCGATTGACCATTTTTTATTTATTTGTTACATCACCAGAAAAAATCGTCAAAGTGTGAAGAAACGCTAGAAAGACAAATTTTCCATTCGTAGCTTTTTTCACATTTCTTAGCGTTTATTCTCTTTTCTGACGTTTCCTTATTTGTCGATTTTTCTTGGCAATTTCTTTTTTTTGTGATTTGATATTGGCGATTCTTCACAGGAATACTAAAAAATTTTCTAATAATTTAATTGTACTCCAAAGCAAGTTTTCAATAAAATTTCAGCTTTGAGCGGTTCATTAAAAAAAAAATCGCTCGCTCTGCTCGCCTAGTATACAATTTAGTACTTTCAACAATTTCAACTGTAGCATAACAAACTGTATCCGAAATAATATATAGTATTTGTGCAAGTAACAGCTGAAAGGAAGCATATGCTTACATTCTTTCTAAATAATAAGTTTTCGTTTCTTGCCGTTTCTTGCGCCTTTTGGCTCATCGCACAAGTGCGCCTTTTGGGAGCCAGTCCGGCCCTGGTGGAGAATGGAATCAATTCCTGAGGTTAGGTTCTAAGATAGATTATGTTGGTCTAACGAACAAGCTGATGTTGCTAACAGAATTTTTGTATCTATTTCAATAGTATTTTTCTTGTTATGTGATTTTGCCTTGTAAACAAAACCGAATAAATAGAACAAAAATTAACGAGTGTGTAGTTTGGGGCCAGAGCGAAGCGAGGGCCGCAATAGACACGAGTTTAAATGTTATTGAAAACATACGTCATTTTTTACCGGGACATTTTATATACATAGTTTCGAAGATTTTCAGTGAAACTAAACAAAATTAAATCATCAATGAGAGATTTATTAGACCGTTCTAGTAGTTCTTCTTCTAAATGCGTTTTTGTGGCAATCAACATACAAAATTACATTTCATTGAAATAAATCAATAAATCATTGTCAATAAAAATACTATTGAGAAGCTCAGACAAACAGTCAAGGGATCTGACCCACCCAACAGGTGGGGCCTAGTTCAATTTCATGGATGTAATTCCCTTGACTGTAAGTCATGGGTTTTACAGAAACAAATACACTGCACGTAACACGTTCACTATGATTAAAAATGTATGGAAATGTGATGAAAAAACGTTAAATGTAACAATTTTCTGCTCCTTGTTAACACGATCACTTAAGTAAATCACAACGGATTTTCAATGGTTATTTGGATCACAAGGGACGAAAGTAAAAAAATTCAACCGTGTGCGAAGTTTGCAGCCCGTGGCCGAAGGCCAGGGCGGCAATCGCACAGGTTGAATTTTTTACGTCGTGCCATGTGATCCACACAACGTTTCATTACAACAACTACGAAAATTGTAATTTGAGCTTCCTTATAATGTTCCAACTGATGAAATTTACCGAAATAAGCTGAAATATGCGGGGGTCCCTGGTAAAAGAAAAATTTATAAATTATTGGCAACGTTCTTTTCTATCACAACAATCACAGTGATCACAACGACACCAGACGGAACACATGTTGTTGCTGTCATTTACTTTCGCATCCTCGTTTGAGGGGCGAAAGTATTTTCGCTTCTCTGTTGGGAGGCGAAAGTATTTTCGCACCTCTTGTGATGTCGTGGCTAACTGAGAGTTGAATTTTTATACTTTCGCATCTCATTCGGGAAGCGAAAATTACAACTTTCGTAGTTGGCGTAATGAAATAGTATTTTGCATAACAAGGGGCGAAAGTAAAAAAATTCAAACGTGTGAAGATTGCAGCCCGCGCCGCAGGCAAGGGCGGCAATCACACGATTTGAATTTTTTTACTTTTGCCCCGAGTGATGCATACTATTTTTTATGCCAAATACTGCGGAAGATTTGTATTTTCGGTCCGAAACAAAACATAATTTTAATTAAACTGTTGAGTTATTTGCTGTAGAAACACCAAAATGCCGAAAAGCGCGGGGGTCCAAGGGCGGCAGCCCCCTGGTATAAAAATAAAAACAATTTAACAAATGAAATTACTGTAAACATACATTCACTTGCTCACAAAACATTTGGCTATCGTCAACACAACACTACACTCAATGCGTACTTTCAATCAAGTGACCATGTGTTTTCGAGACATATGAGGACCGAAAGTAAAATGATGACGACAGTGACATTTACTTTCGGCCCGCAAATACGCAAACCCACGGGGCGAAAGTAAAATGATGACAGTGACATTTACTTTCGGCCCAAGGCCTGAATTTTTTTACTTTCGGTCACCATTTGAGGACCGAAAATACAAACTTTCGCAGTATTTGGCATAAAAAAACTTTTTTCATGTGTCGGGGCCGAAAATGAGGGAGTTTCGATATTTTTCTCAGGTTTTCGACCCCTTACATGAAAATTTTTTTGAGTATCTGTTTTGGACGATCGATTTTAGGCACTTTCGCATGTAGCCCTCACTTCGTTCGGGCTACAACAAGCGAAATTGCCTAAAAACAATCGTCCAAAACAGATACACAAATAACTATTTCATGTGTCGGGGCCGAAAATGAGGGAGTTTCGAGATTTTTCTCGGGTTTTCGACCCCTTACATGAAAAATTTTTTGAGTATCTGTTTTGGACGATTGATTTTAGGCACTTTCGCATGTAGCCCTCACTTCGTTCGGGCTACAACTCGCGAAATTGCCTAAAAACAATCGTCCAAAACAGATACACAAATAACTATTTTTATTCGATGAAGTATTGAAATCCTTAGGTCAAGTTTGAAAATGGGTGGTATCGGTTCAACCATCTGGTAGTAGTTCTCGAAAGAAGCCCAGGGCGGCATGTGACTTACTTTTCTCACTAATTCTGACTTTTTTTTAAAGAAGCGATAGTGACTTACTTTTTTTTGTTTTTTTACTTTTCTAACTATTTCTAACTATTTCGGAAAAAGTATTGAAAATCGGAACCATTTCTTGTTCCAACTAAATATTTATTACACAAAGACATCACAAAATTTGCCTGCGGCGCAAAGATGTACGTAGTAAGGTAACTGACTGAAAGTTGACCTAGTGGAAAAGTGATCTTAAGTTTTCCGTGTAAATTTGTATGAAGAAAAAATTATCGGTCAACTCAACATTCAATAAACCGTGATATGTCCTATGACTTTTGTGTAGATAGGACAACTCACGATTCAATGTGTTTGAGATTTGTCAAATTAGGTCAACTTTCAGTCAGTTACCTTATATGAAAATTTTCCGATTTTCCTACGTATTAGGGCAACTCAGTTTTTCTGTTTTTTAGTCGTAGAGTAGTTTACGGTAGCCCACTTATCCCATGTGAAAATAAAATTCGCTGAGAATTTTTTTTAGTCGAACAGAAAGTAGCCTAAGGTAGCTGTGTTCTGGGACTGGTAAGACGACCAGTATCCTACAGATTTTATTGTGAACGCAATCTAGATGTCTTCATCCCCATACGACATTCAAACAAAAATATATTCAGAAGCAGAAATTTAAAACATTTTAAGTTTTTGTGTTGACAAGGTTCAAAAATAGGGTGACTATACATGAATGGAGAAAATCATCTCCTAAAAAACCTCCAGCTGATGCGATTTTTTGACATAAATTCAATTGTATTTAACACAAAACACATTCAAAATAGAGGAACAGTGAAAATCAGCTTTTGGGAGGGATTTTTTTATCCTTAAAAATGCTCAAAGGTTCGCCCTATTTTTGGACCTTGACAATACAAAACTTAGTTTCTGCTTCCAATGCTTCTATTACTTTATAATGAATTGAAATACCTCTCAAATGAGCTATGTTCTGCTGTGCCAGCTACGGCTCTACTCGTACGTTTTCGGAATAAAATTAAAGCAAAATAAAATGATCGAGTCTAGTTTTTGACAATTGAATTTCAACTGTCAAAAACCAGATTTTATTTTGCTTTTACCCGCACAAGCTTCGACCTCGGCTTCGACTAAAAAAGTGTATCTACGGATAACTAAACTAAATGTGGAAAACCGATGTACGTATAACAATTGAAAAACCTAATCTATCGAGGAATCATGTTCAAAAAAGGAACGTGAGGTAAAATTATATTTAAATTTTAAATCAAGTTTTTGAGTAAAATACCTTACTTGGCATTGCCAAGTTGGCAATGGAATAAATGGTGTAAATGGCAATTCTTGTGTGTTTACCAACCTCGGCTACGATTCGATCGCCAAAATCCGCACAAGCAGTGCCATTTCCAGCATTTGTTCCATTGGTAAGTAATGTACTATTTGAATCAAGCGAAGGTAAACAATTTTAAAGGACTAGTCACTCTTGTTTTTAGCAATCTTTCAGTTTGATGAGATAAGCGAGAAATAACTTCGATATTTTATTTTTCCCATAAACAATTCTAAAATTTTGATCACCTTCCTTTACTTCCTTTATGGTACATTCAGATATTATCGATTTAATAAAAGTGTCTGTTTAAACATGTGCCGTTGAGTTTTAAGTATTATGGAGTTATTTTGATAACTCATCGTCTCGTAGATATATTTGCTCTAAAAAAACGTTTGTAAAAATAAAGTTGCATTTTGTGAGTCATGTCAGTTTAAGGGACAAATACAAGTAATCAGATAACAATAAGTTCTTAGTCAAATCGTCAAAACTAAGTTTATTATTATTTTCTGATCTCCCAATCACACTTTGTGATAAAGAAAAAGGCTTTGTCTCAATAAAGTAACCAATAAATCATAATCGAATTTCGTGCTTCTTTTTCAAGATTTTTAAACCTCCCGCCTGCTGCTAACAAGCGCTAAAGTGTACTTTACTCTTTCTTAGTAGAAAGCAAAAGTGTGTGCTTGAAATTCACGTTTTAGAGCTGGTTTTTGTTCACTATTCGGTCACTTTTTATAAATCAATCGATAGTGAGAATACCAACTATTTTCGGAAAATTTGATCACTTTTTCACTATTTTCTGAAGAAAAATCACATGCCGCCCTGGAAGCCTTTTCTGCTCTTTGTTATGTTAACACAATAATTGGAACAAAGTTCAACCGATTTTCAAAAACTTTTTTTTATTCGACGAAGTATTGAAATCCTCAGGTCAAGTTCGATAATGGGTGGTATCGGTGCAACCATCTGGTGGTAGTTCTCGAAAGAAGCCTTTTCTGCTCTTTGTTATGTTAACGTTAACACGATAACTGGAGCAAAGTTCAACCGATTTTCAAAAACTTTTTTTTATTCGACGAAGCATCGAAATCCTCAGGTCAAGTTCGTAAATTGGCGGTATCGGTTCAACCATATGGTAGTAGTTCTCGAAAGAAGCCTTTTCTGCTCTTTGCTAACACGATAACTGGAACAAAGTTCAACCGATTTTCAACAACTTTTTTTTATTCCAGTCAAGGGATCTGACCCACCCAACAGGTGGGACCTAGTGAAACAGTATGGACAAAAATATCGATGATGTAATATCAATACCGAACTGAATATTCAACGCAAAAACTAGCCACTCCAATGAATAAATAACTTGAGTAAAGTTCTCATAAACCTTTCCAAAAGTTTTTCCTTAACAATCCACCACACGAAGGAAGTGCACAAGAAAAATGGCATCTTTCACTGTAATATTCGGATCCCCTAATTGTATTTTTCGGGTTACAAAACTTTGGAATTCCATTTACAACTTTTCAATGCATTCCAGAACACATTGTTCATTAAAACGAGGAGTATAAGTGCTTTTTTGTGCTAAAATTTAGCTACAAAATGGAATGGATAAAAACTTCATAAATCTCAAGTGTGCAATTGGAATTGTGGCTGAGTGCTGTTAACTGTATGTTTTACTATTATATCGAAGTATTACACACTTTTCTCATCGATTTTATTGTCATTAGTGTACATTTCCCGCTAAGAAAATTTTCCCACTCACCAAACTCTATAACGAACTGTGTGTTTCAAATAAAAATTTAAAAAAAAAATCGAAAAGAAACTGCAAGAGAACGAACGAACGATGCTTCAAGCATATTATCAATTTTTGTGTTTTTGTTTTTTTTACGATTTGTTGAAGTTTATTTTAGTTATAAAAAAGTTCAAAAATTCATTTAAATGATTTTCACCAAACGTGATGTAACACGGAAAAAAGATGGAAAAATCTTTCATCTGATTTTCGATGTGATCTATAAAGCTCCCACATCTACAATAATGTGAAAATATCGAAGTCTTATGCAGCTTTCAATCATGTCAGAACATAAAATTTCAATTTGCTATAAAATGTGTTATCTGCAGGATTTTCTAGATTTTCCTCCTTTTTTTCGGTACACCGTACACACCATGCAATGTATGTACATATCCATCATGTTCGAACGATAGTATAGCTGCGTTTCCAATATATTTTATACAAAATGAATAAAAACTTCTTTACCTCGCCTGAAGGCGTTTCGAAAAAAAATTGAGTTTACTTGCATCGGTTGGGCACAGTGAATTTTAATGTGATTTCCATGTTTCACCGCTCCCCCCGAATTCGTAAAAACGAGCGGCAAAAGAAATTATATCTTCATCAATTTGATGCATTCTAAATGACACAAAAATAAAATTTTTCGCGTAATTGGGTTTAATAATTGAACTTCATTTTCAAGTTATTATCATCCTCGGCTATTAAAATGCGCAAAGAGATAACTCTTGATTTAATGAATCGTAAGCCATAATTTTTTTATTGTACTTTGTTGGGCATGGATTGCTTTTAATTTCCTAATTGATAGGATCAAATGGAAATAATCAAAAGAAGTCCGTTAATTTTCCTATAAAGTTTTATCCAACAATGAATACGATTTCATCAGGAAATCTTCCCAAATCTATTCAATTAAGCAAATTGTTTTCTTTAACATTTTAAACGTCCAATACAAAAATACTCGCTGCTTACATGTCTCTATTTTATTGGATACGCGCAATGTTTCCCAAGATTGTCTTAGCACTTAGTTATAAACAACATTATTTGAAATTTATCATTCTCATTCATATATTTTCTCTCCTACTCTAGGTTTGTTACAAAGCACCTAGCAGGGTAATAGAAAAAAATAAAATAGTACTTTAATCGAAGTATGTGAATATTTCCATACCTATTTTCTTAATGTCATTGCAAAATTACCATTAAGTCTGCTAATGGTATTAATGGTATCAAAATACTGCTATATTGGACGTGTAAAAATCTCTATTACCCTGCTAGGTGCTTTGTTTGTTATAAATAACTGTAAACCCGAACAAAGACGAACATAACATAAATGTCAACAAATGTTATTTTTACATTTTTCGAAATGACCTTGGAACAAACCTATAAAACAGCGCATTGACATCGAGTGGAAATCTCTTCAAGCCTCGATGCTTTCCCTCATATGTCAATAATCTACTATTTTAGGCGGCAAACAATATCGCCTTATTATATGATTAACTATGTTACTTATTTGATTTTTTTTTTTTTTTTTTTAAGTAGCCGTTCTACCGTGGTAGAACACGCACGGGGGCCTCTGTTTGGTTATTTGATTACTTCAATTGTTTATTTTCATCATCTTTGTTGAAAGCATATGACTAAGTCATTTTGTAATTTCTTTAGTACACATTTTCTATTACTTCACTAATAACTAACAAAACATAAGAACGTGAAGACACTAAGTCTAAGAACGGTTCAAGGTGCTTTTAAATGGGATTTCAATAAATAGTTCTTATCTGCAAAAGCTTTTCTTTTCAAAGGCACCATTCGGTCAACTGGGAGTCAGAGTTAATTCAATTGTTTTGGAACTCCCCAAACACCATTGATAGCCTTAAGAAGTGGTCAGAGTTGAACTGAGATCTTTTTTTCTTCAACAAAACGAGAGAACGCACTGACGATTTAAATTTCCTTTTACAGTCAAAACAATTTAAACAAAAGAACCTACCATGCCATCTATCTAAAATACTTTAATACATGTTACAAAAAATACAGTAACGTTTAAATAATTTATTGTCTCGTTTGCACCAATGGGAAGCTCCGTGATGAAATTTCATACAGTTAGAGACAGTGAAATTTCAGTATGAATTTACTGCAGCTGTTTTTCAGCTGATCCACACAAACAATCAAAACTGTTTATTCGGTTTTACCACTACCACGAGCGTGTCTGTAGCAGCTTCAAGTATAAACAGTCTTATATGTGTGTTTGATCAGCTGAAAAACAGCTGAAGCGAATTCATGCTGAAATTTCATTGCCTCTGACTGTATTAAGTTAATAAGAATTTAAATTTACGATATCACCTTTGCGATTATTAAGCCCTCATTCGTCGTGGGGTAATCATCAAATACATTTTCTCAAACAAAAATTTTCTGCTTCATCATCACATTATTATCGGTATCTATTCGTGGCATCGAAATGAAAATCTGAAAACTCATAAAACTTTAGCTGTAGGTACGTCTATACCATACAATCGGAGTAATTTAATCGACTTCGGCAAATCATTCTTAAGTAAAGCACTCCCAATTGGGTTGAAAATTGTTATAAACTTTACTTCATTGGATATTGGTGGCACAAATTCCATGGTTCTCCGATGTGTATATAGTACACAATATGGTACAATTCTAAGTGTATTTCAGATATTAACTTGTTTTAAAGTTATTCGACAGCGTTGATTATAATCTCAATATACCTTCAATAATCGACGACGTAATAGCACAAAGAGCTGTTACCTCTTCGTTCGTATCGTATACATAAACGGAACGATGAAGATTTTACACTAGTTTCATTATGGGGTTTCTATGTTACTATTTACGATGCTGGATTTTCTAGGTGTATTAAATGGGTTTTTAGCGTTTCGCTCGCTTACAAGGAAAACATTTACTGAGTGAACGTTGTGCTCCAGTACAGGCCATGTCAATGAGAAAGTTTTATGTCATCGAATGTTGTAATTTAATAGGAAATCGTAAAATGATTCATTTGAAATGCGATTATTTTTACTATTTTTTATCCAATTGCAATATTCAATTTGGTGGATTAAATTGATTTTTGCATTTTCTTATTTAGAATTTAACGCTGAAATGAGTAAACCGTTATAATAGTATTGATGGCGCTGCACTGGTACAGTAACTTTACTCACTGTACCCTCGGAAATTGAGTCAATAATACTTAAATGGCATGACTCCCTTACAACGAACTTTTAGTGAAGAAAAATATGTTACAGCTACATGAAGTATATTAACGAACCTCGGATCAACAAAATTCACACGAAAACTAGACTGTTAAATTTTCTTTGTCAGATGGTCTGCTCTCTAAAAATAACATTTGACCTGGTGACCCAGTTTGGCAGTTCCACATTTTACATCCGAAATCAAGAGCTTTTATAGACACTGGATTAATTATTATTTTTTATTTGAAAATCGTTAACATAATCAGCAATGAAAAAAAATTCGGAAGAGATGTGCTATAAATCTTGGCTCCACCCATGAAAAAAGAACCAGTTCACCATACCAAGCTGCTACTATAAATCATCTTATTCGCGTACGACTCTACTCTTATAATGTATATATGCACGATGATCAAACTAATGGAATCACGCGAGTAATAAATAATGCCACTAATGGGATATTTAATTTTGTGTGATAAAACATTCCTCCCATTGTTGAATGGATTTAAACAGAGAACATTAATTTGTAGTAATCACGAGATGTAACAGTAAATGCATATGGTATTAAAGGATGTGCTTTAGGATCTGCTTTGGAATTTGGTGAATTACTTTTCCTCAAATTGACTTGACAAGTTTACACTTTTGACTTTTACCAAGCGAAACTTAAGAGACATTCGTGACTGCCGAGTTAATGGACCTGTTCGTTCATTGATAGAAACTTGTGGTTCAATGACTTTGTGTAAAAAAAAAATGTTTGAAATATTTACGATCATTGGACCTCGTATGATCATGCAAATGACTTTTGTACAAGGTAAAGGGAATGAGTTCTGATGAGCAGATCAAATACAATCTAAATTAATGTCCCTTAAATGATACATTTTTAGTCTATCTAAAGTGTAGTCCGAGTTGGTCTCTTTCTGACACAATTGGCGAAAGGATTTTGATAAAGTGATTGACTATGAATAATGACATTTTAACAGTAGATTACGTCCTTCGGCCTCAGGCTCGAACTGCAAACTCCACACTTAGTACAATAAAAAAATTCCAAAGAATTACTTATTGCGTTATTGCATTGGCGTGAATACATCAACATTTAATGTAGTTTTTCAGGGTCATATATCGAACCATATTTCTGTCATAGTGTGCGTTATGCGTCACGTCATTATTACAGGTTTGTTCCAAGTAGCTGTAAAAATGAACTTTGACAACACGAACGACGACGATTTCATCCATATGCAACATAACCTACATAATTTTGTATGAAAAGTCGTGTAGGTTATGTTGTCTGTGGATGAAATTTGACAGAAGTTTGATAATTCAAATGGCCTTGGAACAAACCTATTTAGCTAGAGTTTATAAGTCCAACATTATAATACCGATAAGCTGATCGTTTCACTCATTGTGTGTAATATAGACTCGAGTTATTAATATTGGCCATATTCACATATGACATAGTGTGCTATTAACGTTCATGTTAATGAAGTAATGACTCATTTCCCTCGGGCCTAGTGAGCAAAGTGTTTTTTTAATTCAGATATGAGCGAAAAATTATAGCCTTTGGTATCAATTGAAAGAAATTTAGGTTTCATTTGACTGGCATTACAACATGATACCGTAGAGCCCCAGAGCCTAGCAAAATGAATATTTTGTTTTGTTGATTTCTAAAAACAGCTCATCTATCGCTTCATGTACGTAGTATGCATAACAATTTTGTTTAAAAATGCACCAAAATTGGAAATGGTTTACAATTATTATCGTCTAGTGTTGATGTTTGTCTGAATTTAAATAAATTAATTATTATCTCAAGTACCTGCAAGAACCACCTAAGTCAATAACGTTATTGACGTTTACTATTTATAAATTGAATTTATGTCTGCGTTTCTTAACAATAACTAAACTTGGAAAAATAAAAAACAAACAGCTTGGAATTATGGAACTCGTATCTGAAAGTAATTTTTAGAATTGAAAAGAATGTAAGTCAGTGCTGTACATCTAAGTGTGGTGCATGCACCACTGTGTATTTTATGCAATCAATTTAGTCAGTAGCTTGGTAAGTGTTTAAGAGGTAAAGGGAACATCAATGAAGCCTGTGTGCGTGTCTGCCTCGTCATTTAATTAGGCCTCTAATGGCTATACAAATTGTCAAATTCCATCCATAGAGACATAACCTCATCATTATTCATATGAAAACCGATCTCTATGGATGAGACCGTGTTCGTTCGATCAGTGAAAATTCATGTTTACAGTCAGTTAATTGGAACAAACGTATTGTCATGTGAACGATGAACTCTGCTAGGTGGAATCGTATGTAGTAAAATGTTTGTTGAAACTTTTGAAGTAATAAATGAGATTCTAAAATTAAACTGATGCTGCCTGAGAAAGGGTAGCCATTGTAATGGCAGTAATATTCATTGCAGTTCATCAAAATGAGAGTTAATTTACGAAATGCTTTAACTTCTGGGCCTAAATCGAATGTCGTTAGTGGAAATGCAAACAAACTAAAAATTGTCTCTTTCAGTTATTGGACTGCGTTAAATACCAAAACTGACTACTCTGCGCTGTGTTAATATTGTACATTCGACTAAATTGTTTCCTATTCGACAGCTGTTAATTTGTTAAAATGATCAAGCATTTAGTACTGATAGCAGGTAAGAAAGAGTGAAAAATCAAATCCTTTCTTTTTAAAGTGAATCATTAAAATAACTATTCGCCAGTCCTTTTCACTGTTGTAATCGGTCAGTACACGGGCTGTGACTATCAGCAAAATATGGTTCTGGGCCAGACATACGACATATTTTCGCCAGGATATGGAACGAATCAGCTATATCCATCGGGTAGAAACTGTCGATGGCGTGCTGTCGCTCCAGCAAATTGTTTCATTCGATTGAATTGTTTCGATATGCGTTTACCTCAAGTTAGTTTAACGAACCGATTTTTAGGGAGGATCGAAATTAAACCGTTTCAAATTTTCAAAGAATAATTGCGTTGATCGAGTGGAAATGTCTTGGACTGGAACTTATAATGATCCAAATCCTACATATGCGTGCTCGGGACAAACGTTTACTTACACAACAGGAAACCAGCTAGTAGTAGGTGAGTTGGATTTCGGAATAATTTTGTTTTTATTTAGAGAAAGGGTTTTCAAAACGCCTTTGTCTCTTAGCGTTAAGATCACAAGCAACAGGATTCGCCGGAGGAATGTTTCGATGCCAAATAGTTGCTCAACAGTCGACAAACGGTATTATTGGTACACCCATTGGAGTTCCCATCGGAAAATGAATAAAATTTAAAAGAAATTTCATTTTGGTCGTTATAAACGAGGAGGTTTACTCTATGACAATGTTATACGTAAACATAAATGTTTTTGCTTCCTAATTTATTTGTATATAAAGTGAAACCGATCAGTTCTCCCACGCTACCAAAGTCTGACTCGTTTTCCTGCAAGGGAAGTTCTGGCTCTTAGTCTAGGGGCTACTGAAAACCCTGTGTCCAAAGTGAGGTCCGGAGCATGTTAAAGTGTTTTTCGGTAGAGTTTAGTGTCCTAAGGGGCCATTCATAAAGTACGCACGCTCTAAGGGGGGAGGGGGGTGTAGAGCAAAAGCGTGCGAAATAGTGCGAAGGGGAGTGGGGGGTAAGCCAAAAGCGTGTGTACTCTTTTCAAGTTTTTAATAAAGCAAATTTATTGAGAAATCGATAAAAACATTTTAAATATCCTCCCATATGGGATTCAAAACTGTTGGTATGTCGTATACCTTGTTCAAAGGGGCCTCGGGTTCTTCGAAAAAACTCTCATCAGCATCTTCAACATCTACATCGTAGACCCATTCCACGTCCTCCTCAATATCGTAGCTTATCAGTGCCAACTTTTCGTCTTCCCGTCTTCCCGTTGCCCGAGTATTTTCTTTGGTTTGATTTTTTCTACCCCTTTTTTACATGAAAAATTTTGTTTCAAATGGCTTTTCATTGACGAGACGGAACTAAAATAACGACCGCACGAGCAAGTTCGTGCCACTAATTTGCTTTGTACTGATGGGCGTTTGAAATCGTAGACCTTAGTCTTTTAGTGGTTGTCCAGCAACTCGAGATTATTGTACGCCAACGTAATAAACAATGAACTGTAAGATTCGATGTCGTTGATATCTGCTAACTTCAATCCGTCCATCAAATACAAAAGGTATTGTTTCTATTGAAAACCTTCGCATATCTACAACTCGTTTGTAACTAATAAGTTCTGGTCACATTTGTAATTCGGCCAAAAACTGTAGATTTTTTTGTAATTGTTGAATATTTTGTGCGCACTTTATGTAGGGGGGAGGGTGGTGTTTCAAAAGCGTGCAGAAACTTTCCGGGGGGTTAGGGGGGTGTCTGAAAACAGCCTTTTTGGGCGTGCGTACTTTATGAATGGCCCCTAATGAAGAAAAGTTAGGGTGCCTTTTTGTATTCGGCAATGTTGTTCAGAATTTAAAACTCTACATTTTTCCCGAAGAAACTAATTTTTTATCTTTTTATCTTCTCGTGATATTTAATGAAAATCGTGAAAAGACACGGATTTTCGGCTTTGAGCCGCCGCCAAAAGTTATTGCCCAGGAACTCAGCCTGGCACCCTAACTTTTCTTCATCAGGACACTAAACTCTACCGAAAAACACTTTAACATGCTCCGGACCTCACTTTGGACACAGGGTTTTCAGTGGCCCCTGCATTATCTACTTTTTCCATAAAAAATTAATTACAAACCTTGCTGCACAAGAAATTGTTTCTTTTCATTGTTTCACCATTGTCGAAGTGACTATTTGTACCCGGAAGACTATTTGCACCCATGTAGCCTTGCATCAGTTAATGTTTCCTTGGACAAACTAGCCTTACAATTGGGTGAAAAGAAACAACTTAAATCTTCCTTGTGAGGGATTCTTCTGAAAAACAGCCGAAATCGGGTGCATTTTCAATTGGAATTAAAAAAAAAACTTTGAAAAAATTCTTTTGAAGCATGTGTGGCTAGTGTAAGGTGATCAAAAAAAGAAAACATGCACTTTTCTTACAAAAATGTCTCCTGTTACACGAGCCGTACAGGGTCGTGTGGCGTGTCATTAGAAATATAATTGCATGTACTTTCGGGGCAAACAGAGTCTTACTGGGTTTAAAATTCATCCACACTGATACATGTGCAGTTGAAATTTTCAACCGAAAAAGACTGAAAACTTACACATTTCTTACGAAAATTTCTCGAGGTACACGAAACGTACATGGTCGTGTGGGGTGACATTAGAAAGGGAATTGCATGTACTTTCAGGGCAAGTAAAGTCTTACGGAAGTTTGGAGCATCTAGTACTTAAACATTTCAACTTTTCATATTTCATCGTAGATGCTTCCAAACACCCACAAGACCCTATTATTTTCCCCGAAAGTACATGCAATTACCTTTCTAATTTTTTCTAGTATTCGTTTATTATCATTCCAAAGAGTGACACCACCCCACATGACCCTGTACGGCTCGTGTAACTGTAGAAATTTTTGTAAGAAAAGTCGAGGGGGAAAACAACAATGGAAAATCTTGTCCCACCGTTCGGCCATTCGCCCATTACTCGCCTTCATTCGCTCATTATTCGCCTTTTTTCGTTTAACACTGTCCCACCATTCGCTCGTGTTTTTTCCCCCTCGAGAAAAGTGCATGTTTTCGGTTTTTGATCACCTTCCACTAGCCACACAAACTTCGAAGAATTTTTTCAAAGTGGTTTTGGCTTCCAATGGAAAATGCGTCCGATTTCGGTCTGCTGTTTTTCAAAAGAATCTTCTTGTACAATCCGGCCGGGTGTTTTGTCAGAAGAAACTTGAACCTTTCTTGTACAAACTGGCTTAACACTCGAAACGAATAGGAAAGAAACAATATGAGTTTTACCAAAATTCCTTGCTCTCATTCAAAATCTACCGTATATGGTGCATCAGATCATAACGCCATTTGGGAAGCCTGTGCAAAAACATGTCCATGAGAATTTACTTTCACATCTTGCCTTCATTTCCACGAGACGGTCTAACTTAAGAATCAGACAACCGTGAAATTGAACTTTGAACAACAAGCAGAACAAAAAAGAAATGGTTTTTCGTTGTGTGAAGACTTTTCACACATCCAACTTTTCAGAAAAATGTACAATGTAAGACCATTTTGCTCTAGGCCGCCACTTTACTTATGTGTATATAAAATATTTATAATGGTTTTTTGTACCGGGTCGCGTACACACTGACTCCAGCTCTCCCACACAGACATACACACACATATAAAATGACAGAGGAATAAAGAACGGCTTTTATTTACCATTGAAAATAAATTCATTTTAAAATATTTCCAGGGCTTAAGTACAGCGCTCTCAACGATATATGAATGTATACAGACGGGGCCTCATTTGCAATTCAAATTCATATAAACAAGGCATCAGAACAGTCGGAGCGTTTGCTGCGACTTAGCCCCGTACAACCCGTAATTTTATTTCGTTCGCAACCATTATACGTCCGTAGCCCTAATAAGCCCGGAACCCTAATACGTCTACAACCCTCTAATGCGTCTGTTACCAAAATGCAAGTCAAGTTGCGCATTGTCAAATTTACTGAAACTGTTCATTTTTTAAATTGCGCATAGCGCAATTACGAAAGCCCGTACGAAGTACCTTTCAAATAAAACCAACAATTTACGACATTATTTTAGAAACCCAAAATTTTTTGCCAACTTTCCATTGGGTATTCAATTACCTCTCAAATGAAACAAAAACTATCAAAATCGGTTGAGATTTACTCGATTTATGTGCAAAAAGCACTTAGGGCCGAGTAGCGGCCTTAGTGCAAGGGCCCAAATTTGAAACTTTTTTCGTCACGTTCTTTTCGGTATTCAATTAGACTCCATAAAAAACTAAATCTAGCAAAATCGGATGAGATTTACTCGATTTATGTGCAAAAAACACGTAGGGCCGAGTAGCGGCCTTAGTCCAAGGGCCCAAATTTGAAACTTTTTTCGCCATCATTCTATTCGGCATTCAATTATCTCTCAAATGAAACAAAAACTAGCAAAATCGGATGAGATTTACTCGATTTATGTGCAAAAAACACTTAGGGCCGAGTAGCGGCCTTAGTCCAAGGGCCCTAATTTGAAACTTTTTTCGTCACGTTCTTTTCGGTATTCAATTACCTTCCATAAAAAACTAAAACTAGCAAAATCGGATGAGATTTACTCGATTTATGTGCAAAAAACACCTAGGGCCGAGTAACGACCTTTGAGCCCTCCCAACAAGCCCACATTGCATCTTACCCAAAAACAATGTTCAGCAACTTTGTTCTACTCGTCAATACCTTTCATTTGATATATCACAAGCAGCTATTGCGTGCGCATTTCGGTAGATATCGTCGAAAGACTGAAAAACACCTATAGGGCCCTACCATGCCCATTTTCGAACTTGACCTTACTTTTGTCGATACCAATCGGGGAAAAAAAGAATTTTAAAAAAAGGTTGTGATTTACTCTAGCTAGAGGGGTCACGGACGGACGGACGGACGGACGGACGGACATTTTTTTTATTGCGGATTTGTCATCTATGAACATAACCAAATGCTTTGCCCTTACTGGCTGCTTCCAATTCGACATGTTACAAACGGCATATTAATCTTATAAGCCCCCAGTACTTCGTACGGGGCTAAAAATATTAAATAAATATATAATGGTCGATATGGACGTATAATATACACCTCTCATGTATTTGTTTAAAACATGAGATAGTGCAATATTATTACTCTTCACATTTGATACAAATAAAGTTCAAATTTCACTCGAGTCAAATGTTCTTTCTTCTCGTTTTGGATAAAAAGGGAATTATTTATGAGGAGCGTGAATGGGAACAGAACAGAAAGCACTGGTTAAGTTACTACGAGGTAACATTGTTTTATATTGTTTAATTGAGTGTCGCAAAAGCGGATTATAATTTGGCACATATTGGATTATTAAAAAATATAATAATGTCAGTTTGTACAGCGGATGGTTTAGATAGATAGATAGATAATAAGGTTTTTTGGAGGGTCCAGCTATAGTGCTGGACAAGAACCTGGATCAGCGATCCTTTGTTCTTAACCTCCGGCTACCTTCGTTTATTCAATGATAAAAATTATAATGTTTTTACATGATATAAAGGTAGTGCGTAAGTCAAATTCGTTATGCAGTAAATCAATATCCATAATTCATGGCGGTAGGTCAGCTGAAGTCCAATGATGATACTACGTCGATACAGCAAAAGAGTGAACCATTTCTACATCTTACGTTATTTTCCTCCCTTTACAGAAACCTTTGCGTTCTCTTGAGGTAAGTTGCTAGCCATCGAAGATTTATAGAGTTGATATTCAGCTCTTCTTTCTTCAAAGAAAGCGTATCTAATCGACCTAAATCTAGAGCAGCTGCTAATCACGTGGAAGCCTGTTTCTTCTTCAGAGCCACATAGGCATATCGGGCTTTCAGTGAATCCTATGTCAAACAAGTGTTTATTTAGCCCGCAGTGATTAGTTATAGCTTCAATAACTCTTTTGATTTTCGGTCGACTTAGGCTTAGCAGCTTTTGGCTCGCCTCATAAGTCGTGCTCCACCATATTCACGCCATCGCTTTAGGTGCTGGGAACGTAGCAAGACAGAGCCCAACGGAAGAAACCGAAGATAGACCAATAATAAGAAACGTGGGATCGGAGGATATGCCCGACATAACTGTGGATGAAGTCAAAGCTGCAGTAGCCGAGATGAAAAACAAAAAGTCTCCCGGAGAAGATGGTGTTCCAGTGGAAGCCATTAAACTGGGTGGAGACTCCTTGTTAAAGGCAATCACGGCTTTGTTTAATCAATGTCTCCAATGGGAAGAAGTACCAGAAGCCTGGGAAAATGCGGTAATTACATTGCTGCATAAAAAAGGAGACATAACAAAGCTGGAAAATTACCGACCCATAAGCCTATTGTCAACACTCTACAAGTTGTTTATGAAAATCATTACGAAGAGGAACACTAACAAGTTCGACTTCTACCAACCCGTTGAACAAGCTGCTTTCAGATCTGGTTTCAGCACAAACGACCATTTGCAGGTGATGAGAACGCTTATTGAGAAGTGTCGTGAATACAACATCGACATAGTCTTGCTATTCATAGACTTCGAAAAAGCTTTCGATTCAGTGGAAACATGGTCGATATTGGACGCATTAGACGAATGTAGAGTAGACTCAAGGTACTCCAACACAATTCGATATGTGTACAAAAATGCTACTTCATGTATAAAACTTCATAAGAGCACGGAAAAATTCAGAATTGGCCGAGGTGTAAGGCAGGGTGACACCATTTCACCGAAATTATTCACGGCGATTCTGCAGAGTATTTTTAGGAAGTTAAACTGGAGTAAAATGGGAATAAAGATAAATGGAGAGTACCTGAGCAATCTCCGCTTCGCTGATGACATTGTACCGATAGCAGCGAATCTAGGTCAGGCTCAGCTTATGCTACAACAGTTAAGTGAAGAGGCGAGCAAAGTTGGCCTCAAGATGAACTTATCGAAAACAAAAGTCATGACCAACATCGGGGACGATAGAGAAATCAAAATTGGTGACACTGTCATTGAACGAGTCGACAGCTATGTATATCTAGGACATAAACTGAAGTTAGGTCTGGACAACCAAACTGCAGAAATAAGACGTAGGATTGGTCTTGCATGGGCAGCGTTCGGAAAACTCAGACTAATTTTCAAAAGCAAAATGAATAATAGTCTAAAACGCAAAGTTTTCGACACTTGTGTCCTTCCAGTGCTCACTTATGGAGCGGAAACGTTAACTTTAACAAAAGCATCCGAAGATAAATTGAGAGTGACACAAAGAGCCATGGAACGGAGTATGCTTGGAATAACACTCAGAGACAGAATGACGAATCAATGGATTAGACAACAAACCAGGGTCGTTGATGTCATGGAAAGAATAGCATCTCTGAAATGGAGCTGGGCGGGACATATTGCAAGAAGGACAGACGAACGTTGGACCAAAAAGATCATGAACTGGCGACCATATAAAAGACGAGCTATAGGTAGACCACCAGAGAGATGGACAAACGGAATTAAGAATATTGCAGGTACAAACTGGCAGCAAATGGCAATGGATCGTACGAAATGGAAAGAAGTTGGAGAGGCCTACATCCAGCAGTGGATAGAAACAGGCTGAAAAAGAAGAAGAAGAACGTAGCCATTATTTCACTATGCCTTTCCTGGTTGTAGTTGATATGCCTAGAGCGGGCTCGGGTCCAATAAAACGGTTTGAGGCGCCCAAACCAGCAAGCCTGTCAGCTTCTTCATTACCCACGATTATCTCGTGGCCAGGCACCCATAGAATCTCCACTCTATTTGAGTCACCAAGCTCATTAAGGAGGCACTTACATTCAAAAACTGTTCTAGACCTCACTAAGCGAGAACAAATTGCCTCTATAGCTGATTGGCTATCCGTACATATGTAGATATTGGTCTCTGAAAATCTACCATTCAGTTCGGATGAACACAGGTCAGAGATAGCCAGAACTTCCGTTTGGAAAACGGCAAGAGTGCCTGTCGAGATGCTTTTACCTATATTTAGGGACTCGCAGACGTAACCAGCCCCCGAGAGGCCGTCTCTTTTGGAGCCGTCAGTATAGCAGACAATGCCATCCTTTGGTGGGAATTTTGCCCTTTCACCCTGCCAGTCTGATCTATCAGGGAAATGACTTACAAACGTATCGTCAAGCATATATTCTGCACACATCTGGTCGCTTGGCATCTGTAACCTATTATCCTTAATAAGGTTTGAGATGGTTGAATGCCCTTTGTCAAGATTATGAGTCCACCAACCGTTTAGTCGAATGTCTACTGCGGCGTTGAAAGCGACAGATTTTACAAAAAGGTCCAGAGGTGGCATGAACAGCAAGGCTTCCAAGGCCATGGTCGCTACTGTGTTCTTAACACCAGTCATACAAAGGCATGCTATTCTTTGAAGCGTGTCTAGCCTCTTTTTAGTCGTCTGGACATCAACTCTGTTCCACCAAACCACACAACCGTGGCACAGAATTGGTCTAATAATTGCTGTGTATATCCAGCATAAAGCCCTCGGAGATAGACCCCAAGTCATGCCGAAAGCATTACGGCATAGCCAAAAGATCCCAATACATTTGTTTATCTTCTCATTTAGGTGCTTGGTCCATGACAGTTTCTGATCAAACCACACTCCAAGGTACTTGACAGAGTCAGTCAATTTAACTTCTACTCCGAACAGCTCAAAGTCACCGAGAGAGGCTCTTTCGTCAGTCCTTCTTTTGCTAAACAAAATCATTCCAGTCTTACCTGGGTTTACTCTAAGTTTGTTGTCAATGCACCATTCTTCCACTATCGCCATTGCTGTCCTCATTAGGTTACCTACTGTGTCGGTGTAATTTCCACAAACCAGACATGACACGTCGTCGGAATATCCTTGAGCAAAGATACCCGAGTCGTTAAGCCTGACTAACAGGGAATCTATGACCATACACCACAGTATAGAAGAAAGAATTCCACCTTGTGGGCATCCTCTGGTTACACCTAATTTAGTGCTAACGCCACAGACTGTTGTCTTGACCGTCCTTCCACTCAACATTTTGACAATCCATCTAATTGCTGCGCTATCCATTTGTCTGGTCCGAGCTGCTTGAGTAATGGTCTCAAAATCAGTATTGTCAAACGCTCCTTCTATATCCATGAAGGAGCCAAGCGCAACTTTACCGCTATTTAACATACTTTCGATCTTACCTGTCATTTGATGCAGGGCCGTGTCAGTTGACTTTCCTACTTGATATGCATGCTGGTTCACGTGAAGTGGAAATTTTTTGAGAATTCCACTTCTAATGTAAAAGTCAAGGAGTCTCTCCAGCGTTTTGAGCAGGAAGGAAGTCAAGCTGATAGGACGAAAGTTTTTGGCCAAGCTATGGGAGTTTCGTCCCGGCTTTGGGATAAAAGCTACCCTGACTTTTTCCCAAAACTTTGGAATGTAGCCTAGTGCTAACGAACTTTTGAAAATGCTTCTCAGTCTTTCGAGAAGAAGATCAATTCCTTCCTTAAGGAGCGCTGGAAAAACCCCATCGAGACCATCCGATTTAAACGAATAGAATCTAAAGATGGCACACTTGATCTTTCCTCTTTTAGTTAATCTTTCAGCAAAGTTCCAATCCTTACGAGAAGGTTGTAGGTCAGGAGTTATTGGCCATTCACTCGTTTGAGCACTTCCTGGAAATTGAGTTTCGAGTAGATGTCTTGCTGTATCTTCACCATCAGTGGGTGTTAGGGAATCTCGCGCCGCGTCATTCACAATAACTCACAAAGTGACATCTTCCTTATACAAAATGTGTCAAAATGTGAATTATTGTGAATGACGCGGCGCGAGATTCCTAGCAACCCATCAGTGGTGTAACTACCATCAGGTTTGAGGAGAGAACCAACCTGGGCAGAGCGATCTTTTGCCAGCAATTTATGTATCCGTGCATAAGAAGGAATTGAGTTGGCCTCTTCAAAGAATTTTCGCTTACATCTGTCATGAAATTCTACCTGTGCTTTCTTATACTCTTTCAGAAGGGCTCTGTGTTTGGCTCTGTTAGCCTCTTGATTTTCATTTATCTTACCTGCACGGTTCCAGGCTTTTCTCAGTTCTTTCTTTTTGGCTTCCAGATCATGACACCATAGCGAGTTTCTATAAAGTGGCTTTGGATTTTTCAGTGGGCAAGCCGATTCGAAAGCATTTATAATTGCAGCCGTACATTCAGCGTTCGCTTTTTCTAAACTTACCACCGAGGTGTACCTCTCTTGGTACGTTAATTCACTTAGATTGTTGCTAAGGACTTCTCTGTAATGATCCCAATTTGTTTTCCTTGGATTCCGGTAAGGTCCTCTTTGTGGGAACTCCCCTTTAACTCGGAATTGAATAAGTTTATGATCGGAAAACGTCTCTTCGTCTGTGACTTTCCACGAGTGGATTCGATCAGACAGACTCGGTGAGGCTAGCGTGAGATCAATGACTTCATTCCTAACAGCGTTCGAGAAAGTCGGTCTGTTACCCTTGCTTTCAATCATCAGGTCGGTTGAAAGTAAAAAATTTACAAGTCCCTCACCTCTGTCGTTTATATCTGAGCTGCCCCATATCGTATGGTGGGAGTTTGAATCAGTACCGATTATCATCGGGATTTGATGTTCTTTGCAGAAAATAACTACTTTTTCAAGAGCTGGTCCTGGAGGTGGCATGGGAGAGTCATAAGGTAAATACGCTGAGACTAAAATAAAGTCTCCACCTTCAACGGACTTACGACAAATTCTAACTGTCACCAAAACGGGGCCTGAGAGTTGATTGAGAATCATCGCATTAATGTGAGGAGCTACGTGTATCGCCGCTCTGGGTCTGCCTCCACTTCTGCTGTAAAATAGACGGTTGTGTAACTGTCCGAAACCATGAATCTTGGAACCTCTCACCCATGGTTCAAGAATTATAGAGATATATGTGTGATGTATTTTTAATCCACGACAATAAGTGTACGTCGATTTTTTGCAATGCATCAAGTTAATCTGTGCTACTTTAAGGTCAGTGCTGGTTAATCCAGCCTGAATTCCTTGTGCAATTTGGTTGTTTACTTGGGCTGATCCACCCATTTCTAAACACAAAATTGATTTGGGTTTGCCTTAAGACTGGGACCCGTCCTTTCGGACGGGCCCATCAGTCGAAGGTTCATATTCCATCACCTCCGAAGAAGATGGTCGGTTAGTTGTCGGTTGGGTAAAACCAATTCTCCCTGTGACCGTGGCACTAGGTGCTCCGGAGGGTTGATTGTTGGTTTTGCTTTTGTCCTTTTGATGCTCTAATTCTACTGGAACAGGGCCCATTGCATACATAGCCTTGTTGCCTTGATTCTTAATAACATTGAACGACTCCTCATCCATTCTCATGAACAACAAGGACTTAGATGCTCCTCTACTTTTCCTGCCCGAGATTTTCCAAGAATCGGTGCTTAGGTTCGGATTTAGTTCTTTTAGCGCACTCAAAATATCATTGTTTGACCTCTTAGACGGGACACATACGACTGTCCTGACATATTTCACATTGGATCGAAAAGTGATTTGTTGGCTTTGCTGATAGACAGCTATTTTCGCGTTCACTTTGGGGATAGTGGAATTAGTGAGACCTCGGATCCAATCCGCACTGGGAGAATCAGCGCAATAAACATAGAAGCCGTCATATTTGATATGACTGACGGGGAGTAAGCGAAATCTCGGAGCATACAATTTCTCCATCAAAGCTTGCTCGATTTTATCCGTCACATAGTCTCTGATTATGCCTAGTTCCCTAGGTGACGACGGTCTATTGGCTACGCAAATTTTCAGGTCACAAGATATAAGTACTGCGACTCGATATGACTGACCCGATTCTAATTTCGATGACGACGTCCCATTACCGTCTAGAGCCGGTGCGACAGTTTCTTGAGGCTTAGCTCTATTCTGCGGAGCAGTGTTACCAATCTCGGCCGAACTTTGGCTCCTATTACGCTTCGGGGTACCTTCCTTCGGTTTACCAGAAGAGTCAACCACCTTCGCTCTTTCTAGTAGAGTGATCAGAGGACTGGAAGTTTCTTTTTTGCTAAAATTAGCTTTTCTGGGTTTCCTCTTGGTAGAACCGTTTCTGTTCTTCTTTTTTCCAACCGAAGTGGTATCTGTCTTCTCAGACGTTGGAGTCGATGTTTTCGGGAAAAGATTCAGGATGGTGCGCTTTGTTTCATCTGGAACGACAACCGCTGAGGCCATATAATTGGGTTTGATTCCTTCTCTTATTGTCACGTTGATACCATCTTCATCCGACACATCGTCCAATTCTTCGTTCAATTCTCTGTCCGTCATACCATCGAGCTCTGAATCAATAGCAAAGTCTACCAGATCTTCGCATATGGAGCTGGTTTCACTCTGATCCTGATTTTCACCGGTCTTATCCATGTCGACAATTATTCTGAAAGAGTTATGCAGATATGGCTTGTTAAAGTTTTCAACAGGTGGACCGGGCCCCGACATAAAACATGACCAGTATACACATCGTCTTTTTGTTATGTTAATCCAGTTCACTGTCAAAAGTGCACATCTGACAAGTATACAGACAACGCACTGTTCCATCTTTCGGCAATAGTCGATTATCGTTTCGATTATCGATACGAAAGTGTACCTTTGATGCTAATTTGGGGCATCGGTACAGTTTTCTCAAAGCACATGGAACTTTCACAGACAATTCTATTTTTTATTCAAAGCTGACATGTTTTTACTCGAAAATGTGGTCGTACATTTTTCAAAAAGGGCTCTCGTAAAAAGATATCAGCGATCAAAAATTTCGAAACGCAGAAATGTAGGCTACAATTTCAGCGTAGGCTCGGAACCTCTTAACTAAAAAATGATTTGAAAAATGAAACGATAAATTCCATCAACGAATCCATCGAAAGTTTGAACCAATTATTTTGGTGAAACAGTACCACTTGAAAACTAAAAGAGTCTCGTTACGAAAGTTGTTTCAGAGCTCATCGAAGTTATTGAAACAGAATTGAAAGCACCTCAAAACGCGGCAGTTTGTTTTCTTATCAAAATAGGATGGCCAGTGCTCTAGAAGAGTTGAAGATATGGAATTTGGTATTTGGTATTACCATAGAAGATTAATTGAGCTTTAAGATTGCATGTGAAGTGAAATGTTATGTCAACTTCAAGATAAGAAAAAGTCATTGTGATGAGTTCTAGCAAATGAGTAAGAAAATGGTCAGAACTAATGCAGTAAAAGATTTTTCATCAGTTTGTCGTGAAATAAAATAGCTATTTTCATAATAAGTTAGTAAATGGGATTGTTTTGCGCACTAAATGTGAGCGAAGCGAGTTCGGCAACACATCGTGTGCGCAAAACCCCCATTTACTACCGTGTTAGGAACAAGGTTTTATCTCCTGTAATGTCATAATCACCATAAAAAACAAATTTCAAAAATCAAACTGAAACATACACACGCCATGACGCCATCACTCATTCATATTCCCCACAAATAAGACACACATCTAGTATACTGTCAAGAATTTGTCAATTTTCAGTGAATAAATGTGAAATTATCGAAGTTAGCCGTGCGCAAATGACCATGTATCCAAATTTTCAGTTAATAAACGTACGTTCTGTGAATGACGTGTTTAAATCTAGCCCATTTTGATTCTAAAAGTAACACTCAAATTGTGAATATTATGACATTGCAGGAGATATATGTAGTTTCATTGAATTTTATAAGTAAAAAGCCACTGACTAGTGAACAGTTGCGTTGTCGAGTTTCAAAATGTACTACAAAGGATTCTATTGCAATATTAAATATTTTTTCACATCAGCGCCCGGTAAGTTGACTTTGCTGTGTATGATACCACCTCTCGTAAGAGTCACTTGACATCACTGCTGTTGCTGAACGCAACTCAGTTATGGTAATAGTATATTACTTCCGAGGTTCCAAGTTGTGTATTTGATAAGTGGGGTGTTACAGCCCGACCCGAAGGGGAGGACTGTATTCTCCACTTGTCAAATAACAACTTGGAACCTCGTAAGTACAATGCTTTACGTGATTAGGCAATGTAAATGAAAATGAAACATGCAGTAACACGTAAAGTAGGTTATTATGTTTTCACTTCTCACAAACCACTATATAAATTGGAATTTACGCAGGCAAAACTACTTTTTTGGTACACGTGCCATCGATACAATTAAGAAAACACTAACATCATAACTGAATTTATAATTTGAAACAACAAAATCAAAAATTATTTACTGAAACTGAGAATGACAACAATAAAGAAATCAAATAAATATCGCCGAAATGGCAGGCACGACCGATCAGGGACTAAACTAAGGAACATCGCAGGTGGGAATTTTCCCACCTGCGCCCCCCGAATTCCCACCTGCGAATCCAGATTTCTCCGCAATAAAAATCATGTAGACCTTACTTAAAGTAATCCAAAAGAAACAAAAATTCAATCAAAAATTTGTAACATAAAATGTTCCCTATCCTGTGATTGAAAATATACATGAGTGTAGACCAAAAACCTTAAATGTCTTTGGATAACTCAAATAATTCTCGACGTATTTCCAAAAACTTTTTTAAATCAACAAAGAATCAAATTCCTGAGGTTTAGTTCGAAGATGGGCTATAACAGTTTGGTGGCCTTAGAGATATTCGCAAAAGAAGTTTGGTGTCGTTGCTTTAGAAAACAACGTGAGACATTTTCAACGAATTTCCAATATTTTTTTGTAATTCCTGGGGTTGAGTTGGACGATGCGCGATTTAAAAAATATTCCTAACAGAATATCTCTCTCTCCTCTTTATATTACGACAATTTGATGAAATTAATTTTTTAAATAATTGGATGCGTGGTTTAGGTTTTTAAATTGAGTTTATTTCCTAGCTTTCGGCTGCCATCAGTAGTGTTCATCAAAAATAAGAAAGAAATTTCAACAAGTGTGAAAGTCGCTTCGCTCGAGTTGCAGGGGCAAATTTTCAGGAAATTTACTTGCTAGAAAGGTCTTAGAATATTGACAATTTCAACGAATGAACGTTTCAGCCAGACCAAATATATGACATCTTTTCAGCGCCTTACTCTGAAAAATTGTTTTTAAGAAAATAAACGGAATGAACAATTTTTAAATAATCAAGACAAAGAACTGCTTTGAGTAAGACCATTTTATGATATTTTTGTAACAATTACAAAATCTATTATGGATTCGAAGTAAAGGTGGAATGTCCTTCGATGTTCTGTGGCTGATCTAGCTGGATGATAATTTTGTTACTGGCGACAGATGTTATGGTCACACAGTCCTCGTTTTGCCTACTATCCGCCGATAGTACGCAAAAAAAGGACTGTGTGACCATAACATCTGTCGCCAGTAACAAAAGAAAATCTATTGAAAATCAGTCAGTCAGGGGAACTGACCCACCGAAATGGTGAGGCCTAGTTCGGTATAAGCGAACATAATTTCCGTTTTTATCTTCATTTGTCGCTTTTACCTCTTAAAGTCGAAAAAGTTTTGAAGGCGAATTTCAATTAATAATTGAAAAAGAGATTAATTTTCTAACTGCAGGTTCCGAAAACGGGGTGGCTTGTCTGAAATATTTTTTTATGACACAGAGGCATCTAAAGTTTGCAAATTTTGCATATTACGATGCTAATTGGCATAAAGATATTTTAATTTCTTACACCAACTACTTTCATATCGAAATTATTCTGATATACATTTCGTAATCGCGAGGATACAATTTCATCGAATGCAATCTATCCATAGTAGGAAATATTTTCAGAGTCCTATTCTTGTCTTTTTTTTTAAATCGTAGGTGTAACGATAAACTAAGATCAACGTTTAAGCGCATTTTTATTTTTGGATAATTTGGCGCCCCAAATATGCTTTTTAAGCGCCCCTTGGTGGAATTTCCCACCTGCACAAAAATCCTTATTTTAGTCCCTGCCGACCGATGCCTACTTAATGAAAATCATGAACCGAAGCGATAGCGGAGGTTCGTGACGCTAGTCGATTCCCTAAAAAAGAAAACAACCAACGGGAGAATAAGGAACCTATATATAGGCGAACATTTTAACTTTTCCATACTGAATCAAATAAAAAAAAAACATGTTCAAACGAAATTGCTCTTCAATAGGAGTTCAACGAGCTATAAATCATTAAAAACGGTGGTCTACATCCGGAGAAAACACCACTTGAAAACCACTTGAAATGAAGCATCTTCACAAATTTTCAGCTCATTCTCCATATTCGAGTTAATAGAAATGTTTCATGTGGGTTTGATATACGTATCGAACCACTACATTTGTTTGCGAAAACTGCGCTCGCACTTTTGCTAAAACTTTTATTAATTCAATCTTAACACTTTTTCATCGGCAAATCAATAAATTTTATTGAAGTTTTTTACTTAATTTCTGTAAATTTAATTAAAACATTTTCATGCACATTTCCAAAAAACACACTTATATGAAAGCCATTATTTCGTTCATAAGACAAAAATATGACAGCTACATTTCTATTATAATGATTATGTACAGTGAACGACATCTCAAATGTCTCACTGTCATTTTTTTCACGGCCATTTTGAAATTTCGTATTTTTGAGATATTTTCGGCTATACGGTATGTAGAGAGTTGGGATAAAGTATCGTTTGTACAGCTTCGTTGGTGGAAAACTTTTATCGATATTTCCAGAAAATGGCGGCCATCTTGAAATTTCGTATTTTTGAGATATTTCCGGCTATACGGCATGTAGAGAGTTGGGATAAAGTGTCACTTGTACAGTTTCGTTGACGGTAAACTTTTATCGACATTTCAAGAATACGGCGGTTATCTTGAAATTTCATATTTTTGAAATATTTTCGGCGATACTGCATGTTCAACTTAAGAAAACACAATTTTAGATCATTTATCAGAGTTTTAATGTCCATCGACGCACCCAGTGCATTAAGTGATTTCCAGTGTTTGATAACTTGGCGCAAAATATCATAAGTGGAAACAGCTTAATTGACTGGGAACATCGATGACTGTTAAAATTCGAAAATGTCTCAAAATGTTCCGAACCAAAAAAAAGCCCACTGTAATTGTACGGTATGTAGAGATAAATTGGGATAAATTGTCACTTGTAGAGCTTGCTTAACTCTATGTATTACCCAAAACTTCCAAAACAACTGATATCCCACAAAAACCTCAAAGAGGAAAAGGTGACGCTAGTGTAGTAAAAATTAAACTTCCAAAACATTTGATATCGGTTTTGGTGACGCATTCTGCGCCTCAACGTAATCAATTTTTACCAAGAAAATTTTAACAAGAAAATATGTCAACGAGAAGTTTACCGATGAGATTTTACAACGAAAGCTTTACAAAAAAAATGCGTCACAAAGTGGCAGATGATTATTGTCGTATGAGGGGTTTCCTCAGCATCTGCCACTTGTGGCGCATTTTTTTGTGAAGCTTTCGTTGTAAAATCTCATCGGTAAACTTCTCGTTGACATATTTTCTTGTTAAAATTTTCTTGGTAAAAATTGATTACGTTGAGGCGCAGAATGCGTCACCAAAACCGATATCAAATGTTTTGGAAGTTTAATTTTTACTACACTAGCGTCACCTTTTCCTCTTTGAGGTTTTTGTGGGATTCAATTTTAGTGCAAAATGTTTAGAAGTGAAGAGGTTCCGAAATGCTGCTTTTATGCAAAATTGTTTCGTAGTTTTCATCTTAGACAATGTAAATACGACGCACAGGATGCCTACACATTAAAGAACAGTACAGAAGAGCCTATGTGAATGAGTAATACATGTGTGCGAAATTAGGCGGTTCGCCTTCGGCTCACACGCCTCAAACATCGCACACATGTATTACTCATTTACATAGGCTCTGCTGTAATCTACTATTACGTGTTACGGCATGTTTCATTTTCATTTACATTGCCTAATCACGTAAAGCATTGTACTTACGAGGTTCCAAGTTGCAACGATTGTGAGTTTAATACTCGGATCAGCGCTGTTGACTTAGACGTCGAGAGAACGATTTCACATCATATGCAGAACAGTGATTCCGACATGCACGGACACTTCTCTCACAGTGGACATTCTTTTGAAGTAAAAAATGAGGTTCAATTAAGGAGTAAGTTCAAGTTAAAATTAGCCTTGAATGCGTTGCAGGTGAAGGTTTAGAGTTGGCTCGGAGTTAATTTTTCATTTTCGATTTTGCTTTCTGATCGCAATTGCCTTTGACTGTTTTCCTGTTTTAAAAGAATTTTCATTTGAGTTGGTTGGTCTTTGTTTTTACGTTGGAATTCAAGTAGTTGGAGAGTTGCTCGGTATCTGGCCTCTGGTGAAGGATTTACACCTGACAGGATGAAGGTGAAGGTACGTGTTGAATTTGTGTTTTCTTATGGCTGAACTGTTGCGGATGAGAGAAGTGAATTTTGTTAGAACTATTGCTTTCTTGTCAAGCCCTTTTGATCACACGGTTTTCATTCCCACTAATTGTACTTGTTGTGACTAATAAGTCAAAGAAATTCAGGTATGACGTTTTACCAGTTCACAAACGATCATATGCCCGCTGTCTTGCTAAAAGGTGCAGTAACAAGCAACTGATGATGGTCAGACCACGCTGACCTAGGGCCATTACTGCAACCTGAGGCCGAAACAGCTTATCTCTTTGATGCCAAATTCATTACGTCTCTTCAAATTTCCCTGATTTTGGTCTTGGTATTCTGGTTTCACCTTGTTAGTGATTGTGTTTCTTGTGTTTTGTTGTGTTTTTTACGGATTAAGTTTTCTTTGTCTCTCATTTAAGTGTTCTTGTTGCTTCCGAGTAGCAAGTAAAAGACTGATATATCGAACATTACTGCAACCTGAGGCAGAAACAGCTTATCTCTTTGATGCCAAATGCATTATGCCTCTTCAAATTTCCCTGATTTTGGTCTTGGTATTCTGGTTTCACATTGTTAGTGATTGTGTTTTGTTGTATTTTTTACGGATTCAGTTTTCTTTGTCTCTCATTTAAGTGTTCTTGTTGCTTCCGAGTAGCAAGTAAAAGACTGATATATCGAAAGTTTAATTTTTACTACACTAGCGTCACCTTTTCCTCTTTGAGGTTTTTGTGGGATTCAATTTTAGTGCAAAATGTTTAGAAGTGAAAAGGTTCCGAAATGCTGCTTTTATGCAAAATTGTTTCGTAGTTTTCATCTTAGACAATGTAAATACAACTTTCACACTCAAATATATACTCTCGCACACATTCAAACTCGTGCAATCATGACTCACTTCCTTTACCAAGTATGTAACATACTATTTCAAAACATTTTCTGTTTGAACGGATACTTACAGCATTCATAGAAACAGAGACAAGAATTCACTACTGGCAACATACTAGTAACAACTGACATAACAGGTAAGTACTTTTTACGACATTTCATATGCAATCAAAAACGGTGAATAAAGCGTTCAATGCTTCCCCATTTTCAAGCTTCCATTTATTTTAATTTCTTGAAAATTTTACGTCACATCTTCTAAGCTTCTCCAAACGGTAAACTTTATACCTTTGCACTTAATTCCATGAAAAATCACTTTTTATTATAACCTCCACTTGATTTACGGTGACACTGCATGAGCGTACGAATAAAAGTTTTAGTTTTAGTTGTGAACATGGAAAGCGAAAGTTTTAAACATTCACATTTCACAATTGTTTTCAGTCCGCAATTCAAACGAAAATAAAGGAAAAAATAAAGTCGGTAGGGTGTCCAGATTGATAAGTAAAAGGAAATATTCGAAAGTTGGTTATTCAAATCAACAAAAACATTTCCGTCACGATTACATCCCTCGAATGGTGCATTTATTTCTTTCGAGGGGTAACCGACTGGCCAAAATGGTGGCAAATCAATTTCTAATTCCTTTCAATTCCGCTTAATTACCTCAATTACCGGACCAACTCGTCTAATTGCCGGATTCGCTCTATTTCCTTTCAATTCCGTTCAATTCCGTTCAATTCCTTTCAATTCCTTTCAATTCCCTTTCAATTCCCTTTCAATTTCTAAAGTTACTTCCTGTCAATTCCTTTTAATTGCTCTTAATTCCTTTTATTTCTTTAATTAACGGATTAACACCACTACTTGCCGGATTCGCCCTTCAATTCCTATAATTTCAATCAATTCCTTCAATTCCACGAATTTTCGAAATAATTGCTCGATACTTTCAAATAGATATAAATTTAAAGTCAAAGTTAAACCCTTAAGCATTTTGGAAAAAGAATCGTCAGATTATATCAAGATAAAATTTGGAACAACTATGTTGTCCTACATTTGTGACTCATTTTGTTAGAATCTTTAATTTTTACTCATACTTTTAGAAGAGATTTTTCAATTTCAATTTAGATTAAACCGTCCAATTGACTGCAGTTTTGTTTAAAATGATTTCACATCGCACATCATTGTTTATTTTAGATAAATAGTATTTTTCGTACCAAGCTAGGAAATGACGAAAAACTTTTGTGCATCCGACAACTGAAATACGACATATTTTGCCATGATTTTTCATTAAGAAATGTCAGTTTTTCCCGAACTATATATCGTGCAGGAATAGTTATTTACGTATATGTTGTGGACGGTATATTTTAGGCAATTTCGCGGATTGTAGCGCGAACGAAGTAAGTGCCTAAAATAAACCGTCCACAACAGATGCGTATACAACTTTTCATGCTGAGGGCCTAAGTTACGAGAAATATTCCGTAATTTATGTCCTAGGCAAGAAAAAAACTTTATTTCTTTACGATTTATGGTGCGGGAAAGGAATTACATGATCTTTTCCATGACTATACATTTATTAAATTTAATATGGTGAATGTGAAGTGTGTATGTTTTCAAGTAAATTGCTGTGTTTTGTCTATTTCAGTTGTCCGATGCACAAAACGTTGTTCGTACCTCGACAGGAAATGGATTTGTTCAGCACACGTCAGCAAAAGCCAAAGCACTCAATTTTTTGTTTCGCTCAAGTGATCGACATCGTAAGATTTTAGGCTTTTGAAAAGTTGATGGAATAGATGATATTGTCGGTGATGCATTTTTTTGTAAATTTGGTTTGAAACTGGAGCATTTCGCAGCGGCAATGCCCCAGCCTAACATTCCCCCGACGAATATTCACTTGTTTGTTGCGGCTCAAACTCTTCCGCATCTGACTCACAAGAATCCTCTGAAGAAGAATCCTTCAGTGTGCATATTTTGAACATAAAAGAACGTTGGACCTGTTCTAAAATGGAACTGATCAACACTGTTCACTGTTATTTATTGCGCGGGAGCTTTTAAAATTAAAACAAAAAGGAAATAGTGTGGTTTTGCATTCGCTGGTCCTTCTTTCCGATAATCACACTTATCAGCATTTACTCTCATTTACTTTCAATTCCTTACGATTCACGCCGTAAGTGCGGTCGAAATTCAAAATGGAAAGTGCGGAGGTCTTTCTAACGTAGCGTCATTTTCATACAATGAAGCGTTGAAATGTATTTTTCGGTTCACTTTTTCATCGAATCGTTCACTTAAAATTCAAATTTTAGGCACACTTACGGCGTGAATTATACATATTTCCAGTCAATTCCTATCAATTCCGATCAATTCCGGTCAATTCCGATCAATTCCGATCAATTCCGATCAATTCCGGTCAATTCCGGTCAATTCCATCAATTCCAATTATTTACCGGATACTCCGGCAATTCCTTTGAGGGTGTGTAGTCAATTTCCCGAGTCGGTTACCCCTCGATTTCTTTCTGTTTGAACAGATATGAACGACGAGTTCAAGTACAAGTAAAAATTCTGGTTACCCTAAAGCCATCTGCGGTTATAAGACGATATTTTAACGAACATTATCGCACTGTTTTTTAAGGCAATATAAGTTTTAAGCCAATTCGTAGATCCAAAGATTTAAGTTCTTTTCCTAGTCGTTTTGTTTTGGGTGTGTCTCGTCACATGAAGTGTGAAAGTAAAGTGGGATTTTACGTTAATCTTTAAAATGTGTAGGGTGTGGGTGTATGTGTGTTTGCCTGATGGGAATAATTTTCTGTCTGTTTGCATCAATGGAGTGAGAATTGAGAATATTTGGGTAGATGAATATCTCAAATAAAGTCATGATTAATTTAAGAATGAAGGCTGGTAAATAGAAAAATGTACAAAATGAGTGCCGTACATAACACGAATTGTCAAATTTCATAAAACACAAATTAAAATAGCAGGGTCCGACAACAAACTTTCATTCGTTTAAATATGCTACGAACACATGCTTTTATCCTATGCTGTAAAACGCATTTCATATTAACCACCGATTAATATTAAATTCGTTATACTAATGAAAATTATACGCATTGTGCTTGGTATTTAATTAAAAATTTTATTGCCGCAAAACAAATTCATTTGCGTTCTAAATTAATTAAACCAGCCCAATATTTGTAGTTAATACCTGGGACGTCTATATAGAAATCCCCTGAAAATTTTATTAAAATATTTGGCTTTCCCTGTGCACTTAATATTCACAAAGCACGCAGAACAATTTCTATCGCTCAGTTGGATGAACTTCGATGTTCAATTTTATCAAAAGAAAATAATTTTGATATACGAACTGGCTCAACGCATTGTTTTGAGTATCTATTGGTTATTGACAATAAATATTGAAAAACGAACAACGGAAAACCAAAAGTAATGGGACAACCAATGTCAGGGGATGGCTTATGGTGGCCTCACAGTCTCCGTTTATTTTGTCTATTGGGTAATCCTGATCCGCGCTAAAATTTTAATACTGAAGCACAAAAAACATAAGGTATAAACAATTGACTTGGCATTATCGGGTAAGTGTAACAACTGGTCAATTGAAAAATAATTAAATTTTGACGTATTTTTTGTCAAACAAAACACCGCCGTTTAGCTTATGATCTCAGCAATGTAATTAGTTTTTCAATTGGACCAATGAGATCAGCAGTCTAAACAGAAATGTCAAGTAAACGTAGACAAAACGGATGAGCATAAGCAATACCCTCTCTAGCAACCAAACTAGCCGTTGCATTTTACTCTTGGCAGATTTTTGAAAGTTGTTTGATAATTAATTTCACAGAAGCTGTTTAATTTCTCAAAATGCATTAATTTTACTTAATCAAAAAAAAAAGTTTTTGGGAAATATTTTCAACAAAAGTCGCATTGACACCAGAAAGTGAGAATTTCAATTGTTTCGAATGAAATAGATCAAACCGTAAACCCGAACACTGACAGCTGCACCGTCATCCATAGACCCTCACTTCAACTCTGTAAAAAATGATATTTTGCCGTTTAATTTTTTGTTTTGACAATTAAAACGTTAAATTTAATAGATTTCCAAAATTATAATTGTTTTTTGTATAGGCTCATTATTTCACAAGAGAACTATGAAAACTATTCAAACCAATACTATCCTATGCTATCTCTGGCAAACAAACGTTTGTCAAACATTTGTCAGACAAATTAAGGCGTGTGTATGCCTGAATGGGAAATCACATAGATTGCCTGTTAAAATGAAACAAAATGTAAAATTCGACCCACCCTTCGCTAAACGCTTAATTAATAGCGTAACTGACGATTACTATACCTAACTTCTATAGAAGTAACTGTACCACAAAACAAAAAAAGTAGAACACCACTTGAATTTAACGAAACGAAAGGTGTAGATTGCTAGAATCCAAAAAAAGAAAAATTTCTGCCCAAGAAAATGTAGGGAAAAGTTGAATGTGATGTGAACGTGTGTCTAATTGTTACATTTTTGGGAATAGGACTACATTGTAGTTATACTATACAGAAATGGAACCGTACAATGTCAATTTAAGTGCATAATGGAACAGTGGATAACTAAACATATCTGCGACTATAATATATACGTAACCAACAATAATGGAATAATGTAAATGGTTTCATTTTGTAATATTATTTGCATAATGTACACATACCTGCATTGCGCCACAATAATATACAAAACAAACCAAACAGAAGAAAATGAAGGGTTTCACATTCAAAATATATTTTATATTTCAATGCATCCTCTATCCATATGGAGGTATTTTTGGCTTTTACTAGGCCCCATCTTTTGGATGGGTCAGATCCCTTGACTGACTGACTAATTTTCTCAAGAAGATTTTTGTAATCCGAGCAAAAAAAAAATAACTCTAAAAGTTATATAAAAGTACAAGGGTATGCGTCCAGTAGCAAAGTTTAGCTTAGAGATTCTTATTCCCTTTACTTAAATACCACAGATTCTCAATCCACATAAAAAACTTCGTTCATATCACGTACTTCAAAATGGCTCATACGTATTTTCAGTACTTAAGAGGCATCAATGCTTTGCTGAAAAGTATACATTTGGGTATTTTTTCGCACACGATGTCTTGTCGACCTCGGCTTCGCCTCGGATCGACAATCAACATCTAGTGCGAAAAATACCTTCATACCTACCTTGGTAGATAAATAACTATAGCCCATCTTTGAACTTATCCTCGGGAATGGAATTCCCCGTCTAATAAAAAAATGTTTTTGAAATCCGTTGAGGATTACGTGAAGTTATCGTGTTATCTAGGAACGAGACAAAAATTCTTTTGTGAATATCTCTAAGATCACCCGTCCGTTGTGACCTATTTTCGAACTTAACCTCAGCAATTTAATTCGCTGTCGATTAAAAAAAAAACATTTTGGAAATCCATCGAATACTACTCGAATTATCGTGGAATCAAGCGACAAGACAAAAATTCTTTTGAGAATATCTCTAAGATCACCCGTCTGTTATAGTCCATCTTCGAACTTAACCTCAGGAATTCAATTCTTCTCTTCTTCTTCTTCTTTTTCAGCCTGTTTCTATCCACTGCTGGATGTAGGCCTCTCCAACTTCTTTCCATTTCGTACGATCCATTGCCATTTGCTGCCAGTTTGTACCTGCAATATTCTTAATTCCGTTTGTCCATCTCTCTGGTGGTCTACCTATAGCTCGTCTTTTATATGGTCGCCAGTTCATGATCTTTTTGGTCCAACGTTCGTCTGTCCTTCTTGCAATATGTCCCGCCCAGCTCCATTTCAGAGATGCTATTCTTTCCATGACATCAACGACCCTGGTTTGTTGTCGAATCCATTTATTCGTCATTCTGTCTCTGAGTGTTATTCCGAGCATACTCCGTTCCATGGCTCTTTGTGTCACTCTCAATTTATCTTCGGATGCTTTTGTTAAAGTTAACGTTTCCGCTCCATAAGTGAGCACTGGAAGGACACAAGTGTCGAAAACTTTGCGTTTCAGACTATTATTCATTTTGCTTTTGAAAATTAGTCTGAGTTTTCCGAACGCTGCCCATGCAAGACCAATCCTACGTCTTATTTCTGCAGTTTGGTTGTCCAGACCTAACTTCAGTTTATGTCCTAGATATACATAGCTGTCGACTCGTTCAATGACAGTGTCACCAATTTTGATTTCTCTATCGTCCCCGATGTTCAATTCCCCGTCGATTAAAACAAAGTTTTTGGAAATCCGTTGAGAATTACCTAAGTTATCGTGTTATCAAGAAACAAGACAAAAATTCTTTTGGGAATATCTCTAAGATCACCCGTCCGTTACGACCCATCTTCGAACTTAACCTCATCAATTTAATTCGTTGTCGATTAATAAAAAGTTTCTGGAAATCCATCGAACACTACTCGAGGTATCGTGGAATCAAGCGACAAGACAAAAATTCTTTTGGGAATATCTCTAAGATCACCCGACCGTCATAGCCCATCTTCGAACTTACCCTCAGGAATTCAATTCCCCGTCGATTAAAAAAAAGTTTTTGGAAATCCGTTGTGAATTAGTCAAGTTATCGTGTTATCAAGGAATCATCAAAGTGTGACAAACATTTTCTATATTTAAGGTTTTTGGTCATACATTCATGCATTTTCAATCATAGTAGTAAACATTGTGTGACAAACATTTTAGGGTGTTTATCATCCATAAGACCCATGACTTTCAGTCAAGGGAATAAGACCCATGACTTTCAGTCAAGGGAATAACAGAAAGTAGAAAGATATGCTCTTCAATTTTGCACGGAAAATACAAATGTGCAATATAACATTTGACTTGTTGAATGCAGCGACATTTTTTGGTGACGCGACATTTCTACCAGAATACGATAACATCGCACATTATCGGTATTATGATGAAAGAGAAAAAAAGTACCCCAAGACAAGTTACAATAAACTGGTCTTCGATCTTTTCACTCACATCATGACATGCTGAAAGAGAAGTAAATACTTTGACAAGTATCCCAAGGCAAGTTATAATTAAATGGTCTTCGGTTTTCTCGCTCTGATTATAACACTCTATGGTACATTACGTTTAAGGTTTAACATTTTTACTTTGACGAGTGGGGACCTTATGACCCGACCCGAATGAGAACGCTGTATTACTCGTCAAAATAAAAATTTGGAACGTGCTTTTAGTCAGTACATTCGAAAAATGTACTAAAAAAAGTGCCGACCAGAAGCACGTAATAGCACATTCTGTTACGAGTGATGAAAAGTTGAATTTTTCGGTACTAGTCGTAAGCTTGTCCTAACGAGGCGGAGCCGAGTAATAAAATATTATTCGTACCACGGACTAAAAGTCTTGTTTAGCGTACTCGATTCCAGACCTCGCCTTCGGCTCTGTCTGGAAACCTCTCACATGCTAAAAAAGACTTTTAGTTCTAGGTACGAAATATACTATTACTTTACGCTTTTTGCTATACCTACTCATAAAGTGTAAAATTCGATACATTGCGAGTGAACATTTACGAGCAGCACAACAGATTTTCAAATTCAGTTATATGCGAAACTCGAATCAATATTCAATTTCGCCAGTTTGCATCAAATCGTAAATTTCCTGTACTAAACATCTGGGATTTAAAGTAACGCAACTAAGCTTCGGAGAAAGTTTTCGTTTGAATTACAAGAAGCAAGTAAGTATTATACAGAAAAAAAAAACTCTTTTTGTGAATGTATACGGCATGTTGATTTGCATAGAAATTGCCTTAGGGCCATATATACATATATATCTATCCATACGCCGATAAATATATATCCGATGGAAGATTTGTGCTCCATATAAAGTACGAAAATTCCCCTACGAAATATATTCATTACAAATTCTAAAGTATAAGTGCTGCAGCAGTAGTAGCACCCGGAAAACATATCTTTCGCTCTGATTGTAACAGATATTTATATGAAAATCGAAAAATTATTGTCTGTTGTACCATGAATGTATAATTTTCTTCTTCCTCTGGATAATTTCATTTCGGAAGGAGCGGGGCGTACCAGTTAATTTCCATTGTCACCATTTATAATTGAATTTTAAAGCACAGTGCTAATTACTTTATGCTAAAATGAACCATAAATTCAAAGCTTATTCAAATTTGTAAATAATTACCCATTTTTTGCGGCGCTTCTTTTCTGTTTGACTTAAAACAGAGGTAATTCGTTTCGTTTAATTTATGATAATATTTAACCTGTGAATCTTTCGCTTTCGTCCTTTTGTTCCGTTCTTTTTTTTGTTTTATTTATTTTCTGTTCTTTCTTAACGCACCAGTTTATGTGTGTACATTCAAGTTCGTGTGTACCATCTGGTCTATATAGGTCTTATAATACGACAAAGTAAATCGCTATATCAAATGTCACAAAAGAAGTCCTATGGAATTTTCGATCCCATTTCGAGTGTGTACACGTGAAATGGCATCCTCTGTATGTACAAGTAAATTACATTATCTCATATCACACAAGGGAAAATGCCTTTAAGGTATTTTTAGGGTTGATGGTTTAATCACAGCAGTATAAGCATTATATAGAGAGCGGGGAGACAACAGTGGTGGTTATGGTTTCACCTGCAGCAATATTTACCTGAATATTTTAGTCGTAGTATTAAGGAAATTTAACTTGAACGATGTGCACACAGAGAGAGTATTTCGATGATTTCATTTCCATTTGAAGATACCAAGATTCTTAAAGAACAATAAATTATTAGATAAATGAAACAAGGTTAACATTATCAGCGAATGGATGTTTGTCTGTGACAAATTACAGTTTCATATGTGCGGCCTGATTAAACTTATTTGCTCTACTCAAGGACATGAGAAAATGGCATGCCTCGAAAACCGTTTTTTATGTATCACTCATCAAAATAAAATTTTGGAACCACGTACGTACAGTGCTTTACGAGATTTTTTATCCCTTTTTTTAAGTTAATGATGATGATAGTTCGCTGGAGAAAATTTCCATTTTCTCCCCTCTTGTTTTGACAGGCGAGAAAATAAAAATTTTCGTCACAAACTGTAACCTATCTGTGTTTCGAAAATTGTGTTTATGTTTCGTCGAGAAAAACGGCTAATCACCTCTCATAATTGAAAAACGTTGTACCCAAATCTGACCAAAGAGCGAAGTTTTGGCTCTTGTTGGAATATGCTATTTTTTACACTCGGTGAACAAACAACTATTGAGTGGGCAGACTAGACAGCCTTAAAAACAGTAGCGAAAATGTTTGGTGCCTGAGCAGATCTTCTATCCAACACCATGCATCCTGTCCTGAATGTTACGTAGGATGAAAAGGCAATGAAGGAATGAAGTCAATTGAAATTTTACGCTTTACTGAGTAATTTCAACGTTTTTTTTTTACATTGACAGAATTTGTAACATCTTTCGTTCATTACAAGCGATCTAATTAACAAGCTTAAGCTGATTATACGAATGATATTTATGTTTGAGTTAGCGTCGATATTATTAAACGTGTCTTAATTATACCGTCGTCTGTGTGAGCACAAAATAAAAGAATTTCTGCTTAACGGAGCATAATAAAGTACCGATAATTCTAGCTCGTTGTGATGACATTAAAACTTGTTCGACCTGCTATTATTCCAACCAAAAAATTCTAGTTTTAGTGCAACATCTTTTAAGCGACACAGAAAACAAATTTATTATTCAGAGCACAATTATTGGAAACAGAAACGCACCAAATCTTCAGTGTTGTTGGTGCTGTGCGACAGAATTTTTTCAGAGAAAGCAACTAAATGTTTGGAAACAAAATTTGTCCATTTCTGTTCAAGAGAATAGAGTTCGTAGCCAAACTCAATAATGCATCATGAATTATTACAACATTTCACCGTCTGCGCTAAGACTAAGGTCTGAAGAAATGGCTTACATTTGTTGGTATGAACAAGCTGCACCTAGTAAAATGGTATTCTGAGCTACCAATATACGTAATAGCTATCACAAGAGAAGTGTTCACAGAAAAACCTATATGTGACAATTTTTATAATAAGAAAATTCGGCACACGTTTCCAATACCATTACCAACTGGTACACTTTTATGGTAAATGATGTCTTACTTTCACGTTTCGTACATACTAAAACCAAGCCGACAAAGGTATGTTCGCAATGTTCCGCAAAATATTCATCTCATCTTGTGTCGGGATAAAGCAGATATTCATTTAATTAAATGTTAATCCAATTCAAATATGAACAACAATATGTGCTTTGTCGAGGATTTAAAATAGAATATAGTCATAGGGAAGACGCGGGAAAATGTGCTTAGCCTTTTGTTAGCCCCGTACGAAGTACGAAGGGGCTTATAGGATTACGATGCCGTGTGTAATTGATGGAATTCGAAGCAGACGGTAAGGGCAAAGTGTTTGCCTATGTTCATAGATGACGAATCCGCAATAAAAATTTGGGCCGTCTGTCCGTCTGTCCGTCTGTCCGTCTGTCCGTCTGTCCGTCTGTCCGTCTGTCCGTCTGTCCGTCACGTCGATATCTTGAGTAAATCAAATCCGATTTCAAAATTTTTTTTTTCCCTGAAAGATAGTCAAAATAGTGAGGCTAAGTTCGAAGATGGGCATATTCGGGTCGGCCCTTCGTGAGTTAGGGCCACCTAAGTGATTTAAGGTCTTTTGGTGATATTTATGGCAAAACAAACGATGGAAATGTAAATGACACGGCAAATGATAGGTATTGTCAATACCAATCCAGGAAAAAAAAGTTTTTTAAAATCGGGTGAGTGGACCGTGAGTTAGGGCCTTAGAAGTGAAAAGCTACTAGGGCCCTATGTGTATTTTACATAGAACTCAAGTAAATTTCATTCGTTTTTCGTAATTTTTGTGTCATTTGGAAGGTAATCAAAAGCCGAATAGAATGTTGTTGAAAAAAAATTAAATTTGGGTCCTCGGACTAAGGCCGCTACTAGGGCCCTATGCGTATTTTACATACAACTCGAGTAAATTTCATCCGTTTTTCGTAATTTTTGTTTCATTTGAAAGATAATCGAACACCGAATAGAATGTTGTTGAAAAAAAAATTAAATTTGGGTCCTTGGACTAAGGCCGCTACTATGGCCCTATGTGTATTTTACATATAACTCGAGCAAATTTCATCCGTTTTTCGTAATTTTTGTTTCATTTGGAAGGTAATCAAAGACCGAATAGAATGTTGTTGAAAAAAAATTAAATTTGGGTCCTTGGACTAAGGCCACTACTAGGGCCCTATGTGTATTTTACATTGAACTCGAGTAAATTTCATTCGTTTTTCGTAATTTTTGTGTCATTTGGAAGGTAATCAAAGGCCGAATAGAATGTTGTTGAAAAAAAAATTAAATTTGGGTCCTCGGACTAAGGCTGCTACTAGGGCCCTATGCGTATTTTACATATAACTCGAGCAAATTTCATCCGTTTTTCGTAATTTTTGTTTCATTTGGAAGGTAATCAAAGGCCGAATAGAATGTTGTTGAAAAAAAAATTAAATTTGGGTCCTCGGACTAAGGCCGCTTCTAGGGCCCTATGTGTATTTTACATAGAACTCGAGCAAATTTCATCCGTTTTCCGTATTTTTTGTTTTATTTGGAGGGTAATCAAAGGCCGAATAGAATGTAGTTGAAAAAAAATAAATTTGGTCCTCGGACTAAGGCTGGTATTAGGGCCCTATGTGTATTTTACATACAACTCGAGTAAATTTCATCCGTTTGTCGTAATTTTTGTTTAATTTAGAAGGTAATCGAAAGCCGAATAGAATGTAGTTGAAAAAAAATAAATTTGGGTCCTCGGACTAAGGCCGGTACTAGGGCCCTATGTGTATTTATACTCAATAAATTAAAATTTTAGGGCTATTTGAAATTTTTCTTTCATTTGAAAGGAACGTCGTACGGGGCTTCGTAATTGCGCTATGCGCAATTTCTAAGATGTACACATTCCATAATAATTTTACTTTAACTACATTAACCGGCGCAATAGGTTTACGGTCAAAGTAGGGTGACAGACGCAATAGGGTCACGTACGCAATAGATATACGGGTTTGTACGGGGCTCAGTCGCAGCAAACGCTCCGACTGTTCTGATGGCTCGTTTTGACTGTTTTCTAGCCATGATTATGATTATTGTTCGGCATTGAAGCGAATACAAGGGGTACCAACACACTAAACTGAGTAGTTTTTCATTATTGACTGGAAGCAAGCGATACAAGGATAAGCAATTGAAAGAATTATATTATTATCCTCCCGCTACAGGAGGATATAGAAAGGATTCAAAGTTTCTTGACAGACAAATTGTTTTCGAAAACGAAATATTTTTGTAATAATTAGTATAGCGCATATCTATTTGTATTTAGCAATGGACACACCAAAAGCCTTTGATTTTAACAAGATACTATCGTCTCTTTACACATAAAAGTAAAAATTGTCAATATTTTCATCGAAAGTCAAGAGGCCCGGAGATATTAAAGTATTTCGCATACATTGCCTTTGTCGCATGAATAATTTTCCGATTTATCAAGTCAACACCATTATGCTACTTTCATATAATGCTCTGTCGTCGAAATAATATTCCCTGCCATACCGTTTACATACAACAATATATTATATATATCGAGAGCGTACAACATTGTTCTGTATCATAGCCATCTTCTGAAGGAAATTTATTTTGGAAACTGTCAATAAACACTGAAAATAAAGATTTCGGGCTGATTTTCTTATTCCATTATTTATATAAAATGGGGATTTGGTTTGATCTATGTCTGAATTTATAAGTTGTGTACGAAAATAGAGAAAAGAAACTTTTCATCGAATAGCGATAAACATTTCCAGAGGATTTTCTTTGCTGTGAATGTTGTGCCTTTTCCATTTTGAATACACTTTCCGATAAAAATAGCTAGGAAAATGGTGGAAAATGTATACTTGAACAAAGTTAAAGGAATAAAAGCATTATGGTTTTAATACTTCTCGCATAATTTATTTGTTCATTTGTTGTAAAAGGTAATATCGATTAGAGGAAGTTTCTCGATGGGAAAGAGAGTCAACTGGACAGATGCAGATTTGGATATTTTTATGGTTTTTTGCACATAAAAATTCTTAAGAATTTAACCTCTTACGAGCGACGTCGTCGACGCCAAATAATATAACTTGAGCCCTACTTTGTCTCCTAACGGAAATTTTCTACATTTTGCCTACTGATGTGGATGACACACATGGAACTTATGCTCCCTTTTACGAAATGTCATATACTAGGTCCCACCTGTTGGGTGGGTCAGATCCCTTGACTGTTTGTCTGAGCTTATCAATAGTATTTTTATTGGTAATGATTTATTGATTTATTTCAATGAAACGTAATTTTGTATGTTGATGGCCACAAAAACCCATTTAGAAGAAGAACTACTAGACCGCGGTCCAATAAAACTCTCATTGATGATTTAATTCTGTTTCGTTTCACTGAAAATCTTCGAAACGTTGTACAGTATATAAAATGCCCCGGTAAAAAATGACGTATGTTTTCAATAAAACAAGTCGTGTGAATTGCGGCACTCGCTTCGCTCTGGCCGCAAACTTCACACATTTTGGTTCTATTTATTCGGTTTTGTTTACAAGGCAAAAACAAATGACAAGACTCCATTTCGTTGTAACAAAGAGTAGAAAAGGCTTCTTTTGAGAACTACTCCCAGATGGTAGAACCGATGCCACCCATTTTCGCAATGTTCTGAGACACTTCTGAGTTGATCACTAAGACGGTGACACACAGATGCTTTTTATTGAACAGACTCATTACAGATAGAGTGTTATGATGAAAGAGAGAGAAATATTTTGACAAGTACCCCAAGACAACTTATAATAGACTGGTCTTTGGTCCTCTCGCTCTCAACGTAACATGTTGAAAGAGAAAGCAATATTTTGACAAGTACCCCAAGGCAAGTTATAATTAACTAGTCTTCGGTTCTCTCGATCTGATCATAACAGTCAATTGTTTGAAATGTCAACCTGATAAAAACTTTTTTTTTTCTTCAAGTTGACATTTCAAACAAACTATAATGAATGTGTTCAACAAAATGTATCTATTTGTCAAAATAACACATGTTTTCAATGAAACTTAAACTCGTGTGATTTGAGGCCCTCGCTTCGCACTGGCCGCAAGCTTCACACTCGTGAATTTTTGTTCTATTTATTCGGGTTTTTTTACAAGGCAAAGTCACATAACAAGAAAAATACTATTGAAATAGATACAAAAATTCTGTTAGCAAAGAACCTACCCTCAGGACCTGGGGATTTCAATACTTCGTCGATTAAAAAAAAAAACATAGCTAACGCCGACCCGTACGAAACACCTATTCGTATCAAAAGCCTGTAATGTGAAACTCTTCATTTCTCTTACTTCATTTTCTTCTCTGCTGAAAAACTATTCTCCCTTTAAAATCACTTACATTATCCACTCTTTGCCTTGTTATCATATACAACTAAATTGCCGGAGGCAATATAGACAGCCCCGTACGAAGACAAATTTCATAAATTCCTATTTAAACAGCTATATACCGCTATATTTAACTATATTTCACTATAAATAAACATTTCACAGATAAATATATGCTATTATATAGCTCTATATGCCTGTATATAGCTCAATATAGCTGTATATAGGTATATATAGATGTCCGTATATGGAATCCCTGAAACCCCACACACTTAACACATTATTTCCATGTTAACAGAAACTCTCTAAGTATCATTTTTCCCAAGATATTTCTATTTTACTAAAATCCAATATGGCCGCCGGCAGCCATTTTGTTAGGAGACCGGAAATAGTACCGACGCTTTACATTCGTTAATACCTTTCAAACAAAAAAAAAATCATGAAATTCGGTCAAAATTTACTCGAGATATTGTCAAAATACACCACGTTCACTGTACTTCCGAGTAGCCAGATAAGAGCTCACTCCAAGAGACCTAGCTCACGCTCCGGAGAACATAATTTCATAAAAAAAAATTTCCCTGATTGGTACGGTCAATACCTATCTAATAAAGCTAAAACAGACGAAATATGTTCAAATGTGGCCGACCTACAAGCAAAAACTGCTTGCCGCCCTGTGCCTGTTCCACACCAAGGGGTCTAACTCACAAGTCGGTCATTCGATTTCCATAAACTTTTTTTTTGTCGATCGGTATTGTAAATACCTTTTATTTGACGTATCACTTACAAGTTTAACGTTTAAATGTCCGGAGATATCTTCGAAAAACCGTAAAGCACCTATTGGGCCACAGCTCGGGAGGGGTCGATCCAAAATCACTCATCTTCGAACTTAGCCTGTCTTTTGACATTACCAAACGGGAAAAAAAAGAATTTTCAAAATCGGATGCGTTTTACTCAAGTTATCGTGCAGACAGACAGACGGACAGACGGACATTTTTAGACCCGTACGAAGTACTGGGGTCTTATGGGTTTACGCATACGTTTGTAACACGTCGAATTGGACTCCCTGAGTAAGGGGAAACCTATTGTGGTTGTCTAGAGATGCCAAATCCGCGAAAAAAAAATGTCCGTCTGTCCGTCTGTCCCGTCTGTCCGTCTGTCCGTCTGTCTGCACGATAACTTGAGTAAAACGCATCCGATTTTGAAAATTCTTTTTTTTACCGTTTGGTAATGTCAAAAGACAGGCTAAGTTCGAAGATGAGTGATTTTGGATCGACCCCTCCCGAGCTGTGGCCCAATAAGTGCTTTACGGTTTTTCGAAGATATCTCCGGACATTTAAACGTTAAACTTGTAAGTGATACGTCAAATAAAAGGTATTTACAATACCGATCGACAAAAAAAAAGTTTATGGAAATCGGATGACCGACTCGTGAGTTAGACCCCTTGGTGTGGAACAGGCACAGGGCGGCAAGCAGTTTTTGCTTGTAGGTCGGCCACATTTGAACATATTTCGTCTGTTTTAGCTTTATTAGATAGGTATTGACCGTACCAATCAGGGAAAAAAAAATTTATGAAATTATGTTCTCCGGAGCGTGAGCTAGGTCTCTTGGAGTGAGCTCTTATCTGGCTACTCGGAAGTACAGTGAACGTGGTGTATTTTGACAATATCTCGAGTAAATTTTGACCGAATTTCATGAATTTTTTTTTGTTTGAAAGGTATTAACGAATGTAAAGCGTCGGTACTATTTCCGGTCTTCTAACAAAATGGCTGCCGGCGGCCATATTGGATTTTAGTAAAATAGAAATATCTTGGGAAAAATGATACTTAGAGAGTTTCTGTTAACATGGAAATAATTTGTTATGTGTGTGGGGTTTCAGGGATTCCATATACGGACATCTATATATACCTATATACAGCTATATTGAGCTATATACAGGCATATAGAGCTATATAATAGCATATATTTATCTGTGAAATGTTTATTTATAGTGAAATATAGTTAAATATAGCGGTATATAGCTGTTTAAATGGGAATTTATGAAATTTGTCTTCGTACGGGGCTGTCTATATTGCCTCCGGCAATTTAGTTGTATATGATAACAAGGCAAAGAGTGGATAATGTAAGTGATTTTAAAGGGAGAATAGTTTTTCAGCAGAGAAGAAAATGAAGTAAGAGAAATGAAGAGTTTCACATTAAAGGCTTTTGATACGAATAGGTGTTTCGTACGGGTCGGCGTTAGCTATGTTTTTTTTCGCGGATTTGGCATCTCTAGACAACCACAATAGGTTTCCCCTTACTCAGGGAGTCCAATTCGACGTGTTACAAACGTATGCGTAAACCTATAAGACCCCAGTACTTCGTACGGGTCTAAAAATTGAAAATCGGTTGAACTTTGCTCCAGTTATCGTGTTAACAAAGAGCAGAAAAGGCTTCTTTCGAGAACTACCACCAGATGGTTGAACCGATACCGCCCATTTTTGAACTTGACCTGAGAATTTCAATACTTCGTCGATTAAAAAAAAGTTTTTGAAAATCGGTTGAACTTTGCTCCAGTTATCGTGTTAACAAAGAGCAGAAAAGGCTTCTTTCGAGAACTACCACCAGATGGTTGAACCGATACCGCCCATTTTTGAACTTGACCTGAGGATTTCAATACTTCGTCGATTAAAACAAAGTTTTTGAAAATCGGTTGAGATTTACTCAAGTTATCGTGTTAACAAAGGGCACAAAATTTTACCATTTAACGTTTTTTCATCACATTTCCATACATTTTTAATCATAGTGAACGTGTTATGTACGGTGTATTTGTTTTCGTAAAACCCATGACTTACAGTCAAGGGAATAAGATGCTATTCGCACGCCAGCTTTGGTCACCCTATAATTACAATAGTCCTGATTCTTTACATTAATTATATATTTAAACTTCCACAAATCAACGCCTGTTCGAGAAAATGTTTAATTAAATCGAGCCTCTACTTTCCTATTCAATTTGACAATCCATTTGCTTGACTTTAGTATTCTAGACTATATTGCAACTCGGTTTCAATATTCAAAAAAAGTGCAAACCCCAAAAACCAATTTTTTATACGTTTCCGATGGTTTTGTTTATTGTTACACGAGAGTGGAAAAGCATGACGCAGAAAAAAAAACCATGTCCGAAAAAGAAAACTTCTGACAGATTACCCAAGCAAATGAAAACCCCGCAACGGTTTTTTCCCTTCTTTTTTTTGTCGGAAATAAATGAAAATTTTGTTTTAAATTATTGAAAAGTTTACCGAAAGTTTTGTAAGCAATTTTTTTTTTGTTCATTTTCTACAATACACTAAAAGCCATGGCAGTATTTTCTATAAATAAAAATCGCTCATAGGATGTGCCTCTTGTTTTACAGCGATGGGTATGAGATTGGGTCGAATACATCCGAAAATGTGAATTGCACAATGTGTAAAGGGTATTAAATACAGTCGGTCGCATATAATACTGCTCAAACATAGTTTACCCAAAATGGATATGTCCGTCTAAACAATTATACCAGCAAATGTATTGGAAAGTTTTGTTTCGCTTGCAGAACAAATACAGACGATTTTTTTTATTCCATTTTCTATCGGATTTTTCAAAGAAGGGTATTTTGATTTCATGAATTCCATTGATCCGGAATTATGCGGACTAATGAAAATATATTTTCCGTCAACAGTATCAGTAAGTAAACTTTATTTGAATGGGAGACATTCAAATTTTGGCTTTAGTTGTTCTGTTCAACATTTTCGGATATGTCTGATATAGTGATTACGGAATATTGATTGAATATAGTGAGGCATGGGTCCAAGGCTAATTTCTAGTGGCTCTCGAACAAACAACTCTCGAACAACATTGTAAGGGATGAAAAATTGTAGAAGCTATAACTCTGGGCAGGAGTCTCCAGTAGGTATTTTGGAGTCTGAAGTCTGACAAGCTTTTAAGAGTTAATATCAAGACAAGGATCCGAAGCTCCTTATCATAGCTCCAAAATAAGTAAAAGTAATTGGTACAACGAGACCAGTTAATCACTATATGACAATTACCACACTTCATGTACGAACGATTTTCCTCCACGTTTTCCTCAACTTTATCTCAAGAGAGAGCTTCGAATGCGTTCACTTTTCATGTTCGGCTAGTTCTCTGATGTGCTGGCGCAGTAAATATCCTGCCACATACGGCTATTCATCTGTTATCGATAACGACGACAAAAATAATGACAAGAGCTCTGGGTAATATGGTAATTTATAGTAAAATACATGTTAAAAAAATTGAACAAGATTTGAAATCAACCGATTAAAAATACTTTGATCGATGGAAGTAATAGACCCGATAATAATACTGGTCATATGCTTGTCGTCTGTAACAGGTCAAAAAGAACTGAATCTTGGTACAAAACTATGGTACATTAGCGTGGGAGAAAAATTTACCAAATTATCTTTTTCTTTCGGGTTGCCAGCATTGCCTCTATGGTAACTTAAAACTGACAAGAGCTGTTATAACTATATGGCTGATTAGCAGACATATTCTATATTATCGTAAAAAAATGGAAAGCCATCAGAGTTCATTATTTGAAAATTTCAATCAGAATTTCGTCTTTATGATCAATAAACAGTTCACACAAATCAACATCAAATTTATATTCCCTTTTCAAATCATAATCCAACATAACCACATGAAATATGCATATTTGCGAGCATATTTGTCTGCACTGCATGATATATAGTTCAGTTTAAATTCACTATCGTCCGTGTCTCGTTGTGATGAATAGTTATTTTCAGTGACTTGACTGCCTAAATTGATTTACTTTATGATGTAAACATAATGAGTGATGGGATGATAATATAAATGTACAGTAACACACACAACACAGCTATAGAGTCGGTTCTGTACCTGAAATAATAATCCAAATACGTAGAGGGAGAGAGAGAGAGGAGCCATAAAATTATATCCGATTAGGTCAGTCCAAGTGTGTAATCCAATGATGGATTTTAATTTAATTGAAAATGTAATAGGCATGCTGACAGCTTTTAACAGCAAATTTACTTAACGAAGTTAAATTATTATTCCAGTTGCCCCAATCTAAATAAAATTTTGTTTTTGCACATTCTCCGAGTCCAGAGAAAGTATAAATAATTTTGTAAAAACAAAAAAACTTATCTCGAACGGCCAGAGCAGCCCATGTAACATTCACTACCCGTGTATAACGTCGCTCTTTTATTAACGGAGTTAACGGCGAATATTTTATGGATTATGGTCGGATAAATCTAGATGTGATGGAAAATGTGTTTTTCTCTCCATAATTTTTTTCCATTTTCATTTGGTGTTTGCAATGGCATCGTTCATTATATCATCACCTTTCGCCCGAAAATCCATCCTAATTAAATGAAACGACGAGTTCATAGAAATAAACGAAAGAAGGTTATGAAAACTTGAGTAATGAAAAACGTGACTATACTTCCAAAACATTTTCATTAGCTTTTCCTGGTTAATATATAGCCGGTTTACGTTTGCTATATGTTTCAGCGAACGTTTGTTTGCTGGTGTTTTTTCCTCATCGCTTTTCACGCCATACAGATTGCTGAGGCAGGTGTGTTGTAGCGTGTATGGAATGGACGCTGTCTACAATATATTCTGACTGGATACATTCATCATTAACACGTACTATTACTTCCTGTTGTGTCTTTGATATAAAGGAAATATTATGGGGAATGAATACAAACTAAGGTTGTGAATGTACACCGGAGAACGTTCGGTTATTAAAATTATATTAAATTTTTATGAAATTGTTTCAATGTTGATACATCTTGTATTTGATGATTGAATAGCGTCTGCCCAGGTGCTTTAACTAATGATGGCGCGTGAAAGCTTATCTTACTGAGCACTAAAAAAATAATTCATTTCGACGGAAGGGCACATTCAAACAAACGTGTTTCCGCCGAAAGAAGGCATTTTTAAATTAACTACAACTTTCCAGAGTGACATAATGGAGATGAACCATTATGGTTCGTGAAGTTCGTGAGTATGAACTTTACGAACCATAATGGTTTACCCCTAATATTTAAACTTGTAAGATTATCAGAAAATTTGTGATTAAATCCATAGCACTGTCAGTGCGTTGTTAAATCCCAAATTTTTGCGATAATATCTCACTCCTGACTTCATATTCTATGTATCCTATGTAACCGCAAGGCTGTATACTTTGGGGAGGTCACGCAGACCGCCATTTTATTAGATACGCGGGAACACACCACTTCTGATGATTTTACATGTTAAAAAATTTCACCACATCGTACGAAGTACGAAGGGGCTTATAGGATTACGATGCCGTGTGTAATTGATGGAATTCGAAGCAGACGGTAAGGGCAAAGTGTTTGCCTATGTTCATAGATGACGAATCCGCAATAAAAATTTGGGCCGTCTGTCCGTCTGTCTGTCACATCGATGTCTTGAGTAAATCAAATCCGATTTCAAAAAAAAAAATTTTTCCCTGAAAGATAGTCAAAATAGTGAGGCTAAGTTGGAAGATGGGCATATTCGGGTCGGCCCTTCGTGAGTTAGGGCCACCTAAGTGATTTAAGGTCTTTTGGTGATATTTATGGCAAAATAAACGATGGAAATGTAAATGACATGGCAAATGATAGGTATTGTCAATACCAATCCAGGGAAAAAAAGTTTTTTTTAAATCGGGTGAGTGGACCGTGAGTTAGGGCCTTAGAAGTGGAAAGCTACTAGGGCCCTATGCGTATTTTACATACAACTCGAGTAAATTTCATCCGTTTTTCGTAATTTTTGTTTCATTTGAAAGATAATCGAACACCGAATAGAAAGATGTTGAAAAAAAATTAAATTTGGGTCCTTGGACTAAGGCCACTACTATGGCCCTATGTGTATTTTACATTGAACTCGAGTAAATTTCATTCGTTTTTCGTAATTTTTGTGTCATTTGGAAGGTAATCAAAGGCCGAATAGAATGTTGTTGAAAAAAAAATTAAATTTGGGTCCTCGGACTAAGGCCGCTACTAGGGCCCTATGCGTATTTTACATACAACTCGAGTAAATTTCATCTGTTTTTCGCAATTTTCGTTTCATTTGAAAGATAATCGAACACCGAATAGAATGTTGTTGAAAAAAAAAAAAAATTGGGTCCTTGGACTAAGGCCGCTACTAGGGCCCTATGTGTATTTTACATATAACTCGAGCAAATTTCATCCGTTTTTCGTAATTTTTGTTTCATTTGGAAGGTAATCAAAGGCCGAATAGAATGTTGTTGAAAAAAAATTAAATTTGGGTCCTCGGACTGAGGCCGATACTAGGCCCTATGTGTATTTATACTCAATAAATTAAAATTTTAGGGCTATTTGAAATTTTTGTTTTATTTGAAAGGAACGTCGTACGGGGCTTCGTAATTGCGCTATGCGCAATTTCTAAAATGTACACATTACATAATAATTTTACTTTAACCGGCGCATAGGCTTACGGTCAAAGTAGGGTGACAGACGCACTAGGGTCACGTACGCAATAGATATACGGGTTTGTACGGGGCTCAGTCGCAGCAAACGCTCCGACTGTTCTGATGGCTCGTTTCGTACGATTCCGCCCTGGATTGCAGTTCAGTTGTTAGAATGTCCAATGTCGCGTAGAAAATGTTTACTCTGCAGTTTTTAGAATCGTCAAAGAATGTATCCGGACAATTTCCACTATCGTACCTAGTGCTTCGACCTCTTTTCCTTTTGTTATAACAGTTGTACGACAGTATATCGTTTTCCTATTCCCAATCTGGGCAACTTTGAATCAGAATTTTAGAATTTTCTTCAAACTCACTGAACAACTTCTCACTTCTCAAGTTCTGAATATAACTCGTAAGCGACTTATACGTGTAAACTGCAGTTCGAATGTCGATTTCAAGATTTTGCAACGATTTACTAACACCATTCGCCTTATGAAGAATATTGCTCCAAAACTCCAGTAGAATCGCTGTCTCCAATTTGTAGAAATTTTTGTACAACGACTCAGCCTCAACTTGAGAAATCTGAAATCGGCGAGAGAAAAGGAATGATGAAGTTCTATCGTATGCAAATTGTTATTAAACTGAAGTGAGAGAATTAAGGGTCAGGATAGTTTCCCTACCTTTTTTTCGTCAGGATTATTGAAGATTTCCATCAAAGCCGCGGGAAACGCTGCATAACCCGTTTTCAATGCACGACACGCATCATCACGTGCTGACCAACGAGTGTCGCTCAACCGCTTCGGAAACAGCTGACGAATTTTAGGATCTTTTTGCTTTCTTTTTTCAAGATCAATCTTTAAATGGTTGTTCAGAATGTCCCTTCGCGTTGATTTCGAAAAGAAAACGTAGATGTTTTGGATGAACATAAAAAATCTCACGATTTCTTGAGTGCCGGCAGCTGCATGCTCCAAAACTAAATTCAATGAATGCGCGCTGCACGGTACGTACACAGCCAGAGGATTCATTCCGATAATTCGTGTTTGTACACCTTGGTATATGCCTGACATATTTTTCGCATTATCGTACGACTGACCTCTGCAGTCTAAAATGATCAACCCGGAACTTTGCAAAAAATTGACGATGGTGTCAACCATTTCAATTCCTTTGTGACCCACATTTTCCAAAAATGCCAAAAATCGTTCAACAGGAATTCCCTTTTCGTTCACATATCGTACGACAATCGTTAATTGATCAATATGAGCGACGTCGGGGGTGGAATCAACAATCAACGAAAAGTACTTGCTGTACTTAATCTCTTCCAGGATTTTTGATCGCAATTCTGTAGCCAAAAGTTCAATGAATTCGTTGCAAATAGTCGACGACATGTACGATGTGTTGCCTCGTCCTTTATTGCCGAATTTTTCCAAGTGAGATTTTAAAAATGGATCCCACTCAGCAAGCAATTCCAATACACCTAAGTAATTGCCATTGTGACTGTTACCCAGCAGCTCGTTTTTGTCTCGAAACGGTATCCCACGACTGGAGAGAAAGCCAATAGCAGATAGAATGCGCTTCAAAATTTCTGCCCAATATTTCTGTTCGGTGATAGTTTGCTGCACTAGATCTGTGTCTACATGGGCAATTTCGATCATACGTTTTGTGAAAACATAAGCAGCTTCGCAGTGATCCTTAGAAGTTTCGTGTTCACAAATTCTATTTGGATGTTTCCAATCATCGAAGCCAACAACAAACAATCCACTTCGTTTCACAGCAAATAATGCACAATACGTGCAGAAGATCTTTCCCAAACTTTCGTTTAACAATATACACGTTCGTTGTTGAATTTATCCGTTTTTCTTTTTTTTTAAAGAAAAGCGTTTGTGTGCAACTTCGGTTTATTCCGTTTATGCATCTTTTGGACCGTGAAAAATCCAAATCAGTCGGACTTTGCACTTCCGTGTTTTTAAGGAAATTCGAAACGAAATTCGAATCGCTAACATTCCACTTGGATGGGTCGTTGATGATGTGGTCGAATAAATTGGCTAAATTAAAAACATTTTCTTAGGATACCAATTACATAAAAAAATGTTTAAACTTGGTACCGTTTTCTTCTGCCAATTGTCACTCAAAAACTTAAAGTTACACAACAAGAGGTGACATGTTGACTACAGAAAGCATGTATATAATTGAAAGATCGTACAAGATTAATACATTTCAAACGAAATTAACGAAATCGAAGAATGTACTAAATTAGGGGCGGTAATTTTGATTCTCCTAACTGCTGTCGTATATATATATTTTTTTTTTAAATTTGTATGGTGCACGAATTTCTCCAGCGCCATGGGCACGGTACCGAATTTCCCATAGGGTAATCCGCCCCTGCGCGTGTCATATAGAAAATGTGTGCGTGGCACGTGTCATGCACGAAGTCACTAACAATATTTATGTTTATTTTTGGATTTTGTGGGTTAGCAATATGTGGTATCTAAGTGAATGGAAACATAAGCTTATTTTGGTTATTGCATTACTGACCTACACTTAAATTTTTTTTCTTTATATCACATTTTCGTTTTCAACAGATTCTAAGGTCGAAGCATTATAATTTGATCGCTTCTATTCATTTTTAAATAATTGTAGTTTTTCAAGAAATCATTTCGAAAACATTACAGTATAAAAGCTTACACATGCGCATTAGAGCTGTTTACTCGCGGTATACCTGCGGGTAATCCGTTCAAATGCACGCTTCTAAGCTTTTATACTGTAATGTTTTCGAAATGATTTCTTCGAAAACTACAATTATTTAAAAATGAATTAAATGAGTAGAATCGATCAAATTATAATGCTCCGACTTTACATAATTTCTGGATCCACAGATTTGACAGTCTTGATCTTGATATTGAATGGTTTTTTGGTTTGTATCCCAGTAAACTGGTCGTTACATGTGTGCGACAAAAATTTCGACTGGGAAAAAATTCAAATATTTCATTCAATATAACAGCTGTCAGAGTCTGTGGGACTAGAAATATCAGATCCTACAAAAAACAAAAATGTGATATTAACTAATTTTTGATAGCTGTATCTTTAGAAATAAAATTAAATTGTCATCCCTACACGGAACTCACAAAAAGGGTAAGAATAATCACTTTATACACTCTATAAGCATTAGTGTTAATGTTCAGAGCAACCATGTAACATACAATACAATTGCTAAAAGTTGGTGTACAAACAATAACACTTTGTATTGTAAACAATTCAAAGACAACCTACACACAGTGCGTTTCTACGTTAACGTCATCTACGCGCGCACATAACACGTATGAATGAAGTGAACACATTGTTAAGAATGTGTTTTGATTATCATACAATAGTGTGTGTTAGTAGATCCAGCTGGTGATATTCAGCTGGTGCTCATTCTGCACATAGGAAACATTGGGTTGTGATTTTCGCCATTTTAAGAAGAAGAAGAATGACGTTTCAGGTCTATGACGCTCAGTAAATACACAATTTGTGTAACTATTTATGTTTCAGGCATTTAGTATACCTTGAATAAACTGGTTTATTGAGTCTATATCTCAATTTCAATAGATCGTTGAAGTGAAAAATCAAAAAGAAAATGTTGACATTGGCGCTGGCGATCAGTTTCGACGGTCAAACCATGAACTTTCATCACAACCCATTATATATGTAAAGACAATACCCTCCCTAGCAACCAAACTACAATTATTAAGGTGGTAGATACGTTTATGAATCACTGCTACTTTGTTCTCTCGTGTTGTTGTTGTTGTGTTTAAGCCATATTAAAAATCAGCGTTTCTCAAACTTATTTTCCCCCCTAAGTCGAATTTTTGAGAGAGTTTGGATGCTAGAGAGAGTATTGGTAAAGACCAAGGTAAATATAGTGAGGAGGGTAAATCGTAGTCAACCATTTTAAAAAAAGATGTCATTGGCATCGAACTTATATATGTTATGCCGCGCGTCTGAATGGCATTACCTCCTCACTATATTTACTTTGGTAAAGACTATCAAAAATGGTTGTTTTTGACTTTCACCGCATTTCTTTACCAACCTATGTCATCAAAAAATCTGAAAAAGTTCCTCGATATAGAAAATTTAATTGCCTACCGATTCCATCGATATTATTTTGATAAATGATCAAAACCAAGCAAAGCATGCAGCACTGCACTCCAAATTTTCCCTCCTCTTTTCTCTAAAAATGCACCCAAGCGATTCTTAATTTGAATATAATGAGCGTTAAAAGTCACCTAAAACATCCTCTCTGTCTCTCTCATGACCTGCATTATTAGATCACCTGCATTATTAGATCGTTACGATCGTCACTCAATTTTTAAAAAAGTGTATCGTCACGCTACGTGATATATTGTCGATATAGTCTTATTAAGCAAAACATTCGTTCTTCTTTTCTTCGCAAAATTAGTCTAATTGTAATTAGAAATAGTTTACCGTCTTCACAGAAACATAAAACCTGAACCAAACAATACGTCCGCAAATTAGCCACTATATTCTAAGCGAACAGAATCTACTAAACACATAATTGCACTAAACCTGGAGCATTTACTTACCCAACAGAAAAAAAGATAAAGTTTGCATTTACCTGGGATAAAAGTTTAGTCTCGTCTACAATATATTTATCTTCTTCCTGCAGTGATGTACCCCGTACCGTATATGTTAGTAAATCAACAACATAATAACTCTCTTATGTAATACTCCGCAGAGTACATATGTATACAGTGTACCATACTATATTCACGTTTACAGTCTCCATAAGAGGATGAAATATAAACCGAAATAAAATGAAAACACATAGAAAAACAATTAAGCAAACGTAGTTTGGAGAATATAGCCGACTAAGCACAGAATAAGAACGAAGATTATACTGGAAGCTTTCTATATTAAACGAAGCAAACGTTCTTGGATTTGGATTCGAAGTTTGTTTTGTACAGGACTGGCAAGAGCAGTTTGTATACATGAAACGGACGAAAATAATTATGCGAAGTACCCCAGCACCAGTGTTTTATATGGCAATAGTTTCAGTTTTTTAATCTTTGCGATAAGCCCCAGCTGCATACAAAACGTATAATTACCTAACTCAACTTAGATTATAAAGAGAAAGAGATGATATAGTCAAACATGCAAATAATTTGCAAGTAATAACAGCGGATTATAAGAAAACCAATTTGTTCGTTTAAGAAAAAGTGGCTGGACGAAAGTATTTGGTTTAAGTAGCACAACGCAGTCAGTTGACTTACAGCTAACAATAGAAAATTTTCCTTGTTTTTGTAAATTCTATGAGTTTGTTTTCGGGTTAACCAGTATGCATCTAGTAATTTTTCTTACACCTTGAAGAAAGGTTGTATGAAAATTGGGTTTCGAGGAAAATGAAGGAAATAAAAATGTTTTCATACCTAGGACCAAAAAAGTGCGACTTAGTCTTAAACTATTATTTTGTAGACAAGAAATGACTTCTGTACAAAAAATAGTATTTGACGTTACTAGGACGTAACTATGCAAAACTGGCATAACTGTGAACGAAAAGTCTGAAAAAGTGCGAGAAATAGTGAGACAAAAAGTTGTTGTCTGCTCTTTATCTGGTGAAAAAATGTGACACATTTGGTTTGCCTGAATAAACAGTTTTGTACATGAGAAAAATTGATTTTGTACACAGAAACAGAAACCAACAATTCGTGGTCAATGGTTTGTGTGTACAAAGTAACTGTTTTTGTGTACAAAATTTTATTATTTTTTTTTTACAAAGCTGTTTTTTGTGTGAAGAATTTTTTGTGTAAAAAAATTAAATAAAACAAAATGGATTGAAAAATAGTGAGATCTAGAACTGGAAACACCGGTGAAGGTAGCAGCAGTCCTTAAGTTTATTCTTAGGGCACAAACGATAACCGTAGCCTATTTTAGAGAATTCTTGTAAGACATTTTTCGATTTTTTTAAAGAATTTTTAAGAATTTCATATTAACAATCAAAAACGTAAAGCTTGTGCAGAATCAGAAACAGCTGGTCGGAAAAGACAATCGACAACAATTCAAAGGCAAGCTACATACATTGATCATACTTTAAGATCATCACGTGCACACATAACACGTATGACTGTACATTGACAAAAAAGTTTCGAAAAACTAAGCTGTTGCAGGAAACTTTGTCTCCAGGTAATCTACAATAGCTGCCATAACTGTAGCGCCCCATACAAAAAACACAGCTGCTGCAGATAATGTAGAATACCTGGAGACAAAATTACCTGCAACAGCTGAGTTTTTCGAAACGTTTTTGTCAGTGTATATATTTGTTGATCAGCTGGTAAGTTCAGCTGTTGCTGATTCTGCACCAGCTTTACGTTTGATAATTGTAATTCTTAAAATTTTAAAAATTGTTCATTTTTAAAATTTTTAGGAATCTTAAGAAATTTTAAGGAATTTTCTCACTGCTTCTAGAGAGAACATAGAAAATATTCGGAGGCTGATGAAATCACAGTAGGCACTGCGTTTCTTTCGAAAAGAGAGGTAATTTGTTTTCGTTGTATGGTTTAAAACATAGAATTCAAACAATCCTCTTTTACTTTACTAGTAAGGTAATGTGGCCTTACCCTCACTAGTGAAGACCCTTTCCCTCGCTAGTAAAGTAAAACGCCGTACTTTACACGTGAAATAATTTGATATCTCGTATCCAGATGAGTAAAAGTATCCGAGGGCTTCAGCCCTATACTTCACTGGTATAGTAATGTACTATTATCCAATGAATGTACAAACCAGGTATGGTCTGTCCATACAAACCTCTCATGAGAGGTGAGTTTGTTTATATGAAATCGCTATATGTCCTCCGCTCCATACAAAGTTTGACATTCGACCATACCCTGCGTTGACATTCATTGCTTTTATCACTAAAATCTCCAAATTTGACACTTGTCAATTCAGTGTTCAGCTTGGAACAGTGCTGTGATTTTCTAGATTTTTTGGAAATTTAATTCCTAAGATATACGAAGTCATTTAAAGTGTTGATACGCTTACTTCTTCCTATTTGTTTCTACTGTTTGTTGAAGAAAATGCATTTAACCGAACAACACCCACCAAATCAGGATTAAAGTCAAGCGGGGAGGAGTGAGAATTACACAACTTTATTCTGTGTGATATATTTTCTGTATAATCTTGGGATTCGTTATTTAGAAACAACAATAATTCAAATATTTTTTTCCCGTTTTTGTATTTAATGCCACACTAAGGTAGCAGCGCTTAGTAAAGCAGCCACAGTCAAGAAAACAAAATAAAAAAAATTGTAATTCTTTTCGTTGTTTTTTTTCGGGTATTTTATTTGATTTATAGCTACACACCCAGTTAGACATTGGCTGTATTGTATGGTGTGAACATGAAAACGAAAGTTTTAAAATATGCACATTGTTTCCACACTCCACTCTTGGAAAATAATGTTTAAAGCCATCTGCGGAAATAAAGCAAGTATTTTGGAGAACATTAGCGTATTTTCTTTCATTGTTATTTTTTTCGGTTATAAAACTTTATGCTGATGTGTATTATATGTATGCTATGACTCTGTATATGTATAAGCACGCAACGGGTTTCGCTCGGTGAAATTTATGTAGTCGTGGAATTTTGGTAGATTTAACTTATCATTTAACCGATTTGAGTGGAACGGATTTAGAGGATATATTCAGCCTAGTCGAAAGTATCAAATTTAATAAAACATTATGGAAACAAAGGAAATAAAATGTTCATGCGGAATGTGATGAAAACTTTTTTGTTTTGTTTTTAAAACATGGAAACGAATCTGAGCCATTTAAGAACAGCAAATCGCTGTGTAATCAACTGATTTGTGTGTGTTCTTTTATGGCGAATTTTCCGGCACTTTTCACTTGTAGAGAACTGCTGCAGCAATACAAGGAAGTTATCGGATTAAAAAGAACTGCATCGTGCACTGAGAATCAAAACTGTCGACAATTTATTCTTGTTGTTTTTTTTCACAGCACTGCTCCTAGCATGAACACTGAATTCCGAATTGGCAAGTGTCAAATTTCGAGGCATTAGTGATAAGAGCTACCGCTTAGGATTGTTTGTATCGTATGTTCGACGAAAATAGGTCATCTATGTTTACAAAAGAAACGCAGTCCATACTGAGAATATTTTCTATGTTCACGCTGTGGATTTTTAGATCTTAGAAGTTACAATCAAAGCGGCGGCTTCCATAAAGGACGAACGCAATTTTTACGATTTCACGACAAGAAGAGAACTTTATTTCACGCCCCGTTTGGTCTACTGTGGAGACCAGCTATTGTCAGCTGTTATCGACAATGACGTCAAAAATATGGAATAATCTTTAATTGAGTTACAAACAATTTTTTTTTTTTTATCGATGAAGAACCTAATTATAAGACACTTTGTCTCGTATCATATGCCAAAAAAAGTTAAAACTTTTTTTATAAATCATTTTGAAAGTCACTAAAAACACGAAAATTCGAATAGAAATACAGTATGTCATCAAAAATTTTTGTATTTCGATTCGAATTTTCGTGTTTTCAGTGACTTTCAAAATGATTTATAAAAAAAGTTTTAACCTTTTTTGGCATATGATACGAGACAAAGTGTCTTATAATTAGGTTCTCCAACGATAAAAAAAAATGTTTGTAACTCAATTTCAAGCGTAGGAAATGCAAGTAACAGATTTGATCGTTACGCGTTACGCTTAACGCCAACACACACTAGCACCTAGTGTCAGTTGGTAATACGATATTTCTATTGTTAAAACCGGTTTTAACCGATTTTAGCTGATTTAAACAGCTACAGCAATAGAAATATCGTATTCCCGATGACACTAGATGCTAGTGTGTGTTGGCCTTTACTGTGTATGAACACTTTGTACTGACGGAGCATGAAACGCATAGACTTTACTGTTTGACTATTTAATAATGATTCTGAATACGAGCATAATTGAATGTATATTTCGAAGTCATGTCTCTACATCATTGTAAAAATATTTGTTCAAGCTTTAACGAAATGACAATAACGAAATTTCCTCTGAAGGACTCTTATTTTTGAAATAAATCATTAAAATTTAGACGACAAAATTCCAGTATGTCGTACAGCTACTTCGACTAACGATTGAATAAATTATTTATGACTGGTAGCTTAAAAAAATTGTATAAATTGACTTTCCCAGCATAACGAAAACAGTCTACCGTACTCATTCATGCTCAAGATGATATTAATAAAAATAAATAAAATTCAACACACACATACAGAGCGCATATATATATAAATATGAAATATAAATTTTTTATGAGAGGCTTACAAAATGTCAGTCAATGTCCCCCTACATTAAACTTTTCATATTCCACTTATACGTTGAGCTTATAGAATGTAGGTTTTAGATTATTTTATACACAGCATTAAAATGTCAACGTTTTGGAATGTGTGTCATTTAGTTTGCTAATTTTTTTTGTACATAAACAAACATTTATTTTTATTGACTTTTTAAAATTTCGTCTTCTAATGTCGGAAGGAATTTTTATTTTTTGAAATTTGCACTTAAATAAAATACTGAAATAAGAAAATGTATCCGACCAACTCTTTCTATGTCTTCCAATCAAATTAAAGAATCATGGGCGCGCGTTAGCATAGCGCCCGTGACGCAAGTCCTATTACTAGAAAAAATTTAAAAAAAGTTTTTTGTCGTAGACTGCAGAACAAATATTGCTATATACAGCAAATATTGAAGTTCTACAATTCAAATCCAAATGACTCCAAATTAGCTTCAAAAAAAACTAGGCGTCTAGTTCAACGAGCTATCACACGTTCTTGTAGCTTAAAATTTGGCTACGCAATAAATCTTCCAAGAAGCCACTATCCCATACATTTTGGTCTATTACAGTACTTTAAACGAAATGAAAAAATCCTACGTTACTTTGTGGTTTGTCCGTCCGTCCGTCCGTCCGTCCGTGTTTCCAGTTAGAGCCTATCTCCTAAAGTCTTCTTTAGAATTTCTTGAAATTTTGGGAGTAGATTCTAGTCGTCATTCTAAGACATTCCAGAAAAAAAAATTTGGGGGGAACGGGCCTCGTTTGGGAGCTAGCGCTCCTCGAAGTTCCCATATAAGTCCCATATAAGAACACCTTTAAGTGTGTGTGTGTGTGGATTTTTTGAGTGTGAAAATTTGAAAAAAATTTTTAATGTTGGGCAGTAGGAAAAATTAAATTTGGTGTATGGTTGGGCAGCTGGAAAAATTTGGTCACTTTCGGTGTATGGTTGGGCAGCTGGAAAAATTTGATCACTTTCGGTGTATGGTTGGGCAGCTGGAAAAATTTGATCACTTTTGGTGTATGTTGGGCAGCGGGAAAAATTTGGTCACTTTTGGTGTATGTTGGACAGCGGGAAAAATTTGGTCACTTTCGGTGAATGTTGGGCAGCGGGAAAAATTTGATCACTTTTGGTGTATGTTGGGCAGCGGGAAAAATTTGGTCACTTTTGGTGTATGTTGGGCAGCGGGAAAAATTTGGTCACTTTCGGTGAATGTTGGGCAGCGGGAAAAATTTGGTCACTTTCGGTGAATGTTGGGCAGCGGAAAAAATTTGGTCACTTTCGGTGAATGTTGAGCAGCGGGAAAAATTTGGTCACTTTCGGTGAATGTTGGGCAGCGGGAAAAATTTGGTCACTTTTGGTGTATGTTGGGCAGCGGGAAAAATTTGATCACTTTTGGTGTATGTTGGGCAGCGGGAAAAATTTGATCACTTTTGGTGTATGTTGGGCAACGGGACGTATATACAGTTATACTGACATATATATAGCTATATTGACCTATATATAGCTATATTGACCTATATATAGCTATATTGACCTATATATAACTATATTTACCTATATATAGCTATATTTACCTATATATAGCTATATTTAACTATATATAGCTATATATATTGACCTATATATAGCTATATTTACCTATATATAGCTATGTTGACATATATATAGCTATATTGACCTATATAATATCTATATTGACCTATATATAGCTATATTTACCTATATATAGCTATATTTACCTATATATAGCTATATTTACCTATATATAGCTATATTTACATATATATAGCTATATTTACCTATATATAGCTATATTTACCTATATATAGCTATGTTGACATATATATAGCTATATTGACCTATATATAGCTATATTGACCTATATATAGCTATATTGACCTATATATAGCTATATTTACCTATATATAGCTATATTTACCTATATATAGCTATATTTACCTATATATAGCTATATTTTCCTATATATAGCTATGTTGACCTATATATAGTTAGTATATGACTATATTGACCTATATATAGCTATATTTACCTATATATAGCTATGTTGACCTATATATAGTTAGTATATGACTATATTGACCTATATATAGTTATTATATAGCTACATTGACCTATATATAGTTAGTATGTGACTATATTGACCTATATGTAGCTATATTGACCTATATTACCCTATATATAGCTATATTGACATATATAGTTACATTGATAGAGGTGTGCGCCGATCTTAAAATAATCGGCGGCGGTGCGCCGACTGGTAAGGGATCGGCGGTGACGCGCCGAGAGAAATTTATAGTCGGCGGCGGTGCGCCGATCGGCGCGCCGATAAATTTACAAAAAATCTAAATTTTCGAAAATAATGCAAAAACATTTGAAAAAGCGTGCGCAATCCTTTTTACGAACACTGAATTCTTACTATCTTGCGATCTGAAGTATCAACAACTTATACAAGGGGAATCAACCGAGACATATCTCACCTTTTATATTTTGAATGTACAATCACTGACCTTTTATTTTAAAAACATCTGATTTAATGAATCCACGAATGATTAGTGAGTTTGCGTAAATGCCATATAAGCGAGAAGGCTGCAAAGCGCAACCAGTAAAAAACGATCTTTTCAAAAACAAGTATTTACAATAAATAAAAATCATCAACTCTGTTACGCCCCAAAGTCCCCAAAATGCAACTAGCGTTTCTCCGTTGAATTGCAATAGAAATCTTTTGTATTTGGTAATCCATGGAGCGTTGTTCGCCAGAAGCTTTTCTCATTAATGAACAAAATTTCTTAATTAATGTACTTGTTTCGGGACCCATGCAACCTAATGATTCAAAAGCAATAGGTGTAAATAAAAAATTTTCTTTTAAACGTATGTAATGATTATGCTTGAATCTTTCAGCATTATCTGCAATTGATCCAGATTTTTTGGATGATTGATTTATCTAATTTATCTAATGGTTACATCGCACAAAATCCCAACGTCCGGTCTTTTACCGTCATCTCTAGAAATGCCCGGAGGTTGTAACAGATTGAGCATGAGAAAAGATTTTATTAACTTCATCATGTCCTGGAATCCATCGTCCGCTTTTTTGCAAGATAAACCGTGTAAGCCATCCTTCATAACCTATAAGCTATAAGTCAACTTACAAGTTGGAAATTTTAAGTCACATCATCATACTAGATGTTCTGCAGGTTTGTTATTTCTAACTTATAATTTATATGTCATTTACGCAAACTCACTACTATTATCTTTCGATTTATACAATAACCGTTCCCGTTGTCTTTAGTCCATCTTCTATGTAGGAGTGAGTTCGTGGTAGAAGGTTTTCGCAAATAAGAGATTTAGATAAACTTAAATTTATAAGTAATAAGTGTATTAGCTGAGCAGCATAAAGAAACCTGACTTATAAATTAAGAGAGATAAACATTTGCTCAAACCTTGTACTCAAGCACACACTTTTGTATAGATATTTCAATTTAACTTTATATTACCGCCCATTAAAATGGTTGAAAGCAGTAAACGTACAAAATTTCGGCGCGACGAAAATACAATCGGCGGCGGCGGCGGCGTGAGCTATTATTTTTCGGCGGCGGCGCGCCGAAAATTTAGCAAAAAATCGGCGGCGCGCCGGCGTAAAATCGGCGGTGCACACCTCTATACATTGACCTATATATAGTTAGTATATAGCTATATTGACCTATATATAGTTAGTAGATGACTATATTGACCTATATATAGCTATATTGACCTATATATAGTTAGTATATAGCTATATTGACCTATATAGTTAGTATATAGCTAATTTTTTTTTTAATTTTGAAAATTTTTCAAAATTTGAAAAAATTTTCAAAATTTGAAAAAAATTTTAAAAATTTCAAAAATTGTCAAAACTTTTCAAAAATTTCAAAAATTTTCAAAATTTTCAAATTTAGCAAATTTTTTAAATTTATCAAATTTTTTAAATTTATCAAATTTTTCAAATTTTTCAATCTACTAATTCTTCCAAAAGAACTGATATCAGTCAAAAACACTCAAAAGAGTAAAAGTGACGCAAGTCCCTGTGCATACTTCCAAAACAACTGATATCGCTGGAGGTGACGCATTCTCCGCTTGTACGCAAAAACTGTAACAGCAAAAATTTGACCAAAGAAATTCTAGAAACGAAATTTTACCAAAAAAAAATTTTGCGTCACAAAGTGGCAGATGATTCGGACGTATTAGGACGTATTCTTGCCTATTTTAAAAAAATTCCTAAAAGTACTTTCCTCAACATCTGCCATCTGTACACACATACTTAGACTAATCATACATAGACTGGTATTTCGTACGAAAACATGCGGTCCCGACACCAGCTTGTATAAGATACACATTTCATACAATTTTACGTAGAGCTTTTCATTAATACATGCAAGCGTTGAAAACTCTAATCATTCTATTAGGCACATTTAATTTTTTTGCGCTAACTTGCCCAGTGTCAAATAGCGGTTCTTCTCTAATGCTCAAAACAAACGAGGCATTGAAAACGTGTTTGGTCCTAGCTTTCATTGACAGATGTAGCAGTCGCGATTTTGAATGGAAAAAATTCTAACTTCATTTGACAGTTTCGAAAATTTCGTCATGAAAAATTGGACCAAAACACGTTTTCAATACATCGTTTGTTTTGAGCATAAAATAGTGTGAAATAAGTTGTCAATTTCACAAACTTCTTATTAATTTTTTAAGAGCAAATTTGTAGCCTACATTTAGGCGGAAAATATTCGTTTTTTGATGATTTCTCTGAACCAAAATCTTTTTATATTTCGTAGGCTACAAATTTGCAAATGGTCCATTGCTCTTAAAAGAAATCATCAAAAAACGAATATTTTTGCGCACTAATGTAGGCTAGAAAATTGCCAAGGGGTGAGGGCTCTTAACATTGCGGTTATCTTTTTGAAAATGACAGCTTATTTGACATCTCAAATGACATTGACAATGATCTATTGTCAGGACGCAATTCTGTTCGTATTTTCGTATGATTTTTCTAAGTACTGATACGATCGAACTTCACCTGAGATTCGGAAATCAATCTGAGAATTTTTGGGAATTTGTTCCGTAAATTTATTGCGTTACCGAAGTCTGTGTGAACGCTTTTATAGGTGACACAATAATGTATTTTTCGCAACAAGTGACGAAAAGCAGGACTTTCCGTTGCCTTTATTGCGAAAAACGTTATATACAACTCGATGATAAATGCTTTTTTAGGCACACGATGCGTATTGTCACACTCGGCCTACGGCCTCGAGTGACAATTTACACATCTAGTGCCTAAAAAAGCATTTATCACTGGGTTGTATAAATAACTATTATCGATAAATAATTTTGGCAGACAGGTTTTCAATCCGATATAATCGTTTTTTCATTGTTATGTTGGATTGTCATACAACCTGCCTGTCAGAATTATCTCTATTTTTTCATTGTACTAAAGGTTTTCCATTTTACAATTCGATCTGTAAGGAATCCTGCAATAACACATCTTTTATACAACAACAAGGTTATGTTCAGTTAATATTCAACTTATCCTTTCTGTTACTAAATATTACAAAATGAGATTTTATTATTCCCAGCAGGCAATCATTACACATATATCGGTAACATATTGGAATATATAGGTCAAAGGGAGGATGTTTTTATTTTTCCAACAATTTTCTGTCACAACGCTATCCCTTTCGGGTAATAAAGAAATCACCCCATCTTTTCTATAGAAACTGACTCTACATGACCCATCGTTACTCAATAAATTCAGTTAGTTGTACTTCTTCCTTCTTTATTCAACCCATTTTATGGGAATTCTATACGGCAACATTGACTAAGTATATCTGCACACACAGACAATGTGTATAGTATAGTATTATATACTGTGCCTGAACGTAACCGTATAACAAACATCGACAAATTCACAAGTCTCTGAAAATATTCAAGCTTTAATTGAAAGGTCGGGTCGAAGGGTATTTTATACCAGTAACTGGTCGCTCAATAAATATTAATTAAGACGAAGTAAAATCTTGTGCATTTACTTTCTATATTTTCGCAAATGTTATGGCATATCAATCATTCCGTTAAAAGATTGAATAATTAATTTAATAGAAAGAACACAACACGGTAATAATATAAAACGACCATACACACACACACAAAATCATCCCTCCGCCCGAAAAGAATATCGGACAGATTAAACTTAACAATTCCATTTATTTATTTAAACAAGCGAAAAAAAAGACTGCTCACAAAGGCGCAGTCAGTAAAAAAACGATCTTTTCATCAACAAATAAATATTACAATAAATAAAAATCATCTACTCTACTTCTCCCTAATGTTCCTAGAATGCATGCCGCATTTCCTCTTTGAATAGCGATTGAAATTTTCTGTAATAAGTAATCGGTGGAGCGCGGTTCTCCTGAAGCTGCTTTCATTAATGACCCCAATTTGTAGACAAATTTTTTCGTTTCTAGGCCCATGCAACCTAGCGATTCGAAAGCAATAGGAGTGAATAAATAATTTTCTTTTAGATCTATATAATGGTTATACTTCAATCTTTCTGCCTTTTCTGCGATTGACCCTGATTTCTTAGAAGATTCATTTATGTATGAAGGAGCCAACGTATCACGTATTGTCACATCCCATAAAAGAGACTTTCCATGACTCCACGGAATTATGGTCATACCGTCAACTCTTTTACCGTCACTTCTAGAAATACCTGGTGGTTGCAATATAGTTGGTACTCCTGCAGAAGAAAATGCATGAGAAAATATTCCATTAACATCGTCATGTCTAGGTGTTATTGCTCCAGTCATATTACAAGACAAACCGTGCAAACCGTCCTTTTTTACCATTTTACCACAGATACATTTATACTCTTCGCATAATTGGGAACCTATACGAAGACCAACAGCAATTCTCGCGGCGTTGTTATCTAATAGCAAACCTAATTTACTCGATGGGACCACCTGCAGCCACTTTGAAGATTCTTTAGTAGATGACGCAAGTAATCTGGCACGTGTAATAGGTTCACTAGATTCAAACATCTCGCAAAACTTACTCCTAATCATCGGGGTATCCCAATTTTTTTGCACCTTTTTATTTTCATCATTCTCTGGAATAAAATCTCTAGGAACCTGTTCAATTAATCCTAAAATGTTATCGTTAATTATATGAATATTAAAATTCTTTAAAAGTTCATTTGACAAATCAGATGAAGAATACACAGATGACAAATAGGCTGGTACTGCTAGATCTTCAACTTTCCGAATACCTAACCCGCCGAAAACTAAAGGAAGAGAAGCCTGATCCCAAGAAAAATCCGATATCCTAACATTCGCGATAGCTTCGAGTGTTGAACGAAAAATCTCATCAACAGTCCTCAAATGATCACGCAACATAAATGCCCTAGACGTACGCAACAAATAATTAAACCTGCAGCTACCTAAAGACTTTCTGAAAATACACAAGGCCGGATGAACATCCATCAACTTTAAACGATCACACATTAACTTAATCGTTTCAACTTTTGATGCAAACATCCTCTCTAAACCTGATTCAAAAACTGGCGACCCTAAAATCTCAAGTGAAGACTCATCAACTTGCCTAATTCCTGGCAGTAATGCCGATATTTCAGCAAACATTTTAGCTTCCTCTTCTTCAGAAGCATTAATAAAATATACCTCGCACTTATTCGTGTTCAATGGTAAACCTGACAACTCACAGAAATCTAAAACTTTCCTAATATCATCTAAAATTACTGATAGCTTATCAGCAATTGTACCATCGTCTAAATACCAACCATTCAACCTAGACGAAAGAGAATGCGTCATCCTCATAATACCAATACAAAAACCTGGGGGACCTAGGGGATCACCTTGTTGGAATCCTCTCTTAGAAAGCAAAGGCTCATCGAGATAATACAGATTCGTAAAAAGTCTATACGCTTGCTGCAACAAAGGAAGTAATTCTGGGCATATATCCTTAACCTCTCCTAACATAAACTTTCTGAATAGCATATTAAATGCATTTCCAAAATCAAATTTAACCAAAGCCAATGGCCCCTTATGTTCAGCAGTACAAAAAGCACGTACTGCATGAACCAGAGCTTCAGCACCCCCTTTAACACCGAATCCTAACTGAACAGGTTTTAACTTCTCAACTAAGTTAGCCCTAATATTAAAACAGGCAATTTTGCCTGTCAAACGTCTCCAGACAATACCTACTGCTATAGGTCTTATATCGTCTTCACCTTTTAAAAGTGCAGTCAACGAAGCCCCAAAAAAAATTTTTGCTATGTCTATCTGAGCACTGCCATACTTAACAACATCTACTAATGAAGCTATCGATTTCAACAAACGGTTTGCAGCTTCACCACAAGTAAAAGAAGTTAAATCTTTTAAATGTCGTGGTCGCAGACCACCAAATCCCCCAGAAGAACTTAACGGAAAACTTCTAATAGCTTTTGCTACATCTTCGACTGTAGTCGCTGACAAAGTACTCAATAACTCTATTTCTTCAAAAACCTCCCCGTTACCATCCGGATGTTTTGCCTTTAACTTAGAAACAGTTTCTGAAGTCTGAGGCGCTACTGTATTATTCGAACACAAAACTCTAACTGCACCTCTAATATCACCCTCATTAACCTTTCTTGTCGCAACTTTAATAGCGACACTATCTCTATCAGTAGATTTATCTAACGTGAACGGAATACCGGCGCTTCGTAACACATTAGACAAAGCTTCATTGATATCTGTACAATTCCGAAAAACATTTAAGTTTGACCTAATAACATTTATCCCACCTGTTCCCTTTGACTTATTATTCAGAACAATGTACGGAAAAGCAAGCAGTCTCATCCAAGAAACTACATCATTTTTCCGTACCAAACTTTCAATTTCTTTAGAAAGTTCCTGACATACAGCAATCCTTACAGATTTTTGTATAATTCTAGTCAAAGGAACTGAAACTCGACACCTATTAAGAAGCACACCAAAATCATCTAACATATCGGAAATGCTTTCCTCACCTGACCTATTACTACTAATTCCCTCATCTTTAGAAACGTCATCAATAACGCGTTCATTGCGTTCATGCTTACTCATGTGGATATTTAATCCACGAGTATTTTTAGCTAGAAAACCACAAACACTACAAGTTACCCTTTCAGAAACAGAAGCCTCTACTGAAGGAATACCTAACGCAGAACCTCTGACTTTCCCTTTACATTCCCTACCCAACCGTTCACGGACTGGACGCTTCTTACTATTCTTTAAAGAAAAAAACAATTTCTGACAATCAATACCTGAGCAGTACCAGTCCTCATCAATCACCGCGCTGTCATCACCGATTTTCAAATTACATTTCCGGTGAAACCAATTATCGCATCCTTTACAAGAAATCCAGTTTTCGATGTTTTCATCTTTGTTATTGTCCAAGCACAAACAGATACAGTCAGAAATATCAGGTAAGCCACTGGATGTTTGACCCATATTTCAATGAACGTGCAATGAACACCAATTGTCCTGTATTTTAGCCTCTTTAACCTTCAGCAATAAGCGATTTGTTGAATTAAATTCAATTATTTTGAAAAATTTCAGCGGAGCAAAAATTTTCGTGTCTTTTCAATCGCACAGCCTACTGGCTGTTTTTAATTGATTAAAACGTTTTAACAATTTGGAATGATTAATTATGTAGTCTTTTTGAATGCGGGGACTTTCGAACGAAGCTGTTTTTGTGAACAATGTTTCTCATTATGTAATATAAAAGAATTTCATCGCAGACATGAAGATTGAATAATTTTTTAAAGTTAAATTTGGTTGAAACCGGATATAACAACAATGTATTAGAGACCTATGTGCATTACATGGAAACCTGCAGTCGAGAATATCGTCTATATAAACTATATAGATTTGAAAGCTTTTATGGCCGTAGAATATGGTTGCCATAAATATTCAAATGTCAACCCATGTGAATAATAAATTCTCAATTTATAAATTATTTGGCAATTTCAATTTAGATTCTGAGCTGAGTCGCATAATAGGTTTTGTTGTTTTTTTTTTTTGGTTTTGTTTTGTGATCAATACTTTTTCAGGATTAATGTGTTTTGCATATAAACCTGTCTGTTCTGGTCTTAACTTCTCTTGTGACATAGACAATCGATTGCACATATATCAAAGAAGTGGACTTCGAACGGCTGAGGATAATTATAAAGAACTCTTATAAATGCGGCAATATAATTTATGGATCGATGATCACACATTGAGTATTTTGATTGTGCATATAAGTATCCTCTGATGAGGACACACTGTCAGTATCGATTAATTCGCCGTTCCGTTATCTACTAACTAGACCATGAATTACTTAATGTTGTTTGTACTATCAGCAAGTGCAATGGCGTTTACGTCTAATGCATGCCAATTTGGAAGTGAGGGCATACAGACGGTCTACGATAGATTTGAACTATTTAAGAAAACAAAAGCATTTGATACAGCGAAAATTCCATTGGAAAAATATTCCTTCATCAACAACGATGTTGAAAAGAGATTAGCGTAAGTTTTCCAGCGTTTTTGTTGTTGGTACATGGTACATATGTCAGAAGGTCAGTAGTTGTCCGTGATAATGGTAACCGTTGTTTAATGTGTTTGCAGTGTTAAAATCAACGGTGTTTACATAATGGAACATTATAAAATCGACGGCGATAATAAACTGCAAACAATAAGTGGGCAATATGAAGTCCAGGGAGGTGTGAATCTACATTATATGCGTGACGAGAATGGTGAATTTTCATTTGATGATCGGTCGAATCAAAATAAATTTAAATCGTCAATTCAAAGCATCGATGCTGAGCTACCAAATGATTGTAAGTTTAGTAATTAGAAATTTCTAAGGAGTGTCACAGGGTCGTAGCTACTAACTTAACTATCATCTTGAAAACGTTTTGTTTTTTCATTCAGTCGAGGAGAATTACAGACAAGTGCTGGTAGATTTGAATGCAATGAGGAAGAAAATGTTCGACTATCAAAGTGGTCTTAGCAAGGAAGACCTTGAGCGCGTTCAGTTGTTTAAGTTTTCTCCATTACCAAAATCCGGACCGAATGGCGATGGGTTCTCGGCGGAGTGAGTATTCACGCCGTAAGTGTGCCTAAAATTTGAATTTCAAGAGAACGATTCGATGAAAAAGTGAACCGAAAAATACATTTGTATGAAAATGACGCTGCGTTAGAAAGTGTTACGCACTTTCCATTTTGAATTTCGACCACACTTACGGCGTCAATTTACCAATTACGTTTCATAAGAAAATCGATTAGTAAGATGTAAATTCCTCAGATACGTCGAAAATGATTGGCTAGGTGTAACCGTTTCTAAGTTCCATAACAGCGATGACGTTTCTGGACTATTTATGTGTGAGAATCAGGACCAGAAATACAACATTATCGATGGAAAAGTTGTTGCTGATGGTGAACCATTCGTGCCATTAAATCGAAAGTATGTGCCGATACCTGTCCTTCACGTAGCGACGCCGATCTAGGCAGCCGAAATGTGCTTTAGCTGATCAGTGTAGCAGAAACTGTCTAGATGATCGGCAGAATGTATTTTTTAAATTTATCATGCCTGTGCTTAGCGAGCGGGAAAGAAAAAATCAAATTACAAGAAGAAATTTAAAAAAAAAATGTTTATCGTAGACTGCGGAACCATATACAGAAAAGTTTGAAATTATCCAAGCTCCAAAAGGCTTTTTCATTAAAGTTGAAAAAAAAACTGTTCCAAAATTACTGTGACCGATGTTACGTAAGTTTCTGTGAATACTTTCAAAACAACTGATATCATTGCATTCTGCGAGGAGTTGCGGGAAATGTGAACTAATAGTTATAGATCTTATAGTATAGATCTTATTTGAAATCGTACGAATATCATTCTTGCCTTTCGATAATAGTTAACATTTCCCGCAACTCCCGACTGTACTAAAACTTTTACCAAAACACATTTTGCGTCACAAATGGAAGATGTGCAATATGTCCTGAAAGAAAGGCATTCAAAAGGCAAAATGTTTATCGATAAAACGAAGGTAGATAAATAGTGTCAGGGTAATGCCATTCAGATGCCTAGCACACAAGTTCGATGACACCTTTTTGTGAATTGGTTGACTATGATTTACTCGTGTTTCACAAACAATATTCGCTATCTCAAAACCCCGGTTTCTATTCTATTTTTTGTTTTTGCTTCGATAAGATGGCGGAGGAGATGGCGCTTATATCGAACTTTTGTACCATCGCACATCTGATTCGGTTATATTATGACATTATCTCCACACTATATTTACCTTGAATAAAACAACCGGATGTATGTGTTTACTAGTGTAGGTTTCAGGTGGTTTTGAAATTTAGTTTTTTCATGTTGCAGATACTGCAGTGTCAAATACTGCTCAAGGTCTGAAATTTTGGCAAGTTGAGGTTCTTTTTCACCAATGAAAGTAAATGGATAGGTATGGCCAAACGTTCAAATTTGTTCTAGCCGGAGCACATACGGATTTGCATGGCGCCACCTCAAACGAACTCATTTCTAGTGCAAATTTCCACTAGAAATGAGTTCGTTTGAGGTGGCGCCATGCAAATCCGTATGTGCTCCGACTTGTATGGACTGGCCATACCTACGTATCTACTTTCATTGTTTTTCACCAAGTAATCCAAGGTTCTCAAAGAACAGGTTAAGACACCCACGAAGGCCGGTGACACCGAAATCGGTAAACGCACTCAGTACAGAATCTGTCTGAAATCAACTTGAAGAAAATGTTTTTTATAAAATTTCGGAAATTTGTTTTTGTTAACGGAGTCATATAAACTTCGTAGCCGCTGAACTCAATTTGTGTGTCACCGCCTTCGTGATCAACTCAGAGTTGTCTTAACCTGGTTCTTTCAGAACCTTGAAGTAATCGGCGTAACCTTCCTATAAAAAACTCGAATTTAATAAAAGCACACGTGGCAACTTAAAAAAAAAAAACTAAAATCAAAGCCTACTCAAAATCGGTGGCGATCTACTTGTCAAACGAACAAATTCCTTAATGAACCATCAGTGCAGCAAACAATAATTGAATGCAAACAGACGCTACAGTCGTACAGTCACACTGCCGCATTATCCATAATGTAACATGTAATTTTACGGAAGCCTTCTTGTGCGTAATCAATTTCATCGTGTACCAGTTAAATTGTTCCACTGGAAAATGTAAATCAATAATGGGGTCTCACATCAATTCGCTGCTGGGTAATATGTTTGAATATTAAATTTAAAACCAATTTCACATATTTTCACATATCTCAGGTGCTCTTAATGTTTATTATGTATTCAGCGAGTTTTCCATTTTTAACCATTTCCATACCAGAATATACGCATTACCGATATAAAGCTCGCATCACGTTCATATGAACGTATATCGTATGTAGGTATATTACATACCGAGGTACACACGGATTCTAGCGTACAACCATTCACCCTACACTAATGTTAAGTGACAATGAAAAATACCGAACATGCATACGTAGTTGTTAAGGGGTGTCTAAAGCAATTTATCCTATTAAGACATTACCGCAAGGGATCCGAAGAAAACCCAATAGGTTGTCTGATGCTTTTTGTTGCGTACACACTCATTTTATAGAAGAAGAGCAAAAAAAATTAAATCTACATGCACAGATTATTGTCTTCTTGCGGTGTACGTATGTACGTTTATCGCCACCCATGCCGCTACAAAATATATTCCAAGTAATAATGTCTTCATGCGGCATTTATATTGGGAAAATGTTTTTCACAAAAGAAAATCCGCCTAAGCTTTTGAATTTTGTGCCAAATCTCTGATCTATGCACAAAATCTCAGCCAGATTGTGGGCTCAAATGAAATTTACTTTATCTCAAGAATATATAACGATCGATCGTTAAAATCCATGCCGCTCGATTATAACATGGCAAAATTGTGCGATACTGAAACGCGCGCTCTCGTCTCACTGTTCCTTGTTCCAGTGATGATGGTGGAATGAATATATGTATCAGCGGGAAAAAGTAATGTTTTATCGTTTATGTCATTGGCGCGGGCTTTGAAAACGGGTGTGTAACACACAACAACGGAATATACAAGTATGTGAAAGAGATGTTATCGTGGATTATACTAAATACTTTATGGCATAAGAGGGTTCAACGAAACACTTCAAACTTTGTCGTTAAAATGTATGGAAGCGACAATAAGTTTAATGAAAGTGTCACCCCTCTTTCATTGTTTGCATATTTAGCGACATTAGAATGTGAAAAACATACTAAAGGTAAAGTGTTTCGATGATAATTCTATGCAAAGAGCATACGTTTTATAGTTTTACCTCATATGGTTTTATGGCCGCTATTAAATTATTTTAATTCAAATTAATTGATAGTCGTATTCGGTATTTTCATTTATCTACAATGACTTTCAAAGTTTCTATTGGTAATAAAGGGCTACCGACAAGTGAAAATATTATTTTTCAGGTAAGGTATGTTCTGTAGTATGCTCTGTGGGGTTAATGAGTGCACACTTTTTGTTATTATATTATGATACAGCGAAACGATTCAATTTTGTGGATGTTAGGGGGTATTTGTGTTAGATGTTGCGTGTTCCATGCAATTAATATTGCATCTTCGGTCTTCAATTTATTATTGTATTGACTTTGACCAACGCACTGTCTAGCACCGAAGCTGACTTTGACGTCACTCAAATAGAGGACTGAACCGATCAAAGTTGGCTATTCTTTTTCATACAATGGCTATCAAAATTTTGTTTAAAGTAGTCAACAGGTGTGTGTTTTGCCTTCTAATTGAGTGATGTCAAAGTCAGCTTCGGTGCTTGACAGTGCGTTGCTTTGACAGTATAATTCAGTAACGGCAGGGCTTATTATTCGGATTTTTTCGGGAATTCTTAGAAAATTGTAAGAATTTTTAGGAATTTTATTTTTTTGGAATTTTTGAAGGGAACATTATATTGGCCGAGTACAATAAATCGAAAGTACCGGACCAAACATTGATTTGATCGACTGAAATTATAATTTACCATCCATTTATTCAATTTCACCGAAAATAAAATCAAATGTACCGACAGAAGTAGATCGACAAAAAATTAAAAATTACCGACCAATAAAACGAAAGATCGACTGAAATAGTAAAACTACCGGCCAAAAATCTTTTCGATCGACCGTTTAATGTGTTTGATCGACCGGTTAATAAAATTTTCAGTCGGTAGTTTCGTATTTTCCGTCGATAGTATGTTTCCGGTACTTTCGATTTACGTTTCGGTAACTTTGAATTTATCGTCGGTAACCTAATTTAATAGTCGATCACTTGTCCGTCGGTAATTTATTATTTCTGTCGATCTGTTCCGGTCGGTAATTTTTTTTTTGGTCAGTTTTTGAATTAAATGGTCGGTCGTTGTTTTTAATAGTCGTTACTTGCAGATTGTCCGTCGTTAATTTTAATTTTTTCTTAGGTAATTTTGGTCGGTATTCTTGATTTCGTTTACGGTATAAATAAATTATAAGTTGCTGTACTGATTTTTGAGTCAGTATTATCAATTAAATTTCCGGTATTTTCTGCTCGCACCGAAATATTTCAGAATAGAATTTCATATTCTTTTGCGGACGCGATCGAGTGTGCATTGATGATTGATAAGAAAATCTGAAATTTTTTCTAGAGCGATTTCCTTGTTATTCATTTTGAGTCTTGTCTCATTTTGATCCTCACACGCAATGATATAATAGTGGGATAGATGGGCCTTCTATGTAAATATTTTGTTCAAGAGGTGAAGCAAAAACGAATACGAAATATTCAATTGTGTGTGTGAGTACCTTAAATTTATGGTACTTACGTATTTTCGTACTTATTTTGAAATGTAGGCGCGAAGAAAATTTGCATTTTCACTTTTTCTTCGAAATTGGTTTAAAGGATTTCTTATGTGTTCAATTAAATATTTATCGAACTGAAATTTATATTTCATATAAACAATCTCTCATTGTCCCCAATATTGAACTAATTTTGTGATTTTTTCCTTTTCGATCGAAAGAAATTTCGACGATCGGAGAATTCAATCAGTTGGCTGAATTTACAAACTTTCACGTTCAGTAGTCACGCATAATAGTTTATAATAAAAGTGTTAACATCGCATCGTCAAAATTAAAAAATGTTTAAGAAAATTGGTTAGAAAATGAGTGTAATTAGGTAGTGAACAGTTTATGTGTAATTGATAGTAGAATTTTCCTTTAAAGTGGTAAAAGTTCATTTCGAAAAGTCAGCAACAATTTAATGAAATTGTCAAAATTAATTTGAATGTGTAAGTGTGTGTGTATCAAATGTATATTACACTGAGTTTACTTTTGCTTCACGATTTCGTCTACGTAATTCCTGTCTATTACACTATTATGTCATTGCTCACACGCAAAAATAGTCAAAAATAGCTTCGTCTCGTTTTACGTAATGTTGTATCAAAAACAATTTTGGATTTGTATTTAGAAAACGAGCCATCAGAACAGTCGGAGCGTTTGCTGCGACTGAGCCCCGTACAAACCCGTATATCTATTGCGTACGTGACCCTAGTGCGTCTGTCACCCTACTTTGACCGTAAGCCTATGCGCCGGTTAAAGTAGTTAAAGTAAAATTATTATGTAATGTGTACATCTTAGAAATTGCGCATAGCGCAATTACGAAGCCCCGTACGACGTTCCTTTCAAATAAAACAAAAATTTCAAATAGCCCTAAAATTTTAATTTATTGAGTATAAATACACATAGGGCCTAGTATCGGCCTCAGTCCGAGGATCCAAATTTTTTTTTTCAACTACATTCTATTCGGCCTTTGATTACCTTCCAAATGAAACAAAAAATACGAAAAACGGATGAAATTTGCTCGAGTTATATGTAAAATACACATAGGGCCCTAGTAGCGGCCTTAGTCCAAGGACCCAAATTTAATTTTTTTTTCAACAACATTCTATTCGGTGTTCGATTATCTTTCAAATGGAACAAAAATTACGAAAAACGGATGAAATTTACTCGAGTTGTATGTAAAATACGCATAGGGCCCTAGTAGCGGCCTTAGTCCGAGGACCCAAATTTTTTTTTTTTCAACAACATTCTATTCGGCCTTTGATTACCTTCCAAATGACACAAAAATTACGAAAAACGAATGAAATTTACTTGAGTTCTATGTAAAATACACATAGGGCCCTAGTAGATTTTCACTTCTAAGGCCCTAACTCACGGTCCACACACCCGATTTAAAAAAAACTTTTTTTTCCTGGATTGATATTGACAATACCTATCATTTGCCATGTCATTTACATTTCCATCGTTTATTTTGCCATAAATATCACCAAAAGACCTTAAATCACTTAGGTGGCCGTAACTCACGAAGGGCCGACCCGAATATGCCCATCTTCGAACTTAGCCTCACTATTTTGACTATCTTTCAGGGAAAAAAAAAATTTTTGAAATCGGATTTGATTTACTCAAGATATCGACGTGACGGACAGACGGACAGACGGACAGACGGCCCAAATTTTTATTGCGGATTCGTCATCTATGAACATAGGCAAACACTTTGCCCTTACCGTCTGCTTCGAATTCCATCAATTACACACGGCATCGTAATCCTATAAGCCCCTTCGTACTTCGTACGGGGCTAAAAACTGCAGAGTTCATGCATTTCATGAAAAGTTTTCCTAAAAATTGTGTGAACATTATGTACGTACATACCCTAAGCGCGGAAGTCCTTTATGGATGCTCCCGTAGGACACGTAAGGACATGTTGGACACCTGGAATAAATAGTCGAAAATAACTATTTGTGCTCGGTTGTAAATAACATTACGACCGACAGAGATAGATTAAGTACCGCCACGTAATTTCAACTCACCTACTGTAATTGATCCATCAATAAAATTATGTGTCGACAGAAAACGATCGACCCATATAATAGAGTATCGACGAAAAATGCAAATTACTGGACAGAATAATAACTAACGACCAAAAATTCAAATTTACCGAACCCATCCTTTAACTACAAAGTACCATCTTCGTCGGTAATTCATATTTCTGAGTCGATCAGCGGCATATTCGTACGGTAAATTCTAGTCGGGCATATTTATTGAATGGAAGGTACTGACGATGTCGATCAAATCTTAATTCAAGGTCGATTATTTTGAATTTTTAGTCGATCACCTTTCGGTCGGTGAACTGTAATTTTCAGTTGGTAGAATTTTATTTTTGGTCGATCAAAATGAATTTTCTGTCGATCGGTTTATTACCACCCTTTTTGAAGCACTGGCTAACTACCAGCTGGTTTAAAATTGACATTTCTATCATCATCATATTTTAATAGAGGATTCTATCGTCGATTTGATATATATTAATGTATATTGGCTTCGCCTCGGATCAACAAAATTCACACGAAAACTCTACTTTTCATCTTTTTATCCCTAGTCATGTAAAATACTATTGCATGCTTTTGTTTTCCCTAGGGTAGAAAGTGGCTTAATACACACTTAGGGAAAACAAGAAATTTGTTTAGGTTTCAAAAGCATGTAATATATATCACACACTTGTCACGAAGAAGTCGAAGCTTGCCTAACTGATAGTGACACGTGTGTGCTCTATTTTATTACATAAGCGAAAACGGGACAACAACATAGACCTGAAGTGTAATTTTTGAATTATTCTTCTAGTTAAGTAATTTTAACATCCGAACACCGTGCGTATGTGATAAAATCCATTATATAACTCGGCTTCGCCTCGTATCAACAAAATTCACACGAAAGCTCTACTTTTCAACTTTTTATCCCTTGTTATGTAAATAACTATTAGACAGGTGGCGCGGCAGGAAGTGCTATTATTTCAGTGAAATATTTAGTTTATCGTGCAGTGTTTTGTTTGAAACAAAAAAAGCAGTGGAAAATGTCGAAGAATTTCCTATTATACGTTCGTGAAAAGTGTGAATGAATTGGAGCAAGAGGAAGAGCTGGAAAATGGCAAGATGTCAGATATCAACCCTTTAAGAATATTGTGGAGACGAACAGAAGATCGTTTTTTGAGTTTGGAAAAACTTGACAACGAGATTTGGGAAAATCACAGGCAGAAATGAATGACGAATTCAATGACGTACAGGAATTCCTGGGCAAGTGGAGCGACATCAATTGCAAAATGGATGTGGTTTTCAAACCAGAGAACAGTATAGTTTTTCCAATCGATGCGACCGATGAACCGAAAAGATACAAGATGCCGACTAAAGTCGTTGGAGTCTCATTAGAGGGGGCCGAGCCTGGTTTTTTTGCGTTGCGATTTGGCAACGGACCAAATGCAACACTGGAACTCACCCACAGAGCGAGACTATTAACACTAAACCGAGTCAAAGAACAAAGAAACAGGGCAAACAGCTCTTCCCTTACTCAATGTGATCACGTGAAGTGAAAAACAGTGAAGCAGAGACTCTGTTTCGACCTCGAGATTCTGTGGCGGTCAACGACTAGCGTGGTGATCTAACCATCATCAGTTGTTTCCACTGATCCCTTCCCAAGACAGCAGTAAAACTTTCAATTGAACAAGTGTCGAAAGTCTACTTAAAAGGTTGCCATCTACAGATGGAAAATTCGGACGATGATGGATCGTAGCAAAAATAGATTAGTTCATTCACACAGAAAAATGTAGTGACGTGACGACTGACCAAATTAATCCATTTTTGTAGGTGAGGGATAGCACGGGACAATGACAAAATTACTGGAACGGTTTCATCTTTCGTCTGTCTCTTTCCCAAATTTGAACAAATTTTAAAGTTAAGTTGAAAACAACTTTAAGCAACAAACAATGCCGATACGTCGAATTAGACTAATCATACCAAGACAGGAAATTACGAACAGAATTACGTAAAATTTGTGGTCCCGATAAGTGCCTACTAGTATGATCAACGCCTAAAACTCCACATAAAATTGTACGAAATGGGTATGTTATACAAGCTGATGTCAGGACCACATTTTATCATACGAAACACCAGTCTATGAACGATTAGTCTAAGGAGTATCTAACAACCAAAGGCAATGTCTGTAACGCAATGCCTAATATGCTACCAATTCATGTCTTGTATTAAAAATAAATTGGGACATGAAGCACCCAGCAATCAATATCCAGACGGACACAAAATCTCCACTTACCCCTTTTGTACTGAAAACGTAAATAGTGAGCTGAACCACATTTAATCAAGTTACAATGTAACGGAATGGCAGTTGTGTAAACTTTCTTTTTGTCGACAGAAAAAATAATCTTTTTTTGTTGGCTGTGAATATGTAGGACGAAAGTTTCACGTTGCTATTTTTGTGAGTAATATGCAAAATTTACATTGTAAATTGTATCAAAGAAATAAGCTAAATTGTACGTCAGACCAAACCGAATAGAAAATGCATGCGTTTCCATATTTTAAAGAAACATGAACCGTCGCAACTCAATATAAATATAATGTACCCGCGATCCGAACACATATGGAAATTTGTGACGAGAATAAATTTCACTGAACGTGTTCGGAATGAAACAGTGCTCCAGAATAATGTACAATTGTTAAATTTACGAACAAGCTACTGGTGTGTTGTGTATAAGTTGTTATTTGTAATAACATAAATCATGCACCGCAGCTTTATATTTATACTTCTGACGACTGACGATATGTTCGGTGTATAATGTTAAGAATAATTTATCTTTTCGACTACTTCAGTTATCGATTACTCAGTGAACGGCGAACGCTTCGAATACGATAACTTATGATTTTAATTTTCGCTGAACATACGTAGACAGACACAACAGTCATAGTCATAGTCACAGTCACAGTCAGTGCTGGCCGTTAAAAAATGCCAACAGACTAAAAGTAATACCCTCCAAAAAACGCTTTCGTACGAAACTAGTCATGCGGTTGGGAAAAAAAGTTGATTTACTGCTATTGTGGCATGAAATTGCTATTTACATGCTTTTGTTTTGCTATGGTCACGTTTTCGTGTGATTTTTGACCTCGGCTTCGCCTCGGATCAACAAACTTCACACGAAACCTGACTTTTCAACTTTTTAACCCTTGTTATATAAATCGTTTTATGCCAAAGAGGCATTTAAAGTTCGAAAAGTTTGCATATTATGATGCTGAGTGGTATAAACAACTATTACATGCTTTTGAAACCTAAACCAAAATTATTGTTTTTCCTAGGTGTGTAATAGGCCACTTTCGACCCTAGGGAAAACAAAGCATGTGAATAACTATGCCCGGGTGAAAATTAAGGTCTCAGTGAGACTGTAAAATGAGCATGATCAACGGTCTCATTTCAGTCTCATTACGTTTTCAGTCTCATTTCATTCTCAATATTTTATTTCTTTGATGATTGTTGAACTTTGGCTGAACGAGACTGACCGAGTGGTCTCTTTTTCAATATTTTATGAGATTTTTGAGACCGACCGAGTGGTCTTTCTTGGATTTTTTTTTCTTTGGACTTTGGGAGACTGACCGAGAAGTCTCGTTTTGAATATTTTACGAGAATGTAAGAGACCGACCGAGTGGTCTTTCTTGGATTATTTTCCGTTGGACTTTAGGAGACTGACCGAGAAGTCTCGTTTTTAAACATTTTACGCGAATGTACGAGACCAAACGAGAGATCTTTCCTGGATTATTTTTCGTTGGACTTTGGGAGACTGACCGAGTGGTCTCGTTTTGAATATTTTACGAGAAAGAGACCGACCGAGTGGTCTTTCTTGGATTATTTTCCGTTGGACTTTAGGAGACTGACCGAGAAGTCTCGTTTTTAAACATTTTACGCGAAATGTAAGAGACCAAACGAGAGATCTTTCCTGGATTATTTTTCGTTGGACTTTGGGAGACTGACCGAGAAGTCTCGTTTTGAATATTTTACGAGAATGTAAGAGAGCGACCGAGTGGTCTTTCCTGTATTATTTTTCGTTGGACTTTGGGAGACTGACCGAGTGGTCTCTTTTTCAATATTTTTTGAGATTTTTGAGACCGACCGAGTGGACTTTCTTGGATTTTTTTTTCTTTGGACTTTGGGAGACTGACCGAGAAGTCTCGTTTTGAATATTTTACGAGAATGTAAGAGACCGACCGAGTGGTCTTTCTTGGATTATTTTCCGTTGGACTTTAGGAGACTGACCGAGAAGTCTCGTTTTTAAACATTTTACGCGAATGTACGAGACCAAACGAGAGATCTTTCCTGGATTATTTTTCGTTGGACTTTGGGAGACTGACCCAGAAGTCTCGTTTTGAATATTTTACGAGAATGTAAGAGAGCGACCGAGTGGTCTTTCCTGTATTATTTTTCGTTGGACTTTGGGAGACTGACCGAGTGGTCTCTTTTTCAATATTTTATGAGATTTTTGAGACCGACCGAGTGGTCTTTCTTGGATTTTCTTTCTTTGGACTTTGGGAGACTGACCGAGAAGTCTCGTTTTGAATATTTTACGAGAATGTAAGAGACCGACCGAGTGGTCTTTCTTGGATTATTTTCCGTTGGACTTTAGGAGACTGACCGAGAAGTCTCGTTTTTAAACATTTTACGCGAATGTACGAGACCAAACGAGAGATCTTTCCTGGATTATTTTTCGTTGGACTTTGAGAGACTGACCGAGTGGTCTCGTTTTGAATATTTTACGAGAAAGAGACCGACCGAGTGGTCTTTCTTGGATTATTTTCCGTTGGACTTTAGGAGACTGACCGAGAAGTCTCGTTTTTAAACATTTTACGCGAAATGTAAGAGACCAAACGAGAGATCTTTCTTGGATTATTTTTCTTTGGACTTTGGGAGACTGACCGAGAAGTCTCGTTTATGAACATTTTACGAGAATGTAAGAGACCCACCGAGTGGTCTTTCCTGGATTATTTATTTTTCGTTGGACTTTGGGAGATTGACCGAGTGGTCTCGTTTTGAATATTTTACGAGAATGTAAGAGACCGACCGAGTGGTCTTTCCTGGATTATTTTCCGTTGGACTTTAGGAGACTGACCGAGAAGTCTCGTTTTTGAACATTTTACGCGAATGTAAGAGACCAAACGAGAGATCTTTCCTGGATTATTTTTCGTTGGACTTTGGGAGACTGACCGAGAAGTCTCGTTTATGAACATTTTACGAGAATAAAAGAGACCGACCGAGTTGTCTTTCCTGGATTATTTTTCGTTGGACTTTAGGAGACTGATCGAGTGGTCTCGTTTTGAATATTTTACGAGAATGAAAGAGACCGACCGAGTGGTCTTTCCTGGATTATTTTTCGTTGGACTTTGGGAGACTGACCGAGTGGTCTCACTTCAAGAAAATATTTTTTTGAAATACAGAGACCAAATCAGCGGTCTCATTTTTTTGAAATAGAAAACAACTGAGCGGTCTCTTTTTCAATATTTGACATACTTTGACTCTGACCGACTGCAGAGACCTATGAGAGTTCTCTTTTGAACTTAACTTTTAATTATAAACCCAATTTTGTTTCTACCAACTTTTGCTGCTGTGTTTGCATCGAGTTCTGTGAACAAGTAGCCATTTCGACGGCGTATTTATTTTGATCAGCTGGTATTGGTTTCGTAACTATTTTCATTCTCGTAAAATGTTCAAAAACGAGACTACTCGGCCGGTCTCATAAAGTCCAATGAAAAATAATCCGAAAAGACTAGTCGTTCGGTCTCTTATATTCTCGTAAATGTTCAAAAACGAGACTTCTCGGTCAGTCTCCCAAAGTCCAACGAAAAATAATCCGAGAAAGACCACTCGTTAAGTCTCTTACATTCTCGTAAAATATTCAAAACGAGACTTCTCGGTCAGTCTCCTCAAGTCCAACGAAAATAATCCAAGAAAGACCACTCGTTCGGTCTCTTACATTCTCGTAAAATGTTCATAAACGAGACTTCTCGGTCAGTCTCCTAAAGTCCTACGAAAAATAATCCAAGAAAGACCACTCGGTCGGTCTCTTACATTCTCGTAAAATATTCAAAACGAGACTTCTCGGTCGGTCTCTTTTATTCTCGTAAAATAATCAAAACGAGACCACTCGGTCAGTCTCCTAAAGTCCTACGAAAAATAATCCAGGAAAGACCACTCGGTCGCTCTCTTACATTCTCGTAAAATATTCAAAACGAGACTTCTCGGTCAGTCTCCTAAAGTCCTACGAAAAATAATCCAAGAAAGACCACTCGGTCGGTCTCAAAGTTTTTGTAACAACGGTTCGAAATAAGACCTATACGAAGATATATCCAATTTAGCATCATTCGGCGCGGTTAGTACTTGGAGTGGTGACCGGAAAATACATTACGAAATAAAAAAAAGGTAAAAAAATAAATCAAATATCACTAAAATTTCTATCATTTCAGCGAATTATAAGAAAAAATAAAAAACTATGCCATCTGAGATTGCGGGAAGAAACTACAGCCTAAAGACAATGAAATATCTCACAGATGGAAAATGGAAATGAGAGTTCTCAGATGGTCTCAGAAAATGTCGAAAAGAAAGTGATAGTTCTCAGATGGCCTCGAAAGGATCTCGAAAAAAAATTAAAATGAGACTTCTCAAATAACCTAAAAAAATATCGAAAAGAAAGTGAGAGTTCTCAGATAGTCTCAAAAGACGTCGAAAAGAAAGTGAGAGTTTTCAGATAGTCTCAAAAGACGTCGAAAAGAAAGTGAGAGTTCTCAGATGGCCTATAAAAGAATCGAGAAGAAACTGAAATTAGACTTCTCAAAGAGTCTCAAAAATATTTTGAGTCTCAAACATAGTCAAATCTAAAAAAGAGACCACTCAGTCGGTCTCGCAAATTATTAAAAAAGAGACCACTCGGTCGGTCTCGTAAAATACAGAAGAAGAGACTACTCGGACAGTCTCGTAAAATACAGAAGAAGAGACCACTCGGTCAGTCTCGTAAAATACAGAAGAAGAGACCACTCTGTCAGTCTCGTAAAATAAAGAAGAAGAGACCACTCGGTCGGTCTCGTAAAATACAGAAGAAGAGACCACTCGGTCAGTCTCGTAAAATACAGAAGAAGAGACCACTCAGTCAGTCTCGTAAAATACAGAAGAAGAGACCACTCCGTCGGTCTCGTAAAATACAGAAGAAGAGACCACTCGGTCGGTCTCGTAAAATACAGAAGAAGAGACCACTCGGTCGTTCTCGTAAAATACAGGAGAAGAGACCACTCGGTCAGTCTCGTAAAATACAGGAGAAGAGACCACTCGGTCAGTCTCGTAAAATACAGAAGAAGAGACCACTCAGTCAGTCTCATACTGTCTATTAAAACATTTAAAACGAGACTTCTCATCGGTTTCGCAATCATCATCATCATCAATTCATCAGTATATGAGAAAAAACCAGTCTCAAAGGTTCGAAAAGAGACGTCTCACCTCCATACAAAAAAACGGTCTCAAAAGGGGTCTCACATTCACTTTTTTTTACCCGGGTGTCCTTGGCAGTTTAATGGCTCATGTAATTGAAGGATATATTCTAGGTAAAAATAGTTGTTAAAAGAAAAAATTCTGTCGTCAACGAACGCAAGTGTGTCATCGATTTTTTCGTACTTTACATACTTATCAGCTAATACAAAGTAGAATATTATCATGTAAAATACTCATATTCGATCGTATTGTAGTAATAGTCTGGGTTATTAATTTATTTTCCACATAAGTAACCATAAACCATTGACATTCACATAAATTTGCACGTTCAAACCGATAAATTACCCATCAAAAACGCACCTACCTCTCTATTTTTATCAGAAAATCAAGCATAACAATAAATTACAATACTTAGATTTTATCGACTTTATTCATTGTTCAACAATTTAATAAATTTATACCGAAAATACCATACCACACGACTTCTCAGTCCTTAATCCTAACTCCCCAACCCCGCGCGCTATTCAATCTGAAAGGATGTTTGTTTGACTTGTTTTGGTATTATTTTTTTATGATATTTTGGCACACCAATTCTAAATAAATAAAAGGCAGAGAAAAAAGTGGTATTTCCATCATTGGTAAGCAAGGTATGGCATCGTCGTACAATGATTTTATGAATGAAATCATGTAGTGGGCTTTTTGAAAGTTTCCCGAAACGGCAAGATTTTTAAGATACAGATGCTCACCGCTTCTCCGTGATTATAAAGTGAGTTCTACTCTTTTAACATTTTGTTTTCGTTCGTTCAATCTGTAACGGTCTAGCCTAGTTTTGATTTTGTTTTGTTCGTTTAGAAAACTTACTAACCTTACTACCTTTTACGGCCGATAATAAGAGCTGTCAGGACCACCGGCCTAACGAGATTTCCGAAGCACGACTCGAAGTATGCAAATAGTCTCTGAGCAATGTTAGGTTCTTTATTGATATCTCGCCTAAATGTAGGCTAGACATTTGTAAACATATCCATCGTGTTTGTATTACGTCACACTGCAACTACCCAAACTATAAAGCCTTGAGTGGCGTTACGTTTTGAAAAAGTAAAACCATTCAAGCACGAAAAAATGTGTTGCTTTAGGGAAACAAGGCATCAGAACAGTCGGAGCGTTTGCTGCGACTTAGCCCCGTACGACCCGTAATCCTATTTCGTCCGTAACCATAATACGTCCGTAGCCGTAATACGCCCGAAACCCTAATACGTCTACAACCCTCTAATGCGTCTGTTACCAAAATGCAAGACAAATTTACTGAAAGTGTTCATTTTTAAAATTGCGCAGAGTGCAATTACGAAAGCCCGTACGAAGTACCTCTCAAATAAAACCAACAATTTACGACATTATTTTAGAAACCCAAAATTTTTTGCCAACTTTCCATTGGGTATTCAATTACCTCTCAAATGAAACAAAAACTAGCAAAATCGGATGAGATTTACTCGATTTATGTGCAAAAAACACTTAGGGCCGCGTAGCGGCCTTAGTCCAAGGGCGCAAATTTGAAACTTTTTTCGCCACGTTCTTTTCGGTATTCAATTACCTTCCATAAAAAACTAAATCTAGCAAAATCGGATGAGATTTACTCGATTTATGTGCAAAAAACACTTAGGGCCGAGTACCGACCTTTGAGCCCTCCCAACAAGCCCACGTTGCATCTTATCCAAAAACAATGTTCAGCAACTTTGTTCTACTCGTCAATACCTTTCATTTGATATATCACAAGCAACCATTGCGTGCGTATTTCGGTAGATATCGTCGAAAGACTGAAAAACACCTATAGGGCCCTAGCTCTGGAAGGGCCGACCCTACCTTGCCCATTTTCGAACTTGACCTTACTTTTGTCGATACCAATCAGGGAAAAAAAGAATTTTGAAAAAGGTTGTGATTTACTCAAGCTAGAGGGGTCACAGACGGACGGATGGACGGACGGACGGACATTTTTTTTATTGCGGATTCGTAGTCTATGAACATAACCAAATGCTTTGCCCTTACTGTCTGCTTCCAATTCGACGTGTTACAAACGGCATATTAATCTTATAAGCCCCCAGTACTTCGTACGGGGCTAAAAATTGGTTTATTAGTCATAACTTAACCCACTTGGAGAAACCTGTGCAGATTGCATAAAATTACACAATCTACACAGGTTTCTAAAAAAACGAATATTTCTGCACCTAAATAGGCTACAAATTTACAAAGGGTCCATTGCTCTTAACGCAGCCTTTCACGGAATAACGACATTTTAGTATAAAGCTTCGTGTGCCGTCTGGCGACTAAAAATTAATGTTTCCAAACTCTGACTAATTTGAGTGGTGTACGCCAATGCCATTCTTTTACAGTGCCGCTTATGCGCGTTTGAGTTATTTAGCTACAAATGAAAAGCTCAGCGTTTAAACAATGACAACAATAGGGAAACGTTAATTTCACAACTACTCCCACGCCCACATATTAACACAAAATGAAGCATCTCTTCCGTATAAATTTTATCTCATCGCACAATACCGACTATAATTACGATGAGGATTTATAAATTTCCAGTGTTTTATTTTAAGTGCCCTTTCAACCAAAGCACGTACATATAGATAGGTACACACACATTTTCCACCCAAAATTGTATTGTTATTTTCTTCGGGTGTTGCACTCATTCGTCAAATAAATAAATAAAAATTGTTATTGTACGAGGTCAGAATAAATCGAAAAGTTTTTCCCATGTACACCCATTCACTAGCCATTTTATAATATAACCGATGCCGAAATAGATTATAGCGAATAGATCTCGACAATCGTAAAATGTTTTACGAGAGTTATAGCATCAGTTAGAAAAATCATATTACGAGAGGTATTTGTGTAAAAGTTGGACGTCCTTAAAAAGGGAATTCGGAATTCGATGTACAAAAAAAAAAGTTTTGGAACTTTTTCTGTTTCAAATGAAACTATTTTATTAGATTGATTGTGTTTCTGGCATAGGTTCGATAATTGAAAAATAATTTAATTTCTGAAAATTCGAGGTAAACGGAAAAATCCAAACGCCTGTGAAGGAGATATTTATTTCAATAATTGAAGTGCAGCCTTTCGATAATGTTGTGAGTCTCAAAATGAAAGAACACGATCATTCTTGTAGGAATGGGACCGTATTCCAAAATCAGTTTGACTTGCATCTGGTATGATTCAAACCTGTGCAGTCAGATTCCAGGTTACCTGAAATTTTCCTACAAATTTTTCAGGTACCTGATCCAGGTTTCGTGTCAAAACGACGAAAAAGGTAACATTGTCGAGCACACCGAGGCTTGATATAGACGCATAATGTCCACACCCATATTCAATGAAACATCTAAGTTTACACAGTGAGTCCGCTGCAAATTCAAAATGAAACGTACAACAACCAAATCAAATGCAGCGTTGTATTTGGATAACTCGCTTTGTTAGCATATAAGAATGCGTTCAAATTTATTTTTTAATTGATTTCAAGTCCATCGACGCATCGAAAATTCCAATTCTCAAACGCACTTACGGCACGAATACGAAAACAATGTAGCGAACGTTCAAGCATTAATTTTGGTTTTAAACTGACGCATAGAAGGCGCCCCTTTTTATAGCCATAGTCGACCTAAGTTATTTATGTGCATTACTTCACTTCTATTAAATCCGAATCCATCTCATTATGAATAGATTATAAAGAATGGGAAAACGTACACTTCGGTACATAAAGTCTGACTATAATGTAAAACAAAAACATCAACAAATTTCGTGAACATGTTTTCCAGTTGAGGAGAAAAAGAAGCGCAAAAAAAGATGATAACAGAAGAGAACAAATGCGATGCTATTTAGGGATTGCAGAATGCTGACGTAAGGAACATGAAAAATAAAGATTCACAAATTGATACGATTTATTTTAAAACCCTCAAAGTTGCAAGCATTTTCTATTTAAGCTTTGAATGGGATTAACTTTGAAGAAAATGGTTCGTCCTTTTTCGTTTCCATTTTTTTTTATTGATCAGAGTCGAAAAGTTTGCATTTTAAGGTACATTTTTGTTTAGAGAATTCAATCGATAAATGGAACATTTCAATGCAATTGACCAAAATAGTAAGGACTTTAAGCAACTCTTTTGATGTAATAGTAGATTACATTGGGCCCTGCGAAACTCATTCATTACATGAGGGATCAATTTGTGATACGAGCGGAACTCACAAGTGTGTGTTTAATCGCCAAGGTTTGAAAACTGTTATTTTGACAAGGGTAGAGTTTGCATATCCGAGCCGAAGGCGAGCCCCCTGCGACCTGCGAAAGTTGAGCCGTCAGCTCGGATATGCAACTACGAGTGTCAAAATAACAGTTTTCAAACCGAGTTGCTTAAAAACTCACGAATGAGTACTAGGGTTCACAAATCGATGCCGAGTTAATGAATTATTAAGCAAGGTTTACTGCTTCGTTGCCTGCCCCTGCGCAAGTTCTACTTTCTACAAATGAAAATTAAAATTCTTAAGAAAAATTGAAACAAAAACTTCGATTGACACATCACACTCATTTAAGAGCAGAATTTACAACAATTGTTACAGGGTTGGGTTAGCGTATGCGCAACCAGCGCGATATTTCAGTGGCGCTAGAATTTTCTAATTAGCGTTAGCGTACGTTCCGCTAACGCTAGTTGAAAGTAGCGTTAGCGCTCGAACGCTAACGCTAATCTAAAATATAGTTAGCGGAACGTGCGCTAACGCTATTAGCGCGATTTTAACTTGAAAATAACTTTTTACTAGAAAACAATAGTCATTTGTGTAAACCTGATTTGCACGAAATAATGTCAATATTTACAACAAAAAAATGAAACGAAGAATTTGAATTGTTGTGCGTGCTATTATGTTGATAAGACAGTTCTGCTCGAATGGCTCAAACAGACACAGTTCACATCGTTTGAGAAATGGTATTAAATAAAATAAATAAATAAAATAAATAAATAAATGGTATTTTTGAACTGCATATCAATGCAACATGTCGAAAGACTTTAACTTTTCTCACAGATCGAAACATTGGTCAAACATACCTTAATTTCGTACGACATTTCTGCCTGTCGAATGGCATGGGTTTGTTGTTGATGTGATGAATGCATTTAGCATTCAATGTTAACCAATATAATGACAATCGGTTCATCTTTTGGTTTAACGAATTCAACAAATATAGATACATTGCACTTCATATCTATAGAAGAATCAAAGCACCGTCGGCACATTCATGTTGTGCGGCTTTGAAATAGGCTAGTTAATAGGTTTGTTCCAAATAACTGTAAACCCGAACTTTGACAACACGAAGCACAACGATTTCATCCACGATTTTACATACAAATGTGGAGGAGGTTATGTCTCTATGGATGAAATTTGACAGTAATCTCACAATTCGTATGGCCTTGGAACAAACCTATAGTCATAGCCGAGAAAATAGCTTATTTTCGATTATGCAAACATCTCCTGTTGTACATGAAGTAATTAATTTACCACGAAATACCAATGAAAGTTCAAACTGGAGGACATAGCGATTTCATATAAACAAACTCACCATGGGAGGTGAGTTTGTTTATATGAAATTGCTATGTCCTCCGCTACATACAAAGTTTGACATTCGACCATACCTTGTGTTGACGTTCATTGCGAAATACTCGTAATACGCGATAATGAATTTAACTAGGGTTTCAAAAATTCAAAATCTTTCTCTAAAGCAAAGTCCTTCTAACGTTCTAAAGCAACGTCATTTTCATACAATGAAACGTCAAAATGTATTTTTCACTTCACTTTTTCATCGACTCGTTCACTTAAAATTCAAATTTTAGGCACACTTATGGCGTGAATTTACTGTCTAACAAAATAAACATTTTAATATGAACTAAAACTTGTTTATGTCAATTTTGTGACTACTATCGAACTATCGCGCTATTAGCGTTAGCGTATTTCCGCTAGTTCTAGCGTAAATTGCGCTAGTATTTTGTGCGATAACGCTAACGTATCGTAAAATAACGCTAGTTTCACTTTGCGCTAACTATATTAGCGCGCTATTAGCGGAGCCCAACCCTGAATTCTTATTTTTCGAGTGTTAGTTATCCTACGTAAATGTTCCAACATATTGGAAAAGCCGAGAAATTATATCAAGCCACGTCGGTTAACACAAGGTTCTAAAAGAACAGGTTAAGACACTTACGAAGGCGGGTGAAACACAAATCTTAACAATTCAGACATGTATATTGTTTGAAAATCAATTTGATTTTTTTTTGTTAAGTTAAAATTGTCATATAAAATTTTCCAAACCTTGTTGCCGCTACAGGAAAATTTTGATCACATCGCCTTCGTGATCAACTCGAAAGTGTCTTAACCTGTTCTTTCAGAACCTTGAATTAACAACACTTTTTCCGTCAATAAATTCCAAAAAGTTTTTAATAATGGCAACACAAGTTATGGCTCATAGCTCACATGAATGTACATAACATCTGGCAACACCATTAAAATATCCTTGTGATCATAGTAAACATCAGAGTAGCCTCTTTAAATTGTGTCAATATTGTGTTGGTGTTGTTGGTTAAATATGAATACGCATAATTTGTGCAACATTAACATTTGTTGATTTTTTTATTTTGACCATAAATTTTACGTGATGTGATTAACATGTCCGAAGATAGTCCAAGTCCAAAATTTAGAACCCGCCTCCTGTATGATAATGAACCCGCCTCTTTTCAACCATCTGGGAGTAGTTCTCAGAAGAAGCCTTTTCTGCTCTTTGTTAACACGATAACTTGAGCAAAGTTCAACCGATTTTCAAAAACTTTTTTTTATTTGATGAAGTGTTGAAATCCTCAAGTCAAGTTCGAAAATGGGTGGTATCGGTTCAACAATCTGGGTGTAGTTCTCAGAAGAAGCCTTTTCCGCTCTTTGTTAACGCGATAACTGGAGCAAAGTTCAACCGATTTTCAAAAACTTTTTTTTTTATTTGATGAAGTGTTGAAATCCTCAGGTCAAGTTCGAAAATGTGTGGTATCGGTTCAACCATCTGGGAGTAGTTCTCAGAAGAAGCCTTTTCTGCTCTTTGTTAACACGATAACTGAAGCAAAGTTCAACCGATTTTCAAAAACTTTTTTTTATTTGATGAAGTGTTTAAATCCTCAAGTCAAGTTCGAAAATGGGTGGTATCGGTTCAACCATCTGGTAGTAGTTCTCAGAAGAAGCCTTTTCTGCTCTTTGTTAACACGATAACTGAAGCAAAGTTCAACCGATTTTCAAAAACTTTTTTTTATTTGACGAAGTATTGAAATCCTCAGGTCAAGTTTGAAAATGGGTTGTATTGGTAAAAGGCTTTTCTGCTCTTTGTTAACCCCAGTTACAGTGTTCTGAACCAATTTAAAGAAAAATGTTTCCTCGGTGTGTTAACAAAAGCGAATAAACCACAAAAATTAACGAGTGTGAATTCACACGAGTTTAATTTTTATTGAAGGCATTCATCATTTTATAGACAATAATGGTCTAATATGAGCATAAAACCGTAACAGAAAATGAAGTTGTGAATCAAAAATTAGTATCGTTTTATAACGTATGAAGACTTTACAAGGATTTTCAGTAAAACAAAACAGAATTAAATTATTAATGAGAGTTTTAGACCGGTCTAGTAGTTCTTCTTAATCAACCAATAAATCATTACCAATCTATTAAGAAGTTCAGGTTCAGACAGTCATGGGGCCTGACCCACCCAACAGGTGGGACCTAGTTAGTTACAATGAAAAAGATCTTTAATGAAAAAGGCCGAATCGCCACTTCAATTAATAACTTTGGTAAATTTTATACAACTACTTAAGGATTTAATTGACATTTCTTGTAGAAGTAGAGTTCTTCTAGTAATACAATGCTTTGATAATTGCCTTTCTAGCCACTTGTAGTTGTTGAAAAAAATAATCAAAATGTAGTACCATGGCCATGGCAGCGTAAAATAAACACTGCCGTGGTAGAGCAGGATAAAATGTCTGCCAACGCCAAATCAATTCTTTCATCTGGAAAATATGTTCAGCCAATATGTCATTACTCGCATAAAGTCCAATGTAATCCTACCATAGGGAAACAGGGAAACATTTCATCGGAGCTCTATATGTTTTTCGAATCATTTCAGCACACAATCTTTAACCATAAAAATCAAATTTGTCACTCACAATGATGTTCTATCTTGTAAAGAATTTACATTTTTTGCGTCTCGTGTTATATTATAGCAAGATGGGGAAAATAAGTTATGTATGGGATCCTCTATCTCATCGCATCAAATGCAAAACATATAATCAACACATAAATTGTGTGTTCATCACAAAAGCATGAGCGAAAAGAAGAATAATAATAATAAAAACACAACAACAACCGACAACACAACCCTATTGTCATCATTAGAGAAACATCAAAGCTTTGAGAATAGATAAATTTTAGTAAAATTGAAATTGTCGGTATTTCTGTATGTGCGGGCTTTTTCCGCTTTGTTCGATTACAATGTGCAGTTTGGTTTTTGAAAAAACAACCGAACTCTTGTAAAATTCATAATTTTGATATACGAAACTGAACTTACATTACAATGGGTTTTGTGTTAGGGGAATAATATGTTTGTCTCTCTGTTATTAGAGCATCCATCGCCATCAGATGTTTTTCTGCTTTCTTAGCGGAAATATTAAAACAAGGAAAATCTCAAAAAGTCGATCAGCGAGTTGAAATAAATGAATGTTAACTCAAAGTCGATTTTATTCCGAGCTTTTTTCGTGTTTTTGGTCAGATTTGGTTTAATAGTCATTTGTTGAACGAGGGAAGAAAAGTTGGAAATTGCATCTCAAGGGTGTTGTTTGAGGGTAGAGCGTAGCAAGAGCCACAAGTCGCCCGATAAAATTGTAAATTGCATTTCGAGGGTGTTCCATTCTACACTTCTTTATTTAACAAAAAAATCCAAACTAAACATGAAAACCGCTAATTACTCGGGCCTGACACTATCACGCTATTCTTCATTTTTTAAATGTTGCTATTCATAGAGCGTCCAGGCAATACCCTCCCTAGCAACCAAACTACAATTATTAAGGTGGTAGATACGTTTATGAATCACTGCTACTTTGTTCGCTCGTGTTGTTGTTGTTGTGTTTAAGCCATATTAAAAATCAGCGTTTCTCAAACTTATTTTCCCCCCTAAGTCGATTTTTTGAGAGAGTTTGGATGCTAGAGAGAGTATTGGTCCAGGCTAATTAACAATTCAAAGGAGCTATTTTAGGTGTAAAACAAATCGTACAAAGTATGACTCAAAGTCATAGAAAGAATATAAATAAAAAAACAGCTGGTTGAACAAAAATTAATTAACAAAAATCAACAAGCAAAGAAGGATTAAAAAAACGGGTAACAAGCAAGGAAAGCTAGAATAAATTATGGTAGCGTTCATAACCTTCAAAAAAATTCAAAACAAGTTCAAAAGAACAAATCGTGATCCAGTGCTAAGTCAATCGTTCGCTCATAGATCAGTTACATTGGTCTAATGATTTATCGCGCGTCTAATAAACTTTAAGCTAGAGTTAAGAGTCACTCCACGCTAGCAAGTACACCTTCAGTCCACGAGTGAATTTTTCAAGTCGAGTTTCGATTATTTTCTTACCTGCTTTGTGGAAAAACATTTCCCGGCACCACTTAAACGTAGAAAATCGATTATTGTCAAAGTCTTTAGTAGTCTTTTTGTTCGGCAAATACCTTAAGAGGCACCGGTACTTAGCTATAATTGTTGCCTACATTTGCGTGTCTCGTATCTCATTTTTGATGATTTCTTTTCATCCTTTGGGAAAAATTAACGACCGCAAAAACGACAACGAATGTGTTAGCTTAAAATAAAGTTTTAGTTGTTGTCTTACGATTAGCTCTGAGAAAAGCGAGCAGTTTAACGAAATTTACCTAAACTGCTCATTGTTCTCAGAGCTGGTCAAACTGCTACAACCAAATCTATTTTCTGTTGAAAGCTAACTTGTTCGTGGTCGTTATTGCGGTCGTACATTGGCTAAATTTTACTTTAGGGGACAAGTCACGATCGGAATTTTTCTTGATCCTTGAGGTCGAGTATGACCCACTGATGTCATAAATGAAAGAATTAGGCCGCGGAAGGCAACTTCCATTTTTCCATATGCCTTGTACAAAATAGGGGAGACATAACTTTTTGACTTGTTGAACTTTCTTATACAAAATGACAAAATTAAAGTTGCTTTCCGCGGCCTAATTCTTTCATTTATGACATCTGACATCAGTGGGTCATACTCGATCTATTGGAACAAAAGAAATACCGATCGCGACTTGCCCCTAAAGTAAAATTTTGCCAAAAACGCCCACATGTATGCTTTTCAGCAAAGCACCGATGCCTCTTAATAGCTTATAATTGAATTAAAGCTCAAGCGATCCGCAATCCTAATGAGTTATAGCTTAAATGAATCGTCATTTCATCCTGAAAATTTCGTAGAACATCATCGTGGGTCATGAAAATGGTTTTTTATCAATAACTCCAAGGGTGCAAATTACATCATGGTCCGGGCAACATTAAAAAAGGTCTTTCAAACGTAACTACATTCCCGAATTTGTGGCTAACGAATGGAAAATTGACTTCTATCTCGCAAAATTAACCTTTGATAAATCACTCTTCGATATGTATGCCAATGAATATTATTTGTGCACGGTATTCCGCATCCCTAATATCGTGACATAGAAACATTTAATCGTGTGGCTATACACACTCACATTCAAACACAATCCGAAAATATCCACGGTTCATTGATCGATAAACTGTACCGGTAAAAACCAAACAAACCATAATCGTAAATATTATTTCCACTAACGTTGTTTCGACACACTAAACAGCAATAATAATAACTAAAAAAGTGACTAAATTGTACTTATAATAAATTCACTTAATGTCAAGTGGCTGAAAATAATTAAAATTTGCTTTTTTACTGCGGTTTTAATCGCAAACATTTTTTCGTTGTTATTTTGTGGGAATGGTAATTGCCTAATGTGTGCCATAACATAAGTAGAAGTACTTGCATTTAACGATTTAAGCTTGTTTACTTAAAATAATTGAACGAAACGAGCAGTAAAACTATCTCAACATTCTTCCATAAGCCGAAACTCTTTCAAACTTTTAGATATTTGTATTTAGCTTTAGTGTAACGGTATAGGACTGAGTAGCGAAGTAACAGGTTTCTTGAGAACCAATTCAGCAACATAAGTTTAAGTGTCGACAGAATAGAAGTTTTGCGAGAGCGAGCGTATGGTTAGAGTAAGAGTAACTTCTGGAATTTTTGACCAAATGAAATTGAAGCGTTATTCTATTACAAATCATTACGACTCTTTTGACAGCTATAATTTTTTTGAGAAAAGCGTAGTACTAGCTTTTCCCTCAGAGGTTGTGACTATAGAGGACAGCGGTGTGAGACTTTTACTAACAAAATTTAGTCCTATCTAATCTAATGTTTCAGATTTTCAATGATACCTAATATGTGATGATCGAAACGATTTACTTAGAGCAAAAATTTTTACCAGAAACTTCTTGAATTCGGAAACGTTTCAAATTTTTCAGTGAAGCTTACAAATTTATTCCGAGTCCGAATCGTTACGTTTTTGAGATGTACACGTTTTTTGAGATTTTATTGCATTCTTAGCTGTGGCAAATATCACTCAAATGATATGTACTAAAACGCCACCTCTTCAATAGAATGTGGGTCGTTAAAGCTTATATTTTCGTTTTGTTGCTCAAAGTACTAGCAACATTCCATTAAAAAAATGTAAACCTACATTGCGTAGCAAAGAATATTTGTTAATCCGCTATTAGAGGAGTATGGTTAGTGGAATATGTGATACTCGGTAAAATTCTTCATTAAAACATTTTTTTTGTTTTGTTTTCCATGAAGCCTTTTTGAAGACAAAAAGCAACGCTAACGAATTAAAAACACACCAGCCAGCGGTGAAGTTAGATAAGAAGAAAAAAGCTTTGAATTAAATATTAATTAAAAAGCTTGTTATATTATGCAATGTTGACACACTCTCAGCCAGTAACAATAATAAAAAATTACGCTCTTTTGCCTTACATAATTCATTTTAACAGAAAATGGGATAACTTTTTTATGGCAAAATGAAAAAAAGAAATGAAAATATTTGCCTTTGCTCTACCAATTAGCGTACGGCTTCTTTATCCATACTTACAGCAATAAAGAAATGTAACCTTTAAGACAATCTTTTAACTTTTTTGTTTGCCATTGAAACGCGTAATTATTGTTCAAGTTCAAGAGCCGTTATGGGAATAAGGTCAACGAGTTTGTGTGAACTGAAGTCTATTTCGTAAACAATAGGTGTTTTTCTTCCCTAACTTGTTTCTATGTTACTTAAGAGGCAAGAGGCTAAGTATCTAAGCTGGAATTAGAGTCTACATTAGGGCGTTTCGTATTGTATTTTATCTGAAATCTTTTTACAAAAATGCTTTTTGAGAAATCTGAGACTGCAACAAACACCACAAATGTGTTAGCTTTCAATAAAATGTAGATTTTTTTACGGAAGTTTGACTAGGTTTGAGAAAGGTCAACAGTTTGACTAAATTTGCATAAACTGCAACACATTGGTGATGGTTATTAGGTAACGTCAGATTTTTCGTCCATAAATGCCGAACCATAACGCTAACCCTAAATCCTGACCATAAAGGCAAATGTCAAACAATAAAGGCAAATGCAAAAATAATTAATTTCGACTCGATGGATTCTGATCAAACAAAATGCCACTGTGTAGTGCATGATCTCAGGATTCCGACAAAGCCATTAGTTTTCCAATCGGACCAACATCTCCTGAGAGATAAGACTTTGAAAAAGTTAAAATTTTACACATTGATCACGTCATGATTTTAAAGTCTTATCGCTCGGCATATAGAAGTCCGATTCAAAAACTAATTAGTTTTCCGGAGTCCTGAGACCACGCGCTACACACTGGCATTTTGTTTGATCAGAATCCGTCTAGTCGAAATTTAATTATTTTTGCATTTGCCTGTATCGTTTGACATTTGCCTTTATTGTCAGGATTTAGGGTTAGCGTTATGGTTCGGCATTTATGGACGAAAAATCTGACGTTACCTATTGTCGACTTACATATCTTACAACGGACTTTGGTAAAAAGATATCAGCGGAAGTATTTAAACAGTATTTAAAAAACGCTCTAATATAGGTTTTTCAACAAAGCATCCATTCCTATTAAGAGCTTACTCAAAACAACATTTTTGAGTTACGTCTTCTCTCTATCCGCACATATCAACGTAATTTTTGAGAATTATCATTTCATTTCCTTACATGATGAATTACTTTCATTTAACTCCAAATCATTTTAGGTCCCAGAGGGATTGCATTTTAGTCTTTCGAGACCTTAGTTCAAAATTTTCCAGATGTGGTGACATCTGTTATTATTAGTGGCGAAAGTGTTTTTTAATCGGAAATGAGAAATATTAAATTTTTGTTTCCATGACAAGATTTGAACCCGGGACCTACAGCACTCCAGTCGACAATCTTATCACTGCTACAATTCGTTTTTAATCCCATCTTAGCTGGTTTTGAATTAATTTTCTGGTTCGGATTGGACAGGAACGATCCAAACGGATCGAAATGCGATATTAAACGTTGCAACAGAATTTTATGAGAATTTGTTTTCTTCAGCAAGACAGAGTCCAACGGAAGAAACCGAAGATAGACCAATAATAAGAAACGTGGGATCGGAGGATATGCCCGACATAACTGTTGATGAAGTCAAGACCGTAGTAGCCGAGATGAAAAACAAAAAGTCTCCCGGAGAAGATGGTGTTCCAGTGGAAGCCATTAAACTAGGTGGAGACTCATTATTAAAGGCAATCACGGCTTTGTTTAATCAATGTCTCCAGTGGGAAGAAGTACCAGAAGCCTGGGAAAATGCGGTAATTACATTGCTGCATAAAAAAGGAGACATAACAAAGCTGGAAAATTACCGACCCATAAGCCTATTGTCAACACTCTACAAGTTGTTTATGAAAATCATTACGAAGAGGAACACTAACAAGTTCGACTTCTACCAACCTGTTGAACAAGCTGCTTTCAGATCTGGTTTCAGCACAAACGACCATTTGCAGGTGATGAGAACGCTTATTGAGAAGTGTCGTGAATACAACATCGACATAGTCTTGCTATTCATAGACTTCGAAAAAGCTTTCGATTCAGTGGAAACATGGTCGATATTGGACGCATTAGACGAATGTAGAGTAGACTCAAGGTACTCCAACACAATTCGATATGTGTACAAAAATGCTACTTCATGTATAAAACTTCATAAGAGCACGGAGAAATTCAGAATTGGCCGAGGTGTAAGGCAGGGTGACACCATTTCACCGAAATTATTCACGGCGATTCTGCAGAGTATTTTTAGGAAGTTAAACTGGAGTAAAATGGGAATAAAGATAAATGGAGAGTACCTGAGCAATCTCCGCTTCGCTGATGACATTGTACCGATAGCAGCGAATCTAGGTCAGGCTCAGCTTATGCTACAACAGTTAAGTGAAGAGGCGAGCAAAGTTGGCCTCAAGATGAACTTATCGAAAACAAAAGTCATGACCAACATCGGGGACGATAGAGAAATCAAAATTGGTGACACTGTCATTGAACGAGTCGACAGCTATGTATATCTAGGACATAAACTGAAGTTAGGTCTGGACAACCAAACTGCAGAAATAAGACGTAGGATTGGTCTTGCATGGGCAGCGTTCGGAAAACTCAGACTAATTTTCAAAAGCAAAATGAATAATAGTCTGAAACGCAAAGTTTTCGACACTTGTGTCCTTCCAGTGCTCACTTATGGAGCGGAAACGTTAACTTTAACGAAAGCATCCGAAGATAAATTGAAAGTGACACAAAGAGCCATGGAACGGAGTATGCTCGGAATAACACTCAGAGACAGAATGACGAATCAATGGATTCGACAACAAACCAGGGTCGTTGATGTCATGGAAAGAATAGCATCTCTGAAATGGAGCTGGGCGGGACATATTGCAAGAAGGACAGACGAACGTTGGACCAAAAAGATCATGAACTGGCGACCATATAAAAGACGAGCTATAGGTAGACCACCAGAGAGATGGACAAACGGAATTAAGAATATTGCAGGTACAAACTGGCAGCAAATGGCAATGGATCGTACGAAATGGAAAGAAGTTGGAGAGGCCTACATCCAGCAGTGGATAGAAACAGGCTGAAAAAGAAGAAGAAGAAGATTAAAAATAAATTTTTGTAGAAATGCAAATTGCAAGATGGCAGGATCGCCAGTTCCAAGCTCAATACTTTTTTCATGAATTCTTTAGTTTTTCGTACACTTACCGACAGAGTTTCTCATCGTGTGTTACGTCACTGTTTGTAAATATTTGTTTAGGCAAGTGTGAGGTTTGCGGAACGAGCCGAAGGCGATGATGTACAGTGATGTAAAGTGCACTTTACCGTGCATAAGCATGTAAAAGTATATTTTCTTGTTGAATCCAAAGAACATCTGTTTTCAAGTGGTAATATGGCTAAATTTACTTGCCGGTAAACCGTTGTTTAGTTTCAATTTTAAGCCATGAAGAATTGAAGGAATTATATTTCTTCAATTTCAAGCCCCAAAAAGCTGCTATTTGAAAGTCATCTCTTTGGAACTAAATATTTTAATCCCACTATTTATCTGTGTTATTTTGGCAATCGTTGAGAAGACCTCGTTGCCGTTTCTATAAGTTAAAAAGTTAAGCCACCTGTGGAACTGAATTTAAACTGAATTTCTTTTTTGTGTAGCATGAAGCTTGATTTATTAAGTTTCTAATTCTAGTTTCTATTTTATTTCATCATAAAACTACATGGAATTCACTCACCATAACTCTCCTCATACAGTTTGGTTCCAGATTAGCTGTCACAAAGAAAGTCCCCGCTATAACAAATGAATTGACAGATTCCATCGATGTATATTTATTGCCATTTACTTGAGACATCCATTAGAGCAAGTAAAACAAAACACTTCAACTCTTGGTTTATTGGCGTAATCTGTTTGATCCTATCGCATGGGATAACTAAATCACTCTTTGCATATACAATACAATATGCTATCACGCATTCCGCTATATTTACCATTTAACAAATCGTATAAACGCAATCAAATGCCATTTGAATGTTTGTACCGAACACACACACCATCTCTCGGTGTGCAGTGTGTATCGACAACACAAATTTACCGAACCATTTATTGTCATGCTAATAAATCTCATCTCCAGTCCCATGTTGTTATCTTATTGACAGAGCGTAAATAGCTAAGCTGACCATTTTAATGTTGAGTTATATAGACTGCAGCTAATTATTTGGGGTGATGCTGAGGGTGCGGCGAGGTGGTTTTATTTTGTACGTGAGTTTCAAAATGCGTTGCAATATAGAAAGAATGTCTGGGGCAAAACTATATGTGTGGCGGCATTTTATTTTTGTACATCAAACTGAATAATCAAATGGAGTACCTTTTTCTCTATGTTTCGAATTGTATTTTACGGTAAAATATATCGACGATTATAATAAAAATATATAGATATATAGATAGGCTATGTGTGGTACATTATCACAGTATATTTTTAGTTAAACATGGGAACATTTCAAATGAATAATGCAATGAAATATTTATCGACTATTTAGGGGTTGAATGATTTTGTGTTGTTAATTTATCGGGTAAATGTTACGTCCTCTTTGTGTGTATAAATATTTGAAAACGTGTTACAATTTCTCAACCAAAACGGTTTTATTAAGTGATACTTTTAAAGGGTACATTTTCGACGTTTTGTACGTCTACCGACTTCAATGATTTAATTCACTTCAATTCAATTACTGCGCCAATTAATGTGGCACATAATAAGTTGTTTCAATTTCTGTAAAAAGCGTTTGGTTAAGAAATGTAAAATGGGAGCACAAGTGTTTTACTTGACTATGGATGCAAAGTGGCCTTTCCATCCATAGGGAAAAGTCTTAACATCGCTCGTAATATTACATTACTTACCAAATGATGGAAATGGTACTTCTTGTGTGAAATTAGAAACCGATCGAGGCGTAGCAGAAGTTGGTAAACACTCACGAAGTACCATTTCCATCATTTGCCCCATTGCCCCATTCAAAAATTTGAGGTAAAGTTTTGGCTTCGTGAAGTAATATATACTATGTACCTGTTGCCAAGATTGTTATTTTGACGTGTAGGACATTATTGCCAGAGCCGAAGGCAAACAGTCTGGCAATATGTGCATACCATATTTTATCTGTCGAGAACATATATATATATATATATATATATATATATATATATATATATATATATCGAGATAAATAAAAACTCCCTAGAGAGATAAGCTCGAGATTATCGTTCTAGATAGATGTAGTTAACTTTACCTCACGTTTTTGGATAAAACGTTAGAACTGTACTCGGGAAATAATTTCAAATTATTTGATATTTCGTAACCCTATGAGTAAACGTACCTCGGGGACACTTTTACTCATCTAGTTACGATATAACAAATTACTTCCCTGCTGATGCACTATTTTTCTATCGTGATCCGTTGGGAATTAAGGTAAATGATGTATCAGAAATCTACGTGGAGAGCACTTCTTACGTCAGAATTTCGAACCCTAAGTATTTTGTGGCTTTACGAACACCTAATATTATTAATTTTTGTTTGTTAGTTTTTGTAGTTTTTTTTTAAATAATTTTTACTTCGATTGTTTATCTTATATCTTACCTCTTCAGGTTTGAAATCTAATGTGTCACTGACCTGCCAAATAGTCATTTTAGACTGACATTATAAACAAAACGTTCAACTCGCTTCGCTCGCGATATAATTTTCACTTGTAAAGATGTGATAGAAAGTTGTGTTTACACCCATAAGATCAGATCATTTGACAATTTTTGAAACCTAAAGTGGGGAAGGTAAACTGAAATCAAGAGTCTGCATGGCACGATTACCAATTTCAACGTCACACTCCCACAGCTTCTTAGCTGGATGTACTGGATGAAAAAAGCTCATCACACAAAGCATTATAAATGGACTATTTGCACATGAAGTCATGGAAAATCTCTTCTGTGAGATGTGACAAAACGTGATACCTTAGCTCTTTTGTACTTCATCGATAGCTGATAAAGCGGAAAGATCATAACCCTTTATATGCGTTACAAAGAAAATTATTTATTTTAACATTTATTGATTTCGGACCTTTAGGTTGTAGATGCCTTTTATTTATTTTCGCTTAGCATAAATAGAATCAGCGCTGAACTGTTACGGGAATAGAGCTATTGTGAATTTTCATGACAACTTTAATGAACATTAGAAGTTTCTTTGTAATTATAAGTTGCTTCTTTCCGTTAGAAAGGTGCAACTGTCTTTGCAAAAAAAGGGGCACATATTGAAATGCTATGAAAAAGGGGATGATGATGCCTTCCACAAAATGTTATTAAAAATTTTTTGATTCCCCTTGCAGAATTTTACTTAGAAGAACTATAAATTGATGATGGGATTGCTTCTAGAAAATATCATGAAAGAGAGTGCAGCTTTACACACTAAGTAAATAGCTAAACCAAAAAAAAACTCAGTGTAAATAGTCTCCTTGAAATTTTTGTTTTTTTTGTCTGATCTTCTTACCTGTAACTGGTGTCAATCGAGTAGGTCCACGAAATTTGCAAAACTTTGCTGAATTATGAGGAAGACAAATTTTAAACTAGACAAGGCGTCGAAGGGAAAGAATAACGCGCGTACTAAATTGCGGCATATTTTATAAAATTTATTGTTGTCACAATAATAATATACTTTTATGGTACAAATATCTATAATAATTAATAATCATTCATTAATTCAAGTTAAATGTCAAATCTTTCACTTCATTTGTTTTCTCTTTTCTTTTAAATTGTATTTTTTATTAAAAGTACACATTGTAAATTCCAATTAATTTGCTAAAAGAAAACGGTTTAATCAATCAATGTAACAATTCATCGTCGTTAAAAAAAGAAAACAACAACCAGAGCAATAATTCCATTTCTATAAATAAATAAATTAATTCATGAAAAACGGAATTCGTTTCCGTTAATACAAATGCTAAAAATGCATCCACTTTAACAATTATTTAAAATTGTGCGCATCAAAAATCAATCAATTTGTTTTTAGAAACACAAAGTACTCGACACATCGCAGCTAAATTTTATATAATTTAAATAAACGCAAGGCAAATCATTTTTTGTTTTCATTAAATTTGATTTAAAAAAAATAATTAAAAATCGCTAATCTCACCCTCTGTATCAGGATATGTACACGTGAACGGATTTCTCAACCAATTGCACAGTGACTTGTCCTGTCGAGCTCGCTTTTTGACGGTAATTCGTTGTTGTCCACGATAGGCTTCCGAACCATAACTCGATTCGTCACTGTCACGAACCGTTGCCACACTGTGGTAACCACTTTCCGCACGTCTCGATATGCCGGAATGTTTCGACGTTCGGGGCGTTGACGAATCGTGTCCACTATCGTATGCTTCCGGTGTGGACAATGGCAGTGGAGGTAATTGTTGTTGTGGTTGTTGTAGTTGTTGCTGCTGCTGCTGCTGCTGTTGTTGTTGTAACTGATGCTTTGTTGCAAGCATTTGCGTATCTGAATGCAGCAGTTTGTGTTCACTTAAATCTATAGACGGTGGTTTGTGGAGAAGTTCGGTCGTTTCGTCAATATTTTGTACGGAAGAATTTTGTTCAGACTTTTGTTGTAAATTCGGATCAGATGCACCATCCGGATGGCGTAATGATGCGTATTGCTCCATTCCAGCTATCGTTACGATGCCATTCAAACTGGGAAGTGAATTTTGACTGGGTGTTCGCGATAGGCCAATCGATTGTCGGCAACCACTGCATCGTGGGCTTGGCGGTCGATAGGCTGGTTCAGAGCATACACTACCTGGACCGGCAATAAATCGATAGGCCGGTTCACTAAACACACTACATGCATCGTTGATGCGAAACGCAGGAACTACTTCAGCCATGGCTAGTTGTGAGGTGTAAATTTCTCGAAGACGCGCCAATTGATCAAATTGATGTCTGGAAATGAATTAAAATTTTTGGAAGTTTATTTAGAATTCAATTCTTCGCATTATGTGCAAAGTCTCACTTCGTTCTGTCACCATTACTGCAATCACCAAACGCATCTCCTAAGTTGTTGAAACTTGAGACTACTGACACATTGCCTTGACTTAGAATACTCAGTGGGTGGTCGCTGAAAGTTAGTTAAATTTTCAATTAACGAGCAAAACATTTCGCAAAATCTTAGCGGCAAGTACCCCATAGCTTTAACGATGTCGTCTTCAGTAACTTGGAGGCCGCAATCTCTTACATGAATCATATGACTCTGATGACTGGCAAGTGTATGATGAGTTTGATGGCTCTGATGACTGGCAATGCCCAAACTTTCACGAGACACATGTCGCGAACACATCATATGCAAGCTGTCATGCGATATCTCTCGGGAACCTAACGGTTCTAGTAGCGGTAAAGCGGGTGGCACTTCCGACGGGCCACTATCTTGATCTTCTTCTTCCTGCGAGTCGTTGTGCTTATTTAAAGCGGATGATGTCGATCGTTCGGATTTTTCGTCACATTGATCTTGTGAATGTTTCAGTTCCACTCGAATTGCATTTTCACCGGTGTTCACTACTGGCATGCTGTTCAATCCATTGACCAAGTCACCAACGTGCGACGAAGATCCAATGGAAATTCGATCAAATTCTGGTTGAGGATTCCGGAATAGTTGCAAATTTGCATTTGCTTGATGACTGGACTGATGTTGTGGTGAACTGCTGGCGCTCGGCTGAAAGATCTGAGATGTCTGGTTTTCAACCCATTGACGAATCATAATCTTTTTATGACTATCCATATAACCGTAGCCGGGCGTTGAACTTCCGGGTAATGCGCCAGCGACCAACGTTTTAGCTGGAGACATTTTTGGTCCATCGATCCACTGCTCACGCTGTTTGACGTGATTGATTTCTCGTAGCAAATGTCGTGCTTCCGCTACTTTGGATCTTGACAACCTTGGACCATCAACCCATTGCTCCTCTTCGCTGTTCACGTGCCGTTTTGGACTTCCCTGATTGCTGGTGTTTGGTCGTCGCAACGGCGAACCTTTTGGCGTTGGTACGTTTGAACCCTTATTTATACCTACATTACGATATGCTGCTGCTATCATTTTCGGAGAATTTGGCATTGGTCCGGGATTTTGAGCGGCTTGCGAACAGCCGTATTGATATGCAGAAATATTTTGTTGAGGAACATCACATGGCACGGGACTAGAGTTCGATACCGTTCTACGCTTAAGACTATCAGTTCGTTGGGCTGGCACAGGACTTTGAGCTGAAACGTTAAACAGAGATATGAGGGACTGGGAGGAGAAACATTCAGATTAATGAGCATTACGTTTTGTCGTTGTTTTCTTTAAAGGAAGTTTGCTCGCTTTCTCGACGACCGATCCCTTAAGAGCCTTGTTCATTGAACATCGATTATCACCAGAACTAAGCGACGGTAAATAGACCGGAGGATGTTCGCCGTCTGTGGCATCATCACTTGGGCCCATATAAATTACAGTATCAGCCGAAAGGTCTGAACTTGATGGATCTGGACCCTCAGAAGATCCTGATTGGTTACCTGAATTAGAATTTAATTTACATCTCAGACTCGATAACCACTCACAGAAACTAATCGATGGATTATATCAGTACCTGTATTATTAACACCTAACTTATCAGATGACAATGGAAATCTATGCTTTCTTCTACGTAATCTATGAATTCTAGAAGCTAACTGTATAGTGGTTAGTGCGTCTGTGTGATTCTGAAAATTCACATTGCACATTGCACATTATCATTGTCATATTGAATTTTGTCGCTGAGTCGTATAAAAAAACTTACCTGTCGATGTGATACATGTGCCAAAACGGACACATGACAAGTTAATGGAGCTAAACAGTCTTTCAGTAATGGAGTCAACGGATGATCTCGATTCGGTGGATGCCTTTGGCCACTGAGAATTGCTAATAAAACATTTCCGACTCCCGATAATGGAATGCCACCATTTCGGTTGGCACATCCTCCCAAATCGATTAAATGTAAACGACTTCTACCGCCCGCAACAGCACCTTTGCCACCCAAAGAGTATTGGTACACGTGGAGGGTGAATATGAGCGCCGGATCTAAAACACCTTGATGACGACCCGATAGTGCTGCGTCCAAGAACAGTGCTGCTCGTTCCGCAGTCGGTGCTCGAAGTTCGGTGGGTCCACCCAGAAAATCGTCACGCAAATAACTGCTGGGCGATTCGTCTGATTCTGTGGAATTTAAATTCATTTGCTTGAACGTCGATAGACAATTTTCTATAATGAGTGAACAGACAGCGACTTTCTTCTAAGTCTTAGATTGAAATTTATCACTTCTACTCTTCTAGTAGTCGAAAAAAAAATAAACCGACTCCAAAATATGAATGTTACCGGTCAATTTTCTTTTATATATCTAAAGAGGGAAAGGTACCTTATCGTGTCAATCGCAGATGAATTAACCAAATAAAAACCTTTTAAATTCCCGATTCGTTTGAGGCATTCGAACGAAAGTAAACACAAATTGTCACTTTATATTTTTTAAGTGACAAACTTCCCGAAAGCCCAAAATAAAAAAATCCCCAAAAAATGTACCATCGTAAAGTTATAACATCTCTCAGTTCGTTGCATTAAAAGACATTGGATCAATAAAAATGTATCCAGACAAAATAAATATTTACATTACCATTTGGCACTTATCGTTGGTTCTATACTTTTTTTTTCCTTCCTCCTTTTCTTTTAAGTGACAAAAAAATAATCTTAAACCGAAATCTTGTGGAGGTTGCAAGACGATTTTTCGATGCTTATACTGTGATGTAGATAATGTCATTTTCTGTCGATAAGAAATTGTCGATTGTGTATATAGAGGAAAGAGATTCTTCTATCGATACACACAGTGTTGTTGTTTGCTTTCGAAAGTGAGAAAAATCTTATTTCTTTTGCTTTCCTTCTGGTAAAGTTATGTTGTTGTTTTCTAAAATTTTATTTAAGTTTCAGCTTAGGACTTCCCCTTTTTTTCATTTTTTGTTTAAGGAAAGCACATCAGTTCAGTTGGGATAAGGATAAAAAAGTGTCAACGATCTCCAGCGAATTGGTACACGCATAGAAAAAATCTTGATTGAGTTGATTTGTTTATTGGCTGGCCTTCATTGCGAAGGGATTGGGATTCGTAAATGCTTTTTTCGGGCACCCAGGTGAGATCTTCATTCAAAAACATGGTTATGTTTAAAAATAACTTGTAAAAATCAGTTTTTTGAATACGTAACTTTATGGACAAAGACATTCGCAAAAATGAGCGAGTTCGCTTATATTAGCAAAATCGTTGTTAGATGAAATGAAGTAAAAGATTTTACTTTACTAGTGAGGTAATGTGGCCTTTCCCTCACTAGTGAAGACCCTTTCCCTCGCTCGTAAAGTAAAACGCCACACTTTACACGTGAAATAATTTGATATCTCGTATAACAATGAGTAAAAGTACCTCGGGCTGAAGGGTAACGAGTAATTTCGCGCCGCGCGAGATTACACATATTATAGTGGAATTTCGCGCCCATACATTTTTCAATGGCTAACTTGATTTAGAGAATTTTTACGAGTACCTGGCGATAAATTGGCGGTAGATTCAGTTGAGTATCAGGCACATAAATTTTGGAGATGCGAATTTTATTCTAACACCCTAGAGCTTTGTATCAGGGATACCGGTATCCTTAGAAAGTGTGGATTTTCCTTTTACAAAACGTTAGGATACCGGTATCCCAACTGAGATACACGTATTTTGTATCAAGGATACCGGTATCCCGACATAGAAAGTGTGGATTTTCCTTTTACAAAACGTTAGGATACCGGTATCCCAACTGAGATACACGTATTATGTATCAAGGATACCGGTATCCCGACATAGAACGTGTGGATTTTCCTTTTACAAAATGTTAGGATGCCTGCATCGCAACTGAGACGTTGCGAGATTCCTACCAGCAAGAAATTCCTTATGGGCGCGAAATTACACTAATAAAGTTTTTACACTTTCCATACGGCGCGAAATTACTACTAGCCGGCTGAAGCCCTCGGATACTTTTACTCATCTGGATACGAGATATCAAATTACTTCACTGGTATAGTAATGTACTATTGTCCGAAAGTGTTTTGACAAAGACTATCCATATAATTAGTAATCATATTTGTGGCTCATGACGTAGCCACCTTTGAGCTTTGTGAAAAGATTAATTAAATCGACTTTTTGTTTGTAATGACGATGCCCACTGTATTGATCAATATGCTGTGTAATTAAGCAACTTATGTTATGTAAGCAGCACCTTTTATGTTAAATAAATGTTTCTCTATCACTACTGGACGATACACGAAACATACGTAGTAGTAGATTTTCAGATTATACCACAACCGAATAGGAGAATGGAGTTTAGAAACTAAGGGTAAAATCTATTACAATTTAGTACTTTTCTTCATCGAAAGTCTGCTGTCACTGAATTATTTTTTCATGAACAAACTTCACTGCAGTGACATTTCATGGAAATGGATCAATGTGAAGTTGTTACACAAGAAAATAGTACAGTGAGAATGAAGTACTATAAAAAAATGTGGCGCCTCTACAGGCCAACCGATTAGGCGAATACCATTCTGTGATAGATTAAAAAAAATGCAAAGTAAAGTCTCAACGCATGTAACTTACCTCGCACTGATAGTTCTGAACCGATTTCATTATATGGGGGCTTTTTGGTGTTTCCACACCATCCCCAAGTTTTTTTATGACCAGGATTCAATTCTAAAATGTTGGTGGTAGGTTATTCCACCAACTTAATCGAAAAATATTCATCTGCCGTCGCTATTCAGCTGAAGGAAATCTCTGAATAAATGTTGAAAAATCTCAGTACTAGAGTTATTTCAACTTTCCCGTTTTCTCAAAAATGTGTCAGACAAATCTTCAAGCACACAGCAGAAATCAATCTAAAAATCACAAAGTGTAACTGTCCATGTTCAGACGGTTTTTAATACCTCAGTAAAAACAATAATGAATTCATTAGAAGGTCTCCGGAAACATAACATGAAGCATAAGTTGCACGAGGCACAAAAAATCGTACAGCTAAAAAACAGCAATCAATTCCGTTGATGGTGTCATTGAATGGGGATAGGTATGAGAGAGGGTGCCAGAGTGAAATAACAGCAACTTTAAAAACAGCAATAAATTATTTACATTTCGTTTTCCGCAAATTGCTTTTTTCGCAAATCTCATAAATTACCGAAAGCCAAACAAAAACTATACAAACAAAATCAATTCTTCCACTCGACTCTACAATTTATGGTTTTCGTTGAGTCACTTTTCCATATAAAATAATCAATTTAAAATGAACCGAAAGCCCACCCCATCTTCAACGCAAACGATGTCACAGTGACACAAAACACTATGATTGTGGAGGAAAGTTCGTTGTTTTATTTTATTTTTTCAACTACCCACCCTATATCGTCACTAGGAAACCAAAGTATCAAGTAAATAGCAGTCTCTCCATATAGTCCGTTAGAATGTATCGTTACGCTTAGAATAGCAATCCAATGCATCAAAATCAAACTATAACGAGATGGTGTATGAAAATCAACCATAAAAACAGTTAAATTGTGAAATGTTTCTTACGCCACTCCCTACGCATTACGATAATTGTGAAAATTAATTAAAACCGAACTGTTTGTTGAATAAGAAAGGGGGCTTCACATCAAGAGCATGAAATTGTCTTGTGACTGTCAGTCCTTTATCGTGTACATGGCACCGTTCCAACTAACATCTAATTGTCGAGCGAATTTCGTAAAAATGTTTTATTTTTGGTTGTTTCAATTATTGTTCCTTGTTCCGAATTGTAATTTTAATTGATGGATTAAGGGGACGGTATATGTGAAAATGTAAGTTAAGACGTAAACAATGGTAGCGTGACCAACAAAATGTGTTCCAAGATTCAGTCAATTGTAATTTGTTGACGGATTCTTACCTGTTTTATGTGCTGCCAGTAAGTCTTTGGATGAAGAGCCAGGTTTCGTTGCATTGACACCCAATGCACTGACTCTAACCGAAAATCGTGCACCTGATTTTTGCCGTCTTTCGTTGATTCCTTTAAATAACCAAGAAATGGCACATGGTATGGCGCCAAGATCTCCAGCTGATGAAACCGATCCAAACATCGTCTTTGATTGTCCTGATTGGAAATTTTAAAAAAATATTTAAATTTACGTTCTGCCAGACGGCTTGATTTAAATAACGGAAACGCTATTCGAACTCAGTGCGAATAATCACTTTGTAAAACTTTGGCTATTCGCACAACGTGCGATAAGGCGACTGAGTTCGTTTAATAAAATTGTATCATCCACTAAGCAAACATTCAGTTTTGCACTTACCAGCTTGAGGATATCCCAAAGTCAATAAGCATCCATCTGAACCTTCAAGCACAGCAGGTATAACTTCAGATAACGCCGATGAACATACATCCGCCTGCGTATCGTCGCATGTAAAAAGCCCATCGAAAGCAAACATTTTTGGTGCGGCAACCATCGGTCCTCGTTCTTGTGATGATGCAGCCGTTGAGGTGCTGGAAACTGCTGTGGCCGGATCTGTCAGCGTTACTTGACGTTTCTTCTTGTCGATGCACATGAAATGCTGATTCGCTACATCCGGTTGACTATCGGCAATGCGTAACATGACCTTTACCTATTCATGTGTGTAGGATAGATGAAATGAAAATAGATGGCTAAGGTGGGAATTTTAGTTTTTTTTTTGTTTTTTTTTTTCAATTACTCTGGAGAGCATTTAACATTAAAGAGACACGGTTGCGGACCCCCGACCGATTTATAATATCGCATTTTTCACTCAATACACTTGTACAACAAACAAACAAAAAAAATTCTGACTAATGAATTAGCCTATGCGTTCGGAGTTTCAGTTTCATAAAATAAAACAATGAAAGCCCGTCAATCATATACCCGACCCCTTTTTAGCAACCTTCGCGTTAATTTATTCCGAGTGGGTCGGTTTTGGTTACGATGATTAATTGGTGCGGTGGTAGTTTGTATTATGGCTCACATTATATTTTCTGTTGTTATGTTCTGTTTATACAATCGGCTAAAATCTGACATATTTTCTATGTATAAAAGTCATAAACACAATAATCCACATAAAAGACCGTTTTTTTCCCACTCACATCTATTTACTTTTGGATTTATACTTAAATGACTTGGCGAATTTTTCGTCTCTATTTAAACATAATTATGTCTCGATGTATTTACATCAATTTCACTTCTTTTTAGGGTCACATAATTATTTAAATAAAAGCGTGTACAATGGATGAATGGATATGAAAGCGTGATAATGGTAGTAAAGGGAGAAACATTTTTTCTTTCAATAATTTGACTCTATTCACTTTCCGCTAATCGACATTAACTGTTAATTTAAGGCACTAAACAGAAGCGTGGACTATTTGTAAGGAAATGGGCTTTTCTGTAAGTTTCGCTATTCGCTGTACCCATAATTTTGGAATAAATTGAAGGAAAAAAATCCGGGCGGCGTGAATAATCTTATTTTCTCTAAGCGACTTAGTCCACTTGGTGAACAAATAACCATTGTCCAATATGAGCTGCCTGGCACTGTTCAAATTAAAAAGTTCAATATCCCGGATGACAATAAAACAACATTAATGAATGGATTGAATTGACACTCGCACTTCAAAATAACGAAACGGCTTTAATCGGTTCCAAGTGGCAAATGCAATTATCTCACATTGACCGAGAGTAAATGGATTTATGAAATTGATTTTCTATATTTTTGTTTATGCTTTTGCCGTATACTTCGTTTCCTGTTCATGCATATATGAGCCAGTTTAAAGGTTCTGTTTCACACTCAATAACAGAACTTAACCGCCTTAATCGAGTTGGCTGCAAATATGAATGGTAGAAAAATGAATAGTATTCGGGTAATTAGTCGCTTGGGTTTCTCTGTTTTTTTTATTACTTTTTTTCTCATCAGGATCGGAAGTGGCAAGTTAGTGTATCAGCAACTAGAATGATCCTTAATCTAGTGCATGAAATACTTCGATCTTAAGATCCGGTTACCATATCATCATTAAACTGCTGTAAGCGAAGGCTGTATCTGGCTGGGAAATTCGCTTAATGCCAAAACGGAAGCATTACTCAAAAATAATTTTCGAATTGACTCCAGCCTGCTTCCTTGAGTTATTATAGACAATAGTTTCTGTTACGTAAAACTTTAGGTACTGAATCAACTCCAGATTTTTGATACTAAGGTGCCTTCTATGCACAATTTTATGACTAAAAATAGCAGCCTGGTTTTGGAAGTAGACGAAATCATTTTTTTAAACACCAACCTGCCTAAGACTTAGTGACTTAGTTATGGCGAACACATTCTTTAAACCGACTTGTCACCGTAAAGCCATGATGACACACTTTTGGTCTAATGAAGAAAGATGCAGCTTACGACATACAAACGTTTATAGCATACATCCGTCCGCAAATGATAAAACTTAATAAATCTGTTTTTACTTTAAAATGAATGTGTAGACGATCCCATAATTCATGTTAGTGTCGAGCAGACACAACGTCGGTGAGGGTCTAACTTGTTCAACAACAACAAATCCATTCAATCATCATAATTGCAGCTTGTCAATTACCGAGAATGCCTTATATGAACTCTTGTCGCATCAGCAATAACAGTTTAACTTTCCACGGAAAATATGTGCGGGGAGTAGAGTGTATTGTCACTAAATAAATAACAGTCTCCTTCGCCATTGTAGCTAGCTTCATCTATAAGGTGAACTTCACCACAACAATTCATCCTACGATACAATTTCCGTGATATAATAACCCAACTTTCCACCCCTCAATGGAAATGGTCAGAAAGCACATAACATAATACGATACATACAATAAATAAACCGACCAACGAGCCAACCTGTCCATTGTAATGAAAAAAAAGGAAACGAAGAGAAAAAGGAAAAAAGCAAACATTTTCCGACGAGAAAATATAGAATTTTTTTTGAAGTATCATTGTCAATATTGACTGATATTGGCAAAGATATTGCTTGTGTTTAATATTTGTTATGTTATCGGTCTGTTGGTATGTGTATGTAAATGTACACACTCTTGTTCGCATACAGTTTGAACTTCCAAAAAAGTAATCAAACAATTCAATTTTTCAATTATGTTACAAGAGACCTGAGACCGAGCAATAGCAATGTTATGTAGATTAGAAAACCGAAAAATTTTGTCAGCAAAACAAAGTGTCTTCCTTATAATGTAATTGCTCTCGCTAGTTTATTTACATACCTTGCCCATTCCAAAGTTATCTTTATTGGCCAATCGTCTTGCCAGACCCGCTGGCATTGCTGGCGGAGCACGTTGTAATGCTCCACAATATCCACCCCTTTCCGTTGTTGGCATGTCGGGAACTCGTGTCTTTGGAGCAGCATTATTATTCGCTAGTCGCTGAGCAGCCCTGGAAAGAATAGAAAGAAAATTCCGAAATTAATCTTCGATGAAATCGAGCATTAAAAACTCAGTAACTCAAATATCTCTAAAACGTTCAACGTGTAAAGTCATCTCGTTCTTGAAGCGTTTCCTAAAGAAATCAGTCAATGTTTTCAAATAGATTAAACGTGGTTCGCCCAGGGCCTATTTTTGGAAATTTTTTCCAAAACTTCCAAAAAAATTCCAAAAACTGCAAACTTCCAAAAACCGAATTTTTCCATCATTTCAGCTGATAGTGTCAAGAATCAAACAAAATGGTTGAGAGCCGGCTAAAACACAAGGCTGAGCTCAGGAGTTGCCAAAACAGATCGAAATGATGGAAAAATTCGGTTATTGGACGTTCGCAGTTTTTGGAAAACTTTGGCAATTTCCAAAATTTCCAAAAAAATTACCAAAAATAGGCCCTGGGTTCGCCTAGTGTTTGATAAATGTAGGTGGAAACATGGTGTTTCAGAGGCTTTTGAAAATTAATTGTTTCATGCTGCAAATACTGCATTGTCAAATACTGTCCAAGGTTTTAAATTTAAGCAGAGGGCTTCAACCCAATTCTACTCCCAAATTACACAAAAATAAAAAAATCATTCATACATTCACAAAGGGGCGATAAAATCTGACATTATTTAATGACTCACTTTCCGGTGGTGCAGTGAGTAAAATTATTTTCATTTTTGATGAATAAATAACTTAGGCTTCAAGTGGGTGTTCTCACTTCAAAGTAATTTTTGGGCGAAGACACAAACTATATAGGATGTGATTGAAACATTTTCAGCTGATGCCAGAGCTTTTTCATTCAGAAATACAAAACTTGCTCTTAAAAGCCTTTGTGGCATAATCTAGTATATCACTGAACAGTCACAGTGGACAGAAAAGTAATCCCTTCTTATCAGAGTATTTTAAAAGAAGTTAACGACAAAGTGGTATGGTAAATTTTTCATCAAAAATTCTAGAAATTTCGTCCAGATTGAATTGAAAGTTTCTCTAAAATAACTCAATCGTTTATGCCTTTACTTCGCCAACAATAAGCGCTCCAAAATATGCTTTCATCTTTTTCATCTCCAGTAAAAAGGATTGTTAGTGAAAAAGCTATGAAGCTATTACAGAAAAGATGATTTTGCCCGAACACAAAAAAGGAAAAATTAAAAATATTTTCCTTATCGTAATTAAAATCTCTCGGAAAACGTTTCCATGATCATGAGCTTAAAAAGTACACACAAATTGGGTGGACTATTAAAGCGAAATTTATAATAAGCTTACGTTATAATTACATTGTTGAATGTTGAAATGTTGCAAAGGAAAATAATGAAAAAATGAGCCCGAAAAGAAGAAAAGTTAGAAAAGAAACTTCTCTTTATTAGGTACATTACCTTTTAAATGAAAATAGTTTTTTTTGCTTCTGGTTGTTGTTTTTGTTGCTGTTTCGAGAAATAAAAGCACATCAAATCAACAAGCATTGTTTCCTACACACAATATAAATAATAAATTGAATTTTTTTTTTTATAAAAAAGCAAACAATTGCAATATATAAAATGGAATTGAAATTCAAGTCTTTGGCTGTTAAACCAGCAAAACGAAAACAACGACGAAAACGAAATAAAGAAATAATAATAAAAATCTCCGTCTCACAAATTAAGTTATTCAAAACCGAAAACCTGATTTTTCCCTTACCTGCGAATAAGATAATAAAGCTATTTCAGGAAGGAAAAGGTGTTTGCCCTTGAGTAAATACCTAATTTGAATAATTAAATCGGTAGATAAGGTGATATAATACGAGAAAAAGAAAATTGGGAAATGCTAATGACTTTTTTCCATTTTAAATAGCAAAGAGACTACAACAGGGAATTATTTATGCGAGACTTGGAGAGGTGTAATACGTTGAATGGCATATTTCAAGACGGATAAAATATGCTTTCGAAAAGGGAAATTTGCGTTGGTTTGGTGCAAATAAATGCGGGCGGGCGGATAGAAGTATGATTGTGCTTTGGTTTTTGTGGAGTTGTGAATATATTTAAATAGTTCCTTTGTTCAATAATATCGATACATAGTACAATATAATAATAGCGTCAACAAAGGTTCTTACGAAAAGACAAACATAAGTCATGAAATGTTGATATTAGCTAGGGGACATTTATATGCTTTTGTATGTTGACAATCATTTCAGTATAAACTACGATTGAAGTTTATTATTTTAATGCAAGTATACTGAAAATATTGAGTTACGAAATCTGCCCATTTGGGTTTGTAATTCGTAAAGCAGAAATCAACAATTTTTTGGTATTTTGGTTTACCAATTTACTGATTAAACTGTTGATTTTACAAATTTTACTTTCTGTAAGTATTTGTATCTGATACCATTCTTGTTGGATAATTTTAGTAATATTTACAAATTTTTGGATTTGATCTTTATATCTTCTTATGATTAATTATTACCAACTCGAATTTGAAATCATTACAAAACCTTTGTAATATTTACAAATTTTCACCACGCGAATGACGAGTTCAATCAAAAAATACCAAAACTTTGTCCTGCAACCTCCACAAAATTTTTAGTGATGGCTACAAAGTTGCCTACCATATGCTGAAGACATTCGCAGAACGAAGATCTCCAAGCACAGAGCACTGTTTCGATCCTGGAAGACTTAGTGCAATGCAAATGCTGACAGAGTACAAAAATTGTCAACATTCGCTGCGTCCCACCAGACAGTGGTAAATGCGCATACAATTTTTAGCGGTATATACACTCAGGTCACCGTAAAGATTTAGAGAATTATTAAAATATGTTGTCACACACTAATTTGTAACATATTACAAAAAATGAAAACCAGAGAAAAAATGAAATGGAACATGTTACTTCATGTAACTTCATTTTTTCTCTGGTGTTAATTTTTTGTAATATGTTACAAATTCTCTAAAACTTTACGGTGACCTAAGTGTATAGTATATACCGCTAAAAATTGTATGCACATAGAAACTAGCACTAGAATAGTTCATTCCATATCCCCAGCAATTTGGTAGGACCTGCACATATTTTCGCAGGACCTACAGAGTTTCATTTTCAGTGATATCGAGAAGAAAAGATTTTGAATTAATCGAAACCGGATATTTGATTTCATTGGATTTGTTCGTTTATAGACCTCACTAAATAGTATGTAAATACGCTATTTCCTTAAATTTACTTTCAATTTCTCTTATTTCAAGTCAATTCCTTGTAATTCCCGATGCTCCGGCATTTACAAAACTGCAATAAACTCGACTGTTTTTGTTCATTTGAAGGAAATCTTAGAAAATTATCGAAATATAATGTAATAAGGACAAATTTTAGAAAATTTATGGAAAATTGTTTTTAAAAAGTAGACAATTCGATAGTAACAGAAAATATCGTGGAATTATTAGAAATCAATAGGAATTGAGAAGCGAATCCGCCAAAATGGAATTAATCCGATAATTGAAGGAATTGAAAGGAAAATCGGAATGGAGTTTTGAAGTTTAAAAAAATGTTTCAACGTGTTTTGATAACCGAAGGCATACAAAAATATAACAGAAGTTTCTGCTGATTATTAACTCTCATGCGATGATGAGGTCGGAATCCGAAATCACTTAAAACAACAAAAATCGACACATTCTGGTTACCCTAGTAAAAATAAAAGTCTCAAAAGCTCGAAAAGAGACGTCTCACGTCTCACAATACAAAGGATTTGAGACTGTGAGACGTCTCTTTTCGAGCTTTTGAGACTTTTATTTTTACTCGGGAACTTCTGTTTGTTTAAGTCATGTTTGATACAAAATCTAGTGCTTCGGCAGCTTTAACATTTTACTATAAATCTTCCAAACATAGTTTAATTGGCGGAAATAACAATCAATTTCGAAAGAAAACATTTCAATAATTGGATTACAGATATGTTCAACAATCAACATGTATATCAAGCGTAATTCAGATTCGTGCAAAATAATCGAATTTATATACCCCCGACCAAAAATCAATTAGAAAGGACATTATGGTTTTTTGTTTCAGTAAATTCAAAATAAAGCAAAAACAAACTCTGACTAACGCAAAAAAACGGGATCAAATATCATGATTTATGAACCTGAAACCACTGTAACGTTAACATTTAAAATGTTTTTTTTAAGTGGAATTACAAGAGCTTACAAATAATTGCATTTTGTATAGGGGAAGTGTACACACTCTTTACATTTTGCATCATTTTTTCAGCGGCAAAGGAATAAACGAATTTTGAGAATTAAACTTTTACTTTTCTATTCAATTTTCTCGAAATTTTCCTTTTCAGAAAAAAACGAAAACTTTTCTTTTTGTGAAAATTTGAAATCCATGCCTAATCACGTACCAGTTAGTAGAACACGTACTAGACTTTTGCCAAACGAACTTCCGTTATGTTTTTTTTCCTTGGCTTTTTTTTCCTTTTTCCTCAATTTCTACAACTTTTTTTTCTGTTTGAAAGGAAATCAATAATCAAGTCCCACAGATAATTTCTTTCATTCTCTTTTTTTTTGCTGTATATTTTTCCGATCTGAAATAGAAGAAACGGAAGAAAGACCGAAAAACGAAGGAATTTCATTCCGGGCAAAAATAAATTCTCCATTCGCATGGCTGTTTGAATAGGATTTACATTTAATTAAATAAAAGTTTTGCAGATGCAGAACATCCATAAATGGCAAATTTCTCTCTATTGTTATGCAAGAATGAAATGAATTTTCCATTGGATTTGTCTTCGTATGAATTTCGCAAAATCATCTACTTGGACATTACTATTCCAATGGTGATACCCGCACTCTAACAATCAGCATAACAAATGTTTGTCAACAGTGCTATGTTTGCGCACATTTATATATAATATTGTGTTGTGATCTGAAGACATACGTATATCCGTACATTTATACAAGCTGTAGTATAGAAATTACAGATACGTAAAGCTTAGACAAGCAGGTCTAACAATGAAAAATGATTTTTTTGCTAAAAGAAATAATTGCAAAAAAACGAAAAAAATTTGTTTCCAAAGTTGGTTTTACGTGTGTCGTCTTATCTAAACGTGACATGGATTATGAATGGTTTTTTTCTCAGATCCCCGTTGACATAACATACGCTGCGCATCGCTGTACACTATTCTCGAACACTAATTTAAAGTTTTCCCCGAGAAATTATTGTTTTTTATCGAAATTTGAAAAGTCTTTCGACACAGAACCTTCTCGGGAATAGTTGTCGCGTCTGTTTTTTAAACGGTGTGCGGTCACATTCAAACCATTCAGAAGGAATCGAATTGAAACAAAAACTTTTCAAAATTTGCCTGTCCTCTTTTTGTACAAGATTTTTTTTGACAAACATACTTATTCCGGACATGCTACATACACCTTTATGCCCGATGTACTAATATGCTCTAACACCAAAATATCCCGAACCGAGTGTACGTATACAGTAAGCGAAGACGATATATTTTACCGTACGAGACATGAAACTTCTCATATAGAGAAAACTTTTTAAATTCTTCAGCCAAGTCATCTTTTACGTGATCGAAATACACATCGTACAACCTGACCACGTGCGCAGAGTAACAATACCTTTTCAAAAATAATGTACCATCATCATGCAAACCAATAATGTTAGTGGTTGTAATAAGGCGAAAATGTATACCATATTCGGGGTAAAAGATTCGGTTCATTTTTAATATTTCATTCGGATTTAGATAAGTTTTATGGCTTTTACGGCCAATGAATTGGGTATTATCCGATTTTTTTTTCGTTCGTTCAGTGTGAGGAGAGGTGAAGCGAGGTGGGGTACATGTTTGTTGGGATGCCATAAGTAAATATAAATGTTTTTTTTTTTCTTTAAGTTCACGTGAACGGAATATTTGAATAAAGTTATTTTGAATTGTTCTCCAATTCTTCTTCGTAACTTTTTTAAGCAACATTATGCTGCGCCGTATGTGAGCAGTCTTTTTTTTCGCTTTGAATAAATAAATTATGCTGAAGTGTTTCTTTTCTATTTCTATTTCGTCGCTTCTATTTGAAATATAACTTTCTTTTATTTATTACAATTTACAAGTTACCTTTATCGTTTAGTTTAAAAGTATAAAAATGATCTGGTTTAAATTTTTCGTTCTAATAGAGTACGCTGTTGTCTGTGCATTTTTATCTTGACAAATGGAGATTTTCGTAAACTATTTTTCTTGCAAAGCTCCGTGGATATGGAAGTTGTCCAGAATGCTATTGGGTAGTGAATCGTTACCGTGAGTAGCTGTGAATAAAATTCTTTGCTCGGGGTGCACCTGGGAAATGATTCATAACCTGATGATATCTGCGGTAATTTTCATTTCTCAAGGGCTCAACTAGTAAAATAGCAACACTTGTGAAAATAAAGACTAGTACGTAATACGTTCACGTCCTCTACGTTTTGTTATGTGTAAATGTACTATTATATTAAACTCGCATTTTAGATATAGTTGTACCTTTCGAAAACAAGTCGATTGTTACATATTGAAGTAATAGATTTTGTATCAAAGTCTAGGATATATATATGGTACCAATGAATTAAAATTTATTTTTAAGGATAAGAGGTTGCGAGGTAGAGTTATCGTGTGAATTTTGTTTGTTGATGCGAAGCCGAGGTCAGTAAACACAAGAAAACGCTTTCTCTTTAATAGCCTATTCCTAGTATAGGCCTTTAGGACTTCATGGTCTTGTCTGTTAATTTGGTGAATTTTTATTGTGTTATTTTGATGAATAGGTGCTACTGTGCTACTTCACTACACTAAAGCTTCATCGGGGCTGTTAACACTACACATTGTCTCAAAATTATTGCACTTCAATTAAAGCATTAAAGAGATACACAAGTGAGCTTCTCAGTCAGACAAATAAACGAAAATAAATAATTTTATTTTTTTCATCAATTTACTCTAGTTGTCTGTATATTGGAATGTGTGTAAGCTTTTAATGTAAATGGTGAGCAAATAAATACACATTTTTATCATAACGTAGGGGGAGGCATTCCATCAATGTCAAAAAATTTACCTGACAAAAGTAGAACACAGAACATACAACAACAGAAAAAAATATTTTTTTTATTCTCTCAGGGGATGTAAAAAAGTAGATCAGTAATATTGCAATGCTTCGAATTCTTTTAACGAGGAATAGGGATGTGTGTATATTGTTGTACACGTATACGGCTTTGGCTCTCAGCTCTATAGGTAAAATATTTTATTTAGAATAAAAATAAAAAGCTTTTCATAGCTGTAGCGGTAAAAAATCCCAACAAAAGTGATTTGTTTGAGAATTTTAAATATTTTTAATTTAATTTTCGTATGACATAACTGTACCTGCCATTATGTTTGTCAATCGATTTTCATAAAATCTACATTATGTAGAAGTTTGAAAATCAGGGACTATTTTTGGGAAAGCAATTTTCCTTGTCTTTTTGAACTTTCCCACATTTACCATAAGTTTTCCTAAATCAAAATATTTTTTGAGAAAATTCGGGGAAGTATTGTAAAATGTTTTTCCAAAAATAGTCCCTGTTGAATATATATGACATGTCACGAGTTGAACAATATATTCCATCAACGAACGAAATAAACAACAAAAAATTGAAAAAAGCAAAACCTATAAGTCTATAATCCTTAAAATGAGCTTTCAGTTGAACTTCCAAAAACGGATTGATTGACAAGCATAAGGCTGAACGACGTTGACTTCGATTAACTTAATAGATTCTTTCTTTAATTTTCTCAGTCTCAAATTATTTTCGAGCTTTTACTAACCAATTCTGTCAACTGACATTTTAAAAACAAAATACTGAAGGATCTTCAGGGAAGATAGTGACTGTAGGGCCTCGCAGGTTATACGATTCGTTAACAGTTTGCATTTATTGTGTCTTTGCGCCTATCTCTGGAGCAAAATAGCTATTTTTGAATTTTAATAAAGTGCATTTTTTGAAACATCCTGTCACTTATGTGAACCTACTCACAGTGCGCAAGTAGAATATAATACTGAAATGCCAGACAATGTTGCTGGTATTGTCCGTAGGAATATCTCCTTCTAAACACCGTGAAGAAGTTACGTAATCCATTCACGTCTATTAACAGCACGAGCACAGTAATAATGCTATTACGTATCTGAAGCGTGTGAGTTGGGTATAAAATATTGGCCAACTTGGAAAGTCTGTTGGTGGTGATAGTAGTATACCACACAGTAATGCTGACATTTTATTTTCTTATTTTGTTACGAACGAAAATCATTAACAAATAAAAACAAATAAATTGGCTCCACATTGGATTTCGAAAGGATATGGGGCCCATTTAAGGGATACCGTATTCTACACGAATAAATGGTTTTTCTTTCGAAAAGAAAAATTGTAAAAATAAAAGTTAAAAACGTGACAAAAATAGCAAAACAAAACTTCACCATTGTCATTGTGTTGTAAGTGTACACACACCGCCACACACATGTCGGTATTATATAGACGGAGAGGCGCACATTATTACCAGCCAGTTTTATTATACACAAAAATACAACTCCATTTCGCCATACACTTTCCATATTGGCACCCAACCCTCGATGCGTCAGGATATACATAACAATCGAAAAAGCACATCACGTTTTCTATAAGATCTAGAAAATAGCACCTGGTTCCACACGTATAGAATAAAAATGCCACTTAAGATAAATGGTCCGTCTCATTTTTTAATAATACTCATAAGGAGAATCGGATTTAAAGAAAGGGACTTAAACGGTCATAAAGCTATTTATTTCGGGTTCGGTTATTCGTTTTATAAACGAATTTAAGTCATTGGCTGCTGTAGTCAGTCCTGGCTGGATGAATGGGATTTTGCCATTTCTTTTTTTTTACTGTGTTATTGATCGTATCGTTACGTTTAATTTGAGAGAATCGAGCGAATTGTTGTACTTGTGACTACTTTTACGGACCCGTTATGCCATCTGATATTGACTTCGAGCGACAAAAATAAACTATGAGTTCTGATATGTTAAAATAAGTGAAGTAAGAGATTTTGTTTCAATTTGCCGCAAAATCATCGGTCAAATGAAATATAAGATTTTTGACATTCTTGTCGTTCGTAATAGCGTTCAATGGAGTACACAATCATTAGCAGTGGATTGTTGGAAATACAAATGAAATTTCAAATTGTAGCTCTTAACACAGCTGTAAACATTAAAAACGAAGATAGACGACAATCTTGGTACTAAGATAATGGAAAATAGATCCTTGGCGTTGCATTTGCCATCCAGCCGTATGAAAATTCAGGACCGTAACCACTTCACCACAACAAATAAAATTATCGCATGAATGTACTCTCAACAAGATCCTCAGGGTATCAGGTCTGTGGAAAATGTTCTAAATTCCTCATTCTTCTGATTGTAACCATTGAATGTTGAATGTGCTGTATATTTTACCTCGAAGGCATCGCAAACCTTAAAAAAATTTATATTTTACTTTAGTAAATATTGGATCCCATCTCGAAAAGTGGTCCGAAATGTAAAGAATTTCGGATGTATCAATGTACATCAGTCAACTATTTTTTGTGTGTTTACTTATTTGCTTTTCTCAGTTTATTTGCTCAACAAAAACTAAAACTGAAATGATAAAACATTCAGTGTTCCGCAAACATTATAATTTCGCTTATCGAAAACCGAATCTACAACCAGATTAAACGCACCATGTATATATAACTACCCAGTTAAACAGTAGCAGGAAGATGCGGGAAAAGGCAATAAAAACGCATAAGATTCTATTCAGTACAATTAGGCCATGTGTCACCGCACATTCTTTAAAAGAATTAAAAAATTCTCAAATAAGTTGACATTTTTAGTCCGAACATTTCTGACAACAAACTTGATGTGAGCCTACACGCCAAATTTTCCAATTTTCAACAAACTAATCCTCGCCGAGTTAATACTGCAAAATACGAATACGACACACAATTTGTGACTTGGACTTTGCCAAACAAAAACAAATTGACAATATAATAGCATTTCAGTTGATCGCTAACAAAAATCGAATACACACAACATTGTCCTACAAGTTCACCACACTAATTTTAACTGAAAGCCAGACTTCCACTTCCAAGGTCTTTAGGCAATATATACATTGCGCTTTGCGTATTTGTGGGGAACATGCAAAAGTTCATCACAGTAGGCTATTGAACCCACTAAAATCTAATTTTAAATCGCTAGAATAATTCCATAAATCTAAATGTGATACTAAGAAACCACGTGTTTCAATAAGTCCTGGGAGCGATCCTGTAGACATGAACCTAATCTTTTTGGGCTGAACGGCGTACTTTCGTTCACTTTTCCAAGCCCTCTCAAGAAATATCACTAAATAACTAAAGAAATTCAACATTACATCTACATTACACATTACATTACACATTGCACATTACATTACATTACATTGTAATGTAATGTAATGTAATGTAATGTATTGTTACAAACTGCATCTTTGATTTCTGAAGCCAATCGGCGAGATAAAATTTTTTGGTTTGCTGAACCCAGAAAAAGTTGGGTATTAGTAGCTAGATTCGCTCACTGAACCTTGCAATATTACGTAATATTGCAAGGTTCATGGAGCGAATCTAGACAGTCGGGCTTAACTTTTTCTGGGTTCAGCAGCGCACTTTGGTGAACTTTTGTGAGTACTTTAAAAGTTCGCAAACCAAAAAATTTTATCTCGCCGATTGGCTTCAGAAATCAAAGATGCAGTTTGTAACGCTACATTACATTACTGTAACATTAATGTAATGTGTAATGTAATGTGTAATGTAGATGTAATGTTGGATTTCTTTAGTTATTTAGTGATATTTCTTGAGAGGGCTTGGAAAAGTGAACGAAAGTACGCCGTTCAGCCCAAAAAGATTAGGTCCATGTCTTCAGGATCGCTCCCAGGACTTATTGAAACACGTGGTTTCTTAGTATCACATTTAGATTTATGGAATTATTCTAGCGATTTAAAATTAGATTTTAGTGGGTTCAATAGCCTACTGTGATGAACTTTTGCATGTTCCCCACAAATACGCAAAGCGCAAGGTATATATTGCCTAAAGACCTTGGAAGTGGAAGTCTGGCTTTCAGTTAAAATTAGTGTGGTGAACTTGTAGGACAATGTTGTGTGTATTCGATTTTTGTTAGCGATCAACTGAAATGCTATTATATTGTCAATTTGTTTTTGTTTGGCAAAGTCCAAGTCACAAATTGTGTGTCGTATTCGTATTTTGCAGTATTAACTCGGCGAGGATTAGTTTGTTGAAAATTGGAAAATTTGGCGTGTAGGCTTACATCAAGTTTGTTGTCAGAAATGTTCGGACTAAAAATGTCAACTTATTTGAGAATTTTTTAATTCTTTTAAAGAATGTGCGGTGACACACGGCCTAATTGTACTGAATAGAATCTTATGCGTTCTTATTGCCTTTTCCCGCATCTTCCAGAGCTATACGATCGAAAAATGTAATGTTTCACAGTTTATTTAGAGCTTACCTTTTTCCGGTCGGCGTACTCATTTTAATCTTCTAATTTATGACCCGCACACAAATTTCCCAATGAGGGACATAAAAAACACACATAAAGCATTCCATGGCAGCTATGCAAAAATTTTCCCATTTTATATATAACTTTCGATTCGAATGGGAAAGGTTATTATACACAATTAAGCACACACAGAACACACGATACAAAAAAACTCTGAAATATTTTTTTTAAACTTCTTTTTTCCAGTCGGACACAAAAAACATTTATATCAGCGATCACATATTCACTAATTAATCATTTCGAATAAATTTTTGGTTGTTACAACATTATTTATGATACGGGGAACTATATTATTCGGAGTAAATTTTGCTGTTGATATATCCGAACATCAATATCAATATAAAATATTTATTTTATTTTTAAGTGTAATATTAACCCGTGTGTAGTATTACTAAATTGGAAAATGTCGAATATTGAGAGATAATTTGAAATTTTATTGTGAAAACGTGTTCCGACTCGAATTTGGCTTATTTTCGATGCAGATGTTGCATTGAAATGGAGAACGTGCTTATTGACACGGTTCATAATTTAATTAATAAAATATTAACTTTGAATTTGATTGATCAATTGATTGATGATAGTTTAGTCACTTTTATAAATATATGATTTTGACTTCAAATGATGTGTGCTGGTTTAATATCACCAGAATTGTGATCATTAAATCTGGCACTTCATTTCTTTCAAGTATCGTCTGGTCTTTCAATTCTGAAAATTCGAAAAAATTCCGAGTAATTTTCTTCTAAATTTCTCGAAACTTTTTCAGAAATATTCAGAACGTTTTCCGAATTAACAGAATTGAAATTGATACACAAAACTTTCCTTCACTTTACGTCACTTTCTCAATACACAATACACAAAATGAGGTACTGTCGATTAACAATTTGTACTGATGAAAGCTGAAATATTCTAGGCGATATATTTCCACGTGCATCAACACCTTCATTTTGCTGCCATTTTGGATTCTATACGATGCAAGTTTTGAAATGGGCACTAGGTAAACCCTTGGTAGTAAATAAGTGCATCAACACCTTCATTTTGCTGCCATTTTGGATTCTATACGATGCAAGTTTTGAAATGGGCACTAGGTAAACCCTTGGTAGTAAATAAGTAAGAACCGAATATGGTATGATTTATAGTAAAAATGTGTAGACAGCGTAAAATCCAGGTCCTTGCGTCGAAAAGAAATGTTGTTCCATGTTGTTTGCCACGAAAAGTTGTGGAACAAAATTTTTCCGGAAAGTGGAAAATTGTTACTGGAAAGTATGGATCTTCTTCTTCTTCTTCTTCTTCTTTAAACACCGCCAAAGACTGTCCCAAGCCAGTTTGAAAAAGAGTGGAGGGAATGAAGTTTAACGAGGACGTAGCAGTAAATAAGATAGGATTAGATAGATCAATCTTAAGGTTGAATGAATCGTGAGCTGGAAGCCGAAAGAATTGGGGTTAAGGGACCAACGTTGAGGTGGAACAACACGATCAGGAAGCCAAAAGATAGAACGATCCCAGAATTCTTATTAGCTACTAGGTTAAGCTTTTAAAGGACGAATAACCTTTTGCTCAGATAGGTTCAAAAGAATGGGCAAAGCTTTATGGAAAAGAATGTTCAAAAAGAGTAACACTACCCCGTCGGGCACTGTGCACTTTGATAGGCACGGTGGTCCCGGAACGTGCAGAAATGTGCGGGTCAGAGCTCGGGGATTACCGGGGGCGAGCAAAGTAAAGCTTTCATACTCACCAACCCGCAGTAGCAAGCGTGGTGTTTTAATGCTAAAAACCTTCAAACGAAGCCATAACGAATTATACATAAAGTATGGATAGTTACCGATATTTCATGCAACCAGAAAAATCGTTAGAATTCTCTACATTTCTATAATTCTAGGAAAGGAAAGGCAGTGAACCATATAAACGGCCTCTGGTGGCTTCAGACTTGTTAAAAGTCCAAATGTTAGCCGAAAAAATGGCCAAAAACGTAGGGAATGTCTAGTGTCTAGATTAATAAAGTAGTAGGATCGTCAGAATTCGACATTATTTTGGATGATTTACTCCATAAACAGTCACAACAAAAAATTTCATCGGGAAACGGGACCAATAAAATAGCATTATCACACGCTAAAACTTTTGTAAGAGTAGAGTGTAAACTGTAATTTTCAATCGTCATTAACATGATGTTATTAACATCCCAACAATCCCAACTTTCCATAATCCTTGAACAAAGATCAAGTAGAGGGTAAGTGACGAAATGTCTGTACAATAAACACTGGAACTAATATACCAAATTATAGCTACGAGTCTCTAATTGATCTAGAGAAAACTTAAAAAACCATATTGAGGGATTCTTTTGAAAAACAGCCTACCGAAATCGGACGCATTTTCCAATGGACTTTTTTATATGTGCCTAGAAAGGCCTTCGACCCTAGAACCCAAAACCACTTTCAAAAAAATTCTTCGAAGTTTTCGTGACTTGTGAAAGGTGATCAAAAACCGAAAACTTGCACCTTTCTTACCAAAATTTCTCCGGATACACGAGCCGTACATGGTGGTGTGGGGTATCATTTGAAAGGTAATTTTATGTGCTTTTGGGCCAAATAGGGTCTTACGGGGGTTTGAAAGCATCTACGATGAAATATGAGAAGTTGAAATCTTTAAGTGCCCATATTTCATCACATATGCATCCAAACCCCATAAGACCCTATTTGGCCCAAAAGCACATAAGATTACCTTTCAAATGATACCCCACACCACCATGTACGGCTCGTGTAACTAGAGAAATATTGGTAAGAAAAGTGCAAGCTTTCTGTTGAAAACTTCAACTGCACATATTTCAGTGTGGATTAATTTTAAAACCAATGAGTCTCTATTCGGCTCAATAGTACATTTGATTACCTTTCTAATGACACCCCACACGACCCTGTACGGCTCGTGTACCTGGAGAAATTTTGGTAAGACAAGTGCAAATTTTCGGCTTTCGATCACCTTTCACCAGCCATAAAAGCTTCGAAGATTTTTTTTGAGAGTGGTTTTGGCTTCTAGGGTCGAAGTCCTTTCTAGGTACCTATAAAAAGTTCCACTAGAAAGCATGCCCGATTTCGGTAGGCTATTTTTCAAAAGAATCCCTCATTAGGATCATTGCCGGCCAGCTGAAATCAGAAGTACGTAAATGTAGCTGTCGAATGACACCACTTTTATGAATAATAAATTGGAAATGGTCTAAGAAAATGTCTTTAAAGTTGATGAATTTTCCTGGACACGTTTTGGTGGAGATATTCGACTTTGAATGTTTTCATATAAATGGCTTTTCCGGCCGGAAAAACAATTTTCCATTTTTCGGGAAAAAAATCAACAACTTTTCATTGCAAACAAAGAAAAATCTTAAAGAACTTAAGGCGCACAGAATTACACAAGTACATCTAGATTTAAGAATCTGAAAATGACATGTTTATAGATTCCTTCTTGAATAAATTGTCTGCTTTAACAACTTACTGTATAATGCAATGGAAACCCACAAATATTTTACTACAAATCATACCACATTCAATTTACTTCCGTGCTTTCTACGTTAAACGCCTCTAAACTTCTCGTGACTTAGAACCGAGCACAAGTTTTAAACTGTGACTTAATGATGAACTCAGATGCAGGTAATTATTACCGAATTTACGTACGAAATTTACCATCCAGAGATAGATAAGTTTGCAACGTTTTTGCCAGACTTTTTGTCGATGAAAATTTATTACGTTTCTCTTCACAATATATTTCCACAGCTTGTGCCAAATCGTCTTTAACAATTCTTTTCGGATAAAAAATAAACTCTTATTGACTATGGAATGTCGAGTGCTGAAATTGTTTATGGATTGCAAATTTTCCATAGTAAATTGAATATATAAGGTAAGCGAGGTAGTAGCTGACCGGCTAAGCAATTTTTCAACTTTGGTCATCAGTATCTCAGGATGATTTGGATGAAGCTAAGTTTTTCCTTCGTCAGAATTTAATTTGATCTGTTCCCATTCCGTAGAATATCAGAACTATTTACAAATAATTAATTTTTATTGTAAAAAACTAATTTTACTGAAGCACTGTTTTTGATGCAGTAGCTGACCACTAAAAAACGGATGTTTTTATACCTGACCAGTCTTGTTGCAGTAGTTGACCGCTACAAAATTAAGACATTTTTCACATTTTTCGCAATAATTTCGCATTATTCGACACATTTTCACTCTTAATTCACTGATATTAACCAATTTCAATGATGAAAACGCATAAAAACACAAAATATCAACGAATTTTAATCACATCATTTTGTACACAACAATGCACATGGAGGGTGAATTTGTCACATGAAGAAAAATGTACGGAATTTGGTGCGGTCAACTACACAAACGTGGCATATTTTAGATGCAATGTTTTGACCACCATGTAATTAATCAAATATTAACTTTTAGACGCTATTTATGTTAATAATATTAATTGTCGAACTATTTACTACCTAAAAACACCAAAACTTTGTCCATTAATAATTCTTTTGTCGATAAAAACCTTAAATTAGACCACACCGATCTTACGATTTTCTTAAGAATTGTGCAACTTTGTACTGAGATGGTGCACTGGTTTCATTTTATGGTTTTATCAAATAAGTAAACATAATAATCGCATTATTTTCATGAAAAAATTAATCTTTAGGCTCTAAAGATTAATTAGAACGTTAATTTGCGTATTTTCATTCGTAATTATTTTCCAAAACTGATAAATAATGTAGCTGGTCAGGTACACCTGCACGGTCAGCTATACCCTCGCTTACCTTATTTCGGAAAAAGAAACGAGTGGCGAATGTATATTCCATCGGAATTCGTAAAACCAGCTTTTGACGACCATGCCAATAAAATTTGTGTGCAACCGAAAAGTTGAACGAAATCCCAACAGTAATGTTTCATTACGAGTCTACCACCGAAACTTTCGAATTAAAGTACGCCAATGTCAAGTTACTATACACATAATGTGATAGAGACGATTTCATTCATTTTATTATTAAATTATTCCAAATAAACCACGAAGAGTTGCTAAATTTATTGGTTTACCACAAATCCCACTGAGGACTCGGTATAAAACATTACGACAGAGAAAAGAACACCATGACTGGGAACGTGTAATAAACGAAGTTAGGATTATTGAATTTCAGTGAATCGAAGCCAATGTCGGTATATTATACACATAAAGGAACCCAAAAGCCATTAATTTTCTTTGCGATAACAATTCTGATAATGATATTTTCTTTCAGTCTTTCAATTAGGTATAGCTTTAGCAGTAAATGGAAATATAATAATAGAATGTAGAACAATAACGACAGTAGACGCACATTCCTTCTTGCCTCTTTTTTTTGCCTTTTCAACCCTACACACTTTACGGCTGTATATTTGGGTAAATCTTGCGAATAGCGGAGTACATCACGCACATAAAATCGATTCAACCTTAGTATTTTTTGCTGTTTCAACATCAATAAAATATTAATTTTAACTATTTTCTCCGATATTGTTTCTGTATGCACAACAGAACATTCTATTTTTCCCGTTGCTGAATTTGGGTTTTTCAAACGGGCAAAACAATTCGCAGAGTTGTGTCTGTTGTGTATACATGGACAAGTGAGTTTTTGCATTACTTTTTTTTCAGAGACTGTTTTGGGGAAAACGTTTTCCAATGTTTTCTTGAATTTTCCCACATTTTCAGAGATTTTACTATATTTTTCAAAAATATTTTTGGGAAAATACGGAAAAGTATTGGAAATTTAAGGAAGATGTTTTCCCGAAAATAGTCCCTGCCTTTTTTTGCTCTTCCATTTTGGTTGAATAAACAATTTCGATGATGGAAAATCAGATTTTAATGTGTGCAAAGTTGAAAAATATTTCAATTTTGTTTTATTAGCCGATATAGTGTTTAGGTAAATTGAGATTTTTTATGAGAAGCGATGCATAAAACGAAAAAGGATTTCAAAATTAAGCGATTTTGTATAACGTGTCCGTTTAATCGGTAACAATCGGCTTATTGTTTTAGAGCAAAAATGAAAATAAAACCAAAATATCCAAAGCCATCAAAAGATACCGGGCTATTAGTGAAAACTATAAGTTAGACAAACTTCATACGTTCTGCACTTACGCAAACATTGTTGGTTTTACACAAAGTTATCATGTAGCGAAGTTACAGTTAACTTAAATGAATATCTAACAATCCAAATAATTGTATACTTGTACGTATCATCTGTTACAGTAACAGTAACCAGCATAGAGATACACCTCTTCTTTTTTTGTTTAGATTGTAATTTTCGTGTTCATTATTCGCTACATGATAATTTTGTTAGTTTAAGTTCGATCTCATGCGAATAGAAAACAAATATTCGACACGATTCCAAGTGGATTATATTTAGTACAATTCAATTGCAACTTGAAATTTTCGCGGAGCTCGTCTCAAAATTTACACGGAAAATTTTGTCAGAATACTGAAATCCGATAGAACGGTTTTGACTTAATTTGGGCTTGAAGATTGACAGGTATTTAAAGCCATTTTATTTTAAACCCTAAAATTTTGCATATTTCGACATATAAGCCTTCGACGGATCATCAAAATTAGATAAGGAAATAAGTTAGAATTTTGAAATCGGCATCGAATGGCCACCCGGGCTTGAGATGTCATAAAGATTCTTTTTCATCGCAAATCGGAGGAAAATGACTTCGTTCAAAATTATAGGCAGAGATAGTTGAGAACTAATTGAAGTTGAGAAATAATTTGGCAACCATATTCGTAGAATACCGAGAAAAAACCAAAAAGGAATGTTGACCCGTGACGCAACGTTATCACGAGCCAGAATAAATAAATTTAATTCTTAGAATTCACAATTTATTTACATTTGGCTCTCCTATCGCGGTTCGTAGGCAACACAATTATTTACAAAATCTATCCATCAAACTTATCAATCATTTTTGATACCAATACAATCATTTGAAATTACGATTCCTTTCTCATTGTCAACAAATAATGTGGAGGTCATCGTCATTAATATTGTTGTCTGGATAATTTATCTAAGATCAGTTCAACGATTCAATCTTTGTGTATGACGAATTAATTTCAAAGATGCTTATTTTTCCATCAATCAATCAATCAACAGTGTACAATGTAAATACTATTCACAATCAAACAAATCCGTTTACGTTTAATTATTTTAGTTTAAAAGCTCAGTGAAGTGTTGCTCGTTATGTTGCACTGTAATCCAATTAAAAAATAAACAAATTCATCCTTCAATATTGTTAATTTGTACCAAAAAAATACTACAATTCTCTACACTGTACCCGAGTAGGACGTAGATAGTGTGTAAACGGATAAAATGTATAAAACACTTGACGATTTTTCTCACATCATTCAATTATTAACACCCACAATTTGTATTTAAAATTATAAACCGAAACATTCCGCGCGAGCTGCTAGGCTTTTCGTTAGATCAGTTCAAAAGTTTGTAGATGACTGAAGATATTTAACAAAATCGGCAATAATCAAGTCGGAAAATGTAAACCATTTTCCACACACCAAAATGTTATACCAAATCGGAGAGACCGGCGACATTATAATAGAATTTCGAAGGGGAACGTTTTGTTCCATATATTTTTTGTATATCATGTGAGAGAGCCGATGTAAACGCAGAGGAGCATGCTCAGTTGACTCGACTCCACGTGGAGAGAGAATATTTTCGGTCCGATTGTTTGGCATATTATACGCGCAAAGACACAAATTTCGAATAAAAGGAAAACCAAGTCCTTATGTTTTTGTGGAGGATCGGAATATATAAACAGGATATGAGAAATTTTCGGATGATATGTATAGAATTGATGTCATTTTATTGATAGAGTTGTGAATTGTGTGTAAGTATATTTGAATTCTATTCGGTTGTTTTTTGTGTGTGCGGGGGGAAAGAAATGTTTATTGTAATATGCGGGCGGGTGGATATCATAATTTAAGTCGATATCTTCGTTTTGCGAAAACCGAAAACATATTTTACATTATAATTTATCTGTATGCGGAGCATTGTATGCGTACTTATTTAGAAAGAAAATTGATATGGAGGGTTATGATTTATTGATTTGGTGGAATTTTTAGTAACAACACACAAATTAGCAACAATTTCGTTCATGACATGAACAAGGTAAAGGTTGAATTTCGGGAAATTTGTATTCGGGTAACATTTTGGTTTCATCATCTCTCCGTTGCGAAAATAAACTAAAATATCAAATGACTTGCTTGAAGACAATAGCGTGACTATCAATTACATACATCTGCATAACTTCTACAATGGTGAATAACAAATTCGATATTCGCACACGATACATGCATTAAAAAGGATGTTTTTTTCTGTGCTAAGAATAATTTCACAACAACAACAACAAAAGCCGCTACACGAAGATGAACGATTATTAACCGCAAAAATGAGTTGACATTGCATGTTTTGGTTTTAAGACCAACAAGATATCGATTACTCTTCGCGATAGATATGGTATACTATCTGTCTGTATCTAATTGAAGAGCATCTGGGCTCATATTATATTCCACGTTACGTAGTTCAAGTTTTTACTTTTTGTAATGCTGTTCGAATGACATAACGGTTTACATCTGGTGCAAGTAATACGCCCGCAAAGGATGAATTGTAGCTTGAAGGAACAAAGAAAATTACTCGAGTTTGCTGTTCGTGCAAATTATATTTGTTATTGTAGTAGAAGAATGAGTCTTTCAGACTTTTACTTGTATCAGTTTCTACTTGACTATTACGGTATAATAACGGTATTACATTAGGATTACTTTACTCTTTGACGTCGTAGCTAATTAATCTGAGTGTTGCAATATGTTTTAATTTAGCATCTGTTGAGATATATTGTAATATGGACAGCAAAAGCAGGGCTCATTATCCGAAATTTCAGTTCTTAAATTCTTAAGAATTCTTAAAATTCCTAATATTTCCTAAAAGCTACCGAAAAAAATCCTAATAAGCTTGATTGTTAGCTTAGGATTACAAACGACAAGTCAAGCTATTCATTGCACACACGAACGTGTCGTAATATTATTCTCGAATGTGGGAACGCATGCAAAATTATCAGAATAATTAGGCAGATGATTTTCTTGATGTTAATACATCTCTAAAGATAGCTTGAAGACCTGCTGCGAATTTCAAGCTTCAATTCAACAACTAAATGTGTTCTAATGAAAATTCCAGGCGAAATTCCATTAATATTAAAGCTTTAAATTTACACGAAATTTATGGCAAACAGAATACAGTCGCTCTGGAGGATGCAAACGGAAAATGTGTACTGACTTTTTCCAATCACTTTCGTCTGAAGCAAATAAAATTCACAGCAACGAGAGTTTGTGTAAAATGTATCCAGACTTTCATGCCACTCTCATCACTAACAGCTTATTAATTTTTTCATTAATTAATTATCTTAAGCAAGCGATATGCCAAAAGGAGATCCATTTCCATGATCATAATTACATTACAAGCGCGAAATTATGAAAATGAGATTAATATGAAACCTTCTCTCCACCCATATATTTTCTGTATAATGTTCGTCATAATGTTATCATATATTTCTTCGCTTGTAACATACCATCGTATACGTATAACAATGTACTATCAACAAAATACATTAGGAATATTACACAGAATATTCTATACACTATTCCGTCATGTTACAAATCCAATAAATGTTCAAGAAAATGTTTGGTTATACAAAACTTGTGCATAGCCCCGTACCACTTTTCTTTGCCATTGCCACTCCATTGTACAACTTTCGCATACAAATCTTTATACCGATTTTCCTTGTATTATTTTCTATATATACACACTTTCTTGTATATATATAACATACACTCACTCGTACCAAACGCCAGTATCTTATCTCTAAAACATTTATTTTCTATTTTGCTATTTGGATAAAAGCTGGGATGTTTCCTAATTTCGACCATCTGTGGCATTCTGTATTTATTGCAGACATTATTAAAGGACATCTTTAACTTTAAATACACGGTCGGAAATATAGAAAGATACGTCGAAACAGAATCACGTATTTAGTTGATCTAAGAGCATAACTTCGGGTTAAGACGTTTTCAAATAAAATTGAATTGAAAGTCAATTTAAACGTGCGCCACAGTCTTACTCGAAGTTTCACTTGAGTAAATAAAATTGGTTGCCATCTCATGCCCTTTGTTTTATATTTTCAAAAAATTATGCAGAAAGCACGTCAACTTAAAACGAAAGACGTAAAATATTCTTCATTACCGTTTAAGACTCTGGACTCCAATGGAAATTGTTTTCATGATTGCACTTCATCCCCGAGAAATAATATTACATAAAAAAGAGAAGCATCAACCGAAAGAGAGATTGTCACCTGTTCAAAATGTTGTCAACAGCAATTAAACACTTATCTTGTTCAATGTTTCTGGTCATAGCTCTTGAATAACAAAAATTAACGTCTCTCTAAAGTGCTTTATGCACAGCAATTTTCGTCAAAACCATAAACTGATTTACGTTACGAGGCATGTTCAAGTGTACAATGGATTTAGTATCATAAAAGCAATGAAGAAGGACTTCAGATTTATAAACTCTTGACTAAATCCAAATTTACCAAACAGCAATTTAAGTATACGTCTTGGTAATGTTTTATTACACGAGTCTATACGCTGGAAATACGAAAACATATAAAACATATCTTAATACACGGTTAACTCAACTATAGTCCTCTACTCGCATGCAATATAACATCTCAGAGAAGAAGTAAAATAATATCAAGAAAAAAAGTTGAAGAAAAAGAAAACAACAAACATATTTTGAGTTTAAGAATTAACATTTGAAGCAGCTGTGACGTCATAAATCTAAAAAATGTCAACGAAATACATATGTTATGAGATTTGAAAGGTATATATAATGGCCTTGCTGGAAGTATAAACGAGATCTACTAAAGGAAAATAATAAAAAGAAAAATATAAAAATCATTTAACGACAATAAAACTTCAACGAACACAACAAAGTATTACGGAAAGCATTAAGGGTGTTATGAATTATCCCGGAATATTGTAACGGATAGGTATACATTTTCCAGTATTGGAAAAACTGCATGATTTGAGAATTGTATAGTCGCTGTTGATGTTTAACTTTTACCAATATTTTATCAGTTAAGAGGTGGAGATGATGTAGGAAACAATTTGACCTTTCAAAAAACGGCGACTACTACTGCTACTTCTACTGTGACCAGTTTTTGATACACCTTCATTAGTTTTATTAAAGTTTATGTGATAAAACACATCACCCCACTTATCTGTGTCGTCGTTGTCGAGTTCTATTTGAGATTTTCGAACTTAATGCGATTTCGTGTAATTTAATGTAATTTAACAAATTTCTGTATGATCATCAAAACATCCTACATCAAAATCACGTGAATTTTGAAGACGATTAAATTGTTGTTGAATAGTCTCATGGGAGCGAAAATTTAAAGAATGGTAACAAGAAGATGTTCGCAATAATAAACGCAAACTTTGTATTACAGTTTAAAAAAGTGCTCCCCTTATTATAAGAAACCTCCAATTCTTCTAAAACGAACTACTAAAGAAAAAATTTCGTCTTTCATGGAAAAAAAATCGAGCATAGACTGCAAACAGCCGATTGCAACGTGTAAAACTTAATGACATAATGAAAAGTTAAAGAATAATAATTTCACGAATTAAACTTTTTACTGAGACGAGAATATATCATCTGTGATCGAGAAAAGTTAGCAATGGTGTCTTGTTGATGTGATCTTTTGTAGTAAAATGTTGAAATAACTGAAGTTATAGATTTCACGTCACAATCGTCAAGATGCTTAGGTCAAATGAAATAGCGCAACCGAATAATTATACTGATGATATATGCTTGTGAAGGGTTTTATTTGTCGGATCTATTACTTCGTTTGATAAGTATTTTCAAGAGATTGATGTCAAATCTACTACTTCATTTTTTTTTAGTATGTGTTTGGCTGTAAAGGCCGAATTAGTCACAGCTTGTCATTTACTACATAAGTAGTTATCAATAACAGATGATAGTCATCCGTAACAATATTGTGTAAATGTGGCATGTTTCCCCCGACAAACGATGTTGCAGTTGATAATTGAAAATAGTTTGATGCATATAAGGGAAACAGCCAAAGATTGGTATATGTTGACGAAAACAAAAAAATAAATCACTTGAAAGTATAATTCATTCATTAACACGTTTTTTCCCGCCAGTTCCTCCACTCGTATCTCCTAATCCTTTTGAAACAATTTTATTTATGAATCTAATTGTACAAGGAAACAAAACGCATAAACTCTTAAATCACAGAAACTTAAGTAATCTGAAGACAGAAACGTTTTTATTAAAAGTGAAAATTCTCTTATTATTTCGAACACTTTCTCAACTAAAGAAGAAAAAGTGCCGACAAGTATTAAGTACCCATAAAAAACCGAATTTCCCCCTAAATTTTAGAAGTGTTTTTAATAAATCAATTTCCAAAGTACGCCACAAGCAATTTAATTCCCTCTCATCTTACTTTTTTCTATGGCAATATACAACAACATTGTCGTTTGGTGTGTGTGTGTGTATTCGAAATAAATGTGCATTCAAATATGTCTTCCTTAACAGCATGCAATTCAATGCAATAAATCATTTTTTCCCTTTTTATTCTATCGTCAACCCTCTTAAGAGATGTGAATACCTTGTTTCCTCATTCTTCCTGTGCAATAAGAGTTAAGAATTTTGTGTAAAGATTTATCACTTTTTTCAGATTATTTTATTCAGAAGAAGAGAAGAAAAAAATATTCGAAAGAAGTTTTGATATGGGGCACGTGACATTAAATTGGGAAATTGTGTACTGATGACGAACAAAAATATTTCTTTTTTACAAATTAAAAAAACAAACATCATCGTTAGAGTTAGGTCCATAAGATCCATTTCTTCCATAAGATACATATAAAGTCATAAAGCAGCAACAAACTAATTGAGCAATTGATTGCTTCTACACTCAACACTGCGCTTAAGTAGCAATCATAAAAATAAATTTAAATCCCTTTTTCGTAAAATTATCTCCATTTTTTCCTCGTATTCTTCAACCAAAAAATACATTTTCAAAATGTGTGACTAATTAGTACAGTATTCCAACATCAATCCATCAATAATAATGTTCTCGAGATGAAAGAATTTTCATTTTTATTCTTTTTTACGCAGCAATTACTTCGTTGTGGTTCGGTTGGTTTTCAGAAAATCAAATAAGCGAACAAAATTTATTTTCCAGCATTTTATCATTGCATAACCGAGAACTGCTTCTTTCCAATTTATTTTTTTTTTAATTAATTTTAGTTCGAGTAACAGACATCAACATTATCAACAAAATGTTTGGCGGTGAATTAAAGTGTAAGATTTTTTGTTGTGAAAGGGGAAAAAACGAAAATAAAATGAAGATCGGGTTCGCATGTGCATCAAGAATAAGAAGGACGGAGTGATATTCTAATCTGTTCTGAAGGTTACATGATGTTAAAACTGTATGTGACATTAGTTTGTTTCTGTTGCGTTACAACATCGAAATAAATAATTTAATTAAGATTAAAGTGCTGCATTTATACATTTGGAAACAAAAGTTTTAGTTACAGCCTGTAACTTACAGGCAGAGTATGCAATCGTGAAAACGTTTTCCTGAATTATCTCGAGAATTTCACGATTTTTGAAATTCACAAAAAATCGTGAAAATTTTCGAAAATTCATGAATATTCGGGAAGTGCGGGAAATGAGGAAAAGTAGGAAAACATGCAGATCAATGAAAATATATCAATGAATGTTTGCATAGTTTTGTAATGGCTTGCTTCGCACCGCTCGCTCAGAAGTTCTATCCGAGTTTTATAGTTTCCTTCACGCTGAGACAAAATAAAAGTGTGGAAAAACAGAATGTTTCGTTGTCAATGCCATTACAATTGTATGCTGACCAATAATACCCCTTGGCTCTAGTTGGTTGGCTAAAACTTTATTAATTTCTTTCTTCTTCTTGTTTCTTTCTTCACTTCATACGAAAGAGTATTAACCACATAAATCAAAATGGTTTAATAAACACAGATAAACACTTTGTGGATACAATTAAATCGCAGCGTGAATCAAACCTTCGTAGCAGGCAATAAATTTCGCATAAGATTAGGCGTAGCAGGAAGAGTAATATTTATTTTAACTTTTTATCCAACAAACGAAACGTAAAAACATTATTTTTCCTTTCTTAATTCTTCATCGCACCGCACATGGAATCCAGAGACCATCGACTTGAATGAGTGTGTGTTTGCAGTGGTTCACACATATTTTCGTTTTTAAAGCCGTATGATAGAAAACGAAGATTTTTTAAATTCCTTAGGGAATCCCTAAATACTTTCCCATTTTAAAACGAACCTAATAGTGAGTGATTAACTCCTGTACAACATCAAACTACACTGTACAACATCGAAAATAATTCAGACAAATGGGTATACGGAATGTTCAACATCTGATGACTTCAAGGAATGCCTATAAAAATTCCTCGTATTCGTAACGATTTATTTGGAACTTTTTTCTTTCAACAACTTTCTTTGCTGCCATTCAAAATATTATTATGAGCTGAATGTAATATGCCGAAATTTGCATAAAATGTCACGTTCTGACATTTTTAGATTATTGGAAAGCCCCGAAATTTATGGATTACGAGATGTATGTATACATAAAGTGTGTACATAACTACCATCCATCAGGCCTCTCGAATTTATGTGTAAATAGCGAAAAAATCATCGTACTCAATGTGCTATACATTATTTTGGTAAATTAATAGAAAGTACAACAAGAGTTGCATGTCAATTATTCGGTAAACAATTCATTCCTCTAACGAAAACTAATTACGATCATTACATGGGGTGTCGGAAGATAACATCTCTTCTGACGAAAAGCTCTTCAAAATATTACCGAGCCGACAAAGTTCTTCGTTTTGTATTACACGTTTCCCAACAAAAACAGCATCAATGTTACAATCTGGCTGGTATGATAAACAGAACACATATAATACACATTCCGAGAGAAATGCGAAACAAACACGCATTAGTAAATCATTGCTTGACTTATATCTTTCTTGTCTGACTTGATTACTTCCAAATTATATAGAAAATATTCACTTGGGGGAGATAAGTCTATGGGCTGGTTCTATATATATGGCGTTTATCTGGTGTACATATTTGTGTGTCGTAAGTACGGTGTTTATAGACGAAGATAATATGTTTCTTATAAATAATGTACGGGGTATTTAATAATGGAAATGCTTCATAAAATTGTTTTGAATATTAACTTTGGGTAAAAGGTAATTCAATGATGCGGTATTAGAAGATTGTCGGTGGGAAAGGTATTTTATGATAGGCATTATTACGCGCCGCGCAGAGATTTTGTGGGAAGAATTTTCGAAAATCTTTTAAGTTCGTTTAGAATTTAACGTTTACGTAAAATGGTTACAGCATTTTCGGTTTATGTAAGACGGCGTTCAAGAGTAATGTCTTCGAGACTGTAATCGCAATTTATTGCACGATTAACTAAATATTTGAAAATGTTAAGTGGTTGAATGATTTGTTGGAATTTATTTCAGCAAAATAACAGACAGGTTCAATCGTTCAATGTTTTGTCTGGTTTTCTTCATCTATATTATATATCATTGTTTTTATTCGTCAGATAAACCTTACTAATCATCATTACCTTTCTTCAAATACTATTAAGGTGAATGCCATTCGCACATTGTGCTCACAGTCACTTTATAATACTCTGGCAATTCACACAATGTTCGCACAAGAAGAGACTATTCACACCATGAGAATAGCCAAAGTATTATAAAGTAAAATGTTTATTTTTAAATTTTTAAATTATTATAATCTGCTCAAAGCCGAAAGTAATTCTTCTTGACTATTCGCACATTCTGAAGAAACATATTCTCTTCAACGTCGAACAAAGCGTCTATATTTGGCATTTCGTCAATGGATAAATTCAGTAGGATTGAACAATGCCCATCCTTCATAGCTTTTATAATAAGATACACTCTATGTGATCAAAAGAAACGCCTGGCTTTCAATTTTGTAGAAGGATGAATTCAGTTAGGTCTAGCCAAACACATTTATCATACAATGTGAAATAGGATGAATTCAGTAGGATCAAACTTTGCTTATACAATTTGCAGAAGGTTAAATTCAGTTGGACCAAACCAAACAACCACAATGTGCGAATAGCCAAAGTATTATAAGGTGACTATTCGCACAATGTGCTAATAACATTTCGTAATATTAATCCAATGCTAGAATCTTGCATCGAGTAATCCTTGGACAGAATAGAGTATCCTTCGACAGAGTAGTCATTTAAAATGACAAAAATACTGCTGTACCTGACCCTATCGTTTATTGAAAATACGCACAACACATCCCATCATTTCCATCATTTCTGTTAAATTAAATTGCTGCACAAAATATGAAACAAATTATACGTGTACCAACCATGTAATAACTTTCTGATTTCATGAAACGCACATTTTTCGCTTGATTTAAATTCAAATTTAAAGCAACCGAATGTAGCAGCCCAAAAGCAAATTTGAAAGCTTTTTCATTAAAATATTTAATTAATATTTTCACCCTTAACGCTTCCGTGCAAAGGTATGCGAACATTTCGTGTATGTATGTGTTTCGAAGAGACAGACAGATTATGGAGTATAAACGAGAAAAATTGAACTTTCATTTTGCGTATTCTGGTAATATACAAACATTTCAGAATTAAACATTAAATTGTTTGCATTTTCATAATTTTATTATTACGGTGATTTGTTTCGGGAAATTAGTGGAATTTTGTCAGATTTCACATAAAATAACGTTTAACAACCGACAATCAGGAGTTTCCCCCTATATGAATGTGAAGATGATATTTCAGAGGAATTCAGAGCTTCCTTCCTGTTTGGATTACGGAAAGAATAGCAATGTACAGAGAATATGCGTACATATTAATTTGGGGTCATCAATAAAAATTGTCTACATGAAGGGGAGGCTGTCTGGCCAAGGGTGAAACGTTATGTTATAGGTTTGAAATTGTTTCCACACAAATTTCGGCTAACAAATGAAAATCTTGACCTTGCAACAAATGACAATCTAGATTCGATAATTAAGCTTTTCGTTGCAAGTCGTGAACGCACATTCGACAGTTTTTTAAGAGTTTTAAAAGTGATCGATGTTCCTAGTCAATTAAGTGTTTCCAGTCAATGATATTTTGGCGCAAAATTTGAATAAGCCTTAGCGAATGCAAATTTACCGCCAAAATATCATAGAATGGGGAGCACTTAATTGACTGGGAACATCGATGACTGTTAAAGGATTGATTTCCACTTACCAAAAAGTTCTCCGTGTGAGAGACAAAATTGAATGCTTTCAATTTTTGCTTTGTTTAACTGAGAGCTCGCTCTCTCACGTAGTACTTTTTGTTTCGTGGAAACCATACCTAAGACTCTGATAAATCTAAAATTGTGTTTTCTGAAGATTACATCTTATTGTAACAAAAAAATCCTAAAACTAAAATCTAGATTTTCATTTGTTTAACGAAATTTTTGTGGAAACAATTTCAACCACAGCATCCCCCAAATATGATATTTATGTCGGTATCTAGGCATGTCCACTGAAAAATTTCATCAATCAATGACATAAATATTAGTTAATTTGGTAATTTGGTAATTCGAGGCTTGGGTATTTTATTTGTGTTGCTGTGTGTTCCTCACATAATTAGTCAATATTTATCGATTATCGATAAAGCATGAAAATATAGATAATCGATTCTTATGAAATAATCGATATTTTATCAATCGAATGAATTATCGAACATACATATCGGCATCAACCTTTTCCTGCGAATGTATTCAGAAATATTTGACTTATAGAATATTCTCTGATGTATATACTGTGGTCGCCCATTTTCATCGATTGGATGAATAACACTGAAGCAAAACTTCCCGTTATAATTTTCAATTTGCATTTACAACGTTCTGTACTCTGGACATAAGCCATCGGATTTAACAGTTAAACCAAAAAAGGATGGTAGGCACTGAAATTGATAGTCAATTTCACCGTATCGACTATTCCAATGGAGGACTTATAGAGTTAAAAATTTGAAATCGTGCGAAGTGAATGAATGAAAAAACAAGAGGTAGAACAGAAACATCGACAAGAATATAACCCATCATCATTCCTAATAATAGCAGGTGCACCAAATGATACGTTTTCAATAAAGCACAATTCATTCCGGAACAACCTTAAGATACACACAAAATGTATATGGATCATAATGCAAAGATAAACAAAAAAAGCCCTGAAAAAATGAAAAACAAAAAACGGAAACCTTTTCGATATTAAAATTTTTCTCCATTTTCCCATAAATTCAAGTGAGTGAAATAAAAGCAGAGAATAGAAAAACTTGCAATAAATTTCAACAAACCTGGCAAAACGAACAGCCTGCGCCATTGCCTCTGATGTCTCTAGCATTATATTAATTTTACTATTTCGGTTCTCATATTTGTTGTTCACAGCACCACCGACGACACCATTTCCAGCGCCAACACTCATCCCAACACCACCAATATTACCGATGCCATTGCATCCACCGTACAAATTTTCCTGATAAAAATTTCCACCGACCGGCTCAGTACGGACACTTATTTTACCATTAATGTCACTAGTGAATTGTTTACTTTGCATAGCACCAAGATCCGAACCACCATAAAATAAATTCACGTCCATTTTGCTCCGTTGCACATAACTTATTTCATACAAACTGGGCTCGCTACCATCCAAAGGATATTTTCTACCACTTGCAATGCTTTGTTTACTATCACATAAATATTTCGCGTTTTTCTGCACTTTCGGGGGCAAATTTTCATTAGTTCGCTTTGGCATTCGCGTTTTACAATTTCTTTGAAGCATCAACTCTCCACCTCCACCACTACTACTCCCAAAATGTTCACCCGCATTATTCGCATAATTCAAGCCATTTCGCTGCACATTTAGTTCAACATTATGTCTTTGTTGTTGTTGCTGCTGTTGCGGTCGTGGATGGTGATACTGTTGATGAATGGGCGAAGGAGATACCTGATGACATAAATTGTTAAAATTATGATCAGCATCCGATTGTTGTGCTGCACCAGCTGTGATTCCTCTATAAATATTGACGGTGGGAGCATTAACATTTTCGAATGTTGTCTGGCTCAACAAGTGCTTTTCATAAATTTCATTTAACAAACTTGTAGCCGTTTTCGAAATTTGATTAAAATTTGTTGGTGCTGATGTTGGTGCCGTCGTCGTTGACGGCGTAGACGACATACGACTATTTGATTGCTGTTGTTGTTGTTGCGATAAAATTAACTTTGGCTGATGATTCTGTTGATTCTGTAGTAGTTGATTATGGTGATACGATTGCTGCATCTGTTGCAATTGATTTTTTTGTGGATGTGGTATCGTCACAGCCATCGAATGCTGGTAACGATTATTTTCCATAAATTGTCCTGTTATTGCAAATTCCGAATGCTGATTGTATTGTTGCTGCATTTGTGACGCATATCTTTGCTGCTGATTTTCCCGTTGAATTGCTGAAATACTGGACTGACGTGGACGATGTACCGAAGCCTATAATGAGAATAAATACCGTTGTACAATATAAATCATTTGATTTTGAACAATGGGAAAACAGAACATTTTCAGGAATCTTGAATGACGTTCATCTGCCCATAGACATTATAAATCATAGAAATTTTCATTCATTCCGCTTGTTGAATTAAATTTAGGTTTTAATTAAAAATTCCGATGCTGGAAATGTGGTGTATTTGCATTACATAACATGTACACAAATCTAACCTGAACTATAATGGAATTCGGATAGCCACGCTGCTATCTATACAACATCTATCTTGCTTTTATGCAGAAAAATTGCCAGTAGAAGTGTAAGCATTTTTTAGCTTTGATAGAATTGTGCTATAACTCTGTAGTCTGTACATTTAATCATGCCCGTACGTTAGGAAGCGAACGTAACGCAAGTCCACTACCAAAAATGTTTAATTTTTTTTTAGGACGGCGGAGCATATTTACAGCAACTTTTTGACTTTCCCCCCTTAACTCCAACGACCCCCAAACTAGGATATCTGGAATGTAGGAATCCATACTAGTTCAACGAGCTATCACACGTTACTGCAGCCGAGATTGGCCGAGATATTGAACTTCGAAATATTGATGTTTGTATGAAAATAAGCAAAATCTCGAATTTTCAGATAATGCAAATCGCCTACGTTAGTTAGTTACTTAGTTAGTTCCTATGGAAAAGAGGATCCAGCAACTCCTAAACGTTTCTATAGATTTTCCTGAAATTTTGGTTGTAGGCTAATAATGGCCCAAAAATAAGAATGGAATTTTCAAAAGTTGGAAAAAATCCATAGCCTGGGAGCTAGAGCAAAATTTTGGGATGACAGATGATTCCTCTGGTACTACATAAATTCCATCGGATTTTTTGATGGATTTGGGTTATATTCGACATTAAAGAGGGGTTCCAAGATTGGTTCCTAAATTTTGGGATGACGGATGATTCCTCTGGCATTCATAACTTTCATCGGATTTTTTGATGGATTTGGGCTATTTCGGGTACTTTCTATTCAGAACAATAATAGAATTGTCCGTAAAATGGAAATCTTGGCCAGAAAATCGTAAAGGAAAATCGGTAAATTACCGGCTTGCAATCTTTTATACGAAAATAAAATATGAAAATGCGTCGAAAATGCCATCAACATTAGTTTTTTTACGACCGGCAAATACGATAAGATATCAGAGTCTTGGTTTTTGTTATAAATTCAAGATAAAGGTAGACGAACAATTTGATCAATCAATATTTTTAAACGCTGACTCAAATGAAATCAAAACAAAGTTTCTCTTTCGAAAACATTGCATTGACTTACCTAAACAAATTTATCTGTTGTCAGAGAGGCGCAAGCTAACTTAATAGACTCTGAAATCGATGAAATTGTAAGAATAAATCAAATACTGAGTCCAACTGGATCTGCACGACAATTGTAGTACACAATTTGTTGAGTTATAACGTTACGTTATGTTTCTTCCTACATCTTCCCATCTTCGATACAAATGATGCAACAAATGGTTTGTCAAATCAACACGACCCCGCCATTCCATCGATTTATTTCAATTAAATAACAAGATAAGATTAGACTTCCTCGTTTGCAAATAAGATAACATTTTTATTCGATATCGCCATTAATCACAGTAGAAAGTCAGACGAATTAAGTTAGTTTTGCGAACACTTTACCACTAGCGAAAATGAACAAAGAAGAATTTTATTCCAACGTTTGCCACTATTCAAAAGTAACGAAAGATTTCATTGTACGACAATATCATCGTTTCGCCAATTTCTTGGCCCGAAAGAGGATGGAGAGTCGAAAGAATGGATGTTTCGTAATGCTGGGTATGAGATGCACCAAATTTGTGTTCATTCTGATGAACATATTCTATCTGGTGAGTGTGAAATACGCCATTAGATGAGAAAGCCATCCGCTACCTTTCTACTAACCAAATATGTAGATGATGGCGCTGTTCATGATAATAATGGGATCGTCCAGCTATTACGCACTTCAAACGTTCTTCAATGTGATTTGGTTGGACGTTCAGGGATTATCGATTATCTGGATAGTGTCCGGTGTATTGTTAGGGCTCATTTCTATTTTTGGCATTATTGGAGCGCTCAAAGAATCAATTGTATGGACCAACATAGTGAGTAAATTCGAAACTTTTGTTTTCAACGAATAACTAACTGACGTGCCTTTCACCCATAACAGTATGGCGTTCTTTTGATCGTAACATTTTTCTTACAAATACTAACATCAATCGCTGCATTTTGTTTAGTTGCTACTGGTAGTTCCAGGGAACATGCCGCGGATATGGTTGATTATCTAATGAGACATTACTACCTCGATGTTGATGCTGCCGAAAAAATGGATAATATCCAAAGAACTGTATGTACAGTCGCCCGCACTTTGTTGTCGAAGGTACAATTAAATTTCAAATTTCTTAGTTACAATGCTGTGGCGCAGAAAATGCTCGCGATTGGGAAAATATCGATGATTATCTCATTACCTACGATCCATTTGCATTTGTAACTGGTTCAATGTCAACGGAACCATCAAAGGACCGGACACCGGCTTCATGCTGTGATCAATCGAGATATAACAGCTATGATGATAACATTTGCGACAAATACTATCAGAAGGGATGCACCTTGGATGTGTCTAATCTGGCTGCTGAAACTGTTTTGATTGTTGCAAGTGTTCTACTAGCAATTGGCGCGTTTCAAGTAAGGACATATTTGGACAACATTTACCGTCCACTTCAATGGAATTTAACAAAAAAAAAAACATTTTTAGATCCTCGGTATGTTCAGTTCGTTCATGTTAGCGAGAATGTTCCGAGAAGCATCCACATATCGAAATGTTCAGAAGTTCAGTTCACAGTACGACAAGGTCTTTGATGTACCGACATATGTGGATTATGAACGCCTGCATAACACCAATGACGATGTCAACGGAAATTAGTTATGAGGATGAGGAAATTATTATTATTATTATTCCGCTTACAGAACTATACCAATTAATGAAATGATTAAATAATTTCTTAAACAATCAACCATTCAATCGATTACTCATTGTCCTAGCCATATTGATTTTTAAAATTAAGAGATGAAACATAAGCTACGCGAATCGGTGCAAGATCGTTTCGCGACATTTGGATAGGAAACCTTACCTTTATGAAACCCTAATTTACGATCTTCTGATCCGATTTAAAAAAAAATTATGGAACCTATAATTTAACGTTTCATCAAAGTAAATTTTTCTACATAGTAAGGAGTGTTTGTCCAAAAAAAGCCATTTGTATTATGTGTATTTCGATAGAGCTCGAAAAATAAGGCTTACAAATAGAATGAATTGTCGTTCGAAATTTTCAAAGTCCTATAGATAACTATAACTTTACACCCGAACAATGACATCTACACCGTGAACCATAGAGAACCCTAACTCTTTGAAAAAATTGAAATTATTGCCGTGTGTTTTGTCCAGATCAACAAAAACGTTAAATTGAATAGATTCCCACCACCACCACCACTTTCCATTAGAGTTTTTTTTACCTTATTCGATTGCTGAAATAGGTCCATCAATAGTTTGGGCAAAACTTTCGACTGCACGCGAATTAACAAATGCCGCCTGCGTAGTACTCGAAAAGCATTAACACGTCTTCGAACTGAACCCATCTTTGTTTACAGTTGGTTTTTCTTAGTTCTGAACATATTTGACATTTTTCAGACTTTAAAAAGTCATCGATATTCCCAGTCAATAAAGTGTTTCCAGGTTATGATATTGTGGCACAAAATTTTAAAATCCCTTTGTGACTTCAAATTTTGCGCCAAAATATCATATAATGGGAATAACTTAGGGTGGCCATTTTGCCTCCGTAAAAATATCAGGTGACATTTCAAACAAAAGGTTCATCATGTGCTAAATTGATTGAAATGTCAACTGTCACGTACACGGAAGCAAAACGGATGACTGTGCATTCAGAATTAATTGACTGGGAACATCGATGACACTTAAAACTCTGATAAATCTAAAATTGTGTTTTCTAAAGGTGAACCAACTGTACCTTTGAAAACGAAAAGTTTATTGAAGTTGGTTGATCCAACTCAAGGCATAGACCATGTAAACATAGGACAATTCTCAATATTACAAAGACGTACGAGAATTTATAGAACCCTATACTTCGTACAAGTCTAAAAATAAAGGAAGTCATTATAGGTGTAGGCCATCGATTCGATTTTCAGGATCTTTGACAATCAATCTTCACAACGTCCGTATTTATGAATTGCCAGCTCTGAATGAATGCTCTAGCACTTTTTTTTACTGTAGGTATGGTGTAAAAAGGAGTCTTTGTGGCTTACACTGTGGATTTATTTCATGTTGGTTCATTGTTAATGGTTATTCTTGTTCTCATTAAGGTGGATATTTTTACAGCGAAAACGAGCATAGATTCAAAACTACAACATTTTGATACATAGAGTTTGGTTAAATACCAAACGAATCCTTTTGGCATCCACCTCAAGCAGTTGAAAAAAACGGTTAATGTGCAAATTAATAACGAAGGTAATTGTTTTTTTTTTGGGTCGGACGGACATTCATTTTCGAAAATAAAAATTTCACTTCGAATTAAAACTTTCGATTTTCGTCCAGCCTTGTTGCATTTAAAACGCAAAAGTTTTGGCACACAGCCACCCTTTTGGTAAATTATTTCTGATAAAATGTATGACAATATTTTGGTCTACCCGTCTGGTTTATACACATTTCCGGTATGAATTAGATTTTTTGTTTGTATATTGTTATTTCCGACGGGAAAAGGGAAATCGTGACGTCGGGATTGTTTTCGGGACAATACTCTGCTATGTCATCAGATAAAAAGCTTTTAATTCAGTTATTTGTCTCAATTCGAGTGTTTTGAAGTGTTTCTCTGGGGACTTGGGGGAGCAGTGAAACTGCAACTATTCGAAGGAAATAGTGGAAGACGTGACGGCATTGGTTGCATTTTGTCTTGTTAATTATCGCACTCGTAACGACAAAGACCTACAAAATTTCCCATTTAACCGTATTTAAATCACAGCACGAAAAACAAAGGCCTTTTCGGAAGAAACGATTTGCTGAAACTTAATTTCAAAAAGTTAATTAAACATAAGCAAACATAATCATTGGAGTCATTACGTTTTCGCCTAAACGTTAAATTCATTTCAAAACAATAAAATTTATCGTCAACATCCGTTGGAGTAAACAGCACTCACAAACTCGTAAAATATAATCATTCATTGGGGATGGATACTTTTTTCCAGCGTCATTTTCATTTGGCTCCAACATTTTGTTTTATAAAGATAAGCGATGAATATGTACACGATTTGGTAACAATTTTAAAGTAAAAGAAAGAATTTACGAAATGAAGTCATAAAATTTCCAACAAATTAAAAGACAGCAAAAAAAATGAAATAAACGAAGAACGAAATGAAAATGAAATTAATAAAACCCAAAGGAGAAATTTATCATTTCAACCATAAATTGTGTGACAGTAAAATTATATGGCAACGACCAATGACTTCTTAAAATAAATCACAGATAAATCTGTCCATCTGGTTCGAGCGCAAAAACTTTTCGTTTAATTCATTTTCCTGTTTTGTTTTTTGCGAATTACGTACCATTCTCTCTAAATTATTTACTCGACTAATGAGGCATATTTTGTGGAAAAGATTCCGAAATTAAGATTTGGAGCTATGGAAATATCAACGTCATGAATGAACAGTGGCGCTCAATAAGTCAATGAAAAATAATTAATTTTTTAATTGACGGATTTTAGTAAAATAAAATGCCATCGTATAGCTCATGACCTTACGACTCCGGAACAGTAATCAGTTTTTCAATCGGTACTCTCTTTTCTTGGAGATAAGGATTTGAAAAAAAAAAATTGCTTTCGTTTCATCATACCATTTTTTAAGACTCTTATCGCCAGCTGATGCCGTAATCCCTCTCCAGAAGCAATAAATAAAATGCCCTTTAACAGAGCAACAGCTTTTCCATTTCTAACCCTAGGAAAACCGGTTCCATCGCTATCAAGATTGAATGAATAATCGATTCACTTCAAATGAAAGATTTTCAATAGTTTTGAGAACAAAAGATGCTATTTTTGTGTACTTACGAATACTGGTGTGGCTTGAGTATTTCCGGGAATGTTGATCCTGGAAATAAAGACAAGAAAAAATATCAAATATTATGTTAAATTTTGTACAGGCCGGTGGTTCGGTATGTAAATTTATTGCGGTCGCTACTAGTCCATACAGTCATCATCTACCATGTTCAACTATTCAACTTTTAACTTAAATGTCAACAAGGAGCTTTTGAGTTCAATTACTTTTATTAGTCTCTTTTTACGTTTCTACTTTCTTAAAACATAAGAGCCTAGCGTCAGAGCATGTTATTTTCGTTGTATGTAATAGCGGTTCCAGTCCAAACGAATTCGGCGAAAAATTATCTATTTTTTATTCATATTTTTCTGCATTTTTTTATTTTATGTTTTTAATTACGATCGCCTCTTCTTACACCCACCGAAGAACTCGAAATTTTAAAACAAAGGGATGAAAAAGACGTAAAAACAAACTTTGCCTATTCCAGAGCGTTCTTTTTTTTCTCTGCTCTATATTTCTATGTTTATGTGAATATCATTTCACATTCCCACGAGGCATGAAATGAATATTTTAATGAATGGCTTTATTATTCAAATTTGTTGGCCGTAAATTAATTTTCCAACTCGTACCTTGTGTATTTGCTTGCTATCGGAAAGCTCTTTAAATGATTTAGTGAAAGTTTTTTTTCGAACCGGAGTGCTCTAACGAATATGATATGTATAAACGTGCTGGCATTCTGGCAGTTCCTATCAACACCGGATTATTCGAACATGAAACTACAATTTTCGTAGCAAGTAGTTTTTTTTCTCATTCTTCGCCATTTTGCATTTAAATAACCAACCACCCGACATTTCTACATAATATTAAGAACACAGAGCTTATAGATTTTGCTACGATTACATGCATGGAATTGGAAAATCATTTTTCTTTTTCTTTTTTGTTACTCGAATTATTTATGCGCATTTTTAAAAAACCGTTATATTAGGCACGGAAAATATGAATTAACACTTTGTTAAGTTTGGAAACTATCGAGAACTATATTTTATGCGAGTTGAATATATTTTACACTTCTGTTATGCATGTACGTTGTTGTACGTGCAGTTGATTCACGTATTTGTTTATTCAAACAGGAAAAAAATTATTCTTGTAAATACCAACTATAAATACAATTCATTCATTCATTATATACCTGTACGTTTTCCCGATATACAACCAATCGTGGAAAAAAGAAATTATGTGAAAATATATTGTCATTATGTTGTTCCATTATAGTCTATGAATATTTGTGCATTTATTAACTTAATTTCCATTTGGAACAGTTCCATAATTCACGAACTTTCATAAAATTTATATAAATTTCATTCGAATTGATACGATTTCTGTAGATGTAGAGGTGGATACATATTTTGTATGAGACAGAGAGAAAATGTCAAAATAAAAAATTTCTGAAATTTAAAAGCAGAATTTCAACTTTAGTGACCAAGAATTACTAACCAGCACCTAGTTTGACAATCTACATTACGCACTGGTTCGGAGATTTTTATTTTAACGAGTGTGAAATTTGGACCTCGAGCCGAAGGCGAGGGATGCAACCAAATAAGTTAAAATAACAATTTCCAAAGCATAAATTACGTGGCAAGAGCTTTGGAAACAAATTTGGACACTACTGTACGTTAATGATAACGAGTTTTCGAGGGTGCGATGCAATGAGTAAATGTGTTTTACTCACTGTACACCCAGAAACTGAGTCATTACTACATTGAGATTAGAGTTAAAACTTATTTCTCTAAATACCTGGTAAGCAAAATAAGTAACTAAAAAAAAATACAGCCTGTAAATATTTTTCATATGCAGAATGAGCACCAACTGAACATCACCAGCTGGATCTGCTAACACACACTTATTGTATGATAAACAATCAAAACACATTCTTAACTTCATTCATACGGGTTATGTGCGCGTAGATGACGTTAACGTAGAAATGCACTGTGTGTAGGTTGTCTTTGAATTGTATACAATACAAAGTGTCTTTGTTTGTAAACCAGCTGGTAATATTCAGCTGGTGCTCATTCTGCATATGAGAAACATTTAGCAATTGTAAGTAATTGTTTAGAACTTTTTATTTTGCTTGTGCAAACAAGGACGTAATCGACAATTATTTTAACTTATTGATACCAATAAGTTCTAGAAACCTAGAATTTAAAGACGAATTGGCGAAACCTTGGATACCTTGGAAACCTTCGTGATCAAACAACTAAAATTTAGTCAAGAAACACCAACATTTTTTATATTTTTAATCGATGCTGCTCATAATTCTAAACAAAAAATTGTTCTACGACATGTCTCAAAAATACATCGTTTTTTATAAAGCTCATAAAGTGGCTAAATTAGCCAGGATTCATTCCTAAGTACTTTGGTCAGGGCCGGATTATCGTTTCCAGCGCCATGGGCCAAGTGATAATTTAGCGCCAATACCAAAATTTAAATTTTTGACGGATATTGTGTTTTGTATTCCCTCAAATTGGTTCATGATCAGGCCTCACATGCAACATTAAGCCACCTTCTTAAGGAATTTAGTAGGATTTCGAGCAAAAGTAAGGAGAAAATTAGGAATTTTGAAGTTCTAATTGATAATGATGATAAATAAGGGAAAAATTAGAAGTTTTCGATCTAAAATTTTCAAACAAACAAATGAAAAATGTTAACTTGAATGAAAATCACAAATTTCTAAACAGTAAAAACGCCTAATTGTCCATTCGGACGATAATAATTTCGTAATGAAGTGAAGTACAACCAATTGACAAATTTATTGGTTACTAAACTTAGAATAACCGAGGAGCATATAGAAGGGCGACCACTTAACATTTTTTAAATTCTAACTTAGTCATTTTCGTTGCTTTTCCATGCTATTCGATTTTTTCATAAAATAATTTTTTCGACTTTTTCTTATAAAATATTTTTTTTGGTGAGAATGTAGCGTCAAAAATGCTTATCATCAGACAGAGTGTTTTTGATTGTTGAGGTTGAGGACGAGTCATCTCAGTGTTAAGAATTAGGCTGCATCTGTGTGGAGGACAAGTATGCTTTCGAGAATAATTTTGCAGTTGAGCCTTTTTTGGAAGGATGGAACCAACCTTTAATGCCGAAATGCATTGTTTTTCACTGAAAAATTTAGGTTTGTGTGGTGAAGTAATAATTCTTGAAAACACAATTGTCATCGAAAACTTTCTCAGTTCGCGGTTTGGATTTTTCGGATTGGACTGCTTTGCAACGCAAATCTGTATTTTTTGGCCAAGTGTAACGTCAAGCATAGGGACAGCTGGAAAATAGAGTGATATTTTGTATGAAAATTTTCGCCCCAATTTTTTTACAGTGCCATTTTGTTTGCTACACTCACGGTGCGGTTGAACAACTTTTTTTGACAAGTTCGTAAACATTGGGTTTCTTGTCGGGAAATTGTTTTTGGGAACCAAACAACACTTTTTTGTTCTGGCTCAACATCGGCTGCTTGTGCATGTTCGAAAAAAGTGATAAAAACGACATTTCTCCATACATTTTCCTTGTGTTGCTGAAAGTCACGAAAAAAAATTGTTGCGTACGAACGCTTTCTTTCTATCGATAGATAACATCATTTTAAGCAAAAAATTGTTCTACGGCATGCCTCCAAAAGTCGTAGTTCCCTTGACTGTAAGTCAGGGTCTTATGCCGGAAAATACCCTAGAATGTTTGTATACCAAAGGTTGTATGAAATGTTATGAAAAACGGAATTGTTTGTCCCAATATTTTGCTTGTATACATGATAACTTGAGTAATTATCAACCAATTACAAATTTTATTTTTTTAATCGACTCAGAATTCAATTCCTGAGGTTAAGTTCGAAGATGGGCTATGTGGGATTAAGGATCTGGAAGTTATTCCAGAAAAACAGTATTTTCCACTGTTGGAAAATTCAATCAATCGAAAAAGATTACTTTGATGGAATTTGATTTTGTCGGTTAGTTATATCCAGCTATCATGCATGCATGATAGTCAGCTATCACGCATGATAGTCAGCTATCACGCTGATAGTTGGCTATAGTCAGTGATAGTCAGCTATCACGGTGATAGTCAGCTATCACGGTGATAGTCAGCTATCACGGTGATAGTCAGCTATCACGGTGATAGTCAGCTATCACGGTGATAGTCAGCTATCACGGTGATAGTCAGCTATCACGGTGATAGTCAGCTATCACGGTGATAGTCAGCTATCACGGTGATAGTCAGCTATCACGGTGATAGTCAGCTATCACGGTGATAGTCAGCTATCACGGTGATAGTCAGCTATCACGGTGATAGTCAGCTATCACGGTGATAGTCAGCTATCATGGTGATAGTCAGCTATCACGGTGATAGTCAGCTATCACGGTGATAGTCAGCTATCACGGTGATAGTCAACTATCACGGTGATAGTCAGCTATCACGGTGATAGTCAACTATCACGGTGATAGTCAGCTATCACGGTGATAGTCAACTATCACGGTGATAGTCAGCTATCACGGTGATAGTCAGCTATCACGGTGATAGTCAGCTATCACGGTGATAGTCAGCTATCACGGTGATAGTCAGCTATCACGGTGATAGTCAGCTATCACGGTGATAGTCAGCTATCACGGTGATAGTCAGCTATCACGGTGATAGTCAGCTATCACAGTGATAGTCAGCTATCACGGTGATAGTCAGCTATCACGGTTATAGTTGGCTATAGTCAGGTACAGTCAGGTGAAAGTCAGCTATCACGCATGATAGTTTTCTAGCCATGACATAAAATATTTATAAAATTATATGAACAACCAATTTCTGAATCGTTATTCAAATGTATGGAATGACATTATAAAACAATCATACAGAAAACTTTAAAATTCCCACGAGTGTGAAGTTTGCGGCCAGAGCGAAGCGAGGGCCGTAATTCGCACGAGTCGTGCTATTTTTTTCATGATTAAAGGTTTTGTGAATGTAGAAAGTACCGGGGGGCTTCCTTTTTGTACATAAGTGTAAGGGAAGAACGTCTATCGTACTATTTTATATTGTACCAAAGTGAAAAGTCCTCTAATCGTTCCAAATTCGCATCTTTTACTTTTGTTTAACGTTAACGATAAGACTATAAAACTGAATAATAGACGACTTATACGAGTGGGACGTTTGCGGGCAGAGCGCAGCGAGGGCCGTAATTCACACGAGTCTTTGTCTATTTTTGTATTGTTGATTAAAAATCTGGCCGCAAATTTACAAGCAAATAGAGAACAGAAAAAGTGGTTTTCCAAAGAACTTGTACTCAAGCGAATGTTTTATATCAGTTATTTGTGATGTTTCGGAAGATTAACAACGGAAAATAAAATTAAATTGATTAAAAATATATTGAAAAAATTGTCAGTCAAGGGACCTGACCCGCCCAAAAGGTGGGGCCTAGTTTTTTTATATCACTAATTCTGTCAGCAATTTTTGTAGAATTCGGTACTTCATTTGAGCGATATAGAAAAACAATTTCCCGACGAGAAACCTAATGTTTACGAACTTGTCAAAAAAAAGTTGTTCAGTCGCACCGTGCACTGTTCACTTTCAGTTCTACCTCACTCATCCTTGGAAGTACGTTTGCCAAGCAGATACTTTGACACCAACTGACTGTTTTATTTTTCTTCAAATGTTACTCGAATATTTTCGAAAGTTTACTTGTTTTCCTCATAAATGTTGACTGGGGTTTTACACAACAACGATTCATCTCAACATATATAGCTTCACGTCGAAACAATACTTTGCGGAGGACATAATTTAGATGAATTTGAATGTTAACATTAGGCTCTGTGGTCAGAACTTCTACCATATACATTTTGATTGCGAGTTTGTGACAGACTGACCAAAATTTCGATTATACTCAGGAAGAACCCAATGTTTTCTCACATTTGAGCATAACGAATTTGTACACAAAAGTACAATTTTCTGTCATCATGATTAAAATTCCAGTGCCACTTTTTTCCAGCGCTAGTGGGCCGGGCCCCCTCAAGCCCATATGGTTAATCCGGCTCTGACTTTGGTCGTCGCTGTCGTACAAACGAAATAGCTCTTTTCAGTTTTGAAATATGATGAGGGGGCTTTTGAAAAACAATCTGCCGAAATCGGAATTATTTTTTCTCGTTCGATGAATACAACCACTCGGTGTGAAGATGCTAAAACTGAATATTTGAATATCACCGATAAAAAAGCAACTTTCTAATAATTCTTGGATTAAACAAAGTTCTAGCGAAGACACTCAAACTTGGATAATTTTGGATAGTTTGCAGTGCCATCTTACATAGCTATGATACATGAAAACTTGTTGATGAACAATGCTAAGCAAAAATAACTCAGCGCCACCTGCCGTGGTTTTTGTGGTGAAAACAGATAATGAAAACTTTCTGAACTCAAAGTTTCATTATATCCTGTACGATTCAGTGATATACCATACGAACCATACGGTGTTTTTGAAGCATGAGCATATTATGGTAGATAGAAGAAGTGAATGGTAACGGAATTTTTGTAGTACAAAAATTTTGGTTTCAGAAAAAATGCTCATTCCAAAGTCAAAAGCATAGATATCTTACCTCAGTATATTAGATTCAGTTTCTATGTATGATTGCCGTTGCACAGTGGGTGTTGCTATTCTAGTCGGTGGTCTTCGTCGACTAGGCAGTGGCAACTGAGGCCTATTCGAAGATGCTCGGCTATTCATTATGACCTGAAATAAGAGGAAAAAATACATAATTAAAACTCTTTCGCCTTTAATAAGTGAGCATTTCGAAAAGAGAGATGGCATCACTGTTAACCACGCATTTTGTTCAATGCGAGCTTTTTTTATAAATGCGGCATTCATAACATGTGAATCGTAAAGGGTAAAGTAGACATAAAATTATTCCTTTAACAGCATAATCTCTACTACATACATACATACGACCTAGCAACAGAAATACAGCAACAACAACATTTACCACAAAGTTCCACATCAATGCAACAGATTATTTCATTCATTAACATTTTTGACCCATAACATAAACCACGGTTAGATTTTTTTGTAAATAAACGAGCCAGATAACATTCAAAAAAATAAATGAGTTTTTATGCGAACAAAAATGGTTTATCATCCGATAGCTCGAAGGGTTTTTAATTGCAATGCCTCGTTTTTTTTTGATGATTAATCTAAGACATTTGATCATTCCAAATTTTTCTTTTCATTCTTTTCGTCTTTGTGTTTGATTGTTAAACAAATCTGGAAGTATTTATTCGAATGCCATTGAAGTGCGGTTTGATATACTTGGATGGTTGAGTTTTGGACGTAATTGTTGAAATACCCGAACGACACCAAATATTAAGGTTCAAACGCAGTTCACCGTTTAGGGTCTCCGCTTAGAAAATGCGCATGCGCATAGAGATAATTCTCTCTCTGCACATGCGCATTATTAAAACGGCGTGCTAGACGGCGTGACTGCGATTCCAGATTTAGTAAAATGACACTGTAAGAACTAAGAACTGTTGCTATCGTATTTTGAAAATATTATTGTTACAGTCAGAGCCAGTGAAATTTTATCATGAATTTGCTTCAGCTGTTTTTATTCTGATCCACACATGCAATGAAAACTCTTTATACTTGTTTAATACGGTTGTCAATCTACACGCACGTGGGTGGTAGTGGAAAAACCGTATAAGGACGTGTAAATAGTTTTGATTGTTTGTGTGGATCAGCTGAAGCAAATTCATGCTGAAATTTCACTGCCTCTAACTGTTTCTTATAAGAAGCATTTAAGATTGAAACGCTCAAAAGGCAATTCTCATTCTATATATTCCTCAAATGCAAAAAACCTTTTCCATGTTTTATTTCAGAAACTGCTATCCTAATTTCCGCTAACAGGTTATAAGTACTTGCCATTAACAATTTTTGGAAATTAAATTCTATTTTCCTTTTAAATTGATGATCAATTTCATCGTACGAATTGATATGCCTAATGCAAAGAAATTAATTATTAATTTTCAATTAATTTGATAATTTCGATAATATTATTTAATGTCTTCATAATAAAAGGGCCTATCAAAGTACAGATTTTCCCAAAAATGTATTGAAAATCAATTTTCTATTTAGAATTTATTACTCGACAAATTTTAAATTAGATTTTCTGTTTACACATTGTTCTGGAAAGGGGGCCGAACTCCCTCTTATTTCAGTTTTCTTATCAAGAACGAACTGTACGCATAATATGGCATGTATATATGGGTGCTATTATGCTTATATCTAGCATATTACAACATCATTACATGTAAGGGCACATCGTTAATTTGCATATAAATCGGTTCAAAGTTACAAGCATATTATTACACTCAAGCGTCTAATATAATGTAAACGAACAGAACGTATGTGTACATTCACATTGTGCAACGGTTAAAAATGTCTAATTCCGTTTAGTCAGAGGTCTTATTGCTTTGTTTTGTCATACCAGAAATGCTGGCTTTGTTGCATGGCAATACCAGCAGACATCGCCATCTTTCAACATTATAGAGATAGTTGTTTCTCATGTTCGTCAAATAACAAAATTAAATTTAGTGTTTCTGTCAAATTTAACTATACGTCATATTTATCGACGAGTTAGTTAAAATCAACTCCGTTTAATTCTGACGGGAATTGGGCTACTGTTCGTAGTAATTAAAATGGTCCCGATGGCACCCCTATTTCGAGACTAGTAACAGTTATTTTTCGGTGTTCATAAAATGTTTACAGCGTTCGTCCGTTTTATCAGCGAGTGAGCAAATATTCTTTCAATTTCTGTTTGCAACTTACCACGATATAAAATGAAAACACAAAAGATTTTGTACATTTTAAATTCTTTCGCACCACTGCACTTTATCTCTGTTCCAGAATTTTTTTAAATAAATTGTAACAGAAGGAACTTCCCTTGTACCACCAGATGTACTTTTTGTGAGGATCTACTTCAGCTCAAAATGAGAGATTTCAGTTTTATTTCAACGCATGAAGTGATCTCGATTTCTTTTGTTTATGTAAACTAGCTACCCGATTATATACATTTACATATACAATACAATACAACAAGCACCCCAACTAATTCCGATAATCAGAAAATTCGTGGCGTTCTCTGTAACAAGGGAAAGTGGATTCATACACAAATCATATACGGGTACGGGTATATTTTGAGAAATTAGTTTTCTTTTTGAAGAAATATTAAATTAATTTTGTGTTGCATGTACACCGAGTCATGAGTTATTTGATATCTTTAATCACGGGGAACGTATACACAAGAAAAGAAGCTCCTCAATAACAAAGTGGTCATGTTTACACGTGTCGATGTCAATTAGTTGGACGTTTTTTGATTAATTGAGTGCATCCATTCAAACATTTTAATCTGCTTTCGTCGTTGTCATTTAATCTATTTAATGTGCATGCATTTTTGGTATGTTGTGGCGATGTTTCGATATTTTTTTTTCAAACTTAGACATTGGATATGGAAGTTTCATTTCGATCGCAATTTTCTATTACCTCTATATGTTACAGGTCAAATTGATCTTTCAAATTGTAGCAATCGCGATCGGGGATACACTTAAAAAAATTTACTTTATATCACATTTTCGTTTTCAACGGATTCTACATAATTTCTAGATCCACAGATTTGACAGTCTTGATATTGAATGGTTTTTTGGTCTGTTTCCCAGTAAACTGGTCGTTACATGTGTGCGTCAAAAATTTCGACTGGGAAAAAATTCAAATATTTCATTCAATATAACAGCTGTCAGAGTCTGTGGGACTAGAAATATCAGATCCTACATAAAACAAAAATGTGATATTACAGTCGCTGAAAAGTGAAAACTAACATGTTTTCTGTTTTGGGACTAGTTTTGGGTTGAATTGTGGGACAAAAATACTTAATTTAATGAACAACAGTGGCGCTAGTTGTCCAGCAAAGTTTTTATTCAATAAAATTCTGACACTTTTGATTCGGGGTGCTCACATTCGCACCATAAAAAATTCAAACGAACAGTTAACAAAATCGAGAACATAAATGTACACATTTTTTGCGATGCTGACCCTTCCCAAGAATTGTTAACATTGTATCTAGAAATACACACAATATCCTCATATTTATTTCTGAAATTTAAAGTAAAATTGTGAAATCTTGATGCATTGGAATTGAAGCTGCTGGTCACATTTTTAAATGGTACGGTAATGAGCAGCCAAAATTCAAATGTCAGAACCACTGTTCGCGTAGTATTGTTCTCGCATTCATTATTCTTGTGTCAATTTGATTCGGTTGTGATGTGAGAAAATTTCTGCTAAACTTAGTGCATTATTCGCGATTTTTAAGTGCGTTAAACATTGCAAATATCCAAATATTTTTGTGAACGGCTAAAAGTGTTGAGGAAATTTCGGAAATATACGTGTGTGGAAGATACACATCAAAACATTGCTGTCAGTTTCAAATTTAAACATCCACAGCCAATGTTTTGATCGTGCTTTCCCATACAAATGATACGAAAAGTTAAATAATAAATTAACTAAGTATTTGGCCGCGGTTAATTGCTAATAAGTTCTATTTTCTAATCGAAAATCTTTAAATCGAAGAATTTGACTTCGGAGGAATTTTCTGCTTTTGATGTGGTCAGAAATAATCAATAAATTATTTGCTTTTCTTCATCTAAAAAGGTTTTTCATTACACCAACTACGAAAGTTGTAATTTTCGCTTCCCGAATGAGATGCGAAAGTATAAAAATTCAAATCTCAGTTAGCCACGACATCACAAGAGGTGCGAAAATACTTTCGCCTCCCAACAAAGGAGCGAAAGTACTTTCGCCCCTCAAAAGAGGCAGCAATGACAGCAACAACATGTGTTCCGTCTGGTGTCGTTGTGATCACAGTGATTGTTGTGATAGAAAAGAACGTTGCCAATAACTTATAAATTTTTCTTTTACCAGGGGGCTGCCGCCCCCTGGACCCCCGCATATTTCAGCTTATTTCGGTAAATTTCATCAGTTGGAACATTATAAGGAAGCTCAATTTACAATTTTCGTAGTTGTAATGAAAAGTTGTGTGGATCACATGGAACGACGTAAAAAAATTCAACCTGTGCGATTGCCGCCCTGTCCTTCGGCCACGGGCTGCAAACTTCGCACACGGTTGAATTTTTTTACTTTCGTCCCTTGTGATCCAAATAACCATTTTTTATCAAACTTTCCTTCAAATCAAGATAAAGCAGCTGCCGGTTGTTAGACGAGTTTAAGTTCATCAATCCTCTACGTTTTAGTAATCGAGGTTTTGTTGATGTGGTGAACGCTTTACCTTCATTTCGTGAAAATAATGATTCAATTATTGCTGATTTCGTGTGAATGCGATAATTTTTTTCCCTTAAAAGATGGAGAAACAACTTAAAAAATGAAAGATCTCTCTTCTTGACACCCAAGATTCTCGCTTGGTTAAAAAAATTGCCTTTGTTAAATGTCAAAATTAGCCCCTTTCCAGGTCAGTAAGTAAATTTCCAAGTAAATTATGTTTTCATGTTTCGGGGCCAAAATTAGGGCAACTTTTTTGGTTTTATCTGGTTTTCGGCCGTTTACATGAAAACATACTTTTGTGTACCAGTTTGGGACGATTGATCTGAGGCACTTTCGCTTGTGGACCTTGCTCTGCCCAAACTACAGCTCGTGAAATTGCCTCTAATCAGTCGTCCAAAACAGCGACAAATAACTAATTACTTCAACAGTAAAAATTGGTAAGGAAAGAATTGTCAAGGTTGTAAGCTTTTGGGAAGATCTGCGTGACTTGAAAATTCACATCATAACGGCGACGAGAATCTTCACGCCCCATTGTATCATCAACCACGTATTGAGAGCAACACTGAACTGAGTGTGTTATAATCGCTACACGTGTATTGACTGAATTGATCACAGTCATGAGATTTTGGTCGATCAAAAAAATAATTTAGAAATGGGTCCCTTCGTTTCTTTATGCTGCATAGTGAAATATCCAAGGTGTAAGTTGACTTTATCAGTGCAGCTGTACCTACCACGGTATAGTACTTTCTCATAAACGTTGTCATGCTTTTGGTAGAACTATACGGTTGATTGATTCTGTTCGAAAATCTCTAACATCACGAAAATCGTTCATATCACTTGCTATAAATGCGTTCCTGTTCCTAGTCTATTTTGATAAATCATTATTCAGCTGTTATGAACTTTGTATTACTAAAAACTCCCAGATAATGAAAAGTCTGATGACTTGAAAGGGATCTCGCTACAAACGTCCTCATTTAAGACTTGATCTTTTGGTAGTTGGAACTTCTTAGAACATAGTATTGATCACAAACCGAACATTCGAATAGCATGCATCGATTTGCTAAGCTCTTGTTTTCGGTGAGAGATACTAACTGTTGATATCAGTGTACGGTTCATATAAAATGCTGATGCACATTTCCATGTGTTATTAAATATTTCGAAAATATTGACGCACACAGAGACGCTTCTTGAACAAGATAACTTTCTTATGAAAATTTGATTAAAAAAAAACCTTTTTAGATGAAGAAAAGCAAATAATTTATTGATTATTTCTAACCACATCAAAAGCAGAAAATTCCTCCGAAGTCAAATTCTTCGATTTAAAGATTTTCGATTAGAAAATAGAAATTATTAGCAATTAACCGCGGCCAAATACTTAGTTAATTTATTATTTCACTTTTCGTATCATTTGTATGGGAAAACACGATCAAAACATTGGCTGTGGATGTTTAAATTTGAAACCGACAGCAATGTTTTGATGTGTATCTTCCACACACGTATATTTCCGAAATTTCCTCAACAGTTTTATGCTGAAAACAAACGAGACATTGAAATAGTTATTTGTGTACCTGTTTTGGACGATTGATTTTAGGCAATTTCGCGGATTGTAGGCCGAACGAAGTGAGGTCTACAAGCGAAAGTGCCTTAAATCAACCGTCCCAAACAGGTAAACATGTGAGTTTTCATGCAGAGGGCCGGAAACCCGAGAATATTCGAAAAATTGCCCTCATTTTCGGCCCCGAAGCATGAAAACGTGTTTTGGTCCTAGTTTTCATTGACAACAGCAGCAATCGTAATTTTCGATGGAGAAATTTCTAACTTTATTTGACAGTTGCGACAATTTCGTCATGAAAACAAGGACCAAAAAATGTTTTGAAAAATATTTGGATATTTGCAATGTTTAACGCACTTAAAAATCGCGAATAATGCAAAAGGTTTAGCAGAAATTTTCTCACATCACAACCGAATCAAATTGACACAAGAATAATGAATGCGAGAACAATACTACGCGAACAGTGGTTCTGACATTTGAATTTTGGCTGCTCATTACCGTACCATTTAAAAATGTGACCAGCAGCTTCAATTCCAATGCATCAAGATTTCACAATTTTACTTTAAATTTCAGAAATAAATATGAGGATATTGTGTGTATTTCAAGATACAATGTCAACAATTCTTGGGAAGGGTCAGCATCGCAAAAAATGTGTACATTTATGTTCTCGATTTTGTTAACTGCTTGTTTGAAATTTTTATGGTGCGAATGTGAGCACCCCGAATCAAAAGTGTCAGAATTTTATTGAATAAAAACTTTGCTGGACAACTAGCGCCACTGTTGTTCATTAAATTAAGTATTTTTGTCCCACAATTCAACCCAAAAACATAGCTAACGCCGACCCGTACGAAACACCTATTCGTATCAAAAGCCTTTAATGTGAAACTCTTCATTTCTCTTACTTCATTTTCTTCTCTGCTGAAAAACTATTCTCCCTTTAAAATCACTTACATTATCCACTCTTTGCCTTGTTATCATATACAACTAAATTGCCGGAGGCAATATAGACAGCCCCGTACGAAGACAAATTTCATAAATTCCTATTTAAACAGCTGTATACCGCTATATTTACCTATATTTTCCTATAAATAAACATTTCACAGATGAATATGCTATTATATAGCTCTATATGCCTGTATATAGCTCAATATAGCTGTATATAGGTATATATAGATGTCCGTATATGGAATCCCTGAAACCCCACACACATAAAAAATTATTTCCATGCTAACAGAAACTCTCTAAGTACCATTTTTCCCAATATATATCACTTTTAATAAAATCCAATATGGCCGCCGGCAGCCATTTTGTTAGGAGACCGGAAATAGTACCGACGCTTTACATTCGTTAATACCTTTCAAACAAAAAAAAAATCATGAAATTCGGTCAAAATTTACTCGAGATATTGTCAAAATACACCACGTTCACTGTACTTCCGAGTAGCCAGATAAGAGCTCACTCCAAGAGACCTAGCTCACGCTCCGGAGAACATAATTTCATTAAAAAAAAATTCCCTGATTGGTACGGTCAATACCTATCTAATAAAGCTAAAACAGACGAAATATGTTCAAATGTGGCCGACCTACAAGCAAAAACTGCTTGCCACCCTGTGCCTGTTCCACACCAAGGGGTCTAACTCACGAGTCGGTCATCCGATTTCCATAAACTTTTTTTTTGTCGATCGGTATTGTAAATACTTTTTATTTGACGTATCACTTACAAGTTTAACGTTTAAATGTCCGGAGATATCTTCGAAAAACCGTAAAGCACTTATTGGGCCACAGCTCGGGAGGGGTCGATCCAAAATTACTCATCTTCGAACTTAGCCTGTCTTTTGACATTACCAAACGGGAAAAAAAAGAATTTTCAAAATCGGATGCGTTTTACTCAAGTTATCGTGCAGACAGACAGACGGACAGACGGACAGACGGACATTTTTTTTCGCGGATTTGGCATCTCTAGACAACCACAATAGGTTTCCCCTTACTCAGGGAGTCCAATTCGACGTGTTACAAACGTATGCGTAAACCTATAAGACCCCAGTACTTCGTACGGGTCTAACTAGTCCCAAAACAGAAAACATGTTAGTTTTCACTTTTCAACGGCTGTAACTAATTTTTGATAGCTGTAGAAAAATTCCTAACTTCATTAAATAGTTACGACATTTTCGTGTTTTAAATGTCTCATAGTGGTAAGCATTAAGCAAAGTTTTAAACCTAAGTTAGAGAGAAATGGGTGTAATAGTGGATGTGTGGATTCGAATTCGATTGTATTGCGATGAGGTCTTCCATCTATCCATCCACTTGGCTTTAAATAGTTGCTATTTTTCAAATTTCCATTCGACGCGGTGCGTAATAGTTATTTTCCCTTTCTTTACTATAATGTCAAAACATTCATAATGAGCTACCAGGTTTAAGTATCGTAATACGGTACTTTTGAGCATATTGTAAATTTACGCACGGATCATTTCGATAGTTCTTCATTTACACACTTACAGTTTAGATATTTTAGATTGGGAATATGTCCTGTGTCTAGTACCGTACCAACCTTGTTACCGACTGGTTTTTACGATACATAGCCAGTCGGAGTATAGATACCGGTATGAACCGTTACAAAAAAACTCAAGTAAAACACAAAAACACAGAAAAAGTTAATGTATCGGTTTTCAAAATTCCGTGCGTGTAAATGCTCGCTTCGCGCGTATTGGCAAACTCACATCTAGTGCACAAAACCACTCAATTTACTCACTAGTTAGCAAAATATGTATTATTTATAACAAAAATAGGTTGTGTTTTCCTTGACCGTGGAAACAATGAACACGTTCCGGACACAGATAATATTTCGGTGTTGGCGATAGAGCACAATAAGACTAAGAGAAAGATTTTGGAGTCCCTATACATTATGACGAATGACACTATCAATTTCAGGCGAGACACAGAGAACATTAATTCGGTGTACAACAGCTTGCTAAGGAAGACACTAATACATGTTCCGTATAAAGTGCAGTGTAGTTAGGCCGGCATTGTCTTTTCCACTTGAGTTTTGTGATTGAGTTGCAATGTCAAAATAGTAAACAAAGACGGTCGAGTTAATGTTCGTTTTGAATTAATTAATTCGATTGTGATTTATTGTAAGTATAAAAACCCCTGAGTTAATTAATGTGAATTATAAGCTAAGTTTACTGTTTTTTCTATGTTAAAAAATTAGATGATGCGAAAATAAAATCGCGAAACGTCCATAAAAACTAAGTTTCTTATTTGTCGACCGGAAAATCAAGCAGAACCAAAACGCTCATTCATTATTTATAACGCCAAAACGCCGTGTCTAATCTCGGAAATACTCCGTACGACTTCATAAAAGAGTTTACACTGAGCAGCTGTGCGTTATTTGTTTCCTTTTTTTTATTCAAATCCACAAATATTCGATTTATTTACAGTTCGAGTTCAGCATTCATAAACTGTTAGAGAGCAATTATTACTGTTATAAAAAGTACGACAATTAATTTCGCTTAATATTATGGCTAACTCGTACAATAATAGAACTCGCTTCCAAATCAATTTCAGCTTGTTAAAGTTACGCCTTTTTATTGACGGCCTCACATAAAATTTAATGAAATTGCTGTTGTTCTCCGGCCACACAATGCACTGCACAGTACGCAGACCGAAGCTGGATTTACTCATTCCGTTTACATCACGTGCAAAATTGTATTTGATGAAATTCAATTCTGAGCTGTCTGATATGCGTGTGACCTACTTGAACTTGATGCATGCTCATAAAATTTATCAATTCATAAATTGATTGGTGTACAAGACAAGAAACACAGCATAACATTGTGTACCATTGTAATACCATGTATGTATACCATGCTTGTTACTTTAATTAAAGGGCAACACCACATTTGGTGTTAATTTTTTTTTCTTTTCTTTTCTGTTCATTTAAATATTTAACAAGGTAATTAATATTTTATGAAAGTGAGTGAACGAAAATTAATTACTTTATAAAAATGAAGTGAACGGTGATGCAAATTCAAAGTTTAATTACATTTTAGCTCTGTACACTTAATTAAAAGATTTTATAAAGTTTCAAGCTGATCGAGAGGCCCCATCCTTTGGGTTCGTCGGATCCCTTGATCGATGACACTTTCTTTAAATTTTTTGTTTCTCTTTACGATCGTTTTTGATTCATCACAGCGAGTTTGGGCCTGTGAATTTTTAAGCCAATAAATCCACATTAGTAGCATAAATTAAAAAAAAATCGTTTTAGAAAGGGGTTAAAAATACCGATTGTTTTTGAATTGTCTCTTCACTTCCTGTGGTCTTATGCCGTAATCTATCCTTCCAAATGTATTGTTTTTTTTTTCAATCGTTTTTAACTCATGCCATCATCCACTTTGGGCCTTAGTATTTTCAGATCAGTATAGGTAAGGAAATTTTACGAAATCAATAACACCATTTTCCACACTGTTTATAACAGTTGATGATTTATTACTCCGTCATAACTGTCGTAATCTAACTAGTACGACATACACCAGATAATGCAAGTATTATCGATATGTGCTGCGACAAATCTAAACGTTTTTTCAGTGATTTTTCTACCTTTCAGAAACGAATGTGCATCTGTTATCAACAATAAAATAAGCAATAAGCTCTCGCAACCATCCTTCAATATAGAAAAGTAGTTGTAAAAACGGAGTCTGGCAACGCTGCAGTCAAGGTCAAGGCTAGATTATAGGGTTGATACGTTTTTTTGCAGCTTTTTTTGAAAGTATTATTTCAGCTTTTAAGCCGAATTCTGAATGAGTTGCAAAAAGAAGGTTTTGCGACTACTTTTGCAACTATATCTGGTTTTGAAACTGGTTTTACAATTTTTGCTAAACTCTCAAAGTTTTGACATTACTTTTACTAGTTTTACAACTACTTTTGCAATTTGTTCAACCAAAGAGAAGTCATCCTTTTACGAAATGCATTGATAAACTTTATGTTAAAATGAGTGAAGTAAAAGATTTGGTATCAAACACAAAGTGATACTTGCATAGAAGAAATAACAGATGTTTAAGGCGATAGTGAAAGGGTAAGTTCCAAATTTAAAAAGAAACATCGTCTCTTACGAGTTATTTTCCAACGTTGAAGCTGAATAAAAACTGTTCACTTTTGGCTGTATTCTAGTTTAATTGCAGAAATTGCATAACTTAAAACTAATTACAAAAATAAATAAAATGATTAATAATAAAATTAAGTAAAAGTTCAAACATTAGAAAAGTAACTGTCACACTCAAATTACGTCCCACACATTCCAAATTTTAGTTGTTTTTGAAGCTAATGATTTTAGTCGATTTCAAAAATTCAACCGATAATCGCACCGCATTTCCACAATTGATCAGAGCCTTGATGGAAACAAAACTTGTCGAGCTATGACACCGAATGTGTTATTCAATGAATTAACTAGTTTATCGTCAAACACAGCGGTCTTCAACGGATGATAATCATCTCCCAAACACCATTCTGTATGTGATATTTGATTACCCCTCATACACATATGAAACGTGTAATAGTCGTTCGTCCAGTCAGTGTGCAATTCGTTGTAAAAATATGGACATACATTCGGGGCGTCAATGCCGAATTTTCGTTTCACCCGATGAATAATAAATGGATATTTTTCCAGTATAGCCATTGTCGGCAATTGGCCAGCATTAAAGTACCATCGATTGGTGTCGTACGCTTCATATGTCTTCAGTATTAATTTCATAACTCGCGCATCTTTGTGCCCAATTAACACTTGAGATCCCATTGCTTTACCTTCATCCCAATTTAACGTAAATTCAAATTTGCGAAATCGGTGCAACGGCTGACACACAAGAACATCATTATCCAAATAGATTCCACCGTATTCATTCATCAATCGATACCTGGTTATATCGCTTGCATGATAGTTTGCATGCTCTTTACGTATTTTGTGACCATTTATTTCGGTTGGCTTCTCAATGCTTATAATGTGCATTGATATCGTATTTGTTTCATTCACAGCCAGTAAAACACGGGCCCAGTTCTTATCGTCCGAATCAAAACTTTCACAATCGCAATGGATGTAGATGTACTCCGGTTTGTGTATGCGTATCACCGATAACATGGATATCATATGACTGTACGAAATTTTACGTTGTTCAAATAAAATGTAGTGCACAATGTCGGGAACAATATTCGTCGGCCAACCGGTGATATTATTACGTCCCTCTGGATGCCAGCTATCACAGTCCAATGTCAAATTTAGATTCCGTACGATTCGGTCATCTGAATACAGATACCAAAGGTAAGAACAGAACAAACAGATAATCACAATGAGGATAGTTCTTTTAAGGCTGGGTAACACCCTTTTCACGTAAACCATTTCTCCGATTGAGTTTTATTAGTTTTTCTTATGTCACTGTTCAATTGTGGACAACCACTGAAATGGCGTACTTTACACATCAAACTAGTTCTCGTTCTTTTGATAAGAAATCATTTCCTCGCACCATTGTTCATTGTAATAAAATATAATTTTAAAAAAAAGTTGGGATTAATGTAATCACTCTATTTCGCCGAACAGAACCAAACATTATTTATTATAAACTGGTTGAGCTTTAGTCCACAGGTATACTGAATACATCGCATACAGCACACACAAAATTGAATTTATCTTGATAAATGCTGATTAGATTATAGTAGTAAATTATAAAATATCAATAAAATTGGGAGTTATCGATTGCTAGTTCTTTTTATAAGGGAAAACGCGACACAAATGAAGACTTTTCATTATACAGGGCTTTTCATATAAAAGAGACCGTCTCTGACGAAATTTGCTCTTTCAAATGAAAATTGCTATACTTTCGAATGTCACTCTTATCAAAAATATAATTGTATGGTACCGTTCACTTTATCGATCGTTTTATCTTGTTTAACTTAAAATACCTAAATCTTAGCTAAGATGCCGGTTTCGTTAACTAAATACCTGGATCTTAGTTAAGATGCCGGTTTCTTTAACTAAAAATACCTGGATCTCAGTTAAGATACCGGTTTCCTTGACAAAAATACCTGGATCTTAGTTAAGATACCGGTTTCTTTAACTAAAAGTACCTGGATCTTAGTTAAGATGCCGGTTTCTTTAACTAAAAATACCTGGATCTCAGTTAAGATACCGGTTTCATTGACAAAAATAACTGGAGCTTAGTTAAGATACCGGTTTCCTTAACTAAAAATACCTGGATCTTGGTTAAGATACCGGTTTCCTTAACTAAAAATACCTGGATCTTAGTTAAGATACCGGTTTCATTAACTAAAAATACCTGGATCTTGGTTAAGATACCGGTTTCCTTAACTAAAAATACCTGGATCTTAGTTAAGATACCGGTTTCTTTAACTAAAAATACCTGGATCTTAGTTAAGATACCGGTTTCCTTGACAAAAATATCTGGATCTTAGTTAAGATGCCGGTTTCTTTAACTAAAAATACCTGGATCTTGGTTAAGATACCGGTTTCCTTAACTAAAAATACCTGGATCTCAGTTAAGATACCGGTTTCCTTAACTTAAAATACATGGATCTTAGTTACTATACCGGTTTCCTTGACAAAAATACCTGGATCTTAGTTAAGATACCGGTTTCTTTAACTAAAAGTACCTGGATCTTAGTTAAGATGCCGGTTCCTTTAAGCAAACATACGTGGATCTTAGTTAAGATACTGGTTTCTTTAACTAAAAATACCTGGATCTTAGTTAAGATACCGGTTTCTTTAACTAAAAATACCTGGATCTTAGTTAAGATGCCGATTTCTTTAACTAAAAATACCTGGATCTCAGTTAAGATACCGGTTTCATTGACAAAAATACCTGGATCTTAGTTAAGATGCCGGTTTCTTTAAGCAAACATACGTGGATCTTAGTTAAGATACTGGTTTCTTTAACTAAAAATACCTGGATCTTAGTTAAGATACCGGTTTCTTTAACTAAAAATACCTGGATCTTAGTTAAGATACCGGTTTCTTTAACTAAAAATACCTGGAGCTTAGTTAAGATACCGGTTTCCTTAACTTAAAATACATGGATCTTAGTTACGATACCGGTTTCCTTGACAAAAATACCTGGATCTTAGTTAAGATACCGGTTTCTTTAACTAAAAGTACCTGGATCTTAGTTAAGATGGCGGTTTCTTTAACTAAAAATACCTGGATATCAGTTAAGATACCGGTTTCCTTGACAAAAATACCTGGATCTTAGTTAAGATGCCGGTTTCTTTAAGCAAACATACGTGGATCTTAGTTAAGATACCGGTTTCTTTAACTAAAAATACCTGGATCTTAGTTAAGATACCGGTTTCTTTAAGCAAACATACGTGGATCTTAGTTAAGATACCGGTTTCTTTAACTAAAAATACCTGGATCTTAGTTAAGATGCCGGTTTCTTTAAGCAAACATACGTGGATCTTAGTTAAGATACCGGTTTCTTTAACTAAAAATACCTGGATCTTAGTTAAGATACCGGTTTCCTTGACAAAAATACCTGGATCTTAGTTAAGATACCGGTTTCTTTAACTAAAAGTACCTGGATCTCAGTTAAGATACCGGTTTCCTTAACTTAAACATACGTGGATCTTAGTTAAGATACCGGTTTCTTTAACTAAAAATACCTGGATCTTAGTTAAGATGCCGGTTTCTTTAACTAAAAATACCTGGATCTCAGTTAAGATACCGGTTTCATTGACAAAAATACCTGGATCTTAGTTAAGATGCCGGTTTCTTTAAGCAAACATACGTGGATCTTAGTTAAGATACTGGTTTCTTTAACTAAAAATACCTGGATCTTAGTTAAGATACCGGTTTCTTTAACTAAAAATACCTGGATCTTAGTTAAGATACTGGTTTCTTTAACTAAAAATACCTGGATCTTAGTTAAGATACCGGTTTCTTTAACTAAAAATACCTGGATCTTAGTTAAGATACCGGTTTCCTTAACTTAAAATACATGGATCTTAGTTACGATACCGGTTTCCTTGACAAAAATACCTGGATCTTAGTTAAGATACCGGTTTATTTAACTAAAAATACCTGGAGCTTAGTTAAGATACCGGTTTCCTTAACTTAAAATACATGGATCTTAGTTACGATACCGGTTTCCTTGACAAAAATACCTGGATCTTAGTTAAGATACCGGTTTATTTAACTAAAAGTACCTGGATCTTAGTTAAGATGCCGGTTTCTTTAACTAAAAATACCTGGAGCTCAGTTAAGATACCGGTTTCATTGACAAAAATACCTGGATCTTAGTTAAGATGCCGGTTTCTTTAACTAAAAATACCTGGATCTTAGTTAAGATACCGGTTTCTTTAACTAAAAATACCTGGATCTTAGTTAAGATACTGGTTTCTTTAACTAAAAATACCTGGATCTTAGTTAAGATACCGGTTTCTTTAACTAAAAATACCTGGATCTTAGTTAAGATACCGGTTTCCTTAACTTAAAATACATGGATCTTAGTTACGATACCGGTTTCCTTGACAAAAATACCTGGATCTTAATTAAGATACCGGTTTCTTTAACTAAAAATACCTGGATCTTAGTTAAGATACCGGTTTCCTTAACTTAAAATACATGGATCTTAGTTACGATACCGGTTTCCTTGACAAAAATACCTGGATCTTAGTTAAGATACCGGTTTATTTAACTAAAAGTACCTGGATCTTAGTTAAGATGCCGGTTTCTTTAACTAAAAATACCTGGATCTCAGTTAAGATACCGGTTTCATTGACAAAAATACCTGGATCTTAGTTAAGATGCCGGTTTCTTTAACTAAAAATACCTGGATCTCAGTTAAGATACCGGTTTCACTGACAAAAATACCTGGATCTTAGTTAAGATGCCGGTTTCTTTAAGCAAACATACGTGGATCTTTGTTAAGATACTGGTTTCTTTAACTAAAAATACCTGGATCTTTGTTAAGATACCGGTTTCTTTAACTAAACAGGCGTCTTTAATAGGGTGAGCTCCTAAACCAATAATCTTGTTTATCCTAAAGTTTTCCATTCAACCCTAGAAAACAATGTAAAATTCATTTTAAAAACAAAGTAACCTTTGTAATTTCAATGTTCCTAAACACGATTGTATTTGCCTCAGTCTGTACTTTTACTGTTGTGCGGTTGGCTAATTTTTCAATTATGTACTTTACAAACGAGGAACGACGCGACCTAGTGTTCCTAAGAATTGACCGGAACCTCAGTTTTAGAAAAGTTGCTGAGGAATTTCATTTACTACACCCTCACCGACCGAAACCCTCACATACAGGAATAATGAAACTCTTCAAAAAATTTCGAGAAACCGCCAGCGTGTTCAATCGACCGAAACCAGGACGTCCGCGTTCTGAGACGACTGAAAATAAGGAAGTCATGGTGTTGGCCAGCGTTGACATGAAAATGCAGCAAAGTCTGCGAGAAATTTCCATAGAGACTGGCACCAGTATAACGTCTGTCTGGCGTATTTTAAAACGTCACAAATTCCATCCGTATGGAGTCTTTTTGACCCAGGAGCTAAAGGAATCAGATTTTGGTCTTCGCATGGACTTTTGTGAAGAAATGGAAAAACGTATTCGCGATCCCAACTTTCTTAAGAAAGTTTGCTTCTCTGATGAAAGCACATTCCATTTGACCGGGTATGTAAATCGACATAACTGTCGATATTGGAGCTCCGAAAATCCTCATGAATTTCGAGAGGAACACACCCAGTACCCATTGAAGCGAAATGTTTGGGGCGGTATTCTTGGCGACGAGATCATCGGACCATTTTTCATCGAGGGAAATCTGAACGGACCAAAATATCTCGATTTGTTAACGGAAAACATTGTACCGGCAATGAAGCAATCTGCTGCAAATCAAAATATTCCGTGGAACGAAATTTATTTTCAACAAGATGGGGCGCCTGCACATTTTTCGCTCGTTGTTCGACATTATTTGAATGAAGTTTTTCCGAACCGATGGATAGGTCGCAAAGGGCCAATTCTTTGGCCAGCACGTTCTCCTGATTTGACGCCCTTAGACTATTTTCTATGGGGCTACCTGAAGGACAAAGTTTTCCGTACCAGACCAGAAAATGTGGATGAAATGTCCCGCAGAATCATGGAGTATTCAGCTCTTCCAGATGCAGAATTGCTAAAAAGAGTTCGCGAATCATTTGAAGTGCGTATTCTAATGTGCATGGCCGAAAATGGCAAACAATTCGAACATCTGTTGTGATTGACGGTACACAAATGAAAAAAAAAAGTTCGACAGATGACCGAACAATAACAATTTATTTCTGCTGTATTTTACCCATTCCAGAAATTATTCAAGTACAGTGCGGTGATGTTGTGCGGTGATATTGAGCGGTGATGCTGTGCGGTGATAGAGAATGATATCCAGACGTGTAAAAATAAAACTTTCGTGAAATCGAACTTGAACCAATGATGCTTGAAGACGAAAATGAAAATATCACGGAGGCTTTCCATCAACATGAACATGTGATTTTCGACCCATAATTTGTACATACGATGAATCCAATGACTGAAGAATTTGGTAAAAACGTAATTGGTAAACAGCTCCTAAACGTTTCATAACTTTTTACCTTCTTATTTCTCAGAGATCTGCACTTAAACAATTTAGCTCACAAGAAAAACGATGTCCTCATTTGCTATCAACAACACGCCGGCAATGCAATAATCGATGAAATGAATTAACACAATCTCGCTGTACTTTACCACGAAAATAAATAAAATTTTTACTCAATCGTCGGGTCACCAACTAATTTCGTACAATTCATCTTGTCGTGACAATTTGTTTGACAAAATGTATTGTCTGACTCGTATTGATCTTACGATGAGTGACAGGTGATTGATCTTCCATTTTGTTTATATTTTTACCGATGAGTGCGTTCACTTCACTGTAGATATAGTCGTTTTATTGACTTATCTCTATGAACGTAGAAAAAGCGGCAACTTTTAATTGAAAAACCCTGTATATATATATGGGATTTGTAGATGTTCTCTTGTCTGTATACTTCTATGGCGAATCAACGTTAAGTGATAGTTCGGTTACGGAAAAATACGAAAACATATTGCCGAAGGAGCTATGTAAACAAGATACGACCCTGGAAGAATATTCCATGTCGTCTGTGTATTTTCTGCGTATATGGGCAATTCCACAGTAACACGACTAACATAAAATAAATCTTTTTGATAGATTTAAAAAGCACCGATAAAAAATATATTTCAACCGATTTTAATAGTTATTTTTTTCCTTTTTGTAATGCTTATGGAAAGATGAAATTCGAAGATGAGCCAAATTGGCCGAGTAGATCCTGAGATAGGGTTGGAAAAGTGCTAAATTACACAATGACATACAGTTTGTTCCTTTCATTTTTACACAGTTTTAGATATGTCAGAGTTTTAAATGTACCCAGTCAATTAAGTTCTTCCCAAATTATGAATTTTTGGCGCAAAATTTAAAATTTCCTTCGCGAATTCAAATATTGCGCAATTTGGGAAGAACTTAATTGACTGGGTACATTAAAAACTCTGACATATCGACAATCTTTAGAAACTGTGTAAAAATGAAATGAACAAACTGTAATACTTGGTTCGTATAGTTGTAATATAGATTTGAGCTCAACAAGAACGAGATTTTCTCGTAACTTTAGTAAAATAAATATCGATTCGCTGAACACAGATCTATCTACAGTAACATGGAATCCAGTGTTTACATCCACAGACGTTAATGTTAAAATAGACTATTTCAATGACGTGCTGTTAACACTGCAAAATCACCACGCACCCCTGCTACCAGTTAAAAAGAAAACTAGCCTGTCCTCTACCAAACCATGGTTTAATAATGAGATCAAGAGAGCCATCATTGAGAGAGATCTAACCCTCACTGCATTGAAAAATGGTCTAGTCACGAGACATCATTACACACAACTTCGAAATGCTGCCACAAATTTAATTAAAAGAGCGAAAGCAAATTATCTTCAACCTAAATTGGACGTTAAACTGGGATCAAAAGCTATATGGCAAAATCTTCGCAGTGTGGGAGTGGTTTCATCCAGCAGAATTGAGCCGTGTTTCACTGCTGATGAGTACAATCGTCACTTAGCATCCGCTTCGAGCCATCGCCATCGTCATCACAATGATCTACCTGCTATACCACAGTCTCACTCACACACAGTAAGAGATAGATTTTCATTCAGGAATGTCACATCGTGTGAAGTTGCAAAAGCAATTCACTCTATTAAGTCAAAAGCTATTGGGCTCGACAGCATCTCCATTGTTTTTATTAAGATCGTACTACCATTCGTTCTTCCAGCACTCACGCACATCGTCAACTACTGTTTCACCTCATCGAAAGTACCGAAATGCTGGAAATTGGCCAAAATTATACCAAATCACAAGAAGGCAAGAACGCGTGGCTTAGATGATTTTCGACCACTTAGCATTTTGCCGTGTTTATCGAAAGTTCTTGAGATACTGGCTAAGGAACAGCTTGTTGATTACTTACATAGTAATGAACTCATTGACCGATTTCAATCAAGCTACCGGGCGAAGCATAGCACGGAGACCGTCTTGCTACATTTAACCGATCAAATAATAATAATAATAATAGCGAATGGTTATTGCTCAGCCGGGAGGACACATTTAAGTGACAGATTCGGCTACCATTTGCTGCTATAGCTAGTGAAGGTACTTTTACATGGTATTGTAATGACCTAACACTAGGGACCACATACTTAACGTGAATTCCGAACCACGCCTTCTAAGTATTTTACACTCTGAAGGATTTTTGAATATTGCGCCTTAGTACCTATAGCAGTGCTAAACCCACTAAAGCGCAGTAGGAGTAGAATACCGGCAGCTCCCAACAATGTCTTGACCGGTTCAATGGCGTAATGGTTAGCACGTTTGCTTTCCAATATTCGATTGAGTTGTCAGTGTCGGTGGTTCGAGCCTCAATCGGGCCAGAAAAAAAAAATCGGTTGTCAGACGTGTACACAAATACATGGCTTACCGGTCAAAACCGATCAAATAAGAAAGGCATTTGAAAGGAAACACCTAACTATCTTGTTGCTGTTAGATTTTTCTAAAGCGTTCGACACTATTCCGCATAGCAGACTACTGGAAAAGCTACGACTTAAATTTGGCTTTTCATCGACTGCTACGTCGTTCATACAAGATTATTTAACGGGTCGCATGCAATGTGTAACGATTGGTGGTCACACTTCCCACCGATATCAATCCGTCAAGGCATTCCGCAGGGCTCTGTACTTGGGCCCCTCATTTTTTCATTATATAAATGATCTCCCACGTTCACTCAAGAATATGCTGCACCATATGTTCGCCGATGATGTACAGTTGTATTATTCCTGTGCGGAAGCGGAAATTGCTGAATCATTCGCGATGATCAATGATGATATTGCTACTGTTTGTTTGTGTGCAAACGAAAACGGTCTATTGTTAAATGCCAAGAAAACTCAGGCTATTGTTTTTGCCAACGGATCGCGCAGAGTTACAATTCCTGATATCGTTATTGATGGTGTTACGGTCAGCTACTCTAACAATGTTCGTAATCTTGGTGTAATTATGGACGTGAACCTTTCATTCGATGCACATGCGAGGGATATCAGTGCGAAAGTATTTTCTAGATTGAGGAGTTTATGGCCGAATCACAACATCTTGTCATGGAGAACGAGAATGATGCTAATTAAATCTCTCATCCTTCCTCTGTTTACATACTGTGGATCTGCATATTCAACTAATCTGAGTGATAAGTCTATTCAAGCGCTTGAGCGGGTATTTGCTGCATGTGTTCGGCTTGTGTTTGGAATTAGAAGGCGTGATAGCACGAGAGAGCACTTAAACAGGATATTAGGTTGTCCCATAATGGAATTCTTGAAGTATCGATCAATCGTTTTCGTCTTCAAACTACTTGTAGACAAGATACCAGGGTATTTGTACGACAACTTTCAAATGTCTGGACGGTCCAGTTTGCTGATCATTCCTCGCCACATCTCAAGCCAATGCAACAAGTCGTTCTTCGTAAACGTGGTGTCGGCGTTCAACATGTTACCTAGTACACTATCAAGCAGCGTAGTTCAATCGCATCCTTCAAGCGGCGTTGCTTTGAACGCCTAGTGGGACAATCGTAGAAACGTTAAGGTGGATGATCTGTAGTGGCATTGACCATACCGTTAGTGCATTATGACTCTAGCACTGTTTGAGCATGCAAGCATTTGTTGGTCGTTAGTTTTGTTGTGGAATTCATATGTTGTCTTTTAGTCGTTCCTGCGTACGTACAGTCCATCGTTTTCGTAATATTTTTCGCTTTATTTATTTATCTTTCTTCTTTCGCTTTATTATTTTATTTTATTTTTCGATGATTGAAGCTCTTGTACTTTATTAGTTCGTTTGTTTAATTAATTTACTTCTTTTCTTTGTATTTTTTGTATAAATTGCTGATTTAAATTATCTGTGAGCATTTGTATAAGGAGTGATCCTTTTTGTTCTGTATTAATAAACCAAATTGAAATTGAAATTGAAATTGAAATTAGAGGACTGGTGAAGGGTTTTCACATATATCATCGACATTATGCCACGGAAAACCGCGTTAAACGTGTACAATGCAAGCTACTGAACAAACCAATCAGGAAAAAAAGCTTGTCAAAATCAAATAACGGGATCGGAAGTTGAAAGTTAGGGTTCACGTCTTGAACGTGACTCAGGCCCAAGCCTGTTCAACTCTCATAGAAAATAATTGTTACATGTAGTAAGTACCTCTCTCCTGTTCTAATGTCAATATAGTTCCTCTCTTCTTAGTAGAATTTACAGACGTCATTTTGACAATGCTTAAATTCATTGAAGTTTGCCACAATATGATTCAATAACAAGTCAAATTGAATTAATATTGAGTTTATATCGTTTGGATTGCCTTTGTATTTTGTAAATTTTTGATAAATAGTCAGTTATTGTGGAATAGCTTAACACCAAAAGTTGTTTATGAATGCTTCCGTCGTTTACAGAAAGTTTAATGAATAACACGGGCCGTTCTAGCTGCTGGTACTACAACAACATAGTAATTGTTTTCCTATTATAAAGTGATTACCGAGATTTACTGCATATGTAACGAATTTACTCTAAATTTCCTCAATATTAGGTGTGTGCAAAATGCTTGGTCGAAAGAAGAATGATGTCAATGAGAGAATGATTTAGTGACGAGAAAAATGGTTTTCTAAATGTTCAATGGATGTGTACGTTTACTTGCCTTCAGTGACTAAATTGATCCAATATTTGATACTTATCTTGGCGCTTACGTAGTTAGCTGTCAGACTGTTAGGATTTGTGTGGATTTTTGTGTGAATGAAATAAGGCTAAAGGAAGATTCTCAAAAATATGTTTAAGGTGAAACGTCTTGACTTCATAACAAAACATCTTTATTGTTTCTACATGTTCAATATTTCAGAAAACATAATTGCATTTTGAGATTAGTGAAATTTTAAAGTAATAGATGTGCCGATCTACGTATTTTCTAGTATTGCTAATTGTTAAAAAGTTATTTTCATTTAAATTGACGTCGCACCAGTTCAATAACTATTTTTACAGTTTGTAATCATAGATCTTCAGTATATTAGGTTTAGGTACAAAATGCATTTTAGTATCATTGAAAATAAAACTACGTTTTTCTTCTCATCTGAATTTTTAGATCGTTAAAATTTTAAAGTATTAGATCGACACATGCTACGTAATATTCAATTCAATTGTTTGGCTCGATTATAGCATTTATATTTGTTAAAAAGTTTCATTTCAATTGATTTTGTTTTAATTGTTGTTAAATTGATGTTACGGTAGTTCAATTTTTTTTTTTTGTTTGTTATCATAGATCTTCAGCATATTAGGTTTAAGTGCAAAATGAATGTGGTCATCATTGTAAATAAAACTACATTTTTCTTCTCAGCTGCATTGTATGCACAGATGAGTTTTTGTTTACATTTCCTGATACAACCGGATTAATTTTTTTAATAGCGAGTCTGCTTTTAGCTTTTGTGATCGGGAAATTTTCAATTCCTCTCTGTTTTTCACAGGATTTTGTAACAACAACCTTTACACGAGATTTTTCCATGGAAGCTTTTTGAATCACAGATTTTTTTGTTACCCCTTCAATCACAGATTTGTTTGGTTTGTTATCACATAATTTATCAACGGGCGACTTTCCTTTCACACCTTTCACCACACAATTATTTGTACTTATATCATTGGCATTCACTTCGACTCTAGCGCAATATTTGCCAATGTTCTTTTTCTTCTTGTGAAACATTTTTGCTTCTTTTTCGATTTGATTGGTAGGTTCGACGTCGATGTTATTTCCACGCAAAAACCAGTTCATTGACTTTGTGAAATTCATTACGAGATAGTCAAAAGTTTCGTTAATCAGCTTGTGCTCCATTGCCATCTTATGTTCTTCAAGACTGCAGCTAGTTTCCGACTCTAATTTAGTTCCTGCAACAGCATACAAATGCATGAGTACTGACTGCAGTTTATGGAAATAAATGTTTCAAAAAAGATATCAAGGACAATGTCCATTCAATATATAATTCTGCTTCCAATAAAAATCTCGAAAGTCGAAAATTTAGAATGTGAGTACAGCTTCTATACAAGTAATAAAAGATGTGTTCATGTACGTAAGATTTTAATTCGAAATGAAATTTGAACTAAATTTTTCTACTGATAATTCGTTCAAAGACTTCTTACCTTGACCGAAACGCTGCTTTAATTTGCTTTCCATGCAAATTTTGGGCAATTCTTCCTCTCCTTGAATCATTAGTGTCTTGAAGCATTTCAAAAATGATTCCGTCGGAGCACAGTCGAATTCAATTTTATCACGACATCCAGTGCAATTTACATCTTTGAGCAGTTTTTTACATATGCCTCCAGCCACATAATCCAAGGCTTCATTTGTTATAAGTTCATAATCGTCGCCCTTAGTGGGCTCATTCACTTTTCCGTCGTTATTTTGAACCGTGATTCCTCCAACACTGCTGCCATTTGGTAGTTGACTTGATGAAAGAAGCAAATTCAAATTTTTCAATAGCGGAGACCCTTTGTCTTCCTTACAATTGGAGTAAATGGAATGTTTGAGGCATAAGTTGTTGACCATCGAAGTTCCGTATGCTCCTCTGAATTCACGAACAGTCGGTGAATAAATAACACTACGAATTCCGCCGAAAAAGTTTTCAAGTGCATCTTGAGTCATGCGTCGAATCGCTACAGTGTCTGTAATTTTGAGCATTCTTCTTGTTATTTCCGACGCACCTTTTATTGTGACGATGTAGTCCGACAGAACTCTGCTCGAATCCTTGCGACCATTCAAATCTGTAAACTTCATTTTCTTAAGCATTTCAACTGCGTAATCCCAGAACTCGAAATGATCAGACGTTCTGCTGATCAATGACTTCTCTTTCGGTACACCACCTCCATTCAGACTGTCAAAAACCTCATTAAAAAAGTGTAAGATGTTCGCAGTTCCAGTGAAGTCTCGCGGAACTTGTTTCCCGTCGAAATCTTGAAGAAACTGTTTCTTGTCGGAACAACTGAAGCCGTAAAAATCCTCGACATCTCTCCACGAAGCAACCCGCTCCGTCGAGATCTCTTTATCAAATTTAACTCTTTCCGTTTGATTTTCAAATTCCTTGATTGTGACGACGTGTTTCAGATCCTTTACCAGTAGGTTGTTTCGCAACGATTTCAACAAGTGTGGTGGGTCATACAAATGAATTATTTTGGAGTCTCTTATCGTATATTCAATGACCGAGTTGCAAATCAATTTAGTACGTAGCTTATTGACGGCAGATCGATTGGTTTGTACTGCATCGCACACGGAGCCAACCACTTTCAGGCCTAAACGAGCCATCAGAACAGTCGGTGCGTTTGCTGCGACTGAGCCCCGTACAAACCCGTATATCTATTGCGTACGTGACCCTAGTGCGTCTGTCACCCTACTTTGACCGTAAGCCTATGCGCAGGTTAAAGTAGTTAAAGTAAAATTATTATGTAATGTGTACATCTTAGAAATTGCGCATAGCGCAATTACGAAGCCCCGTACGACGTTCCTTTCAAATAAAACAAAAATTTCAAATAGCCCTAAAATTTTAATTTATTGAGTATAAATACACATAGGCCTAGTATCGGCCTCAGTCCGAGGATCCAAATTTATTATTTTTTTTCAACTACATTCTATTCGGCCTTTGATTACCTTCCAAATGAAACAAAAATTACGAAAAACGGATGAAATTTGCTCGAGTTATATGTAAAATACACATAGGGCCCTAGTAACGGCCTTAGTCCAAGGACCCAAATTTAATTTTTTTTTTTTCAACAACATTCTATTCGGTGTTCGATTATCTTTCAAATGAAACAAAAATTACGAAAAACGGATGAAATTTACTCGAGTTTTATGTAAAATACGCATAGGGCCCTAGTAGCGGCCTTAGTCCGAGGACCCAAATTTAATTTTTTTTTCAACAACATTCTATTCGGCCTTTGATTACCTTCCAAATGACACAAAAATTACGAAAAACGAATGAAATTTACTCGAGTTCAATGTAAAATACACATAGGGCCCTAGTAGTGGCCTTAGTCCAAGGACCCAAATTTAATTTTTTTTCAACAACTTTCTATTCGGCGTTCGATTACCTTCCAAATGACACAAAAATTACGAAAAACGAATGAAATTTACTCGAGTTCTATGTAAAATACACATAGGGCCCTAGTAGCTTTTCACTTCTAAGGCCCTAACTCACGGTCCACTCAACCGATTTTAAAAAACTTTTTTTTCCTGGATTGGTATTGACAATACCTATCATTTGCCGTGTCATTTCCATCGTTTATTTTGCCATAAATATCACCAAAAGACCTTAAATCACTTAGGTGGCCCTAACTCACGAAGGACCGACCCGAATACGCCCATCTTCGAACTTAGCCTCACTATTTTGACTATCTTTCAGGGAAAAAAAATTTTTGAAATCGGATTTGATTTACTCAAGATATCGACGTGACAGACAGACGGACAGACGGACAGACGGCCCAAATTTTTATTGCGGATTCGTCATCTATGAACATAGGCAAACACTTTGCCTTTACCGTCTGCTTCGAATTCCATCAATTACACACGGCATCGTAATCCTATAAGCCCCTTCGTACTGCGTACGGGGCTAAAAACAAGAATTTGACGATGTTCATGAAATGACACCAATTTAGAAGCAGAAGTTCTGAAAATGTACCTGTATCCAATATCGACTCAATCACAAGTCGTATTAGCTGCGACAATTCAACTGAACCTATGTTTTCGGTTATGAAATACGCGACAGGCTGTTTGAATTCTTTTGCGATGCCACGTACCATGAACACCAAGGCATGCGTACCAAACTTCATCTCCCTGTGATCTCCATAGTCAACAAAACCATCGATGTAATCTTTAACCGAGTTAAAGTCCAGATGCGTTGTAAGGCTCATTTCATCCCAACCGACTGTAACATGCTTATCTACTTCATCCAAATTGTTCACTGAAGCTTTGATCAGTTCCATCAGTTTTGAGTTGATTCCGGCTTCAAATCGTATGAAGGCTGCGTGCTTATAAATTGTAGTTTTGCTTGGACCACCAAAAAAGGATTTGTAGTGTCGATAGGCCTTTGGAGACTGCTTATAAGCAGCTAATGCAAAGTGTTTGTCGTCCTTCGTGTACCGCCATCCTCTTTTTTTCTTCCCGGCATTTCGCAACATCATTTGAACAAAGTTATTTTGCTCCACAGTTAACTTCGTCGACAAGTACTTGTACACCGTGCTGTCTTTAAGATTCTCTAATTCCCTCACTCTTCTTTTTAGAAAAGTCATTCTGGTTGACTGATACCTTAACTTTCTGACAACGGGATCATACTGACGCACTGGCGGCTGTAATTAAAATACAGAATAGTAACACTATATATGTCATCTGCCAAACGTAATCTCAAATTTACCTTGAGTAATTTTGGAGGTGGAGCTGGATGAAAGTCGTTTTTACCATTGTTGATCGTGTCTTTGCACGCAAATTCTGTCATCACTTCGTCGTCTGTGGGAGCTATGTGATCATGTACCATTGGTGTAGCGTCGACAAATCTTTCATCGCTTTCTTGGCTCAGTTCGATATCCATGCCTATCGAAACATTTCCTTTGTCGAGGTCAGAAACGCCTTTAATTCTTTCAGGATTAGCGCTTTGAATATTATACCACAATTCTGGGACCTTTACTTGATGCGATTCGTGAAATGTTTGCGCAATTTGCTAAAAACAATTATTAATCAGTTGCCAGAGTTATTTATGTTTTTGTTTAAAGTCGTACCATACTATTGCGGCAACAGTAGCTATGCTCGGTGACCACATTTAACACAGGCAAATTGAGAGATGGAACGACGCCTTTCTCAAGAAATCTGAAGCAGTTCGACGTATAATCTTTCTTTTTGAAGTGTTCTTGGCACACCTGATGGTAGGTGTTCCAAGCAGTTTCTTTATTCAATTCAAATCGCTTTGTTGCGGCGATCCACTTTTCGCAAACTTGTTCATTTTTAGGGAAACTATGCGTTTTTGCATTTGATTTACAACCAGGAACGCAGCATGCAAATACCATCTAAACCACAATAATTTACATAATTTCGGTCAGCAAATGAAAAATATAATAATGTGAGACTCACTTTGCAATTTGTTTTATGGCATCGTCTCACTAATCTTCAAAATAAATTGATTTGAACGTAAATATAATAACAACACAAATGCTGAGAAAGTATTTTCGTATTTTCGCACGTTTCGTGAGTCTAGCAGAATGAAGTTTGTAACAATGGCATGCTATGGTACCTCTAATATGCATCGGGTAAACTGATGAAAAGTTTAGTTTTATGCTATTTCCGCATCAGGTTGTGGCGTTGGGGTCAGGTCAGATTTTGAAAATCAAGAAATACGACCGTGCTCAGGCCACTCAACCAGACAGTAAACGTAGTGTTTTTTTTAATCCGATTTACGTTTATTTGAAAGGTATTAAGTAGACTATGGTGTTTTCAAAATGGCCGACCTCCGCCATATTTGATTTCATTAAAAGTGAAATATCTCGGTCAAAATGATACTTAGTTGTTGTCATGATTGGTGATTGGTTATACAAAGGTATATACAGCCCTATATTGGACTAATGTACGAACGGTGTATAGTTGTTGAAATATGAATTCATCAAACCTTAATTCGTACGGGGCTGCCCCCTTGCTGTAAGCAACTTTACGTGTTACGGCATGTTTCATTTTCATTTACATTGCCTAATCACGTAAAGCATTGTACTTATTAAATACATAACTAGGAACCTCGGAAGTAATACACTATTAACGAGAGAAGGGTTAAACATAAAATTACATTTCTGCGGAATAAATCATTCAAAAACATTATCGGTCAAGCAAGCTTCTTTTCTTTGATTTATCTTTGTGAATTAACCCAAATTTATTATAAAACGATGTAGGTTAATTGTTCTGAAAGTCACATCAATGCAGCCGTAACCATTTTTTTTTTAAATGGTCAACTGTTAATGACAGTGAAATTGTTAAATATACCTAAGTACTAAGAAAATGTTTCCTTCCGGGTATTTGTTGAGTCGATATCATGTTTACTCAACATATTTGTGAATGTAATTTAGCCGTTTTGTGTGTGGTGTGTTTCTACATGTGGAGAAGATGGTGTAATAGAAACATTCATTAATAATTAATTTTCGTCACTTTAAATGCTGGGTAATATTAATGGATGAACAAATAATTTTCAATCTGAGCGATCAAACATTGATAATAAAATAAGCCACACCAAATATTGTTTATTTGTTCGTTGGATGTTATACGATGTCTCTGTCTCTCTGTGTATATTTAGATATTATTCAGCATCTCAATAGAAAATCAATTACGAAGATTTATTTTAATTGCTTTTTGGTATATATCGTCGAACAGTCTTGTTGCGGTGCGTTGCATTCATGTTTAATAAATCAAAAAAGTTGAATGACTTTTATTATGTAAACATCAAATAATAAAAATGTAATCGTAACGAACGCGTATTACACTTTTTTAGATTCGTACGAAGTAGCGGGTTTTATATTAAGGCAATGTCTACGTCAAAACTGAATAGAAGTTCACATCATCTTTGAGCGTTGGGAGCAAGATGGACCTATGTCTATCTGAGTTCCTGCTTCTCAATTGAAGAAGCCTTCCAAAACTCTAATCTACACTACCTATGACGAAAAGTGTTTGTTCTGACACGTTTGGGTGTTGAGCGTCGTGCCAGAGGAATTGACAATTCGAAAAGTTGACTTCCAGGTTACTTCGAATTTGTCAAGCTTCTTAACGTCATTGAAATTTCGAAACCCTCCGCAAACGCATAACCCAATAAATTTGAATGTTTGATATGAGTTACCAGTGGTCTGATGTGACAGAATCTTACGGGTCATTGTAGCCACATCAATTCTTAAACTCTTTTCTTTGTTTGAATTTCAAAATTTTTTCAACTGAATTTTATGTAAGCGTTAAATCGGTTCAGCGATTGAGGATCCATCTGACAAAAATATTTCCGATTTCATTGTCCAGTCGATGTTTGAATAAATAGCATAAAATTCACGAAATTTTTCCGAGTTTAAATTGAATGTAACCAACACACGCCCTGAATTTCTGATTTATTTAATCGGCCCGTTTCCACAACAATTCTCATCAAAAGCATATTTCCCGAATGCAAATCAGTGTTGCATGCATATGTGTATGCCAGGTAATTACAGATGGAATAATTTATATGGATATGGATGTGTGAATGGACTTCGAAGATGCAAATTATAATGTAATAACCTCCGGTGTTACAGAGATCAAAATATGCACCGCAAAACAACATAATTTACAGGAATGTCGACAATTAAATCATTTCATCTTTTTTATGCATGCTGTAAATAATGAAAAAGTGCGAAAATGCTCTCACTCAAGTTCTCAAGTAGCAAGGAGAAAAAACCATTCGGTCAACAAACGCTTGCCAGTTGCAATTATACAAACAGATCTTAAATGCAACAACAACAACAGCCAACGACTTATAACTTCCAGCGAGTTTAATGCAGTTCGATACTAAAATTCAGTGGTAGAAACGTCTCATTTCTCTAAAGCTCATAAGCTCAATCATTTCTTCAACCGTTGCAAATTCAAATATCCACATTTTCCATTGAAACATTTATTTTGATCTAGTACTTCAACGTCTGAGATGTGTTTGTGTGTGGATCTAGTGAAAATGAAAAAAAAAGTTTTTAAAAAAGTGATTCTGAAACGTTATAGGCAATAGCAAGAAGCGTTGCTTGTTGACATTGGGGCTACCCAGGACCATTTCGTTATTTAATTCTTAATACATTTGATCGATTAATATGTACAGAGAATAAATCGACTTGAGAATCTGTAACAAATCAATGTCCAGTTACCAGTTCCACAATACAGTCATTTCGGAAACACACCGCCATTCCTGTTTGTACATTTAATGTCAATGAGCCCATAAGCTTTACTGTCATCGTACTTTGGGACATCTGGAAAAAGTAACGAAATTCCTTTTGCTGAGAGATACATAAATTGTGCCACGGTACGTTGTAGACAGCTATAGATAATTGGTTGCTCTGGAATCGAAACGAGTGGATTTTTCGTCTCAGTAGCCCTGTTCCGAAACTTAGAAAACGAGACGAGTGTATACCTTCCATTCAATCATTGTTCCCATCAAACAGTACAACGACATTTGATACAACGCCGAAATTGCAACGAAATATACAGCAAACCATTCCGACATTTTTGCAACGAATAGACAAACGCATAGGGTAAATCCACCACAATACAATTGAATGAGACTACCATCCTCAAAGATTGCACACACCTTATTTAAATATCTGGAAGAATGATAAGACGGAGTAATAGTAGATGACATTGCATGCTGCCCCATGCGAAAGTTGACTATCCCGAGCAAAAAGTAATCAAGTAATGGATTATTTTCGCAGAGGGCAAATTGCTGTGTAATAGTCAACTTTTGTATAGGGCAGGCAGTAAACTAACTTTTTGAACTTTTTCACATACAATGTGTTTTAGCATTGTCAAGACTGAAAGTAGCTATCCATCTGGACGCTTAAAACTAACCTTCTCATAAATTGATTTCTCTTGATAGCAGTTGTCAGCAAATCGTTGATGTGATGATCACCGATTCCAATTGAATTGTGAATAGCGAATGTTAGGGCCTTACAGTCCTCCTCGACCAAATCAATTATTGCAGTGCCAGTAAATAAAGTTAATATGAAAATGTAGTCAACTGAATACATGATCGAAACGACAACAACACACAGCACGAGTTGAAAAGCTAAAGCGATAAAGTATCCGTGGATGGTGGTGTCATCGACAAACGGTATTACCAATTCGAAGAACGGGACCATTACACCAAGTACAAAGTAACCGTATAACGGAAAGCACAAAAGTAAAAAGGCTGCAACCCAATGGACAATGATATGAAATGTTGAAACCTGTTTAAACCTGTGCAGCCATTTGTCCAAACATTTTTCCCAGTTTCCCCTTACATTACCATATAAGTCCAGGTTCAACTTATTCAGTTGTTTGATTAAACTTTTATTGGTGATTATTGTGGTTAGCTTCACCACAGCCTGAAAATCCAATTGAATTACCACTTGCTATATTTGGTAACATTGAATTGTTCACATACTTGCACAGCTAGAGGACACAACGTCAAAGGACGAAGCACTGCCATTTTATCCTCAAACTTGGTGCATAAAATATATATTACGGAGAAAAAGTAATGGAACAACAACGAATAATCGATAACATGAAATATGCTAAATTTGAATGGTACACCCGAAATGTCCAACAATCTATCAACGGCAATAATTTTCGAAATTTTTTTATAATTTGAAATGACTTTGCTGTACTTTGCCAGTAGTTTGTCGGAACGAAACTTCATGCCAGACATGTTAGCAACGATTGTCGGATATTTTGACGTTGGAACGCTACTTATACAACGTTCTCTCGAAGAAAAATTTTCTTTCGTTTTTCAATTCAAAAATTAGGTCAGAATTTCGAAGTGACTCTAATTGAAAAGAGTGAAAATGTAGAGGTAATTTGCATTGAAAATTATTAACCGATGATTTGACAATCAGTTCAAATTAAAGGACTCATCCAAGTAGCAATCGAATACATTAATTATGTCTTTCAATTCACTTTAATTCGATTGCACTTCCCATTTAACTGCATTTCATTGTGAAGGGTAAATTAAGAGTACTTAACGGTCGTTTGGCAGGCTGTGTGTGAGTATCCCCTTTAGTTCGATAACAGTCAGACAAGTCTTACACAACTACCGTTATTTTATTCTTACCCTTCGCGTTTTCGAGCTCAGACATACCGTACAAAATCGTCCCATCCGTACCTATTAAATAGAATATAAAGTGCTCGGATATATTACCCAAACCATATGGTTAACCTCTTATTTTTAACCTATTTGTGAGAACGTTCGTTGTAGGTAGTGAGAGAATATTATATATGAAAATAATTCGACATTACATAAGCCACATTTTTATGCGCCTCGCTCAATTCGTTTTGTATTACCAGTGGGTTCAATTCTTTCAAAATTGAGTGCATGTCTGAAACAGACAACATCTCATTATCTCGTCACTTTAGTATTTAATATTCAATAAAGAGCAGAACTTCTTGTAAAGGCTAAATTACATAGTAAAGTTTAAAGAAGAAAATGAACGTTAAACGGGATGTATACCTATATTATGGTGTACAAAGTAATCGTATGATACACGAACCACGTACCTCCACTGTACATGCCAAAGCCAAAATATTATATTGTTTCAAGTTACGTGAATGTAAAAATTCTCTAAATTAAAAGATCAAATATCTGTGATTAATTTTAGTACCAGAGTAATTACTGGTTACGATTCAGTCGTAAAAAAAATTTAATCAAAACAGAACAGTTACGCTGAGTAAAAAAAAGATTATTCATTTTACACCCAAAATGTCAGTCTTTCGAACCATTTTACTCGTATGTTGTTAAAATAAGAAGTAAAAAAAATTGCATGATGTTGTGTGTTACATTCAGATAAAAGGAGGAACTGTTTTCATTCTGCGTTTAACATCTTCATAAAACCAATTCTTATAGCACATAAACCTCTAACTGAAAATGTGTGAGGGTGTTGTGAAAATATATTATATGGAAAGAAACCAGTGCATTAATCCATTATCTGCTACGTATAGCAAAAGCCACATGAAGGAATAATATATTTTTATGTATTTTTCATCGTCTTTATTAGTTAAGTGCATTTCATAACGGGGTTGGAAATCATCACGTTTTTAATCTTAAAGCCGTTGATATGCACTCTCCAGAAACTTTCCCATTGTAGGTATATAATAATACGGAAAATAATGAATCGGAGGGTGACTGATTGTTAATTCCAGACAGAAAACATTTTAAAATGGAAAATTTATTTTTTTTCCTTTCGTTTTTCCTCATTAATGCTGTTCCCAAAGTGGTTCAAGTTGATATTTTTCAATTGAAATGGGTAGAATATTGGTGTATATGATGGGAATTCATTTTTTTTTAATTTCTCTGATATATCTTAATTAAAAACGTTTTTTGAATGAATAAATACTGCTCTCAAGTATGTTCTCGTATTTTAATGCGATATCTATTCGGATTATGAGGTTGGCCAAATGGTCTCACACGTAACTTGATGTGAGCTATATAAAGAGCGGCGGCTGGCTAACTGCTGGTTATTTATAACGATTAATCCATCAAAGAACAAAGAATCTTGGTGAAAATTTTTATTTATTTATAAAGTTATTATGTTTATATTTTGGATATTTAGTGAGAAAGAACAACATAGTAAAATGTGTCGTTACACTAATCAATCAGTTGTCAATCAATTAAATTCGAATTATTTACGAAAAATCGTCAGTGAGTAACAGCAAATCTTCTGTTATATAGAAATCTATATCAAAAACAAGCGATGTCATATGTGCATACTATGAGTAAAGTGAATGTTAAAACAAATGAAGTAATCTACATATTTTCTGTCAAACACTAGGCAATACTTTGAACCGCTGAACAAGAGAAGTAACAGATTCGATGATTTTGCTGCGATACACTCAGGTACTATTTTGAGAAATCGGATTTCTCAAAATTTCTCAAAGATTTCTCAAAGAATTTCACAAAAAATTCTCAAATTTCTCAAATTTCTCAAAAAAATTCTCAAATTTCTCAACAATAGTCCCTGGATACACTTACTGTTACTGAATTTTTTAAATTTCTGTTGGAAGCAAACTGTTTCGATTGATTGTGAGTATTATCCGAGTAGGAAATTCAACCTTTTAGAAACGGCAAACGTATGTTGTTATAATCAACAAATCTTTTACTTCTTTCTGTTTAAAATAACAGGTGTTTCTGAAAGATTAAAGGAGAAATTTAAGGCTCTTTGATTTATGAGGCAACAGGTTGGTGGTCTGGATAATCGCGATGCGAATGTATGAGTGAAATAGAAAGAAATATCCAGGAAAATGTCATGAAACATTTGATCTGTTAGACGTTACTCATACGGTACCATTTATCTAAATAAGAAAAGACCGATATGGATTCCGACTCTAATATCCGTCTTAACATCGACAATTCAATGCTGATTCTTATGGCTCAACGGTCAATCAACCGAATGTTTGACTTATTTTAATTGGTCTATCCACAGCAAGATCTAACAAGATCCGGCAAAACTTAAACATGCAAAATTAAATAATGAGCAAAAACTTATAGAAGAGATGAATCGTTATTCGATTCAATGTGTCAGATAATGTCACGAAAAACAGCATTATTGTTAATAAGCTACATATCTAACTCCAGTTGGTATTATCCATTTATATTACTAATTCACCAGTACGCAAATTCTTCCATTAAAAATTACATTTTAATTGACAATAAAACGTAACATTCGATTTTAAGTCGATAATGTTCACGTCAAAATTTGTATAGGCCATTTATACAAAGACCTCCAATAATAATTATTCAAAACATAAAATTACGCGGCAGCAGAATGTTTTTTAACATTCACTAATCCAATTATTGCGTACCCGAGCGAGTCAACGGTTGTGGATGAGTATATTTTCTAGGTTCTTTTTTTCATCGACATCCATATGACCCGATTGAGTTTTAATTTATAATCATGCCTTCTTATTACTTATACCGATATTGCCGACGACGGCGATGACGTTTATAGTTCTGATACGTGGAAACATTGAGACTCGCGTTTGTTTTATTAGTTTTCGGAATGAAATATTTTCGAATTCTCAGCAGCCTAGCAGCACGTTCAAGAAGTGTTCGAACTGTCACTTTGTCTATGTTTTTGAAAATGGAATGGCGAATTGATGTTTTTGTTTTGTGTAGAAAAACGGCTAAACATGCACGCATGAAAAACGTTGTGCTCACAAATAACTATTGTATCTCTTCTACTTATAGATCGTTGTTGTATTCAGACCATTGAAAAGTGTAAGGGCAATACACTCCTAACATTGCAGGTGATAAAATGAGGGTTCGAAACCGTACATAATTCAGTCCCACCATGTGGGACGTGGGCGGGCGATAATGATAGAAAAAGACTTGGATCTGGTCGTTTCAAAATAAATTCGTCAGATCGCCTTGACTTTTCCAGAATCCAGATCCAATAACTGGCAGACTTGTCCATTTATATGGCAGCCATTTGTTTCCATTCCAACATTTTCGCTCGTGTATACAAACTAAAACACTTTTGACACTAATGCAAGTAAGACAATGTAACGTGCCAACTTCCGCGCATATAAAATATGTTAGCCACTTATGAAAGGGATTCTCTATACTCTCTGGTAGCGTCATATAAACACTGAGCTACTTAAAGAAGTCGGTGTCTTTTATTACTGACTTGCTGTTCATATAAGTATATATATATATAAATACAAGCACTTAAGGAAATTGCAACATTTTTGAGCAGTGAGTGTGTGTACAGTCGCATAGAGCATTTCTTTTTCATCCGTCATTGACGAAAAAGGGGATACAATAATAAATATGTAAGTAATGCGTGCCTAATGCGATTCACATAAAGTATATCGATGGAAAATCTGTATAATGCCGTATATCAAAATCCAATGAATTATAACAATGCTCTACCATATCTAATGTCGATAACGTAGTTGTCATTTATCAAACAAAGTCATCACCATAATCACATAAACATAACCCATCATTTTGAATGAGTGCATGTCTTGTTTATAAAAATGGAAAAAAATTGGTCTGATTTTGGGTTTATATTTAGCGATGAAGATGACGACATAAACAATTCCCATTCTCCCGAGGTACCGTTGATCAATGACGGAAATCTAGACCAGCGTAAAATAGATTGCTACCATTTTTACCTGACGTCGAACCTCAAAACCATTTTTTTTATTTTCCCAGATGAATTTTTTGATACGCAACCTATCATCGATCTTGACGAGTTTTTTATGCACGATTCTTTTGGTGATGTGAATTTTGAACAAAATGTTTACCCCTTCTTCACACAGATGTACGCTAACTGTTTCACTTTACAGATTACAAGAGTTTGGACAATCCGACAATCGACGTAGATCAGTTTTTTTCTGCTGAGAATGATCCAATTGTTCCCGATGCCCACAGTAACATTACATAGTCTCATACTCTTTCAAGTCTTTAACTAGAACTCATTTTATTTTCTCTACGACTTCCTAGCTTCCTCTAATCTGAACTGCCTCGAAATTTTGAGTAATCCTGACGACGACGAAAGCAACAATGTGAATCCAAATGATCTGGTTCGTGCAGTCAAGAAGAAAAAAATAAGTAAAAGAGATCAGGCGCGTCTTCGTCGAGAAAATGGTTTCTCCTATTTAGGATATTCGAAGCAAAATTCCAAAATCAAACAAAATATGGAGAGACCACCTCGAAGACAAGGGACATCTTGTACGTCGCCTTTCTGTTTGAAAAGCTCCCTACGGCAATGTAATCTCTTTCCTAAAAATGAACGACCTGAATTGTTCAAAAAATTTTGGGCTATGAATTGGGATCAGAAAGAGATTTATATTTGCCAACTAATTGAAGAGATTGCGATAAAACAACGTAAAACTGAAAAGATACAGTCACGCCGAAATAAATCTAAACGGTACTTCCTTATAACAGCGAAAGGTGAGCGTCTTCAAGTTTGTGCAAAAATGTTTTTGAAAACATTCGGATTGAATGAAAAAATGACCAGAGTTTGGCTCGATCATGAAGAAGAATTTGGTCTTCGTGAAAATCCTGTCGCTGTTCAAAAACAAAAGAATGCGTCACGACAGCAATCTCAGTACAATCAAAATTTATTGGATCGGAAAATTCGACTGTTGACGTTCCTAATTGATTATCCGAAGGTGGAGTCGCATTATTGTCGCAAAGACACAGAGAAGGAATATTTTGAAACCACTCACCAAACACTTACTGATCTTTACAAGCAGTACGTGGACGTATGTAAACAAGCTGATTCGCGTCAACTATCGTTTCCTGTCTTCTCTGGAACGCTAAAGAATCTCAAATTTTGTCTCTTCAAACCTCGGAAGGATCAATGCGACGAGTGTATTGCTTATAAGACTGGAAATTTGACCATCGAAAAATATAAAAAACATCGAGAGAATGTGAAGAGAGCTGCGGCAGAAAAAGACAGTGACATTGAGTTGGCGACCAAAGAATTATTTATTTTATTATGCATGGACGTTGAAGGAGTCGTGTTATGTCCTAAATTGCTGGCCAGTGCATTATATTTCAAATCTAAACTCCAAATTCACAACTTTACGCTCTACAACATCCTGACTCACGACTCTACTAATTACGTTTGGGATGAAACAGAAGGCGATTTGCAATCATCCACGTTCGCAAGTATTGTTATTCATCACCTCGAGCAACACATCAAGACAAACCCGCTTCCGATTGTCATTTATTCAGATGGTTGCACTTATCAAAATCGGAATCTTGTGCTTTCTAATGCGCTTCGTTTGTTTGCGATTAAGCACTCGAGAACCGTCACTCAAAAATTCTTGGAAGTGGGCCACACACACATGGAGTGTGATTCAACACACGCTTGCATCGATAGAAAAATTAAAAATTTGACTTTGAGCTCGCCAAAAGATTTTGAGGACGCCATACTGGCGGCTCGTGAAAAACCATTTCCATTCGCCGTTAAACACTTGGATCACAAATTTTTTCGAAATTACGACGACGAAGAATATTTAACACTGAAGTCGATACGCCCCGGTAATAAAATTTTGGCATTTGGTCGGTCGATTTATTGTTAAATTGTCGGATTTTATTTACAGGTAAAACTAAAGGCGACCCGAAGGTCACCGACATTCACTGCTTGCAATACTCTTCGAATGGAGAAATTCACTACAAACTAAAATTCGACGACCAATTTAAACTTTTGCCTCAAAAGGTAAACAGTAAATCTATTTCACAACAGCCAAAACCATTGCACGAGGCTCGCCTGCCAATCAGCCACTCGAAATGGAAGCACTTGCAGGAGTTGAAGGTGGTGCTCGAGACACAATATCACGCGTTCTACGACAATATTCCTCACCACGAGGAGCAGAAAAAAAATGTTTCCGAAAGTGAGAAACTGAAAAGCATAATGGAGAAAATCAATTATGTTAAAATAGCACCGAAAACACCGAAAATTAAAAATGTGGAAGCTAAAAATGAAAAGGCACCAAAAACAAAAACAAAGAAAAATGTGAAAGCAAAAACTAAAGCTCCACGAAAAGGAAAAAAATAATTTTTTAAATTCGTTCCTGAATTGTTGTCGAAAGATTCTTTCAAATAAATGGATTTTCAGTACGCACTTTTTATTCTCCATGGCTTTCGGTTAATGTGGACTATCTGAAATGTCCAGAAGAAGTGAGCAGCTGACATCCGTTCAAACATTTCGCGATCGTGTAGAAGAACAACGGGACTCACAAAACAAAAAAGAGACTATTTGTGTTGGTATTGTACGTGCTTATATGCAGTCGTTTATCCCACAATAATTGAATAATGCTCTTTGCTCTGTAAATATATGTTCATTGTTTGGTTGGGATGTGATATGACTATTTGGTTATGTTCGCTAGTTTAATTTTGACATTAATCGCATCACAAAAATGTAATGACGCAATGCATTATCGACAGACGGTAAGGCAGGGCATTTTCAGACTTACGTCTTTTTCACCGATTGATATACGGCATTATACAGATTTTCCATCGATATGTTAATTCGAATGGAAAAGAAAATTGACTTTCGTATATTGAATACATGTTGCATGTAATCGTCAGATCTTTCCCGTATTCAGACCATTTTCATTTTATATATATCGTGAATACATGACAATTGAATTTATTTATGTTACTGCTCTACGTTTTATCATACAAATAATGTGTGAACCAGTTAAATATATGTATTCTATTCATGAATGGTTACGTTCCAATCAAAAAACACTCCCCATCGCTCACGCATATTTACTCAGTCAAAGAGATACATTTTCAATGTCGACATGTATTTCCTCCATCTGTAGCTAACAAAAACTGACAAAAGTCACAAGATTACATTTTTTTTATAATTCGCTAATGTCGATTGTACATCAGAAGTACACAGTCAGCGTCAGTGAAATTTCAGCATGAATTTTGCTTCAGCTGTCTATATAGATCATTTTCATGACCTTGTAAACGTCAGACACGATCCCAAATGTCAGACATGTCGAAAAATATCGAATGAATTGAACGAACGATTTTAATATAAAAATCGGTAAATTGAACGCAGTTAACGTCAATTGATTGAGGTTAAGGACTACTTGACGAAAAATTAAGTGGGGTTACGTTGACAAGTACCGTATAATGAAAATGATCTATAAGGTTTTACGCGCGCACGTATTGAAGCTGCTACCGTATAAACAAGGATAAACAGGTTTGATTGGATGTGTATGGAACAGCTGAAAATCACCTGAAGCGAACTCATGCTGAAATTTCACTGCCTCCGACTGTATAATTTGGGATACAATTTCTAGTGTTTCTTGCAAGAAACTACTTTCTCTCTCCTTTCTCTCAAGAAATTAAGTTGCACGGATCCATATTTTTTTCTCGACAAAGGACCTAGACTATTGTTTTTAGCCCCGTACGAAGTACGAAGGGGCTTATAGGATTACGATGCCGTGTGTAATTGATGGAATTCGAAGCAGACGGTAAGGGCAAAGTGTTTGCCTATGTTCATAGATGACGAATCCGCAATAAAAATTTGGGCCGTCTGTCCGTCTGTCTGTCACGTCGATATCTTGAGTAAATCAAATCCGATTTAAAAAAAAAATAGTGAGGCTAAGTTCGAAGATGGGCATATTCGGGTCGGCCCTTCGTGAGTTAGGGCCACCTAAGTGATTTAAGGTCTTTTGGTGATATTTATGGCAAACTAAACGATGGAAATGACACGGCAAATGATAGGTATTGTCAATACCAATCCAGGAAAAAAAAGTTTTTTAAAATCGGGTGAGTGGACCGTGAGTTAGGGCCTTAGAAGTGAAATGCTACTAGGGCCCTATGTGTATTTTACATAGAACTCGAGTAAATTTCATCCGTTTTTCGTAATTTTTGTTTCATTTGGAAGGTAATCGAAAGCCGAATAGAATGTTGTTGAAAAAAAAATTAAATTTGGGTCCTCGGACTAAGGCCGCTACTAGGGCCCTATGCGTATTTTACATACAACTCGAGTAAATTTCATCCGTTTTTCGTAATTTTTGTTTCATTTGGAAGGTAATCGAAAGCCGAATAGAATGTTGTTAAAAAAAAATTAAATTTGGGTCCTTGGACTAAGGCCGCTACTAGGGCCCTATGTGTATTTTACATATAACTCGAGCAAATTTCATCCGTTTTTCGTAATTTTTGTTTCATTTGGAAGGTAATCAAAGGCCGAATAGAATGTTGTTGAAAAAAAATTAAATTTGGGTCCTTGGACTAAGGCCACTACTAGGGCCCTATGTGTATTTTACATTGAACTCGAGTAAATTTCATTCGTTTTTCGTAATTGTGTCATTTGGAAGGTAATCAAAGGCCGAATAGAATGTTGTTGAAAAAAAAAATTAAATTTGGGTCCTCGGACTAAGGCCGCTACTAGGGCCCTATGCGTATTTTACATACAACTCGAGTAAATTTCATCCGTTTTTCGTAATTTTTGTTTCATTTGAAAGATAATCGAAGGCCGAATAGAATGTAGTTGAAAAAAAAAATTAAATTTCGATCTCGGACTGAGGCCGATACTAGGCCCTATGTGTATTTATACTCAATAAATTAAAATTTTAGGGCTATTTGAAATTTTTGTTTTATTTGAAAGGAACGTCGTACGGGGCTTCGTAATTGCGCTATGCGCAATTTCTAATATGTACACATTACATAATAATTTTACTTTAACTACTTTAACCGGCGCATAGGCTTACGGTCAAAGTAGGGTGACAGACGCACTAGGGTCACGTACGCAATAGATATACGGGTTTGTACGGGGCTCAGTCGCAGCAAACGCTCCGACTGTTCTGATGGCTCGTTTACATGTCATTCACATGTTTATGAGCTTGGAGAAAGCTTATAAATCAAGCTAAGCCTTCGATGGTATGATTCGTCTAAGTGTATGAGTCCAAGATATTAATGTGTGGAACAAAGTATACTTAATGAACATGAGAGATTGATGACACAGAGGCACTATTAGATGTTCATGCCTGTATACAAATTGTTTCCTACAAAGATTTAAATACTCATAAAGTGGGGTTTAGTCATGTTTTTCGCATCTTCTTAGGGGCAACAACAAGTTATCTTAGACGCGAGAAGGTAACCAAAGTAGAATATTTGGGACAGGTCAATCGAATTTTTGAAAATAAGAAATGGAATTTTTGCAATATTTAGGATTGTTGACGACCTTGACTCTGCTTAACCACTTCTGAAACAACGGAATTTTTTAATTGAATACTATAATTTGAACTTTTGGGAGTTATTTTGACCCCTGCATGGCTTAGAATTTATTTGAAGAACAAATGGTCGACAAAATAATTTAAAGAACAACGGCATAGTGATAATAAAAATGAAACCATATCTCATCAATCGCTCAACTTTCGTTTCAAAACTGATACACATGCGCTTCTACAGCCGCATAACGACCAATTCACGCCATAATGATCATGTAAATGGATGTTTTTCATTTCGAAATTCTACAGCAATCACCATACCATTCAGACATTGAACATAACTTTATGTTAAACAATAAATTATTACGTTCCAGGCCAAATGTTACTTTCTTCATATATACCTTTTCAACACAACAAAATCTTACGAAATTTATTCCGAAAATCGGAACATTTTCCAATGATTTCACTATGCATCGTCGTTACAGTTAATTAAAACGAAACTAAACCAAATGAAAGAAAAAACTGAATTCCTTTGATGTTCGTGAGGAAAAATGCGTTTATTTAGACAAGTGAATTTATTTCGAGAGAATTTTCCAATTGTGTGTAATACTGTGGCTGTAAAAACTGTAATTTTCCAGTTTCTCGGTAGTACGTAAAAGGTGTTTAATGTTCATTTCGGCAATAAACCATCTGATACAAAGAAACAATAAGCATCGCGCGCAAATAAACGAAAATAAATGCACGAAAGGGAGTTGCACAAAACAAAGATAATATTTTCATTTCAAACTCGATTTCAAATGTTTCCTTGATATTTGTAGATTATTTCCGGCAATTTATTTTTATGCCTTTGCTGTTATGGTGTTACCTATGTTTAGCACTCTCAATATGCAGCTGAACACGTGTGTTTTTCATTCGTTGTTTTTGTAAAAGAGCGTAAATGTATAAAGATGCATTACATGTCTACAGACGTACGTACACCTACCTTTTGGTGATTATTTGTAATTACATTTTTCGACATGTTACTTGAGAATTTTATCGCAAGGAATTAGTTAAAGAATCCATGAAAATTTAGCTAAAAGTCGAGAGTTAAGTCATTAAAAATGTTTATCAAAAGAATTTTGACTTAAGACTAAACCGAGAACGAAGTTTTCAATGTGTGCTTGGTGTGAATAATTTTTTTTCTACACGAAACGAAATCATCAATTCTACAAACGATTTTTGAAAAGTGTTAGATTTTGACGATAATATTGCACTTGCATCCTTTTTGGAAAAAGAAAAAACTTTTGATGTATCCTTAGCAGAACTGGACCTTAGTTTGGTGCATCGGATCTTACTTGCTAACCACAACAACCTGCGCTCGGTGCTCGGGCCTATCTATAATATTACCACATTGCTACTTGCACTCCTTTGTTACCTTCGCAAATTAACATCGAATCGATTGTATCCATTTAGTGGTGTAGAGAAGCTGACTGAATTAAGTCTTGTCGTGAATTCATTTTCATGCTGGAGCCATACTCCCATGCATGTTAAAATGTACCTCATATGTGAATCCTTTGAACTTTTCACAAGAAATATAAATTATCTGCGTCAATTTTAAGAGGCCCGTACAACTCTGTTTGTTTAATAAAGCTTAAAGTTTTAAAAGCGGTAAAACACCGACAGTTAATTTAATTTAAATCCAACACAAATGAAAGATAAACGATCAATGATCAAGCCATATAAATAAACCATAAATATTCGTATTCATTTTGGTTATATTCGTTTCAAAAATTGTGCAATGCACAAAATTCACATTGCGTAAAATAATTAATTAAATTAAACAATTTTCAGACACAACATAAGTAAGTGGATTAACGGACAAGTAAAACAAATAGATTTATATACTCAACTTAATAAACGCTTAACGCTCAATGTAATTTTAGAATGTGAAAATTTCGAAAAACGAAAGAAGAAAAAAAAAACAACGAACGAACGCACATTTGTTGAAGGAAAGGAACGAATGGTAAACACATACGTGTGGTCTTTAAATGTGCAAGGAATTTAAATTTAAGTCAAGTATTAATTTCAAAATTACAATCACAGAAAAATATAAATAAATTTAACGACAAATGCATTAACAAATTCGAAATATATTTCCCATATCAATTTCAACAAAAAGAAAAATTTAACGATTGTGATGACAAGCTCGACGTATCGAATGTCAGTCAATCTTTTAAGATTTGTAGCTACTCATCTTATATTTCAAATTGTTTGTACACGATGCACAGTTTCTGTTAATTAGCCATTTTTTTTGATCAGCTACACTTAGTGTGAAATAGTTATTTTCCTAACGCATGGATCCGATTGCAGAACGTCGGCCAAATAAAAGAAAAATCAATTAGTTTATCTGGATTCATGAATTAAGGGTTGCCGCAACAGAAAGATTTGGCATTTGATGTTGCTGTGACGAATATTTTCAGTTTACAGTTTCCATTACATTCAGTGTTTGTTGCCACAACTGAAAACTGATTACGACAGTAAACTAACCACATTTTTTAAACAATGTTTAAATCAAAGAGGCAATAGTTGTACCTAAATGTGCCTTTACAAAAATTCATAAAACTAGATGAGCTGTCACTTTCGCATCGGTAAAATTCATTTTTCAACATGTCTTTCCAGCGACTTTCCAAATTAAGCATTTCGGTAAGATTTATGAATGAAAAATTTAAAATTTTCGCATCGCAACTCAGCACTGGAAACATTGCATGCGTCGTTGTGTAAAGACATAGTAAGGGATACTAAAGCTTTCAGGACATAAATATGAAGACTGCGTTTTATTCACGACGTAAGTGCGGTCGAAATTCAAAATGGAAAGTGCGGAGGTCCTTCTAACGTAGCGTCATTTTCATACAATGAAGCGTTGAAATGTATTTTTCGGTTCACTTTTTCATCGAATCGTTCACTTAAAATTCAAATTTTAGGCACACTTACTGCGTGAATTGGCAAAGCAGTCGTTGTTAAGACCATTACTATCTCACAATGTAAGCACCTTCACCTGGCCTTAAGGTGCCATTTAAAAGTCGATCATTTCATCAAAACGAAACAAGACTCCTCCGAAATGTAATTTAAATTAAATATGAGAGAAATGCCAGCAATTATACAATATCAGTCAAAAAACCCTTAAAGGGTAAATGTGACGCAAGTCCTTTATCTTACTTACAAAATAACTGATATCGCTGAGGGTGACAGTAACGTGTGATAGCTCGTTGAACTCGTATGTATTCCTAGATTCCAGTCAAAATGTTGCTGTAAATAGGTTCCGCCGTCCCAAAAAAAAAAATTAAACATTTTTGGTAGTGGACTTGCGTCACGCCCGCTTACTAACGTACGGGCATGATTTATAGACAGTACTGTTTGCGTTATCATCATTTCCTCTTTTCTTTTGTCAAAGGTTATACATTTAAAAAATAAAATAAAAGTCCAATCAACATGAATGCATGCATTGAATGCAACGGTTGCAACACACATAGCAAAAGTATTAAAATATTAAAATTCTCCAGAATGAAGAATCACTCCCATAAATCATAATATTCTTTCGCATCAAAATACGAAAACGTTGAAAATTATAATGACTGTAGGAAATGAATCAAATAAAATGGTTCGAATGGGTTTTTGCGTTTTTTTTTTTTTTTTGCTAAAAATATGCATATCTTGCACGCATGTTGACAGTTTCTTTCTGTTTCATTAGAACCATATGGATTTTATGTTAAGAGTCGAAATGGTGATGCTCGGGTATCTCTTACAATAAGTGTTTTGATGTGTGGACACGATGTGCTTACAACTATGAATCAAAGACATAAAAATTTATTAATAAATTCATGCATTCACTCTTTAGGCTGACGGTATGGCGACATTTCTGTAATCTTCAGGCTTACGAAGAAAAAAAAATTGTCTCTAGTTAGATGTCTGTTTGATAAAATGAAGTGAACGCTAGATGCAACCAAAGCTTAACCAAGACACTTTTTAAAACGATTTTTCATTGTATTGTCATACAGTCAAAGGCAGTCAATTTTCAGCATAAATTTGCTTCAGCTGTTTTTCAGCTGATCCACACATACAATCAAAACGGTTTATACTTGTTTATACGGTTGAAGCTGCTACACGCACGCTCATAATAGTGGTAAAACCGTCTAAAGACGTATAAACGGTGCTGATTGTTTGTATGGATCAGCTGAAAAACAGCTGAAGCTAATTTATGCTGAAAATTGACTGCCTTCGACTGTAATCCATAGTGGCTAATTTTTTGACCAAATGAAGTAAAAATGTGGGAGACAACGTGAAGTCAATTAAACCTTAACTCCGAACTCCGATGAAATTGTTAAATAATCAGTTATAATCAACAGTCTTTATGATCGTGTCTACAAACTATTTCGGAATGGCTGCCAGTAAGAAAGAAGGTCTAGTAGAAAGACAGCAGTGTCAATAAAATTTAGTCATGAATTTCCCTCAGCTGATCCTCTCATACAAAGAAAACTTCTAGTACATACGACTACCACTACCACGCGCGAATCACCCATATAAAGACTTTCGTTTGTATACGAGTATATCAGCTGAAAAATAGTTGAAGCAAATTCTTGACTGAATTTTACTGACGTAGACTGTAATAAGCATGTTGAGCAAATCAACACACTGTATCGATTCGGTCGGAGGTGTATATAACTGAATTTATGATGAAGCGCTAATGGCATGAAGGATTTTTTTGTTGTTAAAGTGTAGCAATCTAAGATCTCTATAATGTTTTAATCGAAATAAGACTCCAGAAACGTAGCCAGATGGTAGACGTTATAATGCGAAAGTAATAATTCATCAAATAAATTAGAGTTTAATTCGTGGCGCCATTACTAATTAGAAAATAGACAACATTTCAGTGGACGTGTTATAATACTAAATCATTTTGGCGGAAACAACAATATTGATTATAACATTCTCTGTTCGATACGAGCAGGTAAGTTGAGTCAAAAGTAAATTCTCAAGAAAGAAAAAAAAATCGAAATTTTCAGAATGAAATGAAGTCAAAACAATTCTTTACTCACACTTTTTTTGTCATAGATTTTTATCCAAGGTATTTACTAAATTATTCCATTAACACTTTAAAACATACACTCTACACACTCGAATTTCCTCATATTTCGAATTAAAAAAAAAACGAAGTAAAAATGAACACAAAGTCCCGCATATAAAGTTCGACTCGGAATGTCTATATATTCGATATCTCTTTATCAAATCTTATCAACATTTAATTGACAATTTCAATTTTTAATTACGGATAGATTATGGTAGGTATTCGTGTTAAATTAATTGAGTCGACACCAACATAACAAACAATAATAACTTTATGTAAACAAACACACATCGTCTACAGTTTGCTATAGTACTTCTTTTCCGATCAAATTGAAATCGCCAATTATGATTTATATTCGGATGCGCCCAATGCAAATTCCAGTATTAATTCACATTTTCTTTCATAACAAATCGAAAATTAACCGTCTCACATCGAACAAAAAACATCGACCGCCGCTTGTCGCTCATGCACGAAACTATACCATTCGAAGTGAATTTATACACACGTTCACATCGTTCGAATGTCAAACGTCGACTGTGTTTTAAGTGCACTTTAAATTGTATGCTAGCAGGCTCCTTATACCATGCCATGCGACATATACATAAATCGGAATATCTCTCATCTACTTCACATGATTTGGATGGATTTTATTGTGGTGTATAAATGTGTTCTATGAGCGAAGATGCACTCGCATAGAGGTGCTACATCTATACCAGCATAAAGCATAAATTTAACACACACCACATAAAATAAGATGTGAATTAAAACCATCAACATTATAGAGCAGGATTTACGAGACTCGTACGATTTAAATTTATCGTAAGAGTTTCAATGGTTTGTGTGCCATCGTGTAACATTGCGAAATAACGTGAAAACGGTGTAATATCGATGTTGGCAATTATGATCAGCATTCGGAATTTATAGTAAATTCAATGGGATTTCTTGCGAGTATTTTGTGATTGTTTAGGACCCTTCTTTCTAGCTCTTGTATTTAATGCATTCGGCGATGCTGCGCTGGTGTGAATGGTGAACATGTTTAATCAAATTCACCACTGAGATTTTTATGTGTTTTATGTTTTGTTATGGATATAGAGTGATTTTGTTTGGAGAGAGTTGTTGCCTTGTGTTGGTGTTGTACACTTTGCCTTGGTGTTGTACACAATATACTGCTCATTGATAAAGTTGAGTATTGAATGTAAGAATCTCTGTGTCGGAAAATTTTGATTTACATTTGTGTTAATCCAGCAATATCATTCAGGGCTAATACGTGATGGTTAATTTGTCATTTTTAATTTTATTTTCAGAACTTACATCACCTCATTATTGAACAAGTTTTTAGTAATGGGTGGATCAGGTCTCTTGACTGAACAATTTTTTGATTTAAAAAAAAAAAATATTTGATCTTGAAGGACCGCAAACCTTGAGTTTCATTCGCCTTATTCGTCTCACATACACTCGATTTTCCTAAAGTTTACATCGTTTACATATTCGGATTCGTCTCGTCGATACTTTTCATTTGATGTATCGCTCACAAATAAAATGTGTTGACGAGACGAACCCGAAAATCTAAATTTTGAGAAATAGTTATTTGTGTACTTGGTTTGGACGATGTATTTAAGCTATTTTCGCGAAAATAGCTTAAAAACATCGTCCAAACCAAGTACTCAAAAAAATCCATGCAGAGGGAAAAAATCGAGAGAAAATTTCCAAAATTGACCTCGGTTTTTGCCCCAAGGCATGAAAATTGAGTTTCGGGTTGGGAGATCAGTAGCTATAGGCGATAAAGCAAGTAAAACAGAGTGTTTTGCTTGTTTCGCCTGTTTTTTTACTAGTTTTGTAGGCATATCTCTCGATGTTTTCGCTGCGTGCAATATGTCAAAAAATGAAAGGTTTTATTCTTCTTCTTCTTCTTCTTTTTCAGCCTGTTTGTATCCACTGCTGGATGTAGGCCTCTCCAACTTCTTTCCATTTCGTACGATCCATTGCCATTTGCTGCCAGTTTGTACCTGCAATATTCTTAATTCCGTTTGTCCATCTCTCTGGTGGTCTACCTATAGCTCGTCTTTTATATGGTCGCCAGTTCATGATCTTTTTGGTCCAACGTTCGTCTGTCCTTCTTGCAATATGTCCCGCCCAGCTCCATTTCAGAGATGCTATTCTTTCCATGACATCAACGACCCTGGTTTGTTGTCGAATCCATTGATTCGTCATTCTGTCTCTGAGTGTTATTCCAAGCATACTCCGTTCCATGGCTCTTTGTGTCACTCTCAATTTATCTTCGGATGCTTTTGTTAAAGTTAACGTTTCCGCTCCATAAGTGAGCACTGGAAGGACACAAGTGTCGAAAACTTTGCGTTTCAGACTATTATTCATTTTGCTTTTGAAAATTAGTCTGAGTTTTCCGAACGCTGCCCATGCAAGACCAATCCTACGTCTTATTTCTGCAGTTTGGTTGTCCAGACCTAACTTCAGTATATGTCCTAGATATACATAGCTGTCGACTTTATTGACGAGACGAAACAAAATATTTAATTTTTTTTTAAATCGGGTTCATTGGCGAGAAAGGAAGCAAAACTGTTTATTTTTTTCTTCCACCTCTCTGATTTACTTTTTTGTGGTAACAAGATTACAGACGTTTTCTGTATTTTACGTTTTAACCAATCTGGAACATTTCGATATATCATAGCGAACTTATAGTTATGGACATTTCAAGTAATTTTATGTCATAAGACCCTGAATTCAGTCAAGGAAATTAAATAAAAGCTAACAGACTGTTTTCACAAAAACTTTTCGTCTCAATTACTACTGTGTCGCCAATTTACCCGAAGTTCCTTAAAAACTTCCTATCTGTGCCCATGTTCCCATGTGTACTTTGGATTATCATATTATTAGGCTACCTTAAAACTTTGCTTCTTTCATTCTTGATCAACACTGATCCTAGCCGATCCAATCTCACGATCAACTCGAGAAAGTATTATTATTATCTACCGGCTAATCAATCGAGAAACTTTGATTAAAACTTCCTTCAAGTTCGTACAGAATGGCATCTATAGCCGAGTCTAACTCGTTCCATTCCCCATGTGGCACTTCTGTGAACGTTATATGGAGCGACTTCATCGCATTGTAAATCATATTGTATATATCTGCTGCATGCATATGGATTCCATATCTAATAAGTTCGAAGCACATTTTATAAACAAATAAAAAAATGAATTTTTAAAGAATCGTAACAAATTATTGCTTTGGAAAACGCATGTGTGTGGTTTCCGTTCGAAAATCGATTTGTTTCGCTTTGATGCCTTCTCCGTGGTTTAATAGTTTTCTGAATGAGACTCTTAGCGTGTCATTATAATAACATATCGTACACATGTAATATTACGCTGTGTGTTATACTATATCATCACTTTTGTTACAAGAAACACATTCAGCAAAATAAATTAATATTTTCGGTAATAAATGAATTCTTAACCACTCCCGACGGGATGTCATTAAGAATTGAATATTATGCAATAATAAGTCAGAATATTGAATTCGTCACGACGTTGAATAAGATATATAATACGTACGGCACGAATACCTATGATATATCAAAAGCAATGAAAAAAAAACTTTTATAGCAACTTCTGGAAAAACTTCTGAACATTTCTATAAAAAAAATCTTTAATTTTCTTCTTGACTTAACATACCAGTCAATTTCCAAACGACTTATGGCGTCCTGTCTACTTTCTTATAAAACATATTTCGTTGTTATTGGCAAAACAAAGCATCTTCTATAAATGATGAATCCGAATGTCTATAAAAGTATTTCAACGCTTCGACCAAAAACCAAATTGTTCCAAATTTTAGTCGTTGTGAGAAAATAGCTATTTTCATAATAAGGTAGTAAATGGGATTGTTTTGCGCACTAGATGTGACATCGTGTGCGCAAAACACCCATTTACTACCGTGTTATGAACAAGGTTTTATCTCCTGTAATGTCATAATCACCATAAAAAACAAATTTAAAAAAGCAAACTGAAACATAAACACGCCATGACACCGTCACTCATTCATATTCCCCACAAACAAAACACACATCTAGTATACTGTCAAGAATTTGTCAATTTTCAGTGAATAAATGAGAAATTATCGAAGTTTTCCGTGAATAAATGTGAAATTATCGAAGTTAGCCGTGCGCAAATGACCATTTATCGAAATTTTCAGTTAATAAACGTACGTTCTGTGAATGACGTGTTTAAATCTAGCCCATTTTGATTCTAAAAGTGACACTCAAATTGTGAATATTATGACATTACAGGAGATAAATGAATTAGTAACAGAAAGTCTAAAAAACACGAAAAAAATATTTTCCCTAAAATTCACTAGAGTTGTACACGTCCAAAAATATGACTTAACAAAACCTGCCTTTTCTTCTGAAACACAATTATCTCTAATTCCAATAGTCCAATATTACTCTGTATTTCGTAAGCCTAAAATCATACATAAAAAGGTCTTATCGTGCAAATGTCTACTCTCTGCGATGATTATGGTAGACACGTAGACGAAGGGTAGAATGGCAGCCAGAAACGATTTTGAAAACCCTCAATTTTTCCTTAAGGAATTAAGGAATTTAAAGGAAATTTTGGAATTTTCAGGATGAAGATGTAAAACAAAATTGACATTCTGTCAAATATAAAGAGGGATTTTTTTGAAAGTGGACCAGGCTCCGTCGGAGCTTTTTTTTAGCGACTCGTTGTTTACATGCCCAGACAGCCCTTGGCCCCAATAGTCTAAAACCGCAGTCGTTTAATTTTAATATTCTTTTATTGGCAGGGGAACTTCCACTAAAAGTCGAAAAAGGGTGTTTTTTATACGTGATTTACTGCCGCTACAGGCTATGGACATACATGTGTGTGGGCTCATTGGATAGGTATTGTCAAGGAGATACGGGGCAAGGACAGATATCTCACATGTCCTGTACCACTGTTCGAACATGACAAAAAAAAATGTTTCAGTCAAAGGCCGGAAAGTTTGATGAACTTCAAAACGTGAAATCTCGCACCTGGCGAATGTTTATCTTTAGATCAGTGGATGCCCTGATAGGAGCTTAACCTAGTTTTACAATGATACCCCACTTGCCATAGAAGTGACAGGTTCAGGATACTTTTTTGGGTATAAAGTGAATAGTGTTCCAACACACGAAAGCAAAATATGAATTTTATAAAAATACACGAATTATGCTGTTTTTGATGTCTGTATCCACTGATCTAACCATAAACATTCGCCAAGTGCGAAATATCACCTTTTGAAGTTCATGAAACTTTCCGGCCTTTGACTGAAACATTTTTTTTTGTCATATTCGAACAATGGTACATGACATGTTAGATATCTGCTCTTGCCCCGTATCTCCTTGACAATACCTATCAAATGAGCCCACACACATGTATGTCCATAGCCTGTAGCGGCAGTAAATCACGTATAAAAAACACCCCTTTTCGACTTTTAGTGGAAGTTCCTCTGCCAATAAAAGAATATTAAAATTAAACGACTGCGGTTTTAGACTATTGGGGCCAAGGGCTGTCTGGGCATGTAAACAAAGAGTCGCTAAAAAATAGCTCCGACGGAGCCTGGTCCACTTTCAAAAAAATCCCTCAAAGTAATCCAAAAGGGAATATTTTGTATCACCACAAACGAATAAAATTTCGAACAAAAATTTTCTTTACTGGAACGTTTCAACAATATCCCAATCCTTATTATCTATTTGGCTTTAGTCATAATGACTTTAACCCGAACTGGAATATTGCCAAATAATTCAATTTTTGTGTGTGTGTGTGTTGATTTTAAAATTGTCATGAATATGATGCCATTTGATATGGTGAGGCGGTGTCAGACTCAATAAATAATTTATTACTTTACTGGATAAAGCAATATTGTACCTACATTTATATAATATAGTCTGTCTGTGAGTTCACTAACAAAACATGTGTCGGTTGAACCAACTCGATATGATGAATTTTAATGGTTGCATTTATTGTAATGTTTAAATTTAACGAGATAAAGGATTTTCCGTATTAACACAACATTTGTCAGTCTAACAACAAATGAAATAAACATTTTAATGTACGTATACAATTCGAATAAATCTTCTTACAGAATAGTGTAGAAGATGGCGAATTTAAGACCGAATCAAATAAAACGAAGTGAATTGTTGACCGTTGTTGCATACAACTGCTGAGAAAGATAAAATAACAAAAAAAAAAAGTTCTACGTGATTTTTCTCGCCTATTATGACATTATTATGTCATTATTGTAATGAGCATCTCGGCTGAAAGGATAAAATGTTTTCTCTGTACAGCTTAACCATTTATGCATATAATGCTTTAATATAAATTGCCATAATCTTCGTAATTTTAAGCCCAAGGGCTGGACCATTGTAATTTACGTTGTTTTTAACGAAATTAGCCGTAAATAATGATAAAAAGTTTACAAAATAAAATCTGTAGGAGTACAACGATGTAATGCAGAGAAGACAAAGACGACTCTTCAACGAACACTTTATTCAACCAATTCGATTGATGCTCGTTTTGCTTTAGTTTTACTTCGTGCGCTACCGTATACAACTATAATAATCAAAATCTTTATGCAGGGTAGCCGGCACATCAATAAGGGATTTATGAATTAGGTAACACCCGTCATGTGATGTCCCTATGGTCTGTTGAGGGATGTAAACTTCTCCTGGTCTCACATTTTGGAATCAAGATTAACGTAAGACTGCCTCCCACCTTTCCACCATTTTAGTACATTCCAAAAAATCCAATTTGTTGCCTATTCCATCTGTTAGTTCGTTGAAACTACTCAAACCAACAGGAGCAGCAGATTCAAATTATAAGCTGTTGGTAAGCTACGGCTGGCTACGGCCAACCATCTGTAAAACTTTAGTTAAGTTTTTTGGAGTTTTTAAATCAGTGGGACGAAACGGAATCTTTAGGCTCTTTAGGGATACCGCGACTTGGACAATTCGTTTTCTTCTTGCCCTTTATGGCTATCAGACTTATCCTTGGCCTATTCTATTGATTGATTGTCATTTTCACCAAATTTTGCGTCTAGATTTTATAACTAACTTGATTCAATGTTCTAAAATCCTTTTTTATGTTCAGCTGGTGATTTTTATTTCCGACACTTCAACCAATTTATTGTTTTTAGTACTCAAACAAACACGTTCAGCTTCAAAATCTGCATTTAGCAGGGCTGCATCGAAAATGTGTTTGTACCTAGTTTATGTACAATGTTTTACGACCTTCGTATCTGGCGCATAAAAATGTTCTGTACAAATACCAATTGTCTGAAGAGCTCAGTTCCTAGACCCAGACGGCCACACATCAAAGCATTGAGTAAATAATACAATATAATTCCAGCACTAAATTCCGTTGTGTATAATTTGATCAAGTTTGAATGCTGTTTCCATTGTAAACAAAGACAATGTTGAGCACGTGCCCAGACGCAGCACAAAACCGAACATATAATTAATAAATAAACAAAACAATTTCATCCATATCCAGAGCAATCCATAGACTTATATTCCACCGATTGAATCATGGGCGCGCGTTAGCATAGCGCCCGTGACGCAAGTCCTATTACTAGAAAAAATTTCAAAATTTTTTTTTTGTCGTAGACTGCAGAACCATATATACAGCAAATATTGAAGTTCTACAATTCAAATTCGAATGACTCCAAATTAGCTTTAAAAAAAATAGGCGTCCGTACGAGTTCAACGAGCTATCACACGTTCTTGTAGCTTAAAATTTGGCCACGCAATAAATCTTCCAGGAAGCCCCATTTCCATACATTTTGATCAATTTCAGTACTTTAAACGAAATGAAAAAATCCTACGTTACTTTGTTAGTCCGTCCGTCCGTCCGTGTTTCCTATCTTCTAAAGTCTTCTTTAGAATTTCTTGAAATTTTGGGAGATTCTAGTCGTCATTCTAAGACATTCCAGTAAAAAAAATTTGGGGGGAACGGGCCTCGTTTGGGAGCTAGGGCTCCTCGAAGTTCCCATATAAGCCCCATATAAGAACACCTTTAAGTGTGTGTGTGTCGATGTGTATGGTAGAACAAATTTGTTCGCTTTTGGTAAGCTCTGCTCACCTCAATTTTTTTTCCTAAATTAATTATTTTTGTAAACTTTTTAAATTTTTTAAACTTTTCAAATTTTTCAAATTTTTCAAATTTTTCAAATTTTTCAAATTTTTAAATTTTTCAATTTTTAAAATTTTTAAATTTTTAAAATTTTTTAAATTTGAAAACAATTTAAAATTTTTCAAATTGTTCACATTTTTCAAATTTTTCAAATTGTTCAAATTTTTCAAATTTTTTAAATTGTTCAAATTTTTCAAATTTTTTAAATTTTTTAAATTTTTTAAATTGTTCAAATAAAGTTGAAGCATTATAATTTTATCGATTCTATTAATTTTTAAATAATTGTAGTTTTTCAAGAAATCATTTCGAAGACATTACAGTATAAAAGCTTACACGTGCGCGTTAGAGCTGTTTACTCGCGGTATACCTGCGGGTAATCCGTTCAAATGCACAAGTCTAAGCTTTTATACTGCAATGTTTTCGAAATAATTCAAATCTAGAAACAAAATTTTACCAAAAAAATTTTGCGTCACAAAGTGGCAGATGATTTGGACGTATTAGGACGTATTCTTGCCTATTTTAAAAAATTTCTTAAAAGTACTTTCCTCCACTTGTAACGCAAAATTTTTTTGGTAAAATTTTGTTTCTAGAATTTCTTTGGTCAAAATTTTTCCAGTTACAGTTTTTGCGTACAAGCGCAGAATGCGTCACATCCAGCGATATCAGTTGTTTTGGAAGTATGCACAGGGACTTACGTCACTTTTACTCTTTTGAGTGTTTTTGACTGATATCAGTTCTTTTGGAAGAATTAGTATTTTGAAAAATTTTAAAAATTTAAAAAATTTGAAAAATTTAAAAAAATTTACAAAATTTGACGAATTTGAAAATTTTTAAAAATTTGAACAATTTGAAAAATTTTAAAAATTTGAAAAATTTGAACAATTTTAAAAATTTGAAAAATTTGAAAAATTTGAAAATTTTTAAATAAAGTCGGAGCATTATAATTTGATCGATTCTACTCATTTAATTCATTTTTAAATAATTGTAGTTTTCGAAGAAATCATTTCGAAAACATTACAGTATAAAAGCATAGACTTGTGCAGGTACAATTTGAACAATTTAAAAAATTTAAAAAAAATTGAAAAATTGTCCTAATACGTCCGAATCATCTGCCACTTTGTGACGCAAAATTTTTTTGGTAAAATTTTGTTTCTAGAATTTCTTTGGTCAAATTTTTCCTGTTACAGTTTTTGCGTACAAGCGCAGAATGCGTCACATCCAGCGATATCAGTTGTTTTGGAATTATGCACAGGGACTTGCGTCACTTTTACTCTTTTGAGTGTTTTTGACTGATAAATAATAATTAATGTTTACACAATCGAAAATATGTTTAATAAAATTCCAGCTATCCATTTTTAGACGCGCTTATTCAACCATTTATTTGTGGACTCTCCAAGAATGACTGAGAGACAAAAGAATCTTTTTTGTTTTTTGAATGTTCGAAATGTTCTCATTATAATCGACCACATAGAATCATCGACTGGAGCGAAAAGAAAAGAAAACAATTCACTAGAATGAAGATAAATTGGCGTGTATTACCACAAAAACTGAAGAAGATAAAATATCAATGCAAAATGTGTATTGTCGGTATGCCAGGCTTCAAGTTTCTACTGTTCATCTTTTCAGCCCTAGTTATGTAAACACAACGCCATTGCCTGTCCCTTAAGGTTTCTCTGACCCAGCATATAAACGATATTGCCTACTTCTTCACAATCCACACAACCCGATTCTTTGAACAAAGCAAGTAGTAGATTTTCATTCAATTTCTTGAGCTGTATCCGTAACACTTGCTGCGATTAATTTAAAGTTAACGAGAGGTGGCATATCAATGCCGCTGCTGCAAATATTGTAAAATCTGTTCGTTTTCTCTTTTATCAATGACAAATTGTGCACAGTACATCAAAAAGAAAGGTGCTCTTGATCTGTCTTTGTATACGATTGAAATTTATTCCACATTCATCAGGGTCGGACTGGCGTCCTTTGGGCGTTAAAGGCCGAAAATTTCTATAAAGTCCTTCGTTCGTTAAGGTGAGTACTCAGTTCGTAAATGCATGCAAAATCGACCGCTGCAAAATGCTTTCAAAATATGGCACAAAACGTATGAGGTATGAGCCAAATGTCAAATATTTTGTAAGCACAGTATAAACATCATGTTTACACCGAGCTTGCAAAATATTTGATAGATAACTCATAAATTTTGTGTCATATTTTGCATTGCTCAATTTTTCACGATCTGTGTACTATCATTTAAAAAGAAAAATATCAAAAAGCAATTCGGACATCGTCTGTCTGCACATGCCGGGCCTGACATTCACATATCTCATCTAATAAAATGATTGTACACTTACACACTTATGTTACAGCAGCGCACTCCACACTCTACATATCTTATAGGCGACATCCTTTTCATAAATTTCCATCGTAGTTTATTATACTGAATATAAAACGAGAGGTAGTTAATGGACTTTATTGCAAGCACGAAAATTTATTGTCAACTTATTGAGATTCTTCACTCTCTTAGAATTCGAGTCAACAAAAATGAAACAAAGAAAAGAAATACTGGGGGAACATGCATTTTCATACACATAAAACCGATAAGTGATTTTTGTTTATACTGGATGCGGATGGATAGCAAAACAGAAACTTGGAGGTGTTAATGTCGTCTCATCCGATAGATAAATAGGAGAGGAATTGTTTCAACTTTTGCAAAAATTGGTTGCAAATATATCACAGATGCGAAATGCGGTGCCAGTTTGCGATATACATTGTAAGGATGCTTTCAAAATTTTATTCTTAGTTTGGTAGATGTAATAATATGCTCTGTAGTGTATAGTGTAGTAAGTATCGGAAAACTCACATCTAGAGCGCAAAACTATTCCATTTAGTAACTAGTTAGTTGAATAGCTATTTCATACAGGGAGAGAAAATTCACCATGTTTCCTGTTTTGAGAGTTGTTGTGGCTTGTATATGATTCCACATAAAATTTGTTTAACAAATGAAAATCTAGATTTTACAGTTTGTTCACCGTTAGAAAAGACAATTTTAGATTTATAAGTTTTAAAAGTCATCGATGTTTTTAGTCAATTAAATGTTATTTTGGCGCAAAACTCGAATTCGCTGAGTGATACTCAAATTTTGCGTCAAAATATCATAACATGGAAACTCTGAGTATCGGTGACTTTAAAAACTCTAAAAATCTTAAATGTGTTTACAACTAAAAAACATAGCTAACGCCGACCCGTACGAAACACCTATTCGTATCAAAAGCCTTTAATGTGAAACTCTTCATTTCTCTTACTTCATTTTCTTCTCTGCTGAAAAACTATTCTCCCTTTAAAATCACTTACATTATCCACTCTTTGCCTTGTTATCATATACAACTAAATTGCCGGAGGCAATATAGACAGCCCCGTACGAAGACAAATTTCATAAATTCCTATTTAAACAGCTATATACCGCTATATTTAACTATATTTCACTATAAATAAACATTTCACAGATAAATATATGCTATTATATAGCTCTATATGCCTGTATATAGCTCAATATAGCTGTATATAGGTATATATAGATGTCCGTATATGGAATCCCTGAAACCCCACACACATAACAAATTATTTCCATGTTAACAGAAACTCTTTAAGTATCATTTTTCCCAAGATATTTCTATTTTACTAAAATCCAATATGGCCGCCGGCAGCCATTTTGTTAGGAGACCGGAAATAGTACCGACGCTTTACACTCGTTAATACCTTTCAAACAAAAAAAAATTCATGAAATTCGGTCAAAATTTACTCGAGATATTGTCAAAATACACCACGTTCACTGTACTTCCGAGTAGCCAGATAAGAGCTCACTCCAAGAGACCTAGCTCACGCTCCGGAGAACATAATTTCATAAAAAAATTTTTCCCTGATTGGTACGGTCAATACCTATCTAATAAAGCTAAAACAGACGAAATATGTTCAAATGTGGCCGACCTACAAGCAAAAACTGCTTGCCGCCCTGTGCCTGTTCCACACCAAGGGGTCTAACTCACGAGTCGGTCATCCGATTTCCATAAACTTTTTTTTTGTCGATCGGTATTGCAAATACCTTTTATTTGACGTATCACTTACAAGTTTAACGTTTAAATGTCCGGAGATATCTTCGAAAAACCGTAAAGCACTTATTGGGCCACAGCTCGGGAGGGGTCGATCCAAAATCACTCATCTTCGAACTTAGCCTGTCTTTTGACATTACCAAACGGGAAAAAAAAGAATTTTCAAAATCGGATGCGTTTTACTCAAGTTATCGTGCAGACAGACGGACAGACGGACAGACGGACAGACGGACAGACGGACATTTTTTTTTCGCGGATTTGGCATCTCTAGACAACCACAATAGGTTTCCCCTTACTCAGGGAGTCCAATTCGACGTGTTACAAACGTATGCGTAAACCCATAAGACCCCAGTACTTCGTACGGGTCTAAAAACCTGCTGAAGTATTCCATTCAAAACCAAATTTCAGAAAATAAAAATCTAGATTTTCATTAGTTCAACGAAATTCTTGTGGAATTAATTACAAACCACAACAGCTCCCAAATTAGAAAACATGTCCAATTTAACTTTTCTTTCGCTGAATGAAGGAGTCTTTAGCCTTTAGGCCTAAGAATTCTCCTAAGCATGCTGTAAATTGAAACATGGTTTCTAGGATGGGCTGAACACAAAATTTTATAGTCGATAATAAACTACATGTCTATGCTTCAATTAAAAACCCTCCCATGAACGATTCAAGTAAATAAAAATCAAAATCACTCAAAAATGCAATGTATTAATCAACAATTCAACCCCAAAAGCGTTTACATTTTCCCATATTTGTGTTTATACATGTACTATGGTGTGCCCCAGATGGTGATGCTAAACAAATTAATGTTGACGCAGCGCAAATTTTCTTTCTAATCCAACAAACAGTACATTGCGTTCCAACATATATAATAGGATGTGTGTGAATAATACACAAGCATCATAAATTACATCCCCAACGTAACACCCAGCATGCGATATGACAATATCTGACTGACTTGCTCCCTATTATATGCAAAAAAATATACATTTTCCAAACGAACGTACAATGGTATCACCCATGGATGGATTAGTTTTATGCAAACACAGATCAATCAATGAAGTCGTAAAAATAATGGGGGTATTGCATTTAGAGTCAACAAGCCATGCTTTTCTTCACGTAGCTTGTGTACAACCATTGTGCTTGTCTAATGGATGTTAAAAAGAAATTGCTTCTCGTTACTCTTCTTTCTACATTCTTTTTTTTTACTGAAACACAGACTCCGAATGACTTGTTAAGCACATTGTAAGAGAATATTATTACACAAGGTTTGTATGATGTTGTACGTTACATACCTTGAACCCAGTGTATACTATACGTGGAACATTTGAATGTTGTGCAAAAGTGTAGGGGCTTTTTGAAATTGAAAATATGAAAACGAAAGGGGAAGAATGTTATGATGATGTGTTTATTGTTTAGATTTTTTTTATTTTGTTCTTCATCCAGATGGGGATCTTATATTGTGCCCATATGCTTTCCCATGTATAATGATCATCGCTCAAAGTCACTTTACATTTCGACAATTCGTCTAACGACACAACGAAACGTTTGAAATAATATTCTCAATCGAGACATGATTTCCTTTACAGTTTATTTTCGAAGGAAATACAGTCAAATAGACATGGACTCTTATCTAAATTGCTTTCTGTGAAAGGACAACGACACGTGACCGTGTTTACAGATAAATAATGTATATATTATGATTGCAAATTTGTTGTGTGGTAAAATGAAAATTGAAATACAAAACTAACACTTTGTCGCTGTGGGTAAATATATACTTAGGCAGAAACGACAAACGAGGAAAAAGTTTTGAAATGGGGTCTGTTCTCTACAATAGATACAAGATTGTCAATAGACAAGCCGATGCAACAAGAACATGAAAAGAAAAATTTCATAGACGTTAACAATAACTCTCGCCCGATTATTTTGACTGCGAAAAGTTTGTTGGCGGGTTGGGCGTGCCTGACAAGTTGAAAATGCGAACATTTTACTTTTATTTTAGGTTATGTAACAATTTTGGCTTCATAGCAACATAGGCTTCAAAGCGTGGGCTGTGGAGGGCTGGTCTATGCTCCATTTAACACAATAAAATTAGGTCTCATTCAACTGCACCGTTATCTGAACTGGAAATAACCCGCTTAAAGTAGCTTAATCGGCTAAATATTTTTTTTTAATTCGTTAAACGTTATATTTCGCACATACATTCATGAAATTGTAAATAGAAACATGGTCCAAACTAAACACAGCAGTTCTGCGTTTTTCCTCAAATACCAGTTCATCTACAAACATCTTAATATTATGTTGAAAGCATCGACATTCTTTTAATCCTTTCTCATGTTTCGGAAACCAAAATATTAATTTTTTTTTCAGATGTAAACTGTAAGACATTCGTTTCATATAGTGTTACTGTAGAAAAAACATATAGGTTCCATTCCCGCAACACTAAATAAATAATTGAAAAATACATCACTTTCACGTGTTTCCAGCTGCATGGTGATGAAAAACGATTTCTTTTTTTTTTCTTTCATTCTAACAAAAATTTTAGAAAAGTAAACCACATCCATGATGATTCTCGATGTTTATAAATACGAATTGCTTTAATGTAGTTTAAAAATGTTGAAAATATGTTTATATAGTGACTGGGTGAAACATGCACCGTTCCGTAATAATACATCACAATATATAGAACATATATCGAACACTAATCAACTTCTGTATATAAATATGTTTCTCAGTCATTCTATTAGTGAATAATCTTGTTTAAATGGACCATAAAATGATTTCTTCAAAATTTGTTTTTTTCTCCTCTCTCGTTTCTCACATGTTGTGCTGCTACATTTATGCGTTTAATATGGAAATAGCTTTTTCAATTTAAATACGAAATTCGTGTGAAGATAATGAGCCTGAGTCTTGCTATGTTTATTGTTTACACATAACTTTATCCACCTTTTCATTTCAAATATGAATTTGATTTGCAAACGTTCAGAATACAATCGAACGTCTGGAATCCTGGGATTTTTTTATGACATTTTTTAATTTTTGGGCCTTTTGCAAATTATATGTAGCCACCGAGAGGGAATGTTCTCGAATTTTAATGAATTGTATTCGTATTTTCGTAACTTTCGTAACTTTTATTTTATGGTTACAATTGCCTCAAAATACTCAGCAATATTTCTGAAACTCTCTACTTTTCTTACGCGTGCACGTTTCATATGCTGGTATGATTCTCTTTATACTCCCAGAGTGTATGTATGTGTGAGAAGTGGAGCAGTTGGATTTGGAGAAACAACCAAAGACATTAGGGGAATTCCTTTCATTTTATTTATACTAAGTATATCGCTTATATTCTGAGTATATCGAGTAATTCCGTATATCGAGTAAGGTCGCACGTGTTTGACAACTGCAACATTTAAAAAAAATGAAATTTTTTACGCGATGGATTTCGATCAAACAACATGCCAGAACTGGATAAGAAGCTTCAAACTCAGATATCATGGTATCTCTCTGATCATCTGTTATTGACATAGACAAAAATAACGAAAAATCCATTTTCCATCGATTGTACATCAGCGCCGAATAAACCGACCCTTGAAGGTAGGTTTATTCGGTGTTGCATTTCAATCAGTGGAAAATTGATTTTTTTCATCTTTTAACGGATGAATGAACCTATTAGAGGTATCATGAGTAATTATTGCCTGAAAAATGATGAAAAATCCATTTTTCATCGAATGTACATCAGCGCCGAATAAACCGACCCTTGTTTATTAAAACTCTGACCATGGTAATTTTTTAATAAAATGCATTTTCTGGATACAAAATCATATAATTTAAGTTTCTCATACCTGATCGCGAGAACCATTCATAAGTGGAACCACACCTGCATTTTTCAGATGTGAAAATTTTTCCCAAGCTTTTATAAGCGTTTCGCCTTATAGCAATAAAATCTATTACTTCTTCTGTTTCAAGTAGCACTGAATTATACACAAATCTAGCACTTCTATTCATGCTTTCCTATAAAAGAGAACATTGGCCAGAGCTCATCGCTTATTATTATTGTCGTTGTCGATAGCAGATGCCTAGCCGAAATATTAACTTATCTTATAATTTTGAAAAGTTTATTTTGTTGTGGAAAAAACCACTGCTTCCCCTCTCATTTATACATGTTCAAGGATTTAGGAAAGTTCCATTCTAAGACGTTATTATAGTGTAAGTGTGTAGCTCAATGTCCAATTGGTTCAAAACATAATTGAAGCTAACTGCAATATGAAAGTCCTACGGAGAAAAATGACAAACGCCAAAAAAGAAATCTTCAAATTACGAGACAAAACAGGAACGATCCAAACGGATCGAAATGCGATATTAAACATTGCAACAGAATTTTATGAGAATTTGTTTTCTTCAGCAAGACAGAGCCCAACGGAAGAAACCGAAGATAGACCAATAATAAGAAACGTGGGATCGGAGGATATGCCCGACATAACTGTTGATGAAGTCAAAGCTGCAGTAGCCGAGATGAAAAACAAAAAGTCTCCCGGAGAAGATGGTGTTCCAGTGGAAGCCATTAAACTAGGTGGAGACTCATTATTAAAGGCAATCACGGCTTTGTTTAATCAATGTCTCCAATGGGAAGAAGTACCAGAAGCCTGGGAAAATGCGGTAATTACATTGCTGCATAAAAAAGGAGACATAACAAAGCTGGAAAATTACCGACCCATAAGCCTATCGTCAACACTCTACAAGTTGTTTATGAAAATCATTACGAAGAGGAACACTAACAAGTTCGACTTCTACCAATAGTTTAGGCTTAAAACGAAGAATGTTATGCGCTGGCAGCAAATAATGTATCAGATCAGATTTTTATTGATTTTTACTAATTGAACATTGCTGAATTCGATTTTCACACTTGTCATCCCAAATATCTCTGATTTCATCCAGAATCGGGAATATTCTGAAGCCCTGACGTAGCCGTCTGCTCCTCACATCAACATATTTGAAATATGCACAATAAACACAAATTTATAGCAAATTACTTTCACAGAACGCATCAGAATCTGTTTCCGATTAATTTTATTGTTGATTTATTTGCAAATAGTTGGGAAACCGTTGTAAATCAGTAAAATTAAAGTTCGTCCGCCATTTATCTGTTTACATCAAATTAAAATCTCTGTAACTGTCAATGACAATTCATAAATTCGAATATGTTACGTATTACGCATTGTTACGTATTGAGTATAGTCAGAATTGGCGCAAATACGCCAATTGACATTTAAAATGAAAATCCATTCTTATTTGAAATACGGTTGAGTCACATGTGTAAACAAATGGTATTGGAATTTAAGTGAAAATCTATCTTGAAATAATGGAGTCAGTTTTAAATTTGAAACAGTGGAGTAAGACCAGTGTTTCTACATGCTTAATTTGTCTAAAGCCTCCACCAAAAGGTAAAAAACTCTCAAATGGAGGAGAAAAAGCTGTTCGATCACTTCAATCCGCCGCTTCACTAAGAAACCTAAAATACAATCCGCAATACAAAGGCGCCATCCAGCGAATTCAAGAACCTAATCTTGTTGCAATTACGTACCATCCGAGCTGCTATGCAACATTTACGAGCAACGAAATGATAATGCGACTCGACGATATTGATGTGAGTCTGCAAAATGTCGAAAAAAGAGATCAGGCCATTGAAAATGCAACCGAATGGAATCGATGCATATTATGTCAAGAACCGCAAGGGCGCAATTCAGAGCATTTAAGACAAGTATCTTCGCAAAACAAGCAACAACAACTGCGAGATTTGGCTGAATGGGACGTAAATTTAAATATTCGAATTGGCGGAACTTCAACTGACTTGATATTGGCTGGTGCTAAATATCACAGCAACTGCTACAATAAGCGTAATCGTGAAAAAAATAAAAGCGTCAACGAAACATCCCAGTCGAAACCAAGCCAACAGGCTCTTAAGGAACTAAGTGCTGAACTTCATATTGCAGCTGAAAATGGAAAGGTTCGTCTTGTAGTAGTACCTGTTTGATCACACTTTTACTCAATTCGTTCCTATTACTTATTCTTTCATTAGGTTTTTAAACTTCGAGATGTGTATGATCGATACGTCGAACTGGCAATAAGTTTCAATGAAACTGTTCCACCATCATTTTCGCCAAGAATTTCGACGTTCAAGGATAAACTGGGTGGATTAGTCGGTGGTATATACCAATTTTATCAGCCACTCAACGTTCATGTTGAAGATCGACAAATGCTGTTGATTCCAACCAAATACCAATTCTCATTGGTATCAGAAGCAGTAATAGATGGTTTCGACCCTACTGAAAAACTTTGCGATACTACTGCACCTGATAATCCCATCATCGATATTGTTCACACTGGCTTAAAGATTCACGGTGACATGAATGCCATGAGTGGACACAAGGGTCTAGATGTATCTGAGGATGCTGCCAAAAAAATTGTTCCTGAAAGCTTGTTTATGCTATTAAGTTTGCTGATTAGAGGACAGTCTTCGTTGGATGAAATGTTAGAATCGGACTGTGATAACGACGAAAATTCTGATCACGACGAAAATTGTGAAGACGACGTAGGCAACAGTGGAAAATACTTCGAAAAAAAAATTTTGTCAATCGCCCAGGATATCATTTACGTAGCGAGCAAAGGGAAGAAATTAACCCCAAAGCACATTGGTCTCGGTCTAGCACTCCATCAAAAGACAAGATCGCGGAAGCTCATCAACTTATTTAACAGTGCTGGTCATTGCGTGACGTATTCGAAAGTTTTACAAATCGACAACACATTGGCTGATCTTACATTAAGCACAATAGACCATACTACAGGTTCTGTAGTGCCCCCACATTTTAAATCGGCTACAACTATTAAGCAAGAAAACCCACAATTACGCCACGAACCTATTCTTCAAATAACCGCTGATAATATCGACATAATAGCGGACACACTTGACGGAAAAAATTCTTTTCACGGGACTCAGGTGGTCGCATTTCAACGCAATGTATCATCGTCTTCGTCAGCGAGTATCTTGGATGAGATTGGAATTAAGAAGAAAGTACCGTTTCGTATTCCTGCTATTTTGAGTCAATTACCACCAGAACCAACATTGCCACCATTTTCACCAACCTTCTCAAGGGTTATAAGCACTGACTGGTATAAGAGACACGTCGACGTAACAGAATCAGTGCAGCACGCTAAGGCGGTGGATATGTCATTCCTCATATGTCGTCAAAATGAGTCGGAAAGTAATTACACTGGATGGACCGAGTTTAATGAAAGAATTTCTCAGAATAATCACCAAATTACAACCCAAGGTTATCTTCCACTTATACTGAATCCAGCTCATGAACACTGCACATTACTCTTGTTTTTACAACGGGCGGTTTCTTTGGCTGACAGTTTGAACTACAAGTAAGTTTTATCATCAATTACCATGACCTTTTCCACTATAATGGGCACCTATTTGTATTTGCAGACACATCGTTGCAACAGTAGATCAAGCACTTCATTTAAAACTGTGTGCACTATTGGAAGCTAATCCAATTTACAAGAACCGCGTTATTGTAAAAATGGGTGGATTGCATCTAGCAATGAACTATCTTCGAGCAATTGGACAGCACATGGCGGATACTGGGCTATCGGAAATTTGGAAGGAAAGTGATCTATTGGCTGATGGTTCAATTCTGAAAGTACTTGATGGAAAGGCTTATGCAAAGGCCATGAGAGCCCATAAGCTCACATTCCAAGCTATGTGGAGAATCTTGATTCCTCGACTTTCAAGTTTCGTTCAGCAAAAAAGTCCAACTGTATATTCAACTATAGCAGAAGCGGGAAAGAATGTGGACAGCATCGTGGATATTGTTAAATCTGAAAAATTTGCTTCAATAATGGCAGCATTTATAGAACACGAATCCATGGAAAACAGTAATTTCAAATTTTGGTGGACATACGTGGATAGCATCAGCACACTACTTCTGTTCACACGTTCACTCCGGGCCGGCCAATGGGACATCTACCTTCATGGTGTGAAATCGATGCTTCCTCTAATGGAAAGGTATAATCATCGTAATTATGTGTGTTCGGTAACAATATTCCTTGCCCAAATGAATCAACTACCTAATGACGTGAAAGCAGCGTTTGTGGCTGGTGATTTTGTAGTTAAGATAACCGAAGGCACATTTAACCAGGTCGATGCGGATCATGCTCAAGAATGGATGGTTGGTATTAGCAAGGACTCTGGAGGCATAGTAGGAGTCACACAGAAAGACAACACTCTGCAAAGATGGGCACTTTCTTTCGGTTGGAGAACTGAAATTACACAGAAAACATTCGCAATGTATGGCTTAGCTAGCAAAACCATGATTACCAACGAAGCTACAAAGGCAAGACGAGCGCGGGATTGTCGTGATGAAGAGTCAATATATCGATCGTTAACATATTTCAACGTCCTTGCACCGATTCAATACTCGGGTATGATACAAAACATTGTCACAAAAGATGTTGTGTCTCAAAAAATTCAAGATTTCCTTTTAAATGTTGTGGAGAATGGGGAAAGGCAAGTTTTAGTCTTCGTAAAAGAACGTTTAATTGGTGATGAGAATGGAGTTCGTATAAGTTTTGATGAACCGGTAAAACAAAACATAGTGTCTTCGATGACAACATTGTACGAACCATCATCAGTAAAGCCGACCCAGCCTCTTCAAAAGATTTTAAAAGCTCACGGTAACACATTACAGCGGCTGGTTATGGCATTTGAAGCGGGTAGAGAAATGAATCTTGAAAAAATGTTGGAGCATGAATTGCAGGAATATCCACTTTCTTTGGTCGAAACTAACGGTCAGCTTAGATCAGGAAATCCATTGGGAATACACGTACTGACTAAGAGTGAAGATTGGTGTGTGTCGGTGTCTACTTCAAAAACGGACGCTCAAGTAATTGTTTCTGGCGACACACTAGTTGGAGCAGTACCGAAAAATCTAAAAACATTTGGAGAACTTGCGGAATATTTTAAAACCAATTTGGATCTGTTGACTATCAATTTCTCACGAATCGACGTAATATTTAATCGGCACGTTAAAGCATCGATGTTAGATACGGTTACTTCAAAGAAAATGAGGACTCCAGCCCCGATTCGACGTATAATTGAAAATGAGAAAGTGGCCGTACCAAAACAGTGGCAAACGTTCATGGCACTGGATGAAAACAGAGAAGATCTGTACAGATTTTTGGCGTCAGAAATGTCTAAAATTGAATTCGATGCGACGGATGTAATATTTTCAGAGACAACTGATATTTTTTCATCCATAACGGACACATGTACAGATGAACTTAAATGCTGGCATGACGATGAAGTTATGCGAATAGCGCTTCAAGCTGTAAAGACTGAGAAGAAAGTTGTGGTCATTTATGCTTCCGATTCAAACGGAAAAGCCTATTCCAACTTAATCGTTTTGCTCGTTCACCACTTCAAAAAAATGAAGTGTGAGGAACTGTGGCTTAGAACTGGCACAACCAAGAAACGATTGTTCGTCCCCATTCATAAAATTTGTTCCACGCTTTCGACCATTGTAAAGCAAAACATTCTGGCATTTGATGCCATTACTGGATCGCCTCTCACATCATTTATTGCCGGCATAAGCAAGAACAGTGCTTGGAATATTTATCTAGAACAAGCCAGTTTACTTTCGGGACTATGTAAAAGTAATTTAACCAATAATGCTATACGATCGGCCGAAAATTTTGTAGTAAAACTCTACAAGTTAGGACATAAAGCAAGCACGACAAACTCTGCTCGATACATTCTATTTGGATCTGCTAAATCACCGGAATTATTACCGCCAACAACGGACGCTATTGTGCAACACATAAAGCGTTGTCACGTTCAATTACTTATTTGGCAAAATATTTACAATCCGCATGTCAATTTGGGATCACTTCTTCGCTCTGGATGGAATTTAAATAGTGAAGGAAAAATTGTACCCGTGCTCACAACTTTAAATCCAATTACTAACTCATCAATCGAAATGGCAACATGTGGATGCAAGGGACAATGTGTAAATTTACGTTGCCATTGTGTTAAAGGTAAAATGCCATGCACTGCACTTTGTAGTTGTATTGGAGTTTGTAAAAATATAAAAAATGATTCCTCTTCTGTATAAAAACATGATTTCTGTGTAAATATAGCAAAAATTAAATGCTGAAAATTATTTCGTTCTGTTTTTATATACGCTCCAGCTGGAAAGTAGCGGGTTCGTCAACGAAATTGAATAAAACATTGGTCCAAGGTGTTTGAAGTGCTAAACTTTGTTTTGAACAAGACGAATGAAAACGATCGAAGCAAATCTAGGGATCGAAATTATATGTCACAACGTTGAATCATATTTCGTGAGAAAAAAAAATCATTCGTGAGAAGCACTATAGATAGATGTACCCATGCGAACCGATACCTGATTATGTGAGGTGAGGATAAAATGTGTATATCTCAATCGTACATTGTTCTTATATTATAAAAACAAATTACGATAGGTAAGTTATAAGCATATAAGTAAGTTTGGTCGAATACACGGCAAATATGGTACTCTCTTGGCAGCGTAAAATAAACCACTCACTTATGAATATATCAGGTCCCAGGTTGGTTCATTTTACACTTCAGTGGTACTCTGGGTAAATTCCATTGGAGTGCAGATTTTGCGACATCTGCTCATGATCTTGATCACATCAATAGTGTATTTGTCGGTTTAATAAATTACACGTATCTTATAATGTTCATTATAATGAATGTAATTTTCGATTGATTTTTGAGTAAAACCAGAAAACAAAATGGAACAAGTAGAACAATAACTTTACCTATTTATTTACCAATCGACAAATTAGAACAGACACTACATACATGACAGCGGCTACATTAATCACACAATCCTTTAATTTCTATTCAACCGACGGTTAATTTGCAAACCAAATACGAAACATAACTCGTAAATTTATCTGTTTTCTATAATGAAAATTTTTTATCCAAGGGATCATCTACATTCAAACACTGAAAGAGCGTATTTCGTTAAAGATCAACACACGTTACCATTTTGTGTCATCGGGAATACGATATTTCTATTGTTTAAATCAGATAAAATCGGCTAAAATCGGTTTTAACAATAGAAATATCATATTTCCAACTGACACTAGATACTAGTGTGTGGTTGGCCTTAAACCGCAATATTTTACCTAAAACCTTTAAAATTAAAATAGATTAATAGTATTAACAATATTGATACTGCCAAATATATCAAAAGTAAAAGAATAAGCAATATTCCAAAATGAAAACTTCAATTAGAATTCTAATTTTTATTTGAATAATTCAAATTAAGTGCCAATTCTGACTATACTCAATACGTAACAATGCGTAATACGTAACATATTCGAATTTATTAATTGTCATTGACAGTTACAGAGATTTTAATTTGATGTAAACAGATAAATGTCGGACGAACTTTAATTTTACTGATTTACAACGGTTTCCCAACTATTTGCAAATAAATCAACAATAAAATTGATCGGAAACAGATTCTGATGCGTTCTGTGAAAGTAATTTGCTATAAATTTGTGTTTATTGTGCATATTTCAAATATGTTGATGTGAGGAGCAGACGGCTACGTCAGGGCTTCAGAATATTCCCGATTCTGGATGAAATCAGAGATATTTGGGATGACAAGTGTGAAAATCGAATTCAGCAATGTTCAATTAGTAAAAATCAATAAAAATCTGATCTGATACATTATTTGCTGCTAACACATACTTCCGATTACTTATGTTCAACATTTTCCTTAACTACAACCTCTTGAACAAGCTGCTTTCAGATCTGGTTTCAGCACAAACGACCATTTGCAGGTGATGAGAACGCTTATTGAGAAGTGTCGTGAATACAACATCGACATAGTCTTGCTATTCATAGACTTCGAAAAAGCTTTCGATTCAGTGGAAACATGGTCGATATTGGACGCATTAGACGAATGTAGAGTAGACTCAAGGTACTCCAACACAATTCGATATGTGTACAAAAATGCTACTTCATGTATAAAACTTCATAAGAGCACGGAGAAATTCAGAATCGGCCGAGGTGTAAGGCAGGGTGACACTATTTCACCGAAATTATTCACGGCGATTCTGCAGAGTATTTTTAAGAAGTTAAACTGGAGTAAAATGGGAATAAATATAAATGTAGAGTACCTGAGCAATCTCCGCTTCGCTGATGACATTGTACCGATAGCAGCGAATCTAGGTCAGGCTCAGCTTATGCTACAACAGTTAAGTGAAGAGGCGAGCAAAGTTGGCCTCAAGATGAACTTATCGAAAACAAAAGTCATGACCAACATCGGGGACGATAGAGAAATCAAAATTGGTGACACTGTCATTGAACGAGTCGACAGCTATGTATATCTAGGACATAAACTGAAGTTAGGTCTGGACAACCAAACTGCAGAAATAAGACGTAGGATTGGTCTTGCATGGGCAGCGTTCGGAAAACTCAGACTAATTTTCAAAAGCAGAATGAATAATAGTCTGAAACGCAAAGTTTTCGACACTTGTGTCCTTCCAGTGCTCACTTATGGAGCGGAAACGTTAACTTTAACGAAAGCATCCGAAGATAAATTGAGAGTGACACAAAGAGCCATGGAACGGAGTATGCTTGGAATAACACTCAGAGACAGAATGACGAATCAATGGATTCGACAACAAACCAGGGTCGTTGATGTCATGGAAAGAATAGCATCTCTGAAATGGAGCTGGGCGGGACATATTGCAAGAAGGACAGACGAACGTTGGACCAAAAAGATCATGAACTGGCGACCATATAAAAGACGAGCTATAGGTAGACCACCAGAGAGATGGACAAACGGAATTAAGAATATTGCAGGTACAAACTGGCAGCAAATGGCAATGGATCGTACGAAATGGAAAGAAGTTGGAGAGGCCTACATCCAGCAGTGGATAGAAACAGGCTGAAAAAGAAGAAGAAGAAGAAGTGTGTAGCTTGTGATCTCAGGAGTCTGGCAAGGTAATTAGTTTTTCAATAAAACCAATATCGGCCGAGCGAGATGTAGACCACAGCACTATTTTAAAATGTTTTGAAAAGATGGTAGACTATTTATGAGCAACCCTCTCACTTGTATTTTCCAGTTGGTGAAAGTGTTAATATTGCTTATAGTCTCATTGATGATAAACTCTGCTATAAGGACCATGTGTTACCAATAGAAATATTTTCCTAATTCAACTCGAGTGATGTTTATTGTTATTTATATGTCATTTGTCTTGTCAAATATGTAATAAATAAAGAAAAATAATCAAAACAAATTTTCAAATGGGGGAGGGTGAACTCTTCATTCTATTAGTTTAAAAAAAAGGTCGAATGTTAATACGCAATGCGTCCAAATTACTTTTATTTTCTGTTACGCATTCTGAAACACGTGGCTATGTCCCCGCCGAACGTTCTGCTCGGGGACTACGGACTAAGATATTTTCAAATTCATAAACAAGATGCAAATCAAAATGTGTTCAATGTTTGCCTGTAAAAATGAACAATTTTAATTAATTATCCTGAGTAAAACGTCATATCATTTGAAAATAAATCAAATGTGACGCGCGTCTGTTGCATAAATAATTTAAAAAAAAAATATTGAAAAAGCGAAGATATAAAAATCGAGTTTCGAAAAGGTACGAGCAATTGTTTCACTATATAAAGCCTCCACATCCACAGAATGGATCCTAATCTTAACTGTCTAGCACAAGAGACTGGTGTGTATTTTACTATTTAGTTTAGCACATTCGGCTGTATTGGGAACTCCAAGATGATTTGAGGATCTACCATCTCTTTATAGAACAGCTGCTCAGTTGAAACGAGGAGATTCGCATGAAAGCAGAGTGGGCTTGATGTTGTTTCTAATCCTCTTATTGGAAGTCGAATACAAACAAACGATGTTAAGGCAACATTTCCAGTTGCAAAAAACCACTCCGTTTTGCCTCCATTTAGCCAATCGCTAGGGTTCCCAGAACGAAAATTTCAAAAAAGAATACATTTTTGACTTGAAAAAGAGTACAAAAGAGTACGGTTTTAAAAGCAGTAAAAAACATAAAAAAATGTATTTTAACTCTTTTTGGACGAAATATAACCATCGTTTTATGCTTTAATGCCTTAGCATTTATTGATGATAACCACAAATGTTTCTACTTCTCAATGAAAAGTTACCACCTCTTCACATCTATGACTATACTTTGTCCAAAAGGCTTCATTTCCAGTTGCAAAAAAACAACTCCGTTTAGCAAAGCCTAAACCATGACTGTTTTCTAGTGTTTAAAGTGTAAACGGAGAGAAAATGGAGTGCTTTTTTCGTAAGTGGAAATCAAGACTAAGACTGTAAAAGTTTGCTTGGTTTCCCACAAACGGAATTTTTTTATGGCACGATAGAACGAACAGTAGATAACTTGATCAGTGCGATATAACTAGTCAAAAGTATGTTCGCAATGAATTTCATCAATCAACTTGTCCATAAAATTTTGGAATCAATCGGTAATGCAAGCACTATTGCTGCTAGAAAACAGTTTGTACAAGAGAAACTCACAAGACAAAAGAAGTAAATTTTGTGGTACTACTGATAAACATTAAAATTAATATAGGTGTACATTGGTGCCATCTACCTGACATTTAAAATTCACAATCTTATTTGCAGCTTTAAAACTTGACAAATGTTGCGTACCACTGGTTCGCGTCTTGGATCACGGTAATAAACTTCAGTTGTTGATTTATTTTTGTACACCTACTGGATTGTTACCAGCAACGGCACCAATAATAGAATTTAGTGTTCGTTATTACTGACTATTTGCTTTTTATACGAACATGACGACAAGTTAACTTTTGTTTTTAAGTTAGAGTTTTTCTAAAAGCTACTAGTTGAAGTGTATCACTAACAAGACCTGCTGGAAAATGTTTGCAAATGACACCCTATATTCCTAATAGTTTAGAGAAGTGAATTGGAAAATGAATTTTAGCAACAAAATGGAGAACAGTTAAATTCTTGGAAGTCTTATGTTGATTGACGATAGGAAAATAGTGATCCTACCGCAGTACAACGAAAACAGCATGCACATTAAACATAATAGCATCATAAGTAATCTGATAAAATTTGATTTAGGAAGTGCATCTGGTTTTGGATTCTTTTTTTAAATTCAATTTTAAGCCAACGAAATACGCCAAAGTATACTCAATTAACAACTATGACCACATGCATAACAATATTGGAAGCAACAATCAACTTCAACTTGAACGTTTGATCTAACTTGGCAAGACTGCAGCTAATTATAACAAGTTTTAAAGCCTACAATATAACCAGTTAAAAAAAATCGTTTCCAAATTACTATTTTACAGCATAGACTAAAAAAATGGTTGTTCGGCTAATTAATCATACAAAAAAAATTTACAGCCTTAAAACGACCTTAAATGATGCAATTTATACCCAATACAACTGCACAAATTCCAAAAAATTTTAAGTTCAAAATTCTCTAGTTTCAAATGTAAATGTTTCAGGTTCATACATTCCAAATTGAACAATCTTGCAGTCTGTACGATTATGCGACCAGCACAATAAATGCTAAATAAAGTCGAAGAAAAAGAAACAAAATCGAAATCATCTCTCACTTAATTTTCTGTTGTTACAAATAATTTACCGAAACTATCGGAGAATCATATTGCAGTTTAAGCTCACATATGTTCCGTTTCGCTGTGTGCGTATAATGTAGACCGTAAGACCTTAGTGATACAACCTCTGAGATTTTGCTTGGAGAATCATACATTTTTGCAACTACTTTCTCTCGTGCTTGTAGTTGTGTGTGTCTGGTAAAAAGTGTTGGTAATATTCGAAATTTTTTGGAGATGGTATACAAGTTGGGTGACGTTCCGAAAGCTGATTTTTTGTAAAGAAATGATGTCATTAAGGTTGTTCAAAATTTGAGTCTGTAGTTTTTGCTTTTATTTAAAGCTTGACGTGTGGTGATGTACTCCGATTGTCAAATTGTACATTTACTTATAATTATCTGAAATTTCGAATATTCAAACTAGATCACTGTAGGGTCCTTAGAATATTTGCAAACTAGAGCACTTTGGTGCACACCCAAGGAATCTTAAATTCCACAATTGAAAACCGGTTTAATCATTTTATACATTCAAATGATGACGTACACATGTATGTTATGCATCTTTCACTGAACGCAATCCCTACTTACCGTTACACTCTGTACACCTTCAAGATTAAACTTTGCTTTTTCTCCCCATATTAAGTTGCTAGCGCAATGTTAAAAATCAAAGAGCTCGTTCGCATCAGTCTGTAACCATACTTCATCGCAACTGGAACTGAGAAAAGTGTCTTTTCGTTAACCGCTAAATAACGTGAGCATTTTTATTGTAAAAATTGTATATAAACGGGGCCAAGTCACGTCGTCGTGTGTTTCGCCACTCACATTCAAAGTGTATGTTGAAAAATAAATATTTTATGAATCTGAGAGTGTGGATGGATATTTTAATCAATTTTAATATTTCTCAATCGATTATACGAAAACAACAACAAAAATTATGAACTGAACATCCGTGATATTGATTTTATTATGTTTATTGCAATTGTCTGTTTAAAATTACCAGGTGAACAGTTTGTTTCATTTAGTCATTGCATTCTGTAACAGAGATTTCCAACTAAAAAAAAAGTGCCGGACCCTTTATTTCGAACTTTGCTTCGTTGTCCATTTGTAACCTTAGACCAATTTTGGTTTCATTAATTACCGAAACAATTTTATTTTCAAAAAACCATCGTTAAACGAGAATAAAACAATTTTTATGTAAGTTGTGTGTTATACCTTTTGTGTCTATATACACTGCGCTAGAAAGCGATACAAGGCGATGATGGAAAATACCAATAAACAAAAAGCATTCGTACAAAATAAACAATGAAATTTCAGTGGAAAGTGTTTTTTTCTTCTTTTTTTGCCTAAAAATGAGTGATTAAAGAGAGCAGTGGTGCTTCGTTGGTGGATTCATTGCATCAAAAATTTATTTAATTTTGAAATTTGTCGAAGCGATGATTTTATTATGCTAATTCATTGCATGTTTGGAAATCAACTGATTTTTTAGTTTGGCACAGTTTTGTTAAATTAATGACGTTTTGTCAGTCTTTTTGTTCATCAATTGACTGAATGATCCACGAATCTATAGTGTTTTGTTGGATGCTAGATTATTGAAGTTTCCTCGACAGTGCCCTCAGTTAGTAATACCCTAAGAAATGTGTTTTCTTATTCTATGTCACTGATTTCGAGTTTCTAATGTTTCCTCATTTAAAAATTGCTTTTGTACCTCGGTTACAGAACAAATCCGTTATAGTTACCTACTACTACTATACTGTAACCTGACCTTACAAACCATGAGGTCTTTGACAACGATCGCGAATTGTGCTTGCCAAGCCGGCTCTAATTCGAAAATCAAAACATTCGCCTCACAACGATTTGTCACTCTTTCAAACGAAATAAGTTGTATTTTGATTGTCATAGATTGAGTGTAACATCAAAGTTCTTTTAACTACTCAATTTAACACCCGATCAAAAATCTAATTCATTCCATTGAAATCGAAAGTTTTTATTCAACTTTTGATTTTGCACACACAAATTCGTTCCCCCCAACAATCACAAAATGTCACCGCAAAAAGTTCAAAAATATTTGAGAGACCAATATAAGTATGTATACGTTTGTTGTTAAAGTTTACTCACTTTCATTTTTATGTTTCAATTGACAACAATAGCACGAAAATTGCTTCTAAATGTTATCGTCAAACTGCAGGTAGTAGTATACGTATCTTTAGGTAACATACGAGTCTCTAATGGAGGCACAGGCACATTAACATACAATGAAAATTACATTCTGATTCGAGTTTATGTTTTCATTGAAATTATTATTTCTATTTCGATCGTAAGGCCGGGTATACAGCGACAGTTAATTGAAATTTTTACGTTTATTTTTATTGTCACTGGTTGCGCTTTCCCCACTTCATTTTCATTGCATTTTATTTCTCACATGTTACGTAAGCTTTGCCGGCTACAATCCGGTAACTGTAGTAACACAGTATTCCGTCAAATATTGTACACAAGAAATTAACTGTGATTTGAAGCTTGTACTCCACTTAAGCGCAATCGATAACAAAAGTGTTAAGGTAGTTTCACAGAGAGTTGTGTTCTTAAGTTAACTTTAAAAGCTCTGAATATAATATTATCAAATTTATGATATTTTCGTCTCCAAACAAGAAATCGAGGTTTCGACGATCGTTTCGTTGGGCATTCTAGTCAATAAAAATGAAACAAAAAGTAGTTAATACTCAAGTACACATCATGCGCGTGTTCTCGGAGACGAGCTACAAAAAGTGACCTGAAAACATGATTTTTAAATTACTTTCTATTTCAGCCAGAGATGCTAATCAAAGTTCAATTGAAGTTTAAATGAATTTTTTTTAGCCGCGGATCATTAATGATCATGTATGACCAAAAAAAATATTTTTTTTAAAAGATTTTTTCCACTCTTCCAAACCAAAAGCAATTTGTTGATATACCTCACCTAAAAAAAGCTTAAATATACAAACCAATTAATCGATTATTGTTTCGACTATTAAATTGGTTAGTCAAACTGAAAGCAATTAATTTTTTTTTTGTCTTCAGAAAAACTTCTGTTAACTTCTCGTTTACTTTGCAGTAATTTAGTTGTCACCTCGAAAATAATAATGAAATTATGATTTTTTGTTCCAATGTTGTTCACAAAATTCATAAATTTATTGGCAGTGTAGTCTTATTGGAAAATAATCTATGTAACAAGGGCAAACAATGCAACCAAATTATTAAAGCCATCTAACACTTTTTAGGCCTTTAGTTAAATTAACACATCTTTGCTCTAGTGAAAAACAGGAGTCTCAAAAGCGTGGAAAACGACATCTCATGATTCCAAAGCTTTTACATGCGTCGAAAACCGTATTTTAGCTCTATTTTCCGACGCTCTCGGCGATAAATATGACAAGCTTCGCTTTCGTATCAACAGAATTCACACTTTCATTTTTTTCATACCTTTTTTGAGTCGGAAAATTATGTTTTTCGAATTTTTGAGATTTTCATTTTCACCCGGAATTTGCTGTCAAGTTTTATGAATTCGGGTACCAATATATTCCATGATTCGGACATAACTACCAGGTAGAAGTGTAAAAAAACTAAAATGTTATTTGACTTAAATTTGTACGAAATCTCCAAAAGGGACTTAAAGTTCCTTATCATGTCCGGAGCGATAGCGGAGGACTTGACGCAGTCTCAGCCTCAAAAAAAGAACGAAGAAAATTTTTTGAGACGCGCCAACTATGTATAGCCTAACATTTCAGTTTCTACCCTTTGGTATTTATATGTAGGTTTAAAATTACCGGGGATACATCGTTTTGAAATTGGCACTTTTCATAGAAAATGCACCAAATTGACTTTTTCCAAACAACCAAAATCTTTCAACTTACTCTGTTCTGTATGTTTCTATCTATCTATCTATCGACGGACTATCTCGGAAAGTAGTCAGCCAATCTCCATGACACTTTGCAGGAACCTTAGTCAGGCCATTAGAACTGAAGTTTCATTCATCATTATCCCAGGAAAAATCAGAATTTCGTGTAATTAATTAATTAATTTTCCGAACAATTTCTCTCATATCAAAATGGACAGCCATTTTGTGATGATAGTGTTGTTATAATTGTTGTGGAGTTGGTTGTAATTTGGTCGAAATATCGAAATTCAAAGTTTTTGAATATTATGGTTTTCATGACGAGCAGTGGGAAAAATTTGGTCACTTTCGGTGTCTGTTAGGGAACTAGAAAAATTTGGTCACTCTGGGGGTCTGTTGGGCAGCTGGAAAAATTTTGTCACTTTCGGTGTATGTTGGGCAGCTGGAAAAATTCGGTCACTTCGATGTAGCTGATTTTCGAATTTCGTTAAATTTTCTATGTTCGTTAAATTTTCGAATTTCGTTAAATTTTCTATTTTCGTCAAATTTTCAAGTTTCATTAAATTTTCCAATTTAGTTAAATTTTCGATTTTCGAATTTCGTTAAATTGTTGACCTAAAACTTCCAAAACGAGTGATATCCCAACAAAATCTATACGAGAGAAGTGTGACGAAGTCTTTGTAGTACAATTTCTAAAATAAATGATATCGTTAGAGTTGACGCTTTCAGCGTCGTTACGCAAAAATTAAATTGTACACTCAATTAGTTCAAACAAGCTGGCTTAGTTTTCCTCATCTTCTGCCAATGACTGAAAACAATGAAAATTTTACCAAAAAATCTGCGTCGCATGTGGCAGATAAATTTTCTTGTAGGTCGGTTCCTGGACATCTGCCACTTTGCGACGCAGATCTTTTTGGGTAAAATTTTCGTTGTTTTCAGTCAAATTTGTTTTGGTAAAAATTATTTGGCAGATGACGAGGAAAACTAAGCCAGCTTGTTTGAACTAATTGGTTGTACAATTTAATTTTTGCGTAACGAAGCTGAAAGCGTCAACTCTAGCGATATCACTTATTTTAGAAATTGTACTACAAAGACTGCGTCACACTTTTCTCGTAGAGATTTTGTTGGGATCTGAAATACGAGACACAAGGTACAAACACTGTAACTGTTATGTTAATTCGATTCTCGTCGTTTTTTTTACTACTGTTAGAATATCTTGCAATATAAACTATAATCCCTCGCTATTCAATCCCCATTATCATCTCTTTAAAAACATCACTAAATCAAGAACCGACATCAAATATAAATCAGTTAAATTTGCATCGCTTATTCACACATTAGGAGGGCAAACAAGGTAGCTCGGTTGCAAATTTTTTCAGTGCAAAAATACGTATTCTTTTCGTTCCGAAAACAGGATTCTAAAATCACACCGTGTGATATTTCACAATTATTGAAGTAGAGTTCTATGAGTGGAGAGGAAAAAAATGCTACAATGCCGGATCTTGTGTGTTAATAGCATGGCGGCACTATGAAATCACCTACGTAAAGAACGTCGGTTTTTGTTTTCTTACGATTATTAGTTCAGTTTATGAAACATGTGAAGCGAATATCATATACCATTGAAAATCAGATATGGTATTTGTAGACGATGGTGAAGGTGTTTGATCTGTTTGATCTAAATTTTTTTCTATCTCATAGTCTAAATTTGGTAGTTTACATACAAATGAACGTTGCGTTGATTATATCTGAGAACCTGTAGTTCAGATGTGTGATAAAGTGGAAATAACTTTAACGATTCGTCCAAGAAAAATGAGTTCGAATGTGTCTGAGAAAAATTATGTTTTTATTGATTGTTACAGAATGCAATGAAATTGTCAAAGTAGATCGAAAATAGAAAATCGAAATAACTAGAAATGTGATTTGTGAATTGATATAGAAGTTACAAAAATAATAGTTCGAGGCAGCAAAACGGTTCAACAAAAAAATAACAGAATATGACAGTCATTCGAACATCCCACAAGCTACCGCTAGTCGTATTGTTGGTAAATGTTGTGACAATTTTCATCCGTTCTACGAATTCACGTGAGTATGCATTCCTTTTAATATTTTACTAAAATTTTAAATGACGAATCCGAAACGCGATAATATAGCCACAAATTGGTTCATTCAGAGCATACATTCGGTGGATGTGTTATTTAAAAAAAAAAAATAGCACCATACCAGCCAGCGGTGAGAGAACTAAAATTTTGATTAACTGTTATCTTTTCTCTGATCGAACTGTTACAACAAAATCGATTTTTTATTGAAAGGAAGCATTTGTGATCGTTACTGCAGTCGTATATTTTTCAAAAAGGATTCTGGTGAAAAGACATCATTGATACAATTTTAGCTAGGCATCCATGCCTCTTAAACATACAAATTGTCTAGTAAACGGGAAGGAGTCTTTACATTATATAATCGATATCAGAATCCTTTTTAGACAATGTAAAGTCGCAATACCAACCACAACATACGCCTAATTCGATAATTTATTCGATTATTTCCTTCTACTGATAATCGGTGAACAGTACCGGACTGGCTCGAAAAAGCCCATCGGGGGCTCCATGCAACTCAATTTAAAAAGGCCCACAAATTAAAAATTCTCATACAAAAATCCAAAAGGCCCATCGGGAATTCCCCGAATTCACCATATGGCCAGTCCGGGCCTGTCGGTGAATATCGACTGATTAGTCAGTTTTTATTGATTATCGATGAAACATTCGATTGATATTGTCCACCAAGTACTACAAGTAATGACGTTAATAGTAAACGACATGGAGTGTATAATATGTGTTGAGTGAGGACAATATGAAATACTACTGAACGTCGAACATGTCGAAGAATCTCAATTAATATTGCGAAGAAAATTCTATCTCAAGCTTGTTTAGTTCCTTAAACGCCGATATTTTCGGGATACGTTGCATTTGTCAGCTATACAGCTCGAATCTCTAAAAGAACTAGTGTTCAAAAATGTCATAGACACTTGAAAAGTAGAAATGATATTTTGTGCAGCTCATTAGAAAATATTACCATTTACTGTTCGTGAATTGACTATATTTCAACTGTTACTGTGTAAATTGTTTGACTACAGCTGTCTTCGTATAACCTTAAAACCAGACGAAATGAAATTGTAAAATGCCTTTGACTTTTCCGAAAAAAATATTTGGGTTTTTCAATATTAATTCACGCTTCAGAATAGATTAATAAAATTAAAAGTCTGACGAAGAAAAAAAAAATGATTAAATGGAATGTTAAATTGATGTATACTACAGGCCAATTAAAAATCACAGATCGTTTTATACTCTCAAGAACGCGATTAGTATACACATGGAACATGTTTCAATTACTCAGTATTACCAATTCGTACGCTGATTCGAATTATATTTCATCAGTGATCCGATATTTAATATCAAATGTTTAAAAAATTTAATAATTTTACATTTATACATCAAAATGTTGGTATTTAATATGACAAATATTTATGCTACAATGTTCACGAACAGCATAGGTCGATACCGTGGAATGGTGAAAAAATATCTCTGGTCAAATGAGTTGTGACATGTTTGATTATTTATACAGTTTACGACCTACACTATTAATTTTACTGAAATGTTAGCGTATTATTAACAATGTCTCTTTTTTTGACTTATTTTAAATTGACTGCTGAATGCAGGTGAATTGATCGGCGGTAACGATTTTCAGTACCATAAAAAGTGTATCAGTTTACATTACAATGAAATATTTCATTTGACTTTTGAACGAAGCTTTTTTGCGAAGATTTTTAAAAATTAGTTTTGTATTAAATTGAGCTACTAACAATGAATGAGAGATTGTTAAAAATTTTCTACGGTATCCAGAATTCATTCACATGGGTTTTTTCTTTTTCAATGTTTGTTGCTGGAACGAAAGTTAGTAAATTGATCTCTAGACGCATATTATGAATGATAAGTATGTGGGCGGACATATGAAAGTTTTGTCAATTGACTAGCCACAAGTTAGCAAGCTTGATGATGAGTTGAAATTTCGTTTCAACTATAATTCACTAGACTGGATCGTATGCAAATTGGTATAGTGTTCTTAGAGCATTTCATCAAGTACCACTGTCGGCATGGCCTGATGAAAAATTGTCTTTTTGAACTGCATATTATTATTGCAGTTCTCTCAGATCGAAACAGTGGTCGAATGTTATGTTAAATTGATAAATTTAGCGTCGATAGTAGGATGATATGATAAGGATTTCTATTGGTTGAAATTCGTCTCTCTCGTTTTATAACCAATAAAAATCCTTCACGACGTTCTGTTACGACGAAATTTTTTAAGTGGAAATCAAGCTTTAATAATTTTGAAATGATTTAAATTGTTGCTCTGCATTTGCCTCTCAGATCGAAACAGTGCATTTTGTTGGAATCTCTGAAGTTCTGTGGCATTACATTCAGTGAAACTCGGAATTACAAAAGATTAATTATTTAATAAGCTGCATCTCGTCAATGTACAATTTAGACTAATTAGTTTCTCCACAAAAGCTACTGGTGATCAACCAAAATCGATTTGATTGTTTTGATGAAGTAAATGCAAACTTCAACACTCGAATCAAACTCGATTTAAATAAGAAAAGCGCCTCCCCACCTCAAAGAAATTTTGACTTGCTGAATGAACTAAAACTAACCATTCACTGTTCCGCTAGTTTTCAATCTTGCTTGACAGCTCCTCATCAAACATATAAATTCCAGTACCAAACCTTCAACCTTCAAAATTGCAATTCTGTTCCAAACTCTGTGAATAAACCTATAACACACCTCCTTATTTACACATACCGCGCTTCTCCAAATTCATCTTCTCTTCGTCCAAATCTTTTCATTGCTTCAAATTCTGTTGCAAGCAACAACTAAAATTTTGTTGCCTTCTTGATTTAGGTGTTCTTCTGTCTGTCATCGCCTTCTTCTACTCCTGTTCATCTTTCTTCACTTTATCTCTTTTTTATTCTACCTCTCTGGTTTTCTTTTCCTTTCTTCACTTTTCTCCTCTTTTATCTTCTGTTCTTCTCTCTGGTCACCACATTATAATCCGTTTTCCGTAACCATAACGCTAATTTCACGAAAACAATATCTCCAGCCCATAACCTGCGAGAATCTCTGAATTTCTGTGACATTACATTCAGTGAAACTCGTATATAAAAAGTTTTATTGAAAATTTACTAAACTTGACTCTACCAATTTTCATAAGGCACAAAGCCCATCTTTGCATTAATTCGATAGAATAATTCGTTAGTAACAGTTCGATTATCTCAAAATTTAAAATATTTCCTGATAACCGCAATTGAAAACATCAATGTGGAGCAATGATATACATAATTTTGAACTCTGATCAATTAACCGAATGTAACTTTATTAGCCTGTGGCGAATCCATTTAAGTTTTTTTTTCGATAGCGGATCTAATTAAAATTAAACGATGATTTAAATGAATATTTCCCAAAAATATTATTTAAAACAAAAACAACAAAAATTGCACGAACATCAACATGATGATGGCGAATTCTTTTGATCCTTATCGTCGGTATGTATTTGTACATTCTGATGACTCAGTACTTTAAATGTTTGAATAATAAATTTATCATTCCGTCAGAAACTGTATGCGTAACATACCTTACAATACCGTGCTAACAAAAACTGTTCATCGTGACGATACTACTCATATCACTGTACCACTAAGTATTTAAAAATCAATGAATTTGAGCAAGAAATTATTTGTGATATAAGATGCCTGTAAGGCCACAGTTTTTTTTTCAATATTAATTCGTTATCATATCCATGTACATTGTACAGTCGTGAACATCTAAAAGGGCCGTCGTGTTTATTCATACCATATCTTGCGACTCATACACATGTGAATGTTCGGAGGCACTTTTAGGTGTTCATGGCTTTATTGATGAATTAAAATTGAACTACGCGTTGATTACGATATGTATTAGAAAAACGCGAAGAGTTCAGAACCCTTCATAGACAAAACAATTTTTTTGTTATGATTTTGACTCACTTTGTGGTCTTGGTTAAAGAACATCCGTAGACCAATCGACTATAATTTTATTTTAATTGCATTTAACATGAAAAATAATTATCGCTTTACTGATAGCAATGCAAATTTCGCGGATTAAATAATTAAAGTTTTTATTTAAAATTCTCAAATGGCTTACATAATCGATCTTTTTTCGGTTTTTCTTAAAAATATTTTGTTTTTGTTTCTAAAATACAATTTTTCAAAGATCAGACGAAAACATTTTTGTGGGTTTATTGGTTGAGCGTAAAGTTTTATCTTGATTATTTATGCAAATTATTTTTTTTAAATGAAATTTATATTTTTACAACCGACTCTTAATGAATAAAACAATAAATCTTTCAAAGTTGAACATCTCTTTTTAACGCGAATAAAAATAAAAACATTGAAATTAATGAATGAATGAAACAATTGGTTTTTTTAATGTGTTTCGCAAAATCTGGGTGACTTCATTGAAAATGTCTGCAGCGAACTTTCAAAGTCATTAAACTAAAAGAATTTCTATTTCTCTCGAAGACTTAACATAAAACATTTTGTACATCACTAAATGTTTAAGGTCGTCGTATTCATCTGGCTTGACTAAATCTAATCCTTTACAGCTTTTTGTTTAAATTTTTAAATCTATTAGAGCTTAGGGGAGTAGGAGGGGAAATTAATCAATAATTGTTGATGGCTTTAAGAACCATTTGGATAAAAAATTGAAAGAAAACGTCGTTTCAGCTTTGAACTCACAGTACACCATATCGAGATAGTTTGTCTCAAGAACTCATCACCAAGAAGCAACATCAATTGAGAACGATTAAAATACTGATTCATGTCAAAAAAATGTTCATGATGTTGAAACACGAAATCTTTATCCATAAATTTGAGATAAAGGCGCCACGCCAAGGCTGTCGTATGGATGGTATTTAATTTCTTTGCGATTCAAAAAACTTACCGCGGAAGCAGAAGTTTTTTTTTAAATCAAAATTGAACACACGCAAACGCATCACTAAATAAAATTCAAAAATCGAAGAAAATAGCAAAGTTGTGTTGATGTGTTGTGTCAACAATTTGTTTTTTCTTTTTTTTTTACTCAATGGCTAATTCAATTGCTTGTTGACCACATAGATGTTAGGGAGATTGCGATTTTCTCTTATTATTATCAGTTGACGAAAAACTTGAAAGTAACCTCTTCATACAAAGTCATATAAATGGAAAGTCACCTTTTAATTTTAAAGTTTTAGGTCAACCAATAATTCTAAGTGAACATCGTAATCCCCCTATTATTTGTAGACTTCTTCAGATAGCTACCCATCTACATGTTTGTTTTATATTTTCTCAATCAACTGTAAGTTTGTTCAATATTATCGTGTTCTTACAATCGATATATATTTACCACTTTGTTTTGAAAATGTTAAACCCTTTAAGAAACATTTTGAAGTCGACTTTTATGTACACAGAGAAAAATCCTGGATTGAACTGTTTGGCTTTCAAAAGAAAAGAGACCTTTGGAGGTTTTTCAAAGATTTTATTTTAATTATGTTGAGGAAAGTACTTTTAAGAAATTTTTTAAAATAGGCAAGAATATGTCCTAATACGTCCGAACCATCTGCCACTTTGTGACGGAAATTTTTTTTGGTAAAATTTTGTTTCTAGAATTTCTTTGGTCAAATTTTTGCTGTTACAGTTTTTGCGTACAAGCGCAGAATGCGTCACCTCCAGCGATATCAGTTGTTTTGGAAGTATGCACAGGGACTTGCGTCACTTTTACTCTTTTGAGTGTTTTTGACTGATTTGTTCTAACCTAAAAAAGAAATTCCAATTTAATCCAGGATTTTCTCTGTGTACAGTCAGCGTCGACACCAGTTCTCTGTTAATGAATTTTTATTGCGGTGAAAGATTTAACTGTCAAAAGGTAATCAATACGGTGCCTAATACGACTATTTTCACACTACAATTTCAATTATTATAAATGAGGTGTCAAAAGCGAAACAAAATTACTTAACTGTGTAATAAATTATTAGAAAATGTTTCAAATCGTACGTGTCATTTGACCTGTCTAGAGGTGTGCACCGCCGATTTTACGCCGGCGCGCCGCCGATTTTTTGCTAAATTTTCGGCGCGCCGCCGCCGAAAAATAATAGCTCACGCCGCCGCCGCCGCCGATTGTATTTTCGTCGCGCCGAAATTTTATACGTTTAGTGCTTTCAGAAATTTTAATGGGCGACAATAAATATAAACTTAAATTGAAAAATCTATACAAAAGTGTGTGCCTGAGTACATGTACAAGGTTTTAGCAAATGTTTATCGCTCTTAATTTATAAGTCAGGTTTCTATATGCTGCTATGTTTCTATATGCGTAGAAAGGAGTTTTTTGTTAAAAAATTTTTGTTGAAACTTTGGGTTTTTCTTCTTACTTGCACTGTACGACGGTGATTTTGTTTCTGATGCTACGATAGGGTTATCTTCGAAGTAGCTTTCTATAACGTATCCTATTTCTATCAGTAGATGGCAAGTGTTTTATGCATATTTTTAAATACTTCTTCTTCTTCTTTTTCAGCCTGTTTCTATCCACTGCTATCCATTGCCATTTGCTGCCAGTTTGTACCTGCAATATTCTTAATTCCGTTTGTCCATCTCTCTGGTGGTCTACCTATAGCTCGTCTTTTATATGGTCGCCATATAAATACTAGTCCAAAGAAAAAGTTTGCTGCTGTCTTGGGAAGGGTATCGATGGATACTACTGAGGATGGTCAGATCACGCTGGCCCGAGACCGCCATCGATACCCGAGGTCGAAACAGCATTTGTCTTTTCTGTATCCTCACTTAACGTGAACTCTTGGGTACGTTACTCTATTTTCTGTGCATATAAGAGGAAGAAGAAGGAGAACAAAATTCAGTGAATCAGTCAAAACTACTGTAATTGTAAAGTGGCAAACTTAAGACCTTATGTGGAATTTGGGTGGAAAATGGCGCAAATCACGTGTTTTAGGAATTTATAAAGTGGAAAATCTTTCCGGTTTCAAGTTTTTTCGTCAAAAAGACGAGACACGGGTATCTTTATTTTCAATTTTTAGCTGCTTTATTTAAAAAATTTGGGAAAAAAAATCATTTTGGCGTAGTCTATGCACTTATTACTTATAAATTTAAGTTTATCTAAATCTCTTATTTGCGAAAACCTTCTACTACGATCTCACTCCTTCATCGAAGATGGACTAAAGGCAACGGGAACGGTTATTGCATAAATCGAAAGATAATAGTAGTGAGTTTGCGTAAATGACATAAATTATAAGTTGGAAATAAGAAGCCTGCAGAACATCTGGTATGAAGATGTGACTTAAAATTTCCAAATTATAATTTGACTTATAGCTTACATGTCATTTACGCAAACTCATTTCTTGGATTCATTAAATTAGATGTTTTCAAAATAATAGGTGATTGTACATTGTACACAATATAAAAGGTGAGATACGCCTCAGTTGATTCCCCTTGTATAAGTGGTTGATACTTCAGATTACAAGATAGTAAGATTTCAGTGTTCGGAAAAATGATTGCGCACGCTTCTTCAAATGTTTTTGCATTATTTTCGAAAGTTTAGATTTTTTGTAAATTTATCGGCGCGCCGATCGGCGCACCGCCGCCGACTATAAATTTCTTCCGGCGCGCCGCCGCCGATCCCTTACCAGTCGGCGCACCGCCGCCGACTATTTTAAGATCGGCGCACACCTCTAGACCTGTCTGCTGCATCTGTAAGCGACAGATTACGACAGAAAATTTAAAAACTTGTTTTCAATCAATCATTCATGGATGCATGATGCGATAATTTTTACTTTCCTTTCTTCAGCGGTGATTATATTGATTGGTTCATTAATCTCTCTGAAAATTTTTACCTACGTTTAATGCGTTGACCTCGGGCATTTTCTCCATGTTAAGACAATTTGAAGCCTAAGTAAATTGTCTAAGATTCAATTCTAAGTTATTAATTATCTGTTATCGTGAAAATATTTCGTTTGATAAAAGAGAGCAGGCTGTTCGTTCTAAAACCAATAGCACCATGTCCGTGAACTTAGTCCAAAACAAAATTTTTTGAACCAGCCTCCTGCAAGATTTAATACCATCCCCCTGCACATATATGTGTTGCCTCTATGAAGAGCGGAGGTGTGGCTAATAAGGTCTATGAAGAGCGGAGGTGTGGCTAAAAAGGTAAAATGGGTGTGTCCAAATCAGAAATAACTTTGTGGGAGTCTCTTCTTCTGTATGTGTTTTCTGCGACTCACTTTTTGGGAATTAAACACAAAGTAACTTTGTGTCCAAATCACAAAATCTTCTGCGAGTCGCTTTTTGGGAATTAAACACAAAGTATCTTTGTGTCCAAACCACAAAATCTTCTGCTAGTCTCTTTTTGGGAATTAAACACAAAGTAACTTTGTGTCCAAACCACAAAATCTTCTGCGAGTCTCTTTTTGGGAATTAAACACAAAGTGTCTTTGTGTCCAAACCACAAAATCTTCTGCGAGTCACTTTTTGGGAATTAAACACAAAGTATCTTTGTGTCCAAACCACAAAATCTTCTGCGAGTCTCTTTTTGGGAATTAAACACAAAGTAACTTTGTGTCCAAACCACAAAATCTTCTGCGAGTCTCTTTTTGGGAATTAAACACAAAGTAACTTTGTGTCCAAATCACAAAATCTTCTGCGTGTCGCTTTTTGGGAATTAAACACAAAGTATCTTTGTGTCCAAACCACAAAATCTTCTGCGAGTCTCTTTTTGGGAATTAAACACAAAGTAACTTTGTGTCCAAATCACAAAATCTTCTGCGAGTCGCTTTTTGGGAATTAAACACAAAGTATCTTTGTGTCCAAACCACAAAATCTTCTGCTAGTCTCTTTTTGGGAATTAAACACAAAGTAACTTTGTGTCCAAACCACAAAATCTTCTGCGAGTCTCTTTTTGGGAATTAAACACAAAGTGTCTTTGTGTCCAAACCACAAAATCTTCTGCGAGTCACTTTTTGGGAATTAAACACAAAGTATCTTTGTGTCCAAACCACAAAATCTTCTGCGAGTCTCTTTTTGGGAATTAAACACAAAGTAACTTTGTGTCCAAACCACAAAATCTTCTGCGAGTCTCTTTTTGGGAATTAAACACAAAGTAACTTTGTGTCCAAATCACAAAATCTTCTGCGAGTCGCTTTTTGGGAATTAAACACAAAGTATCTTTGTGTCCAAACCACAAAATCTTCTGCTAGTCTCTTTTTGGGAATTAAACACAATGTAACTTTGTGTCCAAACTACAAAATCTTCTGCGAGTCTCTTTTTGGGAATTAAACACAAAGTATGTTTGTGTCCAAACCACAAAATCTTCTGCGAGTCTCTTTTTGGGAATTAAACACAAAGTATCTTTGTATCCAAACCACAAAAAATCTTCTGCGACTCGATTCCCAAAACGTGACTCGTAGCAGATTTTGTGGTTTGGACACAAAGTTACTTTGTGTTTAATTCCCAAAAAGAGACTCGCAGCAGATTTTGTGGTTTGGACACAAAGATACTTTGTGTTTAATTCCCAAAAAGTGACTCGCAGAAGATTTTGTGGTTTGGACACAAAGTTACTTTGTGTTTAATTCCCAAAAAGAGACTAGCAGAAGATTTTGTGGTTTGGACACTAGAATACTTTGTGTTTAATTCCCAAAAAGCGACTCGCAGAAGACATTTTGTGGTTTGGACACAAAGATACTTTGTGTTTAATTCCCAAAAAGTGACTCGCAGAAGATTTTGTGGTTTGGACACAAAGACACTTTGTGTTTAATTCCCAAAAAGAGACTCGCAGAAGATTTTGTGGTTTGGACACAAAGTTACTTTGTGTTTAATTCCCAAAAAGCGACTCGCAGAAGACATTTTGTGGTTTGGACACAAAGATACTTTGTGTTTAATTCCCAAAAAGAGACTCGCAGAAGACATTTTGTGGTTTGGACACAAAGATACTTTGTGTTTAATTCCCAAAAAGTGACTCGCAGAAGATTTTGTGGTTTGGACACAAAGTTACTTTGTGTTTAATTCCCAAAAAGAGACTTGCAGCAGATTTTGTGGTTTGGACACAAAGATACTTTGTGTTTAATTCCCAAAAAGTGACTCGCAGAAGATTTTGTGGTTTGGACACAAAGTTACTTTGTGTTTAATTCCCAAAAAGAGACTCGCAGAAGATTTTGTGGTTTGGACACAAAGTTACTTTGTGTTTAATTCCCAAAAAGAGACTCGCAGAAGATTTTGTGGTTTGGACACAAAGATACTTTGTGTTTAATTCCCAAAAAGCGACTCGCAGAAGACATTTTGTGGTTTGGACACAAAGATACTTTGTGTTTAGTTCCCAAAAAGCGACTCGCAGAAGACATTTTGTGGTTTGGACACAAAGATACTTTGTGTTTAATTCCCAAAAAGAGACTCGCAGAAGACATTTTGTGGTTTGGACACAAAGATACTTTGTGTTTAATTCCCAAAAAGTGACTCGCAGAAGATTTTGTGGTTTGGACACAAAGATACTTTGTGTTTAATTCCCAAAAAGAGACTAGCAGAAGATTTTGTGGTTTGGACACAAAGATACTTTGTGTTTAATTCCCAAAAAGTGACTCGCAGAAGATTTTGTGGTTTGGACACAAAGTTACTTTGTGTTTAATTCCCAAAAAGAGACTCGCAGAAGATTTTGTGGTTTGGACACAAAGACACTTTGTGTTTAATTCCCAAAAAGAGACTTGCAGAAGATTTTGTGGTTTGGACACAAAGATACTTTGTGTTTAATTCCCAAAAAGAGACTCGCAGAAGATTTTGTGGTTTGGACACAAAGACACTTTGTGTTTAATTCCCAAAAAGAGACTCGCAGAAGATTTTGTGGTTTGGACACAAAGATACTTTGTGTTTAATTCCCAAAAAGAGACTCGCAGCAGATTTTGTGGTTTGGACACAAACATACTTTGTGTTTAATCCCAAAAAGTGAGTCGCAGAAAACACATACAGAAGAAGTGACTCCCACAAAGTTATTTCTGATTTGGACACACCCATTTTACCTTTTTAGCCACACCTCCGCTCGTCATAGACCTTTTTAGCCACACCTCCGCCCTTCATAGAGGCAACACATATATGTGCAGGGGGATGGTCTTAAATCTTGCAGGAGGCTGGTTCAAAAAATTTTGTTTTTGACTATCTTTTGGTACCAATAGCACCGTCAAATGGATTTTTTCGTCTATTCGAAAAAAAAAATTGTGTGGTTAGATCAGTGCCTATTTTTCCACTGTTCTTATATTTTATGTGTCTGTTAGCCTGAGTATCTGACAAGCATACAAAGTATTCAGAGCAACAAAAGATGAAACTGATTGTGAATTTAATTATTAAACTAGGTCCCATCTTTTAGGTGGGTCAGATCCCTTGACTGTCGGAACTTCACAATAGTATTTTTTCTGCAAATTTATTGTTGCCTGAGGAGAACACACAACGAAATCGTTTTTTCGACACATTTCGTAGAAGGAAGAATTCCCTATGGTTGAACAAGACGTTTTTTCGACTAAAAACTGCTCCACAACGAATAAGTTTGCTTATTGCTGAGTAATAGTTTTTGCCTATCACTAAACAATAATTTTGCAGCTAAAAATTGATCCAAAAATTTCGCATATATGTTTTCTATAAAACTTAAACTCGTGTGAATTGCGGCCCTCGCTTCGCTCTGGCCGCAAACTTCACACTCGTTAATTTTTGTTCTATTTATTCGCATTTAACAAAGCAAAATCACATAACAATAATACTGTTGAAATCATTTATTTAAAGTTGTTGTAATCGATTCAAAAATTCGTATAGCTAGATCGGTAGACCAACATACTCTATCTTGGAACCTAACCTCAGAAATTCCATCCTCCACCAAACAATTTTTTTTAATCGGTTGAACTTTGCTCCAGCTATCGTGTTAACAAAGAGCAGAAAAGGCTTCTTCTGAGAACTACTCTCAGATGGTTGAACCGATACCACCCATTTTCGAAATTAACCTGAGGATTTCAATACTTCATCGAATAAAAAAAAGTTTTTGAAAATCGGTTCAACTTTGCTCCAGTTATCGTGTTAACAAAGAGCAGAAAAGGCTTCTTGTGAGAACTACTCCCAGATGGTCGAACCGATACCACCCATTTTCGAACTTGACCTAAGGATTTCAATACTTCGTCGATTAAATAAGTTTTTGAAAATCGGTTGAGATTTACTCAAGTTATCGTGTTAACAAAGGGCATAAAATTTTACATTTAACGTTTTTTCATCACATTTCCATACATTTTTAATCATAGTGAACGTGTCAATTCGATATGTGTACAAAAATGCTACTTCATGTATAAAACTTCATAAGAGCACGGAGAAATTCAGAATTGGCCGAGGTGTAAGGCAGGGTGACACCATTTCACCGAAATTATTCACGGCGATTCTGCAGAGTGTTTTTAGGAAGTTAAACTGGAGTAAAATGGGAATAAATATAAATGGAGAGTACCTGAGCAATCTCCGCTTCGCTGATGACATAGTACCGATAGCAGCGAATCTAGGTCAGGCTCAGCTTATGCTACAACAGTTAAGTGAAGAGGCAAACAAAGTTGGCCTCAAGATGAACTTATCGAAAACAAAAGTCATGACCAACATCGGGGACGATAGAGAAATCAAAATTGGTGACACTGTCATTGAACGAGTCGACAGCTACGTATATCTAGGACATAAGCTGAAGTTAGGTCTGGACAACCAAACTGCAGAAATAAGACGTAGGATTGGTCTTGCATGGGCAGCGTTCGGAAAACTCAGACTAATTTTCAAAAGCAAAATGAATAATAGTCTGAAACGCAAAGTTTTCGACACTTGTGTCCTTCCAGTGCTCACTTATGGAGCGGAAACGTTAACTTTAACGAAAGCATCCGAAGAAAAATTGAGAGTGACACAAAGAGCCATGGAACGGAGTATGCTTGGAATAACACTCAGAGACAGAATGACGAATCAATGGATTCGACAACAAACCAGGGTCGTTGATGTCATGGAAAGAATAGCATCTCTGAAATGGAGCTGGGCGGGACATATTGCAAGAAGGACAGACGAACGTTGGACCAAAAAGATCATGAACTGGCGACCATATAAAAGACGAGCTGTAGGTAGACCACCAGAGAGATGGACAAACGGAATTAAGAATATTGCAGGTACAAACTGGCAGCAAATGGCAATGGATCGTACGAAATGGAAAGAAGTTGGAGAGGCCTACATCCAGCAGTGGATAGAAACAGGCTGAAAAAGAAGAAGAAGAAGAACGTGTTATGTACGGTGTATTTGTTTTTGTAAAACCCATGACTTACAGTCAAGGGAATAAGAATTTTTCAAACAAAATTGTTCATTTTTACATGGCATATAGAAACCTTACCTCTATTAAAGAACCTATAATGTACATACAACGAACAGTAATTATTCTCGTACCATTCAAGATAAATTCTCAATATTTCAATAACTCACGTTTTTGTTGAATTTTCCAGTTTCCAATTAAATACGTTAAATGTAAATGTGCAAACCTACTCGCACAAATATGTGTGACATGTGCTTCAGTTAAAATGCCATAGCTTTAGAACTATGGACAGTTTTGTGTGCAGCATTATGTAATGTTTCGATTTCTCTTCTAATGATTGCAATTAATGCATAAAACATGACTCATCCATTGATATCGATTGAAATCCTCTCACATTCATTCTTGTTCCAATTTTTGAATGATTTACTTCGTTATGATAAATCAAACTCATTGAAAAGTACAGATGGTGACGGTACACAATTTGTAACAACATTCAAATATGCAAATCGAGAATAACCTTTGCATCTGAATTTCGTCAGTTTGTTACACCAAGAGATGATGTATAGTGTATCAAAACTAAACTGCTGGAAATGAATTGTTTCCACAGTAACAGTCTCCATGAACAGTCTTTAAGAAAACTCTCAGACCGAAATATGGTAAACACGCTCCGCCATACGATCTAAAATGAGTTTTCATTTTCTTATCTTACAGACTCAACGCGACAGTAATGAAGCAAACAAACGAATTTAGAAGTCAATTTATTTTTGTTGTAAAATCTTTGTTTCGGTTTTTATAATTAATTTATGAAACACCTATAATCTCATGGTGCGCTTTCTTGTCGAATTCTTACTCACTTGGAAGAAATGTCATTTAGCATTTAGAAAAATGTCAGGATTTGACTCATTCCAAGTTAGCGTCTTAACAAAAACCAAAAATATCACACTTGTATTGAAAAATTGTTTTTTGTTTCTATCGTACTTCATACATCATGTTAAACATATTTATTAGCCAAGATAAACATCAGCTGATGGAATGTAATTTAAGTAGAGCCCCGAAAGTTTTTTTCTTTAATTTTTGTTAAATTATTAATTAATTAATTTATCAAGATAAGAGCGAATTCAGTGTGTGGACCTTGAGCAAAATATTCCATAAATTTTTTAGTTCGACTTTGTGATTTAATCGCGATTAGACTTTTTGTGACTCTGTCTGAGAATAAAATTGGGTTTTTTCCGAACACCACTGTTCGATAAGCTTGTGATATATACAAAATTACAATATTTGCTTAGAATCAAAACCGTTTTTCCCAACTTTAAACTTTAATTGGACAACCGCAAAATGCAATTAAAACCATCAAACGTGGAACGGTGGAACATTCGATAATGTCTTAGATTTTGTTTGGTGTACATTTTAAGTAATTTTTCAGTAAGGGTACATTACAGAACAAGATAATAGGACACTAAATGAATCATTAAGAACTTACCATCTTGTTCTGTACTAATGTTTTTACAAAACAAAAAATCGATATAAAAGAAGGTTCACCTACAAGTTAAAGCAGGATATTACACTGGTCTACTATAGTACATTTTCTACCTTGGTGTATATTTCGAGAATAACTTCGTATGTACAATTGTATATAACGAGCGCCAGCGAGTGTATATACAATTGTACATAAGAAGTGATTCGAGAAATATACACCAAGGTAGAACAATGTTTTATCTCCTGCAAGCTGATATTTCATACATTAGCGAAATAACCACAAAAATTTGGATTTAAAATTAATTAATTAAGCATGTTGTTTTAAAACGCATTCACAACAAAAAAAACATCATACAGAGAATCCTTTATTTACTTACTCACACACATATACTATCCACCTCAACATTTCGTTCAAATCACATCATTCCGACTACTCTGATTATTTGATCGATGTAGAAGTGATCGAACCACTACCGACACCGACCACTACCGACACCAATTGCATCGCGTTATGTGATTTGTTGGCGTAGTGGTCAGCATGTTTGGTTGATATGCTGCTGGTCCCGTGTTCGCTTCCGCCGTTCGGCGATTTTTTTTTCTTCAAATATGTAGATGGAAAGTAAATTTACCCTAGGTGGGTTATGTGTGAATTATCCAATCGTATAGGCTGTGGTTATGTATGTGTTTGTGTTTATATGCAGAAACGCGTAATGTATGAAATATCAGCTTGCAGGAGATAAAATGCATTAATAATAACTTATGTTCTATTTATACGCAAATACAAAAAGAAATCCTCCGGCTCCCCTCGGAATGTAATTTTTGATTGTATTGTAATCTTATATAAAAATAAATTGGGTGATTACTAACTCATTCAAGAAAAAACACGGAAAACATTCGTTTAATAACGCATTTTAGCAGAGCAGTTCAATAATCTACTTTTGCGCTTTTGAATACTATATACGGTGAGCGCGTAGTTTTGGGAATTTTAATTCTGAAAAATCATCAAAAATTCCGAATAAATCTGAAAACGTTCCGAAGTATATTCACTATTTTTTTGAGTTTTCAGTATTATTCGGAATTTCCAGAAATTCTCAAAAGTATAGGCCCTTATACGGGCAATATCACGTATTTCATTTTATTTTTACAATCACTTTCGTCGATTGAGAGGTTATGAAACCTCAATAACTACATTTAATGTAGCACAAAGTACTCTTCAGATCGATCATATGTTTAGCGTAAGCAACATCACGATAAACGATTTACTCATATTGAAATTAGGACAAGATCAGTACGGGCGCTCAGTTATACAATGAGCAATATTTTAATGAAACATAAAGTGAAATGACGGACCGTTTACTGCCATAAATAAACTCAAAATTATTTTTCAAATTAGTGTATTTAATAGCCTGATTGATTCATATGATCTTTTGTGTGTATACTTCAAAATGTTTATTAAACGAAAGCACTGTATAGCCAGTTTGGTGAAAATGATTGAACACAACAAAAAATCAATTAACCATTGAGAAACACCTCACTATGGCATTCCCAATTCAGACTGAGTATAGGTAGATTAGTGATATAACATCAATAAACCACACAATATGCACTTCACATACCACAGAGTTTACATGGTCACATTAATGGAGCAAAAAAAATAGTTTCTTAGGTTTGAATATTGTACAGAAATTTTGTGATCTTTCAAGGCAACCGAATAAAATAATTAGTCAGTGTACCTACCTTTACGTAGCGTCTGTTTGGAAAATATTTAATAAATTTAAATTGTCTTGTTGGTTTTAGCTGTTCAAACATTTATATTGACAACTATAGCTCGCGGATTATTCTTGTAACTCTGATTTGAATTGTGTACAGAACTACGTTAATAACTTTTTTTTTCTTTCGTCGCGTTGCCTTGTAAAAAGCGGTTTTGCGTAAAACAAAAAAACGCGTTACATTCAAGCTTTGTCGCGTTGTTAGTTTTCATATTCGGATTACTCAAACAAATCTTATTCTAATCGATTTGTGTCGTTCACATTTGCACTCACCTTACGATTGTCTTGCAACGATTTAGCGAACTAAAGAATTTTAAATGGCACAATTAAAAGCGTTGTTACATTTCAAATGCACAATAAAATTGTTGTTGATTTCTTGGTATTTTAGATGGAACGTTGAATTACAAATCCAATAAAAACAATTTGATTCTGTGGATAAGAGAACGATGTGAATACACACTATACTGAAAATGGACATAATTATTTAGGTAAAGGTATTTTTAACTCAATGGGTTCAAAGAAGTTTTATGTTTTATTAACAACAATCAATGTACGTAATAATCAGTAGCAAACGTTTCATGGTGCATGTAGTTATGATTTTTTTTATTTTAGTCGTATGTACCTTTCAAAATTCAATGGCAGCAAGACCAGCGCCATCATTTCTTTCATTTTCCATACGTTAATTCGAGTAAACATCTGCATGATGAAGGACGATTGCCTCACTACTGTTACAAGATCTATTCTACCAAATATTGATGTTTTTGCATCTAACTATACCTGCAAAAGACATTAAGTGTTTCATTTTCATAGTTGTACTCTTAACTATTATAATGAGCATTTTAGTCGATTTCAAATGGAGATACTCAATCATCGTTTATGGGATTTTAAATTAGTTACAAAATAATTCGACGAATGCAGAATTTGACCTGCAAATAAATTGATTGCAATAAAGTGAAGCGAGTTAGGCAAATAATTAAACAAACCGAAAGGTGTGATTTGTGGGAATTGGGAATATTGGTGTGTTACGATCACAATCATTTTTTTGTAACACACCGAAGATGGTGGTGTCGTCTTATGGTTTTGACCAGTTACACTTTTCTCTATCCGCTGAAAAGTTACAATCGGATTGTAAAGCACACCATATATGAACTAAAAAATCATGTGGGTTGAGCACATCAGTCTCTGAGGCAGCGATAAATGATTTTCATTGGATAAAAAATAAGGCCGAAGAATTGATGAATCTAATCAAATACGGACATGTCTGTGTATCTGTATTACCGATCGTTCAATTGTTGAATGTTTCAAATAATGTTTCAGCTTTTTATGTCGAAGACTAAAGGGTTATCTCCCATTTTGGGAAAGATTTGATTGGAAAATGGTGTTCAGATAATTCACTTAACTATTTTCCATCTAATTCGACTAAAATCAACAGAAACACAAAATTGGTGCTTCAAACAACAGTTGCTTATATACCAAGTGGACAAAACATGAACAATTGCGAAGTTTGGACCACAGCGAAGCGAGTTGTCAAGAAAAAAGACATTTGTACGTAGAAGTAATTAAAAGGAACTCGCAACTTTTTGTGGAACGAATAAACTGAGGGAAAAAACAAGACCCACGAATAGTAAAATCTTTAACTTGAGCTAAGAAACGAATTCTTTAGCAACAACATATTAATGATCTTGTAACATCCGACCCTGATGTGTTTTACTGAATAATTTCTTCTTTTCTTGATTAATCGATTTAAAATTAAAGTAACAACAAAAAACCGAAATTCATAATAATTTATCTATCCAAATGATTTTCCATTCAAAAAAAGAAAAACTTGTTCTACTATGTAGGTAGGTCGCTTAACATATAAAATTGTCAAAGCCTCAGTCAAAGCATTCGTGCATCTAGATATATGAAAACGATTTTAATTCGATTCGACAACATTAAATAGCAATTAAAATTCTGCTTTCATCAACAGTTACGAACTACGTTTTTTGTTTTTTAAACCACTACAACGTAAAACAAAGATACCAATCTACAAACTCTAGAACAATTTCATCAACTATCATGCACACTCAATTTCGTCCGAAAAAGTATATATGAAATTTCATTGTCGGCCGGAGAGAGCGTCAGTGAATAGTAATTTATGCATCAAGTTGCGAAAAGAGGTTGTTTTCGTAACTAGATGTGATCATCATTGCAGAAAGTTACATTTACGGCCGCGTTTCTCTGAGAAGTACTGAAAAATTGAATTTTTCGATCGTAGGTGCAGTGACCACAAACGTCGAATTATGATCATAAGGCACAAAAATATTATTCTGAAGCATGGGCGCAGGACTTTAGCTCGAAAACAGTGTCTCGCAAACACCTCATAGGTATACAAAAAGCATAAGAATAGGTGCGCCTGTAGATAGAATAAAACACACTTTATTACGAGTCATATTTATTAGCCATTTGGTACTTACAGTACTATTAATTACTCATATGTGATGACACAGTAAAAAAAGGCTAATGTATCTTCAGCAAAGCACCTCTTTCTTATAAATGAATTGCAAAACTAACTTCTTTAGGTGTACAAAAAATAGTTTTATTTGACATCTGTGACCCTAATGAATCATAAAGCTCCATGTCAATTTATACAAAATTCAACGTCATCAACATCAATGTCAGTGTTTCAGGTGTTTCACTTCATGTGCAATTGTTAGCAAATTAAATTAAAATTAAAAAACCGAATGGCGTTGAAGACTAATCAGTCAAGTAAATTTTCCTTACTGTCAATCCAATTATATAGATTATTTATGGATAAAAAGCTTCAAGCAAATAAGAAAAATATTTTGGGTCACACTTTCCAGAGGACGTCAACTGATCAATTTTCATCAGAATTGTTTGAGCAATTTTTAGCTGAATTATTATGTCCCAGGTGTCACACTTACAAGAAAGTGAATATTGAAAAAATAAACACGAACTAATAAATGTTGCTATGTCGAAGCTGCGGGAAAGTGTAAAAAATACATTTGTTACTATAAAATACCAATAACCGTCACCGTTTTGAAATGAGGATTTAACAGGTTTGGTTTTAGTGTATTTTGAAATATGTGAGCCGCTTTTATTTTATGTAAATAAGTTTTTTCACACTTTCCCGCAGTCTTCCGATATAAAAATAATTGGAAATGTGATTATTAATTTCAATATCGTATTTAACAAGAAACGCGATGAAGATAAATAACAAAATTCTTTTTGTGTATTTTACAGAGCAAATTTTGGGCCACAGCGAAAAGCAGCGATACGATGGCTGGTACAACAATATGGCACATCCAGATTGGGGTTCAGTTGGTGAGTGAACTTTAAGTCAAATCTTTTTAACTATCTACGGATCCAACGAAATATTGTTCTAAAGTAAACTTTACGAAATGAAGCGACCACGTAGGGCAATAGTCACAACAAGAACGATTTTTTGTTGTTTCAAGTTTTGGGTGTAATGCAATTTGACATTAATGTTCCGATTCCGGTTTCGTGTATAGCAAAATGACCAGTTTTACCGAGATGTTGCCATGAATCAAAAACAACTTTTACCACATCACATTGCTGCTTTATTGAGCGCTTAAATTTTGTGTTAATTCCAACTTCAAGCAGAAAAGACTTATGACAATGTCGCGCACAATGCTAAGTCTAGCTTCTCCACTTGCAAGTATAATTGACTTCAGTTCACATTTTTGTAGAACACATCGACGCTCAGTCGACTCTCGTCAATATGATTTTTCATCCAAATTCATGAAATTGACCATAAAATGGACTTGTTAACATCTTTCTCCGAAAAATAAATCAAATGAAGCAGAATGTGAAAGACGAATTACAAGAAAACAAAATATATATTGCAAAGTAACGGGTTACGATTCGTCTTACACTGCATCTTATATGCATGTTGGTACAATAAAAAAAACGTCTGAAAATCCTCTTTCATTTTGAAGTTAATGTCGCAACTGTTCATTTATACCCAGGAAACCGTTGCTAGTCTTTTTCTTGTGTGGCACTTCATTTTGTCTGAATCAAATATATCGGAAATATGAAACGATCAAAATTTATAGATTGGGCTGTACGTTCAAGGTCCATTGTAGCTGGAGTGTAATTTTGTATTAATTATGTTGATTTTTTGCACTATGACAATATGTCTTATATATTGATTTCCTATTACATTCAGGTGGATTGACGTGGTTATGAACTTTTGATTTGTGAAAAAACGTGCAGAATTTATAATTTAAATTATCTAATTGCAAAAATGTCGATTATAAATGCTTTAATTTATGAATAGTAAATGTACACAAATTTTACATACAAGAAATATTAGTATTTAGCCAGTGGCGCCCGTTCTCCCATTTTCTCTGCTGGTAAATTATTATTTTTTAATTCACTTCATTTGCATCGTCAAGCCTTTATCGAGGCCTTTATATACCTTCGGTTGAAGTCAAGCTCTGCAGATGATTTGAGTTGTGAGCATTTTCACCGTAAATTTCATTTACCACCTTGAAAAGCAATTCAGGGTCAACTTTTTGAATTTGCAACTGTGAATATGAACTAACGAGTGCAAAATGTACAATTTATTTCCCGGGAGTTTTTCGATCATTTACCATTTTTGCCGTTTTCCGGTTTTTACTGTATATACATTCCCTGCACATTTACACAGTGTGGTACTTGAAACCTGGAATCAATTTTTTTCCTTTTACCTTTTATCAATCTACAGGAAATAGATTACGGCATCAATTCTCTTTCTTCTATTCTTTGTCAACTGTCTATCGGTGTGCGATTCACTATTTCACTGAAAGATGTCACTACAACAAAACCAATGTCAACAGAAAAACCATAGTTCACAGCTGCCAATAGAGTACTATATGAGATTTTATGATTTTTTAATATTTGCAAAAAAACAACTGCTCAGTAGCCAGCAGCAAAAAAAAGAACTTTTCAAAAAATTAGTTCCTTTTTTTCGAAATTTAATAAAAAAAAACTTCCTCCAGAGAAGTAGTTGTTGGCAATGTGTTGAGGACTGATATGAAATGGTTCTTTACAGTGTTTTACAGTTGTGTAACGATCCAGTTTCAGTACCATATTTGGAGTATCACTCCTGCTTGAAGTGCATTGATTTTAATCAAATAACATGCTATCGTATAACGCATGACCTCAGGAGTCCGGAACAGGAATCAGTTTTTCAATCGGCATTAATCCCTGTCCTCATAATTAAAAAGTGTAAATCGGAAATTAGGGAAATCCGGGGAAATCATAGTTGTTTACGTATCTGTTGTCTTCGGTATATTTTAGGCAATTGCGCGAGTTGTAAAGTGCCTAAAATAAACCGTCCACAAAAGATGTGTATACAACATTTCATGCTGAGGATTAAAATTACAAGAAAAATTCCGAAATTTATGCCCTAAGGTATAAACCAAATTTTGTTTTCTAATTTTAATTGATTTTCTTCATTCACTGAGTACTCTTTTGCTTGCCGCTTAATAAAAAGGTTAATTGATCGGAATGTAGCTCCACAACACAGAGAAATGAGGCATAATTTTAATCTTATGATGATGATCACCAGAGAGGGGATGCTGAATCAAAAAAGAAAGAAAAAACGAATAAATTGTTTCGCGTTCTTTTCTTAATTCAATTTAGCGGGCATACCAATCAAATGTACAATTCCGTCCATATTTTCGGATTAATTAAAATAAATTGTGGCAATAATAATACCCGTTGTTAAATACTTGCAATTCTTTTATAGAGTCTTTAGCGGTGTGTACGTCCCGTGTTTCTGCGTATAATATGAGTGATAAAAGCGGGTATTATGATTTTAAATTACAGTTGCGTTTTTTTTGCTTATTTTCGTTTCATTTAAAAAACAACGCGGTGAGATGATAAGACAAAGACAGTCGCAATTTTTGATAATTTGTAAGTGGACACATAAAAGAATTTCATCCTTTTAAACAAGAAATTTAAGTTATTACACGCTCAACGTCTAATGAATATAACTAAAAACATACCATCAATGAGCAAACGTCGATCATAGCACCTTCAAACATGTTCGCTCGAGTTGGAATTTGTGTGAAGTCTACTCTAATTAAATGGTTCTAATATGTAATCTAAATAAGAGATATCGATGCTTTGCTGAAAAGCATACATTTGGGCGTTTTTAAATACTGGATTTCAGTTTACTTTTGATGATAACTTTCTACCAGAATTTATTGATGACCACGAAGTGTTAGCTTTCAAAAAACAATAGATTTGATAGTAACAGTTTGACCAGCTCTGAGAAAACTGAGCAGTTTATGAAAATTTCGTTAAACTGCTCACGTTTCTCAGATCCGGTTAAACGACTATAACCAAAACTAATTTTTATTTAAAGCTAACACATTCGTGGTCATTATTGCGGTCGTAAATTTCTCGAAATGGATTCTGACGAAAAGATATAATTAAAAATGAAATATGAGACAGGCAAATGTAGGCTACAAACTTAGCTAAGTGTCGATGTCTGTTAAGAGTAATAGACAATTTGCAAAGTTGTAGCCTACATTTAGGCTGTTATAATGGTTTTATTAAAAAAAAAAGATTTTGGTTCTGAGAAATCATCAAAAAACTAATATTTTTCCGTCTAAATGTAGGCTACAAATTTGCAGAGGGTTCATTGGTCTTAAATGTTAAAGAAAATCTGTAACCGTTTAACCGATATATTTTTGGATATATTACGATCTCATCAGGTATCTACAATCAACGGTTTATCAGTTACAAGTAACAAAGCAAATATTTCCATACCCTCAGCTGGAGTCTGGAGTGGATTAAAGTAATTAAAATAAGTTTAATAGAACGAAAAACAGTAATTCTCTATCTCAGAACGAGATACGAAGATAATCGAGTTTGTTCTTTACGAAAGCTCGAACCACCACCACCACAAAAAAAATCAAGATTAACAGTGTGTAGAATCTTTTAATAGCCCGCATTAGATTTGTGTTTGATGAGTAAGAATCGAGTCAAACGTCGGTAGACATCAACAAAAGCCAAACCTGATTAAAAATGATTTTCTTTTTGAAAATGAAATTGATTGAGTCAGACAAAAACTCTTACCAAAACGTCAAAAAATTGAATAATTGTATATGAGATATCAAGTTAGGACAATGACTAAGTGAACCAGTAGACAGCAATGAAACTTTGAATTCTTTTTTATCGAAGAAATATCAATGGACCACCTGCATAAAAGGCTATTATTAAATAATTTGCTTAATGATCATAAATCAAAATCATTCTTTTAATATTACCGATGAATCGTCGATAAACTTAAGAACTTTTTGTTGAAGCACAAAATCTATTGATGTTCCATTGTTCTTCGTTATTTGGAAAGAAATTTTATTTTTGAAGTGTCAGCTAAATTTGTTATAGCTTTTGTAGTGCGTCGTTATAATAGACTGCGAGACTTTACGTTATGTCGATAGAATCGATCGATGAATTTTAAACTTTTAGAATTTTCACTTAGTAGGCCAGGTGGGGTGAGCTCTAGATTCCCAAATATTCCGTTGATTTTAATGTAGCCACTTCATTCAAATGATGTGATCGGGATAGGTATCAGTCAGGGCATATTTTAAGGAATTAAATTCTCAAAATTCCCGAAAATTGCAGAAATTATTTTGTTCGTAAGTCTCGAGGTAAATCTTAAGAAAAATTATTTAAAATTAACTGTTTGGCCTTACCAAATACCAAAGACAATATCCACTTCAATATTCAGTTTTAGAAGTGAGCAAATAAAAAAATCTAAGAAAATTGAGGAATTTTAGCGAATTTAATCCCCTAAAATAAGTCCAGTGCAGTAGATTAATCGGATGGCACAAATTCACAACGTACTTTTAGATGGTCATACATTGATTCCGCCTGGAATTTATCGTCGAGACGCAAAGTGTAATTATCGAACGACAAATATG